>NC_090989.1:97039285-98375357 GCF_041146395.1 Eulemur rufifrons | reverse complement strand
CTGACAGAAAAATGCTGAGAATGTTTTTATTTTACTGCATACTTGTTAAATACAAGAAGCATTTAACTTGGTAGAAGGCAATGTTTTATTCAATATGCTTAATAAAATTGTAATGGATTCACTTATTTAGACATTCTGGAAGAAATAGCTTCCTAATGGACAATAGAAATTATGATGCTTTTGCTGTATCTATCCACACAGAGGGATGAGCGCAGTCTATCAGAGCTGATTACAATCATTCTGGAGCAGCTCTTAAAACGTTAAGTGGGAAATAGGAATCTGTAGTTCCAGTGGGAAATAGGAATGGATAGTTACAAAGTTTCTCCTTCATCCTTTTGATGTGGCACATGTATATTTTGATGTGAATGAACTCAAGATTTGAGCTTTAGAGGGCCTACCTTTCTGAGTTTACTAGAAGAATTGGGGCAGGGGGAAATGGCTTAGAAATTCTCCCTAATTCATCCTTAGGGTTGCATAGCATTGAGGGTGCAACACCGGGCACCTTAAAGAGGAAAAGAGCATTATTTGATGGGTGCAGCTCTCAGAAGTAAGGGGATGGAAGTAGTGGCAGCAACTGCCCCAACTCCCTCATTTTCCTGCTCCTGACATGCTTGTGCTATATGTTCTTGCTGTCTGAAACAAGCTTCCCTTGTCACTCTTCATAAAATATTCCTATTTATTTTCCCCATAGCACTTATTACAGTTTGCAATATTTATCTGTTTACTATCTGATATTCATTACTCTCATTGAATGTGTGCTCTCTGAAAGTAGATATCTTGTTCTATAGCTCCTTTATATGATATGGTGTCTGACACAGAGTAGGTTTTAATAAACATTTGTTGACTGAATAAAAGGAAGAAAGAAAGAAGGGAAGAAAGAAAGAGAAGCATGGGTATGAGAAGGAACATAGCATGAAATGTTGCTCTAAATGAAATGTTGTGAGAAATTAAAAGTAGCTATACAAATAGTAAAGGAATGCTTTCGTCTTACAGTTCTACAGAACTATACAAGGTCAGAGGGGAAGAATGCTCTCTACAAGGGCAAAAGGTTCATTGCCATTGCAGCTCAAGCAACATATGCATACATATTCATCTGCCTAAAACTGTTTCAAAGTCTTTAGTTTTTATATTAGAATTAGCATTCAAGAATACAACTTGAATACAATGCTGGTATGTACAATATGTTTGAAGGCTCAGAAATTGTGGGAGTGCTATGGTTTGAATGTGTCCCCCAAAGTTCATATGTTGAAAACTTAATCCCCAGTGCAATGGTGTTGAGAGATGGAAACTTTAAGAGGTAATGGGTTAATGTCATTATTGCTGGAGGGAGTTTTTATGAAAGTGAGTTTGGCCTTCTCTTGCTCTCCGTGCTCTCTTGCCCTTCTGCCTTCTAACATGGGATGATGCAGCAAGAAGGCCTTCACCAGATGCAGGTACCTTGATATTGAACTTCCTAGCCTACGGAACTGTGAGAAATAAATTGTTTTCCTTATAAATTACCCAGTCTATGGTATTCTATTATAGCAACATAAAGTAGACCAAGAGAGGGAGAATATTTTGACAAAAGTTTTTCAGAGCATGGTTGGATCCAGCTAGTTTCTAATAGATAAAGATGTTGTGGCTATATGGGGAGTTAAGAAAAAAGAGAATGTAGAATTGACTATAAGATAGGACAAGGCAGGCAGGCTGGGATTAAGAAAGGTGGAGGTAAAATTAGATGGAGAAGATACGATAACAGGATTTGGTCTGGAACCATGGTAGGTATGTTTGGCAGAAAGGGATTTAATATAGGTAATTAGAAGGGGGAAGCTGCAAAGGGCAAGGAGCCCTGTTACTAGCTGTCAGATTTGTCTCTAGCCTTCAGAGAATCGGGACATTGCTACTGTTGCCAAGGGCAGGACTGGAGGATACTGTTGCCAATAGCCACAGCCACTCACAGAACCATGGCAGGAATTCAGGTTGGTGTGCCAGAGGCCACTTCAAAACTTCACATTTGCCAAAGCACATGCATTTGCTGGCTGCTGCCTGTAGAAGAATAATGGCTTCCACTTTCTTTCTGTCTGACATATCCCATGTGAGTATCTTTTATTGGCAGAAACTAAATTGGAACCCTGATGGCAAGAGATTCTAGGAAATGTATTAATAGTTCCCAGGCTCTGGAGCCCCTGAGATCTGTGGGAGCAGATAAAAGGAAATGGGAATGCTGCCAAATGCCCAAATGCAATCTGGCACAATATGAAAATAGGAAAAACTGGTCACTGCTTTAAAATATTATTTCTGGCTAGTTTATTTCATCATATCTAATCCTCACTAAAAAAAATAGCCAACAGTTACTGAAGGCACTATGCTAAGGGCTTTTCATGCATTATCTCATTAAGTTTCACAACCATACAAGATGAAGCTACTGTTATTATCTCCATTTTAGAAATGAGGAACCAAGACTTAGAGAGGTACCGTAACTTGCCACAAATCAAACAACTAGTAAGTGGAAGATCTGAAACTTGAACTCAGGACTGACTCCCTACAAAAATAATGGTTTTTAGTCCTTAAACTTCACTATTTGACAGTCAGTTGTTAAATTTATTTATAATGCATGACCCTAGCCTCAACATAAAACTTGTTAGTCATCTTATGATGTTCACTGTTAGGTCGGTGGAAACACTTTCCTTCTCCTGGGAAAAGAACTAATAAATTTTTAAAGAATGTCCTCCCAATCTTGGGCATCTTCTTCTTAATGAAAAGGAAGAGTACACCATTAGAAGAAATATAATGCCCCCTGCATTTATATGAAATTTTTATGGAATTAGCTAACTTTCATGTATTAATAGAGTGCCCACTGTTATAAAACAACATCATAGATTTTGAGGTTAGAAGGGACATTCACGGTCAAAGAATCTTTAAGATCTCTCCTAGTAGAATTTCAATGAGGGGTGGCCCAACTTCTGCCTGAACACTTTCCATGGGTGAGATTTCCAGGGGTATGGGCTGATGGATGATGAAGAGGCACTCAAAGGGTGTCTGCTGTTGGGGTAAATGTAAAATGGCACTGCCCGGAGGCTGCTTAGTCAGTTTTGCCTCAATGGTAGCAAAAATAGTCTTAGACTACAGGCTGGAACTATTGGTGTCAGTTAGTGTTTGCTGCCTAATCTTGCTAAAACTCTGTGGCTTACAAATTATAGCTGTGTGTCTATGGTACATTCAAAATGGCCAGAAATTATTTGATATTTCTCACATTGAGAAGTGGGGTCTATGCCCCTTCCATTTGAGTATAGCTGGCCTCTGTGAGTGTTTTGACTAATAGAATCCAATGGAGGGGATACTGTGCCAGTTTTCAAGTATAGCCTTAATAATTAGCAGCTTCCATGTTCTTGGAATACTCTCTTTGGGAGCCCTGAGGCATGATGGAAGAAGTTTAAATACCTTGCGACTGGCATGCCGGAGAGACTGTATGATTGATAGTTCCAGCTGAGCCCAGCTTTTCTTCATTTCTATCAAGGCACCAGACTTGTTAGGCATCTCCAGATCAGCTCACCCACCAGGCAATCAATCTTGAGCGAACTGAGTTGATGTCTCATGAAGCAGAAGGATCCCCTAGCGGACACTGGCCTGAATTTCTGACCCATGAAATTGTTAGCTATAATAAAATCGTGTTTTTAATCTACTGAGTTTGGGGTACTTTGTTACACAATAGATAGTTGGAATGTATCTGTGGGATTGGTGAGGGTTGTCTAATCTTGGTTGGCCTCAGCTGGTCTTACCTGGGCTCACTAACGTGTCTTTAGTTTAGCTGCAGACTTTGCTGTAGGTTGTGTTTGGCTAGGGGAGCTTCTCCACATTTCTCTCATCCTCTTCCTGTGACCAGTAAGCTAGGCCATTCATATCCTTCTGATGGTTATGGCAAAGGTCCAAGAGGAGAACTGGAAATACACAAGGGTCCTTGAGACCCAGGCTTAGGACTGGTACCCTGTCACTTCTATCAAGTTCTATTGGCCAAAGTTATATGGCTGAACTCAGAGTCAAGGAACTGGAGTATAGACCCCATTGCTTTTGTGCAGGACACTGCAAAATTCATATAGCAAATGGTATGTGAGATCATGTGACTATAGGGAGGAGTAAAACATTGGGGACAAAAATGCAATCTACTACATTTATTCATTTCAGTTCAGCAAACATTTATGGGACACTTATTATTTGCCAAACATTATGCTAGGCACTGAACACATAGAAACAAAAGAGACCTAACTATCTGCTCTTGAAATGCTTACAGTCTAGGCAAGCTAAGGATAAGTAAAAGGTTTATTGTATTTAGATTCTCTGATTTGGGACCTCAAACTTCTATTTTGATCTTTGTTCTTAACCCCCTTGTTAAACTACAGGCTTAGCATGTAAGTTATGTCTTATTGTTTTAGTGATTTAAAATTTGAACAGAAGCCCTTACTTGCTTGACTAATTGTGGAAATTTTGGTTGGCTATTTTTTTATGTTTTTACACAAACATGAAAAATTCTACTTATAAAGAAATGATACATCTGCATCATAAGTCAAGATACTATCAATTTTTGCTCCACTGTCTTTCGAAGGGCTTCATGTTTTCCTCATCTCCAAATTCTTACTTATTCATTCATTTATTTTTTATTTCAGCATATTATGGGGGTACAAATGTTTAGGTTACATAAACCTTTGCCCCTCCCAAGTCAGAGCTCATCTCCAAATTCTTAAGGAGGCTTATCAGAGTCTTAAAGTGCTGCCAACATTACCCTTTAACATCTGCATTTAAATTGGGAAGCAGGAATCCACAATGCAAGAGAAACATATATGAGGACAATTCATGCCCTCAAATAGGGACACTGAGCCCCTTCCTTATGCTTGCCAGCTCTTTTCATTCCTTTCTGTAGCCCTTGGGCCCTTGTGCTGTGTTCCCCTCTGTAACTGTGTTTACCCACACCAATATGCTCCACTGTCAGAGCCAGACTTCTCATCTCTACCCTTCCTCATCTCCCCCATTAAGCTTCCATTTCTTGTCTGGGGGAAGTCACTTCTACTGAAAGGTCCAGAGCTGAATTCTCTGAAGGGTCCAGCTTCATTCCTTTCTGCGGTATCTCTGATCACTCATGAATTCCCAGGCAGCATGGCACAGTGGGAAGTACATGGCTGATTTTCGAGTCAAATGGACCTAGATTTTAATCCCAGTCCCACTACTTACTAACATTGTGATCTTGTGTAGGCTGCTTAACCTCTCTGTGCCTCGGTTTAATAATCCATTCTTTGGGCACAATAAATCTTACCTTGCATGGTTTCTGCGTGGTGTATCATAATTGAAATAACAATTTTGTGTGCCCAGGACAATGCCTGCCATGGTCTCAGTGTTGGTTCCCTTCCCCTCCCCTGTTCCACCAGCTATCTCTCTCTTACCTCCTCAGGACTGGTTTACCAAGATGCTACCACAACATGTTTGCAGGGTCAAAAATGCTTTATTCATATGGAAGACTAATGCAGGCATATTTCAGTTAAGGAAAGAGAAGGGTTATTTTCTCATAGGATCTCACTTGTCTATGAGAACATAAGAAATATCCTAGAGCATTAACACTCAGCATTCTGGAAACCCTAATTCTTCTTAAAGTGGTGAGGGAATTAAAAGTCACCAATATTTCAATATTTCATTTGGGCCTCCTGCCAGACTTCCGATTTCTCTTTAGCCTGAGGATGTGGGCCTGGTTATTTCTGAGTATTTACTGCAGAAAAGATCCTTAGGGATGGGGCTGGTTTTTACTTGTCTTTGTATTTTAGGACCTCACACAGACTTCTTAGATGCTCAAATAAATGTTTGCTGAACAAACGAATATTTTATTGAATGCAATTGTATGAACCAATGAAAGTTCAATTATTTTATATCCAAACAGAATATTTCTGTTGTTTAGTTTTTGCTGGGGTTGGATTTAGCTGAATGATGCATAGTAACCATGTTTTATATGCTCACTCTTGTCAGGTGAAGGGCGTGTGTGTGTGCAGGCGAGTCCGTATTTGGGGAGATGTGGCGTTATCAGGGCCCTTCCCGCTTTCCTCTCTTTCCTTTGTTGTCTCTTGTCTCTCCTTAGTAGACTGTAAACTCCCTGAGGACAGAGGCCATGGCTTATGTTTGATATCATCACATAAGTGCTTGTGACATTGTTGATATTCAGTAAATATTGGTTGTATGGAAGAATACAGGAGCGAAGACTACCAGAAAGCAAGTTAGCATTTTTGGATTTTTGTATGATTTTTGAAATGAAGCACACCATCTTTCTCCCTTCTCATCTGCACTGATTTATATCTATCTTCTCCATTGCTCTGTTCCACTGAGCTATGTTTGGATTTATTGTTCTTTAACCTCATCCTTACAAATGCCACATGATTTGTGGAAAAGAGTTTAGGCTCTGAAATTAAACAGACCTGGATTCAAGTCCCAAATCTGTAACTTCCTGGTTGTGTGACCCTGGGCAAGGCACGTAGCTTCCTGTGCCTGTTTCCCCGTCTGTGAAGGTGAATAATACTGTGTCACCTACCTGGCAGAGCTGCTTTGAGACCTGATTGGATTGATGAATGTAAGGCACCTATGCAGTGCAGGGTCTCCATAAAATAGTCAGTGTTTTTACTATCCTTATTTCCACTCCATTTATGCTCTCACTATTTATCCTAATTCCTCCTTCCTTCTATCAGAAAATATGCATTTCTAACCTGGGCTATCTGTTAGCAGCCACTGGACTGCTGGGAGTTAATGTGGAATGGAATATTGTGGACTATCAAAATTTCACCTCATTGGGAACTTTATGTCATATCACTTTGGACATTGATAAAGGCCTTTTAAGAATAACCACACTTTTCCCCATTAAAATAATATAAGGATAAATGTGAGCTTATTAAAAAAAACTCCTCAAATTATAAAGCAAAGAGTTGGGGAGTTAAATGGCATGTGAAGAAACTAAGGACATAGCACACATTTAAATTTACGATGTTTTTTTGTCTCTCTCCATTTATTACAATAGATTTTAAAAAATTGTTCTCACAACAGGAGCATTATGCCTAGTAGATTTAAGGACTATTTCACCAGTATTTTTTCTTGAAATAATTGAGTTTGCTGGAATAAACTATTCCACTCAATATTTTTCATCTCCCTCTAATACAAATGTATCTGATTCCTATAAATCTGAGTGAGATCAGTCAGGAAATTATACATATTTATTTTCCACAGGGTATATGAGCTATTAAGTCATGTTGCACTTATTATAGATCATGTTTGTTACTTGGCAAGATAATTTGAATGATTGAGAACCATATTTTAGAAAATTCAATACTGAGGAAACAACCAGAAAGGACAATTGAAGCAAAGTGTTTTTTATAATAAATACTTTAAGTAAATAAAATATTCTGTTGTGATTCAAGCACACATTTACATATAAAATGTATCAAAATATATCATTTTATATTTTGTTTACTGTTCATTCTTATGATTCATCTGCGTATTTCTCTTATTTAAGTAAATATTTATGTCAATTAATCTTTTCATTTGGACCTCATGTAATATGTGTATATTTTCTTATTATCTTCCTTCTAGCCTCAAATATGTGGATGTTTTCTTGGCTTTGTGCCATTTTAATTATCTTGGCT
Source organism: Eulemur rufifrons (assembly GCF_041146395.1). Taxonomy (NCBI): domain Eukaryota; kingdom Metazoa; phylum Chordata; class Mammalia; order Primates; family Lemuridae; genus Eulemur; species Eulemur rufifrons. Next base: position 98,367,714 of record NC_090989.1, on the reverse strand, counting down.
ATTGCTGGTATGAACACAATAGCAAAGACCACACCATATACCAAATTTACGAAGAAATCTGAAGGAAAAGAGGTTCCAAAGGGTCTAAAGCCATCCAGTGGCCCCGCTCGGGAAGAAGAAGAGACTCCCTTCACAGAAGTGGCTGAAATGGCAGCACCAACCACCAAGCCCTCGGACCTAGGTTCTGCCTTTGGCACTGCCACTCTCTTTCCCTTTGAAAACTTCACTCTTGACCCGGCTGATTTCTTTTTGAATTGTTGTGATTGTTGTTCACCTGTCCCAGGGCAGAAAGGAGAACCTGGAGCGACTGGAAAGCCAGGTATTTGAAAATGTAGGAAGCCATGTTTCCCACCTGCACATCCTTAGAGTTAGAGGTGGCTGGAGGTGGGGATCGCCTCAAAGGTTTTTACATTGTCACACAAATGGTAGCAGGCTTAGGTGTACCACTGTGACAAATGCAAATAGGTGCTGTGTTGTCCAATGTGGTAGCCACTGGCCTGCCCAATGTGGTTGTTAATAAACATTAAAATTAAAATTAAATAAAATAAAAAATTCAGTTCATTAGTCACACTAGCCACATTTCAAGTGTTCAAGCTGCATGTAGCCAGTGCTACCGTATTGAGCAGTGCAGATATGGAACATTTCCATCTTTGCAGAAAGTTCTATTGAACAGTGCTGGTTGGAGCAAAGTCATGGACCACCAACCCCAGCATTGGTGCTGTGGTTCTTCAAGTTGCACAGGTTGGTAACCAATATCATCTTTTCATTAGTGGCTGGTTTGGAGAAGGTAAATGAAACTTCTCTTGTCTGGTAAGAGTGTATGCTGACTGACAGATATTCTGAGTGCTATTTGTGCTATAAGATTAGAGATGAAATACTCGTGAGGTGGAGAATAAAGCTCAGGATTCAGTTTGCTTCTCATTGAACTTCTGAGGCAACACTGTTGCCTGTGTCCTTGCCCAGCAATTTTCTCCATTGAACACCATGGTTATATATTTCAAAATATCAGCTGTTTTTAATATATACAAAATGAATATACTCTCAGTTTTATTCTGATACATTTGGCTTTTACATGCCATATAGGAGAGAATTCAAGGTAAAATTAAGATCAGAATGTCAATTTCAAGTTCACTATTCCCTGGGAAAAAAATATAAATATTTGTTGTGTCTTGCCTGAAGAGTTCAAAGTTATAAAGTCAATAGCTATGCATCTTCACTAAACTTTTCACTCATTTCATCCCATTGTGTAGGGATCTTTTGGGAAATGTGCTCAATATTCATGCAGAGCTGGATTAAAGGGTAAAGGAGATGGCCAGTGGCCTGGGGCACCAAGATTTCAGGGTTGCTAAGACATTACTGGAAATGTAATGAGACTGTACCTTATCTGGCTGGGAAGCAGCTTGGAGGTGAAAACCTCAAGGGCATGGTCAAGTAGACACAGCTGGTTGCTAAACTGTTCGCTAATACTGTGAGATCTGTAACATCAGAGCTTTTGTTTTGCCCAGTAGTGGATTTAGCTGGGCTGTTCTCAGAGTTCAGCCTCTCCTCTAAATACATGTGATAGATATTTTCAAGAGGGGGCTCGTATGCCTTAGTCTAACTGGTTCTGTCACAGAACGTAGTGCTTAAGAGCTCAGAATGTTGAGTCTGTCATGGTCCTACCTTAGGGAAGCTTCATTCTCTAAGTCTCAGTTTCCAAGATAGAAAAATGGGATAAGAGTGAGACTAACTACATGGAATTGTCAAGAGAACTGAATGAACTAAAGCATATAAGTAAGTACTCAATGTGGTTTCTGGAATAGAATAAATGCTCAGTAAACTATCAATATATATTTTTCCCAGTTAGCTTTGGTAGGAATCTGGTTCTATCTTGTGGGATACTCTGAGCCTGAGATGAAAGAACGCTGTTTTTGAGATTCAGAGAGAGAGATTTGTTCTGGTTTTACTAGTGTTTTCAAGAACACTGCTTTTTTTCTGTCTTTTAAAAATTAGAAGTCTAGCATAAGAGCAACACTGAACAAACTTGAAAAAGGAAAATAAACCTACTCAATTCCAACTGTTTTAATTTTTCTTCATTATTTTTCAGTCCTAGATCATATGAACACATATACACATACACATTGCATATATCAGATTTTGCATTATCTACTTTGAAAAGTCATGAGTCTAACTTGTAGAGTTTCTGCATGAAAATGTTTTAAAGTATTCAGATATACCTAATAGATAGCAAAGGTAAAATTCCATTGAAAATTTTATCTTCTGCTTCTCTCATTAGTTCAGATATAATAATAGGTAACTACAATGTGTCAGGAGTGGTTAGGCATTTTATATTATCTCTAATCTTTGTAAAAATGTTAAAAATATTATTAAATTTCACCTGATTTAACTGAATTTCATAGAATTTTTGGTAAGTCTAGAGGTTGCACTACCTGCAAGTGCAGAATCTGGAGTCTGAATACATTTGTGCACCTTCAAGCCCCAGCTCTTCCCATTATGTTCAGCCTTATGGTATTTATACTAATAAGCTTAGATGTACATCTCACCTAGGTGTAAGAGGCAGCCTTCCCACCCCTTGTACACTTGTATATGTAGTTGCTGTGAGCTCTCTGTGCCAACCGGGGCACAGCCCTTGAAATTTCCCTCAATCGTATAACCACATCAAGCATTTTGGGGCCAAGAGGGAGGGGACACATTGCACGGTGAAATGTAATTGGTTATCTTGTTTGCTTTCATATCCTCTGCTTGTTCTCTCTCTATCCCTCTCCCTGCAATCCTTTCTTTTCTAGGCAGGGGAGCTTATCCACCATCTTGGTTATTTGAACCTGCCTTCAGCCTTAACCTCCACTGCAAGCCATTTATTAAAGTTTTTCTTTCCAACAAATAAAATATTCTTTCAAAGAGAAATTCTGTTGAATATAATTTTCTCCATTTCATCAGCTTTAATTACAATAATTAAGATAAAATTAATTAAGATGAAATATAATTTCATTGTGTGTACTTATCTATATGGTTAACTTTCAAAGAACCTGGCCATAACTTATTCCAATTGGGGACTATTGCAGTGGTTGGGAAACAATTCCTATGACTTGGACAGGGATGGGGTTGCAGGAAGGATAATTATCCCAGGCACAGGTTCCCTGTGTGGCCCAGGTACACAGAAGGGACCTGGACTGCCTGGATGGGCTAGGACACCCAATTAGGCCTGAGCCCTGCATGATCTGACCCTAGCCTGCCTTGCAGCCTCCTCTCATCCTTGATTGCTACCTTCATCCACAGTGCTCTTCTTTCAGTTTCTTAAAAATACCATGATTTTTCTGTTCTTGTTTTTCCTGAAATACCTGTCTAATTTTTTTTTTTTTTTTTTGGCTTGGGAAATCTTGGTCCATTCTTTGGGTCTTAGCTTCATGCCATTTTCTCAGGGGAGTCTCCTCTGATCTCATAAAGTAAGTCCCTTTACTGTAACCTACAATGGGATCTTCCTATTTTTCTTTATAGCATTAACTAGAGTGTGGCAATTTCCATTTAATTGCATGGCTATTTGTTCAATGTTTATTTTTCATAGATTCCTCACTCCAGGAGAGTAGAAACTGCTGGACTGTTGATGGCTGCATTCCTAACACCTAGCAGGGTGCTTGGTGTGTAGGAGGGCTCAGAAATACTTCATGAATGAATAAATAAGTGAATGGGTGGAAAATTCAAAAGTGCTAAGTATTGTGTTTTTCAATCTAAAAGTGTGGTCCACATGAGGTCAAGTGTCAGATAATCATTTTGTTCTCGTTGTTTGATATAGTGCTGCTTCCCGGAATCATTTGATCACTGCCATGAATACAGTGACAAGTACTAATGGGCTCAATTTATCTATTCAGGTAGTACAAAATTGCAAATCAGACAAAAATATTGCCCTTAGAACCCTGTGATAGTTTATTCTCAGCCAGATTTTATCATTAGGACATTGACAGTTATTGGTGTCAATAAAATGACTGCTTCCCTCCCCCCCCCCCCCCGCCCCACCTTAACTAATGAATTTCAAAAGAAAAATTTTCTATCCTGCTGGGTTTAAAATCCTATTTCCAGGTCCTAAAGGAGAGGCTGGGATCCCAGGGTCACCAGGAGTTGTTGGGCCCCAAGGCCCAAAAGGCCTCAAAGGAGAGAAAGGTAGGTATTTCATTTCATTTCATGTCAAAATTCAAGGGACGTTTTGCAACATTTTTCAGGGAGCAATTTGCTAAGTAAATATTAGATTCTTGAAGGTGGATAGCCTGCCTGCTAAGGAGAATTCAAAATATTTGATTTATCAATGGTGGGAACAGAACTTAATTAAAACTGAAGTAACGAAGAGTAAAAAGTGATCTTGGACCAGTCACTTTACTTCACTTGGAAATTGAGGGAAATGGACTAGTTATTTATTTATACCCTGTTTACTGTGAAAGAAGAGTTGTAGTTATGGGTGCTCTCATAGGCCTTTTCTAGCTCAGAAATTCTGTAATTCCACAGGTGCATCAGTAAAGAATGCTTTCTGCCCCAGGAAATCCCTGGTTTTGTAAGTGCTTAAAGCTATTGAAAGAAGGTTACAGATTTCACTGGGACATTTAGAAATTCCTCGGTGAATACTGGCAGCCTGTAGAAATACCATCTATTCATCAAGTTAAATGTTGTAGCCTCAGTGTCACATGTCACAAGACCTAATATCATCTATACATCACCCTCCACATGGCTCAGGAACTGCCTAAGTCATTTCTGGTAGAACATTCAGTGAAGTAATTACTCAAAAAAGATGCTAAGGGAAGAGAGAGCTACTTCACACTTGTCAGTTATGTGGTTTTCATTCTTGGAAACATTTAATCCTTTTGTGCCTGAATTATGTTAGCAGAAAACCCTGTGAAATAAAGATGAATGATGAACTTCCCCAGTGATTCATACATTTTGGAAGCTAGACTTCTAGAAGTAAAAGAAAAAATAAGGGAAGTATCATAAAATAAGGTTGTTAAGAATATTCTTTGATGAAGGATCAAAAGTAAAAATTCATTCAGCCAGTCTCTATAAAGTGGCAACTCTACTTTCCTTCTACTTCCAGACTTAGCTTGGACTCTTGGTTAAGATTGAGAGTTAAGAAAATGAGTAGAATCACTGCATTCTTGTTAATCATTACTTGAATGAGTAAATTTAGTATAAGCACCTAAACTCCTTAAATGAACTTGAGAGCTAGAATAACTCTGCATGGTGAAGGTTAGTATTCGAGTACTGGCAGGGACTGGGAATAGGATCAGTTCTTCACTTCCTTTTAGGGTTAGGCTCTCTCAAATTGCATCCAGATATTTTCCTGATGTCTTACGAGTTAATTTCCAAATTTTTTATTTTATGTGGAGTGGTAATGGAGGAACTAGCAACTTAGAAAACTCCGCTGCGTGATCTGTGGTGAGATTTCTCTAGTTGGTCTTGTGAAATTAGGGGGAGGCTATTCTCATTACTTTTCATTTGGCTTAGGGTTTCTTTTTCCCTGACAAAAATGAAACAAAAAATGTTAGTTATACCATAGAAAATACACTCAGAAAATTGATGCCAAACAATGTTGTATGAGGTCATGTTTGACTTTGTACAAATTTTTAATTTTTTTCATATCTCGGTATCTTCTGTGATAAAATGGTGACAAAGATTTTACTCTACCTTTCTTGAAGGGGAGGTGCTATAAACTTCTATAAATTAAAAATTGTTGCAATTGATGAAATGTGCTCTGTTACATTAGCCTCTGTGTTACATAAGAGGCTGTATAAAAATCAAATAAAAATTATATTAAATAAAAGACTAAGTAAAAAACATAATGTTAAGAGCTTGGAACAATACCTGGTACACAAAAAAGGCTTAATAAGAATGAGATATTATTATTGCTATGATCATTTACAGTGGAAAACAATCTGGTGTGACTACACTGTAATAAGATGAGCTTTTAGTGAGATCCAATATAAAAATATATTTTATGGTAATATGGTAAATATCTGAAAACCCAGCTCTTTGGATTTTTTCAAACATGAATTCTCACAGTTCTATAATTTTTCCAAAGTGTATAAAAATATCCAAACACAAAATGGAAATTGGCTTTTCCTTAATGGTCTATGTCAAAGACAACTTTTTTTTTCTGGATAGGTTTTTTATTATGACTAGTTTTAGCTGATTGCAGAATGTGTCCTGTGTTTAAACTTGTATGGTATTATTTCTCAGGCAATGTGGGCATACATTAATAAAGAAGACATTTCAACTGTCATTCGAAATTCATAATAGGAAAAACCTAAACATATACATATATAATACAAGCAGGATGCCATGAGTTTTATGAGAGGTTTGAAGTGCCATTGGGATGCTGAGGACAAAGATGAACTCTGAAGGGATTGGCAGTATCTCCAGATCTCCTTTAAATGGTTTACCCACAATTAGGATTAAATACTATATTCCTAATGACCCTAATAAATTATTTTTCCTACTGTTTTATCTTTAAACCATTTTGGTTAAAGAAAACACTGGATGTGACATGGTTGTGAAAGGAATGTTAGGTACATCATAAGTAATATAGTTGGTAAAAAGTTAATCTTGGTATCATTTTAGGACTTAAAGGTGAACGTGGAGACCAAGGAACAAGTGGAGTTCCAGGATATCCAGGAAAACCCGGAGAACAAGGTAGAGTACAAAATATATTTCTTGCGTGCAGGCATGTGTGCAGTATAGCCCTTCATTCTCTTCCTGTTTGTATTTAAAGTTATCAGAGAGGTACAAAGTACTGTTATTCTTCTAATTCGGTGTACTTGACTGGATGAAGTGTTAGCACCGGTCTAGGAATTTGGAGACTCGGTAAAAGTATCTGAGCTCTGCTCCTCACTCTAGCTGTAAAATGGAAAACAACAATCCCTAAATCTTTCTGGGTTTTGGTTTCTTTGCCTGTAAGATTTTGGGTTTGGAGGGACAATCTGGAGATTTAGGAGAATACTTTGGGACAAAATTAAAGGGGTAATGGAATACAATGGGCAGCTATAGTTCTACTATTCTTTATTATTTTAAAAGTAAAAAAAAGAACTAGATATATGAGGTCTGAATATAAACTACTATTTTTGGGAAGCATTCCTTTTCCCCCTTCTAAGAGTGTGGTGTGATATAAAGGGCTCATTTTAAGAGACACCTAGGCACAGCCATTGCCAAGGCAGGAGCTGGAATTCCAGGTGCGAGTTAGCAGGTTTTATGTCTAGTTTTTGAGCTCTGTGGTAATAGCATACTGTTTATAGCATGTGTGATCCCTAAACATTGTTTTACTTTTCCATTGCAGGTGGACTTGGCCCTAAGGGGGATAAAGGAGACATTGGCCTGGCAGGAGTGAAAGGACAAAAAGGCTCAGAGGGGGACACATGTGAGAATGGCACCAAAGGGGACAAAGGAGACCGAGGGGCAGTGGGCCCACCAGGCTTGAACGGGAGGCCTGGGGCCAAGGGGGAGAAGGGGGAGGTGGGGGAGAAGGGCTACTGTGGAGAGTCGGGGGAGAGGGGAGGAAAAGGACAAAAAGGCGAGTGGGGCGTGAAAGGAGAAAAAGGTAGCAAAGGAGACGTAGGAACGGAAGGCAAAAGCGGCGCTGATGGTCTGCCTGGGGCCAAAGGTGATCCAGGGGCCAAAGGAGAAAAGGGGGAGTTGGGACCTCCTGGTCGCATGGGGCCTACGGGGCCAAAGGGTGAGCTTGGGAGCAAAGGGGTCCGAGGCCCCATCGGGAAGAAGGGCTCTCGGGGCCTCAAAGGCTCCAAGGGTGAGGTGGCCAGTGTGCCGCGGTCGGCTTTCAGCGCTGCTTTGTCGAAGCCTTTCCCTCCTCCTAACACCCCTATCAAATTTGCAAAGGTTCTCTATAATGACCAAGGGAACTACAGTCCTGTCACTGGGAAGTTTAACTGTACCATTCCTGGAACATATGTTTTTTCCTACCATGTTACCGTGAGGGGCCGACCTGCTCGCATCAGCCTGGTGGCCCGGAATAAGAAGCAGTTTAAGTCCAGAGAAACTCTTTACGGTCAGGAAGTGGACCAGGCCTCCCTCCTCGTCATCTTGAAATTAAGTGCAGGAGACCAAGTCTGGCTCGAAGTGTCAAAAGATTGGAACGGAGTGTACGCCAGCTCTGAGGATGACAGCATTTTTACTGGGTTCCTTTTGTACCCAGAGGAAACTCCTGGAATTTCACCATGAATTTGTGTCTTGAACATTGTAGTTTGAGTTTAGTGGAATAAGTCAGTTAACAGAGTAATGCTATTAAAAACTAACTTCCATTTTTTCATGATTATAAATTAATATAGGAAAAATTTTAAAAATTATGTTGCCTAGAGTCAATTACTATTCCTATTTTAAGCTGTATCCTTTAAAATTATTTCTGTGTATTTGAAAGCATATTTCTATTAACTTTGTAGTTAGCTGTTTTCTTATTTAGCATTATAATGGCATTACTCAAGCCATTTAAATAATTAATATTTGTATACAAAACTATGAATGAAATTTGTAATTAATAAGTGTGTTCTTATTAGATATCCTCTATATCTCATATAAATGTGTGTCACTTCCTTCTGTGTGAATGTGAGGCTAACAGCTGACATAGTATGATGACAGGTCTTTCTCAAAGTTTCTGATTCTCTTGGGAGCGTTCCTTTCCAACAAAATGGAATTATTCTCATGTTTAATTCAGGGAGACTACACAGAAAGAGTGGTAAAAACTAGCTAAAGTATCTTTAAAATTTATCTATGTGTAAGGATTTGCTCATAAAACCTTTATTATATGGACTTGTGTATTGGGTAAAATGTAAAAAGAAATTAGATAAAGATATTGCTCAATTGTAGTAAAGATACTATCGTTTGTCAAATTATTGTGCTTAGAAGAACTGAATGTCCTCAAAAGATTCAAGAATAAAATTAAATCATCATTGATCTAAATTTGGCCTTTTCTTCATGGTGGAACATTTAATTAGGATTAATTCTTTGGCATCATTATCATCATCTCTATAATAATTAATTCTAGTTATTCAGTGATAACATCGCTGGAGTGGATAGGGGCTTGGGAATTCATTTGCAATGCGAATGTTTAATAACTGAGAATATTTAATAATTCAGTGGTTTCATTTTTTAAAAAGCAAATTTATTGAATCCAAATTCAATTTGGTTCTATGAAAGTATATTTATGCAGATTTTCAAATCTTGGTGCAACAAGCCAGGGAGTGGGTGATGAGAACTTTATGGTCTTGCTCAGCCAACTTTGGCAAACATTCACTTTTGCGATTGTCATTCATATATATATATAATATTAGAACAGAGTTCAGAGGAATACTATTTCTGGAAGTTGTTATTATGAGCCACTGGAAAAAAGTGGGTTCCGCATCAAATATTGGAAGTGCTATATTCTGTATCTCCCTCTTGAAGATTTATAAAGCACATTGGTTTAGCCTCTGACATTCCAACAGAAAATGAATTTGTTTAATTTTATTTTATCCAATGATCTCAAGTTTATTTTGGGGGTGGAACTCCAAGTCCACTCCTGATGTTTTTCCCTTTCTTCTGCAGTTCTCCTTTTAGACTGTAATGTTGCTTTAGTTGTGGCTGTGCTTGTATTTGTCAGAGGGAGAGTAACATAATTTGCAAGTGATTGAAAGAGTGATACACTTAGAATTTTCTTTCTTTTCCAATTTGAGAATTAGATAGTAAAGAGATTCAGGAACTTATAAGTTTTGGCTCTTGTTTTTATGTTCTTATGTTTGTTTTTTTCTTTATGTCATCTCCATTATTAGGTTGGAGTGATTTGGAGGGCTGAGAGCCAACTAACCTCAGAAGGTGAAAGGAAAACCCCCCATCAAAGTATTTGATGGAAAAGGCAGCCAGGCAGAGGGTGCAACAATGCACATGTAGGATTAATGATATCTGACAGTGTCTTACACTTGCTTTTCTGATAGTCATTTTATAGGAAGTCTGGAGTTACGAGTTCAGGGTTAAGATCTAGGATTGGTGGTTGATTATTAGCTTTTTCTGGGGCATCCATACCAAAGAAGTTGTTATCCTCTGGGAATGGTTTTGAGGAGGCTCTGGGTTCTTCAGGCTACTTTCTGCTTTGAAGGTGGAGAAGTGGCACACCAAAGTGTTCCCTTCCTTCAACTACATCACGTCTCCAGTCTTGTTAAAAACAGAATGATCAAGAGCGGTTCTCTCCCAACTCAAGGATTTGAATATAACCCCAACCTTGCTCCCACCCAGTGACTACCAAATATACAAATCTGAATGCCAGCCCTGAGTATTAAACTGGTGGGAGTTAAATGAACATCTCAAGCTTGACATGAAAAAAGTCAAGTTTCTGAAATTCCCCTCAAGCTGCTCCTCCCACAGCCTTCCTTAACCCCTATAATGACAACTTCTGTCTCAAGTCAAAAACCTCATGTTGAAAAACAATGGTGATCAAGCACCTCTTGTATTATCCTGGATAGAGCTGGAGCCCATTCTACTAAGTGAAGTATCACAAGAATGGAAAAACAAGCACCTTTCTTGATTATATCTTCTGATGTATAAAAGTTTTTAATTTTGATGAAGTCCAGTTTATCTATTTTTATTTTAATGTAAGGTAAGGGTCCCACTTCATTCTTCTTTTTTTTATTTCAGCATATTATGGGGGTACAAATATTTAGATTACATATATTGCCTTTGCCCCACCCAAATCAGAGCTTCAGGCCTGTCCATCCCCCAGATGGTGTGCACCGCACCCATTAGGTGTGAATATACCCATCCCCTCCTCCCCACTCCCATTTGCCCGACACCCAATGAGGGGATAAGTGAGTGTACTAAATACTAATAAAACCATTGAATTATTAAAAAAAAAAAAAAGAAAAACAAGCACCACATGTATTCACCATCAAATTGGTATTAACTGATCAACACTTAAGTGCACATATAGTAATAACATTCATCAGGTATTGGGCAGATGGGAGGGGATGGGCATATACAACCTAATGGGTGTAGTGCACACCATCTGGGGGTTGGACATGCTTGAAGCTCTGATTCGGGTGGGACAGGCAATATATGTAACCTAAACATTTGTAGCCCTGTAATATACTGAAATAAAAAAAATTAAAAAAAAAAAAACCTCATGTGATTTGATTTTTCTCATTCACGCTTAAATCCAATCTGTCAGTGATCCTTTTGGAACTTCCTTCATAATGTATACAGAGTTTATGACTTCTCACATCTCTATTGCCACAACCCTGGTCGAGCTACTGCAATTTATCCACTTGGATTATTGTAATAATCCCCTAACTGAAGTCCCCTAACATACAAGAGGTCCAGGGCCAAAATACAAATGGGGCCCCACATACTCCTTGTCGAGATATTTAAAACTTGTATATCAAGTTGGCAAACAGTTATTTAAAATATGTTCTATCCTTCTACTTTGAAAGATATGCCTTTTTGTTGAAAAAAATAAAAATAAAGCTATGATTTTTTATATGACTGATGGTAAACAAAATATCAAACCTGACTGAATTATGATTGTGCATGTTTGGGTATCCTATTAATGGGCAGGTAATGTTTAAATGAGTAAGAAGATAAAGACATTAATTCATGAATTACTATATATCCCATAGATATTGTTTTTAAAACTAAATTTCAGAATAATATGATGTTTTGTAATCAAGCCTTCCACCCAATTCATGTTCTATTGACAGTTTTGTCAAATTAGACCAACTTCATTGAGTCATTGTATTTCTTAGTAATTTTTAAAAATTAATTTCTATTTGGAGTAAGGAAATGTGCTCAACTAAATTGGCATTAAGGTTTGGAAATGAACCAGTAATGTTATATATCATGTTCAAACACGATTAAATATAATGAGGGTTGCATAAGATGCATTATCACTATTATAGCAAATACTGAGAAATATTTAAATTTTGTTATATAAGCCAATGATCACTTATATTGCCATTTCACCATCTTTAGAACAATATTCTAGAACTTAGATCCATCATGGGTTTCCTGTCTGGACCTGTATAAATACAAATTTAGTGATATGGATTCTTTAATATTGAATAATATTCTTCAGCCATTAAATGTTCAACTTTTACAAATGCCATGCAATTCAAGAGTATCTCAAGAACGTTGAAGTGGAGCACAAAGAGAAACAAGAAAATGGACAGCCAGTGCAACTGAGATAGCATACTATGTTATCTGTGGGATTTGTGCTCTCCAAGAGGAAGTACTTGATACATTAACTGCATTTCTCTTAATTAAGCACACACTTTGCTCAATTCCTCCCACCCTCCGAAGCAGTGGCCATACCCAAGTTTGCAGCAGTACAACCCATCAACCTTGATGGCATTTGGAGGCAGTTCCCTTTTGTTTGATGCACATAGGACAAGAGGCATGGAGAAGAGTTTCCCTGGGGCTCCTGACAGGTGGTAGTGCTGCACCACAATGTGGCTGTGCTGCAGCAGAATTGAACCCCCATCTCTAATAAAGGTGCTCTGAGTACTATGATAAGTTTATATATTGTGTGCTTGTTTTATGTAGGACCCTCTAAAATGTGGGTCCAGGGCAGAGGCCCCTCTGGCTTGACTCTAAAGGTAGTGTAGTCTATTTCTGATTTTTTTTTTTTTTTTTTTTTGTAGGTAGAGGCCAGGTCTTGTCACGGATGGGATCATAGCACACTGCAGTCTCAAATTCCTGGCCTCGAGTGATCCTTCTGCCTCAGCCTCCTGAGTAGTTGGGATTATAGGTTTATGCCACTGTGCCTGGCTCATTTTTGCGTTTGATCCCTTCAAACAAAGCAATCCCGTTGAAAAGGAAGTAGGTTCATCTTAACCCTCTGCCCAAAGCCTCTTGAAGCTCCCATCTCATTCAAAGTAGTTGTTGCCAAAGCCTTACTATAGCCAGAGAGACCATGTGTGATCTGGCTCCCTGTGTCCTCTGTCTTCTCCTGCTGTCTCCTCCACCCTCGCTCTGGACAATGTGGTCAGTCCTCAAATTCACCAGCATCTTTCCACTCAGTATTTTGCACATACCATTCTATCTAGATGGCTCTGACCATAGGTAAATGCATGGCTGGCCCCTTCGTCTCTCTCAAACGTTTATTCAAGTATAATCTTTTCAATTAGGCCTTCTTGGATCATTCGATTTTAATCCTCAGTCCTCCTGCCCTGCCCGTCATCCCTGCTATATTTTTCTCCGTAGTACTCATCACCATCTAATATGTATTTCATATAGTGATCTTGTTTATATTCTGTCTTCTCCCTAGAAAGTAAGTTCCATCTGGCCATGGAGTTTTGCCTGTTTGTTGCTCTCTCCCCAGGGCCAGCATATTACATGTGTGTTCAATGAATGCAGATGGATAGTGTCCAGATGGATGTGATAGTTGTAGATCTCTCCACAAGGTGGTGCTCACAGATTATCTTTGCTTTCAGTTTCCATCTTTGTTAAAAAAACAAACAAGCCCCCACCCCCGAACCCTAATCTGTTGCAAAATAAATAAAATGGTGTCTTAGATTTCAAAAGTAAAAACATGATTTAATGAAATACTGTGTTATATATTTCATTGTGTTTCAGAGAGCTACACATTTTTTTTTTCTTGTGGGACACGGGACTATTGGGCAGTTCTATGGGGTTGCAGTGAGAAACATACAACTACGGAAGGGCAACATGTCTCCTGTTGTCTGAATATGATGCTTCTAAGTGGAGGCCCAGTCCATTTTTATTTCCCCCCCCCAACCTAAAATGGGTTGTTCTGAGTCCTGGAATATAATATATTCTATACCTATAAACCCACTTACAAAAAGTTTTTAAAATGGGGCAAGAAGGCTAGCGTTTAAGAAAGCTGTAATGCTTGGAAGGACTCAGGGAGAAGGAAAAATTTAGAGCAATACAGCTCTCAATGACAGAGGTGGGTGGGGCAGGCAGGAGAGAGGCTTTGGGGATTATGGGGCAACAATAACTGTTATTTCCTGCATCCTAACAATGTGTGAGGCATTGGGCTGTGTGTGTCTGGGATGCCATAAGTGATCCGTACCACATGAGGAGGCTGAAGTGTGGAGCGGTTCAGCAATGTGCCAAGGACATGTATCTGGGAGGCGGGGAGCTAGGGATGCAGGCAGTCTGAATCTAGAGCTCACTCTCTTGACCAACAAAGTAGGCAGAGTTGACTCAAAAGCTTGGCTGGTAGAAGACTTGTATAATGGGAAGAGGGATGGTAGCAGCCCCGTTTCTTATAGCTAGCACCCCAAGTGGGAAGGGGAATGAGAAAAGGGGCAAGAATTCATTGATATCTAAGCAGGCATACAGGGTGGGCCTCATGTAAAACTGCAAATGAAACCAATAAACTCATTTATTGAAGCAAAATCTCATTTTACTTCATTTTATAAATGAAGAAACTAAGACATACATAGGTTCAGTGTCTCGCCCAAGGTCATACCACTAGTAAATGAAATTCTAACCCAATACATCTGGTTCCTGAGTCTGTACTTTTAACCACCACACTCAGACAACAGAGGTTCTCTGGACCCAAATGTCAGGCCATCTTCCAATAAGATTCCAACAACATTGATTAGTTCATTTATTTATTCTTTCATCTTGGCAAAGCCTATAAAGGAGACTGTAGGTGGGTTCTCTGATTAGCCTAGTGTATGATCCATGTGAATTTGGTGTAAAAATTTAGTAGTACTTGATTGTTCTAGGAACTAAAATGAAAGCATAATTATTGTTGTTTGATTTATAAGAATTGCGTCCAATCTAATAGAGATGGCATGAGAGATTTACATGTTCATAGTCCTTTCTTCTGAGATAGGAAATGGAATGGAAGGTGCCTCTCTTGTCCTGAGCTGTGGAAGGAGCTGAGGAGGCAGGAGCTTCACTCTCTGCTCTGCATGTTCACTCATCCGTTTGGAGTTACTGTGTGCCGGGCTCGTCTCTTGGTACTAAGGGTAAATCAGTGAGCAGAGTAGGGGGAAAATCCCCTCTGTGTTCAGAGGGCTTATGAAGAGAGAGAATAAAACACGTATAAGTTATTAATTGTGTAGCCTGTTAGAAAGTGATAAATACAAAGGAGAAAATCTGGGGGTGGGGAGATTGACAGTAAGGGGAAGTGAGAGAATTTAAAACGAGGGTCAGAAAAACCCCACTGAGAATGTGATATTTGAGCCAAGATGTGAAGAAAGCAGAAGAGCAAGCCAGGTGGATAGCTGAGAAAACAGAGGGAGCAGAACAAGATAGGAGCTTGCCTGGCAATGAGGCCAGTGTGTCTGTGGCGGTGTGAGCAAGGACACAGCAAGGGGTGAGAGGGCCGAGAGAGAAGGGGTTGGATTGCGCAGGGCTTTGGGGCTTGTGTAAAGACTTGCACTCTTACTCCGAGTTTGGTAGACACGGAGATGGCTGCGCAGATCCCACTCGAGTAAAGACTAGATGCCCCACTGCAGCATCAGCTCCTTCAGGGTCTGCCTCAGCTGCAGAGCTGCCTCTTCTGAGGTTATGCCCCTCCCAGGGCCGTCCAAATCTGGTAACCCAGCAAGTTGGGTGTGTAAGATCTGGCCATTTCAGCCCTTCAAGGTCACTTTGACAGGCCGTATTTGCTCCAAAGCTCTCTGCTGGTTGACCAAGGCTTTGTCAGTTCTTACTGCAGCTCAGCTTCTTCCCTGCCTAATTCTGACTCCGTTTCCTTCCCTTCACAGGGGTTGATTCCTAATGAACATTTTCCACTTCAAACTCTATCTCTACATCTGCTTCTAGAGATCCAGCAGTGACAATAAGATGTAAAATATGACAGAAAGTGGTAGAGGGTAAGATTTTATGGGCCACATGTTCATCCCCCCACTCCTTTGCTCTGGGCCAGAACTGAAAGAATAAATAAATGAATTAATCGATGTTGTTGGAATCTTATTGGAAGATGTCCTGACATTTAGGTCCAAAGAACCTCTGTTGTCTGAGTGTGGTGGTTAAGAGTACAGACCCAGGAACCAGATGTACTGGGTTAGAATTCATTTACTAGTGGTATGTCCTTGGTCGAGACACTGAACCTATCTATGCCTTAGTTTCTGCACTTATAAAATAAAGCAAAATGAGATTTTACTTCAATAAATGAGTTTATATTTCCAAAACTCTTAGAAACTGTGTCTGGCACATAGTAAGTGCTAGATAGGTATTTGTTAAATAAATATGAAAGCTAGCTGTATTCAAGTCAAATGTGAGAAAGCATGGATTTTGTATATGGATCAGACTCCTTTTCACAGTCATGTATGAATGAGGTTTTCACTGATGGGCTTATGAGTGGGAGTGGAAGGTAAAATCAGGATTGGCTTGGGCGCAGTGTAGGATCAGAGGTGATAGTGTTGGTTGTGTTGGTTGAATTGAAGACACGCATTTATTCAAGGCCTTCCCATAGAACATCTGAATTATATAGACACAAAATCATGTGGTTTATAAAGTATTCATAAAAATAAAGTGTTACTCCTTTGAATTGAGACTGAGCTTTACTTGTTCCTCAAAATAACTATTAATAGAGTTAATATACCAAAGTTCATGGATTCACCTTCATAATTAGGCACCCCGGGTCACTATCTTGAATTGCCACATTGATCCTGTGCTTCTTTATACACCTGAAAAAGGCACTGAAGGAGGGCCCACCTAAAGATGGATGTTTTGCTGGCCCGAAAGGTAATGACAGTGACAAATGAGACCTCCCAGTGGACCATAGCGAAGGTTAGCGGCAGGAAATTGCATCGGCTCAGTGATTAAGGCAACATCAGCAGTCAGAAGACAGCAGCAGGGCAGGTGGCCTTGGTCTTACTGCTGCCTCATCTGATCCACCTCATAGGGTGATGAGTTTGAGATGTGTCTGCCTGGCCTGCAAACACGATCCTCCCCTGCTTCTCTCTCTTTTTTTTTCCCTGAAAATAAATGAGCAACAAGAAATTTGGAACATCCAGATTATTCAATGTCAGAGCTATTGCCAAGGCAGCACGCCCACTCTTCTTGGATGTTGAATGCAAGTTAAAATTGCCTCTGGCAAAAGGTTTCATGAAGTTCTTACTCATTTATTTTAATTCAAGAAAAATTAATGAGCATCTACTATGTACCAGGCACTAGGCTCGATGCCAGGGATACAAAGATGAATGAGATAATTTCTTGTCTTCAAGGAAGTCACAGTCAAATGGAAGAGGCACTAAGTAAAGGCAATGGCTGTTCCATCTTTTTTTGTCTCAGGGATGGATGAGGACCTAAATGCCATGGCAATTATCAGAGAAATTGAGAAAACATTTAATTCAGCAAGTTGGTTGATTGATGTTCTTATTTAGCTACCCTAAGGAGTACTAGGTGAGAATTTATTTCGAAAGGTTCGGACTCAGCAGAAGAAAAACGTTAAACAAAAAATCCAAGAACAACATTTTTACAATTGGGTGTTACCATGTGGGACCCTAAATCTTGTTTCTAAGACCTTGAATGGATAAGGAAAGAGAAGACTAAAGAACTCTATGGGGAAATCAGAAGTTGAGACCTGGCCGAGTCAAGGACCAACGGAAGCAAAGACATTATTGTAGCTTTTACCTGACCCTGGAAATACCTCAATAATCACCTCACCAGTTCCTTTTGAGAAAAGAGAATCCAAAGCCTGGATTCTGTTACTCAAAATGTGTGGTCCAAGGACCTGCAGATCATGTCACTCACATTTCCATCAAAGACTCCTTATTTTAAAAATAAAATAAAATTTGAGGGATATAATGTATCTACAGAAAAATGCACAAATGTTAAGTGTACAGTTTGATGACCTTAAACATATGACTATAACCATGAATCCATGACCACATTGTTATGTGGAAATTTTCCAGTACCCGGAAGGCTTCTTGTGTACACTTCCAGGCAAGCCACCTCCCCCTACAAACATAGCCACTATTTCTGATTTCAGATTAACTTTTCAAGTTCCTGAACTTCTTATGAATGGAATCATGCAGTTTTACTCTTTTATGTCTGGCTTCTTTCCTCAACATCCTGTCTGAGAGACCATTCACGTTGTTGTGTGTATCACTAGTGCTTAAGATATTGAACATCTGACTGGCCATGCCGATTGGTTGGTTGTACATCTTTTGTGAAGTGGCCACTGATTATTTTTGCCCAATGTGATTGGATTTCCTTTTCTTTCTTATTGACTGATAGGAGTTCATTGGATTGTCTGCATGAGCTTTAGTCCATTTCCCTGTTTTTCCCCAAGCAGGTCAAGTTTGTTTTCTGAGCCACCTCTTCCTTTTCATTCATTTCCCTCAGCTTTCCAAACTTCAGGTCCCCTGCTGCATCTCTGTTTTTGTAGGACCAAAATTTGCTTCCAAAAAGGTGAATTTGATATAAGTGACTGAAAATCCTTTGTTACTTATTCCCCAGGTATTTATCTTTTAAAAAGACATAAAGCCAACAGATAGAATGGTAGAATATCTGTTGGTGGAATTTCAGGAATTAGAAAACTGACGGGGATTTTTAAAGGAAGATTGGGGAACAAGAATGGCCAATGAAAGGTACATTTTTATACCTCTGAATTTCAACTATGCTGTTGTTTCTTAAAGTTTTTTTTTAATTTTGAATAATTATCTTTAAGAGATGTTGGACAAAGGAAGAAAAAAAATTATTCATCAACAAATGATTGTGTCATTAAAAAAGAGAAAAGATTAAGGGTTATTGGGCTATACCTGGATGACTGGTTCAGAACTATTGCAAATGATTGACTATTAGTGGCTTACTGCCAGTTTGGGAATCTTATGGTACAATGTTGTAGGAAGGTTTTTCATCTCAGAAATGGTTGCTAATATTGCAATCATGATTTGTTAGGAAATTACAATGCTTAAGAAGCTAGTGAGTGATATTAAATTGGGAGATGGAGTCTAGTATTTTTCAGGCAGGAGAATGATTTAAGATGCTCTTAAAAATGAGGGGAAAAGAAAAGAGAAAAAATACAAAGAAACCTATGAAGGCAATTTATCTCATGAGAAACAGAGACCAAAATTAGTGAAAAAAGTGGTGGATGTGTGACCAGCCAGACCCAGGCAATGTCTGCCCATCTTTAAGTTCAGACTGTGCTTGAAAAGACAGCATGGTTCTGTGATATCCAACCTAAGCAAACTGGACTATTTCTTCGTTACTTTAATATCAGCTCTAAGATCTGTGAATCCCAATCTGTTTCTGTCATAAATGTTTCACTCCTCCAATATTTATTGGTCACTTGCTCGTTGTCAGGGACTGTGACAGATAATCATCATACAATTTTACAAATTCTTCAATTGAAGTAAGTATTAATTATGATAAGACAGGGGTGGGGAACCTGTGGCCTTCTAGGTCCTTAAGAGTGGCCTTTTGATTGAATTCAAATTTTAGGAACAGATTCTTTTATTTTTATTAATACATTTTTGTTTGCCTTTTATATTTTTATTTTATTTTTAAAATGCATGTATTTAAAATACCAAAGAATAAAATAAGTTTCAGTGAAATAGTCCTCCTAGATTGGCACAATTAGGACATTAGTAAATCATAAGAACCACATTGATGGCTGCTATACTCATGATTTAGTTCTAACTTCTCCCACCTGACTCGTGCCACTACTGCATAAGGCTGGTTGGCAAGAGTTTATGGGGGTTGAGTATGCCAGTCTGTTCTCAGCTTTTGACAATGGTGCATTGTGTTTCTGTTTGAAGTGGAATTTGTGAATAGTTGCACAGCTTGATAGCATTTTTTAATTCTGTCTGCTTAACAGCCTATCATGTTAAAGAAGAGCAAGGGAATGCTGAAGGAAGAAAACAGATTTTTAAATGAGGATTAGGAATTGCTATATTACCTTGTTTCTGCTAAAGATGATTTGCTTCCTTTGTGATACTGCAATATCAACATTAAAGAAATTCAGTGCTCATCAGCATTATAACACTCATAAGGACCACAAATATTTTAAATTAGAGGGAGAGGTATGAAAGGTTGTCTTGTAGAAGTAAAAAGATGAAAAGCAAAAGTAAAGACAATTCTTTCATGCAGCAATAAGACCTGGAAATAATGCCACTGAAGCAACTTATAAAGTAGCTTATATACTTGGGAAAAAAGAGAAGCCATTCAGTGATGTAGAAATTATGAAAGAATGCATTATCGAAGTTGTAGGATGCTTAGACACCAATAATGTTTCGAAGTACAAACAACTGCCTCTTTCAAGGAGAACCATGACTGATTGGCAGCATGAATTGTCCTTCAACTTAACAGAAAAACTTCATGCAATACTTCAAAAGGAAAATATATATTATTTAATTGCTTTGGATGAATCAACAGATACTATTGACTCTGCACAAATTTTAATGCTTCATTTGGGTCATAACAGATTTTCTTTGCTACAAAAAGTTACTTGCTTTGGGCACTCTTGTGAACAGAATGTGGGAAATAGATATCTTCAATAACTTTCAGGATAAATGTCATAAAGTTGGATTTAATGTGGTAAATCCAGTGAGTATATGTGTAGATGGTGTGCCTTCCATGACAGGAAAATGTGAAGGGTTTATTGTACAGATAAAAAAGTATTAACTGGCTGGGCGCAGTGGCTCATGCCTGTAATCCTAGCACTCTGGGAGGCCGAGGAGGGTGGATAGTTTGAGCTCAGGAGTTCGAGACCAGCCTGAGCAAGATCGAGACTCCATCTCTACTAAAAATAGAAAGAAATTAGCTGAACAACTAAAAAATATGTAGAAAAAATTAGCTGGGCATGGTGGTGCATGCCTGTAGTCCCAGCTACTTGGGAGGCTGAGGCAGAAGGATTGCTTGAGACCAGGAGGTTTCTGTGAGCTAGGCTGACACCATAGCACTCTAGCCTGGGCAACAGAGCAAGACTCTGTCTCAAAAACAAACAAATAAATAAATAAATTTAAAAAAAAGTATTAACTGATCCAGATACTTTCATTTCTTTTCATTGTATCTTGAATCAGCAGAATCTCTGTGCTAAAGGTACTATTTTAAGTGCCACTTTGCACCAAGTTATAAGTATTGCTAACTATATTCATACAAATGCAACACAGCACTGTCAGTTTTGTAACATGCTAAAGTTGAATGATGAGGTATTCAATGCAGATTTGCCTTATCACTCTAAAGTGCATTGGCTTTCGCAGGGACAGGTGTGAGCCAAAATTTTATCTCTGTGAGAACAGATAGCTAAATTTTATTAAGAACAGAATCAGGAATTTGAATTATTGAAAGAAGATTTCTATAGGAATGCAGCATTTCTGTGTGATATCATGGCAAATCAAAATGACTTGAATATTTCTTTGTAAGGTGAAACTAAATCTGTATATGATATGTGGCAAAAAATCCAAGCATTTCAGAAAAAGCTGTCTTTTTCCAAAACACTTCTTCCAAAGGAAATTTTAGAGGAACGTTTTTCCCAGTTAGCAAAGGTCATTGATAAGCAGGATGATATATGTGAATCATCTGAAGAATCCACAGCTGTTATAGACCTATTAATTGGTCTATTAATTGGAGAACACAGTGAAAGGTTCACTGACTTTGAGAATCTGACATCACACTCAAATTAGCATTTCAGCCTCACCTAGTTGATATCACCAAGGCACCTAAAGAACTGCAGATGGAATTGATTGAGCTTTCAATCAATGACATTTTAAAATCATTGTTTGATGCTGAGAAAGATTCAAATGAAATATGGAAAAATGTAGTAGAATACCCATGCCTTCAACAACATGCCTGAAAAACGCTTTCTTGTTTTTCAACCATTTATTGCTGCAAATCTACATTCTACTAATCAAGATGCCCTTAAGGTCACAAATGACTGATACACATCTAAAGGATCAACTGAAACTGTGGACCTCCGTGCTGCAACCAAATATTCAAATGTTTTCCAAGAAAAAGTAGACATAACAAGTCATTAAAAGTTTAACTAACTTTAAAAATAACAAATAGTTTTCATTTTTTGAAATTATTAAGTACATAGTAATTAGATTTTTACAAAATAATGTACATTTCTAATTATATCTAATTGAAGTTTCTTGAATGTGGCCTTATTTGATTATTGCTAAATTAATACGGTTTTCCAACATGAAAATTTCTCCACCCCTGTGATAAGAGAACAGAAGGGAGGTTGAATGCAGTCTGAGAGGATTGGGGGAGATTTTGCATTATTTATCCATACATTAAATATTTATCGAGTGCCTACCTCATGCTGGGCATCATGCTAGATGCTGAGGATATAGCTTTGAACAAGAAAGATGTGTCTTTGCCTTCATGGAGCTGGCCGTTTAGTGGGAAAGAGGGAAGATGAAATTAAACTGTGTTTTGAAGGATCCATTAAATACTTGTCGTGTGAAAAAGTGAGGAAGGCCATTCCCAGCAGAGGCTTTTATAGGTAGGATTAACAATTGGAAAGCAGTTGGTAAATTTGGAGAACTATATACCTATCTATCCATCTATCTATGCATAGTACTGATAAATATTGGAGGAATTTATATGGCGATGAATATGATACAGTCTCTAGGCTTAAAGGTGCTTATAATAGAATGTAGGAATATCATACCCAAATGGTATTAAGGTTAGAGAAGCTGAGAGATGGATTAAAACAGAAGGAGCTAGTTCAGCATTCAGTCTGGTTCCATGACATCATTAAGATAGGATTTTGAAATTTTTAATAGGGATTTCCCATCTCTTACCTTCAAGTGTTCAAAGACTTGTGTAGCAGTTTTGGGCTGTTCAGTTCTACCAAGAAGTGTCAGAGAAGACAAAAGATAAGCTTGTTAAAGTTTCAAGACTAAAATGGCTCTTTGGGTTTCCAATTGATTGTTTTCTGGTCAAATAATTTTTAATTGTCAGGTTCAAAAGGGCTAATTTAGAGTTACATTTGTTATATCCTCTTATATGCCTCAATCAAATCCAAACTTCACAGAACAAATCCCTTTATTAAAAGGATTTGTTCTGTAAAATTTGGATTCAGTCGAAAGGCCTGCTCCAGGATCCAGAGGACCACATGTGGCCTCAAGGCCACAGGTCCCTGACCCCTGCATGATTAGGTATATATTATTCAGCTTTTTCTGTAGTAACAAGCAACCCCAAAATTTCACTGGCTGTCAACAACAGACATTTATTTCTTACTGATGTGTTTACAGATTGGTTGTAGTTTTGCCCAGCTCTTCTGGGCTGGGCTCCAGGATGTGAAGTGGGTGAAGTGGGGACAGGTCTGTTCCATGTTTCCATCCACTCTGGGACATAGGTGGAATGAATAGCCATTATCTAGAAACCTTTTCTTCATGCTAGAAGGCTGAAGCTCAAGCTAATGGCAGAAGCCTTAATGGCCTCTAAAAGTTTCTGCTCGGATGTTATGTAAGTCATACTCACTCAAATATAGCCAAACTCATGATTGAGCTGAGAAGTATACTTCTTATGGGGCAAGGGAAGGAGAAAGTAGCATGAATATTTGATGATAAATATGATTTACAAGGAAGTATGTATGTATTTATGCACTTGTTTATAAAATAACTTCTACAGATAAGCTGAAATATCTCTTAGAAGTGTTGTGATCAGGAGCTATTAGAGAATACTGCATTTCAAAGGAAATGTTCTAAGATTTTCTTTCATATTCCATTAGGAGAGTTGATATTAGAAGTGGATACATAGTAATGATCTGAAATACTTGATTTGGAGTAAGATAGGTATGGAAAAAAATTCAAATTCAGGCTATGATAATTTAGGGGTACCCATTTGTGAGAATTATTTGTGCAGTTATTCATTAATTTAGAGCAGATGTAACAATATTAGTCACTCAGGCAGGATTAGAGTGGCTCATGGATATTTAAACGTGAGAACACACTTTTTTTGCAGGGGGGAGTTGGGATGGTTGGGGAGAGAGTGAATGTTTTATAGTGTAGATACATATAATTGTTATGTTACTGACACAATCTTTATGTTTTGTTTGGCTGAACAGTGTGTGTTTCTTACAAGTGATTTCCCCCTGCAAATCCAGGTGGTATATTGCTGTGATTTCTACTCCAACAAGTAACAGAAGTAGTCATTTTCCCTGTGTGTGGGAAAAGTGCAAATCAGTCTTTCCAATGGGACTGTAAATATGGCTCTGTCTGAGGTATGGATTTGTGAGTTAAACTTGGTTATACAATTATGAGCTAAACTTAGAACAATTTAAATGCAGTGTATTTTTTGTGGATATTTAAGTAGCTGTAGAACATTACATAGCATGATGAAAACATCATATTTTCTATTCCTTCTTGTACTTTTATGCTTTATGCTGGTATTAGGTGTTGTTCTTAGTTTGCAATGATTATTTTACATTACTATTCACACTTCTGCAGCTTCAGTGAACTCTACTTAAAACCGAGCCATTGAACAATTTCAATAGACTTAGAAATCACAATGAAACTCTCTAATTAAGAAGTATCTTTGTGTACCATGCCTAGAGAGACCTGTGATTCAGCACAGAGCAGCCTGTCCTGTTGTGTGCATTAGATTAATTCTGTTTTTAAATACAGATGATGTAAAACATTCCTATAGAAAACTACTTATATCAGTATTCTTGGAGCCACTAAGAATTTATTGAGGTGCTAGAGTAAAAAAAAAAAAAGAAAGAAAATGACTTTAATCTATCTAATGAGAGAAAGTAAAGCCTTTATCAAGAAATTATTATGACGTCATTGGAGTCCAGTTGTTTCTCTGCTTCCATCTTCCTATTGTTTGGGTTTTGGCTTTTGCAGGAGTTAGGGTCCTTTCAGCTGCAATTATTGAGAAACATAATTCAGCCAACAACGAAATTTATTATGTCCCATAACAGATGGTCAAGAGGTAGGGTGGCCCCAGTCATGAAGATATCAGGCTCCAGTTCCATTTCTTTGCTATTCTCTTGGTTCTTTCCTCATCTCTGCAGCATCTTTATTCTAAGGCTGACTTATGTCATTGTATTAATCTGGCTGCCAGCAGCATCCAAGGAAATATGCTTCCTTGATCATGTCCAGAAGAAAATAATTCTTTCCCTGACGTTTCAGAGGTATTTGTTGTTACTCAGTATCAATTCTTCCTTGTTACATACTAATTGAAGATTTATCGGGAAGCATGGCTTTCCAGCTGGAGATGACATTTTTAGCTTCCATTGTATTTGGATGTAGTCAGGAGATTCAAGGTCTTCCTAGTGGGAGGTGCTGGAAGCAATGGTTTCAACTTCCAGTCATATCCTGAAAGGGAAGGAGAAAGAGTACCCTCCCCCTTTTCCTTCCCATTGGATGTAATGAAGGTCTGTTGGTGGGCTTAGTTCTTGAGATGGAAATCTGGTATGGAAAAGGGCATATGTGATGTCAGGAGCTGGGACATTAGACAGCTTTCTGGAGCAGAGCTTGAATTTTAAATGAGAGAGTAATAAACTGTAGGTTTTCATTTCAAATTTTTGTAAGTTTTCTGAACTGATGTCCTTACCGATAGGAGCAGAATAAAGTCTACTCTTCAGGCTTTCTTTATACTTTAGGTCATGTGCTCATCCCTGGGTCACAAATAATCTCCAAGGGAACCCATGGAGTATATTGGTTGTCTTAAGCTTGGATTGCTGAACCAATCAATCACTGGCAATACAATGACTGGCTAAGATTAACCTCCTGGATCAGGGGCCCATTGGAGTCTGCAGGGGATGGATCATGGTAAGGGTTCTATTAGGAGGAAGTAAAGAATGTTTGATCTAAAAGTATTCATTAGAAACATGTCTGTCCTTACTGGCATATCTAATAAACTGTGGGCTGAGAAAATAAAAGTCAACCAATCCTGTCAACTCTGCTTCTCAGACTGTTTGGACTGGAAGGTATAGTCTAAATGGTGGTATTATTTCAGATTTAGTATGTTTTGTTTTCATTTATTCACATGTATGAGTGAATGCATGTTTTCATGTGGGTTTTGAGGGAGTGATCCATGCTGCCATGGGTGGGAAAGGCAAGGTTCTCTTTCCTCTAGGTATTGTCACTCGAGAAGGATTTGTTAGCTAAGGCCTAGTTATAATTGTTTCCACCAGACTTTAGGAATATAAAACAAATCATCTCCAATAGTTCATTAGTGCAATGACAGCATAAATAGAGCCCAATAACTGCTCAACTACCCACTAGCACTCTTACATAGTAATTTTATTTGAGAGTCAGATGGAGGAGGATATTATCTAGATGGAGAGAAGGAGGGTTGTATTTTACAATTTTACCTGGTGTTGGTACCATGTATGCTGTTGGAAACCATCTTGATCAACTCTCCTGGGTGTTTCATTCCCCTGGCCAAGACCTTAAAATTTGCGTAACTTATGAAAGACATGACTGAAAAATTAGGTAGATTATTGACTGCATGGGTAGTCTTTGAAGAAGAAGAATACACAGAAAATAGGCTAGGAATTCTGCATTAAATTGTTTGAATATCTAGATGCTGAAGAAGCCATTACTTTCACAGAGGTGAAGAGATGGTGCTCTCGGATCCAACTGATGGTGTCAAAATTCTGCTTTCTCCACTGATTAGTTGTGTGAATTTGGACATTACTTTATCTCTCTATGTCTCACTTTTCTCCTTGCTGAAAAAGCAATGGTAATAATACCTACCTTGTGGGTGACTGGGAGTTTAAATGAGAATACATGTAAGGTATTTAGCTTGTTAACATACGAGAGCTATCATTGCAAAAGTTAAGACAGGTCACATGGGTCCCCCGCTTCATTTTCAGCAGTTTCTTCAATTTGGAGAAAATCCAGGGATTCTATCCCTTAGCAACACTGACTGGGGACTTTTCTTGTCCCAGATTCCATTCATAAAGAAGTTAAACACACATGTGCACGTGCATGGGTGCACACACACACACACACACACACACTCCTCTAAAAGGGATCAATTCTTGGGCCATTAGAAACAATGATTGACTGGCTTAACTACAGCATGCCACCAGCTGGGCAGCATTCGTCTTAGATGACATTTTAGCCAAGTTCTCTTAGTAGATAAAATGTCAATGGCTCTATATGTAGGGACTAGATGGCAGGGACTGGAGGAAGCTCTGCTAATGAGCCAGTGGATTTCAGTTCAATATAAGGAAACACTGTAAAAATTACATCTGTCTGAAAATTTAATTAGATACTCGTGGTTGTGGTGACTTCTGTTTCCTGAAGGTTTCCAAGCAGAAGGTGGGCAAGCATTTATCTTGGATATGATTAAAAGATTCACACAGAATGCATGGTTGGACTAGGCAACTGCTTGAATTACACCTACTTCTGAGATGCTTTGACTATGTCTTTCACTCCTACTCTTGTGAACATAAACAGAACCTTTATTTAGAATTTAATCTATTGTAACCATTGTAACTCTTCATTTGATGAGTTGTCAATGCCAGTCAGAATGTGTCATTCCTTGGAAGGGCCAGACATTAGAATCACTCATTTGAAGGCAAAGCTTAATCACCCTGAAGCTACAGTTATTGAAGAAGTCATTGAAAAGGACCTTAATATGACTGTAAAAAACAAATAAAAACTGATGAGGCCAAGGGAAAGGTAAACACAGTCCTTTGGAGAGAATTAAAAAAATTCATGCATTTACCTTTACTCACTGCAAAAACAAGGCAATTACAAGACTTTTGACTTTTTAATTATACTGTTGCCACATATTTTAACTTTAATGTTTTGAAGAGTCTTGGATGAAATTGTTTTAATTGAGGCCAACTCACTTATTGGTTATTATTTATAATTAGGTAGAATTTTCCCTTAATGTAATTTTGCTAAAGGCTTCAAAACACCTAAAAGAAAAGCTAGCAGTAATATGCAATGAACAATTATTTATACAACTCTATTTTCTCATCTAATGAGCTTAGCAATAAAAAGTAAAAGGGAGGAAGGGAGGTAATATTCATTGGGCCATCACTCTGTGCTAGGTGCTTTGCACACAGAATCTTATTTAACTTCTAAGTAATCTGGTGAGATAGGCATTTAATATATTTTATAGATAATGCCTTTCTGAGGTTCAGAGACATTATACATCTTGTCCATGGTCACTAAGCAGATACATTCTGGAGCCATGATTTTGACTTAGAATTGCTTGAATTCAAATAGAATCCATCTCTGTTACTGTAAGTCATAGGCCTTCCACCCTCAAACCCAAATACTTTCACTAACTAAGCAGGGATGTCAAGGCTCTGAGGGCTAGGTGGAAGGAAGCCACATAGAGGTTGAACTATAAGGTGTATATTTTGCCTACAGGAGTTAAAATTAAATTAAAAAACAATTTGGCAGCTAAACAAACTCATCTCCTATCCTTATCAGGCATGCATGCCAAGAATGTACAACCTCCAAAATGCTGAGGACACAGCTATACATGAGTATGAAGGAAATCATATTGCTTACTCAAGTTATGCTTTGCTTTGGAGAAGCCAAGGAAACTGTGGGTGTCAATAACTTTGGACCTCACTCCATTCTTTCCTTCAAAACTTAAGGACTGATGTCAAAGTTAAACTTGTTCTTAAATCATGTATATCAGCTTAATTCTCAGCATACTTAAGAAAACATCCTTCTGTAGTTCCATAGACAATATGGCAGGGGCAGAGATGAGGGAGTTAAATAATATTTTTGACAAAAATTCCATTATTTCCTTCTATTTTGTTTATTTTTTGTTAGATCCATTTTTTTTGGTTATTTTATTCCCAAAGTGCTACTAAGGAATTTACAACAATAGAATCTTTTAATGCAGTTTAGGCCAGAAACTATTAAGGCAGCAAAAACAGAATTAGGGGGAAAAAAAAGCCCACATCAAGTAATGGAGCAGTTAAGATGTTCTAATTAAAGTTATAATTGTAAATTGAGTGCATGAAGATAACTTGAAATTTTTTCTCATCTGGGCATTTTTTGGTCTGTATTTTATCTCTTTATACCTGATACTAAAATTTCCATGTCTTACTGAATCCATGCTGAGCCCTAAATAAATTAACAAGGAGTTTTAAAAATGCAGCTTTTAGAAATACCATAATCAAGATAATAATGAAGGCATTACTTTTATATAAGTTCTTTTTTTCTTTGCTGTCACTTCAAAATACTTTTCAAAATTCTTCTCAAACATAACTTCTGCTTTGATGAAGATAAGAAGTTTCAACAGAATTCAAAAAAACTCAGAAATCCTTTTGGTTGCCCACACTCAGTTTCCTTTCACAGATGTTTATTATTTCTTTGAAGCTCTCTCTGTCCCCTCCTTACATCACCTTCTTCACTCTTAGTATAATAGATAACTTTGCTGCTGCACTGGGGCTTAAGAAAATAGAGAATTTCAGGCAGCAGCTTTTTCACGTTCCTGCCCTTCCACAGTTAAAAACAAATAAACTATCCCGATCCTTTCTTTCTGTTTTCTTTCCAGCTAAGCCCCCACTTGTGCTTGGCATTCTGGCTCCTCCTGTCTCTCCTCACTAACTTCCCATTTCAGTTTTGCTCTCTCTCTCAACTCTTCAAATGCTCCATCTTTTCTGGTGTTTTTGCTGGAGCCTACAAACATGGTCTTGTATTTTTTATACCAAAAGGACTGATTGGTCATCCTAATGGCTCCTTACCCACTTCTACACAGTTTTTGTCATTCATTCTCTTTGCTCCTTCAATTCATACCTTCCATCCTTTGCTTGCCACCAACCTACAAACACGGTGCTGGAGAGGTCATTTTAAAGGAAGGCAAAAACAAACAAGCAAATAAAAATGACCCATGGTCATTGCATTCTTCCCAGCCTTTCCCCACATACATACGTATAATTGACGCCTTCAGATTCATAGGATAATACAATTCTGTATCCTGCCTCTTTTCACAGAACATAATGCCTGATACATTGTGAGTGCTCAATGAATATTAAATAAATGAATGTGTATTTTAAACAATTTAATTTTTTACATTGTATCAGTTATCTACTGCCACATAAATACTGTCTAACAGACAACCACAAAACCTCTGTGATATGCAGCAATAAATATTTATTTACTTCACAGTCTATAGAATGAGGTATTCTGAAGTGGGCTCAGCTGATCTCACCTGGGCTTCCTCTTATATTAGCTCGTCTAGGCAGTTCTGCTGAGCTTGGTTGGGCAGCCTCATATGTCTACAGGCTGCCTCGCTGTCAGGTGCTTAAGGAGGTCTCAGCTCAGACAACTGGGAAAACTTGGCTCTACTCCACATGTCTCAGCTCCAGCAAAGTAGCCTGCAATTCTTTTCATGGAGATGGGTAAGATGTTAGTGTGAGGAAAAGTACAATTGCAGAAATCCTTTTCACAACTTCTTGTGTCATGCTTGGAGAAATCCCATTGTCCAAGACAAGTCCCATGGCTGAATCATGGGGCAGGGAAATAGGTTCACCTCTTTGTTGAAAGTAAATGCAAAGTCTCATGGCAAAGGGAGTGAATACAGGAATGGGTGAAAACAACTGGGGTCATGAATACAATCAATCAATCTACCATATATGTAATCTTCAGACTGGTCATTTAAATCTGATTTTTGTGCATCATTATTTCTTAAACATTTCCCAATTAGTAGGCAATAGGTTTCTTTACTTTTTTCATTAATAAAAAATCCTCCTATAAATTGCCATTAGCACATCACTTTTTTCTCCTATTAAATTCATTCCTTTGTGTACCATTAAGTGGCTCAAACAAACCAGAGATTGTTTTTCATACACAGCAAGTTTGGAGGTTATGTGGTGGTCGTTGGCATTGATTTGGTGATTCACTGATTTTAAGCCCAACAGCTCTACAATATTTTTGGTTTTTCTCTTATGTGCACAAGATGGCTACTACAGCTACAACTATTGTTTTCCCACTCAAAAAGGAAGAAGGAGAAATGAAAGCAGCAGTCTTACTTTTCTACTTCTTGATCAGAACTGTGGCACTGGCCACATTTGGCCAGAAGATGGCACCTAAAGAAAAGGTTGGGATGGGGTGCACCACTGACCTCACAGTGTCTGCCACATATAGAATATAGTCCCAGGAGGGAGACGACCAGGTCAAGGTTTCATGAATATTTTTGTGTGCCATGCAACATATTTGGATGTTCCTTTTAAAAAGGGTTTTTCCAGTTCACAATGCCATTAGCAGTACACCTTTATCACACTTTACAACAGACTCACCAACATTCTTTGAATACTAATGAAGTTGAACATTTTTCATGTGTTCTTTAATAATCTTTCTGAAATGTTTCCATTTAAATTCTCTTACTTTTTAAAATAGTTTTCTTATACATTTAAAAGGGCTCTTTGAAAATTAAAGACATTATGTGTCTTTGTCACATTTGTTATTGTCTGTTTCTCTTTTTCCCTTTAGTTTTGAAAGTTTCCACTTAGAGATATTTTAAAATTTGTTATATAGTTTCCATATTTGGCTAATTATTCCATAGGTATTTGATTTCTATAGGACCACTGTTAGCCCATAAGATACTTTTGTTTACAAATAAAGAAGCCATCTATTCTATAAGACATTTTATTTCCATCTGTTAGAAAATTATCAAATCATATAATTTGCATTTCCCTGATGATTAGTGATATTGAGCATTTTTTTCTGTTTATTGACCATTTGTCTATCTTCTTTTGAAAAACTTCTGTTCATGTCTTTTGCTCACTTTTTAATGGGGTTGTTTTATTTTTTTTCTTGCTGATTTGTTTGAGTTCTTTGTAGTTTCTGGATATTAGGCCATTATCAGATGTATAGCTAGTGAATATTGTCTCCCATTCTGTAGGTTGTCTATTTGCTCTGTTGATTATTTCCTTAGCTATGCAGAAGCTTTTTAATTTAATCAAGTCCCATTTATTTATTTTTGTTGTTGCTGTAATTGCTGTTGGAGTCTTAGTCATAAATTCTTTGCCTAGGTCGTTATCTAGAAAATTTTTCCTACATTTTCTTCTAGAATTCTTACGGTTTCATGCCTTACATTTAAGTCCTTTATCCATTTTGAATTAATTTTTGCACATGGTGAGAGATATGGATTCTGTTTCATTCTTCTGCATGTGGCTATCCAATTTTTCCAGCAACATTTATTGAATGGGGCTCCTTTTCTCCAGTGTATATTGTCATCTGCTTTGTCAAAGACCAGTTGGCTGCATGTGGATGCTCTTATATCTGGGTTCTCCATTCTATTTTATTGGCTATGTCTCTATTTTTGTACCAATACTGTGCTGTTCTTTTATTATTATTATTTTTTGGAGACAGAGTCTCGCTCTTTTGCTCTGGCTAG
The DNA here is from genome assembly GCF_041146395.1 of Eulemur rufifrons. Taxonomy (NCBI): domain Eukaryota; kingdom Metazoa; phylum Chordata; class Mammalia; order Primates; family Lemuridae; genus Eulemur; species Eulemur rufifrons. The sequence continues at coordinate 98,335,494 of NC_090989.1, read as the reverse complement.
AGTGCTGTGGCATCAGCCCAGGTCACAGCAGCCTCAAACTCCTGGGCTCAAGCAATCCTTCTGCCTCAGCCTCCTGAGTAGGTGGGACTACAGGCATACACCACCATGCTCCCCCTAATTTTTTCTATATATTTTTAGTTGTCCAGCTAATTTCTTTCTATTTTTAGTAGAGACAGGGTCTCGATCTTGCTCTTGCTCAGGCTGGTCTCGAACTCCTGACCTAGAGCGATCCTCCTGCCTCAGCCTCACAGAGTGCTAGGATTACAGGCATGAGCCACCACACCTGGCCTACCATGCTGTTTTGGTTACTATAACCTCCAACCTTGTAGCATAGTTTGAAGTCTAGTAATGGGATCCCTCCAGATTTGTTCTTTTGGCTTAAGATTGCTTTGGCTACTTGGGCTCTTTTCTGGTTCCAAATGAAATATAGAATTATTTTTTCTAGATCTCTGAAATATGACATTGGCATTTTGATGGAGATTGCATTGAATCTGTAAATTGCTGTGGGCAGTATGGACATTTTAACAATGTTGATTCTACCGATCCACGAGCGTATTATGTTTTTCCATTTGTTTGTCATCTGTAATTTCTTTCCTCACTGTTTCCTAGTTCTTTTTGTAGAGATCTTTCACATCCAATGATATATCACCTCACCACTGTTAGAATGGCTTTTATTAAAAAGTCCAAAACAATAGATGCTGGTGTGGATGCGGAGAGAAAGGAACACTTATACACTATTGGTGGGACTGGAAATTAGTACAACCTCTATGGAAAACAGTTTGGAGATTCCTCAAAGAACTAAAAGCAGACCTACCATTCAATCTAGGAATCCTACTAGTAGGTATCTACCCAAAGGAAACTAAGTCATTTTATCAACAAGACACCTGCACTTGAATGTTTACTGCAGTGCAATTAACAATTGCAAAGATATGGAATCAATTCAAGTGCCCATCAATTCATGAATGGATTAACAAAATGTGGTACTAATGTTTTATATGGACTCTGAGCTTTAGTTTTTGGGTGATTTTTTAATGCATACCATGGAATACTAGTCAGCCATTAAAAAGGATGAATCAATGCCTTTTGCAACAATTTGGATGGAACTGGAGACCACTATCCTAAATGAAGTATCTAAAGAATGGAAAAACAAACACCACATGTACTCACTCTTAAGTTGGAACTAATTGATGAGCACGCAGGTGCATAGAGGGAAGTAAAACTCAGTGGAAATCAAGCAGGGAGGAGTGGGGGGGAGGAGATGGGCAAAAACCTATCTAACGGGTGCAACAAACACTACCTGCGTGATGGACACACTTTTAACCCTGACTCAAGCATTACAAAAGTTATCCATGTAACCAAAAACATTTGTACCCCCATAACACTTTGAAATAAAAAATAGTAAAGAAGAAAATTATCAAATAATATTGATTTTTTTAGAGCAAGATACTTGGCTGCCATCTTTTCAAAACATTTTCTAATAAATACACAATTATACTATTTCTGCGTGTGAGTGATACTTTTATAGATGTGGTGTTCTAAAAGGCTATGTGTCTAAATGTCCTTTACTGAGCATACCTGTCTAGTTTCTAAAAAGTCAGAGAAGATTCATGTAAATAGTTAAGTTGCACAAAGGAAAGATTATTAAGAATTGGCCCTGTAGGAGACTAAAAATAAGACATAATTGGCTTCAGAATCAATTAAGTCTTTAAAAAGGTGTCTGTTCAAAGATTTCCTACTTTGAATTAGTTAAAGATAAATTTAAGAGTATACTGTAGTTACTGACAGTAATAACAGCATATGAGGTTATCAAACTGAATTTAAAAGAGAAATAAGTAATATATTCTATAGATTTCTGTGTTTTAAAGACATTTTTCAGATTAGTGTAAGCTTTATTTAAACAATGTATTTGTAAAATTTATGTCTCAGTAAGCATAGTGAAGATAGAAGGAAACTGTACACAAATTATTTTGTTAATGAGTGCGTTATTTTTGGAAATCATTTAATTTCTATGAGCTTCAGTTTCCTCATCTATAAAATGGAGACAATGATACCATACCTATGTAGCTCATAAGGGTGTCACAATAATCATTTTACAGGGATTTAATGAAGTCAAAACGGCCTAATTTGTTTACATAAACTTTAAATGGAAGGTATTATTCTTACAATACATTTAACTTTATAAGGTGTTAAATTTGCTCACTTAATTTTAGATTCTTGAGGAAAAAAGAAGAAATATATTTAGTGAAGTTGGAAAACCCTAACAGCGAGAAATAAAAGTGAATTAGGGCTCCTTCTGTACCTGATTAGAAGGTTAATTCGGCATGATTGCATGGTTTCATAAAGAAAGCTTGATATAAAAGAGACCAGCTTCTACTCTAATAGTAACTGTTAGTTGAGCCATCTCAAAAATCATTTAATTTGTCTCTAAAGTAAGGGATACAAAAATATAGTGCCTATTTTTCCTCTGGTTTAGCTTAGACACTGGATTTTTTTCCTATATCTTCAGCTATCTCAAACATCATCCATTGATTGGTAGATATGAATATGTAGAAAAGATATTGGTTGAGGCAGTTTAGTTTGTAAGTATAAGCACTTTTGGCTGAGTCTGTATAGAAAATAAACATGGAAAAAAGCACTTAGTAGCTAAATAAAAAAAGAGAGAAGATTTATCCACCTAAGCTTATTGGCTAGTCAGAGGTTTTAATTCCACTATGACTTTTTCAAGGACAACCTCTATGTTTATTAGTTCCTTAAAAGTACAACAAGTACATTTTTTCTTTGATTTTTGCAGAAATAATTTTAGTAACCCTATATGCTGTCATGGACTGGGATTACAGGATAGTTTTAGACATTTATCTTTTCCATGTCTTCCCAGCCATGAAAATAGGTCCAGATTGTCCCATGTTCCATGCTTCACAGAGGGAGGAAATAGACTTAGGAATGGGGGAATGCTGATAGATGCCACCACTGAGAGAAAAAGGGCCAGGCTGTAACTGGAGCCCCATAAGTAACTTATAGAATCTTGCCTTTAAAGGCCATTATAATTATAAACTTATCAGTTGCTTTTAGTCAATATAATACATAAAAGTGTAACTATAATTTTGGTTTGAGCAGTAAGAATCATCACTGTAGAGATAAACTCTAAGCTGACAAAGGATCTGCTTAAAACAAAAGGATCTGATTCATTATAAAGTTCAAAACCACAGTGTGATAGTATAATATTTTAGCTTTAGGTGTAGTCTTGTTGCAGTTTCATTGAATGATGTATTGTTTATAATCTTAGCTACCATTCTCCTTTCCTCTCTCTAACTATTCATCAACTTTTATTTGTATAGCTATAGAGAGCAGAAGTCAATTTTTATGAAATTAAGCTTAAATGCCTAAAATTTGTTACATATATCCTATCTCATGGTTGGGCTTCAATATGGTCAACTAAATATTAGGTAAACAGGACACTACATAAGAAAATTGAATTTCCTTATGAGTGAGACAGGGCTAATAAAAAAAGACTGGTTTTTATTTTAGATGGGTTGGGATTTAAACAAGAATTACTAAATTTTATTCTGTCTTTGGAGTACTAGTCTGACATTTCTAGTGATCTCCATAAACTTTCATTGCCCTATAACAGTTTATTAAGCTACAGAGTCTTCATAAATATGCAAACTAGCTTAATAAGATGGTCTGCCATGATTGCTCATCAATTTGGTATTGAGAGGACACCAACCTAGTTGATAAAAATGTCTGGTGGTGGAGTGATCTGTGGCATTCCTAGTCTCAATGCTGTTTTCTTTAAAGGAGGCCATAAACTGTTAAAATAACAGAATCACATTATTTGTATGAGTGGAATGACTATTTTGTTCATTAGGCTTGATAACTTTTGTGTAGCTACATTTCACAAACCTGTAAACAGACTTTATGAGTGTGAATTTGCCTCCTGATAATTTTATTTCATTACACAGGCATTTATTATTTGGGAAATAAATCGTAGGCAAATTAAACAGACAAAAATGGTCTTAAAGTGGATCAGGAAAAATACATGTCTATTGAAAAAACTGTAGAATGAAGAATTTATTCAAAATAGGTTCTACTTAAAAACAGGCATGTTTTATTAGGTTCTTTTCCTAACTTTTAATTTGAAATAACTATCGATTCACAGGAGGTTATAAAAAAATGTACAGAGAGGTCTCAGGCACCCCTTCTCAAACCTCTAATGTCAACATCCCACACAACCACAGGACAATATCAACATTCAGAATGGGACATTGGCATAGTCCATGGAGTTTATTCAGATTTTATCAGTTATACATGCAACATCCCTGTGTGTGTGTGTGTGTGTGTATGTGTGTGTGTGTGTGTGTGTGAGTGTGTGTGTGTGTGTGTGTGAGTGTGTGTGTGAGAGAGAGTGTGTGGCTCTATGCAATTTTGTCACATGTGTAACTTTGTGTAATCACCATAATGGTCAAGATAGTCAACTGAACCATCACTCCAAGACTCACTTGTGTTCCCTCTTTATGGCCGTATCCAACTCCTCCGCTATTCCTAACCCCTGGCAACCACCCATCTGTTCTCCATCTCTATAATTATGTTATTTCATGATTGTTACACAGATAGAATCTCACAATATGAATTCTTCTGAGTTTTACTTTCTTCATGCAGAATAATTTTTTTGAGGTTCATTCAAGTTATTGCATGTTTCAATAGTTCATTGTCTTTTATTGTTGAATAGTATTCCATGGTATAGATATATCATAGTTTATTGAGTTATTCACCTTTTTAAGAACATTTGGGTAGTTTCAAGTTTGGGGCTAATATGGATAAATCTGCTTTGAACATTTGTGTAAAAGAGCCTCTGTGAAAATAAGTCTTCATTTCTCTGGGATAAATACTAAAAGTATAATTGCTGGATCATGTAGGAAATCTATTTTTAGTTTTGAAAGCAACTGGAAAACTATCCAGAGTGGTGATATCATTTCACATTCCTATCAGCAACATATGAGTGATTCAGTTTCTCTGCATTCTTTACAGCATTTGATGTTATCATTATTTTTTTAGTTTAGCTATTCTGATAGGTGTACAATGGTATCTCATTGTGGTTTTAATTTGTATTCCTATACTGGTTAATAATGTTGACTACAGTAGTTTTTTAAGACTAAGTTTCTTTAATATTTTTAAGTATTATATTAATCAAGGGATTTTCAGAGAAATAGAACCAATAAGACAGATCTCTCTCTCTCTCTCTCTCTCTCACACACACACACACACACACAGAGGGAGAGACAGAGAGAGAGAAAGAAATAGACATAACATTTTAAGGAATTGGTTATGAATTTTCCCCTTAAGACTGCTTTTTCTGAATCCCAGAGATTATTAAATAGCTTGTATCCCTTTGGTATTCAGTTTGAGAAATCTTTTTATTTCCATTTAATTTCTTCATTGATCCAATAATCATTCAGCAGCAGGTTGTTTAATTTCCATGGCTTTGTGTAGAATTGGGTCTTTCTCTTGAAATTTTTTTCTAGTTTTATTCCTCTGTGGTTTGAGAAGATACAGGGTATGACTTATTTATTTTTTTTAATTTGTTGAGACATGTTTTGTAGCCTAAAATATGATCAATCTTAGAGAATGTTCCATGTGCTGATGAATAGAATGTACATTCAATAGTTTTTGAGTAAAATGTTCTGTAAATGTCTGTTAGGCCCATTTGTTCTAGAGTCCCATTTAAGTCCAGTGCTTCTTTATTTATTTTCTGCTTGCATGATCTGTTCAGTTCTATCAGTGGGATGTTGAAGTCCCCAGCAATTAAGATGTTGCTGTTTATCTTTTCGCTTAGTTCTAGTAAGGTTTGCTTTTTGAATCTGGGCTCTCCTGTGTTAAGTGCATAAATGTTTAGGATTGTTATGTCTTATTGAATTGCTCCCTTTACCATTTAAATTATGACTTTCTTTGCCTTTCTTTACTATTGTTGATTTAAAGCCAATTTTATCTGATATAAGAATGGCTACACCAGCTCTCTTTTGGCTTCCATTTGAGTGGAATATTTTTTCCATCTCTTCATGTTGAGTCTGTAGAATCCTTGTGGGTTAGATGTGTTTCCTGGAGACAGGATACTTGGCTTGTATTTTATTTTTATCCATTCAGCCAACCTATGTCTCTTGAGTAGGGAATTCAAACCATTTATGTTGATTGATAGAATTAATATGTGGGATGCTGTTCTGTTCATCCTGTTGGGTAGTACCTCATTACTTTGTTTTACCTCTTGTACTAATGTTTTATATGAGCTCTGAGCTTTAGTTTTTGGATGGTTTTACTCTGGTGGTTGACTATTGTGCTGATCCGTGTATAATAAAGTTCTGAGTATTTCTTGCAGGGCAGGTCTGGTCTTGACAAATTTCCTCAGTGTTTGCTTGTCTGGAAAAGTCTTTATTTCCCCTTCATATATAGGACTTAGTTTTACAGGATACAAAATTCTCAGCTGGCATAATTCTGAAGACTGAAGATGGGGCCCCAATTTCTTCTGGCTTGTAAGGTCTCAGTTGAGAGGTCTGTAGTTAGCCTGATGGATTTTCCTTTGTGAGTTACTTGATGTTCTCATCTTACAGTTTGCAGGAATTTCTTCTTCATGTTGGCTTTGGCCAGTCTGATGACCATGTGTCTTGATGACTGCCTCTTTATCATGAATCTCCCAGGTGTTCATTGAGCTTCTTGTATCTGGATGTCTGAATATCTAGCAAGCCTAGGAGAATTTTCCTCAATTATTCCTTCAAATAGGTTTTCCAGCCTCTGTGCATTTTCTTTTTCATCCTCAGGGATGCCTATGATTCTTATCTTTGGCAATTTTGCATAATCTCATATTTCTTATAGGATTTGTTCATTCCTCTTTATTCTCTGTTCTTTATTTTTGACTGACTGAGTTAATTTGAAAAAGTTGTCTTCAAACTCTGAGATTCTTTTTTCTGCCTAGTCTATTTTCAAAACTTTACACTTTGTTTTGTATTTCCTTAAATGAATTTTTCATTTCCAGAAGTTTAATTTTTTTAATATGTCAATCTCTTTAGTGAATATTTCATTCATTTCCTGAATTATTTTTCTGGTTTCCTTGAGTTTGACAATCAGCAAGAAAAAAATCAAACAACACCATTAAAAACTGGGCAAAAGACATGAACAGAAATTTCTCAAAAGAAGATAGACAAATGACCCATAAATGTATGAAAAAATGCTCAATGTCTCTAATCATCAGGGGAATGCAAATTAAAACCACAATGAGTTATGACCTTAGCCTAGTCAGAATTGGTTCTACTAAAAAGTCCAAAAACAACAGATGGTGGCATATATGCAGAGAGAAAGAATTGCTAACACATTGTTGATGGGACTGCAAATTATTACAACCTCTATGGAAAACAGTGTGGAAATTCCTCAAAGAACTAAAAGAAGACATGCCATTTGATCCAGCAATCTCACTACTGTGAAAAGAAGGAAAAGAAGTCATTTTATCAAAAAGACACCTGCACTTGAATGTTTATTGTAGCACAATTCACAATTGCAAAGAAGTGGAATCAACCCAGGTGCCAATCAATTCATGAGTAGATTAACAAAATGTGGTACTAATGTTTTATATGAGCTCTGAGCTTTATTGGGTGATTATTTTTATGCATACCATGGAAGACTAGTCAGCCATTAAAAAGGATGAATCAATGCCTTTTGCAACAATTTGGATGGAACTAGAGACCACTATCCTAAATGAGGTATCTAAAGAATGGAAAAACAAACACCACATGTACTCACTCTTAAGTTGGAACTAATTGATGAGCACTCAGGTGCATAGAGGGAAGTACAACTCAGTGGAAATCAAGCAGGGAGGAGGGGGGTGGAGGAAATGGGCAAAAACCTATCTAACGGGTGCAACAAACACTACCTGTGTGATGGACACGCTTTTAACCCTGGACTCAAGCATTACAAATGTGATCCATGTAACCAAAAACATTTGTACCCCCATAATGCTTTGAAATAATAATAATAATCATAAAGAAAGGAATTGGCTTATGCAAACATGGGAGCTCACAAGCTGTGGCTTGGAGAGTCAGGTAAGAGTTGATGTTGTAGTCTTAAGTCTGAAGCCTGGAAAATCAGGCAGAATTTCTTTCTTTCTTTTTTCTTTTTATTTCAATAGATTTGGGTATACAAATGTTTTTTTGGTTACATGGATGAATTGTATAGTGGAGAGGCCTGGGCTTTTTATGTACCTGTCACCTGAATAATGTACATTGTATGAAACAGGTAATTCTTCTTTCCATAACCACTTTGCACTCTCCTCCCTTCTGGGTCTTCAATGTCCATTATACCGCTCTGTATGCCACTGTGTACCCATAGTTTAGCTCCCACTGATAAGTGAGAACATTCAGCATTTGGTTTTTGGTTCATAAGTTACTTCACTTAGCATAACAACCTCCAGTTCCACCCAAGTTGCTGCAAAAGACATTATCTTGTTCTTTTTTTATGGTGGAGTGGTATTTCATGGTGCATATATATACACCACATTTTCTTTATCCACCCACTAGTTGATAGGCACTTAAGTTGATTCTATATCTTTTCTGTAGAGATTGTCCAGCGTCTCTACTAGAGATTGTCACGGCACAACGAAGAATGCTCCAGATCACAATCTCAGGTTAAAGGAGGAGAGACTCTTTTCATTTCAAAGAGCTCCCAAACCTCTGTCTTTATTGCAGAGAAAGGCATTCAAGGTCAAAGCAAAGAACATACAGAGAGAATGTTTGGAAAGAACATATAGATAAAAATCTCTGGTGCCAGTAAACACATTATTCTTAAGAAATCTAGTTAGTGATATGCAACATATCTATATTTATCTTGGGATTCCTTGTGACTCCTTAAGGCTATAAAGAAAAGGGAAGGGACCCAACATTAGTCAACTCCCATGCATACCAAAGCCTGCTGTATGCAGCTGGCTGATAAGCAGTTGTATCCCAAGTCCTGTTTGCAGGACTGCCAGATTTTCACCTTTCTCATAGTCCCTTTACCCAGGCCTTTATGCCTTTTCTAATATCCTCTATATTTACTGTAGTGAATTGCACTGCAATAAACTTATGAGTGCAGGAGTCTTTTGATATAATGACTTCTTTTCCTTTGGGTAGATACCCAGTAGTATTATAGCATTGCTGGATTGTATGGTAGGTCTACTTTTAGGAGTTTGAGAAATCTCAATACTGTTTTCCATATAGGTTATACTAATTTACATTCCCACCAAAAGTGTATGAACATTTCTTTTCCACCACATCTTCACCAATAATATATTATTTCTGGCCTTTTAATAATGGCCATTCTAACAGTGGTAAGGTGGTATCTCATTGTGGTTTTAATTTTCATTTCTGTGATGATTAGTGATGTTGAATATTTTTTCATATGTTTGTTGGCCATTTGTATTTCTTTTTTGGAAAAATATCTGTTCATATAATTTGCCCACTTTTTAATGGGATTATTATTATTTTTTCTTTTTGATTTATTTGTATTCCTTATAGATTCTGGGCATTTGTGCTTTGTTAGTTTGTAAATATAGTTTGTATGTATTTTCTCCTATTCTGTAAGTTGTCTGTTTACTCTGTTGATTATTTCTTTTACTATGCAGAAGCATTTTAATTTAATTAAGCACCACTTATTTTTGTTTTTGTTACTTTTGCTTTTGGGGTTTTAACCATAAATTCTTTGCCTACACCAATGTCCAGAAAAGTTTTTGTTAGGTTTTCTTCTAGAATTTTTATGTTTTCAGGACTTACATTTAAGTCTTTAATCCATATTAGCTTAATTTTTGTATATGGTGAGAGATTGGGATCCAATTTCATTGTCTGCATGTGGCTATACAATTTTCCAAGCACTATGTATTGAAAGAGGCATCCTTTCCCCAGTGTATGTTTTTGTCTGCTTTGTCAAAGATCAGTTGGCTTTAGGTATTTGGCTTTATTTCTGGGTTCTAAATTCTGTTTCATTGATCTATGTGTCTACTTTTATACCAGTACATGCTGTTTTGGTTGCTATAGCCTTGAAATATAATTTGAAGTTGGGTAATGTGATGCCTCCAGATTTGTTCTTTTTGCTTAGGATTGCTTTGGCTATTTGAGCTCTTTTTTGATTCCATGTGAAGTTTAGGATTGTTTGCCCTAACTCTGAAAAATGACATTGGTGTTTTCTTGGGAATTGCATTGAATCTGTGGATTGCTTTGGGCAGTATGGTCATTTTATATTGATTATTCCAATTCATGAGCATGGGGATGTTTTTCCATTTGTTTGTGTCATCTATAATTTCTTTCATCAGTATTTTGTAGTTCTTCATATAGAGATCTCTCACTTCCTTGGTTAAATATATTCCAAGGTATTGTATTCTTTTTTGCAGCTATTGTAAATGGAATTGCATTCTTGATTTGATCCTTAGCTTGGTTGTTATTGATGTATAACAGTCCTACTAATTTGAGTACATTGATTTTGTAACCTGAGACTACAGAATTCAATTATCAATATCTAGACTAGTGTTTGACCAAACATTGGTCACTATAATCTGGCCAACTTGACAGATAAAATTAACCACCACAGATACTTCTCATCAGATGGATATATTATTTTTTAAAAATTTAATTAATTACTTTTAAAAAATTGTGATAAAATATGTGTAACAAAATTTACCATTTTAACCTTTTTTTTTTTTTGAGACAGAGTCTCATGCTGTTGCCAAGGTTAGAGTGCAGTGGTACAATCATAGCTCACTACAACCTCCAACTCCTGGGCTGAAGCAATCCTCCTGCCCATTTTAACCATTTTTAAGTGTACAATTCTATGTCATTAAGGACATTCATGTTATTGTGAAACCATAACTATCATCCATCTTCAGACTCTTTACATCTTACAAAACTGAAACTTTGTAACCATTAAATAATAACTCCTCATTTTCCCTTTCCCACCAGACTCTAACAAACACCATCACTCTTTCTGTCTCTGTGAGTATCACTGCTCAATTTGCCTCATTTAAGTGGAATCATAGAGCATTTGTCCTTTTACGATTGGTTTATTTCACTTAGGATAAGGTCTAGGCTCACCCATGTTGTAGAATTTCTTTCCTTTTTAAAGCTGAATTAATATTCCTATAAATATATATATTAGACAATGCTTATCCATTCATTTGTCAATAGACACTGGGGTTGCTTCTAATTTGTGACTATTATAAATAGTGTTGCTGTGAATATGAGCATATGAATATCTGTTTGAATCCCTGACTTTAATTCTTTTGAGTATATACCCAGAATTAGAATGACTGACTTATATAATACTTCTATATTTAATTTTTGAGAAACCATCATACTGTTTTCCACAGTGGCTGCACCATTTTGCATTTCTACCAGGAGTATAAAAGGGTTCCGATTTCTCCACATTCTTATCTATTCTTGTTAGTTTTTCTTAAAAGCTTTTAACTTGAATTTTGTCATATAATAGAAGCATTTAGAGTCATTAGAAAATTTGCTTCCTAAATAGCACTTCTTGAAAAGAACACATGAAGATTGGATTTCAGTCCTGGATCTGCAGTTTAGAGCTGGACTGCTTTCACCAGCTTACTTAATGTTTTTATTAGCTATAAAACAGGAATAATAATGTCCACATGGGGAAGGGTAAATGAGTTTTTAAGTTGTAAGTTAGCATGTAGATTCAGGATACATTATTATTATTGTTATATTGTTGTGTTATCTGAAATACTCTATTTTCTTAGTTTAGTGCTTTAATTTTTTATAAATGATAATATATAGCCTCTATAACAGTCCTTGATCCTTTATTTCATTCTCAGTGTTTAATAACCTGAATATTTTAGAAATTTTTTCTTTAACAATTTTGTTAGTAACTAATAGTGATTTGTAAATTAACGAGTTTGTAAACACTTTTCACCAAATAATTTTATTTTTACCTCATTAACAGTTGAAGGAGTTATATCAGCTACTCTCTCATTGTATGAAGGAGGAAACCAACATTCAGATAAGAAAAGCATCTTGCATGTATGCGGGGATGGAGTCAGGCAGGGGTGGCCCTGGATTGAGACAGTGTCCTCTGATCTGTCAGCTTTAGCACATGTAGTTCCATGTGTACCATTTTCCAAAGAAGTAAATTTATCTTCTTGATTTTACTAAGTTTTTATTTTGGCTTTATTCATAGTAATTGTCAGGACAATTTCTAATAGGGGCTACGTTTGTAGTTTTTAGCTAATTTTATTTAGCTAATTACTTTCTGGAGAATTTTTTATTATACCATAAATATCACATAATTTAAAAATATTTATTACTGTCAGAATATATCCCAAGAATCCATAACTTTTATTTTTCAAGGCCACTAAATATAATTGTGTTACATTTATAATATATTCACCTGAATATCTTGTTCATAAAAATGCAAGGGCCAACTTAAAAATGTTTTCAAGATCCAGCTCTTTATATAAAATGAAAGCAAAACCAGAACAAACCAACTCCACTATAACAACCACCATGATTACAACCACCACCCACAAGGCAGCTAACAACTCTTCAGAATGTGTGTGTGTGCATGTGTGTGTGAGGGGGTGGTGTAGAGGAAGTTGATCAGTAGGCAAGTATGTACAATTTTGCAGCCATGCTGAAAAGTCTGTTTGGTAGAAGTTCTTTTTATGACATTTTCTTGGAGCTAAAATCTGACACTTCATAGCTGATTTGCATGTTCTTGATTCAATCCTCTTGCTTTTACATGTCTTTTACTTCATAAGGTTAGCACAAATTCCCCTAACCTAACCTCCCAGATGGAAAAGTTTTTTGGTTTTTTGGTAAGAGCGTGGTGCTTTAGGTAACTCATGGAAATGTGAGACAACTGTCAAAAGTGTAAAAGTTCTGCTGTGTACATTGAGAAATATGCTACCTTTCTGTTTGTTCTCAGTAGAAGAACATAAGAGAAATTCTGGGTACCACTGATTATACCATAAAACAGTATTCTATGGCTAACTTCTCATCTTTGTTTCAATTCTCTATCTCCTTTCTCCTTCTTAGTTTGTAGGCACAGGTGTACCCTTGCACTCCCCCAATTTAGTGTTCATTTTTAACATTTTTATAGAAAATAATATGTTTGGGGTCAGCTCGATGTAGTATTTTCAAAGGACTAATAACAGTACATTAAAATATAGTGTGGTGGTTTTATTTGCTGTCATTAAGAAATAGCTTAAGGACAGTGTTTTGGGATCAATAGTTCTATTCTATACAAATGTGATAAATAATAACAATCTAAATAATAACAGACACTCATTGATCACTTATCATGACCCAATTACTGTTTGAAGCACTTGGCATAAAACAACTCATTAAATCCTACAACAGTTGTATAGAGTAGATCCTATTATTATCTCCAGTTTACAGATGAGAAGCCTGATGCACAGGGTGGCTATGTAACTTCCCCCAAATCACACAGCTCTACTGTGGTAGTGCTAAGATTTATAGGCAGAAATTCTGGCTTTAGGCTTTGTGCTCCTAACCACACACTATACTTTGTTAATTTATTTTCCTGTCTCCTTGACAACCCTATTGGATCTGTTTCAATTTCTTTATCATTAGGAAAGAAAACGTTTTGGGTCAGCATTTTCAGGCATTTTCTCTAGTTAGACATGGAAAGTAATTTGAAATTCCTTCTGTGGTAATATATGTGAGAACGGGGTTGGGTTTTCCCTTGAATAAGTTACTTGTGTAATTAAGAAATCTTTCAGATATGGGGGTTCTACAAGTAAGTAGATGGCAGATTGCCTTTGCCAGCACTTCAGTGAAAAGATAACTACATTACTACTAGTTTCGCTGATTTTATTTGGCTAAAGGATATTAAAATCATTTTAATTGATTTTGCTTCTGGTCAAGAGCAGTAATAATGTTTTGAGCCATTATTAGGGAATATTTTAATATTCTATATTTAAAGATAGTTCTTCGTGCTTTATGTGTCTAATACACAATGCTAGATAAGACCATTAGAACTATTTAAATAATAAATGATGAATCCTGTAGGTGCTATAAATAACTTCTGTAAATAACTGTTTTGTTTTTTTTTTGTCCTTGGTTTGCCAGATCTCTTTCTTTTTGAAAAATATGGTTGGGTAAGGTAGTAAACTGAAGAGGCTCTTTCATCCCGGCAGAGCAATGGGACATGCTGTATTCATACATGCTATAGGCCAGTTCTAGTTCTTTCCAGTCCTTCTATGCGTATTCTCTTAATTATATACATCATATTTTCCTTTTCCTCTTCTCTTTTACTTTAAAAAATATTTTAAGATAATTTCAAACTTCTAAGAAAAACTGCAACAATCAAGGAAATTTTTTCCTTGAATTCTTTCAAAGAAAGTTACTGACACAGTGTTTCATCACCCTAATATACTTTAGTTGGTATTCCTTACAAAATGGATATTCTTTTACATAACCACAATATAATCACCAAAGTCAGAAAATTGACATTGATGTATTGCTCTCATCTAATCCTCTGACCCCATTCAAGGTTTTGCAAATTGTCTTAATAATGTCCTTTATAACAGAAGGATCTAGTTCAGAATCATGCATTGCATTTAGTTGTCATGATTTTTTGTCTCCTTTCATCTGGAATCCTCAGTCGGTCCTTGATCTTGACACTTTTCAAGATTTCATGCAGTTTGTTTTTTAGAATATTCCTCATTTGGATTTGTCTGATATTTATGAAAATAATTCAATTTATGTATTTTGGGTAGGAATCTCACAGATGTGTCTCTGTGTTCTTTTCATTGCATCTTGTCAGGTCTTTATGTAACTGTTACGTAAGTTCTACTTGCTTCTATACTGATGATGTTAACTTTGATCACTTCATTGAGGTGGTGTTTGTCAAGTTTATCCACTGTAGAGTTACTCTTTTTTCTTTATACTTAATATGTATTTTGTGATATTTTGAGGCTTTGTAAATATCCTATTCCTTATTAAATTTCACCCACTAGTTTAGCATCCATTGATGTTGAATTAATTAATAGCTAAATTGATTACTATTACTGTTACCAAATGATGATTTTTCTAATTCTATTATTTCTTCTCCACTTACTAGTTGGCATTCTGTTGTAAGGAAAAGCTTTCCCTTCTCTCCATGTATTCATTTATTTATATCAGTATAGTCTCCTGGTTTCTTATGTTATTTAAGGGGTTATAATCTATTACTATCATTATGTATTTTGATGCTTAAATTGACCCAGATCTGGCCACTGGGGCTCCTTCTAGCTGGCTTCTCTGTTCTTTTAACATTATCTCTGTCCTTTTTCAGCCCTTCTTTTTTTTGTACTTTTTTTTTTAAATTTCAGCTTATTATGGGGGTACATATATATATATGTACATATATAGATATATATAGGTTATATATATTGCCCATGTCCCTCCCATCCTCCCCAGTCAGAGCTTCAAACGTGTCCATTGCCCAGAGTGTGCATTGCACTCATCATGTAGGTATACACCCATCCCTTCCCCTCACCCCCGACCTCTGTCCGATACCCAATTGGTGTTATTCCCAAATGTGCATTTAGGTGATATAGAATTTCAGAATTGTCTAGTACTCTTTCTGGTTCAGCTATTTCTCTAAGGAATCCTACCTCCTTTTAGTGGAGAATGGTATTTAGAAACCAAGATCTGGCACTGGGTATGTTCATTAGTTAGAGGTGTCCCTGCTTACAGAGCATCTCAATATATAGAGCTATGAAATATATGAGAGAGAATATATATGTGTGAGAATATATACACACATATTTACTTCTGTATCTAGCAATATAATTAAAAACTATAAATTCTACTGATACCTCCAATTCTAATTTAACATTACAACGTTTATTCTAGTTTTGTGTTTTTTTTTTTTTTTTTTTTTTTGAGACAGAGTCTCACTTTGTTGCCCAGGCTAGAGTGAGTGCCATGGCGTCAGCCTAGCTCACAGCAACCTCAAACTCCTGAGCTCAAGGGATCCTCCTGTCTCAGCCTCCCGAGTAGTTGGGACTACAGGCATGCACCACCATGCCCGGCTAATTTTTTCTATATATATTTTTAGCTGTCTATATAATTTCTTTCTATTTTTAGTAGAGATGGGGTCTCGCTCTTGCTCAGGCTGGTCTCGAACTCCTGAGCTCAAACGATCCGCCCACCTCGGCCTCCCAGAGTGCTAGGATTACAGGCGTGAGCCACCGCGCCCGGCCTCTAGTTTTGTGTCTTTCCATATTTGTAACTCCCTTCTTCATTGAAAAACTTGGCTTCCATTATTCGCAATATACACATATTTTTATTTGCTCAATCCCTCTATATAATAACTGCCCCTCTCCCTAGTTCCCACATAAATGCACATCTTTCCCCACTCAGGCTCCAGATCCCTCAGTGGGCCACTGCCCCCACCTGCTGGAGCATTCTTCCATCCTCTGCCAGACCACATGACTGCTCACCTTACTGCTCAGGCTCTGACACTCGGACTGGGGCTGTGCCTACTCCCTCTCCTCCCCTACATCCCAACTGCACCCCTGCTCTGCCCCACCTGGTTGTTTTTGGATTCAATTGTTCAAGAAAGAAGGAAGGCTATTATATCCTTTTGATAGTTATATTTGATTGCCAGGGTACGGGAGTTATTACCACCTCTTGCCATGATTGGGACATCCAGAGATTAAGTCTTTGCTCAAATTCATAAGACCAGTGACCAGTGGGAGTTTAAGCTAAACTTAGGCTATTCAAATTTCATCTCCAGTTCCTTTTAAGTTAGGACCAGCCACAATATGTAATCATTAGTGGTTTTCGCCTGAAAGCTCAGCAGTAGCTCACAAGCCCAGCAACCCTGCCTGAAGGATGGGTATGTACCTCCAAGTGCTAGGACTACCTCAGAAGTAATAACCTAGATTCTGCTCCCTCTAAGTCTCAAGAACATAGCCAGGAGTGACATTCCGAATGTTCAACAGCTGGTAAGACACAGGAACTGACCAATATGAGTGGACACTGGTTACAGTGCTGGGGATAAGAATCCTGTAGCCCCCCTAAAGTGCTAAGTTTTATTGCTTAGGAGGCTCAGGGGGTGATGGTAGCAGTGGCAGTAATTGTGGTCTTGAACAGCCACTATTTACCAGCCAGTATATAACAATGTCAATATTTTAACAATCAGTGTGTCTGTCTGGTGCTTACTGGATGGAAATCAGGCAGACATTCATGAATCTTTTCACTTGGCAAGGGTTGGGAAAGGAAGAAAATAGATAAACTCACCCAGGTACATTCAGGATAAAACTAATAAACTTGATGTTAGAATGAAAGTGTCTGAATATTAACTCCTGTGTTTTCTGTTGCTCCTTGTTCCTTCCTGTCTAAATCAGGAAACACCCATTACCTCTGTTAGAAATGCTATAGCAGAAACAGAGAAATCCCTGGCTCTGAAGGGGCTCTGAGTGTAGAAAATATCTTGGGCAAAGTTCCCTTCTTCCTAAGCACAGGCTAAGTTTTCCTGAATTAAAGATAGTCAGAAAATTGGAGAGTAAGTGAAAAGAGATTAGATTCAGTGTATTCATGAAAGATGAGCTCTGTGCCTTTTGCCAGCCCTCCTCAAACCCAGGGTAAGAAAGAGGACATAAATTCAGATAGGATTGAGGAACCCTGAGAAGAGAGGGGACTTGTGTCTTCTTACTCAGGGGAACCACTAGTTTTCTCTCAAGCCTCACCGATGGTGGAGCAGTAGAATAATTCCCTTGTCCCTAAAAGAAACCCAAGAGAGGTGAAAAGCCTTAGACAGCCTCATCAAAATGCCCATAATAGCAGAATCATTTTCGCGCTCCAGAGGCAGCATGGCAATTACCTGATTCAAGGAGCAATGCATTAAGGGACAAGGGACAATTCAACAATGAACACCATGACATGACAGGAATGATAATGTCTTAGGGGATGCCAAAATACGTGGATGACTCAGACACAATGGCTATCCCAATGCCTTGTTGCAAGCAATATAAAAAATCTGATAATTAAATGCAATCACAGGAAAAATGGGGGTAATCCCTGAACTGTCCTCTCTCTTCCTCTTGGACGATAGGGATTTTAATAGAAATTCAGTGCAGTCATAGAAAAATAAAGTTACATTTCTTGCACACCGCAGTTGGTGGAATACCATTCTTCCTCTCTACACCTCGTACTAATCAGTACAGATACACCAGAATTTTGTACTTTTCTTTCCAAGATGGCCCGAAGTAAACTGCCCATGTGTGAAAGAGACAATTCTGACTCAGCAGTGCAAATAGCTCAAAGATACTCAATGCAGGCAGGAACTTTTGAACTCCACTATTTTGCAAGTGACAGTGACTTGGGGGAATATAATTATCCAGGACAGTTCTACCCACATATAGCATCTGTTTTCTAGTCAGCTCCTGCTGCTTGAATATGCTTTGGCAGTAGGCTTGATTGAGGCACAAAGGAGTCAAGTGGCTTGACTGGGCCACACAGAGAGGCGGCGGCTCAGTCCACCTTGGGATCTGGGACCTCTATGGCATTCAATTATCTATTGTAAACACTGGGTCTTCCTGTCTTGTGAATGCAGCTGCAGTCTCTTGCTGAAAAATTCAGCTCCTTTCACACAGAAGGCGTAATTAAGAACACAGCTGCAAATTGGCTCTTCTCAACAATTTTCCCTGCTGTCCCATAAAATGTGAAAAATACGGGCCAGTACATTGATTAGACAGACTCTTAGGGTTGAATTGCATGTAATCTACCCACTTCTGGCACTTTGCAATAAGTTTTTGCTCTTCCACTGGAATTTAAGAAAAGAAATGGAAAATAACAGTAGCCTGGATGTTTCTTGGTTGGGCACTCAGGGACACAGAATGGACGGATATAATCAGTGTACATCCTCCTGTGAGTATGTGACACACACACAGTCTTTTTCTTGATGACGCAGAGTGTGTTATTTTCTGGAAAATATTGATTTATTTATCTCTTCTCTGAATTTTGAGTGAAGAACCTTTGAAGCAGGTGGTTATTTATTGTGGGTCTGCCCATCGCTGTGAGATGGATAGGGAAAGGATATCTAGGTGAGTCTGCCATACTTCCTAAGGGTCTCCTCTTTCTATTTCAGTAGTGTCACATAGAGTAGTAGATTTACTATGTGCGTTGGTATCAGATGACCTGGGTTCAGTTTCCATACTTACCACTAAGCTCTGAGACCTTAAGCAATTCATTTTACCTCTCTCTAGGAGCTTCAATTTCTCCATCTGCGAAATTGGAGTGATTATTCCTGTCTTATGTAGTCGTTGTGAACATCAGATATGGTCACAAATTTGTGTTGTCCACTCCCGTGTTTGGCATATAGTATGTGCTCAATAAATTGTGCGATAACCCAAGTCTTCATTGAGACATAAACAAGCCTGTTAAAGGGAAAGAGTCTGGCTTTATTTTCACAGAATTATTGTAACACAAAAGTTCTCTGAACTACCTGTATGCTAGGGGTTGGGGGGAACCAACAATGAAACCTCTTATAACCTAATGCTAAAAGAAAAAGGGAGAAGTGGTACTGCTGCGCTGACTTTTAAGGCAAGCTGCCTATGGAGGACAAGGTACAATGAAGGCATCATAAAGACATAGGCTACCTTGTCCTTGGTCTTTATTCACTTCATTCTGGTTCATATCCAAATAATGAGCTCAAGAGAGTTCTTGGCAGTTTCACAGCAAGCTCCCAACTGAATTTTCCCCTCAGATTCTCTCGTTAGCTGCAGACAACGCGCAGCTGCCTCCTCTGCAGATTCATCCTGATAAATGGCTGGGCCCCCATGGCATATGTGGCCCCATGTCGTGGGATGAAACAATTATCAGTGAGGGGGTCTTGATCTTTACGTGGCCCCCCAAGGCAGAGGAAAAACGGCAAGTGTACGACAGCACTTGCAATGGAGGGGAACTCACTATTCCTACTGGGCTGCTGCCCTACTTTAGCTCCTCGGGAAGATCCAGCAGGAAGAAAAGCCAAGGTTCAGTGGCTTGCAAAGGCACAGTTAATGCACCTGCATCCTCCCTGCAGATGTAAAGCCAGATTTTAAATCCATGGAGAACATCTCGAATCAGAAAGTAATGTATTCCATTAAGTGCTTTTCAGCTTTTCTGTACCCTTTCAAGCACCCCCTCCAGGCCTGCCCACCACATATATTCATAAACAAATGAGCGGGAGAAATAAAAGGACATGCACATAAATAACGTTCTTTGTAGAATAAAACAGATGTGTAAGTCTCTGCTGGTACTTATTATAATGAAGAAGATTACATTCACCTTAAGTATTCACTTGTATATAAAAGAGGAGAGCTTTTAAGATGTGAACCAGTACAGATTCCCTGTGGCAAAATAAAAAGTCCTCTGGATTTGCCACGTCAGAGGAAGTGCTACTCCACAATTTAAGTGCCCACAGATGCCATTCAAAGCCATGTTCTATTGGAGATGGACGAGCACAGGACACTTGGACCGCGGAGGTGGCATTGTTTAACCTTTGTTCTTCAGATCCCCCGGGAGAGCAGACAACACCTCTATTTTCAATGTTTCTTCTGAATGATTTCCCGCCTGGTGGATTGACAGGTACTCTGATTATCTGCCTAAGGAAAATGAAGGGATAAACAGCTGAGAGATGAAGATTGACTTGAAAGGACTACATCAAGGAGTGTGTGTTACACTTGGATAAAGAAGAGTATAAAAAGGGGACACGCAGAGAAATGTCAGATTAGCACCTAAATATATTTTGAAGGGAAACATAGCATTTTGCCAAAGTGATCTTTACTTTAATAGTAACGATTCCAGATTGTCACTGTCACAAGCCTAGAGATTTATCTGAGAAAGATAAATGCTTTTCTCTTTTTACCGTCTAGAACAGGGTTCTGTAACGGAGGTCTTGAGACATCTCATTCAGTAATCTGGGGCAGAGGCCAGGGATTTTTTATTTGAAAACTTTCTCCTTACAAGTGAATCTGATGGAAGCCAGGGTGAGGAATACTTTTAGTATAATTTACTTACAGTCAATGATGAAGTATTCACCTTTTGGCACATCATCCCAGACGCAGACTCTGTTCTGTTTGAGAAATCAGCATTGACTTTCCCCATTCCATTGTTTAAGATGCGCTTCTCACACTGCTAGTCCATTTTAAACTAGAGAATGTCTGCTTGAGCACCGAGTTTGATTTCCTCCTGCTCCAAATTGTCTTGTACCACATCATCCATCTTCTTACCCTTAACCCAACTTTGAATGATCATTAGGGCAGATAGCATGTAACTGAACATCATTACCTAATAATGGATTTTATTCCAGGTGGATACTTAACTAACTAGGGGTAAACCAAGAGACAGAGGAGACGGGGTTAGAAACAGGAGACTATTTCCTACCCAACCTTCCAGTTCCAATAGATACTTGATAATGGTATAAGATTGACTTGTGTTTTCCTTGAAGATAACAGTGTTACAGGTATTTTCTAATGTAATTTTATCATTTTGGAAAGGGAAAGGGGAAAGGGAGCTGAGGAAAGGAATACCATGACCATGGTAACCAAAAGAGCAGCAAAAGCAGATGATTGATGGCTACGTAAAATCAATGTTTATCTGTTCTTGTTTAATCTCGTTGAGTTCAATGAGCTGGTGAGTTGCAGGAAAATTTTCTGTCCAAACTAGTTGTATAAGCGAATGATGAAGCCTTTTGAAATATCCCTGTATTATCTCCTTCTCAGTGAATTAGAAAACAGAGCTGGGAGCAAAGGCTACTTTTATGACCTCTCAGTAGTGTGGTGTCTGCTTCACACACTCCATCAAGGCCCAGCATGGCAGGGGATTCATTTGTGTTCTGGACAAAGGTGCTCGTTAGGCCTTTATCTCTTGATCCTTGGCTACCAATGATTTGTGCTACTCTAATCCCCATCCCCGTATCGCTGCTGAGGCGAGGCACAATTCTTGTCATTAAAAGGGTGCACAGTTTTGTGTGTGTTTGTCTGTGTCCACGTTCTCCTAGCTCGCAATTCACCTTTTTTTTTTTTTTTTGAGAAACTAAATCCCTGAGTCCATGATGAGTAGATATGAAACATGCTCTGGATAGGCTTTGCTTCCAAACCTGCTACACAGCTGTGTTTGTATCTACCCTAGTACTGTGGACGTGTCCCCCCTTTGTGGGGCCAGGAAAAGGCAGATCACCCTGTGGCCTTGGAGAAGGCACAACGCTTGCTGGAACAAGACCTCCCATGAACTTGATCTCTGACCTTAAGGAACACCTTCATCCTTTCCCTGGCCCTGTTCGTGTTCACAGCCTGCAGAGTCCATTTATGTATTTTTTCTTTGCAATTCTCTGCTCTCCCTACCCCTTCTACAGGGAACAAAGTACTCTTGTCGTTTTTTTCTATGAGGAGAATTTGGAATCTCTGGGTAACAAAAAGGATGAGCACCAACATCAGAAGAATTTGGTGTCAGATTCAGCAGTTTGTTTTTTTCAGCTGTGCCTGTCAGAAGGGAAAGATTTTTAAAGGTCTAAATGGCTATTGTTGTCTTTTGTGTCTGAGACAATGCTAACAGACCCGCTCACTCTCTGTGTTTGTGCGTCTGAGGAGACTGACTCAGCCAGTGCAGGGCCCCTGGAAGGCAGCTGTTACACACGGAGTCTGCTCATGTCTGTTCTCCTCATGTCTGAAGTGCAATTTGCCAGCTGCTCAGAAAGAGCCCCTCTCTTCCCCACACCCTCTGATTCCTGCTCACTGGGTTGTTACCGAGGCCGTGCCTCAGGGGTCCTTAAAGCAGGTACTTTGCCCTCCTCACCTGCAACTGCTCCACGCACTTCACCTGACTCGGGGCTGGCCCCGTGCTTCACACTTGCCAAATCCAGCCCTTCTGTGTTGCAGGGAACATTGTATCCAGCCAGGCTGTGTTCCAGAAAGGTTAAGAGGGATTCCCTGGAGAAGGGGAGAGGGGGACAGCACCTTGGTGATCTCTTCCACATTCTATCTAACCTTACAGATGACAGCTTGACAACATGTGGAGAAAGTGAAACCATAATGACTTCAATCTTCTAAGGGGCCATAGCCATGCTCAGAGCTCAGGGCCCCTATGACATTTTCAACAGGGAACAACCTACACATCTGCATCCGGCTTCCCTAAGGGTACTGAATGCTGAGGATTGGGCCCCAGATTTTAATGATGACACAGTTCTGCCCCCACCCCACCTCCTGTTCTCACAAAAGGGAACATCTGAGAAAGCTGACTGCAGCAGCTTTGATAGCTGGCCAGATCCCTGGCAGAGGCCTGTGCTGGCCAGGGCTTCAGAACCAGCAGAGTGATTTTACGGTGCAGACGTGTGCAGCACAGGCGCCTTGCTGCGGCTCCAATCACAGGGTATGCACACACCATCAGCAAGACCCCTGCATCGTGCTGTCAGTTCCCAAGCACACTGCTCTCTGGAGTGTGGCCAAGGTCCACTGTGGCAGGCCAGGTTGTGTCGGAGTTGTTGTAATATCCAGCCCATAACTGATGTGTTAGGGAGCACCTTCTATGTGTAATGGTAGAAAATCACCTAAATGTCCTTAGGATACCAGGCAGCCTGCTGTGTGGGCTGTGCTCCACAAGCAAACACAGAATTGTCAGCAAATTCTTTCCTGAGCTGTCACCATTGCAAATTTATGCTGCACATTAGGTCCTCCCTTGTTTGTAATGCTGACTGTGGATGCAGGCACTTGATTTCTCCTCATTTTGCAGATGAGTTGGTTCGAAGACTGGAATTAAAACATGAGTGGCTTATCAGATAGCAGCAATGAATGTGGCAGGAAGCCTAGAATCCAGATCTCATTTCTTTCTCTTTTCCTTTCTTTCTCTTCCCTCTATTTTGCTTTTCGAGTGGTTATTGTGTGGGTCACCTTGATCAAATTGTTCCCTAAAATATTTTTGCTATAAGCATGTAGATTCAATTTGGAGAGAAACATAAATATTAGCTATGCCAGTGCTGCCTAATAGTACCGTCTGCTATGATGCAAATGTTCTGTATTTGCTCTGTCCAATTCAGGAGCCACTAACCACAGGAAGCTATTGAGCATTTGAAATGTGTGTAATATGACTGAGAAATTGAATTTTTAATTTTATTTAATTTTAATTAATCTAAATTTAAATAGCCACTTATGACTACTGGCTACCATATTGGATGGTGCAGATTTATAGACCAACCCATTCATTTTACACATGAGAATGTAAGAGGAAGGGAGGTTACTGGAACTTGCCCAAGAGTGCATAGTTAGTAGTTGACCCAAGCCATCTAAAAGATTAGTCAGCACCTTCTGATTAATAAAATAGTAATTTTCGATATCTCATGATAATGTTTTTAAACTCTTGTTACTTTATAAACTAAAAGAAACAGACAGATTCTAAAATACAGTTACATTTTGTGCCAGGTTAACTGCACAATTGCCTTGTACAAAAAAGGGGTTCACCGAGGGGAAAACTGCACTGAAGGCTGGCCTGTTATTCCGCAAAGGGCCCTAGAGTGGCGCTGTTGTATAACTTCTGATGGCCGCAACACTCCAAAATCAAAAACCCAAACCAATGAAAATCCACCTTGTTCTTCCTATTCCTGCTCTGTCCACCTCCAGCAGTTTATTCTTTTATGTTCATATCTTTGAATATTTTACTTCCTAGTAGAATGAAAAATAAAATTCTGTGAGCCTACAAAAATAGAATTCCAAATGTGTGTGAGTGTGGGAAGGCTGAAATTTGGTTCTTGTTTTTCAAATGTATTGAGGATACTATGCAGATTAACCTCCAAGGAAGTTTAAACATATCTTTATCAATTTTTTCAATAGATAAGGTTAAGGTGGTGTAAAGACATAACTTATCAATACTCTGAGATCCTGCGCTCTGAGGACACATTCTTAAATGACACCTCAAATCCCTTAAATTATGAGTCTTGGTTAGAATGCCGTTTCCAGGAAAGACTGGGGCAACATATTTGTGGACTGTGATAGGATAAGCAAATTTGATAGATAACATGTGGTTTCAGTCTGAGGCTTCTAAAGACCTGAATAAAGGGCATATTAAGAATTTTGTGTGTAAGCGACCTAGTGGTTTAGCCATCTGAGGCCCCCAGATTCAGTGCCTGCCATGCTATTAATGTTGTTCTCTCTCCTGAAGAAAATACTTCATGTAGACGTTCAATAATGCCGTATGCCTTGTAAGTCCCTTAAAAGTCAATGAATGTGTTAGAATTAATTGTAATAAATATTGACTAATTGGAGTTTGACTTGTGTTTTGAAGAACAAAAGCATCCCAAATACAAATCAGTATTTGGCAGATTTTCCTCAGTTGCTTTGATGGTGTCTACAGCAGGTGGCAGTGTTGCTCTGCAGATTCTACCCGGCAAGGCTGGTACAGAGACACTCTCCAGCCGAGCTCCAAAAGAGCTGCGCCCCCCAAATCAGAGCCTGGACGGAGATAGAATGAAGAGGCCAAGGAGAATTCAAAAGAATCACTGAGACTGCAAAATATGGGAATTATTTGAATCTTCTTCTGTAATTTAATTCAACCAATTTTTACTGAGTTCCTTACAAGTTCAGAAACACATATATGAATAACATCTTCAAAAATTTCCAACAGTAGCTCACCATGTGTGTGTGTGTGTGTGTGTGTGTATTGGGAGGGGCAGAGAATGAGGGAAGAAAAGATGAGTAGATGATACTGTAATATGCTGCATATAGATATACACATTATCTTTACCTATTGATGTACACTATATTACATAAGATACTGTAGTAGAGCAATAATTGCTGCAATAAGGGTAAAAATCTCTTGTTACAGGTGCACAGAGAGGGAGTCTAACTGAATATTTTTCTTGTCTACAGAATGAAGAGATAGGACTATTGATCTTCCAAGGTCACTTCCAGCTCTGACATTCTAGAAGTTTGTGAATATTTTCATATATATACTCTGGCACTTCTACACTTTCAGAATTTACAAAACAGACCACTGTCCTTCAAATCACACTGACATCAAGGGAGCCATGGGGCTGGATTACTCTCAATGTCATATCTTTTTTGGCCTTTGGATGCTATTTAGCAACACTCCTGCCCAAACGGCATGTGCTGGTGACCAAGACAATTAGGGAGATTGATTTGGCGTGCATGATTTCACTCTCTGTCCCCACAGGGAGAAATGGTGGAGCCCATCAGGGGCCAAGATAACCAAATTTGATTTTGCCTAAATTAAGACATTCATTTTTCCAGTTGTTTTGGTGTTGTTATATTTAACTTAAGCCTTATTATTTTAAACATAACCATCTCAGAAACAGGATTTGCAAAAGTATATTAAATTTACTTGTCCTTTCTAAAGGTCATTTTGTCTCCTTCACATTAGTTTATGGTTTAAAAGGAAAAAAACGCTGGTAACTTTGCAAATTAATTTTATGTTATTTTCTGGGCCTCTTTGTGTATCCTGTATGTATGTCACATCAATCTGTTCATTAATTTTAGGTGGCTTCATTACATTGCTATTGTTTTTATGTCATTTGAAGGCATTAAAATGCCACAGAATAACCTTGAACAAAAAAAAAAAGCGTGGCTAAAACAGCTCTGATATTTTCTGGATATTGATTCTCTAATTGGATTAGAGTCTCCCTTTGACAGAATTCCAAGAAGGTAAAGGGCCAGGTCATGATTCACAACTGGTTGGATCTCATCCCGATGACCACAGGTGATGCACATCCATTCAACAAACACTGATCAAGGGCCCCCAGTGGGCCTGGCTCTGTGCTCTGTCAGCTTTGCCCATGCAGCCATGTTCCTGGTGGCAGTCATAGGGCGAGGAGGCAGGAAAGGCACCACAGGTTTTGGAGTCTGTTCCAATCTGCTTTCATGTCTGCCTCGGAGGAGGAAGAGCCTTCGGGAGGAGACTGAGGAGAGATGAAATGACAGGTGGCCTGAGAAAGGATGCTGAGACCTTCCTTTCTTGTGTGCCTGGAAGAAATGTGTGGCTCCTAGGTGACAGGTCTGGACTTTAAGGGAAGCTGTTGGAACTGCCTCAAAGACCTTGTAGCTGTCCCAGAAACTCAGAGCTTGGAGGTAGAATCAGCTTGCCAGTGCTATGATGCCAGCAGATAGCTTCTGACAAGGCAGGTGGTGAGGAAATATGCTTTGTGAGACTTTGAGAGATGTTGGGAGCATTGTCGTCTTTCACTGAAATGTTCACTGCAGATGTTTATACAACACTGTGACCATGAGAAAAGATTAATTGGTCGATTTTGCTTTCCTTCAGTTAAGTTTTCAACACTTTTGTGATGAGAATTCTGGCAGATGGGGCAAGCCAAGTTATCCTGTAAGGTTTCAGTGTTCTGCTGTGCCCTCCTGTTGATCTACCTTCACCCCACCCCCTGGGGGTAAGTAGAGTCTTTTGCACCTTGGAAATTAAAAAAATTATGATCAAACATTTGCAATGTATTAGGTGCTTTTAGATGCTTTATTTCATTAAATACTTACAACATTATGAAGTAGATATTATTCTAGAGATATTTTATTGAGGACCAGAGAAGTTTTATCTCTGAGGCAGGATTTAAATTTCATTCTGTGAAATTCTAAAGTGCATGTTGTTGTAGCCACCAAATGCAACTATCTGCACAGGGGCCTCCAGTACATGGGAGAGAGGTTGGCTGATCCGTTATCCACAGTATCAGCTGAAGTATGGGCATTCTTTTCATGAATGTAACAGCTGAAAGACACCAAAAGGGGTAGTAAAACTGTTCCTTAGCCACTCCATCCACCTCCATGTTATTAAAATTTGTAAATCTGCTCATTTCTAAGTCTAATGCACAGTATTGTAGATTTCAGCATTTTTGAGAAGGAGGAGCAGCAGCATCCGTTGTCTCATTTGCTCAAGATTTGGTATCTTAGCCTTTCTCATGCTGCATAGACTTCCACATTCTTTGCCTGTTAGCGTGGGCTCCCAGAGCCTTGGCACTTGGCTAGTTGGGGAAGACAGAGAGGGACCTTCCGAGTGAGGCCCCCACTGGAGAAGTGGCGTAGGTATACAGAGGGCATTTGGACTTGACTACAATGTTTCATACATGAAGTCTTAAATGAGGTTTCCAGGATATTAATTGTTTATTTTAAAAAAGAAAGTTTCAAGTGAGAGTGTAAAGGTAAATTGCTTTCCAAAAGAGAAGAGAAAATTCTTTGTAGACTGAGCCTTGGTGACATAGGGAAAATAATACAGTTAACCCAGAGCCTACTTCATAACTAGAAATGGCAATTAAATAGAGCTTGCCTTTGTAAGAATTATAGTGAACTGAAATGGAATTGTGCCCAATGGGGTCTTTTTGCTTCTGTTCTTTATCTGATAACAATGAAAGAACTGAGCAAAAATAGTAAAATTGTATTAACAATGGCTTATTAATTCATACATAGCTTCTAATATTTCATGTATTCAGGAATGTTCTTTGGTGTACTGCAAATCACTGTGATCTCACAGTTAGCAAATAAAGAGCATTAGTTGTGTCTGTTCAAAAGAGTTTTTAAAGAGGTTCTACAAAACTTCAGTGATATACAAAATATCTCAGTTACTTTCCAAGACCAACTTCATCAACCTGTGCTTCCTTCACTAGCAGGATTCATTTCTGTGTTTTTGAGGTATGTAAAACAGCAATGAGTGTCTCTGAGAAGGAAAAATCATGTGAACAATATCTTTGTACACAGGTAAATATTCTCTAGAAAAGAGTTGTTGCCTAGTTATGTTGCTGTCAATAAAACTGTTTCCCATCCGCATGACAGTTGAAGTTTGGTGGCTTTTTTCATCTAATATCTTTGACTTTTTTTCCTGAAATGAGGGCAGAATTTGATATTAAACTTGGCAAGTAAAGATTTATATTGGTTCTATCTCATGACTGTGAAATCTTGGGCTGGCTCCTAAGGCTGGCCTGAGTTTCCTATCTTTCTCAAAATGGAATTGCCAAAGCGAAACGCCTGATATTCATAGCTTTGTGTTTAAACAAAATGGGGGCTAACTTAAAAGTGAAGCTCTTTGATGACTAGGAACAGTTGCTTCATTGTGGCCTCTGTCATATATAAAAGATAAAAGAAATCTATTAATTTTATGTTTTGCTTCTTTTATAAACCACAAATTTATTATTAGTTCGAGTAAGTGTTGGGCACTTACAAAGCCTCAAATGATGTTTTTACAATTTATAAAATGCTTTCATGTACATTATAACTTTTACTTTAATATTCCAGATGTTCATGAAATAATAGCATCAAAGACCTAAAGAGACATAAAGTTAATTAATATTTGGCTTAATTTTCCATTTTTATTTCTAGTTTTATTTACTTCTTGTTTATTTGCATCATGGCTAATATTTACATCTGAATGACTGTGGGGTTGCATGTTTGGATGTGACAGTGGTAAGTTTTAGACCTGACAATTTAAGGATTGATATAAAAATGAACAGGATTTCTTCAAGAAGAGGATTAGGATTTTGTCTGGGGAAAATTGGTATTTTCTCAGTCTGTGATTACACTGGTGAAACTTAGAAAGTAATTCTAAGCTCCTGAATATATTTCTAAGGCCCTGCAACATAATTCTTGCTCTGAGGAATGGGAAGACTTTTGTGGGTCCAGGTGGACCACTCTGATGAACACCTTTAAGTAGGTAAAAATGTAGCTGTGGAAAGTGCCCTGTGGACTGTTGGGTAGAAACAGAGATCACAAAAACAAGGTTAGAGATATGGTGGTGAGGCTGGGTGTGCAGACTTTGTGACATTCCAGAATAAAATGCTTTTTATTTCTCCAAAGGATTTGCATTTTTATATGTAAAATTAAGAACAGGAAAATATATGATGTCAAATCTTTTTTTTTTCCTGAAAATGTGAAGGGAGTCTCTCTTAATTATGAAAGTCGTGATAAGGCATTTTATTGTAACAGATAATGTCCAATGAGGAAAAGATCTCCGATTGCTTGTACCTCTGATATTTTGGCTTTTTTATGCTGAATATTCAGAAAATTGGTTATTTATTTCTTTGTCATGGATAAAGGAATATATTTGTATTTGTTGTTTCCTTGAATTCATATACAAAATATATAAAATGTAACTGTTTTAAAAGAATGTGCTGGATTCTGGAGGGATTTCAAATTTATTTATTTATTTTTCAAAGATCAGAGCTATTTCCAATGCCTTGAAGACATTTTTAATGGCGACTAACTTATGAGACAAAAACTGATCTGGTGTATTTTTTCAATGGAGGGGAGAGAAAATGAGTGCCCTAGAATCTTTGCAAATTCTCCAGTATCTTGGCATAAGGGGCAAGGGCAATATATGTAACCTAAACATTTGTACCCCCATAATATGCTAAAATTAAAAAAAAAAAAAAAAAGAAAAAAAAAGAAAAAAAAATAAAGAAAATTCCTCACTGGAGAGATGATGATAGTTTGCGGGAGTGGCTAAGAGTCACATGGTACTGTGCTAGAATAAAAACATTTGAGACTATCTGCTCTAAGTTAACCATAAGAGAACATCTATTTTTTTTCCATAAGAAATGTTTACTGTGAGTTTTTCTCTTCCTAAAATTCTCTATAGGGCGTACAATAAAAACAATGTGTGCTAACACACATAGACAGAAGGACATGATACTACAACCTAAGTAATAATAGAGACAAAACAACTCTGACTCATTAAACACAAGAAAGAAATCCCCCAGAAAACAAAACTGTCTTGAAAGAATATTTGTCCCATTTAAGCAATCATAATTATTATCAATAATATTATTTTATTCTAGGAGCAGATTTCTACTGGAAAACAATTTAGTTTTGGATTTTCTTTTTGGTTCATCTAGTTAGTGTCCAATAAACACCATCCAAAGGTATAATTAGGTACAGTTTGATTAAGAAGTGGTACTGAGGCCAGGCGCGATGGCTCACACCTGTAATCCTAGCACTCTGGGAGGCCGAGGCAGGAGGATTGCTCAAGGTCAGGAGTTCAAGACCAGCCTGAGCAAGAGCAAGATTGAGACCTTGTCTCTACTAAAAATAGAAAGAAATTAGCTGGACAACTAAAAATGTATATAGAAAAAATTAGCAGGGCATGGTGGCACATACCTGTAGACCCAGCTACTCGGGAGGCTGAGGCAGAAGGATTGCTTAAGCCCAGGAGTTTGAGGTTGCTCTGAGCTAGGCTGACGCCATGGCACTCTAGCCCAGGCAACAGAGTGAGAATCTGTCTCCAAAAAAAAAAAAAAAAAAAGAAGTGGTACTGAATCTTGAATTTTAATTTTGACTTGAGGTAAGTAAAGTTTTCTTACAGAATATGCCAGGAGTATGTTAATTAATAAAAATATGCCAGGAGTATGTTAATTAATAAAAATTAGCAAATAAAATGATGATGTAGATTAATTGGACCTGGAGAAGCAGTAGGAACTATTCAGTATGGCTGTAGCCTACAGATAGCAAAAAGTTGAAAATGGAACTACAATGCCACAAAGGGATTATTTATAAGAGACATTTGTGGCCTCATACCTCTTTTAATTTTTAATTTGTGATGAAAAAATAGAGGGTGCATGTATTTTGGTAGGTGTATTTTGTGACAGGGGTAATGCAAAAACATCCTTTAAGTTTTTGGGTTTGGAGATGGTAAGAGATACTATCACAAGCATCAGTGTGAAGAAAAAAATAAATGAAAATACAAAGTTTTTGTTTTCCCTGTAAAAGGGAAGTAAGCTTTCCCTAGTTCTATTTATAGTGGATACTCTGAAATTCCAGATCTATATGACTATAAAGTTTTAACATACTAGATTTCTGCTTAGATTCATTTGGAAAGGCTGAATAACTTTTAGAGAAGTAGTAAATTTGCCTTGGTTTGGATATCACATTTCACTTCTTACAAATCTCATGCATCTCATTAGACTTACCTTTGCCTAAACTTGATGAAATATATGCTACGCATATGTAACTTCAACAAAGAAAAATATTTGTGGGCTTGTTTTAAATTAAGTGAAGAAATGCAAAGAATGAATGAGGCATTAATGAGATCATTAGCATTTCTGGGAATAATACACTATCAGTTGATATAGGGATGATTATTTATGGTTGGATTTATCCATGGGTTAAAAGAAGCCAGGGTAACTATTTCAATGGAGGTTATAGCTGCCTATAATTAAAAAGTTTAAGGGAAAAAGAAATTATTGAAATGATCTATGTTGAAGGCAAATTTATGATAGAAATGAAATCATCTGGAGCAATGAAATGGTTGTGTAGGGGTACAGTTTAGCTTTTTCCTTTATATTTTCTTCTTGTGTTAATTAGGTATAAAAACCCAGGGTGCTAGTGCTTGTATTTTAGACTTCAGACAATATATTGGTCTTAAAAAAATAGAGGCTTTTAAAAAGGTTTTATTTGGTTCTTCTGTAGCAAAAGCAAACTTTAAAATGATAGTGTGTTTAGAAGCCTTTTTTTTTACTCTGTTTTTAGAGGTTCAATTTCTAGAATTTTAAAGATATAACTTTGATCTAGGAAGCTGTTGAACTTAAAAAATTTATGGTAAAACTTGCAAAGAAAATGAGGTTTGCAAGCATATGACCTGCATCACATCTCAATTTATACTTAGTTCTGTAAATGATACCTTAAAACAGAAATATAAAAAATTTACTTAAGAGTCTTGATAAATTTCAGCTTCCTGTAGATAAAAAGACAGATGACTCCAATTACATAGAAAGATTACCTGAGTATACTTTGTAGAAGTGATTTTAGCAGGATTGCCTATGACTGATGGAGATGGCAGATGTCTGGCCCCTCCACAAAGAGTCTGCCTGAATCACTAAGATTCCTTAGTTTATTATGTGTAGTCTAGAAGCTCTTTGGGTAAATACTACAACGGAGAGTAAATAATTAGCAGTGTGCAGTATACTGAAGTGTGCAGTATGTAAGTATAGGAGAGTTGAGGGAAATAGACCATAAGGCCCCAAGGAAGCAGACGTAGGAATTTAGCACAGTACCAGCCAACAACGACCTAATTTCAATTTTGTGCATGTTAAGCCTGGGATTATAAAACTCTAGGCAACAATAAAGAATTGAAAAAGTAGTTAGCAGCTGCCTGTTGAGTTGGTTAGATGGGGAGCTCCTTGAAGGCAGTGACTGTGCTGTTCACTGCTATGTTCCCAGCAGTGTCTGGGACAGAGTTGTCTTCAGTATTTGTTGAATGGAGAGAATTACTAGATAAATAAAGCACCACGCATGTTTAGCAAATATATTTTGCTATTTAAGTATATTCTGGGGAAACTAAAGTTAGTGATTTGCGATTTGCATTCTGCTAGTAGTGAAATCAGGCTAATCAAATATTAATGAAAAAATACAACCCACCTGTTGCAATTATTCTGCACCAGAGCCCAATTAAGTCCTTTGGAGTTGAGCTACTCAAAGTGTGGTCTGCAGACCAACACTGTGTGAAAGTGAGTGTTTAGAAACCTTTTTAATAGTTTGGCTGGGTAATTTTATGTCTTTTTTATCCAATAATGAAAAAAAATTGGGCTTGTATTTTATATGTCCCTATTTTTAATACTTTTTTTCAGTCATTAATTTTTTTTTTTTTGAGACAGAATCTCACTCTGTTGCCAGGGCTAGCATGCCGTGGTGGCAGCCTAGCTCACAGCAACCTCAGACTCCTGGGCTCAAGCAATCCTACTGCCTCAGCCTCCCAAGTAGCTGGGACTACAGGCATATGCCACCATGCCCGGTTAATTTTTTCTACATATTTTTAGTTGTCCAGCTAATTTCTTTCTATTTTTAGTAGAGATGGGGTCTCACTCTTGCTCAGGCTGGTCTCTAACTCCTGACTTTGAGCGATCCACCGGCCTCGGCCTCCCAGAGTGCTAGGATTACAGGTGTGAGCCATCGCGCCTGGCCCCAGTCATTAATTTTAATAGAAATTTACAATTATATCAATCCTGACCATGAAAAAAAAAAACAACAAAATTGTTTCTTCGTCACTGATCATTTGAAAAACATTGTTTTTGAGCACTCAGGCTCTGAAAACATTATGCTAGTCCCTATACTATTCACAATTAAAAATAAAAAAAAGCCTATAAATTTTAAAATGCATTTTTTTGAAAAGACACAGAAATTTCTTCCTAGATGTTTTGCTCTATCTCTGCCTCTCTGAGTCTCAAGTACATGCTCCAACTACCTCTTGGCTAATCTAGCCCTGCAATGAGATCCTCCGATAGGCAGGAACAGAACATCAAGCAGCTTGCTGTTTCTGACTGACTGCAGTATCCTGGTTAGCTACTAGGGCACTGCAGAAACAATCTAATCCACATGGTTATCTGCTCTCTTGGTAACTGAGTGATGCTTTCTCCTTCTGTAGGGACCCATATTCAGGGCACATTGGGGTTATTTCTTGATAATGGATCTCTATTCCAAACATGGTTGACTAGTGACTCTCACATAGACGAGAGTAGACAAGTGCAGGAAAATATATTTAATGTACAGTTTTCAGCTTTTTGTAATTTTCAGCTCAGTGCCAAATAGTCTGGACTGAAGAGATTCTTTGGATTGCTCTGTCAGATGGGATAAATCTTTTTGCCTGCAAAATGAACAGCGGGCCTAAATGAACATCAGGAGTTTCAGAGCCGGTGCACCCAATTCCACATATCTGACTCTGTTAGAGCTCCCATTGATTTTAATGATGGTGTTCAAAGATTCAGTCTGTCACCTAGATGAGAACTGGCCTCATAAAATGCACCTGAAGCTGGTGGATTTTATCAGTAGATATAATAACACCCATCACCTTGGGGGACAATACTTGTATTTGGCTTAACTCTTGCTATTTGTGATTAATCATCTCTTCTGAAATAAGATAATTCAGTGTAGTCTGCCCAGTAATTCTGCAATCACATGGAAGGCTAGCTGGCTAGAGAATAAAGGTAGGTTTGAATTCTTTATTCTAGCTTTCCTTTCAAAAGGTAGTAAGCTATACAATTGTATTTAAGTATTCAAGGATGGTCTAACAAATACAGCATTTTGAGCTCATTATGTAATTTACTCATGCTAACACCAGAGATTGGTTTGGGAACAATTTCTTTGTATTGTTGTGGGTGATTCGTGATAGCTCCATTTCTTATGGGGGTCATACTAGACTCACCGTTGGCATTTCAGTGTTCTTACTAGTAAAATAAGGCAATTGAAAAATACCTGCAAGGTCTGTTTTAGTTTTTAGCTTATGAAAATCCTGTTTGAACTATTATTGAGCACCCATTAGATGATAAAGAATGTGCTAGATGCTATGGAGAATATACAAGGAGGAAGCAAAATATTTTGATGTGTAAATTTTTATGTGCCATTCAAATAGCTATCTTGAGATACAAATGCAGAATTTTGTGCTTTTATTTTTGAGCAAAGTCTCAGATGCCTCAGAGACTACTGATATTTTACTTGTTTTCAAGTGTCACAGAATTCCTGAGGTTCTGGGATGAGATGAGAAATGGGTTAATGTATAGTGGCTGAAAGTTAATGAGTAAAAACCAAACACTTTCCTAGAAAACATACATAGGCAGCCCCCCATTTAAAAATGGTATGATGAATCATTGTGGTTTTAATTTGCATTTTCCCGATAATTAGTTATGTTGAACATTTTTGCATATTTTTTGATCATATGTCTAGTTAGAATGGCTTTTATTAAAAAGTCCAAAAACAATGGATGCTGGTGTGGATGCAGAGAGAAAGGAACACCTATACATTGTGGGTGGGACTGCAAATTAGTACAACCTCTATAGAAAACAGTATGGAGATTCTTTAAAGAACTAAAAGTAGACCTACCATTTGATCCAGCAATCCCACTACTGGATATTTGCCCGGAGGAAAAGAAGTAATTTTATCACAAAGGCACCTGCACTAGAATGTTTATTGCAGCACCATTTACAATTGCAAAGATGTGGAATCAACCCAAGTGCCCATGAATTCACGAGTGGCTTAACAAAGTGTGGTATATGTATACTATGCAATATTACTCAGCCTTGAATAAGGATGAATTAAGGCCTTTTGCAATAATTTGAATGGAACTGGGGACCATTAGCCTAAGTGAAGAATGGAAAAACAAACACCACATGTACTCGCTACTAAACTGGAACTAACCAATGAGCACATATGTGCATAGAGGGAAGTTAACTCATTGGAAATCAATTGTGGGGAGCAGGAAGAGAAGATGGGCAAAAACCTACCTAATGGGTACAATGAACACTATCTGGGTGATGGGCACAGTTATAACCCTGACACAAGCATAAAAAAATTGGTACATGTAACCAAAAACATTTGTACATATTATATAAACATTTGTATAATATTTTGAAATAAAAATTGCATAGTACTACATACACACACAAAACATACATATTTGTACAACTAAAATTGGAGGAAACTGAATAAGGTTGGAGGATTATATCAATTTCAAA
The DNA here is from genome assembly GCF_041146395.1 of Eulemur rufifrons. NCBI lineage: Eukaryota > Metazoa > Chordata > Mammalia > Primates > Lemuridae > Eulemur > Eulemur rufifrons. Next base: position 98,299,047 of record NC_090989.1, on the reverse strand, counting down.
ATTCTAGCTGTGGTATATTAATATTTAAAGATGCTGCCACTGGGGGAAAATGGGGAAATGGGGAAAGAGATTTTTCTGTATAGTTTCTTAAGTCTGCTGGCAAATCTGTAATTATCTCCATAATATTTTCAATTAAAATAAGCCATATATAATGAATTTTTTAATACAAAAAAAGAATCTTGTCAGCAGATAGAAAACAAATGATATGAAAGAATGTGTAACATTATTAATAACTAAAGAAATCAAATGGCAAAAATGTTTCACCTTCTAGAAAATTCTATTGGTTAGGATATGCTAGATTATGTTGGAGTAATAGAAAACCCTTGAGCTTTAGAGGTTCAGCACAACAATTTTTTTTTAGTTTTTTTTTTTTTTTTTTTTTTTTTTTTTTGCTTAGGCATAAATCCTCTGCAGGTTTGGAAAACTTTAGGGATAACTCCTCTTGATGCTGCAACTTAATGAATCCATCGTCTTGTAGAAGCATCATCTGGAACATGCAACTTCCTTAAAGAGTGCGGTGGGGGAAGAGAGAGAAAGCAGAATTGTGCACCAGCTTTGAAATGCTTGTGTCTGGAATGATGAAGTCATTTCCACTCACGCTTATTGGCCAAAGCAAATCACCTGGCTACAGCTAACTTCAAGAGGATGGAGAGTGTAATCCTCCCTGTACGTGGAAGGAGAGGAGAATTAGAAATATTGGTGAGCAGTGGTAATCTTTACCACTATTATCAAGCATTAAAAAGGTTGGCAGAGTTGTAAGGAAATAGAGTCTTTATATAGTCATATACACTGATGGTGTATATGAATTGATTCAATTTTATAGATGGTCATTAAAAGCAATTACAATTGCTTGGATCCAGTAATTCAGCTGTGGGACTCCAGCTAATCTTTACTAGGCACTTACTATGCACCAAGTACTGTATTGAGACATTTGATTACTTTATTTTATTTAGTGCTTACTTTTGGGAGTTTATCCTGAGAATAAGGAAACAAGTAGAGATATGTGTAAAAGTCCCAAAGAAAGCTTGTTTTTTAAAATAGAAAACAACATATTTATCCACCAAGAAGGGACTCATTAAATAACATATCTATGCAATGAAGTACTATGACATGGATCTGTGTTCTTGTCCCTGACCTATTATCAAGTGAAGAAAAAAAAGCCTTACAAGGCAGCAACATAGCACTGTCACATTAAAAATATATATACATAGAAAGAAGTTTGCAAAGATAAACACTTAATTTTTTAAAATGTAGCTCACTCAGTATGGTAAGATTACAGGTTGTTTTCCTTCCTTATACTTTAAAAGTTTCCTGAATCTCTTACACGGAATATGTGTTTCCTTTAAAATAAAAAATAAAGCAAATTTTATTTTCAAATAAATTATAATCATTTAATTTTTACTGCTTCAAATTGCAAAAGGGAGCATCAAAACATTGTGCATCTATAAAAGACATATATAAGAGAGACTTTGTTTTCAAAAGCTAATAATCTTAGAGACAAAGTTTTTACATGTTTTAATTAGACAAGAGTATAAGAAGTATAGTATATTGCCCAATGTGTATGACACAAAGGAAAATTGGGGGAGGATGTCAGCAGAAGTGAGAATAAATGTTGCCTTGAGTTATTGAGAGAAACTTTATGGAAGGAAAATATATTTAGTATGGTTCTTAATTGTGGTTGTAGTTGAAAAGATGAAGTTGAAGGAAAGTCATTCAAAAAATGTTATATTAAAGTAGACATCAATGTGGTGTTAAAGGACAAATAAAGGCATGAGACTTTTAGATATATAGAGATTTATTGGGAATTAATTTGGCTAGTTTTAGAAGATGAGAAATCAGAGACACAAGGTATTCTATTATCTGAAATGTGCCTGATACTCTATCATCAGAGATATTTAAATTAGAACATTTCCTGAAAAATAAAACTTTAAAAACTATTTTGATTTGCTAAGAAAATTTATTCTAGAAAAAAAATTTTGGTGGTGTCTAGCTTAACCATGCTTCCAAAAAAATTTATTTGGCTACAGTATCAGGCTTTTATTTAAGTAAGAAAAGACAATTAGTGGCCTGTTCATTTATTTATACTAGCTGCTGTTTCTCTTCCCCTTCAAGGCATATTCCAAATAATCAAATCTAGAATTCTTTTCTATATTACAAACCTAGTATATTATTTTTTGGAGCATAAAAGTCAATTTAATTATTAAGATGTAAATTTCTTTTCACTTTCTGGATGTGGGCAAACTTTTGGCACTCAAGTGGAAAGGATTTATGTTTTTTATTGATTGCATAGAAAAACCACTTTTTATATTAAGCAATATTACATAGGGTACTGGATTCAACAGATTTTATTATTCATTTAGTTATAGCCCTTTCCACTGTGAGTTGAAATCCTGTCCAGGTCCCAAAAGGAGGATTTTCTTATATCTCTTAAAGTCAATTTGAAGAAGCTCAGAGCCTCTCCACTGTGGAATTGAAATTCCTAATAAATTTGTACTGTAATATTTATTAAAATGGAATAGGTCAGGGCATTTTTTACAGAGGATTTCTTTAAATAGTAAGATAAATTTAAGTAGTATTCAGTTGTAAACAAATGTTCCTTGGCTTTCTTTATGTTTTAAAGCAAATATATTCTATTATAATTAATTCAGTTTCAACATCAGCTTTTCTCTACCTATAGTAGTCATACAGTAAATATATGCATATTTTTTCAGTATTTTTCCCACTTAGGACCTAGTACATGTCCAAATTGATTAGAAATGTATATGCAAGTCTAGCGCTTAATAGAAAAAAGCATGCCCCTGTATATCAAGAAAGCTGCACAGACTTAACATATCGAACAGAACAATAAACAGCTTTGTTTCAGTGATTTCAGTTTTAAAGATATTGCTGCAATTATTTGAATATATAACTTTTCTTTTTTTCTTCCCTAAAGGAAAAATGAAAACAGTCCAAGCAAATGATGAAATATTAAGTTGAATGTGATTTTCCTATTCCAATTTTAAATGTTCTCAAGGAAAATTAAATGATGTTGATTGTAGTTCCAAGTTCTCATTGTGCTGCAGTGCTAAATAATAAAAATGAAATATATTTTTATAACCCAGTAGTGTAATGGAGCTGCAGTTGACTTTACCACATATAAAGAAACCTTGTTTCAGCTGCATTTTGCTGGCAATGCTTTTTCTATTTATAGGCTCAACAGGAGAGCCTTCAGGGGAATGACTGCTTGGTGTGGCCATGTTTCTTGTCAAAAGACCTTAAAAAAGAAAGAAAGAAAGAAAGAAATCATTGGCATAGTACATGCTGATAGATATGTAATGATATCACTGGATCAATAACTTCTGATTTTCTTGGTTTGCAAAATGTCAACTGTATGGATGTATTGGCAGATTTTTATAAAGTTTCTAAGTAGAACAAGTGTCCAAATGAAAGATAGTTTAATTATTTATTTTATTAATGAGTATTACATTTTATTTCAGATAGACTTTATATTTAAACTTATTTGCATGTTAAACTCACAATATCTTCATTCTGTAAATATTACATTGTCCAAATTTTTGTTTTCCAGTGATGGAAGTTCTGATTATTCTTTCGAGTGTGGAGTTTTCATTCACACTATATAATATCATCCTGAATAAAAGGTAAACATTTCTGAGTTATTAAGGACCACAGTTGTGATAATACAGCATCTCTTTTAGACATTTTTAAAAAACCCTTTTTTACATTTATGGAGGTCAAACATAGATAACACTTTTATATGTAAAATATTATAAAGCAATGTATCCCTAAAATCTATCATCTACAATAATCTGGGTATTGTGCCTGATTCTGTGCATTGTGGTGTTTTTTGGTGATTCTCAGGTTTGAATTTAGGTAAAACTTCCCTTCCTTCATCCCTTCTTTCGTCTTTCTTTTCCTTTCTTTCTTATTCTAACTTTTCTCCCTTCTTCTTTTTCAACTTTCTTTTTAAAAACCTTAAAGTTCTTTTTAAAACTTTTAAAATTTTTTAAATAAAATTAATTTATGCTTATTTTGAAAAAATTGATCAAAATGGAAAAGCGTTAGGTAAAAATTGTATTCCTCAAAATCATCCACCATTAACCTTTTTGTATTCTTCCCTTCAATCTTTTCTTTAGCAAGTAGTTTTACTTTACTAACATACATTCAATTTTATGTCTTTCTCTTTTTCACTTAACTTACATCAAATATCTTATTGTCTTATTAAAAATTCTTTGAAGGGTCACTTAAATCATTTGTCCCCACAAAAAGATGCCATTTGTTAAAAGCTTGTGTAAGGCTGCCTCATTTCAGCATGTCTTCCCTTTTCTCTCTTAGACTTTTGATCTTTTCCTCGTAATCACTTCAATCTCTATCATCTGAAAGTATGTAGGAGTTTCTCCCATTTTAAATATATTTTCTAATCATATGTCCCATTCTAATTATTGCTTTTTCTGCTTCTGGGAGTCAACCTCTCATTCACTTTAAAAACCATTCTACTCAGACTTTGGTCTCCTTCAGTCTATGCCTGCTCTGGCAATTGGCACCATTGACAGCTGGGTCACTCGATCCACTGGTTTCCTTGTAATCTATGTTGACCTCTCTGTGTAACATTATTTTTTTGGAGAGCTACCCTTTCTTTACCTGCCCACTGCTGTGCTGGTGTGCCCTCGTGCTCCATCCTTGCTCCTCTTTTCCATCTCCACAATCTCATCCTCTCCAGTGACAGCTACCACAAGCCATGTATCCATTACTCTTAAGTAAAAATTTCAGACCCAACTTTCCATTGTCTATGATTACTTAGATGCTCCTCAGACAATTCCAACTCTTCATGTGTAAATGCTACTACTCTCCCTTCTCTCTTTGTTTCTCTTGAATTCCCTTTTTCATCCTCTTAGTTCCAAAATTGGAATTTTGAGAATTCCGTTTGCTCCTTCATTCCATCCATCTCATCCCCTCCGTTCAGCAAGTTGAAAAATCCTGAAAGAGAACCACCCTCACACTGCCACGTCTGCCCCTCCTCTCCAAAGCTACTACCTCAACTCAGTCCTATGGTATCGTGCACCTGAGCACTCCTGCCTCCCACTACTCTGTCCCTCCTTTTCACTAATACCAGCGATCTTCAATCTGTTTGCCAGCCAGTACTCACATTTCAAGAGTTAGATTAAAGGTCAACCCTAGGTAAATTTTCCTAAAATTCATCTCCCTATTGTAAAGTAAAACCCTCTTTCCCTTGAGACTCTCCACCTTACTGTGGACACCCCTTTTCAGGACATTTATAATGGTATGTATTTACACATCGTTCTTTCTGTATTGGACTCTAACCTGCTATGAGGCAAGGATCATGTTTATCGGAATATGTCTTATTTGTCTTTGTATTTCTTGTGCCTGGAACATAGGTGATGTATAGTAAGTGTAAATGAACACCTGACTGAACTGATAATATTTAATCTTTTCATTTAGTTAAGTATTTTAAGTATTTCCTATTGGCTGCTTATATCTAATGCTGTAAATTGTGTTATAAATCTTTATTTGAATTTTGCATTTATTCCTAAAGTATAAATAATCCCCAGAAGTAGAATTACTGGGGCAAGGAGTATAAACATTTTAAAGATTCCTTAGACATATTGCCAAAATATGAATCAGAATATTTGATATTTCTAATATTTCAACACAAAGTATCATAAAATTTTGTTTTTAAAGCAATAGTATTGTGAAATCATATTCTTTCTAATTTCTTACTGGAGGGTTATTTTGGAGTCAGGTAATGTTTAGTTTCTATTTGCAAACTCACATGGAAACATGCTGAAGTTAGTAATATTAAATTACTCTCTATCTCCCGATGCTATTGAAAGAATAGAAGGTAGCATTCAATATAAGCCAAATAGGCAATGTATAAAAGCTTAAGTTTTTTTCTTTTCTTTTTGTCATAGCCTAATAAATTCCTAGTGGACTTTGATTATTAAGACACAGTGCAAGTCCTACCTTTTTAACCTTGCTTTCTGAATAGACTATTGATTGAACTTAAACTGCTTTCTAAAAATTCAATAGGCACATCTGGGGAGTTTGCTACCCCTGTGCTGTATGGGAAGATTGTGAGGATTAATACACTTATATAGTATTATGTGACTCTTGGATAAAAGGTTTGGTATAAAATACAACTCTAGTATTATTATTTAAAAGCAAACTTCCTTTTGGGAGAAAGAAAAAAGGCTTTCACAGAAACTTTGATTAAAAGTTATGTACTCTAGTACTTTTTTCAAAGGTGATCTCCAAAGAAGTCTTGAAAATTGTACATCTTGCCATCTGCTGACATGATGCAGCATTAAGGAAAAGTGACATGGGCTCATTTCTGTCCATGTATTTTAAGCCAGTATGGCCTTGATTTGCCTCAGCTCATCTTGGTGGCCCTGTGTTTATTGTTGTGCTTTACTTACATTTTGAATCATTTCTTGCCTGATTTTAATTGTTTAATTGGACCTGAATTTATGTGAATAATTCTCTGGCAGACATATCTCTCTCTCTCTCTCTCTCTCTCTTACAGAAGGGATCCTATGTGATCAGGAATGCCTGGGGTTTTGGTAGCTATGGTAACCACATCATAAGCCTTGATGGATGGCAGGTGTTTTAAGCACTTCAACTATTAGAACCTTATGGGCACTCGATGTGTTCAGCCAAGAATGACATTTGCCCACGGGGATCATAAAACAAAAAGAACCTTTACTCTTGATTTGGCAGCAAGGAGATAACAGACACGTACTAACGAGGATGTAATGAAACTGGAAGAGTATTTATCTGATAAATACTACTAAAAGGGTGAAATGGTGCAGCTGTGTAATCATTCTCTACACTAAGTGCATCTGATAACAAAGATTGTATTTATACATTTTTATTTGTAAGCCCTGACATCCTGAGCTGTGTGTAGGTAACAAATCAAATTTTAGGGACCAATTCTAAATCCAGAACTTTTGAAAATTATAATATATTTACCTGAAAGATGGGAAAGAAAACATATTTGTTAGGGTTTTCAATGACTCAGGAGTGAGAATGAGAAGATGGTAGGCAACCTGTTGGATGCGAGAATAGGGATTCAAAATCACCCAGTGGGTATAACCCATAAAAATGTGGTTAATAGCAGGATGGTTTAAAAGGGATGAGCACAGTGGGCGCACTCAAGGAGAAGCATTTTAGAATGATATTGAATATGCAAAGGAAACAAAGTAAGGAGAGACCCATAAGAGTAAATACTGTATTTTAGGAGAATAGATCATTGAGTGGTATTTAATGAGCCAAGAAATTCAGAAACTGGTAGCTTCAGAATGAGTAACAAACACAGTATCTGACAAAGTTTCAGAGGACTGCAATAGTACAGAATCAAAAGGAATATGAAAAAAAGCAAAATTAACAATGGCCTTCAGCAACATGTTTCTGTTACTCTTTATCAGTTGTTCCCTAGGTTAAAAGAAACAAACTGAAATAGAGTATAAGAGATTTTTAAAAGTCATAAAGACATTTTACAGACAGTGAATTCTAAGTATTAGAAAAACTTAATTGGGGGAGATTTTAAAAAATCATCTTCCCTAAAGGCCTTTAAAAACAGAATGGTAACTTTGTTATGTTTTAAGAGACACGTAGGATAAGGACCCAAGCTGTAATGCACTCTGTACTTCTATGCTTCTCTTCAATAGTCTTTAAAACATGTTTCCATTTCCAATTATTAAAACATAACATTCTCAATTTTCTCTGTGGGATTTGCCTGTAAAATTCCATGGAATGCAAATAGATTTAGTCTAATCCATCATTTCTTCAAAAATTCTAAGTCTCATGAGATTTCAAAGGGCCCAGGCATTGTGACAAAATTCTCTCTTTGGACATCCTTAATTAAACTGAGTTGATAATTTTTCCTTTTCCTTCTCTTCTCTCCTTATAGCCATTTCCTTATTTAGTTGAGGCATTTATATAAGAAATGCACCAAATTTTAAAGCTCTGTCATAATATGAATGATTAGAATAGTTTTTATGACAGTTTAAAAAGCTACAGAAGAGACTAAAGTTGCTAAGAGCCAATATAGTATTTTACTGGGCTTAGAATTTTCTTTCCCTGTTTGTTACATACCATTGTTTGGAACATTTTGGTTTTAATCAGGGCTACAATGGCTCATGTAACAGAAATCACTCAAAGTAGCTGAAGTCAAAAACAGTGAGTTATCAGTAGGCAATGAAGGAACCTCATGGAACCAGAGAGACACAAGTACAGCGGCTAAGCCTCATCGAAGACCTGAAATCAGAAACTGGAAATATATTGGGTACCAAAATAATCCTTCCACATCTCCTTTTCTCCACATATCTGGTGTCAAATGTAGAGCCCTCCAATGTCAAATTCTGATGAGAGACATTCTAATAAGATCAGTTTGGATCAACCAGGCACCCTTGAGCTGATTAAGGCTAGGAGAATGTTGGGCTATGACCATGGCTTCTTGAAGTGTGGCTTTTGGACAAGCAGCATCAGTATCACCCGGGAATTTGTTAGAAATGCAAATTCTTGAGGCCTACCTCAGGTCTTCCGAACAAAGGATTATGGAGTTGGGGCCCAGAAATCTGAGCTTTAACAAGCCTTCCAGGTAAATCTGAGTTACCCTAAAGTTGGGAAATCTCTGTAGGGCGACCAGCTCATTTAGTTTTCCTTCCTGGTTTTAGCACTGAAAGTCTAGCACCCTGGAAAACCCCTCAGTCCAGGACAGACAAGGACAGCTGGCCACTCCATGCCAGGTTTACTTCCTACTCTGTAGGGGCTGTGAACGTGGGTGCTCAGACAAAGGGGCCTGGAAGGTTGTCTTAAAAAGGGATGCAAGAGTGGTAGAAAAATAATTACAAATTGGCATTTTTAAAGGAACTCCCCTAATGTTAATTGTATTTGAGCAACTCCTTAGTTTAACCATAAAAAAAATATGTTATTAAAACAACTGTCTCTAAGATAACCTGGAATCCCTAGTGTATTATCTTACCTTTCCACTTTCATGTTTTAAAACATGATGAGCACCCCAAAGTTAGCTTATCAAAGTATCTTGCAGAATGTTAAGCTTCTAGGCCTGCCTTGTGTTTTCTCACTCTAAGAGTTAAAGAGGAAACTGCCAGAATTAACCACAATAACAGTGATAAATAGAGAGGAACTACAGCTTCTCTTGTTTTGAAAACACAAGGTCAAGCCAATATATTTATAAATAAATTTTAATTTGTGAGAACCAGAATTTCACATTACAGAGCTCAAGCAAGTCAGGAAAGTACTTTGTTGCCATGGATAGTCAAACGTATTCCATTATTGAACTCACTCAAGGGATGGTTACGTTTCATTGTTTGTTCTTTCCAGAAGTCTGAGACTCAAGGGAGTTATCATTCTACATTAAATCAAAAACCTCTAAACACCTTCATCGTAATGAAAAAATCTTTCACCACGGACAGTTTGAAAGATGTAAAAGTTATTCTCTGTCACTGAGATTTTATGGGGAAAGCTGGTTCTAAGCACTACCTTTCTAAGCTTACCAATAAATCAACACTATTGAAAACATTTAAAAGTGTCAGTGTGGCATAGAAATTATCCCCATAGAAAATTATGACTTTTTTTTTTTTTTTTGCTTTTCTATTACTTCAAGAACACTTTACGATATTGCCAATGCCTGCCACTCCTCTGAACCCTACAGCAGATGTGAACAGAATCATATATTGGAAAACATGATAGCTGTGCATTCATAAGAAATTCTTATTGAACAAAATGCATTAACACTTCCTGGCTGCATTGGGATTTATAGTAAATCACCAGGAATCACATTCTGTGAGATTTAAAAGAGACTTAGAATCTTCTGGTTTAAAAGACTTACAAAGGGGCATCTCTGGGGATTTATAGAGTTTTCAAATTTGCTAATACTGGAATGCTACTATTATAGAAAGTCTTTATTAAGCAAAATAAATAACACCTTTTATCTTTCCATAGGGAAACTTTAACTTCTAGGAGGAAAGTACTAGGTAAGGTACAAAACTTGCTTTAACATTCTCATTCAATTGAAGAAGCTGCTTAATGACATGCTACAGTTTAATTCTTTTATTAAAGAGTCCCATTGGTGAGAGCTCATTTATCCTTATATGATTTATGAATTAATCCTGGATCAAACAAAGGTCCAGATTAGTAGGAAAACCTACATCAACTTATGAAATAATTAGTTCACAAACACCTCTACATAAAATATTAAAGTGTTTGGACACTTTTGAACCTGGGATAGTTAAATTCCGCTGAGGAAAGCTACTCCTATATTTCTTAAGTGTCCTAATTATGCAGTTGATTCTAAATGAAGACCTGAGAGGAGCTTTCTACCTTGTCATTAAATTACTGAGTTGGAAGAGAATTTAGACCATTAGTTCACCTTCCTAATTTTACGTATGAGAAAACTGGAACCATGACTTGACCAAGGTTATAAGGCGGAAGGTACTTACTTCATAGGGAAAACACTGATGGTTAAATTTTACATGATTGAAAATAACACATGCGAATTTCCCTCAAATTTTGCCCTGTTGTTTGGAAAACAAAAATTTGTTTTGGGGAAAAAAACTTGGAATTTAATGGTCTAATATGTATGAAATTTATCACATGTGCAAAATAGAATTCTATTTTTTTCTAATAACTTATTTTCCTTTTTCAGTCTTCATTACTGCTTATCAGTAGATAATTTAAATTTTTCATTTCTACATATTCCAGTGACTTGCAGTTTAAAGCTTAATTGTTCTTAGGTGTGTCAGGTTCAAGTATGTTTTTGTAGTCCAATTAGAGTATAGTTGGTTCAGTCACTGTTTGCTTCCCAACACTGTTCAGTTGAAAGCTCTCTCTCTTTCTCCTTTATCCTCTTTTCTTCGCCCTCCCTGTCCCTCTCCTCTCTTTTCCTCTTCTCTCGCTCTCTCCGAGCCTTCTTCGTCATTCTCCTACAGCACCAATGACGTCTGTAGTGAGGGTCCTACCCTCACTGAGATTTGGGCTGGGTGTGCTAGTCTAAATCTTGGCTTAATTTTTGGGACAGACCATATCTTACCACTAGTGTCTTGGAAGTTGACTCTTTTGGTCACTCTATTCATTAGGTACTTTAGTTAGTTATAGGATGTCTCACTGCCCTTGTTCCTTATGCTTCTAGAAAAAATCCACACCACAGTCAATGTTTCTGATTCTTTCACCTTCTTGTGGGGTTGAGAACCTCCATTATTCATGCTCTCTGGCCATACAGACACACACACACACACACACACACACACACACACACAAACTGCTGGGTCCTTTACATTCCTGGAATGGAGAAAGAGAGATAAGACCCAGACAGTGCATAGGCATTTTCTTTCCATACCTATTTCTGTTTAATTGTGTAACTTTGTCATTTCTCTATAGTTTTCCTATCTTAGTGTCCAGCATCAAAGGGCACATCTACCCCTTAGCCAAATCCCATGGGAACAAAGAGACGAGTGGAATTTCCAAGCCCTTGGTCTTCAGGTCTCCCTAATTCCGTGACTAGAGTAGTTGAATGCCACCATCTATTTGGTAAAGATGAACACCTTCCTTCTCCAAACTCCAGGCTCAAATGTTCATTTATCTTCAAATCCTTAAAGATTGGCAAAAGCTAAACAATTAGTACTGATTTATTGCTGAATTTAGGGTCTAACACTGAGTGGTAAAATCCTATTTCAATTTAGTTATTTTGGAATAAGTATTATTGCTTTTTCTTTTTATAGACAGCAGTTTCTGCAGTGATCTATACTCTTTTAATTTAGCCATGAGCAGAAAAGAGAAATCAACAAAGAGCCTGAGAGAATAAAAAGGAAGTTTGTATTGATATTTTATATCCCCATTTTCCTGCAGCTTTAGATAATCCAGTACATATCAGCAGAGAAACAGTAACCATTTTAAACAATTGTAAAGATTTTATGGTCTGCATGCTTAATACCAGTCATTGATCAAACAGTTTGGATGTCAATGGAAAGAACCTAGAAATTTTCATTTTATTTCATGGAGCAGCTTTCAAAGGTGAAAAATTGGTGTGTTTAGACAGCTAGGGAGCATTTTTCAAACACTGGCAAAAACTACATTTAAAGTGGATCATGCCTGTCTTAGTCTGTTTTATGTTGCTATAACAGAACTCCACAGACTGAGTAATTTATAATGAACTGAAATTTGTTTGGTTCACAGTTCTGGGGGCTGGGTAGTCCAAGAGCATGGTGCCATTATCTGGTAAGGGACTTCATGCTGCATCCTCCATGGCAGAAGGTAGAAAGGCAAGTGAGGACAGCGAGAGGAGGCTGATCTCACATTTACAATAACCCATTCTAGCAATAACAAACCCATTCTCAAGATAACAACATTAACCCATTCATGGGGGCAGAGCCCTCATGACCTAATCACCTCTTACTAGGCCCCACCTCCTGATACTGTTGTATTGAGGATTAAGTTTACAACACATGAACTTTGAAGGACACATTCAAATCATAGCAATACTCAATAAAAGAATGGCTGACTGACCAGAATTATGTCTTTTACAAATCATGGCCAACATTTAGTGAGCATTTACTGTTGGCCAAGCACTGTTCTTAGTATTTTATGTGTATTAATAATAGAATCCTCACAGCTCTGTATGGTGGCTTTGTCCCTTGTCAGTTTACAGATCAGGGTGATGAGGCTCAGTGGGATTAAATGACTTGTCCAAGTGTACCAGCTAATAAATTGCAGAGCTGGGATTATGAACCCAGGTATCTGGTTTCAGAGTCTGTGCTCCTAACCGCTATACTATACTATAAGGTTTCTCAAATATGTCATTACATCTAATAATTAATATTACTTATACCACCCTGGGAGTTAGGTGTAAAGAACAGTATCACATCATCCTACAGTGCAATTGTCTTTGCTGAGCCTGACTTAATGTGCCCCATATTGCTCCTATCTCAAGAAGGTGGTGGTGCTTATTGACTACTTTCCAAGGGCATATTTAAAAATATAACTCTGGGACATGTACAGAGTTAATCCAGCAGGTTGGGTTGGAGTTCAGGGATCTGTGTGCTTTTGCTTGTATTAGAGCAGTTCTGATGATTATGCATGTTTCTTTCTGGACCTTTCTATTACTGTCACACCTGTTTCTCTGAGTGCTGAGTCTCTAGTCCTGATACCCATGTAATGCTTTTCCACACATTCTGGGTAGGAAAACAACTGTGCAAAGTCCCCAGAGTGGAGTGGAAATAAAATTTTCATGTTTTAACATAAAACAAATGCCAGTGTAGCTGGGGCTTAGTGAGAAGGGGGAGAGGAATAGAAACTGTGATCATAGGGATCGGATCATATAGGACCTCATGGGTTCTGGTATGGAGTTTGCATTTAATTAAAAATTAAATTGGACACATGGAGGCTTTATGTAAGGGCTGACATTGTCATATTTCGTATCTTAGCCATAAGATAAAATTCAAGCAGGTTTTTCATAGTAAAGCGTTTTTTCTGGGCTCTTCATCAGAGAGGAGAGAGGCAGCCAGGATGCTTTTCCAAGGATGTTTAAGTTTCTTTAGATATTTCCAAATGTGTATTTTGTTATTCCATATTTTATATGAAATATTATAGGTCACCCTACTATATAATTGAGACAGCAATTTAAAAATTCTTTTTGCTTGTTTTTTAATGTAAATTTTAAAAATACTATGATTTAAAAATACATGTTTTGGAATTTACTGTGTGTGTTAATTTTCTATTTTTGCTATAATACATTACCACAAATATAGTGACTTAAAAGAACACAAATTTATTCCCTTATAGTTCTGTAGCCTAGAAGTCTGATGTAGGTTTTAATGGAGTAAGAACAAGGTGTTTGGAGGACTGGGTTCCTTTCTTGGGGTTCTAGGGTAGCTTGTTTCCTTGCCTTTCGAGCTTCTAGAGGCCACTCAAGTTCCATGGCTCCTGGTCCCCTTCCTCCATCTTCAGAACCAGCAGTGTTACCCTGGGCACACAGAGAAGTAAAAGTCATCAGAAATTAACAAGGTGGGGGGGGTGAAAACCTAACTAACAGGTACAATGAACACTATTCCAGTCATGGGCACACTGATAGCCCTGACTTAAACATTATAAAACCTATCCATGTAACAAAAATATTTGTACGCCCTTAATATTTTGAAATAGGGAAAAACCCCAACAGTGTTATATTATCTCATTCTTCCGTGGTCACATCTCCGTTGACCTCAGCTGTTAAAATTTCTCTGCTTTTAAACACCCATCTGATTAGACTGAGTCCACTCAGATAATCCAGAATAGTCTTTCTATATCAAGACACTTAATTTAATCACAGCTGCAAAATTCCTTTTGTCATGTAAAGTAACATATTCACTGGTTCTAGGAATTATTAATAGAACATGGCCATCTTTGGGGGGCACACTATTCTGCCTAGCACACTGTAGATTGAAAATTTAATACAAAATTCCATGTAACATAAAAGTTTGAAGCTAGTTTGAATCTGGCATTCTGAATGGTGACTGTTCAGTGAGGTTTTATTTTTTTTCTCTATAAAATGTTTCATCATTTTCTGAAAACTTTACCAGCCCCGTTATGCCTTAAATGTGTACAGAAGCTTCTATAGTACACATAATTTTTTTTCTTTCAATTGTTTCCTCTCCCCAAGTATTCTTTCCTTTTATTTGTGCATTATCTTTATGTCAAAGCATTTCTCTACTTGACATTTTCTTTCCAAGGTTTTATCCTCCCATTGCACAGGCTTTTTATTACTTCACAGGAGAAACTCATCACAAAGTTGTTTTTATTCACCACTTGATTACTTTATTTTCGACACCAACATCATTTTAACCTCTAATGTTTCATATTATATTTGTTAGAAAGAGATTGTGGATGAAGACAATTAAAATTCTATCAGTGTTAGTGGTTAAATGTCAGCTTTAAAATGGATTTGTGTTTATCCGGTTTAAACATATTTATAAAAATTTATGTATGTGTGTATGTGTGTGTGTATATATATATGTGCATGTATTTTATGAACTTTTGCTTGTAATATCTTCCCATTATCTTGTGATCTGGCAGCTGACTACCTGTGAGATAGTTAGGCTGCCAGGTACTTAGAGTTCTACAGAGAGAGTAAATACAGGTAGAAAGGGTTGGAAATATAAAATTATCAACAGATTATAAATGCTATTGTTGTTATCTATTTGCAAAGACTGTACAAGCCTGTTATATCAGAGTTCCCATTAACTTTTTCACACAGAAATTTGGATTTAGAGTTAAAGCTCTTCATGCAAGTCTTAAACTTGAAAAGTACATGACAGCACATTTGTGTGTCTATTCCACTAAGTAAAAAGGACCAAAAAAACTTCTCATGGGTTTTGTCATTTAATTTGTTCTGTCCCTACATTTTTGTAAATGTTATGGCTGTTCTTTGACAAGTCTCTAATTTTTCAAATAGAATGACTGTTCATGAGAGGATTTCAATTTTCAGCACTTGGCTTTTTCTTTCTTATTCTTCTTAAATATGCAGCTTAAATTGTGAAAATGCCAGTTTGAACTTCAGCTACTCAAATTTAAATATCAACCAAAGTCTTCTTAAGTCCTGTGATATTTCATCTGTGCTCAAATCCCTGGTTTCTTATATCACATTCAGGGAACTCTGCCCTTCCTACTCTTTAGCTGAAGGGATAGGAGAGTCTAATGTCTGGATCATTCTAGAGGCTGGATTTTTAAAAAAAATTTTCTTCCTTTGTTTCCAAAGTTTGAATTATGGTCAAGTAAGTTCCCTTGTGATTGGTAGTATATTTTGAATCTCCCAAGAGACAGAGTGTGTGACACGGACAGTTTATATGTGAATGTGAAGACTGACATCACCGTTGTGTGGGGCTACTGGGAGGCCAGGTTACAGAAATGGCTTTTAGAAATCTGTTTTCATAATCTCTGAATTTAAACATATAAATATTTTGAAAAATATATTTCAATATAAGCTAACCTAATTTAGCAAAATATGCAGGACTTTAAAATAGCTACTGGATAAATTTGAAATGATGTTACTGCTCAGTTTGTGAAAATATTCAGGTCAACTTACATCAATTTGAAGATATTGTATTTGCAGACAAATGGTACAGATATATCACGGTCCTAAAAATTGGTTTATAAAACAATATAAACATAACATGCAGAGTCAAGATATTTTAAGGACGTGCTTGAGGAGTGCAAACTTTCATTTCATGGGAAAATAAAGAACTTAGTGCTAAGGAAATTGATGTTATGCTAGAGAGTTCCCTATCTGAAATATGTATACAAACTGTGAAGGGGGAAAGAAAGCCATCTGTCTAACACATGACTTCTAAGTATTGCAAACAAAATTCTAGATCATAATGAGTATAGCTCAACATTTTTATTCTGCCATAAAAATTTTTGCAGTAATTAATTCTTAAACACTTGAACATTCATTATGTGAAAGACCATGTAGTTTACTATGGAATATTCAGAGTTGAATTTAACATGGCCTGTACACTCATGGCTATTTAATTGGAGAGAAGAATCATGCATGCAAATAATTATAGATCATAGTAGAGTATATACTGCCATAAAAAGTGTAGAGTTGAAATATTACAGAACTTTAGAGGACAAATAGTTAGCATTCAACTGGTTCAGGGAAAGCTTCATAGAATTGATATTTGAATCAAGCTTTGAAGGTTATGTACAAATTTGGGCATTCAGAAGGAGTAGTACAGGGAAGGTTTGGAAGAGGGGGAGGCAGAGGATGTAGTTCAACTGCAAGTACGAAAGGACAGAGTGAAAGGACACACATCCCTACTGGTGCTCCTTGGGCCATATCCCATCTGAAGGCATATTTTCATTGGTTTGAAAAATATCAACTTTTCTTTTGAATTAGTTAACAACATTTAAAACTCAAGAGATTTTATATAAAAATACAGATTTCTGGCTTCTCTTGAGATGTCAGGCCCACATTGGTCCATGGCAACAAGCAGCTGCAGCTGAGAAGTTGCTACCCTCTTCCGATGGGGCTTCTGGTTTCCATTGTTTTTTCTACCCCAAACCTCTTATTTATGTACCCACCATCACCTCTGTTGGTGTTTGAGACCCCAACCACTGAGTTAGAGATAGACCATGAAGTATCTTATATAAACAAGCTAGTAAACTTAACTTTTTTGGTCCTGTATAAATTGGTTTTTTGAGAAAAAGAGTGGCATAACCAGAACAATGCTTCGGAAAGATCTACCTTGGAGCTACATGGATGGATTGGGAAGGTGAGAATTAAGGGTAGAGAGAACAATTAGGAAGCTTCAAAATAAATCAGGTGAGAAATGAGGATGAAACTAGGACCGCGGCACTTAGAGAAATTATGAAAGTGGAATTTGTAATATTTTGCAACTGTTCATGTGTGAGATTCGAGAAAGAGAAGAATTCAAGTGACTTATTTGTCTCCATCTTTATCTTCTCACTTTGTGCCTACCTAATATTTAATTTGTACTTGAAAGATATCAGAAGGAGCAACCTTATGAAGCTTCCGGTTTTATTTACTACAAGAATGTTAAGGATACTGCTCATGTATTATATAGAATCTCTTCAGGATAACTCAAGAAAGGAACTTTTCTCTGGTCTTGGTAGTAGGAACGTGTGTGCTTATACTGAACTGCTGTGTGGTTTTTCTTTGTATGGTCACTGTGAACTACGTAACTACTCATATCTAGTTCTTTTCTTTGGCTGATATAGAAATCTCAGAGTCACATATGTGCCCACATAATTTCACTACACGTACTTTTTGTACTAACTTTATTCTTGGCTCTACCTTAAGTTTTTTGTTTGTTTGTTTGTTTCATTATGTTTACTATGTATTTTAAAAGTATTTGTGTAATTTCATGATATTTTTAAAGTTGCCTTACATTCTTTACAGAATAATCTAGTGTACAAAGGATATATTATGATCATATTAACTAATCTCATGTTTAATTTAGGCCTGAAATTTCTCCTTTTATGGCCTTATAAAGGTCAAATGGAAAGGTAACTAGATTTGGTAAAAGATAAAATAATGGAAATCTTTTAATAAAGATTCCAAAGTTTTGAAAATCCAGAAAAAATTCATATACCCAAAGAGAAGCCAAGAAATGATACTTAGAAAAGGGAAAATATTAAAGATATGTTACCAAGTTAGTACATGGCAAGATCTTCTTGTCCCATTATAAAAGTCTATTTAAAAATATACACATTCCAACAGTATTTAAGATAACATTTGTTATGATTTGGATGTAATTTTAACCTGGAGTTATACCTGAAAAAAGTTTTTTAGGCTTGGGGAAAAAAACTCTTTGCTTTTGACTGAAAAATAAATTAAGACGTATAATCCACTGAATTAAAACATCTTGCTAATAAGTGAACACTAATCTGGTATTTTTATTTCTTGAGTTTCTTGCTTGAATTTTCCAACAATTATATGTGTTCATTCAACATCCTTTTCACATCCTGGAAATACTGAAATAAGCATGAGATGTTTCCTGCCCCAGGAATGGGTAGGAATGGAAAAGAAATGGAAAGTAATGAGCCCTGGACTATGATGAAAATATTGACGACAAAACATTAAGCAGACTGAAATAATTTAACATGCATTCTGTGATTATATAAGAACGTTAATTTTATTTGAAAGGACTGAGGAAATAGCATGCTATTGTCTATTTTATTTGAAGTTAATATTTATGATATATTCTATTTTAGAGAAAAAAGCATTAGACAGGGAGTCAGGCTTATTCCAGATCTGCTGCCATTTGGCTCAATGACTTTGAGCAAATTGGTTAATTTCTCTGCAATTCATTGTCTTCACTTCAAAATGGCTCATGTGTCTTCGAACTAGGTGGTCTCCAAAGTCCTTTCCAATTCTAACATTATATGATTTTCATCTCTATTATTCATACGTAGCAAAAAGCTTTGTGCTGGAGAAGTCCTCTGTATGCATGAAGAGATCTTTCTGGTTTGAGTCTTTTATGAGTTTCCTTTTGGTTTTACATTTGTGCATTTGCTTTGTGCCTGCCTATTTTAAATTTGATTCTGTCATTGACAGCTTCATAAAGTGAATGGAAATAGATCATGCTGAGCAGAAGGAAGATTGATTAAAGAGAAAAATGAACAAGGCTGAAGAAGAATAAGAGGAATGTGCAGAAGCTGAGAAAATAGTTAATCAAGAGAGTAGGAAGAGAGAGTTGAGAATCACAGCTTCAAACATCTTTTGATTCAGGAACTATTTCAATATGCTATGACATTTTGTCACTTTATTTAGAATTAACTATGTGGATAAATTCCTTCAGACCATTCCTCTGTGCCGAGGACTATGGGTCAAGTCTGTTTGGCTCATCCTATTCACCCTTAGCTTATTCTGTGCCTCTTATTGACTTCTGAATACAATTTGTCTACTCTCAATTCAGCCAATCCATTTGTATTCAAATCTATTCTTGTTCAATTTTTACAGCCTATCCCTCTTAAGAAAAATGATTTAAGAACTCCTTAGCTTCTGGGGCATACTCTCGTTTCTCCTTCAACCTCCCTTACCAATCCTTTTCCATCTCCCTTGTTGGTTCCTTCTCCTCTTTGGGATGGACTTCTAGATGCTGGACTGCCTAGGATTCGCTTCTTAGGCCTCTTACTTTCTTTTTCCTGCACTGATTTTTAGGTGCTCTCTTCCAGGCTTTTTGTATTTTATACTGTCGTATGTTAAAAACTCTCAATTGTGAGAACTCCTGTACAGACACTGCCAGGGAAACATGCAAGTCACACAAAGCTGGTTTATTGAACTTGATGAGCAAGGGAAAGCCCCACCTGGACAGAGAATCAGCAATGTCTCAGAAGAGGAACTTAGGGAAGGGTGTTTATAGGGCTTTTAGGGCTAGCGTTAGTCTTATGACAGTTTTAACATGGAAGTTAAGTGTGCCTGGGCAGGGATTGATCAGCATCGAGTGAGTTGCTATTCAATGTCACTTTGTCAGAAAGGCCTCCCTTGATTACTCTGTATGCAATTGGACAACTCCACCCCAACTCCACTGGAACTGCTTTAGGATTCATGGCGCTTCCCACCACTTGGCATATTTTATATAGATTTATTTTTTATTGCTGGAATCCTCCTATTGTTATGTAAAGCTCCACTATAGTAAGGTTTTTTTCATCTAGCACTTAGAACAAAGCCTAGCACATAACAAGTGTTTAATACACTCCTGTGGAAGAAAATAAGAGATACTCAATTAATGCTAGCTGTAATCACTACTTTTAACTTTTAATTTTTTAGTAATTATTTCCCAGCTTAAAATTGTGATTGGAGTTGAATCCATTTCAAGGACTGCAAACGGTTGGTTGGTTACTAGCAGAGGCTCATCTGTTTGAGGACCAATCAGTTTGTGGCTGGGGATCTCCTCTTTCAGACGGTGACAGTTCTGGGTGACAACTCCTAGACAGTGGTTAGGGGACGAGAGGAATATGACCTCTTGTTTTACTTCACATCCTTTTTACTTTGATGAAGCTCAGTACAAAAAGGGGAAGCAAATGGCATTCCTTTTATTATTCTAGTTTTCTTTCTCTTTCTCATTTGCCTCCTTTCCCCACTCACCTCCTTTTCCTTTATTTTGTGAGGGAGGTTGTCAGGTTAACACTTTATTTAACCATTGAAAGCAATTTGATTTAATTTTAATACAGTAGAAAAAAATTAATCACTGATTTTGATTTCTGCCAAAGCTTTCCAGGACTTTGTCAAAGCTACGTTTCACAGTCAATACTTAAATAAACTTACAGCCAGTTTTAATGTAGGTAAATAATGGCGTGTGTACCATGAGTACTCCAATTTGTGCAGAATTGGTATATTTCTTCTTTGATGTCCCTTAAGTATGCCTTCAAGTTCATTGTTTTACCAGCAAAGCCATCTAGACAAGGAGCTGTCTTTGTGGAAAAAATTTTAACTACAAATTAAATTTTCTTAATAGACTTAAAGTTACTGACATTACCTAGTTTTTCTTGAGTGATCTTTGGTAGTTTGTGTCATTCACAGAATTTTTCCATTTCATCTAAGTTTTTAAATTTACTGACAGAAAGTTATTAATAATATTACATTGTTATCCTTATAATATCTGTACAATTTATAGTGATGCCATCTCTCTCATCTCTAATATTGACAATTTATTTCTTTTATTTTTTCCTGATCAGTCTGGTTAGAGATTTGTGAATTTTATTGATTTTAAAGGGCATTTCCTATGGACAGTATATATTGGGTCTTGCCTTTTTCAGCCATTGTGATAATCTTCCCTTTTAATTGGTGATATTTATACTATTAATATAATTGTTGATATGTTAGATTTAAAGCTATAATTTTAACTATTTGTTTTCTGTTCTCTCGTCTATTCTTTGTTCCTTTTTGCCTTTTCTTATTATTTCTTTTTGATTATTTTTGGCTCTATTTTATCCCCTTTATTGGCTTATTAGTTATACCTCCATTTGTGTTATTTTAATGCTTGAAGTATTGTGTATCATTGTCTACTGTCAAGTGATAATATACCACTTTATATATAGTACAAGGAACTTACAATAGTATAAGACCATTTCTCTCCTTTCAGCCTTTGTGTTATTGTTATCATGTATTTTACTCTTACATACAAACCCTACTTTTTTTTTCACATTTGATTATCTTTAAAAGAGATTTAAGTAATAAGATTAAGTCTTGTATGTTTACTCATGTAGTTAACATTTCGTGTATTTTCCATTATTTTCATAGATCCAGATTTCGCTCTAGTATCATTTCTTTCTGACTGAAGGAATTCCTTTAATGATTTTTGGAATGTGGGTTTGATAGTAATGAATTCATTCAGCTTTTGCATGTTTGAAAACACCATTATTTTGCCTTCAGTTTTGAAAGATAGTTTTGCTGGGTTTAAACATGGTCTCCTAGCACTCAATGTTGCCTGTTAAGAAATATGATTACATTCTGATTCTTGTTTAATTTAACTCTAAAAGCTTTTAGGATCATCTCTTTATCTCTGAGGAATGACTGGAAATTTCAAAGGGATGAGTCTTGGTGTTCCTCTTCTTGGGGGGGAATTTCCTGGCCCTTTCCATCTAGAGACTAGTAACCTTCAGCTCTGGGAGATTTTATATTTCTTCAATATTTTTACTCTTCTAATATCTCTGGTTTGTTTCTGGTTTTTATTTCTGAAGTATTAATTCAATGTTGGCTTCCTTGACTGACTCTCTGTGGCTTAATGTTGACTCTCAATGACTTCACATTTCTCTCTTGTATACGTGTGGTTTATTTTGTTTTAATTTCCAGGCAATTTCCTAAACTGGATATTCCTACTTGTGGTGGATGATATTTTGCCGTTATGATTTTAATTTTCAAGACATTTTTCTGATTTTTTTCTTTTCTTTTAAACATTGTTTTCTCATTTTTCTTTTTTAAACATCAATTTCTTGTTTTTCTATTTCAACGTATTTTATTATTTTTAGAACTTGTATTCTCTTATTGTCTGTGTGTATTTTTTCTGATTGTTTCATTTTGGCATCTTTCTTCAGTTATTAGTGATCCTCGCTCAACTCTCCATTCAAATTGCAGACTGAGGCACTACAGAGAGGAATGTTACCGATTGAGCGTTTGAGGGGCATGCCTTCGCTGCAGGGAACCACTTTACTTTACTGAGGGACCCCTAACTGTCAATGTGGAAAGACAAATTTATATATTTTCTCTAAGGCCATTTAGTTTTCCAGAAAGAGAGTTTTTCAATCCTCTTTCTGGGAGAAATAGCCTCGTGATAAGAATTTTGGGAAACGGGAAGAAATCTCAGGAGTTCTCATCATTTGCATACAGACTTCTATTCAAGCTCATGTTTCATCTTGCTCTTTACAGTACATGGTGTCCCTGAGTTACAAACGTCTCCCTTTTTACTTGTCCTGAGAATAAAGTTGCTGGCTCCTATCTGAGGTGGGCTTGGGTATGCCCGTCAGTCTGCGGGGCGATGCTGTCAGCCCAATGTGATGGTGAGGGACACTGGAGGACTGTCTGCTCCGTATACAGTTGTCAACAAGTCTTGTGTTTTAGCTTCTGGTCTCACTCTACTCCTCTGTGGTACCTGGTGTGATGTCACTCTGTCTCAGGAGCAAATTAGCTTGCTTCTTGGCCATATCTCCTGCAGATACTTTAGGTTGTAGCTTTTTCTGTTCCACTAAATCAGTTGCTATTCTTCCATCTGTTGAAATGTTTGTCAGCTATCCTCAGCACTTCTGTTCTCATTGTTGATGTGGGTTTATACATTCTTTGTTTTAAAAAATAATGTTCAAGCCTTCACTGGAGGTTTAATTATTTTTGTTTTTAAACTGCATTATATTCAAATTAAGCTTAAAATTGCCCCCAAAGACTTCTGGCTGTGTTTACAAGAAAATCAGTCAGAGAAGGCGCATTGAAAGAGCTTTTGTTCAGCATCTACCGCATGTGAAGTACTGTGCAAGGCACTTCATCCTCCCTTGCATATTAGATAGCTTTAGCTTATCTTAAGGGTGAGGAAACAAAGGCTTATAACATGAAGAAATTTCTCTAGGCCATGAAAAGGAACTCAGCTTTACATGTGTTGTAATTTTGTGCTTTATTTCTACACAACAGTGCTTTTCAACTCCTAGGGTGATGGATCAGCCAAGTTTGTCTGGAACTCTTCTGGTTTTACTTCCTGCATCCCTGGGACCCCTCAAGTTCTAGGCAAAATAGGATGGTTATGGCTGCATGCTAAAATCATTAGGGACATTTAAAAAAATACAAATACTTTAGTCTCATCTTCATGAGAATCTGATTTAATGACTGGGGTAGGACTTAGTATTAGTATTTTTAAAGAACCAGAATTATTTGATTCTAAGGCTCAGCTAGAGTTGTGAATCTTATATCATGCTGCTACCCAAGAAGTCAACAGCCTGGATTCTATCATCTTTTAATCTTCAGCTGGTATGTAAACCACTAATTCCAGAGATTATCAGTACACACAACATAACAAAGTATAGTCTCTAGACTGGGGTGGTTGGTCAAACTGACCAGCTGCCTGTTTTTGCAAATAAAGTTTTGTTTGAATAGAGCCATCCCGATCCTTTACACATTGTAAATGGCTGCTTTATTCCTGGGGCTGTAGCTGCTGAGCTGAGAGTTTGATACTGCAGGGTCCATGCATCCTGAGATATTTACACGTTGGCCTTTTACATAAAAATTTTGCTGACTCTTGCTCCAGATCCTAACATGAATTAAAACCAAAACTAATACCAAATGAAACAAAAAAGCCCCACTATACTAGAAGCACTATTGAGTACTCAGGAAAGGAATTCTTGAATCCAGCTAGTGCTCAGTTCTGAGATGGAAAGGGAGTTGTGAAATGTACTCTGTGCCTTTGGAACTTTAATGAGCATATATATAATCTGAACTCTTGTTAAAATGCAGTTTCTGATTCAGTAGTGTGAAGTGGGGCCAGAATCCTGCATATCTAAGGTGCTCCCAGATGGTGTCAATGTTCCTAATCCAGGGACCACAGTTGGAGTAGCAAGTATGTGGATCACTGGCTATTCATCACAGCCAGGGGTGAAATCACCCAAAACTACAACAGCAGCTGATAAGAGCCACCACCTACTGACCATGTTTATGTGCCAGATAAGTCAAATGAGAAAGAAAACCCTCAGTGTGGGGAAGAAACAGGTCTCTAACATAACCTTGAACCAGTGGCTGTCAAAGTATGTACCTGCAGCATCAATACCAGCTGCACTTGGAAACTTGCTAGAGATGTGAATTTGTGGGTCCCACTCCAGACTTACTGAATCAGAAATTCTGTAGTTAGGCCCAGCAGCCTAAGATTTAATGAATCTTCTAGATGATTCCATGAGTAGTAAAGTTTGAGAATTACTGTGTTGGAAGTTCAAGTTTTTTCAGATTGAAAGTGCTTGTGCAGCTATAACACTAGCACAAACTGACAAAGGTATCCTAGGGTGCCAGGCAATGACATTAGGAGACAGCATCTTAGGTGACCATCTTCATATCTAACTCTGGGGAGGGACCAGGACATCCTGGGAGGCACAGGTACAGTGTTAAAGGTGTAGATAAACTGAATAATGAAAAATTTTCCAATCTGCCAAAGATGGTTTTGCTCTGACACAGTGGAACGGCAACAGGATCAGGAGTGCCACACAGGCCTGAGGTACCCAAGGTTCTGACTAAATCAAAGAATAAAACAACATTTTATGCAAAAAATAAAAAAAGAAAAGAAAAGAAAAGCAAGCAGTGTGCTTAATTTTGCACTTCATTTCTTTCATTGATTTTTGCTGTAAGTTGGTATTATCTCCTCTATCTTTATTTAAAAAAATTAAGCTACAATATGTATATGTTCATAGTAGAAAAATAAAAAATACTAAATTAAAATTACCCATAATCAAACCAAATGCCAAAATAATGTATGAGTGTCCCTAATTTTTCAAACCACTAATACTGATTATTACATACTTTGAAAACAAATTCAATAGATGAAAAATGCTATCTCATTATTTTGATTGGCATTATTTTCAACATAGGAATACTGTTCCTAAAAGTAATATGTACCATTAAAAATAATCAAATAATTCAGAGAAATATGGCATAGAAATTTAAATTGATTTAATTTTTGCTTTGAAGTTTTAATTTTTAAAATTATCTTATATTACTTTATTCAGTTCTATTGAGGTATATTGACAAATAAAAACCATATATATTTATTATGTAGAATGTGCCATTTTGATGTACATATACATTGTTAAATGATTCCTGCAGTGAAACTAATTAACATATCCATCACCTCGCATAGTTGCCTTTTTTTGTTGTTATAAGAACATACAAGATTTACTCTCTTGGTAAATTTCAGGTATATAATACAGTACTATTATGTAACCTTGTACATTAAATCTCCAGAATTTATTCATTCTGCATAACTGAAATGTGGTACCCTTTTACCAACATTTTTCCATTTTTCCAACCCTCCAGGCCCTGGCAACCACCATTATACTCTCTGCTTTTATGAATATGACTTTTGTTGATTCCATATATAAGTGACATTATACAGTATTTGTCTTCTTGTGTCTGGCTTATTTCACTTAGCATAACCTCCTGTCAACCTAAATAACAGAGAGAAGCTTTCTAAAAGAAAAGATGTTTATTCAGGAATGAAGCATTGCAATGGGAATACTTATGCCGTAGTAAACTGTGTGCATATAAAGGGACGTAAAGGAAGAGAAAGGTCTTTAAAGGAAAAAATGAAGAAGATTACATAATTGTTTTGAAATAATTATCCTTGGCTACAAAGATCAATACCAAGGGTGATACCAATTCAAGGTTAGACAAGCAGTTGCGGGGCAGATGTCCTTGCAGAAGTATTTTTTTTTGTGTAAAGTTTCAATGTCCTTCATGCAAAGTTATGGTTTATGTAGAGCCTTTTTTCTTTTAATTTCCAAGTATTACAGGCGTACTTTTGTAATGCTTGAGTCAGGGTTATAAGTGTGACTGTCACCCAGATGGTGTTCATTATACCTGTTCATTATTCCCTCCTTCCTCTTCCCCTTGATTGATTTCCATCTAGTTAACTTTCTTCTATGCACATGTGTGCTTATCAGTTAGTTTCAATTTAATAGTGAGTACATGTGTTGTTTGTTTTTCCATTCTTTAGATACTTCACTTGGAAAAATGGTCTCTGGTACCATCCAAATTGTTGCAAAAGGCATTAATTCATCCTTTTTATGGCTGAGTAGTACTCTGTGATATACACATACCACATTTTGTTAATCCATTCATGAATTGATGGGCACTTGTGTTGACTCCACATCTTTGCAATCGTGAATTGTGCTGCAATAAACATTCAAGTACAGGTGTCTTTGTGATAAAATGACGTCTTTTCCTTTGGGTAAATACCCAGTAGTGAGATTACTGGACCAAATGGTAGGTCTACTTTTAGTTCTTTGAAGAATCTCCATACCATTTTCCGTACAGGTTGTTCTAATTTTCAGTCCCACCAACAGTGTATAAGCATTCCTTTCTCTCTGCATCCACACTAGCATCTATTGTTTTTGGGCTTTTTAATAAAAACCATTCTGACTGGGATGAGGTGATATCTCATCACAGTTTTGATTTGCATTTCCCTGATGATTAGTGACATTGAGCATTATTTCTTATGCTAATTTGCCATTTGTCTGTCTTCTTTTGAGACGCTTCTGTTGAAACCTTTTATCCACTTTTTAATGTTTTTTTTTTATTTTTCCATGCTGATTTGCTTGAATTCTTTGTAGCTTATGGTTATTAGTCATTTACTGGATATATAGCTTGTGAATATCTTCTCCCATTTTGTAGGTTCTTTATTTGCTTTGTTAATTATTTCCTTGGCTGTACAGACATGTTTTAATTTAATCAAGTTCTATTTATTTATTTTTGTTATTGCTGTGATTGCCATTGGAATATTCTTCATAAATTCTTCATGTAGGCTGATATCTACATGTTAGTAGATTTTTCACTAAGAAATTCACAATATAATAATTTACATCCTAAAAAGTGTATGTGTTTTGCTGGCCCAGTACCAATATCAGACTTTTCCCATCATCTTTAATCTTTTCCAATAGATAGTTGAAGAATCATACTTATTATTATTTTTAATTTCCACTTAAAAATGTTTGTATTTCTTTTTGTGTAAATGCCTGTTACGGCCTTTATCTATTTGATAATACTTTATTGGTATTGAGAGCTGTTTAAATAGATAATTTTAAAAAACAATCTGTATGTATATATTATATAGATGTATATATAATATATGTGTGAGCACATGTGTGTTTGTGTGTGTGTATATATACTTCCCATGTCCTTATTTTGTCTTTTGCCTTTTTTTTTGACATGTGTGCTTTCTAATGTTTATGCTAGAAATAGTTCAAATCAATTGAACTATTTTTAAGTGTTTTCTCTAAGGTTTGGTATTCTATCTGTATCATTTTGCTATAGATAATGTGTTATTAATATTTATGCTGCTGTTTTGATAAAGAGTTTTTTACTTTTGGGAAGAGTCAGACTTCCTGTAATTTTATGTTCAGCCTGAGGAGGAGATCTTCTCAGTCTGAGGGAGAGTTTTCATCCCTTTATTATCAGAAGGACATTCAGAGAAATCCCATTTGATATGTTTTCAAATCATATATATGAGGTCTTTGAAGTCCTGCTGGAGCTCCAAGGTAGGTTACTTGACAGATATTAATCTCACAGAAGCTTATAAGTAACTGGTGTGCTTTTCATAATTGAAGAGATATCATTTCCTAGTTCCAAGCATACTTAATCCAAAAGTATTTAAAATACTCTTTACTGTAAGGAATCCCAGATTTTTTGACAACCTCAATGATCCAGCTGCCTTCTGGTGAAATACTATAGTTATATTAGATGGGACTGTGATGCTGAAATGGTGCAGTCAAAGAAAGATGCTTTGATCATTACCACCAACTGCAGGACAAGAGATTAAAAGTCAAGTACCCTGCTGCAGGTCTTATTCAGAGTGAGAAGGCATCTGTCCATCCACTGGTCTTATCTGTCATTTTTTATTGACCAAGTGAAGATGTTGCAGATGAAAGTGTTTGGGGCCACTATAATGATAGACAATTTTTTAGAAATCATCTTTTGAACAGTATGGTTGAACTTGCTTTAACCTTGGTAGTTTCTTGCTATCACTTTGTCCATCAAGGTATTTGACATGATGATCTTAGTTATTTTAAGTTACCTTAACACCACCTTGTGAAACATTTTCCTTTACTGCTGTTCAAGCCATTTTTTCAGGTATGTCTTTTGATATAGAATTCTGGAGGACAACCTTACCTACTTACTAAATTATTCCATAAAATAATATATAGTTTCCTGAATTTCTATCAAAATTTGAACACCTACTGTTTACCATTTGACATTTTCTCTACCATGAGCATTATTAAGTATCTGTTAAGTTTTAAGTGTTTTTTAATGTGACCTATAGATAACCTTGAATGCTGGTAACTTATATAAATGCACACTGAAAACTTGCAAGAAAAGCAAATCAAAGTAAACAATATTTCTCTTGTCAATTGAGATGCACAAAAATCCTTGACAATGGTTTTGGTGTATAAGGAAACAAAGATCACTGAAATCATGACTAAGCAAAACCCACTAATAAGCAGGAACATTGAGTTTATTGCTTATAAAAAATTTCTCACTTAAAGTACTTGTAGCTTACAAGTTATTAAAGCCAAACCATTATCTTCTATTATCTACTCAAAATGTTTATTATCTGTTCAATATACTTCATTAGGTTTGTGGTAGGAGTGGAAATATTTTATAGTTTCATAAATTGTTCTGGTTTTACTCATCAATATTTACTATTTAGAAATGCGATATTTTTATTAGTCTAGTGCAATTAGTTTTCAACAGGGTGCTTAAATTATAATCTGTGCTGCAGTAAAAAAATACAAAAACTTATTGTTCTTTTCTAACACTCTCTATTAAGTTTGTTCAACATTTAAATATATGACATCTACAGATTTCCTGAAAAAAAAACTTCATTCAAACCATATCTAATAGATATAATTTTGTGATTTATAACAATCATATTGGGCTTGATACATAATTTGCCATTGGAGATTACTTATTTATGACTGTGAAATCTTAGCAAAGATTATCTCTCATACTTCATTAACTAGGAGTTATAGATTTGTATAGGAGGAAAAAATTTCATCCATAACAATGACCACAATCAGTTTGATCAGAGTGTCAACAAACTATGGCCTATGGGCCAAATCTGGCCCAATGCCTGTTTTTGTAAAGTTGTATGGGAACACAGTCACATTCTTTTGTTTTATGTATTGTTTATGACTGTTTTTGTGCCACTTTGGAAGAATTGGAAAGTTGTAACAGATATCTATGGCCCACAAAGTAAAAAATATTCACTATCTGGACCTACAGGGAAAAGTTTGCTAGTCCCTGAGTTTGATTACATTTTTGGAGTGTAGTTCACTTGTTTATTTATAAACATACTTATATTTGTTTCTCTATTTTTGAATAGACATTACACACATGTGGTGGAAAATTCAATAGATATAAAGGACTATATGGTAAAAAGTAAACATTTCTTCCATCTACTTGGCTTCTAGCTTTCCTCCTAAAAGATCACCATTATTACTTGTTTCTTGTTTTGTGCCTTTCTAGACATATTCTATGTCCCTATAATCTTACATAAGATTAATTTTAATTCACTCATTTTGCACAGAGAAAAATTTTTTTCTGCATTTCACTTTTTTTTAAAAAAGACTATGTATCAGAGATCCACAATCATATATATATGATTGTCTTTTATTTTTAATAACTAATAGTATGCCATTATATTGCTTGATCATAATTTATTCATCACATTATTAATGAACTTTTTGTTTATGGCCATTTTTGCCATTAAAAATTCTGGAACTTTTTATAGACATGTACAAATATACAGATATATTTGTACATGTCTATAAAAACTTTTTATGTTTTTATAGACATGTACAAATATATCTGTATGATAATTTTCTGGTAGTGAATTCTAAGCTTGAAGGATAGGTGTGCTTTAAATTTTTTTGATTGTTCTTGCCAAATTGTCCTACACAAAGAGGGTACTAATTTATATCACTACCTAGCAAGATATAAGAATGCCTGTTACCACATACACACGCCAACATAGTGTTTTATGTTATTCTCCACTTCTTGTTCTCAAACTTTTTGATATTATACCGACTGATAGAGAAAAAATGTATCTCATTGTAGTTTTAATTTACATTTATGTTAAATGTGAGGTTTAGCATATTTTAATATATTGTAACTCATTTGCATTTCCTTTTCTGTGAACAGATTATTTATTTATTTATTTATTTTTGCAATTTGTTTACCTTTATTACATTTAATATTCTAAGAAAAGTATTTCTAATGCTATATAAGCCCTTCCATCAGTATTTATTACTGTATTACAGTTAATTATGTACATACTTTATAATATACTTAAATCTAATGTTTGGCATTTAAATTATTTCAAGGTTTTACCATGGTCAATACAGTATGATGAACATTTTTGTGCTGAAAACTGCACAAATAGAATTCCAGAAGGAGTATTTTTGTACCAAAAGGTATGAATTCAAAATTCTTAATACATGATTTCAAAATGCTTTCTTTAAGGTTTAAATCAGTCTCTATTTCCTCTAGCAATGTATGAAAGTGCCTATTTCACTAAGCATTTGCCTATATATATATATATTTTTAATTTCAGCTCATTATGGGAGTACAAAAGTTCAGGTTATATATATTGCCCATTCCCCCCCATCCCCCCGAGTCTGAGCTTCAAGCGTGTCCATTCCCTAGACAGTGCACATCGCACTCATCAGGTAGGTATACACCCATCCCTTCCCCCCAGCTCCCACCTCTGTCCGATACCCAAAGTATCCCAAGAATGGAAAAATAAACACCACATGTACTCACCAGCAAACTGGTTTCCCTGATCATCACCTAAGTGTACATTTGGGAATAACACCAATTGGGTAACAGTTAGTTTATGTTGTTCAATTTACTATTATTTAAAAAATATTTTTTTCTGGAGACAGGATAAAGAGATGGGGCAAGGAGGCTGACCAGAGACACCAGCTGCCACTACTGGGTATTTATCCAAAGGAAAGTTAATCAGTGTATTGAAGGGATACTTGCACTTCTATGTTTTTTCCAACAGTATTTGCAATAGAAAATATATGGAATCAACTTAAGTGTCTGTCA
Source organism: Eulemur rufifrons (assembly GCF_041146395.1). NCBI lineage: Eukaryota > Metazoa > Chordata > Mammalia > Primates > Lemuridae > Eulemur > Eulemur rufifrons. The sequence goes on along the minus strand of NC_090989.1, from coordinate 98,267,228 downwards.
ACAGATAAATGAATATAGAAAATATGGTATACATACACAATGGAATACTATTCAGCCATAAAAATAATGAAGTCTAGTCATTGATGGCAACGTGGATGAGCCTGGAGGATATTATGTTAAGTAAAATAGTCAGGGACAGAAAGATAAATACTGCATGTTTTCACTCATATGTGAGCGCTAAAAAAAACTGAGCTCACAGAAATAAAAAGAAATGTGCTGGATAGGAGACATGAGTTTTTTTGTTCTGCAGTATTGTAGGCTGAATATGGTTAACAATAATCTAGTGTATTTTTTCGAAAAGCTAGAAGAGAGGATTTTGAATGTTCAAGGTAATGGATACGCTAATGACCCTGATCTGACCATTACACATTACATTTTGAAATATCACTGTGTTCCATAAATATGTACAATTATTACATGTCAACTGAAAAATAGAAGGAAAAATATTTTCCTATTACCAGCCATTGTTTCTTTTACCTTATTTTAACAAACAAATGCACACTTTACTCTTAGAAGCCAGGTGAGTTGGCCACTTTCATGTCTGTCACTTTAACAGGAGGGCTTCTGAGCTTCAGAATTTGGGGTGGAGGGGCCGTAATCTTTTACTTTCTGTCATAATTTTGTTCATGTATAAAATACATACCCTTTCTTTTGAGAACATACAATTTAACCTATCCTTATCCAGAGTTACTAGAAAAGAGAGGCTAGCTTTCAACATATGGCAGTAAATTTAAATATATTTTTATCATGGAAATGTTTCTTCAAACAAAAATTTTATGCACATATTTAAATGTATGAAATAAATTTGTTTTAAAAATGGATTTCAGAAGAAAGCACTTAAGTTTCTTAAGTTGAATACCATAGACTCCTTATCACTTCTAAAGAACTTGAATAAATTTTAGAGGGACTAGGGCTCCACTAACAGAGCCAACAATGAGGAGATTTTCACCATAGCTACCCATGGCAAGACTCTGGAGAGTGACTTCATCAAACCCCCAGATCAATTTAACATCTGGAAAGACCATTTGTCTCACCTTAATTATCAAGAAAAATTATCCAAGCTTTTCAGATCCAAGACAATTCACTGATTGTAAGCAGGTCATGCTAATTAATTTTGGCCAAAAGTAGTGTGCTCAGATCAACTATAAAGCTAAAATACTCATTTATGACAATATCTGTACATTAGATCTGATCATTCAATTATATAGATGTATAATTTGCAACTAATTCATATTCATGGATGTTCTTTGCTTAAAATTTGATAGTGTATTTAGAGTTGAGTCCAATGGAACAGGTTGGGTCTTTAACTGGAGTAGTCTTGTCCCCAGGCTCATAAACTTCAAGATGAATATGGAACTTTTTTATGGAGTGTCAGTTTTTCTTGAAAAATATTTAAAAGTTATAGATATCAATTATAAAATTATGTGCTTAGTAAATTTGGTTATTCAGTTAATGTAAAATTATGTGTATGTATGTGCATATATATGTGTGTGCATATATACACATGCAAACACACATATGTGTATATGTGTATATATATAAAATAATAGAGAGAGAAAAACATTAACAAGTGGTGTATCTAGGTCATGGATTCTCAACTGGGGCAATATCACCTCCAAGAGGGTGATAATTTGTTCTTGGGGGGCCAAAAATTACTATTTTTTATGTACTAATAGAAAATATAAATATACTTAGAGTACACAAACAGATATATAGTATACCTTTAGTATTAAAATTTCACTGGATGAGATTGGCAATTAGGAAAAAGTATCTAAAAAGGCTCCTTAGGAGGGCACTATTGAAAAAAACTTTGAGAAATGCTGATCTAGGTGAAGGGCATATTTATGTTTATTATATTATTCTGGCAAGTTTTCTGAAGGTTTGAAGTGGAAGTCTCTGGTCATGATGAAACTTTATTTTCACCCTCTTTCCTCACTGCATATTATTGGATAGTACCAAATAATCTAGGTATAACCAAATATGTGTAAACATTTTAAAAAGTGGTTTTATTGTTAATATATATATAATTATTATATATATTATTAATATAAGTAAAAATAGCAAAACTCCTTTTTTTATTGCAGCATTTTATGGGGGTACAAAAGTTTAGGTTACGTATATTGCCTTTGCCCTCCCCCCCACCCCCAGAATCAGAGCTTCAAGCGTGTCCATCCCCTAGACGGTGTGCATTGCACTCATTGTGTATGTATACACCCATCCCCCCACAAAAAAACCCTCCTTTTTGACCAATCTGGTTGCTAGTTGCTTTGATAGCCTAGAGAGAAGGAAAATAACACAAATCAAGATGGGGTGCCCAAGACAGGCATCCTAGTGCACATGCGTTGAGCTACAATAGCCTGAGCCATACATACTGGCTGTGGAAATAAAGGAGAAGAAAGAGATGATCTCTCTGAAATCAAAGCTTTCCTCATCAAATTGGGTGTTTTAAACTTTTGATTACACACTAAAAATTGATGCCTGCAGATTATTAATAGTTCAACTCCATGCTACAACTGTATCCATACATTTTGCCTATGTATCTGCTACTATGTCAAAGGTTCTTTTCTTATGGTGATTCCTGATTGACATAAATGTATTCTCAACTCAATGTTTCTCAGTGTGTGTGCTATAGTTTTAAAGTCATTCTTTATTCACTTTCTTAAAGTAAATTGTTTAAAAATTAAATTTTTAATTGGTAGCAACAGTTGGTGATGAAAAATAAATACTTTGAAGTATAGGTTTAAAAAAAACAGATAATGGGAGAAAATTCACAGCAAGTAGAAATCAGCAAGAGTGAAATAGAACTGGCATTGTTCCTAAAAGTTCTCATAATGACTTGTGAATGATAAAGACGCTAGCATCAGGCCAACCACAACTGTAGAATAAAAGTGTCAGGTAAAGAAAAGTATAATATATTTAAAAATTTAAATTATGGGATTATCATCTTAGTAACACAGGTGAGCCGAAGCCTTGGATCTCTTATTCATAAAAACCAATCAAATAAAAAACCAAAAAAAAAAAATCTTTGGTGGCAAATGTGTGGGTCTACTACTTTTACAAGTGACATTTACAAATTACGAACACTTTGAAGGAAAATATTCTAAAAAGAGAAACATCCTGGTTAGAAAGAATATCATAAAAAGTCAAAATAATAAAAGTAGTTTAAAATTTTTTATGGTCACTTTCAGCTTCACCTTAAAAGGTGACACTCCTGTGGTAGGAATCACTGTCTGATAGAAATGGTTGAATCTATTTTGGATCAAAACCAGACAGCCAAACTGAAAAAATATTCCCCTATGAAGCACCACCTATTTTAATGTGTTCAAAAGGCAAGCTTCCAACACTGACTGAGAGACTGAGGCTCACTTGGTTGGATAAAAGCATGGATAATAATAGTTTGACTTTTAAAAAAATTTGGCTGTGTTTGCTATATTTATAACAGTGACTATGAAGAGAAGTTATTTTGCAAAGTGTTATGTGGATAAATAAATTTTCAGTAAAGGAATTTTAGTACAAACTGTCTGGACATGTGCACAGATGGGCCACATTTATAAGAGGAAAAGATGCATTAGGAAGTCTGAATACACTGATAGCTACCTCATCATTCACCAACTACACCCCACCTCAAACAATCTGCCTCCTGATATTTTCATTGTGAACCAGGTTGATGGTGGGTGGGAAGGATAAAAATTCTACATTTTGGAAAAATTGTTATTTGAATGCTTAACTTTGTGGGCAACTTTATAATAAAAGAAGAAGTAACATGGAAGATTTGTTTTCATACTGTGGAAAGAACTTGTCAAAATTAAGGTTTTTTTTTTTTTTTTTCCCCCAGCAGAAAAGAAACATTAAGAGACAGTCTAAAGAATGGATGACTAAAATGAATGAATCCACTACAGTCTTTATTTAATCTAATGTGGCTGAAAATACTTAAACAACAATTGTGAAGAAAGGCTGTTTTTTTTTTTTTTGCAATAATAAAAGAGATTTGAGAGTTAGATGCAATTATGGGAGCTAAGAATTATTTGAGATCCTAGAGCCTGAGTGAGAACTAATGGAGTTAATGAATATATAATTAGATGTCCAGCACAAAGTAGCTATTTGAATAGTTCACTTTGTGTATGCTGGAAAAAAAAAAGCACTAGTGAAATAAAGGACATAAGTATTCATATTCATATTTAGTAAAAATATCATTGTATGAGTGTTTTTTTTTCTGAGGTGAAAGAACATTCAGTGGACCTAAGTGACCTGGCTTCTTAGTAGATATAGATATCAAAATTTCCACTAATGGTAGCAAAAAATTGTGTGCCATACAGATAGTGGTGTGCTGTAGCTAGCTTCTTTTGAATTATGAGAATCAACTGTAAAGTTTTCAGAAATCTTTGCAAGTTGGTTGAGATCACCTAAATAGGCTAAAATAGGTTATGGTGGGAGTATTTATCCCATAGAAATTGGCAAACGTCGGGCCTTTTTCTCTTTTCTTTTAGAGAGCTTGTTGTTAAACATGTACTAGTTATCCACTACATACAAACTTTTGGCAAATTCTGGACTTTTCTGTTTTCAGATTGACTTGACATTTAGCAGTGAAAAAAACTGTTATTACTTTTATTCTCATATTTGTAAATATGAGTTTTTAAAATATAGTAATATCAAGTAGGAGAAAAGAAATTGGATGCTAAATCTGGTATGTGGTGCCTCTTTCAATAATTTAGCCCGCTTTCTAAAATTGATTCGTATGACTTTTTACACAGTAATGAGAGAGTTGGAGTTATTTTTTCTGATAGTAACTTAAAGTTTTCTTTTTTATTTAAAAATATGTATTTATTGTACAGTAAACACTAGATATTTACATAAGTTCTTAAGTTAAAATGAGATATTTCAAAATATTTTTTACTTTATGTGTGGACTGATCAGTTTTGCCTTTGGAACTATTGGGATGGCATGCTTATTATCTGTAGTCACTAGATATTCTTAAAAAATGCTTAAAAAGACCAGATATACATTGAATAAAGAAACCATCTAAAATTCAAATTTGTAATACTCTGTCATGAAAGTAAATTTTGTTTTCATGTACAGCCATACAGACACATCAAGGCTAATATGAGCCTCATTTGTGAGTGCTCATATAAGTTTCTTATGACTGCTGTAACAAGTTACCATTAACTCAGTAGCTTAGAAAAACAAATTTATTGTCTTATAGTATGAAGTTCACAGGTCCAAAATCAGCCTCATCGGGTTACACTCAGGTGCTGTCAGGTCTACAGTAAAACTGGATCAGCTACATTCTTGTCTTTCTCTTCAGAGCATGCTTTTCTGACACTGAATCTCCTAATTTTAAAGCATTTTTTTACAATTTAGACAGGCTAACAATTTCCCAAATAATCAAGTCCTTGTTTTTAATCAACATTTTTTCCTGAAACAGTTCTTTCTTCAATTTATCCCTTTCCTCTTGCCTTTTCTTATAAGCAGCAAGAAGAAACCATGCCATATCTTCTATACTTTGCTTAGAAATGTCCTCAGCTAAAATCCAAGTCCCTTATTTATAAGCTTTGCTTCCACCATAATTGCAGGGTGTAGTTTGTCGAAGCTTTCTAATAAGATAGCAAGGATAACCTTTCTTCTGGTTTTCAGGAACATTTTCCTGAGACCTCACTGGCAGCATCTTTAACACCCTTATTTTTACTGACAATCTAAGATGATTTAAGTATTCTCTAAGACAATATAGATTTTTCCCTATTATGCTCCTCACTTCTGAGTCCTTATTAGCAAGGTTGTTAATATTTATGTTTCTCCAGTCTGTTTAAGGCAATCTAGTTATTTTCTATTATTCTTCTCAAAATTCCTTCAGCCTCTTCCAATTATGGAATTTCAAAACCACTTCCATGTTTTTAGGTACCAGGTACCAAAATCTGTATCGATCAGCGTTCATCAAGAGAAACAGAACCAGTAGATTTATATTAGGAGATTTATTACAATTATTTGGCTCATGTGGTTGTGGAAGCTGGCCAGCCAAATCTTATATTTGTAGGACAGTCAAGAAGGGTAAGCTAGAGTGTTTGGGTACTAGTTGAATATGCTGTCCACAAGCAGTTTTTTTTATGCCTCATTTCTGTTCTTGAGGCTTTCAATCATTGAATTAAGCCCACCCAGAGTATCTAGGATAATCTTGCTTACTTAAATCCAACAGATTATGAACTTTAATCATGTCTACAAAATGCCTTCACAGCAAAATCTAAATTAGTGTTTTATTGAACATCTGTGGACTATAGCCTAGCCAAGCTGACACGTAAAATTGACTATCTTGAAGCCCCAGGGGGAATATCTTTCACATGAGCATCAGAAAAAGAATGATTTCTCTTGAATAACTCAGTAGATTTTATTTTTTACTCAATTAAGTTTTCTATCTTTTCTACTAGCAATTTTAGACCTAAATGTTTGACCCATTCTAACAACCATACTGTACACCCCACTGACAAAACTGGACAGATCAGAAGAACTTGTGCAAGAGCCACAAACTATGTGGGAGGGCCAGGGTGAAACCGAAATCCAGGAATTTTACCAAGTTTTGGCTTCATGAATTGGATGGACCCGCATACTGAAATAAAAATAACTAAGGACAGATTTGATATGGTGCATGTGTGTATGTATGTGTATCAATATTTTTCTTTTGAGCATGTTATGCTTGAGGATTATATTAAGCACTTAAGATGAAATATCAAGCTACTATTTGTATATATGAGCTAGGAAGCTCAGTGGCAAGGCCAGGGGTAGAGATGTATAGATAGAAATATTTGGCATATAGGTGGTATAAAGAGCCAAAAGAATGGATAGAATCATTTCTGAAGAAAGCATGGACAGAACATGCTTAGGAGTTCTGACCACTTTCTAACCAGAGAGAAGCAAGATTTGGGTTTGAGGTTTAAGTTGAGACAGTAACAAGAAGTCCCTTAGGTGGTAAAAAGAAGTTCCTTAGGCTACACCTTCTACCTCATTTTGAAAGTTTTAAGGACAAAATTATACTTTGTTTCCAGTTGGGCATTTTTCCCCTACATGCAGAAAGAACGGAATTCATGGGAGGCTGTGTTCCAGGGAAATGGTTATCAACAAAGCCATGGCCTTTTTGTAATGTCAAAGGACCCTGGTGGTCTCTTAATCTTATAAACTACTACTTTCCAGTGAATGATAACTTCATGAAAACACATCATTGGAGAGAAACAAACTATAGTAAACTGTTGCTAGCAACATATAGGAAGCATGTGTTAACATTAACACTATTTTATTTTATAGAACAATTCTCTATACACTTAATATTAATAACAACCTAATGTCTTAAGTTAGTAAATCGAAAGTTAAAAATGTTCCAGGAAACAGTTAAATTTACTTCTAGTAATTTATCAGTAAGTAGCTCAAACACTTTTTATGTAAAATTATAATAGTATCTGTTATACATGTGTAAGTTTCTAAAAGAAGATTGAAGATTTTTGCTTAGAGTCTCACCGGTCTAGAGAAGAGCACCGAGATACCTGGCCATGCATTATTTATGCTCAAACTCATGATGTTTCTTTCTCACACTGTAAAGTCCATGGGAGCACCACCGTCTTTTGAAATGTCTATCCTCTGGCCAAGTGTTATATTGTAATAAGAATTTCTTCTTTTGGTTTCATAATCTTTTGTAAGATAGTTGAAGTTTGTAAGTTTTATTCTATAAGGATGAAGATGCAAAATTATTTTAATGCTGTGTTTGAATAAAACATTGGTTGGTTTTGGTGGAGTACTGAGAGTTTTGTAGATTACACATGCATGGCCCATGAATGCCTCGTCTCTAAAAACTCCACTTTTCTCTGGGCAGCCCAGTGTCAAAGACCTTCATTCATTCCTCCCGCTGATGTGGGACCTAGGTAAATACTTACTGTTTGGGATTGGGACCCTCTTTTTTCCTCGGTGGTGGAAAGGACTTAAGGGATTAAGTGCTTAAATGTTTAAGGGAGGTGGCATTACAACTTGCTTTTTAAAAAAATGTCTGGTGAGTATGTCTTCTTTATATAGTTTCTACTTTTTATTTTTATTTTATTTTATTTATTTTTTTTTGTTGAGACAAAGTCTCACTTTGTTGCCCAGGCTAGAGTGAGTGCCATGGCATCAGCTTAGCTCACAGCAACCTCAGACTCCTGGGCTCAAGGGATCCTTCTGCCTCAGCCTCCCGAGTAGCTGGGACTACAGGCATGCGCCACTATGCCGGGCTAATTTTTTCTATATAGATTTTTTAGTTGTCCATATAATGTCTTTCTATTTTTTAGTAGAGACGGGGTCTCGCTCTTGCTCAGGGTGGTCTCGAACTCCTGACCTCGAGCAATCCACCCGCCTTGGCCTCCCAGAGTGCTAGGATCACAGGCGTGAGCCACCGCGCCCGGCCAGTTTCTACTTTTTAGAAAGAAAAATAAATTGCTTTTAGTTTCATTTTTGTAACTAGGAAATTAGCCTTCTAATAGATTAAACCATTCCCTAACCACTGAGTGAAGTTCCTAAACAAAATCCCACACAGGAAAATTCAAGATTGGGTAATTTACATTCCTAGAGGGAAAGGGAGGATACAGAGACCAAGGTTATAAATAAACATATGAAAGTTCTTATGTTTTCAATATTCATTAAAATTAATCTGACAAAGCAATAAATCAAGTGAGCATTACAGGCAATTTAAACATATCAAGTGAGTAAAAATTGTAACTGTGCAATTTTCAGTAACTTATTTTGGTTCCTAGAAATTTACATGATTTCCTTCCTATGTGATTTTAGTAAAATCCTTATATGTGAATTTTTCTATGTTGCAGAAAGTATGTATATTAATAGGCATTATGTGTGTGTATATGTCTTGCCCTATCTAATTCTCCTATCCATTTCCAAATTTATAACTCAGTTTTTAATTTCAGCCTCCTGAGTCCTTTCATGATTCTAGAGACCAGTTATTTAGATGTTGAAGATAAAACAACAAAATTGAAGATTTTAATTTATTTGGCATAGGTGGTTGGGGATAGTTTAAATGCTATAGTGAAAATATCTTAATTCTGTTCATGGTCATTTTGGGCTAAATTGCATAATCTTCTACCTCTTTTTGGCATAGGACTTAGATCACTTACTCCAGAGAGGGGTACTTCAAAGCTTTGCAGCCCTCCAGGGACAAAGCCCTTCTGCTCTTTCTCTCCTTTACTTAGCTGTTGTTTTCCAGACCCTATTTACCAAATGTTTCCAGTTATCTCCAAAAGAAGAGTTGCAATTTGGGGTCCTGGAATAAAAATTCACAAGCTTGAGGAAAATTTGTATGTGGAAAAAATTCCATCTAGATTAAGAACTTACAGTCGAAGAGAAAATAAAAGACTTTGGAGTTGAAAAGAACTGGTTTGGAGGCATGGCTTTTGTCACTCACTGTGTGGCCATAGGAAATTGTTTAATTTTTCAGTTTCCCAGTTTCTTTGAGTAATAATACCTTTTCCACACAGGAAGTACTAAATAAGTTAATACACAAAGAATACTTAACACACTCCCTGGCATATTGGTGCTCAATAAGTTATTAATGTTAGTCACTATAAATATTATTACATATGTACATGGCATTAAGACAATATTTTGCCATGAGTCAGAGAGATAATGAATTCCAGAAGGCAAAGCCTTGCATAAGTAGCAACCATGGAGCACCTGATTTTAGGGATAGAGGGAACAGCAAAGGGAGAGAAAGAGAGGCGGGGAGTCGGGGTAGAGAGAGAGAGCGAGAGAGAGAGCATGCACCCTCATAGACAAAGCCAAAGCTAATTGGGAAGAACTCTTTGTAGTTGCTGTATGTTTCATTTTATGGCTGCTTCCATGATTGTCTTTGAACAATGCTTGATCAAATTAATTTATGAGAATGCTTTTCAGCTTATAGTTCTCTAAGATCTGAGGATGAAGAGAATGTGCTTCTTTGATTGGAGTGGAATTTGAGATGGTCAGAATATTGGGTACTGTATGGGAAGTGCGAGTTAAGTGAATTGAGGAGTGTCAGAGGGACACAGGAGAGGGGGATACATATATAAGAAGGGAGGGTAGGAGGGCTCTTATGACAAACCATTCCTTTCGTGGACTGCAGTTACCAGTGGGACTTCTGTGTTTTATATAATTTTCCTTTTAGGGAATAATGAATTGTAACTGGAGAAATAAAACCTTCCCACTCTCCCCAACACAAGGTGGGGAAGAGGGTGCCCCGTTGTGTAAGAGTTTATTGAGGACTTGGCAAGTGGTACTTTTGAAATTTTGTCCAAATCTTTGCCTAGTGGAGGAAGGTCCAGATCTGACTTGGCTGTGTGGATTGAAAAAAGTGAGCTTAATTTCCCTGTGTAATAAAGTGGGAAATTATTTTTTCTCCTGAGAGGAAGTTGGCAGAAAACAGAATGGAGTCCAGTGGAGCCAAGAGATAGGTACATGACTGAAAAACACAACAGAATGATTGAAGGATTTAAGAGCGAGAAGGTCCAATTGGATTTTTTTTTTTTTTAACTGGGAAGGGAGTGGAAATGGTCAGAATTTGTGGCACTGTAAGGAAAATCCAATTGTCCTAAGAGGGTTGCACCCCTCTGTGAACACTTCCTGTTTCATTACACCTTTCATAAAGACTTTTAGATGGTCACAACATCACAGGACCTGAGCCCTGTGCTCCTGGAAAGCAGTGAGGGTTAAGAAATGCTCCATTCTTTTATGTCCTGGGAAATAGCTAACCAGAGAGGAGAACTTTGCTTGCACATTATGAATGAGCCCCTCTGCATCCCTCCTTGCAACTCCCGTAACACTCAGAATGATTCCCTTGTTTTCTTCCGTCTATAAAACCCCAGGTCCTCTTCCTTTTCTTTAAGAGTCTTCTTGTTAATCAACGTTATCTCTATAGAAATAGCTGGAATAAAATTATATCCTTAATTGTCTTGTGCATTTTTGTCTTTCACAATTTTGGTGCCGTGACTTGGATTGAATTGGCTCTCTGGATGGATTCTTATTTACTGTACCCAGACGAGTCCTTACAGAGCCCTTGTGCTCTGTGACTGTCCGGGTATCCAGAGACCCAATGGTAAGTCCAGCTCCTGGTCCTGTGCTCTGGACTCCTGTACACTAGGAGAACAATAAGGATTTTATTTTATTTATTTTTTTGTTGTTTTTTGATTTCTGATGCCCATTTCTTTTGGCTTAATGTTCTGACCATTTGGAGATTTCTGTAAACAGATTAATAGTTTATAGAGATCTTTTTCCTTTCTTTCTTTCTTTTCTTTTCTTTTCTTTTTTTTTTTAGATAGTATCTGGCTCTGCCACACAGGCTAGAGTGCAGTGGCATCATCACAGCTCACTGCAACCTCAAACTCCTGGGTTCAAAGTGATCCTCCTGCTAAAACCTCCTGAGTAGCTGGAACTACAGGCCTGCACCACCACACAAGACTAATTTTTCTATTTTCTGTTCTACTCTTACTCGGGCTGATCTCAAATTCCTGGCCTTAAGCAATCCTCCTGCCTCAGCCTCCCAAAATACTAGAATTACATTGTCAGCCACTACAGGCCAGCCTATAGAGATCTTACCTTTGTTAGTGGAAGACAAAAGAACTGGTTGCTTAGCTTTTTTATTTGTCTATTTTGAGGTCAATCAATTAAGAATTTGTACCCATTGGGAAGAGAACAGTGTTTTTGTTCTAGGAGCTTTTATTTTGTGTTTATTTTTGACTTATGCCTGAAATTTTAGAATTAAATTATAAGCTTTCTTTTTCTGTAGCTATATGTTTATGTGTCTGTGATTTAGAAAGGTCTTACCTTTCATTGCATGTATGTGTAATATTTTTCTGTCTCTAGATAGTATTACCTAACTGGATTATAAAATTTCTTAGAGGAGCTTTGATCTGATTGATTGAGAGTACTTATAAAATTGAATATTTCCAAAATTCCCAGAAATTAAGAATAATGAAACTCAAATATTTTCAAGGTGAAAAAAGAGGCTTTTTAAAAAAATAGACACTAACTCAGATATTTTAATAATTCAAGTTGGGATAATTTGCTTAATCTTTGGCAAACAAGACTACTTTAATAATCTTGGTTTAATTGAAAACACATCTTCTCTGAGTTATCAGCTTTAAGCATGATACAATTGTACATTTTTATTCTATTTGGAAATGTTATTCCTAAACTAATACAAATTCACTGATAGAATATGCTGGCATAACTTCTACTTAATGTTTAAGATTATTAAAATTATAAACTTGTGTTTAATCAAATTGAATTATTATTCTAACTAACTTTATTTCAGCAATAATTGTATTTTGTAGTACGTCACTTTCAAGATAGTTTCCAAGATCCTTAGGTAACTTAAAAATCTTGGAATTATTCGAAGTTGGGTTAATTAATGGATAATCATTAGATACTTAATTCCTTTCTAAGACAGAATATTGAAACATTAATTACTAGATATAATTTTAAGTTTATATGCTTTCTTTTGCCTCTTATTTTACATGCTGCAGAGGGGCTACACATACTCAGGCCTGCCAATACATGTGTCCATTTTTGCCACATTGAGAAGTTATACTCTGAGGGCTGTGTGTGTCTATAGGGAGTTATGAGATGAGTATTCATGAACTCTGTCACTCTACTGCAAAACGCTGGTGTGTGAGAGACAGTTCGTATTATCCGCTTCTTAGATTTCTCTGTGAAATAGCCATCGCTGTACGTGAGTGAGAATCTACTAGTGGCAAAGAGGAGCAACTTTGAATGCAAAGTAATCAGAATGTGGTAAGAAAAAGAGAGAGAAATTTTGTCCTAAAGTAACATAACTGTGGAACAACGAGAAAGAGGAAATTGTAGGACAAAACTGAATGAATATAAGAAATTGTAGAAGGTTCACAAAGGGAATTTTGTTGTTTTGGGTCAAAGTTGGTTAAGATTTGATGAGTTTATTTAGCAGATGGTTAAAAAAAAGCTTTAGTCTCAAATATTCTCATGCAAAGCTAGAATTTGATTTTCTCTCTGTTAAAATCACAGGATTTCCTTGGACTATTGCTGTGCTCTTAGTAAGAGGTTATAAATGGTTATTCTTTAGCTCTGCATAGTCTGCCTGGATGACAAAGATTTTCTGTTTTCCCAGAATAACCTGTGTGTTTATGTTAATTTTTATTTTGTCCTTGATTATTTAAGACTTCTTGGCCGGGCGCGGTGGCTCACGCCTGTAATCCTAGCACTCTGGGAGGCCGAGGTGGGCGGATCGTTTGAGCTCAGGAGTTCGAGACCAGCCTGAGCAAGAGCGAGACCCCATCTCTACTACAAATAGAAAGAATTTATATGGACAGCTAAAAATATATAGAAAAAATTAGCCGGGCATGGTGGCACATGCCTGTAGTCCCAGCTACTCGGGAGGCTGAGACAGGAGGATTGCTTGAGCCCAGGAGTTTGAGGTTGCTGTGAGCTAGGCTGACGCCACGGCACTCACTCTAGCCTGGGCAACAGAGCGAGACTCTGTCTCAAAAAAAAAAAAAAAAAAAAAAAAAAGACTTCTCATGTCACAATTATTTACAGTCATATTACTGCCTAGTGACTGGACCAGTTCCTCTAAAAACCAGAGCAAGACACGGATGCCCATTTTCACCAGTCCCATTCACACAGAACTGCAAGTCCTAGCATGAGCAGTCAGACAAGAGAAAGAAATACAAGGCATCCAAATAAACTGGCTGGTGACTGCACCAGCCAGTCTTTATCTCTAAAGCGGAAAATTTAATCCATTTACATTCAAGTTTATTATTGATATGTGAGGGCTTCTTTCTGTCATTTTATTAATTGATTTCTGGTTGTTTTATATATCCTTTATTTCTTTTTTTCCCCCTGGCGTATTGTTTATCATTATGGCTTGGTGGTTTTCTTTAGTGATAACATTTAAGTCCTTTCTCTTTATCGTTTTTGTGTCTGCTCTACCAATGGGTTTTATACTTTTATGTGTTTGTGTGATGGTAGATACTGTCTTTCCTTTCCAGGTGTAGGACCAGTCCAATAGTGATGAATTTCCTCAGATTTTGCTTGTCTTGGAAAGACTTTATTTCTTCTTTACTTTTGAAGGCTAACTTTTTTGGGTGTAGTATCCTTGGGTAGCAGGGGTTTTTGCTTGTTTGTTTCAGCACTTTGAATATACCATCATATTCTCTTCTTGCCTGTATGATTTCTCCTGAGAAATGTGCTGTTCTCTGATAGACGTTCTCTTATAAGTGACTAGATGCTCTTGCTGTTTTTAGAATTTTTCTCTTTGTTTTTGACTCCTGACAGTTTGTCTCTAACGTGCTGTGGAGAAGACACTTTTGCATTGTATTTGTTTGGGAATCCTTGAACTTCTTGCATCTGGATGTCTAAACCTCTTGCTAAACTTTGGAAGTTTTCAGTTATTATTTAATTACATAGGTTTTCTAATGCTTTTGTTTTGTCTTCCCCTTCTGGGACACCACAAATCAATTATTAAGTTTGTTTTGTGATATACCATATGTCATGTAGGGTTTGTTTATTTCTTTTTTCTTCTTCCTTTTTTATATCTGACTGGGTTATTTCAAAAGTCCTATATTCAAATTATAAAATTCTTTCTTCTGTTTGATCTAATCTATCGTTGAAGCTCTCAAAATGTATTTTTATCTTATTTAAAGAATTCTTCACTTTGAGAATTTCTGTTTTGTTCTTTTTTATGATATCTATCCATTTGGTAAATTTATCATTCATATTCTGAATAGTTTTTCTGATTTCTTGCATTTTTATCTGTGTTATCTTGTATATTAATGAGCTTCTGTAATACCATTTTGAATTTTATTCTGAGATTTTGTTGCTGGAGAGCTATTGTGTTCCTTTGGTGCCACATTTCCTTTCTTTTTTATGTTTCTTGTGTCCTTACATTGATATCTGCAAATATGGCATAACAGTCACTTTTTCTAGTTTTTAACATTTACTTTCGTAGGTGAAGACTTTTTCCTGAAGATGTATCTATGGTGTTGATTTGATAGAGCATAAT
The DNA here is from genome assembly GCF_041146395.1 of Eulemur rufifrons. Lineage (NCBI taxonomy): Eukaryota > Metazoa > Chordata > Mammalia > Primates > Lemuridae > Eulemur > Eulemur rufifrons. Next base: position 98,252,200 of record NC_090989.1, on the reverse strand, counting down.
GGCTTCGATTATGGGTGCATGCAGTTGTGTAGTCTCCATATAATTTCTTTGGCTGTAAACAACATTAGTGGTGTCTGTGCTTTTTTCACTGGCTCAGTTAATGGATGCTGAGGTGAAGTTTTGCTGGGAACAGGGACAGCAGGTGGGCCAGTCCTCAGGCCCCATTGATGGGAATGGTGGGCCAAGCATGCCTGTCCTTGAGAACCAGGGCAACATACCCTGGCACTGGTGTTAGCAGGTCTAATTGGGCTGATTCTTGGGCCTGCAGATGGCTTGCTTGGGTTCTGGCAGTGACAGCAGTGGATTGGGTGATTGGGTCATCCTTTGGCTCCTGGGTAGTGGGCATGGCACAGACAATGGCAGTTGTAATGATGAGACAACACTCTGGATCCCAAGAGGTCTACACTGGTGTTGTCAGTGGGTATGATAAGCTGGGTGGGCCAGTTCTCAGGCCCCTAGGTGGTGCATGTGAATAGGTGCCGGCTGTAGTGGTGGCAGCAAGTTGGATGGGCTCATCCTCAGGCCCCCAGGAAGAATGCTCAGGTGCCAGCAGTGGTAATGGAGCAGGATGATCCCCAGACCCCTGAACAGCATGCTTGGGCACTAGAGGGGAGGGTGGAGCCAGGCCAGGTGGGCCTGTCCTCAGGCCCTCTGCTGGTGTATGTGGGTGCTGGCTGTGGTAGGCAAAGGCTAGGTAATCCCCAGGCTTCTGATGGAATGCTTGGGTGGGGGTGGCAGTGGCTGCACTACAGCCCTGCTGATGGGGAGGGTGAGGTCGCTTTCACTGACAGCTCCCCATTGGCTGGGGAGTATGCACTTTGCCCCAGGTGGTGGTTTTGGGTCAGGTAGCCCATCCTCAGGGTACTTATAAATGCATGGTGGCCCCATTACTTGGGGCAGTGTGATCACTTCCAATGCCTAACGCTTTAGCCCTGGTGGTAGCACCCAGTAGTGGCACCTGAGTGTGGGTGGGGGATGTCAATGGGGTTTCAGGAATGTAAAGATGCAGCCTGTGGGGCCCCTTGGCAGGATGAAGTCTGGTGGGGCCCGGGCTCTCAAAATAGTGACTTAGTTGTAGCTACTTAGAACTTGGGGTGTTTGGGACCTAGTATGAGCTCTCTTTCTGGAGCAATGCCAATGAGCAGTCTCCAGGCTGCTCCCTATGTTAGTCTGCCAAGGTCAAGGGGCTCGCCTGTGGCTAGGATTGCAGTAGTCCACCGTGGGAATGTGGACAGCTGAGGGTCTCACTTACCCTTTCCTTAGACTGGAAAGCCTCTCCAAGCTTAAAGCTGATCCTGGTCAAGCAGGCTGCCTCGCTTCCCTCTCCTTCCTTGTCTTATTTTTTGCTGTCACTTCTGTGTTGAATTATAATATTCTCTCTTAGGTAATCTATTTGAAGTGTGATTATCTACCTGCTATTTTGGTTTTTCTTTGTGGAGAAGGTGAGTACCAGATGCCTCTAGTCTGCCATCTTAAAGCCCCTCCCCTATATTCTTGATATGTTCTAATTACATGCTTGGTATATTCATAGTAAATTATGTCTCAGGATTAATATAGGTTATATTTGAAAGCGTTTTGGTAAAGATTATGTTATCTATATTCATAAATTAGGTGCAATATCCACTCTTCTTTGAAAATGAAGATAATTATGTTTTGTTTAATTTTGTTTAAAACTTTTAAAATTAACTTTATCTAGTTTTTTATGCCATAGAAACAACCAAATTTACTTTTCAGTTACATTGTTTTTGTAATAAACTCTCATCAGATCTTTTTCTTTTGAACATCATTAGTAATATATTAACCACAGCTACTTTAAGTCTTTTGTCATCTACAGATACTTTTTGTTTTACTCTAATACTTCTAAAAGCACTTTCAATTAGGTACAGGCCAGAGAGCTCTGTTTTCAATAAGGAAGGACTATTTTAAAATGAAGCCCTTGGAAAAAGTCTATGCCAGGTACTTTGGACACAGGCTTCTGATGACATTGTTTAAATAACTTTGAGACCATACAAATGGACTTAATCAAGATTTCTATAATTCTGGTCAAGAAGCCAATGGGTTTATGATACTGCTAAGATTAAGCAAGCCAAGAATTAATTATAATACATATGACTAAATGAACTGATGAAAGATGATTATTGGTTTTGTTTGGAATACTGTTAATGTTTTAATATTCTACTTTTTGGATTTATAGAGAACTGTTTCTCTTTTCTTCAAGATATCTATAACTCATAACTAATTAGTAGACCATACTTTTGTAAACTGAAATGAAACATTTGTAAATGATATCTTTTTCTCCTTGCCTGATGAGTATCCTTATTTTCAGGGGAACATAATTATTTGCATAAACTCAATAAGAATCTGTGCTCCCTGTTATGAAGACATAATTGAAATCATTGGTTATGCAACCAAGGCCTTGCCTGAAATGTCATATTTGATAATGATGGTAATTTAATCAGATGTGACCAGACACTTTTAAAGAACTCAGCTTGATTCAATGGAGCCAATTCTTACGGATCTCTTCTGGGAAAATTGGCCTGGTCCCTGCTTATAAGGCTCCCAGTCATACAGGTGATTAAGGAAATCATTTCCTGAGTAGTAAAGGATAAATTCAACAAGTCTGGGTTATCCATTCCATGAACATTCTCAAGAAAGTTTTGGTCCTTTCCCTGGTTCCTATGAGACAACCTGTAAGCCCATGCGCTGTGGACTGAATATTTGTGTCCCCTCAAAATTCATATGCTGAAACGCTAATCCTCATTGTGATAGTATTTGGAGAAGGAGACCTTTGGGAGATAATTGGGTCATGCAGGTGGAGCCCTCGTGATGGGATTAGTAGCTTCAGAAGAAGAGACGTGAGAGAGCTTGCTTCCTCTCTCTTTGCTCTCTGCCATGTGTGGACACAGCAAGAAGACAGCCATCTGCTCACCAGGAAGGGTGCCCTCACCACCCACGGGATCTGCTTGCACCTTCGTACTGGACTTCCAACCGCCACAACTGTGAGAAATAAATGTTTGTTATTTAAGCCACCCAGTCTATGGTATTTTTGTTATAACAGCTCAAACTGAAGAAAAGACCTTGGAATATCCTGGCTGATAAGAGTGTCTTTGTTTACCTGAGGGCCTTGGGCCATTCAGGAAGTCAGCCATGCCTATGTCATTGACTCCGGATAAAAACCCTGGACTCCAAGTCTTGGGTACACTGTCTTGGTTGGCAGTATTCCTGTATGTTGCCACACATTGCATTATTTCCGGGAGAAATAAGCACTGTATATTTGATGCCACTGGGAGAGGACAACAGGAAGCTTGCACCTGTTGCCTCCCTGACTCTGTTCTATGTGTCTCTTCCTTTTGTGGTTTTTAGTCTGTATCTTTCAACTGTAATAAACCATAACTGTGAGTATAATGGCTTTTCTGAGTTCTGTGATTCCTTGTAGTGAATTGTTAAACCTGAAAGTGGTCTTGGGAGTCTCAAACACCACCTGGGAAACAGGATATTTTGACAACCTCGAGAAGAGAGGAATTCCCTCAACTTTATAAGAGCTGCAAATGAAATCTGTTGGTAAGTTTTTGGCTTGGGTTCCTAGCTTCAAGAGGTTTTTAAAAGTCCACTCTGAGATTCTATATGAAATCATTCAGCAAAACAAATTTAGAAAGGCCTGTATGGTAAATTTCTATTGTTGCTGCATCTATATACGTAGTCAGGACAAATCTAATGAAACCATTCTCATTTTGTGATTAGGCATAATACTTATTTGAGGTTATTTTACATGAAAAGAGAAACGACTATTGAGAGAAATTTTGTGTTTCAGTGGAAAACGATGCATCCTCTATAGTACGTACTTCTGAGTTACCAAATTGTAGTCCCGCTTTTTGTCTTTGAGCTATACTCTACCTCTTTTAAAATTATGTATAAATGATAGGTATGTAAACTCTGTCTTTTCTGGTACAGCTTTAATTGACTTCCTCCCTACCTGTGGAAAAATTAGTTTCAGTATCTACCTGTAAATTGGACTAGATCCTGTTCCCTTCTCCAAATTATCAATCATTACCAAATTTTCAATTCTTCTGATTTTCTTCAAATCTGGCTACAATTCATTTACATTTTCAATTTTTTTTTTCCTTCCCACTTTTCTAGGCCTCAAGAACTAAAACATATTTCCTGGATCTCCTTTAGAGCTCTAGGTTGCCTGGTAGCTGGCCCTTTTCCCAGGATCTGAAGAAACTCTGCAAGCTGAAGCCTGACAACTTAATTTAAATCTGAGCACCTCAGCAGACCACACAGGGGCTGAAACTCTCCTTTGAAAAGCCACTGTCTGGATTACTTGGGAAGTCTGGCAGAATGTTTTGATAGTGCATGCTCTTATATGAGAGGTAATCAAGACTGTGCATAACACCAAAAGCATTTTCTTCCTAACTTCAGAGCTTCATGAAACTCTTTTTCATGTTTTAGGCTCTTTCTTTTAAGATGCCTGATACCCAGACCCTAAAATGACTGACCTTTGCCATCACTTCTCAAGAAATTGTTCAACCTGTTTTACAGGAAAAATGTCAGTAAATCTTCCAGAGACCATTTCTTAGACCCTGCTCTGCCCAATCTGGAGGTTTATGCTCACCTCTAGGTCGTTCAGCAACAAATAATATTTGCCTTGACAAAGGGAGAACTGATAATGCTGAACTTTTTCTGAGGCTTGTGCTTCTGGGAAGCAGTGATGATTAAGAAATCTCCCATCATTTTGTTTTCTTGAAATGTCTAGTCACACTGGACCACTTTAACCTTGAATGTTCTAAGAGAAGCTCAACTTCTGTTTTTCTTCACGATTCCCATACGACTTGTGGGTAACTCTCATGTGTATTGACCTGTATAAAACCTCAAGTCCTCTTCCTTTTCTTTGAGATGTTCTTCTTCAATGAATCTTTTTCCTTTTGAAGTAGCCTGAATAAAATCATGTCTTTAGCTGCCCAATCCGTCTTATTTTTCACAGTTATAGACCTTGTAAGATGTGTGTATGTGTGATGAGTAAATCAGGGAAAGGAGTTGATTTCCATTTAAAAAAAATCATGAGATAAGAGAATAGTTGCAAGATGCGGAGAGAATATTATCAATGTAAAGAAGAATTCACAGCAAAGTGACCACGAGCATTAAGCCCCTTGAAAATTCTCTTGAAAACTCTTGGAGGGCCTCACAGCAGTGTTTCTCAAATTTTAATGCATGGACAAATCTTATAGGAGCTTGTTAAAATGCAGATTCATATTCAGTAGAGCTGGTCTGGGGCCTGTGTTTCTACTTTTCATCCAACATAATGTTTTTTTCTTTTTTCATTCCAGATAATGTTGATGCTGCTGTCTGTGGTGCACATTTTTGAGTTGCAAAGCTCTGCAGGACATGCCGTGGAGGTTTGAGCGAATCTTTTCCCAGAGCTCAAGGATGACCTCAGTTGACATTAGGTTATACAATCCATTCAAGGATGCCAGTTTATGTTTGGTCACTTTGTATATTTTCAGAGAAACTTGGATCTATAGTATGTAGACCAGACTCATGGCAGCATTATGAAGAATAGCTGACTTGCAGCTTTGTTCCCAGTGGGTGAAATTAATAACTACAAAAAAGGTGGTGACTCCTTTCATGGCTATCTCAAAATATGCAAAATCAGTCAATAGAAGAACTGAAATTTCCAAGCAATTGGCTTGATATAGTATATCATATAAATTTCTATCTCATATGCTATAATATGTTGTAGATACAGTTTTAACAGCTGAAGCCTTCACAGTGTTCTTAAAAGCAAAGTGATTAACATTGTGCAATTTTTTAACAAAAGCAAATGTTTAGTTTGCCTGTTGTCTCAAAAACAGGTATGAGGAATTTGTCTTCATAGTATGGTACCAAATGCAATATTAATATTTAAACAATTCCCTGCACAAGCAAAATTATATTATCTCTGGATCAAATGGTAGTTCTACTTGTATCTCTTTGAGGTATCTCCATATTATTTTCCACAGAGGTTGCACTAGTTTGCAGTCCCACCAGCAGTGTATGAGTGTTCCTATCTCTCCGCATCCATGTCAACATTTATTGTTATGGGACTTTTTGATAAAGACCATTCTCACTGGAGATAAGTGATATCTCATTGTGGTTTTGAATTGTATTTCCATGATGATTAGAGGTTGAGCATTGTTTTCATATTTTTTTTGGCCATTAGTCTATCTTCTTTTGAAAAGTTTCTGTTCGTGTCCTTTGCCCACTTTTTGATAGGGTGTTTGATTTTTTTCTTGCTGATTTTCCCAAGTTCCATATAGATTCCAGTTATCATCCCTTTATTGGATGCCTACCCAAAAGAACAAAAGACATTCTATAAAAAAGACATCTGCACTAGAATGTTTATAGCAGCACAATTCATTATTGCAAAGAAGTGGAAACAACCCAAGTGCCCATCAATACATGAATGGATTAATAAAATGTGGCATATATATATATATATATATATATATACCATGGAGTTCTACTCAGCCACAAAAAAACAATGATGATCTAGCACCTCTTATATTATCCTGGATAGAGCTGGAACGTATTCTACTAAGTGAAGTATCCCAAGAATGGAAAAACAAGCATGACATGTATGTACCATCAAATGGATATTAACTGACCAACACATAAGTGTACATATAGTAGTAACATTCATCGGGTGTCAGGCAGGTGAGAGAGGGAAGGAGGGGATGGGTATATACACACCTAATGGGTGTGGTGTGCACCGTCTGGGGGATGGACATACTTGAAGCTCTGACTCTGGTGGGACAAAGGCAATATATGTAACCTAAACATTTGTATCCCTGTAATATACTGAAATAAAAAAATTAAAAAATTATATTGTCTCTAAAAATACAATGTTATCTTGTCTTCTTATATATGTGTGGCTATCTAAATGCAGATTTTTTTTTTTTTCAGTTAGACCCTGTCCTATTCAATTACACAGCCAAGAGGCAAATACTGTACTCATCTCCAGGATAAATTCCCATTAGAGAGCATGAGATTGCATTTACAGTACAGCTTTAGTCTTCCTAACACAGATTATACTTTTGAATTTATAGCATAATATTTCACATGAGATGACTGAATTACAGATGCATTACAATGAAGCTGCTTCCCCTTGTGTCTCCACTGTGTTTTCAGACCTGGGAAATTCACATCAACCTGTACCTTGGTATTAACCTTGATGTAAAACACAGTTCCTGATGCCTAGATTCTAAGGAGTTCAGGAAGAGTTACATGCACAAATCTGGTTAACAAAAATGAGAATTTGGGGTACATAAATCCTCCATCATAATTTTGAAATTTTTGTCCCTGTGAGTTCACCCATATACCCACCACCTTTAAATATAATAGAAGGTGATGACTACTATTGTCACACTTTTCACCAAGAGGGCACTGAATTGCACTGTGTTGCAAGGAGAGAGAAATAGACTAGACATGCTTAAATAATTTTAGTGGCCTAATGAGACAGAGAAAGGGAGCGTATTTAATTGTGCAGTGAGCAGCAACATTATTACCTTTTATACGTAGAGATAAGAGGCAGTGTGTGTGTGTGTGTGTGTGTGTGCAAGTGAGTGTGCTTGTATACACTTATACACATGGGTACAACGCTAAGGTCGGTCAGACTGTTTCTGAGGGGATAATAGGAGATAATTTTTATAAATCCTATTCTTTGTTCCTCACAATTAAGGATTCTGTTTATATATTTCTATTTACACATTTAAAAGAGGAATGCTTTGTTTAATTAAAAAGAATTTTCGTTTACTTAGAGTCATGTATACAGAATTTAAAGAATGCAGATTTACCCTTTTTGTCCCCTGTGTAAGAGTCACATTGTACAAGCTCAGCAGTTACACAATACTATTAGTCTAAGTAAATTTTCAGTTGCTCATCTATATTGCAGATTAGGCAAAAATAAAAGAATGAAAAAGATAACTATGGGGCATTTTGCCTTTTTGTGATAATTTGGCAAAGTCATATATTTTGATACTGACAAAGTAAATTGATGATTACGGCACTTGTTATCATTCTCTATCAATTTTACTTTCTTACAACCCTTATTTTAAAATTTCTCATGTCTAAAAGCCAACAAATTGTTGTACTCCACCAATTTCTAGGCTCACTATGAAAATTTCAGAAATACAAACAATCCCATGGAGTTTGATGCTTCTGTAGGGGCCAAGGAAAAACCTCCCCTTCACCCTCTCAAGGTTTGCTGAAAAATCAACTGACAAAAGGCTGATTAATTGGAGAAAAGGTATACGGATTGATTAATGTGCACATGGGGGAGAACCACGGAGTGATTACCCCATCCCTCACCCAGTGGGGTGCAGATGTTTGTATACCATCTTGAGGTCACAGAAAGAATGGGAGCTCAGAGCATGGTCCCAAACAGGTTATGGTGGTAAATCAGGTTATGGGAGAAAGCAGAAGCAGCAGCTTGGCTAGCAAAGGTGGTTTTGTACATAACAAGACAAAATCCCACAGGTAGCAGCCCTCTGAGAGAATAGGTGGTAAATATTTCTTTTGGACCTTCAAAGGTGTTAGACCCTCAGTTGATCTTTCCAAGATCTGGACAAAAGGGGGCCTCAAAGAAATTCTGGCTGCATCAATACAGATTTTCTCTATAGATGCAAATCTTTCCCACAAAAGACAGCCTTTCAGGGTCACTTCTGTTTGCAGGTCCTCTGAACAGCCATCTCAAGATATATCAAGAAACCATGTTTTGGGGTGAAATAGTTTGATTTCCTTTACCTGTATCATTGAATTTATGGTATATAGATTCATCTGGATTTCTGATGTTTGGTTAGCAAGTATTGCCCTCTGTGGTTATTTCAGATTTTCATAAACTCTCAAGTCCTTTGCTCAACTCCCATCCTCCTTTCTCTTAACAGATATTCGTTGAATTCACACAGAAAATGGAGACCAGTGGGTGCATCACCTCAACTTTCTGCACCCACATTCTTATCTCCTTCCCTACAGTGTCAGTTAAAGAAATGTCTCCCCAGTCAGAGCTAATATTTTAATATCCCTCTCTGTCTGTCTCACTTCCTCTCTTTTTCTCACATTTGTAGTAAGACAATCATATCATCTCCAAATAGTAACAATTTTATCTTTCTTTTCAATGTTTATGTCTTATATTTCTTCCATAGTATTTTGCAATGACGGTAATCTCCAGGTAGGGTAAAATAATGCTGTTCCTGAATTTAATGCAGCCACTTTTAATATTGAACCAGTAAATATGATGTTTTCTGTAAGTTAGTTTTCATGTACTTTGTTTATGCTTATTTGATTTGTCTTTTATTTTATTTGTTTTTTATTTTAAATTCTGCTTGATGCATTAATTTGTTTTTATCTTCCTTGATTTCTAAATATTGATATATTTTAGTCCATTTATTTTACTCTAGGAAACTTGAGCTACATTCCATAGGTTTTGATACAAAATACTTTCATTGTCATTCATTTTTAAAAATTCATAATTTGATTTCAAATGAAGTTTTACAATTTTTTAGCGGATAGATATTTTTGTGGGAGAGGAGAGGCTTGCATTTTGGCCAGACTATACGGCCTGTCTGATTTGTATAATGTAGAATTTGAAATTTTGTTTCTGTACAAATACAAAACCAGTTCTTGTATGTGTTTCAAGAATTTTTTTTTATTTCAAAGTATTATGAGGATAGAAATGTTTTCAGTTACATGGGTCACTTTTGTAATGCTTGAGTCAGGGTTAAATGGGTGTGTGTTAGTCACCCAGATGGTGTTCATTGTACCTGTTAGGTAGGTTTTTGCCCATTCCCTCTCTCCCCCCTCCCGTCTGCTTTATTTCCTTTGAGATTTACTTTATTCTATGCACATGTATGCTATCAGTTAGTTCCAATTTAATAGTGAGTATATGTGGTGTTTGTTTTTCTATTCTTTAGATACTTCACTTAGGATAATGGTCTCCAGTTCCATCCAAATTGTTGCAAAAGGCATTAAGTTATCCTTCTTCATGGCTAAGTGGTATTCCAGGGTATACATATATCACATTTTGATAATCCACTCATGAATTGATGGACCTTTGTTTTGATTCCACATCTTTGCAATTGTGAACTGTGCTACAATAAACAGAGTGCAGGTGTCTTGTTGAAAAAATGACTTCTTTTACTTTGGGTAAATCCCTAGTAGTGGGATTGCTAGAAGAAATAGTAAGTCTACTTTTAGTTCTTTGAGGAATCTCCATACTGTTTTCCATAGAGGTTGTACTAATTTGCAGTTCCACTAATTTGCAATTCCAATGTTGCTGTTTATCTCTTTGCTTAGATCTAGTAGGGTTTGCTTTATGAATCTGGGTGCTCCTGTGTTAGGTGCATAAATATTTAGGATTGTTATACCTTCTTGTTGGATTGCTCCCCTTACCATTATGTAATGACCATCTTTGTCTTTCTTTACTATTATTGATTTAAAATCAATTTTGTCTGATTTGAGAATGGCTACACCTGCTTTCTTTTGGCCTCCATTTGCATGGAATATTTTTTTCCATCCCTTCACCTTGAAACTGCATGAGTCTCTGTGGGTTAGATGTGTTTCCTGGAGGCAACAAATACATGATTTGTATTTTTTTAATCCATTCAGCCAGCCTACGTCTCTTGAGGGGCATTCAAACCATTCATGTTGACTGATAGAATTGATATGTGGGATGCTGTTCTGTTTCATTCTGTTGGGTAATATTTTATTGATTTGTTTACCTCTCATACTATTGTTTTATATGAACTCTGAGCTTTAGCTTTTGCGTGGTTTTACTCTGGTGGGTGACCACTGTGCTGATCCATGTGACCATTGTGCTGATCCAGTTCTGAGTATTTCTTGCAGGGCAGGTCTGGTCTTGACAAATTCCTTCACTGATTGTTTGTCTTGAGAAGTCTTTATTTTTCCATATATGAAACTTAGTTTTGTAGGATACAAAATTCTAGGCTGGCAGTTGTTCTGTTTAAGAAGACTGAAGGTGGGGCCTCAACCCCTTCTGACTTATAAGGTCTCAGTTGAGAAGTCTGCAGGTAGCCTGATGGGTTTTCCTTTGTAAGTTACTTGATGTTTTCACCTTGTGGCTCCCAGGAGTTCCTTCTTCATGTTGGGTTTGGCCAGTCTGATGACTATGTGTGTGTTTTGGTGACTGCCTCTTTTTGATGAATCTCTCAGGTGTTTGTTGAGCCTCTTGTACCTGGATGTCTAAATCTCTAGCAAGACCAGGGAAGTTTTCTTCAATTATTCCCTCAAGTAGGTTTTCAAGCCCTTGTGTGTTTTGTTTTTCACCTTCCAGGAATCCTATAATACTTATATTTGGCTGTTTTACATAATCCCATATTTCTTGTAGGCTTTTTTCATTATTCTTAATATTCTGTTCTTTTTGACTGAGTTAATTCAAAAAAGTTATTTTCAAACTCTGAGATTCTTTCTTCTGCCTAGTTTATTCTTAAAACTTTCCACTGTGTTTTGTATTTCCTTAAATGAATTTTTCATTTCCAGAAGTTCTATCTGGTTATTTTAACATGTCAATCTCTTTAGTGAATTTTTCATTCAGTTCCTGAATTTTTTCTATGGCTTCTTTGAGTTGGTTTTTCATTTTATCTTTTATTTCATTGAGATTCCTTACAATCCATATTTGGAATTCTTTATCTGTCATTTCAATATTCTCATTTTGGTTGGTATCCATTGCTAGGGAGCTTGTGTTCCCTTTTGCTGATGTTCTTTCAGTCTGATTCTTCATACTTCCAGAATTCTTTCACTGATTCCTTCTCATCTGTGGCAGGTGTTGCTTCCTTTTTTTGGATTTTGTTTTTTTAAGATAATGCCTTTTCCCCTTCTCTCACTTATACAGGTATGTTTGTAGCATATGTTGGTTAAGAACATTTGGCTTTGCTTGTGGATGCTTTGATTGCTATTTAGGCTCTAGATTTATTCCTTAGTTATAAATATCCTTGGTGTGGTGGTATTCTCAGTTGCTAGTTTTTTGTAGGCTATAGGAATGGTGAGCTATATGCATGGGCAGATTCCCTGTCTCTCTTTGATGAGGGAAGATGGAGGTCTTTGAAATCCTTTCTCGTTTTCACTCCCTGTGGTCTTCTTTTTAACAGTGTAAATTGTAATGGCACACTCAGTTTAATCTCTGAGACAGTAGGTGGTGCTTGTGGGTAAAACTCAACCACACCTTGTATGATTGAATCAGTAATTGCTGTGAAGGGTGTGCAAATTGACCTCCCTCTCAGTAGGTGGTGCTTGCCAGAAGTAATAAGCTACAATGTTGTTTTTGGGTCCTGTGACCAGCTCTAGTCCTTCAGGAGAAGCACTCAAATGCCCCAGGTGGTGGGTGGGGCCCTGGGACTCCAGGTGAGTCCTTATTCTTTACCACAGCAGTGGTGGGTGGGGGTGTTCAGCTGGGTAGCACTGTGTTGGGTGAGCCTGTGCTCAAGCTCTACAAAAGCTAGCAAAGTAGCTGTTTTGACAGGGACCAAAGGTCTGCTCCCATCTTCTGTGTAAAGCCACCAGGGAGGGGCTGAAGTGGCCCCATCCATCTAGAAAGTCTGTGTATGGAGGTGGGGCTGTCTGAGATTCACAGTCTAGCAGTCTGGATCAAGCCTTGCTCCTCTCCTTTCTCTCCTGCTACACAGTCTCCCCCCAGCACCTGTCAGCAGGCAGGAGCTCAAACTAGCTGAACTCCTCCGCAACTGTTCTGAAGGCTGGGAGGTTACCTGCCCAGAATCCCGGCCTGAACTTAGGGTGTGGACCTCCTGTGGAGGGAGGGGTGCCCTGTGCACATGTTACAGCTAGGATCTCCATTGCACTTTTCCCCAAATCTTCCCACATGGGCTCGCTTGCCTCTCAAAGTCTAATTCACAAAACTCCCCTCTGTGCCCTGGGGATATGGGATCTGGCCTGTGGTCCCATCTCTGGGTTCCTGAAGATCAATCCCTGACCATGCCAGGGAGAAACACAGTGGTCCTGAGTTGCCCAGGGGGTGCCCAAGGAGGTTTGATATCCCTCTGCCTCTGGGCTTGCCTGCTCTGATGGAGCTGCTGGGCAAGCAGCACCATGGAGGGCTGATGGGCAGGGAGCTCACAGTCCAAGCACCCCTCAATACACTGCAGGACCCCAAGAGGAAATTTCTGAGCCTCACTCTCTGTGGAAACCTTGGTGTGGTAGTTCAGTTGTTTCTCTTGGCAGCCACAGGTGGGGGGAGGGGAGGGGGGGGAAAAGAGTCTGGATGGAGGAAAGCCAGCATTCTGGTCATCTCTGCCCCTCTTTCTAGGAGGCAGCCTGGCCAGAATGTCCAGGCTCTGTAGTCACGCAGATCAGCTGGGACCCACTGAACCCCTGTGGCTCCTGCAGTCTAGGCCAGAGTTGGGAAATGTCTGTGTGGGAAGGAACTGAGCAAGATGAAACCTGAGGTGTTGAAGCTTCCTGGGGAGGACAAAGGCACTCGGTGGGTAGAGAAGCAATATGGCACCTGCCATCCTGGCTTGGGTCTATGGAGACATGAGTCACCTCAGGGTGGCTGGGGGCCTGGGGCACTGTCCACAAGAAGCTCCCAGCTCAATGGTGGCAGCAGCCTCTGGGCTTGTGTGGGTAGAAATTCTCTCCAGCAACTTGGGAATCCTCCAACTGTCAGAGATGCCAGGGAGGGAGAAACAAACCGCTCCACCTACCCTTCTTGCTGGACTCTAAGCCTCTTGGGGGTTGATCTCTTCCGATACCTTGATCCTTCCTGTTCTGCTCCACAGCTTCTTCCTGTGGAGTCTCCTGAGGGTTCTGGCACCCTTCCCTCACACCCACACCCAATCTATATTTGTCTGTTTGTTCATTTCTTCTCTTTCATCGAAAATGTCTCCTTCTTACTGAGATGCTCTGGCAGCTGGTGTCTCTGGTCAGCCACCTTGCAGCTATCCCCCCTGAATGTTTTATAAATCTGTTACAATTTAAGATCTATTACTTAACTGGCTCTTTTATTGAAATCATAATAATATACAGATGAAGAAAAAATAATTTTCTCTCTACATTTCTAAGTTTTTAGATGGGACTTCCTATAGCAAAAAACAAATTAACAAGAAAAAAACAAACAGAAGCTTATTAACATGTATACTTCAGGTATACATGGGAGATACACTGGAGACAATGAATAATTCTCAGAGGCATATTAAAAGAGAGCCACTAAACAAATTAAACTTAACAGAATTAAATTGAGCAAAGAATGACTAGCAAATTGGGCAGCACCCCCACCCCCAAAAAGAGTAGGTTCAGGGAGACTCTAGCTCTGCCCTTATAGTTGAAGAAGATTTATGGACATAAAAAGGAAAGTGACCTACATAAAACAGAAGTGAGGTACAGAAACAGCTGGATTGGTTACATGCTGGTGTTTGCCTCATTTGAACACAGTTTGAACAGTTGGCCACCTTTGATTGGCTGAAACTCGATTGACACAAAATTAGGTTGAATCCTGTTTTCACATCCAGTTAGGTTACAGTTCACTATGTCTAGAGAAATCTTTAGGCAGAACTTAAAATATGTAAGGGGGCAGCATTAGGCTAAACTTAATTTAACAGGTGACAGAATTCAGGCTTATATAGCATCTTTAGCTAAAAGCAAAGCAGGGTATGGAGGAGGCCAGTTATGTGACCAGGGATATCGTGGTAAACAAGAGTGAGGTTTGTTATGCAGATTTAAGTCCAGGCCTTCTCCTTTGATAAGGGTCTAGGTCTCTTGTGATTCAGTCATCCCTGTCTTCCTGGTACAGAGAGGGAGAAACACTTAGAAATTTCCTGTATAAATATAAATTTCCCTTACAAAAGGGTAATTTCTACTCTGTTTTCAGAGCTTCTCCTATTTCTCAAAATAACCAGATCAACACAATCCTTGTGCTAAAGAGGCATACTTTGGTCTCCCACAGTCATATTTTGGGGTGTCTTATTCTAGTCTCCTACAAGTGCCTATCTCTTTGCTCTTAAAACTCTTCTAGGACTTTGGGATCCTCTTCTAGGTAGGTAATCTCTCCTCTTTTTCCTTGCCTAGGCTTTTGAAAGAGTGACTACTTGCTGGGTCTGTTTCACACTTTCTGTTAATGCCTCAATATTTTGTAGCCTGTCTTTCATTTCCAAAAGGCACCCCAAGTTGTCAATAATTTCTTAATTGCTACATCCAGCAGAACATTTTCAGTCCTCCTCTTCAACCTTGTTCTCAATTTGCAGCCACATTTTGGAGAATAAAAGTTTGCCATCTATTGCTCACTCTACAAATTTATGTCCTTTTTCATAAAGTCTCATTTTAGAGAGAAGTTATTTAATTTTCATAAGGTTTAAAAGGATACTGAGGTGACAGGAAATGAAGAAAAGATGTTTAATATGTTTCAGTTGGAGAAATAAAGAGTGGGATGTTAAAATTTATCTACAGCCCTAGATTTAACCTAAATCACTATAAAATCCTTGCTGCATTTGTTAAAAGACAAAATTGCAGCAAATTTAGTTTAAAGATCTCAATTGGCTTTATTGCAATTCTAGACTTGGGCAACTCTTCATTTCATTAAATATAATAAGTGTTCCAATGAGTCGAGCAAAGGAGGTGGCTTTACTGACACAAAAAGGGCTAAAGAAAGTAGAAATAAAGAACAAAAAGCAGATTCATCATTTCAAAGTTATTTTCCTCGTAACAGAGGGATAGGAAGACAAAACGACGGAAAGATAACTGATTGGTTAACATCAGGTTTCTTTTTGTTGTAAAGATTAAAACCTAGGGAAAGGGAACTTCATTATCATACTGCTTGAAAATTGAAACTGGCTTGTTTGGGATATTAGGCTGTTATCTCTCCGTCTTGATTTCTAGGAAGGCCAGACAACTACTTGGTTTTGGTTTAGTGAGCATGGGTGACTCCATTTTGATTTTGAGTCTGGGCTTTTGAGGCCTAGTCCAGTTTAGTCAAAAGCAATGGCTTCCAATAATTTTTTTTTAAACACATGCTTTCAGATCTTTTTGAAATGAAGTAAAGTAGCATTCTGGCTTCCCTGTTGCCACACATATTCTAGCCCTGTGTACCTGCATGGTTGGGAGCAAGGGGAGGAGGCTAGGATGGAACTTTGGATCAGTTTGACAGCTGCTCACCCATGCTTTGTTTTTTAGTACAGGTGTTTTCTCTGTTAGAAAAACTTCTGTTTCCACTGGATCTGTGATGGTTTCATTTGCAGTGTTGCTGGAATTCTGGCTCTGGAAACCATAACATGTGGTGCTCTTCTGAAGTTAAGTTTCTTGGTGCCAGGACTGAGGTTGGGGAGATGGATGCAGAGTGTGTAAGACACTGTAGGGTTCAGCCTGCAGGTATGACTGATGCTTTGGGATTAGGCAGAAGAGGACCAGGGGGACACAGAAGGGAGTTCAGAAGTCTAGGCATAAATTTGAGAAATAGTCATACAACTAAAATAGTTGGATAAAGCAGTCAGAAGTATAGGGAACAGTCATGAGAAAATCCTTGATTCCTCAGCAAATTTCTGATCTAGCCAGGAGATTTTTATGTGCTTCCTGCTTAGGGAGAAAGGGGACAGGTGCAGAAAATGTGCATGGTGTAGGAGGTAGGGGAGTGAGGGGGAGCAACTAAAGGCAAATCTGGGATTTCACATTGTGTTTTTTGAGTTTGCTTTGAGAGAAGTATTTCTCATTTCTTTCTCTTCTCTTATGATCCTTGAAGCAGCAGAGGTTATTTTTACGTAAATTTCTCTCTCCTTGAATGTGGAAATGTCTGTGGAACTTTTGAAGATGTTAATTTTAAGTGTTTCATATCCCCAAATAGCATAAACAATAAATGAATTGGATTACCATGTGGAAAATGACAAATTTTTCGTTTTTTTTACATTGAAGTCAACAGGATGCAGAAAATCTATTGTTACTTGTTACTGCTATCTTGCATATTAAAAATAATAGAGATAAGCAAAGCTGGGGTCAAGCTGGGCTTCTATTCTTTAGTCCTTCTCTTTTTCAAGGTTGCTGTGTTACTCTTTGAGGATAGACTTGAAAAGTATCTGCTGACATTTAGAAAAAAATGAGATTCTTTGTTATAAATCATATAAGCATGGTGCTGCTTTTTTTTTTCTTCCACAAAGTGAGAAAACAGAAATTTACCAGGTTAGAATGAGATTTAACAGACTCTGATAACTAACGGCTCAATGTTTAGATCATAATTTCTTGCCTTTTTTCTTTCTGGGTAAATAATCATCAACCTTGAAGCTGGAACATATTACAAAAGGTGAGGCTGAATTCATAAACTGGGAGTTGAAGGCCACAGAGAAGGTTGCTGCTGAAATCTATGCATGGAAGTGTGTGTTTTTGTTTTGACCTTTGGAGATATATAGAATTATAGGTTCTTCCCACCCCTTTTCCATTTTCTTATTCTAAACTTTCTCAACTCAAGAGGATTTCAAGTAGCCATTATGCTTGAGCTCAGAATAATTATAACAGGGCAGTGTGGCAGCCAGGATAGAAAAGTGCCTGTGGAAATAGACAAATTTTAATTTTAGTTTTGTGATGTTACAACTTGCCATACTAGAGGTTTAAAACAATCCTCTCAAAGACTAATTTTTGTTCTGATTTTTCGGGATGTTTTTGTGCTCTATTTTATGAAAAGTATAATATTTAATAGGCATTTAGGAAAATTTATTGATTGTCTGCTATGTGCCTGACATATATATGACAGCCAAAATTATAAAATAAGGCAGTCATAGTCTCTTTTATCAGAGTTCAGTTGTCGGTCTCCTGTGACAGAACCATCTGGAACTGTCCTGCTCAAAATGGTAGCTACTTGCCAGCATGGCTAATGAGCACTTGACTGTGGCTAGTCTGAATTGAGATGTACCCTAAGTGTATGTTATACACTGGAACTTGAAGAATTAGTATGAAGAAATATAAAATTCCTATTAATAATTTTTATATTGATTACTTATTGAAATAATATTTTGGATATATTGGGATAAATGTAATAACAAAATTGGTTTCATCTGTTTCTTTTTATCTTTTTTAATGTGGCTGCTAGGAAACTTAAGATTATATAGGGTACCTGTATTTGTGGCTCACATTACATTTTGATTGGACAGTATTGATCTAGAGTGTTTGTTAAAACAACATGTTCTTATGTTCCATTTTCAGAGATTCTGATTCAGATCTGGGGTTGGGAACCAGAAATCTGCATTTTCAAATAAGCATCTCAGATGTGATCTAATGAGCATACTTTGAAAAAATAAATCTGGAGTCCAGGGTGGCTGTAGAGATAGACAATTGAATAACAAGCGAAGTGATTAAAGAATGATAAAGGCTATGACAGGAGAAAATCCAGTGTACTGTGCAATGCTATATTGACACTATTGACTAAGAGCAGGTGAGTCAAAGTAGATTTTCCAGAGAAATAACCTGAATCCTAAATGCTGAGGAGGAGTCAGCCAGGTAAATATGGGGTCTTATTCCAAATAGAGGGACCAGAGCAAAGGTCAGAGGCGAGAGCAAGAGAGCTTGGTGCATTGCAGAACCCGAAATTTATTATACGGTTGGAGAGAGATGCTGGAGGTTGGGAAATGAGAGATGATTCTAGAAAAATAGGCCATGAAGGACTTGTAAACTACAGTAAGGGATCTGGATTTTATCTTAAGATAATGGAACATCACTGAAGAGATTTAAGGATTGCAGTGGCACTATAAAATTGATAGTAGGAACATCTTGTAGTCAATTACAATGTTGTCATGGAATCGAGGTGTGAGAATATTCACTTGAAGTTTGTCTGTTTTTAATCAAGACTATGAATCTTACGATTTTGTCTCCGTTTTGTTGTGATGACTTGGAAATGTAAACCAACATTTGTGAACCTATTTAGGCCTATACATGCTAGAATGGTTTAAATTTCTGTGCTACAGTTTTACAAGTGGAATTACCATTTTTCTCCCCTTAAATTCCTTTGACTCTTATACTCTCAATTAATTTATTCTTTTGTGCTATATGCAATTTTAAATAACCTCATTTTGTGTGTGTTGTGAATAAACCAAGGTATGAATAAATATGAAATAATCTGAGTTGGGGAAAATGATGCTTTGCAAACAAAAGATGGGATTATTTAAAGTGTTTTTTTAAAACTGAAAATTGGCTAGGTGCAGTGGCTCATGCCTGTAATCCAAACACTTTGGAAGGCTAAGGTGGGAGGATTGCTTGCGACCAAGAGTTCGAGACTAGCCTGAGCAAGGGTGAGACCCCATCTCTAGAAAAAGTAGAAAAATTAGCCAGGAATGGTGGCATGTACCTGTAGTTCCAGCTACTTGGGAAGCTGAGGCAAGAGGATCAACGAAGCCCAGGAGTTTGAGGTTGCAATGAGCTATGGTGATAACACTGCACTCTAGTCCAAGAGACAGAACAAGACCCTGTCTCAAAACAAAACAAATCTGAAAATTAAGAATAATAATAAAATTCCTTGGAAACTGAAGATTTGTTTTTTGTTTTTTGCTTAATTTGTGATATTTATCACTAATTTAACAAGAATTTCTGGACTGCACGCAGAATGTTATGCAAGCCTAGAAGTAAGGGCTATTTATTGTCCATTCTCTCAAAGAGATTACATATCTGTTTTCTTTTACATATAACTTCTCAGGCATGAGCTCATGAATTCAATTTATTTACTTTTTCTGTAATGTAAATTGCTTAAACATGTTTTCCATTACCTAACAATCATGTGGAACTTAGCATTCAATAAAAATACTATCAATCTCTTGTATAGATCTTTCCCAACTGGGTGATAAAGTCATGCATTGTTATTTCATATCTTTGTAGTCACATGGGGAATTTATTTCAGATATAGTAATAGAACTTGACATTTATATGATAATTTCCATTTATTGCATCTATTGTCTTCTACCCCAGTGAATTACAGAGTTCTGGGCAAATTGTTCTGAGGATTTCTTTCCAAGCTAGGAAAGAGTATATGTCCCAGACCAAATTACAAGGTGTTTCCTCAACTTTTTCACTGCAAGGTTTTAAAATTGGTGTGGAGCATTGCTAACAGAGAAATTGAAATTGTTTTTGTGCTTTTAACTTTCATTTTATTAAAAAAGTATAACTGTTCATTATAAAGTAATGGATGTACATTAAAACTTTAGAAGCCTACCCTGGTTTCTACCATACCACACGTCCTTGTTTCCTTCCATCTTCCTGACTATTCCTTGCAGTTTATTTTGCAAACTTCCTTTTCCTTTCTCAGCTGCAAATTTGGCATTCTTAAGGGCTCAGTCCTTGATCTTTTTTTTCCTTTCTGTCCACACTATCTCTTTATGTGATCTCCTCTAGTCCTCTGGGTTAAAATGCATTTGTATGCTGATAACTCACAGATGTATATATCCAGCACTAACCTTTTTCCAAACTTGTACATCCATTTACATTTCTCACAGGCATCTTAAATTAATAAGTCCAAAGAGAACTTTGGATTTTCTCCCTTCTAAACTTGTATTTTTTCAGTCTTTTCCATGTCAAAAGTAATATTGTCTACCCCGTGCAGATGAAGATAATGAAAACTCACATTTTTTTGAGAACTTTAATTTTGCCAGGCATTCTTCTAGGACTTCAATTCTATAAAATGGGCACACTTATTATTCTTATCTAACAGAGACAAAAACTGAGATAAAACAGGTTATGTAAACTTGTCCAATAAGTGGTGGAGCTGAGATCCAATAAGGGGAGAAAGGCTTGTTGGATCTACCTCCAAAGTTTATCCAGAATTTGTCTATGTGTCTCCAGTTTTAGTGCTAATAATGTGGTCATCTCCATATCTCCAATCAGCTTTTATTTTTATTCCAATCCAAACCATTTTATGATAGTTTTTTCATATGTAAATCAAGTTGAAGCAGTCCAATGATGTCTCATGGAACTCAGAAAAAAAATCTAAGCTTTTCATAGGGCCTATGAGACCCTACATGATTAGGTTTCCAACCTCACCAACTTCACTTGAATCACTCTTTTTCCCCTCATCCTCTAGATCAGTGGTCCCCAACCTTTTTGGCACCAGGAACCAGTTTCATGGAAGACAATTTTTCCAGGGACGGGGTGGGGTGGGGTGATGGAGATGGAAGGGGGAGGCAGAGCTCTGCACCTGGTTCCTAACACGCCATAGACCTTTCTGGTCCGGGGCCTGGGGGTTGGGGGCCACATATAGCCACCCAGGCTTACTGTTCTTGAAAAAACAAAAGTGTTCATACCACAAAGACTTTTTATTTGCTATTCCCTCTGCCTGGAACGATCCTTTCTCAGATTGTTGAATTTATGGCTCTTTTGCATCATTCAAGTTTCATCTCAATTTTTATCTCCTTAGAGTCAAAGCCCTAACCACAGCCCCATGCCCACAGTCATGTGCTATCCCATTATCCTGTTTTATTTTCTTTAGAGCACTTACTAGTACTGTATTATCCTATGGTTTGTATCATTATTTACTGTCTTACCCTTGACTCTAACCAGACTGTGAACACCCGGTTGGCAGGAACTCTGTCAATAGGCTCAGAGGTATATGATCAATTCTAGAATATTGCCTGGCAAAAAGTAGGCACTCAATAATTATTTGTTACTGGAGACATTTTATTTTCCTGAGAAGTTGTCCAAAGATAAAATAACTGCTATTACTGCTGCTCTTGTGACTTTGTGACCAGCGTAAACCGATACCTTTGACACATTATATGCAAAGAATTTTTAACCACAATAAGACACTTTCTAATTTCCTTGTCAACTTTTCAAAGATGCAGCTCATCAGGACTGGGACTACGGTAAGGTGAGTGAGAAACTTGCATTAGGTACAAAATTAAAAGGAGCATCAAAAAACTTAGTGATCAAGATAGTAAATACTTTAATGCAATATTAAAGAAAAATCAGCAAAAATGAACCAAACCAAAGGCTGCCTCCTTTTTAAAATAAGATTTTAAGCTTATGCTGGTCTCTAAAATTCACAAGGACAAAGACCTTGCTTTGTTCACCACTGTTTGCCCAGGACCTGCCTAGTACAGTGCTGGACACATAGTAGGCATTCAATAAAGGTTCAGTGAATTACTAAACAGATAATTTTTTTTAAGGTTCCCCTTGTCTGTGCTTATAAATAGATAGTTTTTGTGCCAAGAGAAAAAAAAATTATGAATACCTATCATAAGTAAAGCTAAATTTTCTCCTGTGAACTGAAAAAAACGTTACAATATGGCCCATGCCCTCAAGAGGTGACCTCTAAAGGTCACAAGGGGTAATTTAAGATTATAATACACCAGTCAAGAAAAATTCAATCTTTCCGCAACTTTCTATGCTACTTTGAGGGCTTTCTTTCTCTCAATGTTCTACACTGATACTTGTAAAGATCATCTTTTTTCTATCTTGCTTTTCTTTTCCTAGTCTCTTTTCCATTTGTACTCCCCAGAGCCAATGTAATAAAGTCAAATGTGTGAAATGGGAAAAAGGGAACAGTAGCCAAAATGATTTTTTTTTCCTGAAATTGATGCTTCATAGGTTTGGAAGAACTTCTCATCTGCCCTTTGAAGTTTAGGTAACAGTTTCTGTTGAAATAAACTCACAATAGCCCAGCTAACTAACAGGAGAAAAGGCATACAAATTTATTAATATGCAAGCACACATGAGTCACACAAAGTATGAAAATCAAAGAAGGGTGAGATGGTTGAAGCTTAAATCCTCTTTTCATAGGGGAAGGGAAGTGGAGGATGTAGGCGATTTTAGAGGAAGAGTAAATGACTCGAGCGAGATGAATGGGCCCGAAGAATAGACAATATCCTGGGACAAAGTTTGTCTGGGCTCTGGGTGTAGTGTCAGCCTGTCTTCCTTCCTGAGATATGCATCAATTCCCCCCAGTTGTTGAGATGTCTGGGGAAGGGATTCACAATAATTGATTATCTCCCAGAGGATTGATCTTTACGGTCTTTGCACAGCCAGGGGACTTTAGAGAAAGCTCTTCCCTGCATTTGCTGTCCCCGGATGCTCTATTTGAAGTCCAAAGGGGCATACTTGGGGGTATATATTCTGAGCCCCAACATGTGAAAATACTCATCCTCAGGCCATCAAAGACTGCTTATTCCTCTTACCTGGTCATTGCCTAGTTCTCAATATCCATTTTGATGCTCATCAACACAATTGAACTGTGCACATTAATCATATTTAAGATTGGATCCTTTCACTACAGGGGTGACATAGGAAAACATAATATCAGTAGTGATTTGTTGCTTTCTTTGCCCAGCATACATGAAGATTGATTTTTAAACAATATTATTATGCTTGATTTTATATAGGTGATTGTACTTGGAGATCTTTTTTAATCCTATGAAGTCTAAACTTCTCTCACTTTAAAACATAAAATTATTACCATTTCAGATCAGTATTTTCTAGGCTGTTAGAATTCTTTGTTTCCTATCTTCATATTTGAGACCAAAACATCATGCATTATTATTAACCGGAGAGTAAATTATTCCTAATACATTTACTTTCTGGGATCTCTTCTCCTGTTGCCTCCTTTTGAAAGGAAAAATATGTAATAAATAAATATTAACATACCTAATATAGCTAGTAGAGTTAGAAATGAGATGAGGAGGAACATACTGCTGTAGGGAAGGTAAATTAATGGAATATTTTTCAGAAAAAAATTGGCAAAATATATAAAAAGTCTTAAAACAGCATAAATCATAATCCTGCAATTCCACTTTGGAGATTATATACTGTGAAATAATAAAAAGTGTAGAGGAATATATCTGCATACAGATAGTTTCCATTGCATTATCTGGAATGGTGAAAGATCAGAAACAACATAAAAGAAACAATTGGTAAGAAAAAATTATGGTAAAACCTGGTGACTGACTATTAGGGTACACATCAAAATAATACTTCAAAGCTTTTATTAACCACACGGAAAGATGTTCTGTGGAAGAGCCAAGGTACAAAATTGTACATAAAGTTAGATCTTAAGTAAGTAAAAGAGGAATTACATAGACAAATTTCACTCATAGGAAAATCTGCTAAAGTTAATAGTGATGGCTTCTGGGTGATAAATTCATAGGTAATGTTTTTATTTACAGTTTTCTATATTTTAATATTTTTGATAGTAAACACAGTCCACTTTGATAATTGGGAGAAATAAACTGCTTTTGTGAGTGCAGTGGCTCCTCGTCTGATTCAGGACTATTCCCTGGAGTTCTGCTCCAATTGTGATCACATCCAGAACCTTAAGATTCCTCAGCTGCCTAATAAACCAGAGAACAGAATGGTCTGGACGATTCATCCAGGATTTGGCTTGAACTGCTGTATTCATCACAGGGTCCTCCTGTTCCTGAGCAACTATTGTGAGGTTTATGAGCCCTGGAAGGAATAGCAAGTTAGAGGTGGAATTAGCAGCATTCTGATCATGGTTACACAGATGCGGCTTTCATTGATTTTTATGGGAGATTTCTGCGAATAATGGAGAGAAAAATGTCACTGATTTGTTTTAATTTAGCTTGAGCAGTAACACTTTACTAATGTGACTCCTTCTATAAGAGGCAAATCTGCTCTCATTTTTGTTTTTGTAGTTATGGAAAGCATACATAGATTCCTATAACCAAGGAGGCCCCAGTGACTTGCCTGTAAGTCATGCTACGTTTTGTTTTTCATTGGCTTAGACATGTAATCATCTCAGTTATAAGTCAGTGAAACCAGGATAACGTATAGTGTTCCTCCCTGCCATCCCCCGCCACCTATACGGGTTAGACATTAGATGAGAGTTTAACTATTGACATTCTGGGATGTATAATTCTTTGCTGTAGGAGACTATTTTCTGTAGGATGTTTAGCAACATCCCTGGTCTTCACTCTCTAGGTGATAATAGCACTCCTTTTCTCCAGTTGTGACAAAAATGTTTCCAGACTTTGCCAAAGATCCCTCAAGAGTTCAAATAGGCCCCAGTTGAGAACTATTAGATTAGACAAAGTGTAAAGAAAAAGTTAAATACACTACAATAATTTAAAACTATAGACTTGTTATTAAAATCGTTAATACTCTTCTTTGTTTAGGAAAAAACTGGCACACTTTTCAGCAAAATCTAATAAAAAACACACAAAGTAATAATCATAAAGAAAAAATTGATAAATTCAACTTCATCAAAATTAAAAACTTCTGCTTATCACATGACTTTAAGAAAAGAAAATAAGTAGACAAATCACAAATTTGGAGAACATTATTTGCAAAGCATGCATCTGACAACTTATGTCCAAAATATATAAATATTTTCTACAATTCAATAGTAAAAAAAATCAATCAATAAATCCAATACCAAAAATGAGCAAAAGACTTGAACAGACACTTCATAAAGGAAGATATGCAAATGGCCAATAAGCACAGGAAGAAGTGCTCAACATCATCAGGCTAACTAGGAAAACACAAATTAGAATGAAAGAGAGATGACTCTACCAATGTGCAAGAGTGACTAAACTTAAAAAGAGTCAGACAAAAAATATCGGCAAATGTATGAAGAGATAGAACTGCTAGAAGGTGGGAGTGTAAATTGTATACTCCAATGGGACACTTTGGAAAAAGGTTTGGGAGTTTCTTATCAGGTTAAACATACATGTGTCCTATGACTCAGCAATTAAACTCCCAGATATTTACCCAAAAGAAATAAAAATACTGATGAAAAGACTTGTATTAGAATGTTCATAGCGTTATGTTTCATTATACTTCAATAACAGAATCAACCTACACACAGACATTACGTGACTTCTGATATATTGCAATGTTGTGATTTAAAGGACACAACATTACCTTTGTGGTATTCCTGACCCAAATGCAAATGTTGGCTTCAATTCTAAGGAAACCTCAAATAAATACTCATCTGTATCCTTCAAAAATGTCAAGTTAAGGATGAGAGACATAGGCTAAGAAACAATTCCAGAGTAAAGGAAACTAAACTTTTAAACTTTAAAAATAGCATGAATTTAAAGTGAATCCTAGACTGAAAGAGAAAAAAATCTAGCTACAAAGCACTTTATTCATACAATTTATGACATTGAACATGAATTGTGGATTAGAAAATTAAACTTACATTTCATTCATTTAATAATTATCATGCTATATAAGAAAATGTCATTTTTTGGAGGGGAGGAAATACTAAAGTGTTTAGGGATGAAGAGACATTTCCCCAACTTACTCTCAAATGATTCAGAAAAAAGTTTAGACATGCTCACATGTATACACAAAGTGCGAGAGAGGATGATAAAGAAATTGGGAAAAATAGAAACAATTGGTGAATCTGGGTAAACGGTATACTGGATTTTCTTGCCCATTCTTGCAACTTCTCTGTATGTTTAAAATCATCAAAAAAATTTCAAATTAAAAAAAGTGAGGAAAACTCTGCAAAAGGTAAATAAGGGTGGTAAAATTGAATTGCCATAAGCAGGTGTATTGTAGCAAAAACAAATTACCACCAATCTAATGACTTAAAACAACACGCACATTTATTATTTCAGTTTTCATGGGGCAAGATTCTAGGCACAGCTATGTTCAGTGTCTCATAAGGTTGCATTTTCATTTGGAGGCATGACTGTGGAAGAATACACTTTCAAGCTTATTAAGGTTGTTGACAGAGTTCATTTCCTTGTGGTTGTATAAATGAGGGTCTCAGCTTCTCACGAGCTGTGAGTGAAGGCTGTTCTTGAATCTCAGAGGGTACCCATAATTCCTTGCCATGTGGCCTTCTCTATAGGCAGTTTAAAACATGGCTGTTTGCTTCTTCAAGGCCAGCAGAAGAGTTTCTCACTCCAGTCTGCTTAGGCAGAGCTTTACATAAGGTAACAGAAATCAAGGAAGTGATGTTTTATCTCCTTTGACATACTCTATTAGTTAGAAGTAAGTTACAGGTCCTTCTTGTGCTCCTGGGAAGAGAATTACACACTGGTATGGACCCCAGGAAATGGGAATTATTGGTGGACACCCTAGGATTTTTTCACCATAGCATGAAATTACTACATCAAATATGATTCATCAAATGCTATGCAATTTTCTATCTTCAACTTAGACTAAGAAATGAAAATAACATTTTCTAAGAACTATTGATGGTATGTATTTGAGAGTAACAATTTTAAATATGAAGGAAATGTTTGACATTATTTTTGTATCTGCTCAGAATTTTTAGAACATGCTTTCTACAATTCAGAAATATCTTACATCATTAATCCTGCTTCCAAAATGTGTTTAGTCCTAAATGTTTTATGCCAAATATGTCTGATTTTATTGCTAGGCAATACTAGGATTATATTTCCCTATCCCTTTTTGAATTGGGTATTACCATGGGACTTGTAGGTATCAATATGTGACTTGCTTTGGTCAATGAAATGTAGACGGAAGCTTTAATAGCCCATGTGATCATTATCTGATTCACAATCTTTGAAAAAATATGTTGCAATTAAGCTTCTGTCAGCCTGGATTCTTGAGTGATTATGATGGGTAGAGTCTCTAGGCCGACCAAAATTGGACATGTAGTAAGAAGGAGAAATGAATTTTTCTTGTTTTAGTTGATTTATTTTTTGTGGTTGTTGTTATTGCCCCATGACCTAATCTGCCCTGACAGGTGCAGAAATTTATAACTAGAATTGGGGTGCTGCCATAACAAAAAGCTAAATTATGCTGTATTGGCTTAATGTTTAATTGATTGGTGGTAAGAAAATAGGAGCTGAAGCAATAGTGATATCATCTTCAGAAAGGAAATATTTGGTGAAACTCTCGCCTAGGAAACAGATCATGTACTTAATGATTATAGGGCCAGGAAAAGAGGTTAGAAAGCAGAATGTCAGCTCTGCCTATTGTTGCTGTTGATTGCATTGGCAAGAAATAGTAAGAAAGAAATGATAGTTTTGGTGTACAAGTTCAGGGACTTGTGCCACCCAATGTCAGCAGTGCAAGCCACTGTGTTTCTGCCCAGTGACAGTGGCAAAGGATTTTTCCCTGGAATAGTCCCACTCTGTGGTTTGGGGGTTGTTTCTGTCCGAAGATCCTTGGAGCTTGTCCTTCTAGTTCTCATCGGAAGTCTAGAAGTTATTTCATGTCATCTAAAAAATCTCATTTCTGCTTAAACTTGCCTCAGTATATTTCATTGTTAGTTATTGAGGATCCTGACTAATACAGAAAGTATTCATACTTTCACATTCATCAAGACATTTTTATAAGGCACTTACTGTGTATCAGGTACATCCTAAACTATAATCATGATATAACAGGCATGAATTTTGACTTCAAGAATCTTAAACTCTTTAAATTTTTAAGTTCATTGTTGTAAAGATTTAAGAATTTTTATGAATTTATACTTAATGTCTATAAAAAATAATGTATCCCATCAAAACTAGTCAATTTCATCATCCTTTAAATTGAAATACCATTTTCAAAAATAAATGCATCTTTTACTATATGACATTCAATAATAGAACTCTTTCCCCATTCATTGAAAAGCAAAATTAGACACAAAAGGAAACAAGAAAATATTTCTATCACTTGTAGCAGGTTTTTTTTTTAACAGTTTTTAATGCTATCTCTAGTTTACTTTTGTTGTACTTATCAAATGACTTAATTTTTTTCTAGAGCACTGTTTCACCACTCAACAGCAAAATGATACTTTTTAAAAGTTAGTGCTAATTCTTAAGTTTGACACAAGATGCTTCATTTTAAGAAAAGTATTACAAGAACAGAATAGAAAATTGTATCTTTTAAATATATCTCCTTTTAACTGTTTTCTTTATATACTATGAATTTTACTTAAGGAAATGAAAAATTTAGACTTTCTACAGCAAATTAGAAAGTTTGTTTATACACAGCTGCAAATTATATTTGACAAAGTAGAAGATAACATTTCATCAGAAGCTACATTTTGCAAACAGTAAGTACTTTCCTGGAGTTTTAACTGAAAATTTAATTTTTTCTATAATCATGCAGAGGCATTTAAGGGATAATTAACAGAAAATCATCGACCTAAGTAGAGTTTCTTGTATAAGTGTGATTTTAAATTTTTGGAAGCTGGATTTTGATAATTGGGATTAATTAATTTCTTAGTAAGGGATATTTTACTTTAAGAACCACTAACTATTAAATTGTAGATTTTAGTGGTAAACCTTCAATGTGAAGCTCCTCTAGCACATTCCAAATCATTCAGGTATCATTTATATGGGAGCTTCTAGTCAGTCATCTTCAGAAGCTGCATTTCAAATGGTAGTTGCCAATAAAGCTTAAAACTTCCCCTTCAGGAACTACACCGCAGGGAGGAGGTGCAATAAAGGGGTGAGAACACCAGGTCTGGGATCACCGGGCCTGGTCCCGCTATTAAATGCCTTTCTTTTTGTTACCTGTAAAATAAAAGAATTATACTATGTGATTTCCAGGTTCCCTTGAGCTCTAAATTCTATGACTATGCAAAAAATAGGGTAGAAATAATAAAATTTAAAAACTTTAATTTTACAGTGAATGCTTCTTAGAATTTTTTGGTGCTTGTGCCACTGGTGTTGATTACCAGAAAAAAATTACCTTGGCTTTGATTAATTGATTCCACTGCAAGAGAAAACAAGAACTACCTCACTCAGATAAATGGAAAGGGATAAAGAAAATATGGCCAAAAAGAAACATGAATTCTCAATTTTAAGAGAAAAATTTTTGATGAACTGATTTCATAAATAAAGCTACTATTCTGCCTTGATTTGAACATGAAGAAGGTAAGAGTAGAAAGGATCTGCCTCATTGTCTAGAGTGAAAAGTAGACAAATTTAAATTTGTTTTTTAATACTCCTGTTTAGGAGTCTGGTCATGATTTGTTTTGGGTGTAATTTTGTTCCTTAAACAGTTGATGGTTCTTGTACTTGGTGTTACTATAAACGAAACAAACAGTTCCTTCTTACAAGGAATACAACAAATAGTTTAGAGTATTTGTCTTGAGGTGTACAACTTGTTCATATTCTGCAGAAGAAAAGGCCTTATTCTCCCTGCAAAACTTCTAATACTATGAACTATCTTCTAATATTATTTTCCTTTCTCCCTCTTATTAGACTGCTCCACCTGTGGGGTATGTAATCCTGGCACTTCTCTGATGCTAGGATACAACCTCTCTCTTAGGAATCATTTGCTAGCCTTCTTACATATTGTGCATCTAAACCCCATATATGATTGGAGCCTTTTAATATGTAAAGCACTTGAAATGGAATGACCCCGGGCGAGAGTTGTCACCATGTCCTCTTACTGCAAGTGGAGGTCTTATTTTTAAGCTCTTTGAATGCAGTCTCTTTTATTAGGTTCCCTGGGTAGAGAGGATGCTTAATAAATAATGATGAAGGTTTTAAAATCTCATTTTATAAATGAGGAGTCAGAAGTGTTTTGGCCTATGTGGATTAACGAGTCATCCAGTGAAGCAACCTCTATTCTCAGGATTCCCACAGAGTATATCCAGTTCTACCTGAAGTGTAACATCAGGTGAGTAGATAAAATGAGCATATCTATCCAGCACAGGATGGGAGGAATAGATCTTTCCAAGAAGAGTAAAAGTGTTCATAAATTAAGAGATTTTAGTTGTTAGTGGCAGGAACTATAATAGAAATATGTGCAATATTATGATAACACTATGTAATATCCATAATGTGCATGTCAGTAATTGTTAGTTTTACAAAATAAAATGGGAGGTGAATATTGTAATGTTATTTAAGGATAACTCTGTCATGTGAGAAGTGGAAGCAGGAGAAAATAACTTGCAGACCATCTTTCACAAGTATAAAATCAAATTTTAAAAAATCTGAACTTTCTATATGTAAGGCTCTTTGCTCTCTACCATAATAGAGGAGCCAAGGGGCAGATAGATGTGTGTGATGTTCAAGGAGCTTTTATAAGAATAAAAACTAAACAGATGTCTTTATTTCAAGCTTGAGTAAGATAATTATCATCAAGATAAGGGAGTGCAATGGGCATTCTTAGGAGGAAGAGATTATATGTAGACAGGGGAACTAGAAAAACTTTGCAGAGGATTTACAAGATGAATATATTTTTAAAAGGCCAAAATAATGGTAGAGGTGGCAGTAGTTTAGGGAAAGGAATCAGCTTTCTGTCATTCATTCAAAGGCAGATTATTAAGCATCTCTCCTGCGAGGGGTAAAAAATGGCTAAAATAAATAAACATGCTTTCTGACTTCTAGAAACTTCCACTCTGGGCAGATTCCCCTTATTGTCCTTCGTATTCCAGGAGGGATCCTGCCCGCTACTGGAGATATATGCTGTTATGGTGGTGCCATTTAGTAATACCAGTGGGGAAAAATTCTTCCAGTTTTCACCAACAAGATCTTCATAAGACTCTGGGAAATTCCTGTCTTTCCAATCCGTGTCCTGACTTACTAGTTTTTATCAGAAGCAATGATAGAACTGTGATAAAAGTGTGGAATGGGAAGAAGGCTTTGTAAATGTAGATCTTTTACAAACGTGTGAGGCATGTGGATGTTCTGGCTGTTCAGACTCCTCTCTCTTCTCTCTTCTCAATTCTCCCTGCTTTCCCTAGGAGCCCTATTTTCAGACCCATGGAGTCTGGTACCCTACCATCTCTCAGGAAGTTTCACTTTTTCTCACTGAAGAAGAAGGTTCTTTTTCTGAGCATTCTAGTAATCTGCAAATTCAAGACTTTAATATTCCTTTTATAATCCGGATTCAATGACTACAAAGGCAGGGCAGAGGGGTATAGGCTTCAGGCCTGTGGGTGAAGGTGATGATGTCACCTTTAATTACAATCATTTTTCCTCCAAGCTACCTAAAAAGATGGCACACTTTTTCAGTCTCAGCATCCATTTCTTTTTTCAAGAAAACTAGTCTACTCTAATATATGAAAAGGATATTTCCCCTGTTGACATGAGGTTAGCCCTATCCTTTGTGAAATTACAACCCTGTAGATATTGTGATGGGAGCACTGGACTCCTGAGTCATTTTTATATTACAGTCACCATTCTAGTTCTAACTGGCTGTTTCTTAGCCATCTGGGATAGATGGTGCCTGCTCTATTTAAGTGCTTTCTGGTTTCAAATCTCCCATGATAGAAGGGTATTTGTACTTGTGTGTATATGTGGGTGTGCATTTGGGGAGGTCAGCTTCTTTCTGAAAGCTTAATATAGGGAAGTGTTAATAGAAAGCTGGTGTGTCTTGGACTAGGAATGAGTGTGATTATTAAAATAGCAAAGTGAATTTGCCATAAAGTAGACATCTATTAAGAGGTTTCACAATGTAAATTGTACAGTGTATGCATAGATTGCACAACATGGTTTCAGGGTAAGACCCAAGGGAGTAGTTATCCATTACTTTTGAAACAAGGTTCAGTTGCTACCCAGGTTACAAATATATCTAATGCAAAAAGGAGTGTGGAGAGGAATTTTCCTGAAAAAGGAATTTTAAACTGTGTACCCTATATATAGCTCCACACCATTTTACTCCCCCGGGGAAGATGACATTTGTTTTAGAGAGGTAGATTTGAATAAATTTGCCTCTTTGGGCTGCTAATCAGTATGCAGAGTTTCAGCCAAGAAAAGCCAATTTATCTCCTATAATTTTAATTCTTTTGGAAAGTGTTGGAGTTTATATTTCAATTGCTCAGGTATCCCCCTCTCCGCTTTTTGCCTAATGGTGAATAAATACTAACAATTCTTTATTAAAGGCATAGTCTTGCTATTTCTATCAGTGAATTGCATAGCCAAGGGTGCTGGATTCCCACCTCAAGTATAGATTATGAGATGTGATGTAACCCTGTGAATCTCTTGGCTCCCAGGTCTAACCACAGAGATACCTCTGCTCTGCCCTGCCTCCATCACCTTGTCAAGGGCTCCCCTCATTCCACTATTGCCTTTCCATCTCTCAAGATGGCCTCTAGAACAGCCTGAGCACTTGGTGACTTACTAGAAGTATTCAGAGATTTCAGCATCATACTGACAATTAAGCTTTGCTACAGCAGCACAGTAAGGATGCACAGCCAGATCAGCAACAGAGAAAAATAACACATTTCTCAGACAGAGTCTGGAGAAATCCCTGTGCGGCCTTCTTATGCTCTCTCCCCACTGTGAGGGGTCACACACAGGACACTCTCTGTCTAGCAGTAAAATGTGCCTACATGTGTGCAATGTATCTGTCCAGGGAAGATTGTTTGTGACTCAGCAGGCTTGCGGGTTTTCACTGGCGGCTGATTACATAAGCACCATGCCCACCAAAATTCCAGATCCTAAGGCAGAAAGCAGATGTTCACCATAAAATAGTTTGTTCAAACAGTCTAAAGAAACTGGCACAACAGTCAAATCTTACCACTTAGTGCGTGTTTCAGAAACCAAGTTTCCAGACACTAGCCAAAGGCCAACTTTGAAACCAAGACCTTCTAAAAATAGCAGTAAACTCAGGGTGGTTGTATTAGCTCTTTTCTACAAACTTTCCCACTTCAGGTATGGTTGCTTTGGAACAAATGGTCTAGATTTGAATCCTGAAGACATATTTGATGTTTGCCCTTTAACTTTTCTGGTCCTCAATTTTCTCATCTTGTGAATGGGCATAAAATCCAGCTACCAGTGATTTGACACAAACAATTTGGTTCAAAGCAATCTGGTATAAAGGTAGGTTGGTTGGCATGAGAATTTCATTTAAAACGAATACATTTTAAAAAATTAGTTGGAGAAATTTATGGTAAAGTGCTTTGTAAACTACACATTGAAATGCTCTACAAAATATTATTCGTTATTGGTTATTCCTAATTTTTTGACTCCCAGCATGGTAGACCATGGCCTGCTTTAGGTACTTCCCAGCTCTGTAGGTGTCCTGGATGCTGGGATGCTCAGGTTGGGGCTGGGGGCAGAGGTGCTGCTGCAGGAATATTGCATTGTGATCTTTGTGGGAACATGGACATCATTTGTGCCTCACTTGTCTCACTTGAGAAATGACATAAAGGAATCATCTGATCTCACTGATATCCAGAGAAGTTAGAAGCACAAATTCTAAATCCAGATAATCTAGGCTTTGATCCCAGTTCTTACTGGTTTTGTTATCTTGAGCAAATGACTTATCCTCTCTAGTTTCAGCTTCCTTATCTATAGGATGAGATAAAAGCACCCATTCTATTGTGTTGTCATGAGGATTAAATGAGCTAATGCCTATAATGCACTTATATCAGTGAATGGCACTTGGGAAACACCTTATAAAACTTTCTATTGTTACTATTAATGTTATTGATATTTTCAAAACATTGTGCTGTATAATAGAAAGAAAGTAGACTTTTGAATCAGATAGATTTGGATTTCAGTACTGGCTCAGCCACTTATTATCTGTATAACTTTGGGAAAATTATTCAACCTCTCTGAACTCTTTTTTTCCCTACATAAAAAAAAAAAAAAGGCAGGATTTTTAGGATGGGTAAAGGCCCCAAGATGGGAAAGATATTGGCATTTTTGAAGAAAGCCCAGGGTGGTGGGAGAATGGGGAACTAGGGCAGAAGGGTGGAGAACAGACAGAAGGCAGAGGCAGGTCAGCTGGGCATTCTTACTTAGGGTGGAAACATTGGATTTTTTTCTAAGAGAAAGAAGGAGTCATTGCAGAGTAAGCAGAAAAGACAGAGTCTGATTTACACTTAAAAACTGAGTCCAGTATCAGGGCAAGGTTGGAACCAAGGAGAGCAGGTAGGAGTCTCAGAGAATGAGGCAAATGATGCTAGCGGCCAATACTGGGTGGTGGAAATTAAGATGCTGAAACTGCATGATTACAAATATTGTTATGAGCAGTATTATTTATTTTAGTTGGTAATTACTAATATCATTAGCATAAAATAGCTTTCATTTTACTTAGGGCAATACAAATGCAAGTTAACCTTTGCCAAACTAATATTTTTGAAGAAGGTCTTTGGTATTTTTGAAAGGGAAATATCATAATGGAGAAATTTTATGAAGTGGCTTTATTTTATTCTCCTCACAGCTATGTAGGAATGAGGCTTATTACTTTTGTGATTTCTCATATTTCCTCATTATAAAACCTCCAACAACTTAGAAGAAAAAGGAGTGTAAACATCTTGGGTGTCATGTGCGCAATGATGATTCTGAAAATGTCTCATCAACTTGTCTTGGCTGGTTATTGAGTTTTCCTTCAGGACGTCTGCTTCCTGGCCCTCTAATGGGGTGTTGAATTTCCCCAGAGTAGGTGTGAAAGCTCAGTTGTCAGGGTGGTTATGGTGTTTTATGCAGGTTGTTCCTTACCCTCCTGTTCCGATGTTTTTCTTTTGTCAGCATTTGATTGGATTCTTTCATCTGTGATTCAGTGTCTATATTAAACTCCATTTGCTTCTCTGCTCCCTCTCAAGACTTTATTATGTGGAAAAAAAGCCTATGTCCTTTAGTGCTGATTTTCTGGTTTCTAGAAATGCTACATAATAAAAAATATTTAGAGTTGTTTAACATGTGCTGCATCACTGCAGAAGGGTTGGTAGGAAAATGGTTCATTATGCTTACCATGTAAGAAGAAAGTTCAAGGAAGCTGTTAAACACCCTACCAGGTGAGCTGGGCAATAACAGACAATCACTCTTTAATGTCATATATTTACTCAAAGGCAGAAGACTATGGAACTATACATGCATGTACTTCAGAAAAGCCTTAGTGCGTGGCAGACTGAAATCATCTTCCTTTGTGAGGCAACAGACTCCTCTCTAGTCAGAAGAGAAAAAAACAGAGCTTTTTTTTTTCTTCTTCTTCTTCTTCTTCTTCTTCTTTCTTTGAAGGGAACTGCTGAAAATTGAAGCTTGGTGCTTACTTTGTCAACTCTTTGTGATACATTTGGCAGGTCATGCCCCTTCTATCGGTTGCACTTGTAAAACAAAGGGTTGGATTAAGAGATTTTCAAAGTCCCTTCCACTATAGATAGCCCTTGAGATGGGCTGATGGTTTTTCTGTTACCACTTACATGAATTTCTCTAGCTACTAGTGAATTTGGTTATTATTTTTTAAATAACTCTCTCAGAGGGTGATATTTTGATCCTTTGTTGTCTTAAAACCTGTTAGAAAAGTTTAAACATTTTCTGAGTAGAACTTGGTTTTAATGAAGACCATAAAAATGTCTACGTTGATATAACAAGACCATTTCTACATCTCCACAGGTGGCCCAGAGTAATGATATTTTATTGAATTCTATTAAAAATTTTCAAAATGGTCTTTAAAATGAATATTTTCACCAGGTCATGTTCTTTTAAGAGTATACTAATACAAGGCTCTTAGAAATGTTTCTTAAAAACAACAACGATGGCATCTGATAGAGCTTATTTATTGTCTACTATATACCAGTATTTCATAAACATCTCATTTTATCTCCTCAATAACTTGTAAATAAATATTGCTAATTTCTTTTCCAAAGGAGGACACTGAAGCAGAGAGTTGAAGCATTTTACCTAGAATATTGTTTTCACTAACGAACTCAAGTTCAACCCAATACAAATCCGTTGTACACAATGCCAGACATGGTGTTAGGTATGAGGGGCAGAAAAGGAAACTGAGATGGTCTCAGGACACAATGGAATTCTAATATGGAAAAAGTAATTGAGTGCATAGAATTGGTTCTTCTGCTTCTTCCCTGTACCCCTCATAACACCTGTTGCATTACATATTTTCTTTTTGTTATCCCTCTCTCTCTCCAATAGATTATGAGCTTGATGAAAACAGAAAGCTTGTTTTTTGGTTGTTGCTGTTATTTACTCCTTTATATATAAGACCTTGAACAGTGGTGATTACATACTAGGCACTCAAAATATATTCATTGAGTGAATGAATGAACCATGAACTATCTATAGTATGGGGCATACTGAAGAGTGATGCAATAGATTTTCAAAGGAGATACTGTGAGTACAGTGCAAGGGAAGGTTAATTTTGACACATCTTGAATACGACTTCATGAAGAAAGAGACTTTTTTTTAAGAGATGGGGTCCCCCTCTGTCACCCAGGCTAGAGTGCAGTGGCTCGGTCATAGCTCACTGCAGCCTTGAATGCCTGGGCTCAATTTATCTTCCCACCTCAGCCTCTGGAGTAGCTAGGACTACAGGCATTGGCCATCACACTGTCTAGTTTTTTAAAACAATTTTTGTAGAGACAGGGGTTCTTGCTATGTTGCCCAGGCTGGTCTTGAACTCCTGGTCTCTCTAAGTGCTAGGATTACAGGAGTGAGCCACAGCGCCCTGCAGAACAGACATTTGAATTGGATTCAAAGGATGGGCAGGGTTTCATTTGCTGGAAATTCGAGTAGTGTTCTTCCAGGCAGAGTGGATGAGGCAAGGAAAAGTCATGTGTGGGAAAGTGCAGAGAACAGTGAGAGTCATTCTAACAGCAGTTAACACTCATTGCGCATTCTTTCTCCACTAGGTATTATTCTTAGTCCATGTCATATGCATTGTATTGTTTGATCTTCATAAGCACATGGAGAAATTGGTGCTTCATGATCCCCTGATTGTGGAATGGTAAGCTTGTATAGGTGGAAAGTAAGTAGAAATAAAAATGTCAGCGTAGGTTTATATTTTGGAACATATATCTGTCAGGCCAGGGCAAGGAGGGTGAACTTCTTTCTGAAGAACATGAAGAACCGTTTGTGGTAAGAATGACTTCATCAAATCTATGACAGCAGAAGGTGACTTTGCAGACTTTGTTGGGGTGACAGATAACTTAGAGGCTGAAGAAACTGCTAGTGGGTAGATCTATTTCACTAATTCAGGAAAGGTAATGAAGCCATCACTATTCCAAAGAAGATGGAAAGGAGAGAAGTGTTTGGGGGACATTGTGGCCTTGCAATTAATAGAAGGATAAGAAAGCAACCATAACTCTGAGGTTTTAACACTGAGTGATGCTATCAAAATTAGAAATACCTGAGAATAATGAGGTTTTTAACAAATTAAACCTAGTTTTTGACTACTTTGGATATGACGTGCCTTTCAGATCATTGAGGTGATGCTAGAATCACGAGCTACTGAAACTGTTGAAGTTACACAGGATTATAAGAGTTATTTCATCTTTTAATGCCTTCATTTTACGTCTGAGGAAATCATTAGTAAAGCCGCAAAAGGTAAATGTTTTCATCTATAATCACATATTTAGTCAGGGGCAGGGGCAGACATTTGAAAACATAGGTTTGGAACTTAAGAAAAGACTCAGGAATGTGAATGTAAATATATCATCTTGAGCGCTGACAAGTGTTACAGAAACTGGCACTGCTATTTTTCAGATATTACAGGGCATATAACAGTATCTGATTAAAAAGAGTTCCTGAAGTACTTACAAGGGCAGAGTGAAGAGATGGGGCTGGGGAAGAGTTTGTCCCATATATTTTAGAAAAAGGAAAAATAAAACCAACAATCCAAACTCCAGAACAGCATCCCTTTCTGTACACTAACAGTTGTAATTCTCTGCTTAAATGAAATTCTAATGTGATGAAGCAATTTTGATGTTCTGTATGGTTCATTAAAGCATAATTCTACTACTTCTATGAATTCCTGTACTGTTGCCCAAAGCAAGTTAATTTTTGTGGAAACACAATCCTCACTGGTATTTTTTAGAGGTATTCTATTTTACATAAAGCAAGACATTTAACAAGTTGAATAAAATCTTAAACACAATTCTAGTTCAACACAGTTGTTCAACAGGCTTCTTTCTGTAAGAACCGTATCCAATCCCATGCCCTGCACTGAAAACAACAACAAAATTCTCTTTAACTCCCCTTGCCTTCATTAAGCAGAGTCTCTCATTGAAGCACTAAATCATCTAGAAAAATGGTTCATGGAGGGGGGTAACAAGCAATCAGCAGTCCTGAAAATGCATGAGTAATAGTTGTCAGAGCAGGGGGGAAAAGGCACTCTACTCCCCTATTTTTGAACATTGATGGTAGGCCCAGGAATCATGACTATGGGAGGTGGTTTGAATTTTGCTTTTTGGCTACTAGAACTGCTCCAAAATTTCCAGCAAATTCTTAGTGGGTATACACACATATTTTCTTCTTTTTGGTTTTGAGAATCTCATTCACTGTAATTGTCAGAGTGCATGGTACTTAGAAATCTGATTGAACATGAAAGATTGAGTATGCTATGCTTCTGGGCGTATTAAGATATCTGTGTCCTTGAGGGCACTCCTCCAACGTTGGTAGTATTGTATCTCCATTTTATAGATTAAAAAACTCTAAAACTGGAAATGTGAGATTATCTGATAGAACATTAAAAGCTTTCTTGGTAATTATTATGTATGTTAGAATACGTGTTCTCACACTGAAAATAAAATCAGTTAATGGTAAGTCTGAGGACAAAAAGGCTAGTTGTCCTCGAGTACATTTAAAAGAGTTATAGTAAGAATTCAATTAATCATTTTAAATTCTATTTTGATTGCAATTGAAAAGATATATCTTAGATGAATTCTGAAGAAATTTAACTAATGAGTTGATAATATTTCTTAAAGAAAGGATTGTTATATTCTGATTTAGTAAGTAGATGTAGACTCCCTTCCCAGAAGAGTTTTAGAGAATGATAGACAAATATTTAGAGTGATTTACATGTACCCTTGCTTAAGGATGCTTAAGGATTTAAAGATGTAATCATTCTCTAGAATTATTGTTTTATTTTTCAATCCAAAAATTAGGTAATAGGCTCATAAAACAATTTTATAGGTAATTCTATTATGTTTTCACTGAAATTCTGGAATTGAAATCTTTCTAGACTTTCTCATATATGAATAAATACATTTTATTATATAAAATTTATTTATTATATGGTTTTACATAAAAAATTATTATACGGTTTTATATAAAAATTATATAAAATCACATACCAGGGAATTCTAGCAGACTTTTACCCAGATATTTAGATCATCCAGATAATTCTATCAATTATGCATTTGAAAAGAATTTTATGATTTATAAAATGATTTTTACTTACATGATTTTTTTTGAGTTACATAGTAATGCTATGGTTTTGCCTGGGAAGATGGAGACTGGATCAGTTATTTATTATCATAATATCATCGGATAACAAATAGCTACAACATTTTAATGGCAAATAACAGTAGCCATTTTTTTTTCATTCATCTAGAGCCAGCAGCTAGACAGTTCTGCTAATTTTAGCTGGGCTCCCCCACCTACCTGGGTGTTGGCTGAGCTAGGATGGCCTGGGCTGAGATAAATGGGACAATTGGCTCTGCTCCACATGTTTCTCATCCTCCAGCAGATGAGCGTGGGCATGTTTCCAGAGTGATGGAAGGGCTGCTAGAGAGAAAATGGAAGCAAGCAAGGCCTCTAGAGACCTGGGCTCAGACTGGCACATTAATTCCCTGTCATTCTATTGGCCATATCAGCCCATAGCCAAGCCCAGAGGCATAGTGGGAAGGCACCACCAGGACAAACGGCAAGGATACAGGGAAGGGTAAAGAATTTGGGTCAATTTTATAGTCTCCCCCAGTCATCATAACACCTTAGCCTCTCTTTCAGAGATGACGCTCAGAGAGGGTAAGTGACTTGATGTTAGAATAAGGTTTAAAAGAGTCCAAAACTTTAAAATTCTACTTCAAAATTCTTTCCTTTTTTTCCAGTTGTGCTTCTAAGGATCCAGGCATCTAATGGACAAATCTGTCTAGTGTTTGTTGTACATAAGAAATATTGATTTAGTAATTTTCTCATTTAAAAGTTACTTTCATGTGCACTGAAATCACCTAAGATCATTCTTGGACCTCTGGAAATTGAGGATGATACATGATGTGAGAGCATTCTTGTTTAAATCCTTTCCATCCTCCATACTTTCCTTTTGCAAAATGTAAAATGAATGAAATTTCTATTTCCAAAGGATTTGAAACTGAATACAAATATATGGAACAAATTTCAGCAATTTAGTCTTGATGAATCTAGAAGACACTTGTAGAAGATATATAACCTCAGTTGAAACATTTAGGTTAGTTAAGTTACTTGTCTAATCTACTTGTTTTCTGACTATTTGAAATGAACTCCAAAAAATATTTTGTTACTTCCCAAATTACATTTATTCATATCTATTTTCTTTTTGATGGCTCATTATATATCCCTTTCTTCAGAGGAAAAATTCTATTAATGGTGATTAAATGCTTGCTTATCTAGACTGAGATAATATGAGAACACAAAGGATGAAATCTGTTGCCAATCTGAGATTTAAAAAAGAAGAAAATCTTTAGATATAGGGGGTTCTGTTGTGGTACTGGTGTAGTGGCCAAGGATTTGCTGAAAATCAACTTACAAAAGACAGATTAATAGGAGAAAAGGCATACGAATTCATTAACATGTACATGTGTGCACAGGAATCATAAAATTATGAAAACTTAAAGAAAGTGCCAGATGGTTGATGCTTTTATTTCATCTCATGGTTACAGAAAGAATAGGGACTTGGGACATGGTAAGACAGGTTATGGGAGGGAGAGAAGAGTTAAGTCATGGCTAGCAAGAGTGGTCTTGTTATGTAGATAAAACTTCACAGGAAGCAGCTCTGAGAATGAATAGCTGGTTGCCTGTGGTTGAGTTAGTCTTTCCTAGATCTGGACAAGGGAGGGGCCTCAGAGAAAGCCTGGCTGTTTATTTGGCCAATGTAGAATTTTCTCTACAGATGCAAACCTCTTCCACAATAGGCAGCCTTGCCAGGGCTATTCCTGTCTGCAGGGGAATAGCCATTTCAAAATATGCCAAAGAAGTATTAATATATTTTAGGAAGAAATATTTTTGGTTTTCTTTACTGGTGAGGGCCATACTCATTTGAATGGAGAATTTTTTCTTAATCTCTTCTTATGTCATTGGACATACAATTTAACATTTCTGGCAGTGCCTGTAGGTATGACAGTGAAGTAAAACTAGACAAAAATTTGAAGCACATATGCCTAATAGACTGATTATTTTTCTCTTCTAGGCTTTGAGTTTAGGCATAATAACTAATATAAATTTCAATGAATGGCATCAAAGAGTTAATGAGGTCATTTCCATAATTATTCATTTTCCTAAAGTGAAAAGAAGCAGGAAGCCACTTCAGTTGTCAAAATTAACTGTGGCATCAATCAAAAGCTCATAGATTTTGAGATAATTCTGTATTTAAACTCAATTTAGTTTCCACAGGGGGACTCTAACCTGCCTAGGAGGCTTAAT
The DNA here is from genome assembly GCF_041146395.1 of Eulemur rufifrons. Taxonomy (NCBI): domain Eukaryota; kingdom Metazoa; phylum Chordata; class Mammalia; order Primates; family Lemuridae; genus Eulemur; species Eulemur rufifrons. The sequence goes on along the minus strand of NC_090989.1, from coordinate 98,210,000 downwards.
TAGGCTAACTGCCTGAAAAACAGCATAAAACAGATGGGTGGGTTCCCATTCAGAACTGGTTTTATGAGCATTCTCATAGCTCTTACAGAAAATGAATGAACTTTCAGATACTTTTAAGTAAGCCTTCTGTTTAGTAATTCCGTAAGGAGAATGGAAGCGGCTTGGAAAGAACTGATCTTTTTAAAGTGGTCTTTATATTACGTTTTGTTGTTTTCATATCATGATTTTAGCTATATTATGAACTCTTAGAGCCCAGGAGAGATAGAATACATTCGGGGGGCGGGGGGGGGAGGTTAAAGCTTCAGATCAAAACTGAAACTTTTAATACCCCAAGGGAGTGCCACTTTGTAATTGTGCCTCCTGAAAAACTCAATAAATCAAATATCAAGCATTTCTTACATAAAGTTCCAAGGAATACAGAGACAAATAAGGTACAATTTTTATCCTCAGGCATCTTAATGAGAGTGATGGATACCTACACAGTCAATTATAATAAATATTAGTGGTGAGCACTAAAGATATAAATAAACATACATAAGAGCATAAAGTAAGGGGTATTTCTGCTTGATGAGATAAATGAGGGCTTTGCTGAAGAGTCTATGTTATAGCTTGGTTTTGTGGACACACTGCAGACACAAGATGAACTCCACCCAAAACTTGGATCAGATGTCGATCCTGATGAGGCACAGGGTATGAAAAAGTTTATTACTTACATAATGAGGCTTTTTGAGAAAGCAGGGCATGCTTGCCAAGCCATTCAGAAAATGGCTTGTGACGGCAAGGAAGGGAGCTCGGGGTTTTATTGTGGTTAGAAGGTGGGGCCAGACCGAGGGTGCCTGCGCATGGGCAGGGGCTTGTTTGGTGTGAATTATTCGCTGGCAGGGAAGAGGGAAAGGTGAGGCTTAAAAGCTGTCAGCAGTCAAACATCAAAGAGTGCTTTCTATAAATTTCATCTATACTGGTACCAAAAAACTACCTCATCATTTTTCTTTTATTTGAAACTTAAAGAAAAGGCTGTACACAGCTGATGGTGTTCAGAAAACTGTCAGCCTCATGAGCTCTATAGCTGTTGGTATTACCAGGCTGTGTTTTCTGGAGAATCCAGGCCAGCCAACTCCACCTGTCTCAACTCTGTCCTGCATGCCTGCGTCTCCATCATTCCCTGCCCCCATCCTCCACCTCACCCCTTGCTATCAGCACTTATTCCCTTGGCATTTCTAGTTCACTAAGGAATGTTCTTACTCATTGTCTGCTTATCCATACTTCTTGCTATTACCCCAGGAAAATTTCACTGTTACGGCCATGACACATCCAACACCACATCCAAAGAGCTTCTCTCTCATAATGTCTCAGGAATTCACTGTCCAAGGCTCACCCTGGGTGTTGGTATGCATTCTGAGATCTCAAAACCAAGTGGTCTAAACTCTGACCATAACCCCTTATCTCTATGTTGCTTTGAGTCTCTATCTTCTTAGGAGTCTGCTCTTTGGCCTCTCTACTCCTACCTTTTCTCTCCATCTGACATTCCCCTGTGGTTTCACTACCTTCTAAACTAACTCACACTTTCTGATACATCTTTTTCCTCAATTCATTTTTTGCTTAACCGACATGTATTTGCATACCCATTGACAACCAATCACTGTTTAGACTGAAAATATACAGAAAATAAATACATTTAACTTTAATTTTGGAGTATATATTTTAGGGGAGAAAGGCAGACAAAAAGCAAATAAATAAGCAGATTTATACCATGCCAGAACGTGATAAGTGCTATGGGAAAGTATTAAACAAGTTAAGAGGGCTGGAGAGTGCTAGCAACAAGGAAGGGAATTGTTACTTTATACACTAGGGTAGTCACAGAAGGCCTCACTGATAAGACGACATTTGGGCAAAGAAGGAATTTAGGGAATGAGCCATGCAAATCTTGAGAGAAGTCCTTTCTAAAGTAGTAAAAAGAATATAGTAATACATAAACTCAGAGGCTGGAGTATGCTTGGCATGTTTGAGAACAGCAAAGAGACCAGTGTGTCTGAAGCAGAGTGAACAACAGAGAGTATAACAGGAGAGGTATAATGGAAGAGGAGCTCGGGACCAAATAGTGTGGGGCCTTGTAGACTACAGGAGGTTGGGAAGGCGAATGGCTTGATCCAGCCTGATCTGATTCCTGTTGGCATCATCTTCATCCTCAGTATTCTTGCCCTGTTTCCTTTGACTCATCTTTTATTTTCTTTATTGGATCTTCTAAACATATAAACATGCTCAAGTATCTCTCTCACATTAAATAAACAAACCACAGAATAAAGACTTTAGTTACTACCTAATCTTCCTCCTCCCCTTAATACATAAGCCTCTTAAAATAGTAACAGTCATGTACAGTCCCATCCACATTTACACACCTATTATACAATCATATTCTACAAACTGAACCTGCTGTTGTCAGGGTTGTTGCTACATTCAAAGGACATATTTTAGTACTAAATTGATTTATTCTCTCTCTCTCTCTGGGTGTGAATTCAGGCCAGTCTCTTCTTGAAATGCTTGTCTATTGGTTTTCAAGGCATGATGTGTTCCCTGGGGTTCCATTTTTGGACCTTTTCTCTCCTCCACATTCTCTTCTCACAATGCCATTCACTTTCATGGCTCCAATTGTCATCTATATGCTGATAGCTCCTTAATATATATTTCCAGGCTCAGCTGCTTTTTAAAGATTTAGTTCCAGCCCATATATCAAAGTTCCTACTACCTCCATGAATGTCTCAAAGGTACTTGAAACTCATTGTGTCCATAATTTATCTTCTTTTTTTCCCACAAGTTACTTCTCTTTCCTTTCTATATATCCCAAGTTAGCTATGAAGTGAAGAGTCAATCAAAGTTTTCAAACTAAAGTTTGTTTCAGCCCCCTTGTTCCAGTTGGCCACTAGGTCCTGGTGATTCCACATATAGCTGGTATTTAGCTTTTCTCTAGTTTTGTTAGATTTCTATTCATAATCACAGAGTGGCTGCCACAGCTGCTGTAGCTTTGAGTTCACATCTTAACACAGCCTGTTAAAATGTAAGAAAAGTGATCCAGTCACTTCCCTGACTAAGATCCCCCTAGCTAACTTCCATTTGTCCTTTTAGACTCCTTTCAGTTGCCACCCTATCTGGGAAATTGTTCCTTAGCCCCTGAATCCCTGTCCTAGGCTGGAGTAAATAGCCTTTTTAGCTGCTTCCATCACTCCATTCTCATGGCTCCTTCAAGTACTTAATAAACTCTTTGGTAAACATCTTCACATGTGAAATCTCTGAAGATTGTAAGCAACTTAAGGGCAAAAAGTATGTCTTCCTCATTTTTACGTCTGTAGTGCTTATTACTGGCCCTGACATATTGTAGATGCTGAATAGATATTTGTTGAATGAATTGATAGTTGACATTTGATAAAGTGTGTGTGGGATTTCATAAGGCAAACAATGTATTAATCAGAACTCTAACAGTATCAAGTGACAGAAACTCAATTCTCATGAACATGCTAAGAGAATACTAGGGTAGTTCATAGCATGAGGAATATATATCCACACTTTAGTAAAGCAATAACCAGGGCAACTGTGGGACCTGAGAAACTGAAACCATGGGCTTCAATGCAGTCAGGCTTTTTTTTTTTTTTTTTAAATTTTCTCTTACCTGTTTTTCTCTGTTTGATGGATTAGCCTCTCAGGCAGGCTTTCCCCAGGAGGCTAAAATCATGAATGCCTAGAGTTTCTGGTTGCACATACATCAATTAATGAATTAATGAAGGTAACCAGTGTGATGGAGCATGATACTTAGCTCAACTTGGTACTTATTTCCAAGAGTGAGATCTGTGAATTTGAATATGGTTAGAAGAAGGTAGTTCCAAAAATGCTCAGCATCTCTAATCATCAGGGGAAATGCAAATCAAAACTATAATGAGATATCACATATATTCAGTGAGAATGACCTTTATTAAAAAGTCTCAAAACAATAAATGTTGGCATTGATGCAGAGAGATACAAACACTCATACACTGCTGGTGGGACTGCAAACTAGTACAACCTCTGTGGAAAGCACTATGGAGATACCTCAAAGGAATACAAGTAGAACTACCATTTGATCCAGCAATCCCATTACTGGGCATCTACCCAAAAGAACAAAAGATGTTCTAGCAAAAGACATCTGCACTTGAATGTTTATAGAAGCACAATTCACAGTTGCAAAGATGTGGAAACAACCTAATTGCCCACCAATCCATGAGTGGATTAATAAAGTGTGGTATATGTATACCAAGGAGTTCTACTCAGCCACAAAAAACAGTGGTGATCTAGCACCTCTTGTATTATCCTGGATAGAGTGGGAGCCCATTCTACTAAGTGAAGTATCACAAGAATGGAAAGACAGCACCACATGTACTCACCATCAAATTGGTATTAACTGACCAACACTTAAGTGCACATATAGTAGTAACATTCATCGGGTGTCGGGCAGATGGGAGTGGGAAGGAGGGGATAGGCATATATACAAGTAATGGGTGCGGTGCACACCGTCTGGGGGATGGACACGCTTGAAGCTCTGACTAGGGTGGGGCAAAGGAAATATATGTAACCTAAATATTTGTACCCCCATAGTATGCTGAAGTAAAAAAAATAAAGAAGACAGTTTCTAGGCAGATTATGTGATTGAAATGGGAAGAAGGGAGGGCAGTTCTTCAAAATAAGGAGTCTGATGGTATCAGAAGAAAAGAGTTCTGGGAAGACAATATAATATATTCTTACTAAAACTAGTAATATTAGCTAATGTTTTCTATTATTTATTTTTTAAATACAAGAAATACTAACACAGGCACTGTGCTAAACACTTTACATAAATTTTCTCACTGAATTCTCACAACAACCCTTTTAGATAGATGGATGTTTCAGTTGAATTCTTTCATCTGCAGTATCATAACGAATGCCCAATGAAACGTGGTTTATTTAGGATTTTATTTTGTTCACATAATCACAGAGTAAGACAGGTGATCTCAGTATTGGTTCAAATTTCTCAAAGGTGCCAGGGCTCTTGGTTGGCTTTCCTCTAGTTTTGTTAGATTCTGTTCACGATCACAGAGTGGCTGCCATAGCTTTGAGTTCACATCTTCACACAGCATGTTAAAATGTAAGAAAAGAATGAAGGCTTCTCCTTGTGCATCTCTTTTAGGAAGGAGAAATCTTAACAAGAAACACCCCCCATAAACTCTCCCGAGTGGCAGAACGGGATGACATATACTCATCTGTGAGCAAGTGGAGATGGGAAAGCAAGTCTCTGACATTTTTAATCTTATAGTTGGACTGCTTCTTCTCTGGCAAAAACAAACAAAAAAGAAACAAACAAACAAAAAACAACAATGGAAGAATGGCTGTGGGTGGGAAATAAAAATTTTTGCTACAGTGTATAAGATTTTATTGGAATGTTTTGGTGGAAGAAACAGAAAATCTGACCAACAATGATTTAAAGCACAAGGACACTCCTTGTTAGTCTAACAAGAAGTCTGGAGTTAGGCTCAGTGTCTCAGCGACTGGCTCAGTAAGATTACTAAGGACGTGTTCTCTCTTTCTGCCCTGCTGTCTGTAGTGTTGATATTGCTACTTCTGATCGCGTAACTGCTGATAATCCAAACATTACCTCTACACATACGTTCACATTCAGTAAAGATGGAGTACAGTGGAAAAAGGCTTTGACTTTGAGACTTTCTCTCTTATGAGGAAGGAAAATATCCCTCAAAATTTCCAGCATTTCTCCCTTACATTTCATTGGCCAGATTTCAGTTACATGCCCTCCCTGAGACCTATTCCTGACAAGTGGGAATTGGTTGATATGATTGGTATGGATTAAAGATGTAGAAGTAGTGCAGGCAAGAATGAATGCAAACGAGGGCCTTGCACCTCCATGTGGTCGAAGCCTAGGGTAGGCGGAGGTTAGAAGTGAAGTGAGAGGGGCTGAATATGCCTCCTCTACAGAATCATTTCTAAAACAAATTCTTGGTCCTTGGTAATTCAGACCATATAGCACTAAGTACTTTTTGGCCAACATTTAATTTAGCACAGTATATATATTGATAATAATGTATAAACATTAAATTATATTGTTACATATTGGAGATTAAGCAGTGCAGATATAATAATAAATGAAACCAGTCCTCGATCTCAAGGAGCTCATATTCCAATATTAAAGAGAACGTGTATATCTGATCTGTCATGTACTTGAGTTCACATTCTTCTTGTAGCTTGTTTTCTCCCTAGAATTATTGTATGAAACTTTATAAGGGTTTAGAGATGTGTGATTATTTTTCTTAATTATTAGGGATTGGAAAAAAGAGTTTGATCAAATAAGAATGACATTCCAGAACTTATTCTCTTTTCTATGTTGTCCAAAACTGTGAAAATTCAGTTGCTGGCTGGTGGCACTAATTGGCACTCTTTTCAACAATCTCTAAGCAAGAAATATTAATTAGACATGAAACAGAGAGTGTTCTCTTATCATCTAACCCAGCAGGTGGTTGCTGCAGGTGAGGGGAGGGATGAAGTTGGTGATAAAAGTTACACCTTGCTAAATCACTTTATTTTAAAGTAGAAATTTACAGATCTTATTTCTTAGATGTAAAGCAGTTAGTAAAAGATTCACCATAAACTCAATCCATGACTTTGCAAACTTTTCCTATTCCTGTTGTGTACTACATAAATGCATACAATATGATATTATCAACTGTATCCCTTTCAATCCTTCCAACTAGTGGTGGCACTGAGATCCATAAAATAAAAACTAAATTAAGTGTGTAGTTGTATGTATAGTCATTGATCCATATTAATTTCATGTACTGAATTGCCAGCCCTTTGTTGGTTTCTTCTCTTACCTCTTCAATCTTTCCTTTTGAATTTCTTTCCCTAGGGTTCTCTTCCCCTGTGTATTCATTTAAAGTATTTGCAGTTACAAGTGTATTTTTTTTTTTAAAATAGAACGTCATTTTTTTTCCTTTGAGTAAGTACCCAGTAGTGAAATTGCTGGATCAAATGGTAGGTCTATTTTTAGTTCTTTGAGGTATTTCCATACTGCTTTCCATAGAGGTTGTATTAGTTTGCAGTCCCACCAACAGTGTGTAAATGTTCCTTTCTCTCCACATCCATGTCAGCATCTGTTGTTTTGGGACTTTTGGATAAAAGTCATTGTCACTGGAGTTATGTGATATCTCATTGTAATTTTGATTTGCATTTCCCTGATGATTAGAGATGTCAAGCATTTTTTCATATATTTATTGACCATTAGTTTATCTTCTTTTGAAAAGACACTTGCACTCGAATGTTTATGGCAGCACAATTCACAATTGCAAAGATGTGGAAACAAACCAAATGTCCATCAATACATGAGTGGATTAATAAAAAAATGTGATATATGTATACTATGGAATGCTACTCAGCCATAAAAAAGATGGTAACCTAATACTCTTTGTAACAACCTGAATAGAACTGGAGAACATTCTTCTAAGTGAAATACTGCAAGAATGGAAAAACAAATGTCACATGTACTCACTATTAAACTAAAACTAATCGATCAACACTCATGTGCACATATGGTAGTAAAACTCAGAGGAAACCAAGCAGGTGGGAAGGGGTGGAGGAGATGGGTAAATTCACACCTAACAGGTACAATGCATGCTATCTTGGTCATGGGCACACTTCTAACTTTGACTCCAGTGGCACAAAAGCAATTTATGTAACCAAAATGTTTATACCTCTGTAATACTCTTAAAATTGAAAAATAAAACAAGTACTTGCAGGACTCTGGCCTTTTCCCCTTCCTCTGGGTTATCTGACATACTGTCATGATTTTAACTACACTTTATAGCAGGGGCAGGCAGGTAGTTAAATATGTGAAGTGGATCAGTGCAAGCAATAGGAAATGATTGGGCATATGGCAAACTGGAAAAGACTAAAGATATTTAATGTTATACTTAAGAGGAAAAAAAAAAACACATAACAAATAAAAGGCTCTGCCAGATAAATTGAGTTCTTAGCATCTGACTTGTTACTCCTAACTCCCAAATAGGTGATCTCTAGCTGCCTCTCACCAAAGCTTCAACCCCACATAGCAAATTGTTTACTGGCTATTGAATAGGCTAGTGCTTCTCGCAACCCACTGTATTTTAAAATTACCTGGAGGAGCTTTGAAAAATACTGCTGCTCAGAGGCTTAGACCTTGGCTTTAAAAATTTTTAAAAACTTCCTCAGGTGTTGAGAATCACTGCCAAAATAGAATTTCTCTTTTTCAAATCCTAAGCATTTCCTGTAATTTGAAAGTATAAAAGGCAGATGATCAAAAACAAGGAGCGAATTCTTTCTTTTATCTGGTATTATTCTTATGTTACCTTATTTAAATCCTCTTTCTCCTAATTTTTGTGTATTTGATCTGACCAGTTTTGGAGATGTGTTCCAAATTTACTTCAATAAATATTGATTTGTATATTTCTCTTATAGAATTTTGTGTTATATTTTGATGTTCATTTTTTGGTACATAAAAGTATATAGCTAATTGTAATTTTTTTTTGGTGAATTGTTTCTCATATCATTTAAAATCATTTCTAGACACTGAATTCTATTTTACCACAGCTACATTTTTGGGGGCAAAGGTGAACAATTACCTGGAGACTTACCTATTATTCATACATACAGATATATCTATCTCTATATATCTATTTTTAATATATGTAAATATATAATATGTAGTGTATATTTATATGCATAACAATATAGTCTATTTTTAATCTAGCTATGCCATTTTGTTTTAACTATCTCTTGTTATCAGTATATGGCTGAAATAGTAGTTTTGAATTCAATGTAGCAGTCTGGATTTTTGTGATAGAATATAACTCATTCACATTTTTCATGTTTATTAATCATTCTGAATTTATTCCTGCCATCTTTTTTGTGTTATCTATTTTTTATGATTAATTTTCTTCTCTTTCTCTTCTGTCTCTCATCATTTTTCCCCCAGAGCTCTATCTTAAATTTTTAACAAACCTATTTGTACTTTCACATTACATATGTTTAAAAAAGTAGACATTTAGATCTATATTACCATTATTATTATTTTAGTGACAGGATCTTGCTCTGTTGCCCAGGCTGGAATGCAATGGTGCACTCAGGGCTCACTGCAACCTCAAACTCCTGGGTTCAAGCCATTCTCCCAGCTCAGCCTCCCAAGTGCTGCGATTATAGGCATGAGCTATCACGCCCTACCTAGATCTATCTATATTATTAACATTTTTATATGTTGAATATCTATATTCTTGAGTCATGGCTTACTTTTTCTTATATTTAATTTTCATTTTCGTGGAGTACAATATTGAATAAATTCTCAAGGAAATATTTCAGAAGAGTTTATGTATGATAAACTTTCTAAAAATGTCTTTAAATTTTCCTCACACTTAAGTTTTCATGACATACTTCTGTTTTCTTTTGAATATTCTTTAATAAACGTGATGTCACGTTTTAGAAAAACCTGTTTTGTCTTTCTGGATTGTATTAGAATTTTCTCTTTATCTTTGGAATTCAGAAATTTCACAAGGATATGTCTAGGTAAACAGAAAGGTGGGGAACCTGTGGCCTCAAGGCCACATATGGCCCTCCAGATCCCCAAGTGATGTCCCTCCACCAAATCCAAGCTTCATGAAACAAATATTAATAAAGTGATTTGCTCTGTAAAATTTGGATTCAGTCAAAAAGCTGCAGTCAAGGATCCAGAAGGCCACATGTGGCCCCAAGGCCACAGCTTCCCCACCCCTACCGGCCCTCTCTTTCATTCTGCTCTTCTTCTGGAGCCCCTGTTAGTTTTATTGCAGACTTCCCAAACATAATTCTCTAATTTTAACATTTCTCACAAATTTTTCCTTTTATTTTTTAGATTGTTTGATGATTATCCCCATGTCTGCTTTTGCAATTCAAGTAATTTAGCTTAGACTTTTCAAGTAGTCTGTCTATTGATTTCTTGACTCTGGAAATAAGTTATATAGTTTCCAAGAATTCTCATTGCTTCCTTGCCATAGAAGCCTCTTCTACTTTTTCTGCATCTCCTTATTTTCTTCTTTCTCCTCCATCTACTCCTCCTCTGGAGTATTGGTAATACTCTCAAATCTCTGGCTGTATCAATTATACTTCAGTACACTTAAGTAATCATACTTACTGAAGATTTCTTTTTCTGAACTAATAAAGTTTCCTTAGAAGTTACCTTTTCTCTTGATAGGGTTTGGTTTTTCCTCAAATATTTGGTGATTCTTGGTTATTTGTTTATATAGATAAGGATTTTGCTTAGTGTTAGTAGCTGGTGTTTATTTCTTGAGCCTGAGTGAGAATCCTATTCTTTTGAGAGTGAAAGATTTGGATGTGTGTGAGGGATGGAGAAATTCCTGTAGCATAGCCCATTTTCCTCCAGAGCAGAGGTCCCAAACTGCCAACTGATGTAAAAATTGGAAAATTTTATATGAAATTAGAGATTTTAATTTTTTTTCTTGGAAAATATTAAAATCTAGCAAATCTGAGCCTGCATCTCTGCATGGAAACAACTGCCTAGAACTGCCCTGTCAAGCCTGCCCTTTTATACATGTGGCACATGCTACTGTTTATCACGTCTCTGCTGCTCCCTGTTGTTTAAATTCTATTTCACTCATGTTCACGTCTGTCAAGCACTTTGGACATGTGAGCTTTCAATCAGTGCATTATGGTGTGAAGGCAACATGTCTTCCAGAGGTAGGGGTTGGTGCCAGCTACCTGGAGTATTAGCTCTCCCCTTTAGCTCTGTGTCCATTTGGAAGTCTCCTGTGTCAGAACTTCCTCTTTTATATGGGGAGCTGCACTAATGTCTTACTTTTTGTTCAAACTCTGGAGTTAGTTTTTCTGAGAGCAGCGAACTAGTTTTTCCATGGGCTTTTTCATTAAATTATATGATCTGTCATTCAGATCTATTCCTTTTCTAGGCTACTACTTCTTAGATTTAGGGGTAATTTTAGTGTTTGGGAGGAATATTTATTCTTTTGAGAGAGATTCTTTTCCTCAAAGGAATCATTATAATAAAACACTTATAGATAATAACGTCACCTATAACTCTGTCAGAACTTACTATTGGTGAGGCATTATGGCAAGTATTTACTATTACAGGTAATCCTAAGAGGTCCTTAGTTGAATTAAGTATTATAATCATACCATTTTAGAAATGATAAATAGGAAGGAAAAGGAGTATGAGGAATTTGCTCAGGATAACATAGCTGATAAGTAGGAAAGATAGAATTTGAACCCAGGTGGTTTGATATCAGCACTTGGATGCTTAACCACTATACAAAGCTGTTCTCCTATTTAAGATTATTGCTGCCATTGGCTTCTTCTGTATTTACAATATAGTTTTCAGAAATTCTGCACTGTTTTCATCTGTGGATCGTATCTTCACTAATTTTCCTAAGTTGCAGTTTGACATTCTTGGGTGGTATGTCCCATTGGGAAAGAGCTAAAGCAGTTATGTGAATCACTTCCTAACTAAAGAATGCTCCTTGATGGTGGGGAACATTGTCTTACGTAGCTCTAGATTCTTTAACACACAGCACAGTGCCTGGCTGACAATAGACATTCAACATGTGTCGAATTTGAAAACAACCACTTTTTTTTTTTATCCTTTGCAATTATAACATTTTATATATGTGCATGTATAACATATCTATGGTATAGACTGTTAAAGAAAGTCTATTAAGACCATTTTCTTGAAATTCTTATAATTTTTCTCTTAGTATATGTAGTTTTGGCGCTTTAATACTCTCATTTAGGTTGTTTGTTCAGTCACACATCCATTTGGGTATCCAAGCATTTATTTATTGCTTCTTTCATGTAACAAAAAATATAGTGATCAATTGCTATTCACAAAGCAATGCTATTATTGGTCCTGATAAAAAGGAATTTACAATCTGACAAGGGAGTGGGAACCTCTGCACAAATAATTGTAATATACATTAAAATATACAAAGAGAACAGCTCTAAACGTTTCTTCGGAGAGGGATTAGTGAAAAGGCACTAAAAAGGTAATATTAATCAGATGATCAGCTGGATCTTGAAGAACAGGAAGAATTTGAACATGTGGTGATAGTAACTTTATTGATTTCCTGTAAGGTAATGCAATTTTAAAAAATTATACACACATACGCACACACACAGACATACTGGGTGATATCCGAATATCCACTTTAATCTTCTCTTTTTAATCCTGGTCATTAATTCAAAGAAATATCTTTGAGGTGTATGCAGTCTGAATTAATTCTATATTGGTAAAGAACTCAACAAGATGTTAGATTTTTTTTAGACCGTGGAAAGGAACTCCTCCGTATGATAGTTTGGTATTTTGACAGAGACTGTGGTCACTCTCTACTCAGTGTACTTTAAAGGATAGAAAGCCTGGAAAGTCAAAATCTTTCTTAAGTTTTGGAACTTTTCAAAATTTACTTCAGCTATTTTTGATAAAATATAAGAGTATGATTGAAAATACCATGGGTAAAATTGGACACATAGCCTCAGTCATAAAATTTCTAAATTTTCCAAGTATCATAGAAAGACCAATTAAGCTAAAACACTTGCTCTGAAAAGGAGTTCTCCTTGCAAGGAATTCAGTACGATTTATTTTGGATTCTCAGTAATATGCTTTGGATTATCTCTTCAGAGAATTTGCAGTTTGAGACTGAACAAAGCTTTGATTCTTTGGAGGAACTATCCACAGGGGCAGAATCATTGAATGTCACAGTCTCAATGGTCAATCCAGGGATAGAGACCCACTTACAAAATACTATGAGAAGAACTTTGTGCCACTGCAGAGCTGTAAGATGCTTCTATGTATGGCAACTTATTTCTCTCATCTGTTTTGGAAAAATAACACCAAGGAAGAGAGATACTGAGTAAAGACCTAGCTGAGGAGAAATTAGAACTGGTGTTAGATAGTTCTCTTCATTCAACAGGTGTTTGATTTCTTTTGAAAATTTATTTTAATCAGTTATGAAGGAGAACTGTAAATGAAGGGACCATGAATATTTCCTTTAGAAAAGTAAAATGCTGTGAGTATCCTGAAAAAGAGAGCTAAATGACTCTTCTCAGGCATTAACTAATTCGCTACTGCAATTACTTTTTCAATTTAATACAGTTAATACCTGAGGGTGTTTTCTGAACACCAAGGAAATGTATATAATTTCAAATCTATTGCTTTCTCTCACAGCAAAATAGTGGTGCTGTTTTATGAATTTCAATCTAAAATTATTACTAAAATTCTTCCTGCTGTTCCATCAAACTTTTCCTTAACACGTACTTCATTTCACTTCCAATACCAGGTATGTTACTTAGTAAACACGTTTTTATAAACAAGGGCCTTAAATCACTTCTGAAGTATACAATTAGAAGCACTATTAATATAATTAGAATGAAGTTTTTCTTTTTGATATTGGTTTAGCTGATTTTCAAAGATATTTATTCAAAAGAGGCATTCATCAGGATTGCAGTTCATTTCTTTCTGTAGCAGCAAACCCTGTGGCTGCGTCATCCCCGAGGTCCATTAATCTCTCACTGCATTACCCTGAAATTGTGCTGGTTATAAGTAATCATAAACTGTCAGCTTTGAAAAGCTAACATTTGTTAGCTTCATAGGCATGAAAAATCTAGTGATAAGTGAGGTTGTTAAAAAGTCAAATTAAATGTTAATTGATGCAAGGGCACAAAGCAGTAAGGCACTTAAGAGTTTAGATGCAGGCACTACATTTATCAGACCTGACAAATTATCCTGAAGATTTCCATAGATATATGCCTTTATATTTTCCTCCATCACCATTCTCCATGTAAGCATGTCACAATTCGAACATAGAATACTGCTCTTGCTAAGTGTTTACATAGTCTCATACGAGGCCATAGGCGAGATTCCGATTCCATTGTGTATATTTACAATGTTTGATTTTTAAGCAGTGTGGTGATCTAAGAAAAGAATCAAAGAACAGACTATCCTAGACATTTGCATAAGGAGAAAAGAACACGTACACTCTTGGGGAATTAAAGAGAAGATTCTTTCTTAATCATCTCATACATTTAAATTACCCAAATTTGCATAAATGCTGAAATGTGAATTGTTGCCTTTAAAAAAAGAATCCAATTCCTTTCAGACCATTGCTAATTATTCTTGGCTAATGTGGTAAAGTTAAAGGCACAGAAAGTCAGCGATAGTCCTCGGCTGCCTTCCCCAGAATGCTGACAGGAGGCCTGGTTAGTTTAGAGTCTCTGGCACAAGGCAGAAGTAGACTAAAATGTGACTAAAATCGTTCTGGCTTTTTTTGGATCTTTGGCTGCTAGTAGACTACAAAAAATGGAAAAGTGTTCTGGCTACCTCTAGAGGCATCATGCTTTCATAGAAATGGTTAGCTAATCACAGATTTCTTTTTGCTGGATTTTCCTGTCATTAGATCTTAGAACTAGTCCAGAGCCAGTTACCTGGGATGAATTTTGGATTCTGCTTAGTACCTTTTAATGTGCCAATTTTTCACAAAGTATCTACTTAAGACATGATGGCAAATATACTAAAAATAAAGTACCAAGACTTTTTTTTTTTTTTTTTTAACTACATTTGGGTAACTATTGATTTTTGACTCATTTTTATAAAGAATTTTCCCTCACCACAAAGACTCCCAGGCACATTCACTTTCAGGGCAAGGTAAACAGAGTATTCTGACCTGAGATTGACACCTACTTACAGAACTTAACGGGAGTTAAAGATTTTTCTTAATTGCTTGGTAGGTTTTGACAGCTTAGTCTTGACCTGTCTTGAACAGTCTTGTTTTCCTAGGAGGATTTTCTTTCTTTCAAGTTAGAAATTTATTTGAATTCATGTTTTTCTCCAAAGTAGAAGGGCTTCAGTGAGGCACAGTCTCTGCTGGAATGTAGTTTGAGAGGCCTCAAGCTAGTAGGGATGAGCCGTTTGCATTCAAATGTAAGCATTGAGAAATTAGATTGAATTCAATGGATATTATGGAGTGGCCACCTTGTGCTTTCCTGGGCAGACTACAAAAAGAAATTCCTACCCTCTAGGCTCAAATAGTCTATTTGAAAAGGAGTGACAAATGAAGTAGCAGCAGCCACTCTCTACAGTTGTTCAGAGTACCCAGCACAAGGGTAGTGACTGAGGGGAGTGTAAGAAGGAAATCCTGCTTTTGCTCTGTTTACCCAGCCAGGTGCCTATGAGCCTGAATCTGCCCTAAAGGGCAGTTATGTGATCTGTTAATTAAGGTGGTGCTAGCTGTTGCAACAAACATCTTCCAAATTGCCAGTGACTTAGCATAAGAAATATTTAGGTCTAGTTTATAAAGCCATCTAATTTATATTTCTGGTCAGCAGGTGGCTTTCCTCTGTGTAGTGATTCTGGCAGGGACTGAGGCTTCTTACATCTGGTGATTCTATCATTTTCACCAAATGATTTCCATGATTACTGGGTGGTCTGTTTCAAGCCACAGAAGGAAAGAGAGCATGGAGCATCATGTGTAGGAAGATATACTGGCCCAGACACACATCAGTTCTGTTCGTGTTCCATTGACTACAATTCAGTCACATGAACACACCTAACACCCATCAGGTGAGGCCGGAAAATGCAGTTGAGCTGTGAGCTCAGGAAGAAGAGGAAATGGGTCCAATGAACAGCTAGCTAGTCTCTTCCACACTCTGCTCTTCTGGTTTTATATCATGTATGTCTATGTCTGTCTATATGTGTATGTATATCTATTGATAGTTGTTTCATAGCCTTTTTTCCTATTTATTTTTAATTGACAAATAATAATTGCATATATCTGTGGGATACAAAGTGATGTTTTGATACATGTAATGTGTAGTGATCAGATGAGGATAATTAACTTATTCACCATCTCAAACGTTTATGATTTCTTTGTGCTGGGAACTTTCAATATTCTCCTCCTAGTTATTTGAAACTATTTAATTTATTATTGTTAATTATCATCATCCCATAGTGGTGTTTCACAATCTTATCTTTCAGGAACAAGTATGTTGTAGGGCAAGTACCTCAGTCAATTTTGCTTGTGTCTCAATATTGTTTAACATAGGGACTGGAAATTACGCATGGTCTTAGTATTGTACAGTACAATGTGATGTGATAAGAAATACATATTTGATCTCTGGGTCTGATTCCTGAGTAAGAGCTCCTAAAACTATTTTAGACAAGGTGAATATTTTGTTCTAATATTTGATCTTTGACCCCAGTTCCTGACAAACAGGTCCTAATTTCCTACATGACAGGAGCATCTGACACAGAGCTCCTAAATCCCTTGGAGTTTCCTGGGTGATAGGGGCATCTCTTATTCTAATGAGGTGACTTCTGGTGTCTCTTGGACAGCTTCAGGATAAGGCCTTGTTCAGGGGAAATGAACCATGATCACAAGGTCGGAACTTTCATTCTCACCCTTGGATCTCCGTGGAATAAAGAGGAATTGAGGCTGAGTTGATTGCCAATGACCAGTGACTTAATCAATCAAGCTTACTTAATGAAACCTCCACAAAAACCTACAAAACAAGGTTCAGAGAGTTTCTGGATTGTTGAATATATGGAGGTACCTGAAAAGCAATATGCCCAGAGAGGGCACGGAAGCTCTGAGCCCCTTCTCACAGACCTCGCCCTTTGTATCTCTTCATCCAGCTGTTCATTTATATTATTTGTAATATCCTTTATAATAAATGGGTACATGTAAGTAAAGCATTTCCTTGAGATCTGTAAGCCACTCTAGCAAATTAATTGAACCTGAGGAGGGGCTTGTGGGAACCCTATGATTTATAGCCAGTTAGTCAGAAGCACAGGTTACAACCTGGGGCTTGCAACTGGCATCTGAAGTGGGAACAATCTTGTGGGACTGAGCCCTAAACCTGAGCCCTCACCATCTACCTGTAGATCCTTGCCATCTATAGGTAGATGGTGTCACATTGAATTGAATTATAGGACACCCAGCTTGTGTCTGCCAGAAATTTGCTTGATTGGTGTGTGGGGAAAAAATTTACACACATTTTGGTAACCAAGGGTAAGTATTCTTTGTTGAGTATTGTATTAAGTATGAAAATAGAAAGAAAAAGTTTTTTTTTTTTTTTCCTTCAGATACCCAAGAAATTGTTTTCTTACACTTCCCAAAGAGTCAGCCTAAGGTAGCATCTAGCTCCAAGTTCAGGAACTTTTTGTAATGCAGCATCTTTTGTTTTAGATCTGACTATTGTTCTGTGTTGTCTGGTGGTTTATGAACTAAAAAGAAAAATTAAGATAAACTATTCTCCCTCCTCACCCCACACCTATGGCTTCCACATTGTTCCAGGTACAATAGTAAAATGAAACAAGATAACCACACTAAAAACTTCCATTACCAAAGTGTAATGTTGGAAAAGACAGCATTGTCTCTGGTTCATGACATTAATTACTTCTAGTGGCAGGTATAGTGAAGACCCTCTACCTGGCCTGTAGTTTATTTATTGATTTGGTTCTCTGGATAGAATTCTCTTGTCCAGTGTGTTCCATAGTTCTTGATTCCATTGGATGAGAGATTCCTCCTTGTTGACTCTCCTCCATGACCCAACAGAATTAGGATTTAGAGAATATGTCCTCCTTGGGAGCTGCACAATTTTCATGGTCACTATGTGATGGTGTGATTTTACAGTGCCCACGGAGTGTGCTAGTGCTTTCAGAAATCAAAGGAATTTTAAACTGCAGCTTACAGGTTTTTTTGATTTTTTTTTTTTGGCAATGCATTTTTCTTAGAAACTTAGCAGGTTTCTGATCTATTTGTTTATAGTATGTTCTAATGCCAAGAACCACTACCAAACTTCTTTCTTAGACATAGTATTCTGAGTTTCTTTTCTTTCCTTTTTTTTTAATTCTTTGGTTTTGAAAATAGAAACTAATATAATTCCTTGTCCCTGTCCCTGTAGTATGTATTACTGAGACCAGGCCTTCTTTCCTGTTCCTATGTTAAACAATATTGAGAGCAGGCAAAAATAACTTAGCTGATTGCTTCAGGACATTCTTGTTCCTAAGAGATAATACTGTGAAACAACAAATACAACCACTTTTCACAGCTTGCTCATCAAAGGCCCTTACCTTGCTGTGCCCAGCAATCCAGAGCTTTGGAAATCTACAAATACATTTTATTTATCTAACCGCCACAGGAGTTTTAAATATGTCTTGGTCATTGTTTATATATTCTCAGGATTGACTGTTTTCCAGCCAGAGAGCTAAGGTGTGATGCTATTGAGCAAATTACTTGATTTTTGTTTACTCTCTCTCCAGTGATGAGGCACCCGTTTTGCTGGGACTCTCATTTAAGAGATTTTCAAGGTCTTACTATTTATTGAGAAGCTTCATGGTCTCTAACACGCTCAACTGTTGAGAAAGGGAGAAAGAAAAATGAGATTGTAACACGAAAAATTTTAAAGTCTGGGAGTCCTTTGAACTTCTGTGGTCTAAGGTATTTCCATTTTAGCCTTAATGATAATGAGATTGACTTCTTTTCACATTCATTAATGTTTTTGACTTTGGTTAAAAACAGGACGATTCATGAGTTCAGTAACATCACCTTTATTTCTAAACTTTGTCCTGTTGCAAGAGACATAGTCAAACACTGCAAGGGACTTATGCAGTACATTAAGTCTTATCGTGTACAGGCAGCTTTTCCTTAACATTCTCTTGAACAACATTTGCATAATCCAAAATGTGGAGATTTGGTTTTCTGGAAGAGATATTAAAGATGGAAAGCCATTTAATCCCTATGAAATGTACATTATCAGCCTCTGTTAACCATTAGCCCTATAGTAAAACTTTGAGGGGTTTTATTACAAGACTAATCCTTCCTTGATTTATATATACCAACTTAAGAGACATAAACCATCCTCAGCTCATTGAAGTCTCCTGGCCACAGGCCTCAAACTGGTGATTCTTAGGCATCCTCCAGAAGGAGATAACCCAGAACAGACAGCTTCTAAATATTTGGATCAGGTTGACAACTACATGGAGTAAAGAGCTTCTGCTCAAGACCCACGGAACAAGATCTACCTGGACAAAGCCACAGATTGCCATGCTTTACTGTGCACGCTCTTGATTATTTTTTCTAGCTGTTTTATATACTCTGTACTGTGTTAAGATGCTGGAATTATTAACATATATTTGTTATACTTTAACTATGATATCCATAAAGTTCCTATCCTTAATACTGCTCTTTGTATCACTAGCCACTCCTTGGGATGCATCCAGTGTCTGGCTATAATTTTCTCAAGATTTGGCTAAAAAATAAATCAAACAAACCCAGTTCTATCTTATAAATTATCCAATATCTTGGTTGATGGGATTCAATTACTAACCAACTTCTTAGATTGCAAAAAATACAACAGACCAGATAGCCAAAAATCTAAACCACTTACATGTAACATAGAGTATGGGAGATTTCTGCTTTTGTTAAAACATCTAAGGACTTCTCCAAGTAGTTGGCTTTTGTAACAAAACTTTCAAACAAATAGATCTTGGAATATGATTAAGAAAAACTTAGTGTACAAGTGAAAGCCACCTGCCATGAACTGAATTTTGTTCCCTGCCCCCAAAATTTATACATTGAAGCCCTAACCCCCATGGATTGGTATTTGGAAATGGGGCCTTCGGGAGACAATTAGTTTTAGGTAAGATCTTGAGGGTGGGGTCCTCATTATGGGATTAATGTCCTTATAAGAAGAGACTCAAGAGTGCATGCAAACCATGTGAGGAAACAGCAAAAAGGTGGCTGTCTACAAGAAAGAAAGAGAACTCTCACCAGAACCCGACCATGCTGACACCTAATCTTGGACTTTTATCCTCCAGCACTGTGAGAAAATAGATTTCCATTGTTTAAGTTACCCAGTCTATGGTATTTTGTCATGGTAGTCCAAACTAAGATAGCACCTTATTTTAACACATCTGCAAGAAGGCTTGCATCTTAAGATTAACCTCATGCTATTTTATATCAATCTAACTGATAATGTCTCTAATTTAAATGTTACCATTTGACTCGAATCCACTCTTACTGAGTGGCACTGAAAGTATACAAAGTAATTGGACAACCTCTGAGGGTACTTTGGCTTAAAAGAGAATACTGGGTGACTCCCAACAAATACTATTGGATTTTTGCATAAGAAAATTTTCTAGGTACTACCAGTACACTGGACAGGGCCTTATTATCTAGTAACTGATACTTACATTCAGGATGGTATCTAATATCATCTGGGGTCCATTTTGATTCATTCTTTCCCCTTTCAAAAAAGAAAACAAAAGAAAAAAAGAAGAACTCTCTAGATAAATTAGTTCATAAAGAAGAAAAACTTGGTCTCAATTTGAGACCTTATAACTTATAAAAGGGAATTTGAGGCTTCTTTCTTCTGTCTTTATCGTCTCATTTCTTGCTTTACAATGTACCTATAAAGTAGGAACGTGTGCTACTTGTTCATAAATTGGCAAGAAAGCTTAATGATGGCACTAAGATCATAGATTTACTTGCTTAAGAAATTTATGAGAACAAATTGATGATTCAAAGCAGAGCATCCCTAAATATAATATCATTCTCTTTAGCCCAACAGAATTTGCTGGAATCTTTATTATTTCTAAAACATCTGGCAAACAAGTAACTTACATACTACAGGCTCTTCACATTGGAAATTGGATCTGTTTTCTTCCTTTAATTTGGGAGCTCTTTACTCTTGATTTAGAAGTGGATTTCAAACTCTGATCATAATCCTTTTCTCAGTGTTTGCCTGTGTTGCAAATATGTTATCTTCAGACTCTTAAATGTGTTATACAGCCACTTT
The DNA here is from genome assembly GCF_041146395.1 of Eulemur rufifrons. NCBI lineage: Eukaryota > Metazoa > Chordata > Mammalia > Primates > Lemuridae > Eulemur > Eulemur rufifrons. The sequence continues at coordinate 98,189,111 of NC_090989.1, read as the reverse complement.
TCTATCAAATGGTCCCACCAATGATCATCCAATAAGGAAACTTAATGCATGAACATGACTCATCAAATAGCAATACACAGATAGATCACGACCCCAGATAATAAATGATCTTTCCTCTAGAATAGGCTAGAGAATGACCAAAAGTGGGAATTAATAACTGAAACTAACATAATTTATTATATTTATGTTAAATAATACTTAGATCATACATTCCTGTCCCTGTAAACATAATTTTTTTTCTCTGAGTTAACCAGTGAGATTAGTCATATGTCCTTGTCCCTATTTAAGTAGTAGTACTGAGACCAAGAGTAAGTTAGTTATTTGCTCCAGAACATATCTTTTCCTGGAATGTAAGGCTATAAAGCAACTAACATGTTCATTAAGAACAGCAGTTTGCTTATTAAGGCAGCTTCAAGGCCATGGCCTCACTGTACCCATACATCCAAAGCTTTTATGTCATAATCTGCCCATTCTGAACCAGATCCTTGTTTTACAATGCCTGTCTTAAAATCACTCAACCCTGAAACTTGCCTATCATTCCCTAATTTTTAGCTTTTGAAATACTACAAATTTAATGAACTCATCTTTGCTTGATTAATGTGTTTTCCTCGTGGTGTTTTTGCCTCTATTTCTCAGATCGGTGGGACTATCTTCAGGCTATTGGCAAAACAGATAAGCTTGCTTAGCAAGGAAATGCTCTAGATTTGATTTTCTGAAGGCTGAGATACATTACTTAACTGAGCAATCATAATGAGCTTTTGTTTTTCAAAATCATTTTCAGTCTTTTATTCTTTTGCTTGAGGTCTAAAAGCAGCTGTGTTTTCTAATTTTCTAATTCTTAAAGGCTTCACATTTCTGGTTTATCTATTTCCCTCCATTTTTTCCTTCAAACCACCTAATTATTTCCTTAGAACATCTCTTTATTATTATACTTTGCAAAAAGCAGAATGAAAAAGTAATCCATACTCTAACTTTTTGCAGCCACTTTCCCTGGAGCTCCAGGCTCAGTAGGCGTGCTATTTGCACTCCAGATTATCTCAGGTGACAGTGCTGTTAACTATTTTGCCATTGTGTAATATAGATCTCTGTCTTCTCAGCCTCCAGTATCAATTCTTTTGCTATTTACGGCCTGACTCCAGCCAACACCATTTCTGATACCAATTTCTGTATTGGTTTGGGTAATACCAACTGTTGACACAGAATTACAAAATGCCAATGGATTAACACAACACATTTATAGTACAATCATGTAACAGTCCCAAACAGGCATTCCTGCTTATGGAGCACGTTTTTCCTCAAAGTGAATCCATCTTGTGGCTTCACCATCTTTAATTCCTGCTTTTCAAGATTGATATAGTTATCTGATTCAAAGTGGGGGATGCAGAAAGGGAACATAGAGAATTGAATGTTGGAGGTATTTTTTTATGGATTAGGCAAAAATGCCACACATCACTTCTACTCACATTTGATTGGTTATGACTCAATCATATGGCCAACCCCAATTGCAAGGAAGCCTCGAAAATGTGGTATAGCTATAGACCTTGAAAACAAAGAAAACTAGGTTGATGTAAAGGTAGCCAATCTCTAGCTCAACTGTGCTTTTTTAAGCACTCAAGTTACCACATATGTAAACAAGAGTCCTGAAACAGTATCAGGCAGTAGGCAATAGTGCCAGAAATGGAGACGGTAGAGCTCAGCCTGTGCTGTGGTTGGAGAAATGGTTGGTGGAAGACATCACGTATAACATGGATCAGGAAAGACAAAAAATGCGATATAAGTAGAATACGTGTAATTGATACATGGAAATTGTGGATAAACGTATTCCTTTTGGAGAGAACATTGGATGTAAGTGTTTAGGGACAAAAATGACTATGGCCTGTTTTAGAGGCAGTGAGAGGATTTCCTTGACTAGAGTAGATTTCTTTTAAAAATTAAGAAAAATTAAAGATGACTAGGGAGATTGGAAAGCAGTAGAGATCCTTTAAGTCCCCTCACACTAAAAAGTCTCATTCTAGAGCCATTCAAAGAGTGTTGATCATTTAGAGTCATTATCTACTAATAATTTTATTCTCTTTAGGCCCAGTGCATATATTTCAGCACTTGATGTTTTCATTTAGGTGAAAGCAAGTTCTGTGTGAAGAAAGAGATACACAGACTCTGAAAGGGGGATGGGTTGGGAATGGGCTATTATGCATTCATTATGTTCCTCCAGTGTCAGCAGGAGTTTTCTGGGTCGCTGGCAGTTGTATGCATAATGGCTGGAAGATTGAGTCCTAATTACTAAGACTAGCATTGCAGAGGCACTGCTAAGTACAACTTCGTTGGAACATAATATCTTTGTCTGAGGTGATTAGACATTACAGATAGGTCATTTAAAAATGCACAGGTAAAACTAATTTTCCCAGTCCAATCAATGTAATTCTAGTAGATAATATGCCTGCTTTTTTAAATAAGAAATTGATAATAAGACCTTTCAAAAGATACAGTCTCTTTAAAATGAGAAAAGAGTCAATTCATAATGTTATAGTGCTCACATGGGGTTTATTGTAATTTAAAAAGCTAATTTTATATTTTTGTATCCTAGTAACTTGAAATGTACTTCAAAGAAGCACAGTGAGCTATTTAGGGAAGGTAAGATGGATAGTAATACCTAAATTTAATTCTGTGTCTCTCTAGTGATCTTTTTTCTTGTGTATGTATCTTTTTTCCTTTTTTCCTGTGATCTTTTTTCCGGTGACCTAGGATGTTTTTTGATGGAAAAAAAAATTATAACTACTGAATTTAACCATTTTAAAAGTGGTTGAAAATAAAATTAAATTCCATATCATTTATTTGTATTGTTATAGAATCTTTTTTTTTTTCAGAATTTTATAGGGGTATGTACGTTTTGGTTATATAATTTGCTTTTGTACAGTTTGCCTAGAGATTATAAGTGGAATCAATCCAAGTGGCCCTCAATACATGTATTGTTATAGAATCTATACTTTAATAACTGCATTCTCATCTTTGCTAAAAGATGCTATTGAGTTGAACCTGTCAATGATTGTATGATTTATACGTAAAATGCAATATATTGCGTATAATGGACAACCTTCACTTATCACATCTTAGGTAAATAGTATGCTGACAGAAGTACCTTATGAGCTTGAAAAGAATCTCTAATTTCTTTCTGTTTATTATATTAGTGTTATTATGGATTACTAGTGTGACCATATGATTTATCGACCTGATTGGAACAGTTTTGAGAGTGAAAGTGGTAATTACTGTGGTACCATAGATATTAACTAGGACATGTGGCCACCTATTGATAAGTCTACATGGGCAACTGAAATTGGTAAAGAAGGTGAAAAACTGAGCCTTAGTTTATCATTTACCAAACACCCTTCTGGCAGGGTGTCTACTAAGGACTGTATATACAGTTTCTCATTTAACTCACACTCACACATGAAGTAATTTTTATTATAGCCATATTCTAAATGAGGAAAATATGGCTTACAGAGATTGAATAACTACTCCAAGATTCTTTATCAGGTATGCGGCAAAGGCTGATTTTACATTTTATATATTTATTTAAATTATGGAAAATAACACTAGAGGCAGTTTGACAGTAAGGATATAAATAACTCATGTTTCTATTATGCCTTTAACATCACAATTGTAATTTTTAACATTTTAATCTTGGCCTGTTCTAAGTATGCTATTTTTTCACAAAGAAATTAAGTAATTATTACCAGAGTAATAACATATATGGTTAAAAAAATGAATTTATGTAATCCCAGCTACTAGGAGGCTGAGCTCAGGAGTTTGAGGCCAGCCTGGGCAACATAGCAAGAGCCTGCCAATAAATAAATAAATAAATAAAGTAAAAAGAATTTAAACAGTATAGAAAAACATAAAATGAAATGAAAAAGTACCATTTCTATTCACATTTCATACTTCAAGCTTCACATCCCAGAAGCAATACTTTTTAATAATTTTTGTTTTTGATTCTCCTAGAGGTTATCTCAATAACTTTAAAATAATAGCTTATTCCACATTTTGTGATTTTTTTTTATGTCAGAGCTCACCATTGAAAACCATTGCATGTTTTCTCCATTTGTTTAGATTTTGTTTTATACCTTTGAATTAAATTTCTAGTTTTTTAAAAATATAAATCCTGTCTCTTAATTATTAAATATATTCCTAGATATATTATGGTTTTTTGATGATTTAAGGAATAGGATGTTTTCTCCATTTTCATATCTAGGTATTAATGCAGGAGAAGCAGAAAGCTAAGTATTTATATGCCTTTAACTTGAACCAGCTATCTCATCAGATTCCCTTATTAATTTTGGTAGGTTTTTTTTTACTGTAATTTTTGGGATTTTCTAAATACACAATTATAGTATCACCAAAACATTCTAGTTTTTCTAATATTGATACTGATTTGTTTAATTTTCTTTTTTATTGTATTTGCTAGAACTGCAGTCCCCAACCCCAAGCCCATAGACTGGTACCAGTCCCTCGCCTGCTAGGAACCAGGCCGCACAGCAAAAGGTGAGTGGAGGTGAGCCAGTGCAACTTCATCTGTTATTTATAGCTGCTCCCCATAGCTTGCATAACCGCATAAGCTCTGCCTCCTGTCAGATCAGTGGTGACATTAGATTCTCACAGGAGGATGAACCCTACTGTAAACTGCACATGCGAGGAATCTAGGTTGCAGCTTCTTGTGAGAATCTAATGCCTAAGGATCTAAGGTGGAGCTGAGGCAGTGATGCTAGCACTGGGGAGTGGCTGCAAATACATATTATCATTAACAGAGAGGTTTGACTGCACAGTAAATGTAATGCACTTGAATCCTCCCAAAACCATTCCCCCAACTCCAGTCCGTGGAAAAATTGTCTTCCATGAAATTGGTCCCCAGTGCCAAAAAAGGTTGGGGACCACTGTGCTAGAACATCAAAAGCAATGCTGAATAATTATGGTGATGGGGGACATGCTGCTTGCTTGTAATTATAATGAAACTCTTTTACCACTTAGAATTAAGTTTGCTGGTGTATTTTAGTAAATCTCCTCTATTTCTTTTTTTCCCATACAGAGTGCCACTAGTATAAATCTCTTCTAAGTAATTTCTTTCTATTTCTATTTGGCTTACAACTGATCAGCTGATTAATTTTATCAAATGCCATTTTAGCATCTGATAATAAAATCATTTTTTTCTTCTTTAGTTTGTAAGATAATGAATTACATTAATAGATTGCCTCATTTTGAACCACTCACTTATTTCTGGAGTAAGCCATAACTCGACTCTGTTTGGAGTTCTGTGAAATGGAGTTCTTTGGCTAAGACCATTCCTACCTCTTATGTTCTGTGTTGTATCTCTCTCTGCTCTCTCTTTTCCAACAATCAGCATGCTCCCTACCTTATTATTTTTTTTTTAATTTAAAATATTAAGGTGGTACAAATGTTTTTGTCAGGTGGATAGCTTTTGTAATGCTTAGCCAGGGCTATAAGTGTGTCCATCACCCGAAGTTCCCTACCTTATTCTTAACTTGGAGTATTTCTAAGATCTGCTTCTGGATTCTTTTCTAGAACATTCTCAATTAATCTTTTCTTTTAACCTATTTTTTTTTCTGTCATTCTTGTTAGGGATGTAATTCTTATTAGGCTTAGGGATGTAGGGAAAGTAGACTTAGGGATGTAAGGAAGATAAATACGTATGCTCCTTCTGCTATCTGGAATCAAAATTGTGTAGCTAGATTTGACTTTAGATCTTTGTTAGTCTGAAACATGTTCTAAGCCAGTATGCTCTGCTGCCTTTATAACATTAAGAATTCGAGTATTTACAGTAGTAATACATGTATATGGGAATGACGATTGAAAACTGAAGTGAGATTACTGTGAAAAGTCAAAAGAGTAGGAATACTAGTTAGAAAAAAAGAAGTAACAGAGAAAATCTCGAATTGACCACCATCATTATAGCAGTGATTGTGTTGAAGTGGGCATTGTGGTTGAGACTTAAAACTATCATCTAAACATTGGGAGACCTGGATCTTTTGGACATTTCCCGTATATTTCTTTAGACTAAGCATTAATTTTATACTCTTGTTGATAAAGACCAAATTATTTATGCAAGAACAGAAAGAGAGTGTTAATTCCAACATTTTGGATGTGTGAATGTGTGTAAGTAAATTTAAAAAAGCCCTTGTAAAATTGCCCAGTATTGGTGTAATAGAACATTTGAAAAATGTTTTTCCTATACTTTCTGTAAATAAAGGTAAAACTAAGATATTTCAAGTAAACATTTCTTTTATTCATTTAACTTTTGCACCTCTCTAAAGAAAAGAACAGAGCTGAAACTTACAGAACCATTACCATGACATATGTACACATTCATGTTGCTGGTGAGTTCTGACTGGCCATATAGGTGTCAATAGCTAAAATAAACTTTATCATAGATGCTGCTTGTAACATTGACTGTGGTGTCTTTTTAAAAGGATTGAAGAAAATTAATTAGCAAAATTTAATCAAAATAAAACTGGGTAAAATTTTAGTGTAAATGAGACTGGAGTTCAGGTAAATGCTTGAATTGAAGTTAATGCTTAAGTATTTGGAGCACGTATATAGTTCCATACTAGTTGGAATGAATAATTTTGTCCTCTGTCCAGAAGCAAACTTTTAGTCCCAGTTCATTTTAGTTAAAATCTTGTTACTGTATGTTACAACACCCAAAACATTGTTTACACTTTACGTGAAATTTTTCAGCTATGAATTACTACTTTCCAGAAATATATATATGTGTATATATAGATAACCTTTTTTTATAGGATACTACCTCATAAAGATCTCTATCACTCTGTAACCATTTTTGTTTGTCTTTACTTGACCTTCTCCACATGAGTTAATCATGTAAGACTTTTCATTTCACATATGCCTGTAGTTAGCTGCACTCCATAAAATCATGAGTCTCATTTCTTTGTGGGTGTATCTTGACATTTGATATAAGCTAATATCTCATAAAAGTCCACAGTTTAATTTAATTTTGCTTCATTTAAGAGAGTAGGACAGTCGTATATTTGTATTAGTTTGTTAGGCTGCTATAATAAAGTACCACAGACTGGGTGGTTTAAGTAACAGAAATTTATTTTTTCACAATTTTGGAAGCCAGAAGTCTGAGATGAAGGTGTTGGCAGGTTAGTTTCTTCTCTGACATCTCTCCTTGGCTTGTAGATGGCTGTTTTATCCCTGTGTCTTCACACGATCTTCCCTCTGTGCATGTCTGTATCCTAAGCTCTTCTTATAAGGACACCAGCCATACTGTACTAGGGCCCATTCTAATTACTTCACTTTGACTTAATTACCTCTTTAAAGCCTCATCTCTAAATGCAGTCACATTCTGAGGTACTGGGGATTAGGACTCGAAAGTGTAGATTTTGGGGGAATACAATCTACCCCATAACAATCTTACTAACATGTATCAGCAAATTTTTAGTTACATGGAATTAAAAACAAATAACTTGATTTGTTCCATAATTTTTTCTCCTTATAAAATATTAATTAAAGCCTCCTTTGGTTAGACAAAAGTATATTAGATTTATTGTGGAAAAAGGATCGTTATGGTATCTTTTAGTTCTGAAATTCTATAATTTCACTCTCTCTGTGCAATTCTTCTTGCCTTTCTTTAGCTCCCAGAAGTTGGCAGGACTGTTTTTTTTATTGTTAATATTTAGGAATGGATATCTGGAAACACTACATTTGAAAAATGTGATTAGGATAAATGAGCTTTTATGATTTATGAAAAGTTACAACCACCATTATTTGTGGATTAGCAGACTATATCTAATAAACTGTTTGTATGATTGGATTAATGTTTATTTGCTTCAATATTTAAAATATTTTGGTTTATAAAAATTATCTGACATGATTTATCAGGATTGCTAAATTCTAAAGGAAAAAGCAGAGCAAGAGAGAAAGTATTCAGAAGTATATTTAACGCTAATTTGAAAGTAATTTTATTATTGCTTAAAAATTTAAAAAGCACTTTAGGATCTTTGCCTTGATGATAAAATCATAAGTAATAATTTTTTTAAATTTTTAATAAAAGAAACAATGGCATCTGTTGTTTAATGGATTATTCCTAATTTTTTATATATTATGTCATTTAATATATAAAAATGTAAATTGGGTATTATGTTCTCCATTTTACAACTGAGAAAACTGGGGCTCATTTAAAAATTTAGGAAGACAAAGCTGGGTAAATCATAAAGCTAGAAAGTGACAAAACTGGCATTGTAAACAAAGTCTATTTGCCTTCAAAATCAGTTCCTTTGACCATCATACTGAAGTAAAAACTATGGTTACTAGAATTTGCCAGATATTGAAAAAGAATTCCCAAGGACATTCAGATCAGATGTGGCATAATGCAGAGGCCTACTGGAACAGTACAATGTGATAAGGATCTAGAATATAGCAATATTGCCAGGCATAGCAAGGATGAGTGGCCAACGAGAGATACAGGTATAAATACATATATACTTACCATGTTTGCGAAAGGGTGAAGACAAATCACCATTTTGATCCTGATTGATACTCTGTTGTTTTGAAAAATTGTGAAACTATTTATAATGCAATCAAATTATTGAGACTATTTCTAACCTATAGCCACTGTAAGAAAATCATCTTAATTTTCTAACGTGGACACTTGAGGTGAAAACATCATGAGAAAATAATACCTAGACTCACACAATCACTGTAAACTTTCAGCAGTTGAGAAATACTAATTGGGAAAAATGAATAACGGAGTTCCATTTGTATCTAATCAGAGTTTAATATGGTATGACTGCTATGGGTAATCTTATCTACAGCCTGAATGAAAGATATTATTCATGTTTATGTATTCTGCAATATTCCTGAGATGCTTGAAAAAAGATTAGCATCCAAGAACACAGTAGCAGCATTCTTTATGAGTCAGCCACACATCCTGGAAGCCCTTCCGTGCTGCTCATTGGCAAGGATGGGGTGGAATCCAGGCTGGAACATGGAGTAACCTAGAGCACCAACATGATCACTTACTGAGGGAAGCCACGCTGGGCATATTTCCTGGGGTTGCTGGTGGGGACCAGGCAGGAAGGGTGGGAGACAGCATTTAGGCCTTCACTGAGAAATGTACCTCTTACCCAATCATAGAGATGCCTTGTACTGGATGGGGGGAGACTCAGTTAGGTACCACACACAGACATGCCCATCTTCACACACTTTCTAACATCTTTTGTTTTATATATGACTGCTTTGTTTATAGTATAAAATACCCTTCACGTTTATATGGTGTAAACATTGTAGTGATTTTGTAATTGAAAGGACTTGTCTGAATCTTTTTGGATTTTCTTTTATTAAATAACTTCTTATCCTGGTCTCCCCATTATATTTTCCAAATTTAGAATTTTGAAAAATGTACTACATTTCTTTTCCTTTGGCCCTCATCATTGTTTTCATTCTCTGAAAAATCTTAAAAACTTCAAAAATTCTTTATGTTTTATACCTATTGCATCTTTATGTCGCTTGTAAATTATTTTTAACTGTCAAATACTTTGTTTAAAAAATGTGAAGTGCAGTTCTTTCTCTCATAAGAGAAGAGTTTCTCCTCATTTACTCTTTTCCTTCAAAATATCTCTCCAAAATATCGTTCATTTGCCCCTTTCCTTCAAAGTGTCTCTCCAAAAGTTTCATGTCACAGTTCTCTCATTCTCTGTGGATAATCTGCAGTTATGGCTGATGTGGTAATATTCAGAGCCTGGTTTCTTAAGGCAAGTGGGTTTTTCTTGCTAAGAGTTTATTTATTAAACAATACAGCAAGCAATAGAGGAAACAAATAAATATAGATTAACTAAAAGTTGTTACTTGATATGTTTGTCATTTAAATATGTATAGTATAACAAATAACAATCACTAAATTATTGTCTTACATATCGATATACATATACATGTAAATTAAATGAAATATTACCAAGATAGTATACAGTATTTCATTGAGACATTATCTAAACTACAATATTACAACCCACTATTATATAAATAATAGTTTTGTTTCACAGCCAAATAATTAAAATTGTGTATAAAAGTCTCATGGTTATTGTCTTTTAACACTGCCAGTAATATATAGTTCCATTCTAATAAAGTTTAAGGCATCAACTATTATAATAAATTTTTTATTAATTACACAAATTGTTCTTTTTTCTCCTCCACAGCCTTTATTTCTTTCTCATTAAGCTTACAAATTTGTTAGGGTGATTTAAAAAATTGTTTATATCTATTGTCTATTTTCAGATTCCTATTACGAATTTAGAAGATTAATGCAAGATAATGTTTGGAGTTGAAATAGCAGTGTGCATTTAAACACATAGATGCTGTCATGATAGGTGCTATATATATTATTTTTTAAAAAATTGTGGTAAAACACATGTAACAGAATTGTTTTTTCAATCTGGCCTGCTGTAATAATGTGCCATAGATTGGGTAGCTTATAAACAACAGAAATTTATTTCCCACAGTTAGGGAGGTTAGAAATCCAAGATTGTGGGGCAAAGTGGTTGAATTCTGATGAGGGCTCTCCGCATATCTTCACATGGTCAAGAACAGAGAGGGGAAACAACTTCTTTTGTGACTTTTATAAGGGCACTGATCCCATTCATGAGCGCTTCACCCTTATAATTTTATCTAATCCTAATTACCTTCCAAAGGCCCCATATCCTAATGTCATTGCATTTTGGGGTAAAGTTTCAGCATATGAATTTTGGGGGGACACAAATTTTCAGTCCATGATACCATCTTAACCATTTTTAAGTGTGAAATTCAATAGTGTTAAATATATTCACATTATCATGTAATAGATCTCCAGAATTTTTTCATCTTGTAAAACTAAAACTCTATAGCCGTTCAAAACCTCTTCATTTCCTCCTCTTCCCAGCCCCTGGTAACCACCATTCTATTCTTTCTTTCTATGAATTTGACTATTTTAGATACCTTATACAAGTAGAATCAGGTGGTATTTGTCTTTTTGTGATAGGTTATTTCACTTAGTACAATGTAATTGTCTTAGTCCATTTTGTGCTGCTATAACATAATACCAAAGACTGGGTAATTTAGAAAGATGAGAAATTTATTTCTCACAGTTCTGGAGGCTGAGAAGTCCAAGATCAAAGGGCTGGCATCTGGTGAGGGCCTTCTTGCCATGTCATCCCAGGTTGAAAGATGGAAGGACAAGAGAGCACATGTGTGTGAGAGAAGATGGGCCCAAACTTATCCTTTTATAAGGAATCCATGCCCGAGATAACAAAACTGTTTCTGTGATAATGGCATTAATCCATTCATAAGGGCAGAACACTGGTGGCCCAATCACTTCTCATTAGGCCCCACCTTCCAACAGTGTTGTATTGGGAATTAAGTTTCCAACACAGCAGTTTTGGGGGATGCATTCAAAGCATAGCAGGACCCAAGGTTTGTCCATGTTGTAGAATGTGACAGAATTCCTTTACTTTTTAATGCTGAATTATATTGTATTGTATGCATATACCACTTTTTGTTTATTCATTTATCTATCAATAGACACTTAGGATTCTTTCACCTTTTGGCTATTGTGATGATGCTGTTGTAAATATGGTATGCAAATATCTCTTTGAGGCTGTTTTCAATTCATTTGAATATATACCAAAAAATGGGATTGCTAGATCATATGATAGTTCTATTTTTAATTTTTTAAGGAACAACCACACTGTTTATCATTATGGTTGCCCCATTTTACATTCCCACCAGTAGTGTACAAGGGTTCCAATTTCTCCACATCCTTGCCAACATTCATTATTTTCTGCTATACATATTCTTAAATGATGGTATATAACACGCAACACCTTCTATAGGGGTTACCAAAAGGTAACACACAAAGTAATCTGCTTGAAACATCCTGGTTATTGGAAATTAATCCACCAGTGAAATGAAGTGCTATTTCATATATGAGTAAGGCATAAGTGATGTGTTATAATCTTAAGACACTTGGATATCCTTAAGTTTTCAATAAAATATCTGGTCCATGAGAAATTAACATTGTGTATCTGTTAGTTTTATGTGAATTTCAGTTTTCTGTGTCCCAAAGCATCATGAGAGCAGAAGAGTGAGTGAACAGATTTATTTAGAAACAATTTTTAAAAATTATCCTAGGTTGAATGTTGAAAATCTCATGTAACACTAAGATTTTTTTTTTCTATGTTTTAGAAAACTCTTGCCCAAGCCTAGGACAGTTAGTGATGTTGGGAACAATAAATCTGACACTTTTCTTTCCTGTTCTGAAGCAACTCTTTAAAGTGAAATAAATAGTCATGGCAGCTTATCCTGACCTGTTTCCTTTATGCTTCCAAGATTTCTTTGTTGAATGCCAAAAGAAAAGAAAAGTAAAGTTTAACACTTGTGATTAATGACTACCTTATATGAAGTTACACAACATAATTTATGGAGTACCTTATCATGCAAGCACCTCAAGGTTTTTTATAATAAAGTAAAAAAGCATATAAACACAGAACTCATCCATAAATTAAAAACCCAATATTCGATGCTATATTAATTGAAGCAATGACACAAGTCTTTCTTCATCACATAAATAGAAGTTTTTATTTACCCCAAAATTCCCTGGTATATGTCTTGCCTATTATCTTAAATTTTCATTTTTATCTTGAACTTTTCTTGAATTTTCCTCATATTTACAGTATTAAACTCTTATGTTCTTACCATTTGAAGCTTGTCTAAAGCTTATAATAGAACAGACATTTAACCCACAGGCATACAAATTTGATTTTGAAGTATTTTCTTCATTTTGAATTGCCATGATCTGAAGGATTTGTCGGTATATGGGGAGGAATTTATAGATTGTAATGCTTTTTATGTTCTTTTATCTCAAGATTTAATGTCTTTGGATCTAATCATAATCTTACTATGACAATTTGGATTTGTATACACCTTTACAGACTCTTTCACATTAATTTTATCTTTGAATTCTCACAATTATTCTACGAGGAAGGAAGGGCAAGAATTTTACTGATCCATTTATAAATAAGGAAATAAAGTTAGAGGACAACTCAATGATCTGCCCAATGTCACTCAATAATTTAGTGGCAAAGGCGAGGTCAGAGTTCTTGACTCCTGACTCTGATATAGTATGTGTCACATTGTATAATGTGGCTCTGGAGCACTCAGAAAAGATGATTGATTCAGAGTGATAATTTCTAATCATATTGTTGGAGAAATACAATTCATTATTTCTTATATTCTGAAATAAGCCTCTTTAGATCAATTTTCTCTTGTCACATAGGACAAATGGCCTGCCATAATAATTTCAAGTGCATTTCTGGTGCTCAACTTTATGCTCTGGATGATGACGAAAACAGAATATCTACCTTCTTTGGTGCTATGGCCTTTGCACTATAGCTTCTTGACAGAGGGGCTGTAGGACACAGAGCTACTTGTGTTGCCTTTCACTTTGAGCATGGAGTTTCCTTTTAAATTAAGCACAAACTTCACATTGTGCATCAGGAATGTTGCCAGGATTTGGGAACAAAAGGATAGCAAAGTATATGACATGGTCTTTGCTCATGTGGAGAAAATGAACCTATCGAGATAGAACCTATGATATAAGTCTTTGGTAGCACAGAGAAGAGGGGGACTCATTTTGAGTTAGTAAGCACAGGCTCTTTCTTAAAGCTGACCATTGTCTCTTTTATATAAATAATATCAGGCATTTTATAGACTGGAAGTGAGAAGTTGGGAATAGGAGAGAGACCATTTGACTGCTTCTGTATGCCCAAGACATAAAAATCAAGTTCTTCCTTCTCTTATATAAACTATGCTTTTAAAGGTTGTCAGTGGTCATCATATGGCCTAATCTAAGGGACAAACCTCAGTCCTCCTTTTACTCAACTTATTAGTAGCATTTTACACAGCTGATTATTCAATCTTCCTTGAAAAATTTTCTTTCATTTGGCCTTCAGGATACCATTATCTCTTGATTATCCTTCTCTCTCACTCTCCTTGGGGGAATTCTGCTTATTGTTCTGATCTCTACTCATTAAAATATCTTGGGAATCAAACTTTCAACCTTTGTTCTTCTCTTTCAACATTATTTTTCTAGGGGGCTCCTCCCAGGCCATGGAAAGAGTCATTTGTATGCTGGTGAGTTCCAAATTTACATCTCTAGACATACATCTCGCTTGGCAAAGATAAAGTGCTCAATATATATTTGTTAGATGAGTTGTGGGATGAATAAAATAAAGGGTAAATTTGACTATAAAATTTGTCAGTATGGTTAAAATTGTATCAAATTTTAGAAGCTAGTAGATTTTGCCATCTGGGAAAACAGACTCTTGAAAACCAGATCAAGAAGTACAAAGAACATAAAAAACAGACCAATTTAACACTAATCAGTGAATATAATATAAAACAAAAAATAAACAGATATTTTGCCAGACTTTGGGACACAGACGTTTATTGTGGTTTGTAAACCATGACATGGAAGAAGGTAAAAACTAGCATTATAATTGTCATTAACAAAGGAGCACACAGAAGCCAACCATGGTTTCCTAGGATACTAACCCACTCTCCATCATGTAATAAATGGTAGAACAAAGAGTTGTATGTATAAACTAACTTAACTACCGAAGTAGTGTCACTGTGACATGACCCAGGGGGTGGAAGAGCTGACTTCAAAGGCAGGTAGTGGGTAGAAATCCAGAATGGGGTTAAAAAAAAAAGATAAAACGCAGTAGGTTTTGAGTCCATAAAATATGTGAATTCAAATATGTTTGAGGATTTGGAGTACCCCCACTGGCCCAGTCATCAGTGCTTTACCTACTGACTTTCCCACCGTCAGTATCACTGCAGGACTGGGTGTCAGAGGAGCAACTGGAGCAGCACATGCCCTTAGCAGTGTCACCACCTATAACATCTGAGACCACCTGGAGAAGTAAATAGAGATGGATATTTTCTACAGAAAAAGTGTTATTGAATGAAATAATCGATTTGAAGAGGAGAAGGAAACTTTTTCTACTTCTCCTCTGGGGTCCTGAGAGATAGAAAGCTCCTCCACGGAGTATTTCACTGGGTGTATATAGAAAGTTCTGAGGAAACTTCATGGGCCTCACCAGACCCAAAAGTCTCCCAGAGCAAATATTTTCCTGGGTAAGCAAGTGTTATTACGATGGTCCAAGAAGCAAGCCAAGTGGAGGGGCCTTAGGACATGACATGGGCATGTGATGGACATTGGTGTTGTCTATATGACTGAAGACTGGGTGGGAAAGCAAATGTTTCAGGGCATGACGACAGTGGGGGCATAGTCAGAACTTGTTCATCTCAGTGCAGGTCAGCATTCATTTTAGGTAAATCACTAATTCTGAAAACTTTATAAGCTAATTAACAATACTAGGCTAGTAGCCTGTCAAAGAGATTTTTGTTTGTGATCTTTGTTTCAGTTCTATTCCTTCTCCATGACTTTATTATTTGTCAAATTAGTTTTTCTGCTTCACTCTCAATGGGATGATTGATTAGTTTGCTTGTTTCCTTCGTTTCCTTGGTCCTGGTACACACAATGCTTCCTGCCTTTCATTGTAGAGAGCTGAGATAGTTTTTAAAGAGGGCAAGCATGTTTCTTGGGGTGCAACTCCTTTTTCCGTTTTTTCCCTAATATTTTCTGAAAACTACCGTCACCTCTGGTTATATTTGGAAATCAATCTACTGAGTGCCTTTGCAGCTGTGCTCTTGTCCAAGGTCTCAAAAGAGGCCTTTTTCACAGGGAGAGCAGTGCAGGTGCAAACAATATCAGTTATTCTGAATTAATTAAATACTTAAAGTGTGCAAGGTCATTTTTTATATTTACCAATCAATCTCTTTTATATCCTTTTAGGCATTTTGACACACTTTCAAATATGTCCACAATCAGTGTGTATTTATGGCCAACTCCTGCAGAATTTTAAATGAGCATTTAGGTCTCACTGAATCATATTCTTAATGCATGCTCACACTCCATTTCGAAAGAAAACATACCCAAATACTTGGGCTTATGGGTCCTACCTAGGGTAACCTTGTCCTTATTCTCCCTTATCCTTGGATTGTATTTTTGCCATTAATTTTCTTTAAAATTCTACTTCACTAGCTCCCTAACTTTCCTGCACATTAGAATCACTTGGGGATCTTTAAAAATTCTTAGTGGTTGGCACTCGCTCCCAGACATTATGATTTATTTGGTTTGGAGTGAGAGCTGACCCTTGGGAGTTTTAAAAGCTCCCCAAGTGATTCTAATATGCAACAAATACTGGGAACCACTATTCTACTCCGTTGCTTTATGCAGGGACAGTTATGAATAACTCGATATAAAAAGCCAGGTGGGTTTTTTTTTTTCTTTCTTCTTTTCTTTTCTTTCTTCCTTTTTTTTTTTTTTTGACAAGTTCTCTCTCTGACACCCAGGCTAGAGCAGGCTGGAGTACAGTGGCACAATTATAGCTCACTGTAACCTCAAACTCCTGGGCTCAAGCAATTCTTTCACCTCAGGCTCCCGAATAGCTGAGACTACAGGCATGAGCCACCACGCCTGGCTAATTTTTTTTTTTTAATTTTTCGTAGACATGGAGTCATTGCCCAGGCTGGTCTCAAGCTCCTGGCCTCAAGTTATCTTCTCGTCTCAGCTTTCCAAAGTGCTGGGATTACAGGTGAGAGCCACTGTACCTGATATAAAAGCCTGGTGTTTTTAAATCTTAATTAGAGAAGCATTATCTTGTATAGAATTAGGCTCACTCCATGAGCAAACAGTTGAAATTTGGGTGGTTGATCTAAGTAATGATTGTTTTATCTACTGACTCATCTAGGAGTGGCGTGTGTATAATCTTGGGTTAAGTGTTATAAATAGTATGTGTAGCCCCACAAAAATGACAGTGCTCTCCAAGGGTGTACAAGTTCTCCATAAAGAAGGAACTAGACTCTCTCTGGTTTAGAGTCTTATTAAAATCCTTAAAGTAAGATTAATCCTCATTCACATACCAAAACCCAAAAGATGGAGTTTTTAGGTACTCTGCTAGCATGGAAATCACTTAGTTTTACAACATTTAAACATTGCCAGCAGCTTCCAGAAAAGTGAAGCCTCTTGTAAGCCCTGTATACTTGAGACATTATTTATAAATTAGGTGCTGCATTGAGAATGTACTAAAGCCTTTCTGATAATAGTCAGCTAAATTTTCTTGCTTGAGTTTGTTACCTTCTTTATGTCTTTCCTCCAATCTTAATTTCTTTGTTTCTAAAACAAACAAATAAACAAACACCTCTAGGACAGTGATTGCTTTAATGAGCTGGGTTAGGTTGGTCAGGAAAACATGAAGGACTTCTGTTATGTTTCCGTATTGATTTATTGAAACAGGTTTTTAATTTGTAACATAAGTTTTGATTGGATGAGAATTCAAATTACGACTGATGTCTTGAGAAAGTTATCAAGTCAAACATATAGTTCCTCTAATATGTAATACAACCCTTCTCTGTGCCAAAACATGTCTGAAAAGTGTACCCCATTCCTTTTAAGCACTGAATAAAGGCAGTCATTAATTAGAGGAATCAAGACAAAAGGTACATGAATAAGAAAAATGATTTTTCTTCTAACACTAATTAGTTCACACAGTCCCTTGAACTGGAGTGCAATCCTTTTGTGGTCTGAATTAATTTTCTCTTGGGAGAAAAAGAATCTGCTACTGTTTTATTTTAAGACCAGAAAAATGATCTTCCATTTGGCCAAGAAAGTTCAAAACAATTAGAGAGGATGTCTAAATGAGTAAGAAATTAATTCTTTGTCTTTCCTGGGAAAATAACATGCCAACTTAGGAGAAATAAATGGCCGGTGTTATTTCAGAGAAGGTAGGTAAGTCCTTGTCAGTATGAAGTCTTCTAGAACACTGAATCTGAAAAAGGTTTTGGTAAGAAGAGGGAAACATCTGGACTATCCAGAACATGCCTCATTTGGATGTTTTTCATCTTAATATTTAGAGGATATTTCTGCATTAGCAGGAGATGCTTGAATAAGAGTGAAAGAAATTATTTCAACTGAGTTGCTTTTTGAAATTAGTAATTTCTTTATTTTATTTCTTCAAATACCAATTCTATTTCTTTAATTTTGATCATATAACTCTGGCATTTCAGAGTAAGTTTATTTTTTAACCTATGAATTTTCATAATTGTTCCTTAAACATAGGCTTATAAGAATTTGGTGTTACTGAATTGTCAAGATGGAAGAGAATCTTTCCTGTCATCAAACTTTAATATCTCCCAACCCTATTTTAAATTATACAATTTAACTTGCAAGTGAATTAAAAACTGTAACTGACATAGAAAATCTGATACGTAAATAGGAAATGACAAATTTCCTCCAGAATTTTACTTTTCTTTCACAACTATAGATATTTTAAAATATTGAACAATACTTTTAATAAGTGAAAATTGTGGTGAAAATAAGAAAATATTCCTAGGATATTTTTAAAAAGAAACATTCAGAAGGGTCAAAAATAGTTTCTGTTTAATGTTATATACAGAATATATATGATACATATACACATACACATGTAATTATATTTATACATATCTATGCAAGCTAATATATTTAGAGAAAAATTATATGTGTGTGTATATATAATTTGTAGGACTGCCATAACAAAGCACTACCACTGAGTAACTTAAACAAGAGAAATTTATTGTCTCACATTTCTGGAGACTAAATATCCAAGATAAAGGTGTCAGCAAGGTTGATTCCTTCTGAGGCTGTGAGAAAGAATCTGTTCCATGCTTCTCCCCTTGCTTCTGTTAGTTTGATACCGTCTTTGGTGTTCCTTGACTTCATTCCCTCTCTGCTTTTATCTGCACATGGCATCCTCCCTGTGTGTGTCTCTCTCTAGGTCCAAATTTCCCTTTTGTAAGAACACCAGTCTTATTGGATTGGGCCTACCCTAATGACTTCATTTTAACTAGATTACCTCTATAAAGTCCCTATCTGGACAGCAGGCAGCTTCAGAAATTATGGCCAGTGATCTTTGAGTAAGAGAAGGCTAATCTCCAAGTAGAAAACTTTGCCTGTTTCAAGTTCCAGCTGAAGCTGACCCAAACTGCAGGAGGGGAAGAATTCAACTGTAAATAAAGATTGAGATTTTGACCATTACACAGGATTTAATCAATTCTTTTTAATACTGACATGACAGTGTTTTGTGATTACATGTGACCAGAGATCTTAAAAATTATTAAAGATTGGAACATGTTGAAGTATGGTCAATCTCTTATCAAAAAGGACAATGAAATAGCCTAAATATTGAATTTAAAGGGTAAAGTGAGGAAAATTATAAAATTGTTTTTTGGCAAATTCTATGGAATATTATATTTTCAAATTTATATTTTAACATGTATTAAAAATTACTCTTTACTAAATACTAATAAACACATACTGTATCAGGCCCAATGCTATGTATTTAAGGATCATCATTTTTAATTCTCATTAGAAACCTGCAGATATTATTAGATATTAGTACCTTACTTTTATTTAGATAACTGCATCACAGAAAGGTTAAATAGTTTGACCAAACTACTCAAATTTTGCCTGACTACATGCTTTTTGTCTAAGCCAAATATGATGCATATTCATTTTTTACACTCTCTTTTCCAAAAGTAAAGAAAATAGCTTATTGCTTTTCCTGTAGTGAGTAATCGACAAACATTAAAGTGTAATTGAACACAATCAGGCTTAGAACCTAAGGTAGTGATGAAAAATTGTGATAATAGTTGTTGCTTCTTATCACATATAAAGAGATAAATCACTTACTAGGAGAAAAAGCAATTGTTAAAATATCATTTGAACAGCTGATCTAGGCTTTTTCTCAGTTTTCAGATGTTCCGGATTTTTTGCACTTACAAAATCTTCACACCCAGGTAGGCTCAGATCGTAGTAGAATGACATCCACAGTTCGAGCAAAGGATCCAGAGGGCTCACCCCATTCTGAAACACATGACCTAATCACTGCCACTGGGCCTCCATGGATGTGGATTTCCTGCTTTAGACTACATTTCCCCAAAGCCACCACATTGCTGTGCCATTATGTACACTTATGCTGTTACTTCTTGATTCAAGGATCCAGTCTGCTACAGTCAGATGGTGGATTATTGGAGGCTTTGTTAGAGCACCTCACCCACTTAGAAAGAGCAAAATAGTGTGTAGAGATTCACACTGTGAACTTTTATCCAAGAAGGAACATGGGATCTCAACAGAAAAAGTGAAAGAAACTTCAGAAACTTTAAAAGGAGAAACAAACAGCAGCCCACGCTGTGGGTCAGGTGTAAAACTGTGAGCCTTCAGAGCATAAAAGTGGGGAGACACTGTCTCCATGATATGCATTTCCACTGGGAAGCCAGGCAATCCAGGTCCTGGGGGAGCTCCTTGATCCTACCTAGTGCTGGATCTGACTTGGTGTGTGGTGAGGAGTCTCTGAGAAGGAACAGCATCAGGAAGTGCTTTGTGTGCACTCTCAGACTACAGCTCCAATACAAGGAAGCTATTCCAGATCCTAACTCAAAGGGGACCTGGCAGAAATCTGCCAGCCAACTTGGGCAGTGGTCACAGGTTGGGAGAGGCTCCCAACTGAGATGTGTGATCTAATCTTGAGTGGGGAAAAACCCCCATGGCTAGAACTGAAAGGCAAGTAGGGAGTGTGTTCTTGCTGCAGATGTGGGAGTTGGGTTCCCCCTGCCTTTGCAGGACTGGTCTGGGAAGAGAGTGGCTTGGGAGCCATGGCTTCTGTCCCAGGCAAAAAGTCTTGCAGCCTGGGGCAATTCTGTGATCTGAGAACAGACTGGGACTCAGCTGGCTCTCTGAGCCTGCTACCAGTGGCAGGCCACGAGTGGGATGTCCACAAGGTCAAGGGTATGGAAGCTGGGCAGGTCCCACTATTGCCTTCTGGGCTGTGGAGCTCAGGCTTCCCCTATTTCCCTGTGTGGGCTCTTTAGTGCAGCAAAGGTGGTTCTGCTTCTCCCTGGAACATTGTCCAAGTGGCCAAGGAACTGGCCTCAACTCCTTTTAGAGTTGCTTCTTGTGCCCACCATTAGGGAGCCTAAATGTAGATAGCCTGACCCAAACTCCACCTGGCTTTGCCCCCTCACCTGCCTGTGGCAGAACATGGGGCAGGGACCTCTGGGAGTTTTATGCCCCAGTCTATCACCTGGGACATCTGAATACTTCTTCTAGTTAAGAAAGGTCAAGCATAAATCCCATGGCCACCACTGCAGCTCAGCTAGCTCTCTTCTGCAAGTACTATTTACTAGCTGGGAGGTCAACCTGCATAGCCCATAACAACACCTGCTGACACAAACTGTACAATGCTTTGGAAGAAGAAAAGCTTTGTGTGACTTCTGGTAACACCATGGCATACACCACACTGGCCACTCAAGAGGACTTGAACCCACTCACCTGCCTGGAAGAATACTGCTACAGCTGGCATTTGAGAAATCTACTACATGAAGGTTATTTATAACCAAGGAAATCTTACAGAGTCTATGGCACTTCCCCACCACCCTCATCAAGGCTAGTGCTTGAGCTCATCATTGAGGAAGCTAAGAGTGGGCCAGCCAAGTCCATCTCCACCCAGCGTTGCCGCCCTCTGGGGGTGGCTAGGCTACTATATGTCTCACAGACCAGTCCATGACCTGAGGCATCAGAGAGTTTCTCCGGGTAAACAAAAATCAAATATATATTTTACGGCTATTGCCACAGCAGACACACCTGCAAATGCCACCTACTGGCCTGGAGGTTGAACTGCAAACCCAGTACAAAATCTGCTGACACAAGTGCACAGCACTTGAGAAAAAGACGCTTGTGGAGACCTCCACCTGCTCTCTCTGCAGGAGGCCAAGAGCCTACTCAGATGCCCAGTACCACTACCACAACCAGCATTTGAAAAAACCACCACACTAAGGCTAACGGTAACCAAGGAATTCATGAGGGGCCTTGGCCCCCTAAAAGCACCCAGAAGCAAAGCCAAATGACCCCTTTCACATACATTACAGTCACACCCTCAAGGGGAAAGCAAATTTTATGTTTGTTTGCCTGACAAAAAATAAGTTCTATTTCTAGGAGAAAACAGAGGGAGTAAAAGAGGGAGAAACTTGTTCTATTTTCAATTTCTAAAAATATGGTTACCTTTGTGTTACCTTTATTCTCAGCTGGA
Organism: Eulemur rufifrons; assembly: GCF_041146395.1. Lineage (NCBI taxonomy): Eukaryota > Metazoa > Chordata > Mammalia > Primates > Lemuridae > Eulemur > Eulemur rufifrons. The sequence goes on along the minus strand of NC_090989.1, from coordinate 98,166,864 downwards.
GGCATATTTCAGAGTCCAGAAGCTGGGATTGCTGAAAGCCAGTATCAATTGAAGGAATATTAGCATTTATAATTTAGGCTAGAATTTACTGCTAGTCTTCTGCTGTGATTCCGGTGATTCTGAGTGACCCAATTTATACATAGTAACTCAACACACCCACACACAAACCCACAGATACTATATATATAATACCAAAAGTGGAAAAGACATTTTTCCTTATCTACCTTACAAAATGGCTATGAGGATTAAATAACCCATATAATCATCCATATATATATGGTTTAATTTTGTTGAATGCCCTAGATTATGCTTAGTATAAAGAATATATTTCAGTGTATAATCTTAGTGGAGAGACAAGTTTTATTTTCAAAGGTCTCTCGGGGTAATATGAGAGAATAAACTTTGGTAATGTATAGAAGCAATTCAGATATACATGGCCACAGTAGTTCCTCCTGCTGTGAAAGTGTCTCATTACTGGTGCCCTGAAAAGCACAAATTCAGGATTAAGGAACCTGTTCACTTTTCTCTAGGGATTCCTTTTGCCCGGTAGCTGGGGATAGTACTAACAGCCCATATCATTCTTTCTCCCAATACCTCCAGTTTCTTAACACTTTCAATTATGACCAGAGATTATTGACCACCTGCCTGGCTTTCCTTCTCTAAAACTTCCCTGCTTTGGTTTCTGTGCTATTTCCCCAAGTTACCTGTGACCTGCATATTCTGAGACTGTGCCTCTGACATCTTTTCTAACTGTTCTCTGGCCTTGGCCCTCTTGGTTACACAGAACTAGTAAGTGATTGTCTTAGTTTTCACTCTCCCAGAAGTAGACCCTGAGAAGATTTGAGCACAAGGAGTTTATTGGGAGATGATCTCAGAAAATATTTATAGGGAACTGTGGAAAAGAGTATGGGAAGGAAACCAAAAAAGTGAGTTATCAAATAAATTATCAATGCAGGCACATAAAACTCAATCATTCAGAGAACTCTAGGAAACAGTGTAGAAGCTCTTCTAGTACTCCAATTAGCAAGGCAAGGGAGCAGTGCTATATATGTATGTGTGTTATGTGTTATGTATTCAACTACCCTCATTTGGCATTTGCTGAGGTCTGTTCCCAGGGCAGGGTAACTCCCTAGCACTTCTGGCCTGTCTAATGTAGGAGTAGAGTGCACACTAGTGTCCAGAGAATTCCCCCAGGCAAAATGCTTGCAGCTGGGAGAAAGGCAGGTGTGTCCAGAAGTGATGATTGTGAAGAGGATGCAAATAAGACACCAACAGAATTTGTTATGGTGGATAACCATTTTCTTGTGATTAGGGTTTGGCAAAATATATTTTTGTCCTTGCCAAGGCTATTATTGCCCTGAGATTCCTAGTACGCAAAGACTTTGGAGAGAAGATGGCGCTATGGACTGAATTGTCCCTCCACCCCACATTCATATGTTGAAGCTTTAACCTCCAGTGCGATGGTCCACCTTTGGATGAGATCTTTGGGAAGTAATTCGGTTTCAATGAGGTCATGAGAGGGGAGCTCTTATGATGACATTAGTGTCCTTATAAAAAAAGAAAGTGACATTAGGGTTCTTTCTACCGTCTAAGGACAGAGTGAGAAGGCAGCCATCTTCAAGCCAGGAAGAGAGCCCTCACCAAGAACGAAATCTACTGGCACCTTGATCTAAGACTTCCTAGCCTCCAGAACTGTGAGAAATAAATGCCTATAGTTTAAGCCATCCAATCTATGGCATTTTGTTATGACATCCCTGATGATCTCTGAATAGGCTTTGGGGTCATTCTTTTGAATCATTGGGCTTTCTGGAAAGGAAAAAATCAGTACCCCAGCCTCCATTTCCCAAGATATGAAGCTAGGAAGACCTGTTAACCTGGTTTAGAGCTGTCCTACACAAGGCTCAGATACAAAGAAGGGCAGTGAATAACATTAGCTTGAGACAGATTCTAGGCTGATACCTCTAGGCTCCAAACAAAGTTTTGCAGTGAATGAAAGTGACAACTTTCATTGATAGGAAACATCACTAATGCTGAAAGCCCATCACAAACTCTTGTCACTGTGGCACAGGCTAGAGCTTTGGGGAGCAATGACTGAGCATAAGGGTGTCATCTCCAAAGACAGTCCAAGTCCAAGAGGAGTAGACCATCTCTTAGAACCATGTGTTTATGCAATGAGCTGGACTTGCAAGACAAGTTGCCAGTTGCACTGTGGTGTGACATTGGTTGGCAGCAAGAAACAATGGCAGTGGTAGACTCATGGGGACCCTATCACATACCCCTTACCCTGCTCTTAGATTGTGCTAACTTTTTTTTCCTTGAATAGTGTAGAGGGAGAAAGAAACTTCAAGTGAAAGATACTAAACTTGCAACTCTTTGGTACATGAGGGATTTAGTAATGGATTGGAAGAAGATAAAGAAATACAGGCATAAGTGAACTTTGAGTTTGTGAAGGAAGCTGTACTAGTTAAATAAAGAAAATAATTTAGTTTTAATCCAGTGAATGCGATTATTTTGTCAGGCTTGTAGTAAATTGTAATGAGTGTGATAGCATGTTGTAACTCTGTGATGGTGTTTTATATGAGACATAAAGGCTTCTCTATGACCCTTTCACATGTGCCAACATTCTGCAGGCATAATTAATTACAAAGTGAACTCTAAAAGTCTGATGTGGGATGGAGGATTTTATGAAGTACAAGGAAAATACTCAGCAAGTACCCATTATGCTTGTTCCATTAAGAGTTTTGAGAAGAGTTTTAACATCTAATTCCATAAAATTTTTAGGTTGAGCCATCAGTAACTATAATATTCCTGACAACTCTGTATGCAATAGCCCATTTTATTTTCTGTAAGGAGACAGGCATCTCTAACTTGCCTACATCTCTTTGTTTTATTCCCCTCACTGTCAGGTTAATCACAACACAAATTTTCATTTTGTCTTAGATGACATCCCGGTTCTATGACCCTTTTTAAGTGCTAGTTTTAGTTTAATTTGTACTGGTAAAAGTCATATTTTTGTATTTTAGATAGTTGAATAGAACTGAACTTGATCTTTAGCTAAAAACCTTCCTTCTAGCTCTTGATTGGCTTCAGTAATATTTTGTGTGTGATTCCAAACATTTCTTGTGGCTTTTATTTATTATTCAAGTCAACTTTATTGAAGTATAATTTATGTATAATAAGCTGTGTCTATTTAAATTGTACAATTTAGTAAGTTTTAACAGTGGTATGCTGGGAAACCACCATCACAATAAAGATACAGATTATTTCCATCAACTCCAAAAGTTTCCTTCTGGACATTTGCAGTCCTTCCTCCCTCCATACTCAACCCCAGGCAACCACTGACTTGCTTTTCATCATTACAGATTAGTTTGCATTTTCTAGAGTTTTATACATTAATAAATGGAATCAAACGGTATATACTCATTTGTGTCTGGCCTCTTTCACTCTTCCCATGACTTTTAAATAAAATGGAAAATAAAATTTTAACTTTAAATGTTAAGGTAAATAAACATTGACAGCTGCAGTTTAGAGCACTGAGAGAAAATTCATGAATATGCTATCAGGTTCTGGTGTATACCACTAATTTGAAGGATAATCATTAGTGAGCTTCAGTGAGAGGTGTCTTGTGTACAAATAGTCACATGTAAAATTATTGAATGAGCCTGTATTCTCTCTGCAAAATATAATACTGTTGAAAACTTGAAATTTCTAATACTTATAGATATTCAATTTTGCTCTTAGTTTGTGGTAGAAATTAAAAGACTTCAATGAAAATATGGTGAAATTAATGTTTTTTCTTGCTGAGAGAAATGCTGGCTCACAGGCCCTGGGTCAGTGACTTTGTCACTTTTTTCTCTGTCATATGCATTTGTTATTTTCCCCAACTGCCAAACATGTATGGTAAATTGATTTACATTAACGGCAAACCTGGTGCCAATGACATGGCTATGATGTTGGTCAAAAATTTATACATCTATTGGAGAATTTATAATCATCTTTGATTTTTCCCAGCGATTCAACAGCAAAGATGGTCTAAATTACCCTTTTTACATGCTTATTTTAATCAAGGTAATAAATACTTCTTTTAAAATATAAATATATAAATAATTATATAACAACTATATTTCAGATTTGATAAACATTGACAAATGTTTAACTCATCTAATTATTGTAAAACTCTATAATACAAATATCATCATTAACCTCATTTTGCAGATTAGGAATTTGAGCCTAAGTTCTGAGTGTTCTAGTGAAAGGCCATTTATGCACAGTGACCCCCAAAAGTAAAAGAAGCAGAGGAGCCAAAGAATGAGGCAGACAAATCTGGTTTGTGGGAAACGGTGATTTATTGGGGAACTTATAGACAGAAACATGGTCTTGGGTTGCAGCAAGACAGGTAGATATCTCTGTGCTGCTCCCCCTGGACCCAGGGCTTATACACTACAGGAAAAGGGTATACATGCTCCAGGAAAAGTCGAGTGCTATGTATGTCATAGCCTGTAATTTGTGCAATACTATCAAGATTGTTTTGACCTAAGTGCAGGGTGTGCAGTAAGCATGCACTCTTATACAACGAACAGTAAGGTATTATAGAAATCTTAGAGGCATTGTAGGAACTGAGGTTAATCAGAAGTGAACATGGCAGATTAGCATCCACGGTGGAGTGACTTTAGTCTCCACACAGAGTAACTTGCCAAATGTTAAATAGCTGGTAAGTGATGGAGTCAGAATTCAGACCAAGAAGTCTGATTCTAGAGTCATGCCCTTAACTAGCCTAGGTGCTCTTCTCTGTTGCCAAGTCCTCTGTGGTTACACTGCACATGCTCTGCCTTAGCTTCTGTATATTATGTTCAAGTTCCTAGTCATTGCTGGTGTTATCTTTCTTCTCTCCTAACCAACTTAGATTCTTATATTTATAGAAATTAGACAAGAATAAAAAGATTGTGGTAGTGTTGGTGACAGTGGTGTGTGATCAACATTTGGAACCTCAGGCATGCGATTTGGAGTATGGGTGTTTGCAAATAGTTATTACACAGTTTCAGCTTACATACTTATTTTAAACCAAGAGTCAGATAACACATTAGACTTTCCCTGAGATCCCATGTCAATTTTTTGTTAATTGTCAATCTCACACATGCAGGATTCATGAGAATATCATTTCTTTAGACTAGGCATTGTTCAAGCACTTACCAATGAATCTAATTTTGGGCTCCACAACTGTGTATGAAAAGAGTTCAGAAAAGAGTAACAAAAATGATTAATGAGTTGAAAGCTAGGAACCCATGAGGAAAAGATGCAGGAAATTAATAAATTTATACAGACTAGACACAAAAAGCTTCGGGATATATTACAGAGGATATCCATTTCCACTGAGATCAAAACAAGGGATTTCATGGAAGAGACAGTTAGATGAAAAGTTAGGAAATGTAGGGATTACAAGGCTCTAAAACAGTTTATGATACATTGGCTTCTTTCTGTGCCACTCTATGAGGTAGTACCCCAGGAATATCCGTTAAACCCTATTAAGCCAACATTCTGTAAATGCTGCTGTTGATATGGATTTTCCCCCTCTGGTGCTAAAATTGTGATTGAAAGAATCAGGTAAGATCCACTCAGTCCACATGTCTTTAAAAACAGCACTTGGAGGACTTCTTTGACTTTATGCAGACAAATAAGGGTTTTGTTGAGATTGATTGAACCTACAATCTGTAATGAGAAGTATACATGGTTCACTAGGCATACTTTTATATAGCACTTGATAAAGACAGACAGTAGTTTCTGAAGCCAATCTCCAGGGCTTCCTTATTCTGGAGCTAGTGACAACCTTTACCTGCAGGGTCCCTGTGGGATACTTCAGTTGTTCTGCCTTGGTTCTGAGAACTTAATGAGCATCCATTTAGTGTGTCCCATATCACCTTGTTTTATGCTAATATGTGCATGGTTGCTACATTCTTGTTTTAGGTATTTAATAATCACAAAAAAGTTCTGTCTGTTTATACACATGATCAAGTTACCATCTTTCACAACTCAATCTTTGTTCATTTATTTCTTTGGGTGCCTTTGCTTTCCATCAATACAACGTCAAATATTTTAGCTACCTCCATATCTTGTTAAACCTCAACATTGTTTTCAACTATTAATATTTGTTTGACCTGAGGCTCTTTCTTCCTTGGAGCTTTTAAATCTTTTTTATTCTATGCTCCATTTTGATAAACAACAGTCACTAGGGGTTCAGATTCACTCCCCTAGGGGTATATGCTGCTTCCTTTAGCCAAAAAAAAGACTTTTCTGATATTTGTGGCTTGTGTTACAAGACAAAAGATTTTGTGTGTGTGTGTGTGTGTCTGTGTGTGTGTGTGTGTGTGTGTATAAAACATAAAGTATACTTTAAAAAAGTATTCCCGTCCCCATATTCTGCTGTTTCCCTTGCACCACTCTTCCCTATTTCCTTTTTTAGTTTATAAAGAAACATGCACCTCATTGAACTTTTACTCTTCTTCCCTTCCACTCTCCTCGGACTCTGACTTTGTTGTTTTTCATCTCAGTAAATGGCACCATCCTATACTGTGTAATTCCAACCAGAAACCAGAAAGAGATTCTGAAACCTTACTCTCAGACACATTCTACATCTAAATCTGTTACCAGGTCTATGGATGATTCTTCCGGAATAGGTCTTGAATGCATCCACTTCTTTCCACATCTCTTGTCTAATCTAAGGCAAAACCATGGATCATTAAACCATGGCAATTTCCTACTAACTTGTTCATGCTCTGATATATGAATATGTATGTTCTTAACATACACCATTATGCTCTATAGAGAAGTATCCTGAATTATTCTTTCTGAAATGTAAGTCTAATGATTTCATTCCCCTTGCCTAAAACCATTCAATCATGACACTTCCATTGCACTTAGAATAAACTAAAAGGTCTTTATATGGACTGTATGATGTTGTCACTGTCTATCTCTAGCTGTGTCTCTTTCTCCTTTTCCCTCATCTTCGTTAACACTAGCCTCTTTGGCCTTCTATCAGTTCTTCAGCTACTCCAACTTCTGTCTCAGGGCCTTTGCTTCAGAATGTTTATTTTCCTATTCATCATTAACTAATTCATAGCTAAGACCTAAGTCTTTTAGGTTAGAGCTTAAATTCTACTACTTCTCCAGTCTAAATCAGGTCCCCTCTTAAATTCTTACATCAAGTACTGTATGGCACAGTTGTATGCCTTGTTTAATGTCCATTTCCCTCATTGGATTTTAAACTCTCTAAGGTCAGGGATTATGTACTGGATTTCCCCCCTGGTAAACCCAGTACCTGTCACAGGGTTTGCTCAGCAGTGGACATTTTCTAAGTATTTGTTGTATCATTAGTGATCAAAATCCCATTAATAAGGTTTTACAATGTTAATAAAGTACCTTATATACCAATTTAGATTAGATATTAAGTGTAAACATGATCCAAATCCAATAGGGATGCTCAGGTAATCTCCATTACAGATGAATTAGGGATGATCCCAGACATATGATTCCTTTTTGAATCTTATCTTTTATTTGTATTTATCTTTCTGATCTGTGCTTGGGAGCTTTTGTCTTTCTTCTGAGTTTGGTTTTTCATATTTTTTTAAAAGTCACTATCTTTCATTTATTAGGTTGTACATATCCATTATGGGTGAGACATAGCGACTTTTGTCTCTTGAGTCCCTGGCAACAGTTAATTTAAAAATAACTATCTAGCTCGTATTGAGACATACACTTCCAATGAAGTAAAATTGGAGTTTATTTTCTTCTGACTATTTCCAAGCCCAGTCTTAATGAAGAACCACAAAGCTAACCATAAGCTGTACCCACTTCTGGATGTAACTTTATCATTTCATGCTTAAGACTTGTTCCTAACTTTCTTGAGTTTTGCTTCTTAAATAATTGGCAGCTGCAACTGTGGAAATATCATTCTCATTTCACTGGTCTAACTAAAAAAAAAAAAAAAATATATATATATATATATAGAGAGAGAGAGAGAGAGAGAGAGACTGCCTCACATGGTGATAAAAATAGCTTTTATGCACTTGTGACAGTTTTCTGTCTAATCAGAGAGCTTTCTTAGTCAAGAAGAAGAACCCTTACAGTCATAAAGGCCCTTTGCTCTATGGACATCTCTAATATATTTCTGCCTGCTCCCTAACAGTCTCTTTTCCCCTCCATAGTCAGACAAAAATTTCTGCACAATGATCCTTAATGAAGATACTGTCCCCAGAAGCTGTCAGCTGCTGCAGTTTAGAACTGCAGAAATTTCTCATAAGGAAAACAACTATATGTAACTACAACAAATAAATAGCATTATATACATAGTTATAATAATCCACTAAGAAGTGCCGTTATCTGCTTTCTTAGAATCATTTGAGAGAAGATTCAGGATGGATAAGTGGAATTTTAACCCTGTTACACAAAACAAGAGAGAGAAATAGATGTCTTTTAAACGTTCTTTTCAGGCTTTTGAGTCGAGGATAAAGCATGTCTTTTTGGCATTTGCACAATGGGGATGATGATGACGATAATAATGATGAAATTCACTACCATTTATTGAGTGTTCACTGAATGCCAAACTTTTAACTAAACATTTTGCAACTATAATGCAATTAATTCTTTTAACTAGCCTGGAAGGTAGACATTATTTTACATATTTCACTGATGAAAATACTGAAGCTTAAAGAAGTTGAGAGAATTGTTGTCACTATCACTCTTCCCAGATCTGCTTTTGGATTGGTATGACTTTATTGCCAGAAGGCCTGTAGTGTTTTGAATAAAATTATTCTAGTTACTTTAAAAACTACAGGAATTTGTATCTGCAGGTCAAAGAAACACCTTTCATATTTTTGACCTAAAATTATGAGATAGAAAGTGCAATGGTTTGTGACTCATGAGAATTGATTTCCATAGCCAGTATTTGGCTCATGATAGTGGGAGTGTCGCATTACAAGGTGGGATTCCATTTTCTTATTTAACATTTTGAAACTGGACAGTTTCTAAGGTCCTACAACTCTATGAATCTCAAATGGCTGAAGATATGTAAATTTCATCTTGAGATTGGAATAGCAGAGTGAATCCTATACCTTACATGGACCCTCACAGGCACATCTCTGTGTGAAGCCTTTGATCATTTCATGAGTGGGAAAATAATACTTACCTTTACATTTCTGCTGGCTATTTCAAATCACAACCCACTTCCTGAGTAATGCCTCATGCAGTTTCATAACAGGATCAGGATGCCAGTTAGAGCAACAATATTGCCTCGCTAGATGATCATCAGTGTCAGGAGATGAGGCAGATTCCTGTTGCTTGATCAAGATGTTTAAAATCCCATTCTGCACAAACGGAAGTGCTAGGAAGGGTATAATGAGAGGTAATAGTAATTTTTAGATTGCCTGTCAAACCTAAGGCCATTTCTATCCATCATGGAAATGATATAACTTTCACTTCTCGTGCTTTTCTGATTTGCATAACCAACAGCATCAATACCACCCACAATTTTTTTTTTGCAGCTTCACACTAAAACAGAACCTTGATTTGCAATGCCTCAACACATTCTGGTATAGATCTATTCACTCCTTTTTGAAAAATGGAGTTATAAGTTATAACTCAATTACCAATTAAACACAGAAATAAGTAATAAAATAGAATAGCAAATAAAATGGTTTTGTATTATTTTTAGCAATACTCTTGGTAGCAAAACATATTTCCGTGAAGTTTTATGGGACAACAGAAGCCATCTTGCCTTATCCTCTATCATCTGGTTTTAATCTGCTGGTCCTTATACTTGTAGAATTCCCACCCAGCAAGTATGAATGGAGAAAAACAGCTGCTTTCATGCCAGCTGATTCAAAGTCTCAACTGGATATTGCATATCTCTTTATTTCCTAAAGGTATATTTATTTTTAAAATACACATGTGTGAGTTGAGATCTAAAGGGTGATGAATTTATAAGCCATTCTTTAAAAAGCTTTGAATGAAAGCTTACCGAGAGGGAAGGAGGTGTGTGTCATCAGGAGAAAGTCGCCTGGCCTCCTAGTCAGGTCCTCTAATATGGCTGCTCCTCAGTCAATTTGCCACAGTTAGTTTGATGCTGACAGCCACAGAAACTAAGTCTTGCTGGTTTTTGGAAGTGCTCAAACTCAAGATGCTATTTTCTGCTAACAAGACTCACAAGAGACTTAGGTTACAAAAACAGAATGTCAATTCTTTAGTTAATAAGAAATATGACTTTTAACTTGAACTGTCCTTGCTTCTATCCAAGGCCAAAACCTTCACTTGTATGCTGTGTCCTATTTTTTTTCACTGGCTAAATCATTGGCTCCTGCAATTTTTCTACTTTTTTCTTCTATTAATAAATTTTCCTTCATTACTGAGTCATTTTTTTCATCAATAAAATTACTGTAATATCTCCCATCTTAACAGAAACTGTCCTTTGATCTTATATCTCCCTCCAGTTACCACCCCATTTCTCTGCTTCTTTTCCTAGCAAAACTCCTCAAAGAAGTGATATACACACTTGCTGTCTCCACTTACACACCTCCCACTTTCTCTTCAACCCATTCCAAATAAAATTTCCTCTTCAGCACTCCATCACTTTCTTTGGAAAGAAATAAAAAAGAATTAGCATTGTGAATGGCATGTCTTCTCCTAAGGTAGAGATCCTATGTTTATAAAAAATTATAATTTTAAAACTACATTCAAATAAAAAATGTTCACCTCTTTTTCAGTAAGTAACTTGGCCAAATTATGCAAAAGTTCAGACAAGATTCCTTCCCTAAGTTCTTTCTGTTTGCTAACCAGTGAGTTAGGAAAATGGTATGCATGTATTTTTACTATTCCCATAACTCATTCATGATGCATACAGATCTTCTCCAATATTCAATAACATGAAATAAAACCCACAGGTGTTTGTGTAACATTAGTCTCATCAGCTCACTTCATAGCCTGCTCCATCTTTGCACTGGACAAGAGTTCTCCTACAGAGCACAACAGTACTGAAGTCTTTGCTTAGAATTAGCAGTGAGTGCAGGTAAGTCATTTCCTGTTATGAAATTCACTCTAGTGAAGAGCATCAGCAAATTCCATTTTGACTAATTCAGTGGTAAATTCTTTGTCCTCATTTTACTCAACCTGTCAACAGCATTTGACATGGATAACCACTTCCTCTTTGAACCATTTTCTTCTCTCATTTTTTAGGTTAAAAACTGACCTCATTAGCCACTTTGTCTCAGATTCCTTGGATGAATCTTCTGTGCTTCTACCTCTACATGGGGTTGTGCTCCTGGGATCAATTCTTGGTTTTTCTTTTCATCTTTGTCTACATTCTCTCACAAGGCAATGACTTCTAGTCTTCCACGTCTTTAAATACCAACTATAATCTCATGTGTTCCAAATTTATATTTTCCATCCTGACCCCACCTTTGAACCTCATGGTGATTGGTACTACCCTTAGAACCAGAGTGTGCATAATAAAGCAAAGGAATTACGAATGACCTGTGGAACCAAGCCAATATTACCTTACTTGTGTGGTATGTGTTATATGGGATATAGAAACATCTGGATACACCTAAATTAAGCCAGCCACATGCTGTGGATTAGGCTGGATAGTTTCAGATTCTGATAACTCTGGTTCTTCATAGGATAAGAGTCCTTGGAAATATTCTGCCAGTTTTTGTAAGTGCTCATAGACTTACTGCTCATTGTTAACTGTCATGAGTCCCTTGAAATAAAGTGTTTTAACAGGGTTCCACATGCCCTAGGGGTTGCTTTGATACTAATATGACTAATTGGATGAATGACATATGTTGCCACTTGGATATCTAATAGGAATCTCAAACATAACAGATCTAAAAAGGTAAAATAAAAGTGACCACTCTTCTTTCGATCTTCTCCATCCCAGTAAATAGCACCACCATCAACTCTAATTACTCAGTCCCAAATTTATGTGTTATCCTTATAGATTTTCTTTCTCTTTCCTCGTACAACTAATCCAACAGCAATTCTCATCAGCTTCTACCTTCAAAATATATCATGAATATAATTACTTTTCATAATCCCTATTGCCAAGACAGTGTCTTTCCTTTCTAAGACTACTTCAATCTTTCTGAAAACTATACTTCAAAAACTTGTGCTTATGAATCATCTGGCAATATTAAGTACAGATTCTAATTTAGTCAGTCTTGGATGTGGCCTGAGATTCTGCATATCTAACAAGCTCCCAGGTACTGCTGGTGTTAGTGATCCATGGACCTCACTAGAAAATAAATAACCAAGTATAAAAACTTTCGGGGATAGGCAAGATGGCTAACCAGAGACATCAGCTGCCAGATCATCTCAGAAAGAAGGAAAAGTTTTAGATGAAAAAGAAATAAACAAACAAATAAACACTCATAGATCAGGTATAATTCCAAGGGAAAAGTGCCTGAACCTACTAGAGATTCCATGGAAAGAAGTTGTAAAGCAGAACAAAAAAGAGCAAGATGTTGGCAGAGGTCAGCCCCTGAGAGGCTTGGAGTCCAGTGGAAAGGGTAGGTGGAGCAGTTTGCTTCTCCTTCCCTCACATATCTGGCAGTCAACAGGCTCTGGAGCTGCTGGAGAGCCTTTCTGCCCTCTCAAACGCCCCAAAACTGCTGCTACCAGTGAACTGGGAGCTTCTTGAGGACAAAGCACCAAGCGACTAGTCCCCTTAGGGCACTTCCCATCACCCCAAACCTGAGCCAAGATGGTAGGTGCCAATTGCTTCTCCACCCACTGTGTACCTTTTTGTCCTCCTCATGTGGCTTCAGCCTCTCAGTTTTCATCTTACTCATTCCCAAACATTTCACAACTTTGGCCCAGACTGTGGGAGCCACAGGGGGCCAGTGGCTCCCAGTGAATCTGTGTGACCTCACAGCCTATATATTCTGAGTGGGCTGTCTTCCAGAAAGAGGGACAGAGATAACTAGAGTGCTAGCTTTCCTACATTCAGACTCTTTTGCTCTCCTTCCCCTCCCCCACCCATAGCTGCTGAGAGATATGCTTAAGCTGGGGATCTCAGAAGCTGCTACTTCTTTTCTTTTGGGGCTACCACAGAGAGTGGGACTCAAACCTTTCCTCTTAAAGACCTGTAGAGGATTAAGGAGTGCTCACTGGTCATCCCCAGTGCTGTTTGCCTGGCTGCTCCATCAGAGCAGGGCACACTATGAAGCAGAAGTTCATCAAACCTGCTTGAGTATCCCATAGGCAACTCAGGACCAATATACTTCTCCCTGTAATGGTCAGGAAGTAATCTTCTGGGACCCAGGGACAGGCCCACAGATCCCGTATGCCTAGAATTCGATTGTGTTGCTTGGGGGCATGGAGGGGAGATTTGTGAACTAGTCTCAGGAGGTGAGGGAGCCTTGTGGGCAGAACTGAAAAGAGAGTGCAGTGTGGGTCCCAGCCACAGTGCACTCATAGAACACCTCCCCCTACAGGAAAGCCATGCTCTTAGCTCAGGGTGGGCTACTGGACAGGGAAGTGACCAGCCTGTAGTGCCACTGCTGTGGAGCTCAGCTAGTTTGAGCTCCTGCTTGCCAGCAGACACCAGAGGGAGACCACAGAGCAGAGGAGGGAGGAGAAGAGCAAAATCCACACCCAGATTGTGGATCTCAGATGTCCCCTGCCTCTACAAGCAGACTTTTTGGCTAGGTGGGAACATCTCAGCCCCTCCCTGGTGGCTTTCCCCAGAAGCCTTGGAGCAGACCTTTGACCTCTGCCAAATAGCTACTATACCAACTTTTGTGGAGCCTGAGGGAAGGCTTACCCAATCTAGCCCTGCCTGGCCTCACTCCCACCCACCTCTGCTATCATGGAGAATAAGGACTTGCCTGGAAGTCTCAAGGCCCCATGCACCAAGTTGGGTATTTGAGTGCATTTCCTAAGGGGCTAGAGCTGGTCATAGGTCCTAAGAACAACACTGCAGCTTGTTCCTTCTGACAAGTGCCACCTACATGCAGGGAGGTTAATTTGCACAGTACCTTACAGCATTTACTGATTCAGTCATACAGGGTGTGGTTGCTTTTTACCCATAATCACCACCCACTGATGCAGAGATTAAATTGGACATGCCAATACAACTCACCTTGTTAAGATGTCTACAGGGCTGCGGAAAGAGAAAAGATCTCAAAGATTTTCACCTTCTATCATCAAACAGAAACAGGGAATCTGCCCCCACACACAGCTTATCACTGCTATAGCCTACAAACAACTAGCAACTGAGAAAACCACCACACTAAGGTAACCAATGCATCCATCCAGAACCCAGACCCCTATCAAAACACCTAAAAGCAAAGCCAAATGTTCTTACCCAACATATGCAAAGACTTAAATATGAGGCATGAAATCATAGGAATTTTAAAAGAAAATGTAGGAAAAACTCTTCTAGATATTGGCCTAAGGCAAAGAATTTATGAAGAAGACTCCAATAGCAATTACAGCAACAACAAATGTAAATAAATTAACTTGATGAAATTACAAAGCTTCTGCACAGCTAAGAAAATAACCAACAGAGCAAATAGACAACCTATAGACTGGGAGAAAATATTCCCAGCTGTACATCTGATAAAGTGCTAATAACCAGAATCTACAAAGAACTCAAGAAAATATGCAAGGACAAATTTAACAACCTCATTAAAATGTGGTCAAAAGACATTAACAGACGCTTTTTTTTTTTTAAAGATATAAGCAAATGGCCAATATACATATGAAAAAATGCTCAACATCACTAATTATCAAGGAAATGCAAATTAAAGCTACAGTGAGATATCACCTTACCCCAGTTTGAATGGTTTTTATTGAAAAGTCCTAAAACAAAAGATTCTGGTATGGATGGAGAGAGAAAGGAATGCTTATACACTGTTAGTTGGACTGAAAATTAGTACAACCTCTGTGGAAAACAGTATGGAGATTCCTCAAAGAACCAAAAGTAGACCTACCATTTGATCCAGCAATCCCACTACTGGGTATTTACCCACAGGAGATAAAGTTATTTTATTAAAAAGATACCTGCACTTGAATATTTATTGCAGCACAATTCACAATTGCAAAGATGTGGAATCAACCCAAGTGCCCATCAATTCATGAGCGGATTAAGAAAATGTGGCATATATATACTATAGAATACTACTCAACCTTGAATAAGGATGAATTAAGACCTTCTGCAACAATTTGGATGGAAACTGGAGACCATTATCCTAAGTGAAATATCTAAAGAATGGAAGAACAAATGCCATATGTACTTACTATTAAACTGGAACCAATTGATGAGCACACATGTGTACAGAGAGAAGTAAAACTGAGTGGAAATCAAGCAGGGGGAAGGGGGAATGAGGGAATGGGTGGAAACCTACCAAACGGGTACAATGAACAGTATCTGGATGATGGGCACACTATAAATTTGACTCATGCATAACAAAATCTATGTTTGTATCCAAAACATTTGTACCCCTATAATATTTTGAAACAAAAAAACTTATTATGTGAAGAAGACATAAAGTATAGAGATGCCATGCAGTCATTAAAAGTATGTTGGTATTTTTCTGGAAATAAAAATTTCAGATAATGATTGGACTATGAGGAACATAAAACATGATAAAAAACCAACAGAGAATAACTGCTGTTCAATCGTTTCTATTATTATTTTTCTTTAGCCAGAGTGATCTTTTTAAAAAGTGTATCAAATCATGTATCTCACTGTCTAACTCCCCGATAACACTCCAACTCTTTGGCTTCCCATTATACCTTGAACAAAACTCAAGTTTCTTTGCATAAGTCCTTAGAAAATCTGGTGTCAGAATATCTCTTCAGGTCTGCTCCTACCACATATTCATCTTGCTCAGTGTGATCTATCTAAAGTGGCTTTTCTCTTCCTTGAACATATCCAACAATTTCCTCCTCAGGACCTTAACACTTTCTAGTTTTTCTGTCTAGATTAGAATACTATTCTTATCATTCAGGTTTCTGCTGGAAAGAAATTACTTAAGAGAGGATATTTCTGATCATACTTTATAAAATAACAGTTATTCCCCTCATCCTGTTTATTTTCTTCAAAATACAAATTATTATCTATGATAAGTTCAATAATGCCCCCCACCCCAAGTTATCTATGTCCTAATCCTAGGAACTTATGAATATATGTTACCTTACATAGTAAAACACATTTTGCAGATGTGATTAAGTTAAGAATCTTGACATGGGGCGATTATCTTGGATTATCCAAGTGGGGCCAATTCCCAAGGGGTACAATCTAATCACAAGCAGGAGAATCAAAGTAAAGTGATGATGAAAGCAGGGGTTGGAGTGATGCACTTTGAAGAAGGAAGGGGTAAAAACCAAGAAGCATAGGTGGCCTCTAGAAGCTGAAAAAAATAAGAAAACTGATTCTTCCCTAGAGCCTCCAGAAGGAACAAAAAGCCCTGTCAACACCTTGATTTTAGCCAGTACTCACTTTGAATTTATGATCTCTAGAAATATAATAAATTTGTATTGTTTTAAGCCACTAAGTTTGTTATAGCAGCAATAGGAAACTAATGCACAATCTAAAAAGTTTTATGCTTTTTTATTTATATGTTAATTTGTTTAGTTTTATTTTCCTCATTTGTATGTAAGCTACATGAAGGAAAGGATATCCGTCTTGTTACTTGCTGTGTCTCCAGTGTAAACAGTACTTAACACACAGTAGGTACCAAAAAACTTAGTTGGGTAAATGAACTGCTAGATTGAATACTCATGTTAGTAGACTTGAATGGTATATGTATGACTCAAGGTTTAATTAAAGAAGCAGAACCAATAGGACACATACACACACACACACACACACACACACACACACACTATATCTCATGCAATTATGAAATCTGGCTAGGGAGCCTCAGTACTACTTATTGTCTGTACATCTGATCTGATGCTGGGGCTTAAACACAGGACATGCAGTTGGGAAGGGAAGATGGATACGAATTGAGAGAGAGTGGGAATCAACTGGAACATACAAACTGGAGTCCATGATGACTGATTGAAGTGTCAGTTTTTATTGCTTCTAACTTTGATAGCACAAGTGTCCTACAGAAGTCAAGGGGCATGTTGTGGAGCTAAACACACAGACCTGGCCCACGACTTGATGATGCTGAAGGAGAATCAGGGGAAGGTGGAACAGCTACAGGCCAGGTTGTTGTCTCACACCAATGACATGAACCAGAAAATAAGTACTATGACTGCTGCTTCAATTCTTCCCTCTGAATCCCCCATGGGAATTTCTCCTGTGGTTGGTCCATGCTAACAACACATCGAGAAGGGCATTCTGGGAAGTGTAGTTCAACCTAGCCAAGGTGGCACAATGTAATTTCACTGCAGACCTATTCTCTCTCTTAAAATGTCAGATTTTTAAAAATTTCCTCCATGGCCATAGATTTATAACTAAAGATAATATATAACCAGGTTGTTTGATGGTATCAGATTTTCGTTGTTTTATTATTGGTGCACCTTCCATAATGGACATATAAGCACATGCATCTCTGTTAGGCATACTAGAAAGCTCTTAGAACAGCACTTTCATGGTCCCTCTTTCCCCTATCCCTGTTGATTTCCTAAGTCTTTTCACCACTATTAAGTGGTGTATATCAAAGCTCTGCACCTATTTCTTTATTTACAAATATCAGCATGTAAGTTAAGATTGAATTGCGACAAGGCAAATCCCCATGGAGTCTGTCCTGCCTACAAGCTCAGGTTAGCTGGCATTTTAAGACTTTCCTTCAAAATGCAATACTTCCTTGGAGCAAACAATACTTCCTCTTTGGATTAAAGGTAGTGATTACATTGTACCCAGTAATGCCATTTTATTGTGCTCGAGACAGTAACTGGATTGGAACCTCTAGTAAGATTAATATATAACAGTATGATTTTGTTTTTTCTCTTCTTACTAAAAATAGTTGCAGGCTGGGTACGGTGGCTCATGCCTGTAATCCTAGCACATGGAAGGCTGAGGTGGGAGGATTGTTTGAGGTCAGGAGTTTGAGACCAGCCTGAGCAACAATGAGACCCCATCTCTACTAAAAATACAGAAAAAAAAATTAGTTGGGCAACTAAAAACAGGAAAAATTATCCATGTGGTGTGTGCCTGTAGTCCCAGTTACTCGGGAGGCTGAGGCAGGAGGATCACCTGAGCCCAGGAGTTGGAGGTTCCTGTGAGGTAGGGTGATGCCACAGCATTCTAGCCCAGGCAACAGAGTGAGACTCTGTCTTAAAAAAAAAGAAAGAGTTGCAGGTGAAAGCCAACTTCTTTATTTGGTTTTTTTTTTCTTACTTTCTTCTTTTACTTTGGGATAAATTTATATTTTTTCTATTGCTTTGTTACTATGTACTTTGCTAGTGAATAATCTAGCAAAGTAATGAAAATGGGTTAATACAGAACTACATATACAACAAGGCATTACAAGTATATTTAATTATATTTGAGTATTTTTGGTAAGCATAATAATTAATAATTTTTAAAGTTAAAGCTAGATGGAGATCATAATACTGGACTCCCTGTCCATTTGAATAATAACATTCTTACATTCAGCCAGGCTTGTAACTAGTACCATTCTTGATTCTTTTCTTACTCTCACCATGTATAGTCAGCTAGCAATTTAAAAAAAAAATTACCTTTTCACCTTTATATTTATTATTTTTATCCATGTATTTCTTTCAGTTCTTACCACCTCGACCAAAAATAAGTATCCATTACCTCATCTATAGGTCCCTACAGGGGCCTTCTAACAGATCTTCTAGACTCACATTCCTTTCCTTTCTTCCAATTCATTCTGTAAAATGTCACCCACTTAACCTGCATACGATATTGCTCATAAACCTTTAATGCTCTACCACTGTTCAAAGGATAAACGAACACTCTTCAGACTAACACACAACATGTATCTATCTCCTCTGTTCATTCTGTGTTTTTCATCTCTGCCTTTGAAACTTTGTTGAGAAGAATTATAATAATCAGTAAAGCCATCAAATTGAAAGGAGCCCAGATTTAGAGCTTGAAACTTCTGAAATGTGAGAGAGGGTGGAAGATAAAGAAAGATGTAGCAAAAGTTGGTTTTGAAAGAGAGTTTTAGGAAGTTAAGAGGGAAAGAGGAGAGAAATTTTGGTAGCAGTTATACTGCAAGTGATTATCTATTTATGTATAGAGGGAGAAATGAGATAAAGATTTTTAGATGCTTTACTATAGATTATGAGTAGAAAATTTCCTCTGTTATATTGAGTGACTTAAGAGAGCTAAATACTAATTTAATTTTTTTTCTCTGACCAATGATTTTTTACACATGCCCAACACTTGTGGCAAATAGGAGTAGGAAAAGCCAGTTTTGTTGCTTTCAGGGAGCCTTTTACCCGATAAATTTAACACCTAAAACTAGAAGGAGTACGGTGAAAGAAGAGGGTCAGTTATAATGAGCACATGACACAGGGGCCTGGTACAGATTAGTAGGCCAAAGAACACTTCTCTGCAAAAGTGATTTCTATGCAGGAACTTGTCAGATGACAGTTGTGGAAATGATGGAGATAACTATGTAAAGTGGGTAGTACGGTGCATGACGAATGGATATTATCAATACTAATAATCATCAATTTCAAATATTATGGGGGTACAAATGTTTTTGGTTACATGGGTTGTTTTTGCAATGTTTGAGTCAAGGTTAAAAGTATGCCCAACGCCCAGCTAGTGTTCATTGTACCCATTAGGGAGGTTTTCGCCCATCACCTCCCTTCCACTCCCTGCGTTTGATTTTCATTGAGTTTTACTTCCCTCTATGCACATGTGTGCTCGTCAGTTAGTTCCAGTTTAACAAAGTGTGGTACATGTATACCATGGAATATTAACCAGCCACGAAGAAAAATGACTTAATGCCTTTTGCAACAATTTGGATTGAACTAGAGATCATTGTCCTAAGTGAAGTATCTAAAGAATGGAAAAACAGCCACATGTACTTACTATCAGCTATTTTTAACATCCATTTACAGTTCTTGTGTCTTCTGTAAAACTAGATTGTACAATTGCTCAGGGTAGAGCAGATGTTTTCTACTTATTTTAAATCCCTGTAATGCCTAGCTCCCTACCTTGCCATGAGGTGGAGTTAAAGGAGCACAGGATTAGAGTTCTCTAGACAAGGGCCCAAATCCTCGCTTCTGAGCTGTGCAAGTGTAGCAAAAATATTTAACTGGGTTCCAGTTTTTCTAGTTGTAAATTAAGAATCATATTACTTCAGACGATTTCTGGAATGGTTGAAAATAATTAGTCTGTTGTTGGGCACAAAATAAATGCATGGTAAAGGTAGTTTATTAATATTATTATCATTTTAATGTTTATAAGTAAAAATTTATTTATATAAAGGAAGAAAATGATATAATTACATTTAAATGGACAGCAATAATTTGAAATTTATGCTAATTTGGTTGTAGGTTAAGAGTGATGTTTATGCCATCTATAAAGAAAAGGTCTGATCAGCAAGGAAAAATGTAACATTGATATAATGCTGATATCTTAAAGATTAGCTTTTTAGAAAAATAACTTTCATCCAATATAGCAAAAAGAATAAAAAGAAAAAACACAAATCACCCATAATCTCAGTTTCACGTTATCCCATGCTTATAGGATGATATGTTTCAGGATATCTGAAAAATATTTATATATAGGGAGTTATTAATTATAATAATAAATTATCTATTCATTGAAGAAGTGCTTTAAAAATTTACACTCAAAAACACTAATAATTCATTACTTTGCAGTATGAAAATAATTTACTGTGTTCTCTTAACAAATTCTTGACAAATTTTCTATTATTTGGGTTTTATTATTATGATTACTCTCATGTAAAATCTTTATGCTTAGATGAAATATACTCTATTTGTTTCAGTCTGTTTTTATATTGTATGGACTTATATTTTTTAAAATGTGGATGATCTGTAAAGGAAGGGTTAAATAGCATGTGCTATAGAAGCATGTTTCTGGCTCTCATGAAAAGGTATTACTTTGGATGATGATTTTTATCTATAATTACATTTCTTTTTTGCTGTCATGGAGAGCCTGATCTGCATTATAATATGTATTGCTTCATATTCACTAAATCATACAGAAAAAAATCTTTGTTTATAGTTTGAGGAGAATTTTGAAATTACTGCATGAAGATACTTGAAACTTTTGCCTCATTGAAAAGCACTAGATGTTTTGAGAAAAATCAATAAACCATATTCCTACCATAACCCAAAGGGAACAAAGTTATTGAGGTTTGAAATAGCTTACCCCCAAATCATAATTCCTCTAGCATGGGGATTTGTGAGTACCCTTTGCAGCTAACAGCTAATCATACTGCACTTGGTGAATTACTTTCATTATATAAAGTAAACTTAGTCATTGCACATTATAAGGAATGTTCAAGTCTTTTCATTAAAAACACAATGTTATGCAAGCTATTAATTTTTAAGATGCATTACCAAATAGGTCATGAATATTTAATGAACAGAATTGTTCTACCCTTTAAAAAAACAACATTAATTTGTAGTTAGGATGGAAGCTTCATCTTCTCAGTGTAAAATGGAAGACAAGCAGGATACGCGTGATTTCTTTCACTTAACCATGAGATAATTCACCTGAAAATCTCCAATCATTCAAAAAGTTTAGCACAGCTGTGATTATCTTCTCTGGCATCGGTTTTTCACTGTGCACAGCCCCAAATAAGCAATTCTCAAACCTTCTTTAGCTCCAGAGGTTGTGATGTGACTGGTTGCCAACGGGTGGCAGAGTGACTTCTCATTTGTGGAGCATGTGTGCAAATAAATTTTGTCCTTTTTGTGAATGTCTCCCAACTAAAATTTGCAGTCAATCAGATGCAAATATTATTAGGTTTGTGAGGCTCAAAAAATGGTGTTTATAAAAGCACATTTTTAAAACAGAAAGTTCTATTCACAAATATGGCATTCTTTAAGAAATGGAGTTTGTAATAGACATTTCCTTATTAATGATAAATGGATATTGCTCATACTTCTAGAGTCTTTAGGGGAAAATGAAGTTCATTTGTAGTATATTTACTATTAAACTATAAGAGCAATGGTTGTCTCTCTACCATTATTTCCAAACTTTGTCTATTCATAACTCCAGGCTTGAACAGAGGAACACGAGTATGTTCAGCAACTCTACTGTAACCAGATAAGTGCTATACAGCTGTATAATCAAAGTGCTTTGAGGTCAAGGAGTGGGGATGGAAGTTTTATTGTTGGGTGGTGAGGACAAAGAACAGATAAGGGAATGACATTTGAATCCATTTTGTTTGAACTTTTTCTATTAGTTTTATTCCTACCCCATTTCTTTATTTGTATTTGAAAAAATGTTTATTTTGGCAATTACAAAAGTAGCTCATACCCACAAATTTTATGACTATTTAGCATATTATATATTTTACTTATTAACCTTGTTTATTGTCTGATATCTCCCACCATCCCCGGATTATAAACTTTACAAAGGAAGGGAGTGTTGTCAGTTTTGATTGCTGCTGTATCCTGAGTCTCTAGCAGAGAGATCTGCAGAGTGATTGAATAAATATTTGTTGAATGAAGATTAAATAAATGAAAAATAAATTGTGGAAAATTTGCAAAGCCCACCAAAGAGAAAGTAAGGAAGAAGAAAAAACATCTGTAGTCCTCTCACACCCTTGGTAACATTTTGGTGTGCACATAGAGGATTATTTGCTGTGTATTATTTACATTATTGCAATTGTGTAATACAAAACAAATTGCACATTATGGTTAGGTCAGTTTCCCTGATTGATATTGGTTACTGTAGACCTTTTTGAGAATATTAAATGAATTAGAATCAGAATAAAAGTCACCTAGAATACTACTACACAGGGTAACAGTAATAACAGCTTTTTCCCAGTCTTTTTCATTCTCCTATGCAAGTCATGCCAATTCAACTAAACCATTTCAGATCTGTTCACGTCTTCTGTCTCTCCTGCCATACCCCTGGTTCAAGTCACTATCAGTCTCTAACCTCTTGCATGGATTATTACAATTACTTCCAAAATTGCTTTTTCCGCATGCAGTCTTGCCTGCTGTCCATTCCTAGTTTTTGTTTTTACCACCATATATTTTCCTCTCATGAGAGAGAGAACAATATTTCTTCCACAAAACATTTACATATTTTAGTCCCCTACCTGATATTCCTCAGTGGCTTCCAGTTGACCTTGGGATAATATCTCCAACGGTCCCACGTGATTCACTCGGTGACTGTCTCCGACTGCATGCCTTGCTCATCTCTCATTCTCTATGATCTGTACATAGTGCACCCGAATGTGCCAGTTTCTTTCCTCTGGACCTTCACTGACCTATTCCCTTGGATGGATGACCTTATTGCCTATACTTGATTAAGTCCTCTTTATTCAAATTTCAGTTTAAATGCTTCATGGTGGGCTTTCCCTAACCACCAAACACAGTGCCTGACAGATGGTGAGAGTTGTTAATATTTGTTGCATTGAATTTGTGTTTTCATCACATCCTACTGTATAGACTTATTTTTAAGGCTATTTATCACAAGAATAGCTACAGATCCGAGAAGAAAGATGAGATAATGAGTGACTTATACTATTTGTAATTGGATAATCTAATTATCATTTACAACTTAAAAATAACATGACTCAGGTTGTGTAATGTAAGTTTTACAGGTGGAGACAATCATCACTCAAGTTCCTTAGCAATGAAATGGTCATTATGTTGTTCTATGAAGATTTTGCTCAGAAGGAAAAATACTTCGTGTTTAATAAATCACCTTATTACATCCCATCAATGTAGCCTAGATGTAGTTCTAATAGGTAAAATGTTATAGCAATTGTTGGAATGCAATTGCACTAGCCATTGCCTTGAGTCAGTGATTTTCAATAACTGGTTAGAGTGGAGAGTAAGGGGAGGTGATCGAGATTTTAATATTAATTAAAATTAAAATTAATTAATAAAAATTAATTAAATTTAATTAAAATTAATTAAAATTAAAAGAGATGTAAAGAGAATTGAATAAATGTGTTCTAACATATAATAAGGACTTTTAAAAATTTGCGTATAGTCATTGGGGGGTCTCATACGTATGTGTGACGTATACTGTAGAGGAGATAAGTACTGAGAAATCCTGCTGAGTTCTCAGCCTTCTTGAAGTATCCATATACATGTGACTATTGTACCCCCATAATATGATGAAATTAAAAAATTAAATTAAGTTAAATTAAAAATAAAAATTAAAACAACAAGAAAAACAACATACCATGTTCCTGCCATTCTGACTGTGAACAGAATCAATAAGAACAATTTCTCTTCTCCCTCCCACACCTGTCTGCTCTATCATGGACCCTGTGGACAAGGACAGTATCTTAGTGATGGCAAAGAAACGAGGGAAGGATCCTGGATTCTGATACCTTTACAGGGAAGAGAAGCCTTGTTAACTCCTACTTTTTGTGTGTGAGAGAAATAAATTAGTTTGTTGAAGACACTCTAATTTTGAGGCTTTTTATTTCATGAATTGAACTGAAATGCCAATGAAACAAGTAGACACCAAAAATTGCAATATATCTGAAATAGGTTTTGGTGTAATACTGTGATACTGAGCAGCAGAAGATGATAATGAGCTGAAATGACCTGTAGCCAGGTTCCCGAGTAGGGAGCATCTACACAAGATTTCCAATCTCATAGTCTAATGGAAAAAATATGAATCTGTTAGTCTCTCTGTGGCATTTGTTCATTCTTGCCTTTTAGAAGCACTTAAGATAACTTAGCAAATATAATCCTTTATCTAGACAGATCCTCCTTCCCTTCGTTCCTTCCTTTCTTCCTTCTTTCCTTCTTCCTCCCTCCCTCCTTTTTTTCTTTCCTTCTTTTTGATCTATTCTTCCTTTGATTTTTTTTTTAAGTATTGGCAATAGATATTGCTGGAAGAACAAATATGGTCAAGGGCTAAAAGTTAAACATCCATCTTAGACAGAAGGAAAGACTTTCCAGTTTTATATAATGAGACTACCATTTCTTTTTGTAGAATAGTGCAAAGGGAGTGAGAATCAAGTAAGTGCTGGCAGGAACAGTGACTAGCCTTGCTCTGCTGTGCTTATCAAGCTCATACTATTGAGAGGCCTAAGGAGTCTCTGAGATTCCCAAACTCAGGGAGATATTCCCTGTCACAATTAATTTGAACAAGAGTGTTTTCATTATATATTGCTCCACAACAAATCACAATAAAACTCAGTGGCTTAAAACAACCACAACCATTTATTAGTTCGGGGAGTCAGGGATCCTGGGAGGGCTCTGTGTATCAGTTCTTACTTAGGATCTCTCATGCAGTTGTGTTAGGTATCTCCTGGGGCTAGAGTCATCTGAAGGCTTGACTGGGGCTGGAAGTTCTGCTTTCAAGGAGGCATACTTACATGGCTGGCAAGTCAGTGCTTTCTGTTGTTCAGGACCCTCCCTTCTGTTCATGTGGGCTTCTCCATGTTTTCAGT
Organism: Eulemur rufifrons; assembly: GCF_041146395.1. Lineage (NCBI taxonomy): Eukaryota > Metazoa > Chordata > Mammalia > Primates > Lemuridae > Eulemur > Eulemur rufifrons. Next base: position 98,141,314 of record NC_090989.1, on the reverse strand, counting down.
GTTCTCAGGGGAAGATAGCTGGCTTCACCAAGAGCAAGCAATCTAAGACAGCAAGGTGGAAGCTGTAATGCCAATCTATGATTTAGCCTCAGAAATCACATACGAACTCTTGTGCCATGTTCTATTTGTTATACCTGTTATTTCTGATATTGTGTGTAAAGTATACAAGGAGGTGACTTGGATACTGGCTTTTACAAAGAGTAACCTAAGGATATCAAGAATCAGGAAAAAAATGGAATAAAGTAGCTGAGATGGAATCTCAGTTCTAAGTCCATGTGTCAGAAGACTCTGTCCTTTCCATTCTGTTCATTATTTTTCATACTACTGATGTGTGTTGGGGAATAGGGTTATTTTAGGGAATAAAGAATCAAGTTTTACCTTAAAAGACATCAATAAGAGTAAGATTCTCCCATTCTGAAGAATCTGCAAGCAGGACCATAAGGAGTACTAACTGCCCTCCCAAACAGAGCCAGAATGACAGTGCTCTGAATGCTGGAACTACACCCAGACGTGCTGCAGCGCCATCTGATGGGAAAAGTAAAGAATGAGATTGCCCCATCCTCTGGATTCTGATGGGATTCTTATCCACCACAAATATGACTGTTTTTTCTGATAATGGACTCTGACTTTATTGTCCGTCACCCACCCACTTTTTGGAACAAATTCATCTATGCTTATTTTGTAGCTATCTTTTGTTTCTCAGATTCTATCGTGAAAAATTTCCCACTGTAATAATTTTCATGTGCAATGAGATTTATCAAAGACTCAAAAGCCTTAGTAGGTCATAAGAGCTGGGGTCGATTTTCTCAGCCTCCTCATCCCATTTTAAACAGAGAAGCTCTACATATATATGTTTTAGACATTGTAACTATGTGTAGGAGGTTTTTTGATAAAATGATTTTACTGCTAAAAGGGTTAGGAAAATGCTGATCTACAATACAATTTTATTTTATTTTATTTACTTTTTTAAAAATTAGATTTGGGGGTACAAGTATTTTTTGTTACATGGGTGAATTGTATTCTGGAGGAGTCTATGTTTTTAATATACCTGTCACCTGAATAGTGTGCATTGTACCCAGCAGGTAATTTTTCATCACATATCCCCTGCCCATTCCCCCCATCCTCCCTAGGGCAGGTGGTAGCTTTTGTACTTGGAGCACTCAAATGCACTTGATGCAACCTTTTATAGGGAAAAGAGTGAGCCCAAAGATCCATGGAATCCAGTCCCTCAAGGCTGCTGTGGTCTTCACGGGTGCTGGGGAGCACTGGCTGTGGATCCAGTGATGTAGACATCCAAGTTCTGAGATTTCCAGGTTGGGACCACTGCGCCAAAGGCTCATGTTTGGGAGCAGAGATAGCTATGTCCACTACACTGGGTGTTTGGAGGAGGGAAGGTTCTGAACTCCATGTTTCTTCCTGGGCTCGGGTGCTGCTTCTGCTCTGGGATAGGAGTACTCTTCCATCCTAGAGATTCCTCTGTGTACTCATGTCTCCACTGGGAGAGATGCAAGCAACTCTGGATTATGAGTCAGACTCTCTGTGCCCTCTTCTGTCCTAAGAAGCATTTGCAGCACTTCCCACTCCCCTTGGGACAGCCCACCCCATGGGTCATAATGTTGGAAACACTGCTGCTTTCCTGCATCTCCCATTCCCCTGTGGTTGTCACAGTCCAAGCAGGTTCTGGGGGATGTTTATGTGGAGAGGTGGGCTTCTCCCCTGGTCACTGCTGATTGCTTGGGTAGGGGTAAGATGGGGGCTCCTCTAAGTGGTGGCAGTGGAAGCAGGAAGCCTTGGGGGTTTGCTGAAGCCTGGGTACCACAGCAGCAGCTTTGTGGGGCAGGCCCCTCGTGGTGGTGCCAGCCGGCGGGGGGGTGGGGAGTGGCCAGGAAGTTTGCTACCACTTGAGTCTTGCAGCAGCAACAGCAACAATGGCACGGTGGCACTTGTTCCCAGGGCGTGCAAGAGCACCCAACTTCCCAGCTCCTTCCCTGGCCTGGCAGCAGCAATGAAGAGGTGGTGATGGTGGCACTGGTCCCCAGTCAGATGCAGCATTATGGGGCGGGGCTCTCAGAATTCAGTGCTCAGGGCTCAGAAGCTGAGGGATCTTGCTGTGCCCCTTCTCTGGAGCAGTGGCACTGTGCAGTCTCTAGGTAACGCCCTATGTTACTCTAGAAGGTGGAGGCCCTCTCATAGCTAGGATTGCAGAGTCTGTGGCAGGAGTGTGGAGCCCTGGGGGTCTCCTACCCCTTCCCCACATATGGGTGCCTCTCCTGGCTACTGTCATTCCAGCCAAGTGGGCTTCCCTACTTCCCTCTCCTTTGCTTTTGGTGCCTCCCACCACTACTCTATTGAAGCCCAGTGCTCTTAGACAATCCCTCCAAAGGTGAATATCTACTTACCACTTTGGATCCTTTCTGTGGGAGTGGCATGTGCTGGCTGGTTCTAGTCCACCATCTCCGCTCCTCCTCCCACACGATATCATTTTAAATAGCTGCATCCTGTGGGTGGATGTCACATAAGTTATTAAAACAATTCTCTATTGTGACTATTTATTTAGTTTCTTGCTTTTGCCTATTATAAGCATTGGTGTGATAAACAATATCCTAGCCAAATAGTTGTACTTCTTCATCCCATTCCTAGAAGTATAATTCCTGGATTGAATTACATATTTGTTTTTGAAGTTTTAAAATAAGTACTACCAAATCATCATCCAGAAAGTATGCACTAATTTGTACTTCCCCGACCAGTGTTTGAACACTGGGTTCTCCATGCCCTTTCTGATGCCAATTGGAAAATCTTTTCCAAAAGCAAAATCTTTTCAATTTTGATTTTGTTTGTATAATTTAAAAATTATGGCTTAAGTTGAATATTTTGCATGTGTTTCTTATCCATTTGTATATATCCTAACGTAAGCTCTCTTTTTATTTCCTTTTCATAAGTGCATGAAACAAATTATGATAGGGAATTGTTTTATTCAATGCTTATTATATTCTAAGGAGAAAAAATTTTAAAAATAGGATTTTTTCTTTGCTAAGGGGATGCTGAGTATAAGTATATAAATGAGAGAAATCAACAGATGACTAAATTTCTGATCCTTAAGAAAAGAGACATAAAGAAATAATGAGACAGGTGGCAAAGGAAGAGGAGATGGTTGGAACAGGAAGGTTATATAGAATGATAGGTTGATAGAGAGGATGACTTGGGGAAAGTAGTCATAGGAGATTGGGGGACAGAGGACAAAAGTGATTGGTGCACAAGGAAAAAGTGTGGGGATAGAAGAGCTTAAAGGTATAGGGTAACCACATATCTTTGGCTTCCCTAGATAGTTTTGGTACATGCATATTGATCCAGGAAAATTATCCAAGTGCCCTGGTTTAGATGATAAATTATAAGATTATTTCCTAGAGGGTTTTTAAGAGAATATTTCAAAATAGTTTGTGATATAATTAATCATCTCTGTCTTTCCACACATTTTTTAGTAAAATATCCATTCTTTATTAATACATTGATGAAGTAGATCTGACTTTGTGATATATGAAAATACAGGCCTCCTTGATATTGGCCCTTCATGATCTGCTTCTACTCTCTTTCCTACCCTTGTCTTCAGCTATATTTTCACATATGCCTCAACCACTGTAGCCATTTTCAACTTTTTATGTTTTTCAAGAGTTTACATTATTTCATAGTTTACTTCTATTCAGTATCTCCACCTAGAATTTTCTCCTGTCTCTTAACTGCCTAGTAAACCTTTTTTTTTTTTTTTTTTTTTTGAGACATAGTCTTGCTCTGTTGCCCGGTCTAGAGTGTCGTGGCATCAGCCTAGCTTACAGCAACCTCAAACTCCTGAGCTCAAGCAATCCTCCTGTCTCAGCCTCCCTAGTAGCTGAGACTACAGGTGCACACCACCATGCTCGGAGAATTTTTTCTATTTTTAGTAGGGATAGGGTCTCGCCCTTGCTCAAGCTAGTCTCGAACTCCTGACCTCAAGGTATCCTCCCACCTTGGCCTCTCAGAGTGCTAGGATTACAGGCATGAGCCACTGCGCCTGGCCCTAGGGAACTTTTACTATCCCGATTAGGGTTCCATTTCCTGGCATTCTTCCCTATAATATCAATGCTTTCCCTTATGGTAGCACTTATAATATTGTTCAATTGGTTTGCTGGTCTCTGGATGGTAACAATTATGTCTTGTTTGTCAGTATTTCTATCTTCTGTGAACACCATGTCTAGCACAAGATCAATTTTAAAAATACTTACTGAGTGCCTACTATGTGCTAAGCATTGTACCAGGCACAGGTAATAGATGAATCAAATATAGTAATCTTGTACTATTCTCAACATGGTTCTGAATCCAATCAAAATAAAAATATGTTAAGTTCATTAATTATAAAGTAATGAATTTATAGAACTTTCTATGATACAAGGTACAGAAGTGCAAAGGGAAGAGTGATTAATTATGGAGTGATCAAGGAAGAACACCTAGGAAAAGTTACTCTTGGAGTGGTTTTAAATTTTTATGAAAACTCAGCAAGTGAGAGCAGCTGGAATGCATGTGCACAGGCTCTGAAGGTTAAAAGAGTGAGTTTGGAGATTATAAGTGGTTTAGTATATCAGGAGTGTGTGCTCAATAATCAATTTTCATGCAATTATGAATACTGTTTCATCAAGTGAAAAATAAAAATAACTCTAAATAAAGGAAACATTAGGAGGAAGGCCATGAGAAGTAAAAACTGGGTATATTAAGGCAATGGTGATTCAATATGTGTTCCTTCTTTTTTCCTTTTTACTCTCCTCTCTCCCTTGGCAATTTTCTGTTTCCCTGCTTCAGGTTTTATTCTTATTTTTATTTTCCCCTGTGGCTTCTCACTCTGCCATTCCTCTAATTGGAGTGCGTGCTGGAGAGGAGGGAATAGAGAGGCAGCTGGACGGATAAACATGAAGGACGGAGAGGGCTATGTGCTGAGGCTGCCAGGTCTGCCTTTCATCTGTAAATAGAAAAGTGGTCATCACTTCACACTGTTCTTATGGGTTTAAAAATTACACTCTTTGACAGAAGTACACAATTGCAAAGACTAGGATTTCTATATTAGAGAAGAAGAAAGGAGTAAATGATTTCTCTATGTAAGCTTTATTGTGCTTTGCAGATAATGTGCTTTTAATACTTTGAAGTTATGTAGCAACCCTGCATTGAGCAAGGCTATCAGCACCATGTTTTCCAATAACATGAGCTTACTTCATGTCTCCATGTCACATTTCGGTAATTACCAAAATATTTCAAAATTATTACATATGTTATGGCAATCTGTGATCAGTGATCTTTGATGTTACTATTGTAATTGTTTTGGTATATCATGAACTGCACCCATATAAGATGGCCAAATTAATTGGTACATGTTGTGTGTGTTCTGACTGATTCACTTATTCGCTATTCCCCCTTCTTTCTCCCTTTCTCGAGGCTTTCCTATTCACTGAGACACAACAATATTGAAATTAGGTCAGTTAATAATCCTACGATGTCCTTTAAGTGTTAAAGTGAAAGGAAGAGCTGCAAATCTCTCACGTTCAATCTAAAGCTAGAAAATGATAAAGCTGAGGAAGGAAGGCATGTTGAAAGTTGAGACAGGCTGAAAGCTAGGCCTCTTATGCCAAATAGTGAGCCCAGCTGTGAATACAAAAGTAGTTCTTGAAGGAAATTAAAAGTGCTACTCCAGTGAACACATGAATGATAAGAAAGCAAAACAGCCTTTTTGCTGATAGGGAGAAAGTTTTAGTGGTCTTGGTAAAAGAGCAAACCAGCCACAACATTTCCTTAAGCCAAAGCCTAATCCAGAGCAAGGCCCTAAATCTTTTCAATGCTATTAAGGCTGAGAGAGGTGAAGAAGCTGAAGAAGTTTGGAGTTAGCGGAGATTGGCTCATGAGGTTTAAGGAAAGAAGCCATTTCCATAACGTAGAAGTGCAAGGTGAACCGGCAAGTGTCCATGTTGCAGCAAGTTGTCCAGAAAAACTAGCTAAGATAATTGATGCAGGTGGTGACACCAAACAACAAATTTTCAATGTTGATGAAACAGCCTTATATTGTGAAAAGATGCCATCTAGGACTTTTATAGCTAGAGAGGAGAAGTCAATGTCTGGCTTCAAATCTTCAAGGGACAGGCTAACTCTTGTCAAAGTCTAATGCAGCTGGTGACTTTAAGTTAAAGCTAATGCTTATTTACCATTCTGAAAATCCTAGAGCCCTTAAGAATTATACTGACTCTACTCTGCCCGTGGTCTATGGAGCAACAAAGCCTAGATGACAGCACATCTGTTTACATGATTTACTGAATACTTGAAGCCCACTGTTGAAATCCACTGCTCAGAAAAAAAGATTCCGTTTGAAATATTACTACTCATTTACAATGTATCTAGTCATCTAAGAGCACTGATGGAGATGTACAAGGAGATTAACGTTGTTTTCATGCCTGCTAACACAACATCCATTCTATAGCTCATGGGTCAAGGAGTAATTTTTATTTTCAAATCTTATCATTTAAGAAGTACATTTTGTAAGACTATAACTGCCATAGATAGTGATTCTTCTGATGGTTCTAGGCAAAGTAAACTGAAGTCCTTCTGGAAAGGATTCACCATTCTAGATGCTGTTAATTTATGGGAAGATGTCAAAATACTGGGAGCTGATCACAATCCCAAAAGACACAATTCTGAATGTCATAATTCTGAATCTTCAAATTCCAAAAGATCAAAAGCTTTAAAGTCTAAAATCCCCAAATTCACAATCCTGAAAGATAAAAATTCCAAAAATATAATTCTGTAAAAATTTAAAAAATTCTTTGAAAGATATTTATTTACATTTTGAAAGGGGGATTTATTTGAGAAACATATAAAAACATGATGGAACACAGCACAGGCCACTTCACACAATAAAAAGGCAATAATAATGTGTATTTTCACAAATGAACACTCAGGTATACTAATGACAGTCACATGGGTATAACAGTTGTAAGCAGAGGAAGCACATTCATAAAAAGATAAGTAAAAAGGAAAATGCATAAATACACATTACTATGGTTGATAGCTATGTGCACCCAGATTTATAATTGCAGTCATCTGAAATACTGCAATGAACAACCTTAGTTTTTGATGTGGTCAATCAAAAACCACGATGGTCTACCATTGCTTATGTAGTCACCCAAAGATGTGAGATTTTGAGAAATACTATCTTTCACAAATGCAGATGTACAAAAAGGACATCTCCTTATTTATTAAGGTAGTTTAAACATTTTACACACACACACACACACAAATACACACACAATGTTTACACACAAAGTTAATGTTATGATAATGCACTTTCATAGAGAAAAATTTGCAAAGAATGAATAAAACAAATTAGAACTCTCTAAAAGTCTCTACACAATTTATACCTCTAGCATTGGAAATATTGTGAAAATGAAATATATAGCACAGTGAATTTTAAATAAGTAATGTTGACAATTTAAAATAGTATAAAAAACTGAAAAAAAGGAAAACCAAAAGAAAAAGACTAAAAAGTAAATTTAACATATAAAAAATGTGTTACAGGCAATTGCACAGAGATAGTCGAAAAGAGCTGGCCTACTTTCATGATCATTGACTATATTTTGAAGTCTTGCATCTCAATGAATAGCTGCTTTTTTTTCCTTTTAGGTCATGGCTCTCCTAGGATAATAAGTTCACGCTCATTTTCTATGTGGTGCTGCTCTTTTTTTTTTTTTTTTTTTGGAAATTCTTTTATTATTCAATATGCACTAACCTGAGCATTTCCTATTAAATTTCCCATCTTCTGTGTCATGCTTCTGTGTTTTTTTGGGTACCTGGAAATCTATTCCACATGTATTTGTATATACAGAACACAAATTTGGTAGAAACAATACTCGCGATCAAGCAGCAACATTGTTGCATTAAGTGTCTTCATATTCTCCCATGCGCATAATTTTTGAGCCAGTTAGTAACTTCCCTGGCTTCTTCAGACAAATGCAGCTTTAATTCACTTTAATTCATTAAAATCTCCTGGAAAGTCATCTGCTGGAAGGAATGCCAATGTAGGCAAATGACATATTTTTAAACTGTAGTTTTTTTGTTGCCAATCCACTCTGACTTTTCCACCAAATGCAAATAAAGAAATAACGAGATAATAGTTCTGCCTAACATGATGCGATTATCCTGTGACTGTGATTTTGGGGATTCTAGATGTTAGAGATTTTAAACTTTAGGAATTTAAAGCTAAAGATTTTGATTCTTGGGGATTTCAACATCTGGGATTATGGCACATGTGATTGTGTCTTTCAGGATTATAACACAAACTCAAAATATTAACATTAAAAGTAGTTTAGAAGAAGTTGATTCCAGTCCTTATGGATGACTTTGACGGGTTCAAGACTTGAGTGGAGGAAGTTACTGCAGATATGGTGGAAGTAACAAGAGAACTAGAATTAGAAGTGGAGCCTGAAAATGTGACCAAATTGCTTCAATCTCATAATAAAAATTTATTGGATAAGGAGTTGCTTCTTAGGGATTAGGAAAGAAAGTTTCTTAAGGTGGAATCTACTCCTGGTGAAGACACTGTGAACACTGTTAAAATGACAAAAAAAGAGTTTAGAATATTCTGTAAACTTAGTTGATAAAGCAGCACAGGGTTTGAATTGACTCCAAAGTTCTACTGTGAGTAAAATGCAATCAAACAGCATCACATGCTATAGAGAAATCTTTTGTGAAAGAAAGCGTCAATAGTGACAAACTTGATTGTTGTCTTATTTTAAGAAATTGCCACAGTGCTCCCCAACCTTCAGCAACCACCAGCCTGATCCGCCAGCAGCCATCAACACTGAGGCAAGACCCCTCCACCAGCAAAAAGATTATGACTTGCTGAAGGCTAAGATGATCATTAGCATTTTTAGCATAGGGTATTTTTTAATTAAGGTATGTACATTGTTTTTTAGACATAATGCTGTTGCACACTTAATATGCTACAGTATAGTGTAGTATATGCACTGAGAAACCAAAAAATAATTGTGTGACTCACTTTATTGTAATATTCACTTTATTGCAGTGGTCTGGAATTAAATCTACATTATCTTTGAGGTACGCCTGTAGTTACCATGAGAGGCAGTATTATGTAGTCATTAAGAGTTCAGACCCTGGAGCTAATCTGGAATTTGAATCCTGGCTCTGCTATCAGTGAGCTGTGTGACCTTTGGCAATTTACTTAATCTCATCCATAATATCTATAGTATCTAACTCATAACTTTGTTTCAGGAAAAATTGACATAATTTGTATACTTAGTGCCTGAAGTAAAAACTCAATAAATACTAGCTATCATTATCATCATTATCATTAACTGAAATTTTGTCTCCAAATATAGTACCTTTATGCTTTCATGTTTTTATATTTGATCTTACAGACACAACAGAAACTTCTTTCCTTTTTTTCTTTCCAATAAATTCTTCTAGATGGCTGACATTTTCTGTAAACATGTCCTGTAACCAATTTCTGTAAATATGATAGTGAAATGCATATAAAAATTTAATTTATGGACCTGCAAAACCACACAGGGTAGACAGCTGGCTTGACTTTCAAAATCTTTCATAATCTGGGTCTTTCATATCAAACTAGCTGTATTTCTACCCTATTTCTCATTCTTGTTTACTCTTCCTTCTACTGTGTCCTTGATAGGCAGCAACAAAAATATTTTTGATTACGTTCTCTCAGTAAGCAGTTTTTGAGAATGTTACTCACTCTATGTACATTTATTTCAAAATAATGAACATTAACACTTGTATTAATGTAGTATGTTCATTATAGATTATATTCAAAACAAAAATTAAAAAGAGTAAGAAAAAATAAATACAAAAATGCTTTTCTTCTTTACTCAATGGATCATATTGTATACAAAACTTATTTTGGAGAAACAATTGGTCTTTTTTATTAAAAAACCAAGGTATTTTTAAATTAAGCTATGCACATTATTGTTTAGACATAACATTTTTGCACACTTAATAGACTACAATATAGTGCATATAACTTTAATGTGCACTGAGAAACCAAAAAATTTGTGTGATTCACTTTATTGTGACAGTTGCTTTATTGCAGTGGTCTATAATTGAACCACTGGTCCAGGCTATATATGAACGTGTCCAGTGATAAGGAATGAATTCCTCCGTGACTTGGTCCATTCTGTTGCTATACAACTCTAAGTTGTTTTCAAGTCATTGCTTTTATTGATGTGAAAAAAATAAAAAATTATATAGTTAGTAGCCACTTATTATGACTAGGCCCTGGGCTTGGTGTTTTAAACATCTTATTTCTAGTCTCATAATATCTGAAAGCTAAATACAGTTTTTCGCCTCCCAAATACAGATGAGAACATTTAAGTAAAGAAATAATTTGTCCAGTAGAAGATAAGCTCTTGTCCCTTAATTGTAGTTCTATCCTCTGAATATCATAGGAAGTAAAAGGGAAGTCATTTCTCTACTTGGACTGTAGCTTCCACATGGCTCTTACAATCCCCTGTGCAATGCCACGTATTCAGATTTAGCTTTTGTTCAGACTATGTCTGAACCTGAAATATCCTCTTTCTTCTTTTCTTTCCTTCTTATCCCTTTGGTATCAATCCCACCTTCTCTATAAAGTCATTGCTCATCTTCTTTGCACAGTGCCCAGCCCTTGGGTGGGAAAAAAAAAGTGAAGTCTACATTATATCACATTGATTTTAATATTAAATTTATAATCATTACTTGCTGTGATTTTGTGAAATGGCTTTAAGTTAGTTTATAAATTACTTTCTGGTGTGGATAATACCTTATAATTCTGTAGCTACCCTTCTATCCCCATTCATTTGGGCTTTGTTTTAGGCACATCATAGACTTTTACTCATATTTTTGTATGTTTTTCTATTTTGCAGACATTCAAAAGTCAAACAAAATATGGGAAAGAGTAAATAATAAAGCATAATAGAGTAAATAATAAAAAATCACAGAAGGAAAATATTCTATTCATTGCAAACCAATCTCTTGGTTGATATTGTCACATATATTTCTTCTTATGATCAATTTTAATCAATCTAGGTTTCCATATCTAGTCCTAAGGATCCCTTATTAGGGTGACTTTCTAGTTTTGTTCTCTTTGGGCAGTGTTTCATGCTACCTGTAAGACCTTTCTCTTTATCATGTATACATTTTCTTGTATATGGATACTCTTCACTGGCCAGACCAGTTGCAAGGTATGTATTACAAAAGAGGGAGTGGTCTCTGGGACTTTGGGCCATCTCTTGCGTCATTGAGGATATCCTGATCTGGACCTTATCAGTCAATGGAAGAAAAGGAGAAGGAGGAGCATCTTTTTGGTAAAGTTCTAGATGGGAATGAGCTTCTTGGGGACAGTCTTTTGGCTAGTATTGTTGGGGAAATGAGGAGGTATAAAACAATAGCGAGTGGGTCGAAGTTAGATTGTAGACCTCCTTGTAGAATTTTTGTAGGTTTTTTTTTTATGCAAAACGTTATTGAAAATGAAATGGTATAGTAAAATATTTACTTAAGTGTATTAAGATGAGATAATATCAGAGACAGATAAGATAAGGCAGCATGCAAATCCAAAAGCTTTGTTGGCAGATCATGCGGTTCTTTAGCAGTGTCCATTCCCTCCTTTAAAGCTGTTGATTTTGATAGTTTCAGGTCAGTCACAGCCTGATTATTTTCCAGAATTGGTTTGAACATTCTCTTCTTTTTTATAAGCTGAGACAGGATTTATTTCAACATACAGTTGAATAACTTTTTATTTTTGTTTCACTTCTCACACCTTCACATGTAGTGTACAGTTTATATTTATTAAAAGGAAGCCCTTAAAGCAGTGGTCCCCCGTGTGCCATGGGCCAGAACCGGTCCATGGCCTGTTAGGATCCCGTCCATGGAGAAATTATCTTCCATGAAACTTAAGAACAGAGCTTCACAGCAGGAGGTGAGTATGTGAAGCTTCATCTGTATTTACAGCTGCTCCATATCGCTTGCACCACCACCTGAGCTCTCTCTCCCTCCACCCTTTCCATCCCTCGGTCCATGGAAAAATTGTCTTCCATGCAACCGGTCCCTGGTGCCAAAAAGGGTGAGGACTGCTGCCTTAAAGCAAGTATATAAGGAAACAGTCACAGAGTGACCAAATTGTTTTTACAAAATTACCTAATTATTTAGAGACTCACACAGCTAGAGTCCAGTTCTCCTGCCTTCCAATTTAGGAATTTAAAATACTTTCCAGGTTTTCAAGGAGAGTCAATCTTTAAACTCTGGCAGAGGTGGCATGAGGGAGATTCCACGACACACAGAGAAATACAATTTTTAGGGACATAGAGTAGTTCCTGCAGCAATCTATCCCGGGTGGAATGGCTGTGTCACTTTACTTGAGCAAACTGGAAAAAAAAATAGGATTGGCTCCCACTGCAGGACTTGCATGACAATAAAGGAGAATTGCTGCTAACAAAGAAATAGCTTTCATCCATCACCACAGGAGTGAACACGACCCTTCTCAGATGAGCTGCTGATTTTCACCTTCCATCATCCATCTCGCTAATGGTGGCTACCAAGATGTTTCAGCAGACGCAGTGAGATTGGTAGATTATTAGGGATAGCTTTGTCCCTTCACATTTCTAAAATTTTGAAAGGTCAAATGAGGAGACTTTGACAATCTGGGGTGATAAAACATATACTTTGTGGAGAACATTTAGCTTTTGAAAACAGAGATTCTTTATCTATCCTGCTCATTAGTCTTTGCCTGTACCACATTTCTTAAGTCATAAATTTACAAAAATGTTTGTTTAAAGACAAAAGGTCCCTATAATGAAGATAGTTTGCTATCAGACTACAATAGCTGCTTCTGTTCCATGATGATAGTCACAGCAGATTCCTTTTACTTGTCTTAATTTTTTTTAATGTGTGAAATCAATATTTTCTTTGTAGTAACCAGATATAAACACATTCTGTAAAGATTTCTGAGAGGCTTAGCCTGGGAAATATTAAGTTTTGAGAGTTATATTCATTGTATTAGGACTAAAGTTGTGACACTCTGGAGTGATAAGGCATTTCAGATCAACCTGTGTTCCCCTTGAAGAATGGCCCTCAATCTCTGCATTGCATGATAATAATGTAGTGGGATCAATAACCATCATATATTAACCAGAATGATTAGCAGCTATGTCAGACATACTGATTTTGTTTTGGAAAGTTCATTATTTATATGCTTCAGATAATACATGTCTTACATCAAAATAATTTCTCTTTTACAAAAGATGTATTCAATAACCATTTGTTGAGTAACTGTCATATACAATGAACTGTATAAGACATTTGGGATATATAGCAAAGTATAACAACCTTGGAGTTTAGCTTTAAAAATTGCCACTTTTTTGAAACATTCCTTAGCACTCAAATTGGAATATGTTAATTAGTTCCCAAAGCATGACTTGTAACTTTGTTGCAGACAAACTTCATTCTTTCTTATATTATTCTTAGTAATTTTCACATCAGTCTTCTTTCCTAAACTTGAGCAAGGTGTCTGCATTTCTAATAGTGCCTCTTAGTGCTTTGATTTAGGATGTAGAACCAGTAAATGAAATAAACTTGGGATTCTTGACTAGTTAGAGGAATAAAAGTTTGTGAATGATAGGGTTATGTCATATACACATTTAATTTATATCATCAGAATAGTTTTAATTCTGAAGATGTCAGAACGTTTGGATCACAAAGCAATGTTAATATGAAGTAAAAAAGTAGAATTTTGATGGCTGGCTTTTTCTTTTTTTCAATTTGAATTCCTTTTTGCTTTTTATTATTCTTAACGGAAATATGATGAAATAGAATTTTGGCTGAATTGTGACTGGTATACTGTATCAAGAAGCTATAGTTTGTTTAAAATGTCTCATTATTAACTTTGTGATCACAATTTTAGATAAAGCATCATACATTTTTCTTTCTTACTATAATACATAAAATCAGGAAATATTCCATTTTTAAGTAGTTTAACAACATTTACATGGCTTTTGCTTTTTTTTTAACTTTTGTAACAAAACTCCAGTGACTTGGAGATTTTTGAGCCATTTCAAAAATGGGTGTTTAAGCCTCAAGGCAAATATTTTAATATGTATTTCCCTTTCTGGTAAGAACTGGTTTCATTCACAGACTGTTATTTTTGTTGCATGAAATTAGTAGATCTCTGAAGAGTTGATGTAAATTTACATGCAGAGTTTAGGTCTACTTCTTTTTTTATGTTTTTCTCTTTCTCTCTGGTAGCCAGGTGGGAAATCAAAAATCTCATCTCAAGAGATCAGCTCCCATTAAAAAATGTAAGCTCATATCTGTTTGAGATTTCCACAGTTCCACTATTATAGGACTTGGCTTAAAAATGTCTGCCACAAAGAGAAAAAGATAGTCTTGTTTACTTCATAGGATCAAACTCTTAAAAATAAAACCCAAGAACAAGGTAGACTTTTCATAGTTCTAGGGAGGGCAAACACATTTAAGTTGCTGTCTATGAAAATAGCAATAAAATACATTTATTTCCTTGGAATAGCATTTCTTTCTATTTCAAAGAGATGCTGTCATTATATTTTTCCTTGTTGGTGCTAGCTTGTTTTGATTTAGGTAGAAATATGTGTCATGACTAGGAGTAATAAATATTTATCAGATACAAAGTATTTCTATAGAATAACTATGGGCTGAAATAGTCCTATAAGAAATATATTTTTTGTTAATATTAGAGACAGCTGGAGAAATGGCAAAAACCTGCTTTAACAAAGGAAATAGGACAGTAACTGTTGAGTAACGTTTAAACATACTAGATATGTTCCTATAGAATTTTTATTTATGAAAAATATTGAAAATTTACTGAACAAGTTTGTTATTTAAAAATAATTAATTCCACAAATATTTTACTGAGAACCTATAATACTATGTGGCAGGGACTTTCTGACTATATAGAATAATCCTACTCTAATGTAAATGTCTTATGTTTAAATGTTTATATATCTCAGTTTAATAAGACAAAATACGTCTGCAAATAATTTAAACAAATACTATAATCATATTATATTTTGGAGAACAAATTTTTGTCATCAAAGATTATGACAGTAAATGCAATGATCTTAAAAAATACATTTTGAACTTTAGAGGTATAATTCTTCAATTGAAATAAACATTGCTTCAGTCAGATTCTTAGATTAAATTAACCATTCCCATTTCTATCTCTTAGATCACAGATTTTGTATTCTGGCTGAGAGGACATTATAAAAATCTAGATTATATCTTATAGACTAGCATCTAAATCTCACCAAATATTGTCTCCCAGTTGACATTGTTATGAAGTCTTTAAAAAAAAAATCATTTCAGTATTCCACAAGGCCAGGTGTTTCTGGGACACAAGATCAGTGAATCCCATGAACATCAACCTATCGCCTTATTTCTTTTGTTATAAATTGAGCTTTCTTAGTCGGAAGTAATATTGTTTGGGTTAACCTGACAATGAGTAGACATTTAGTAGTCAACAGATGGTGTTGCTGGCAAAGTGTGGCAAGCAGAAAAGGCGAATCCAAATCCAGAATAAGTGTTTATTCCAGTAAGGAAAAATCCACTATGGGGAAGGGGTCCAAAGTAATCAACCTGCTGCCAGTTGGCTCTCTGTTCTCCTCAGTATATGGGAACCTATCCGGAGCACAGGGATGGGTCCTGTTGCTGGAAAATCAGGCACTCAGTAGTGATGACAGCTAAGCCGGCATACGCGGGGAAAAGTCCATTTGTTGAGCTTATTCAAACCCCCCTCATACTACCATGGCTGCTTTTTAAAAAATCCTGTTGAGCAAACACTACTGAGACTGGGGGAAAAAGAGCCTGACTGGCATCTACATGTTATTATAGAACAACTTGTCCCCCCAATTATTGAGAGCATCTTCCTCAGTGGGAACTTTTGGCTAACCATTTGCATAGGACAAAAATACTCTCAAATTCTGAATTAATTCTGAGAGGTCTATTCAGACCTCTTTGTCTCAGACCATCTGGTCAAACCATTAGTCACTGCCCTTTAATTGTTCCTCGTGCAATCTCTCCTTCCAGGAAAACTGGACCACAATATGTACCCTGCTAGCTCTGCCCACTGGGAGGATTATCTTTCCTATCCTTCCTCAGAACCACACCACGTGGGGCTGACAAGCCACAGCAGTCCACTTTAAACGAGTGGCAGCATACTGGGAAGAGAGTTTTGTGAACCAGGCTTGAAAAGTTTCCTTTGTGATCAAATGGTTATAAAAAAAACTTTCCATGTGGCCATAGGAGTGGGTTGAGGAAGTGATGGCATTGCACTGGGAATAAGCACATTGAGCAATTGACCCATCTGCTCAGGTAAACCACTTGTTTCCTCAGGAACTGCATTTACTGATAGAATATTGATGGGTATGCCCAACTTAATAACTTGGAATATTTGGTGAGTAACAGGTAGCTCAAGCTGCAGTGTGCCCTGGTATACTAAGGTGAGGTGTTCAGTCTAATAGAGACCAATATAAAGTCAATGAAGACTAATTACTAGCTAAAGAAGGCATAATTACCCTTTAACACTTGAAGTTTGGTTTCCTTATTGGGGCTTAATTTCCACAAAGTAATCTGAGCTGTCATAGACACTTCAAACATCATTGGATCTGTTGGGTCATATGGGCTAAGAGATAGGTCTTCTTTTCCCGAAGACTGGACCAGCTGGAGAGCAAATCCAAACTGCGGCCCCATTCCAAGTTATTAACATCCAGGTTATTTAGTGTTTTCCCATTGCAGCAGTTATGGAGCACATAAAACATGGATAATGAGTTGTTTTCCTTTAAATTTAATGAAAACTGTCATGCCATGTCTCTTTCTTAGAGGTGAGAATGGCAAAGTGCAGAAACTAGTCTTTAACTGACCCTAGGTTGCTATACCCTCCCAAATTAAAGGGACCAGCAAGCCTCAAAATCTCATGTGATTTTTTTTTTTTCAGCCAATAGCATTCAAATGTTTCCATGGCATTTAAAGTACTGACTTCTTTCTGTTCATCAGGATCTAGATATATGGTGTTATCACTATAGTGGACAGCATCATGTCCCATGAGATAGTGAAAAAGAAAGGTCTTTAAATTAAATTACGGCAGAGAGCCCTATTGTTGATTTAGTCCAGAGATAAGACAGTGAAGGTATACTGTTGGCCCATCCCCAAATAACAAATTCCTTCTCATATTCCCTACTTATTGGGATACCAAAATAAAATATTAGTCAGACCAATATTTATGGACAAGCAGGAAAGCAGGGGCAGGGTTTCTTTGCTTCCCAAATGAGAACAAATTTTGGATGACTGCTACAGTGGGAGAAATTGCTTGGTTAATTATATGATTATCTTTGTCATTTGAAAAGATTCGTTCATCTGGGAGACAATGTGGGGATGTTTTCCAGTTACTGAGTATATCTATTCCAACTATACACTTTGGAACTAAATTAATAGTAAAAGGATGATGTAAAAGACTATATTTTCCCCAAATGGGTGCGATGATATTTCTGGTTCCATATGTTTTTCCAGATCCTGTCGCTTACCCATCAAGTAAAGTCTATATTCCTACCCCTTAAACTCAGTCAGAACTTGGTGACTGCTTTGAGAAATAAAATGTAGCAAAATGGCATTGCTTGCTTCTAAGGCTGTGTTAGAAAAGGATATACAGCTTCCTCCTAGCTTTCTCTCTTTCTTGAGATGCTTGCGATGGCTGAAACACAGCCAGAATGTTGTGAGGAAGCCCAGACTACAGCCAGAGGCCAATGTAGGTGCTCTTGCTAACAGCTCAAGCTAAGAAGTCTCCTGCCAATATCAAGCATCAACTGCCAGACAAATGAGTAAATAAGCCTACCAATGATTCTAGCCCCCAACCTTTGAGGTACCCCAGTTGGTGCTAAATAGAGTAGAGATGAGCTTCCCCTGCCAGTCCTGCCCAAGTGGCAAGTTTTTGAGCATGATCAATACCATCCTATTGCTATTAGTTTGGAGATGGTTTGTTACTGGAATAGATGGGATAAGAGTTCCATAAGATCCACTTGAGGTAGTCTCTGGGCATAAATCAATGTTTAAAAAAAAAACATCATTTTCACCAGGAGAGGACAATATTCTGTGCCTTTGGGACTGTCTGAGTTTAAGATAGTATCCAATCATCCCTGAAATAGCTGGTTATGTTCCTTTCCTCAGTGCTCATTAGGTCTGCTCATTGGCTGAAAGTCCTTTTGGGAAGGATATAAAGGAAAATTTGTATCGTAGACACTCCCCAATTATACATGGTCTCCCCTCATGACAGGTACACCAAATCTATGAACTAACTCAAGTGAAATGCCCATCTTCTTAGATCTTAAGGATGCAGTGAACACCCACCACAAACGATCCCTGCAGATCAGATCATGTGATAACCACAAGTGTGCCCTCCTTTCTTTTTCTGTTTATAAGCCACTACTTTGTTTTTGCTATCCAAACATTCCATTGTCACCTTTGCAATAAAGAGCCCATTTCAAAACCACCGTAACCATGCATATTCCCTGCCACTAGAGTAGCCATCTCAGCACTTTTAAAATATATTGGTGCTTTCCAAGGCAATGCCACTCTCAGTGCTTTCATGAAAGGCTTGTTTTGTGGGCTCTTTGAAGTCACATGGTTTGAGATTTTGTTTGTTTATTTTGGAGATTACAGGGTGGTGAAGATTGGGCTACCTATGATAAGTTTACTTCAATTTTTCTAGCCTCCTGAGATGTTGGATTCCTTCTTCTACATTATACCAATAATTCCTTACCCTTTCACTTTATTTACCACTGTAAGTACATGTTTTATTCAATCAACTTTGCAAACATTTAGACCCCTTTTCAGCTGTTTAAACAGATATAGTAAATCCCTGCTAAGTGTACCGATCATAAGAAATTTAGATTATTTTAAAATAATTCCTTTCCTTCTTAGTATAATGTCAGAATCCATCCCCACATATGTTCTCCAGGTTTTTACTAATACAAATTAGCAAAATTTTGCAATATTTGGTGGGTAAAGTATTTTTACCTACAGCTGAACATGTAGTTGCTACCTGCCTCCCCTCTGCCCCCACAGAAAAGGCAGGATCAGACGCTGTTTCTAGATCTATAGATGAAGAGAGATGGTGAGTGAGAATTGACTTTTTTTTATAAGCCAAGGACCCTGGTTCAGGGCATTGACAGATTGGCAGGTGTTTCTATAGGGAAGCACTGCCCAAAAAAAGAGAAAGAGAAGCTGCTTCCACTGTCAGTAGGTGGTCTGAATTTCACCTACGGGACCTGGCAAGGATGTTTATTTAGATGATATCATTTGACAAAATTTAATTATGTGATTACCTTAGCCTTATTACTATATGAGACAAAGAAATTCTTTTAGCCTAGTCCTGGAAAGTTTCTGGTTTTCTCACTGTACTTTGAGCTGAGAATTTGGGACTTGGAGTTTATAATATCCTTTTCTTATGATTCTCGAGTACTATTAGAAGTTGACTGTTTACCCTACAGGGTTTATATTGTTTATGTCCTTCACACTGTTCTAAGGCAGTGGCTTTTTGATACTCTTAAGTCAGCCTTCAATTAGCCCTGCATTCCAGTTAACTGTAAGTGATAATTTCATTAAACATTCAATCACCATATTTCATAGGTTCCCAGAGGCTGGATCCTTACTACCTCCAAATCCAACCTTCCATATAACCAGTCACAGATTTCTGTTTTCTTGGGGATACGGTATTTGCAGTCATGTCTGCAATTAATTCAGTATCTGTCATAATTCTGGTTGGAAATAAGAGAAGCTACTTAGCTTGTTTAAACAGAAGAGGAATTTGTTAAAACATATTAGGTAGATATAGGCAGGGCGCGGTGGCTCACGCCTGTAATCCTAGAACTCTGGGAGGCCGAGGCAGGTGGATTGCTCGAGGTCAGGAGTTTGAGACCAGCCTGAGCAAGAGCGAGACCCCGTCTCTACTAAAAATAGAAAGAAATTATCTGGCCAGCTAAAATATATATAGGAAAAAAAAAATTAGCCGGGCATGGTGGCGCATGCCTGTAGTCCCAGCTACTTGGGAGGCTGAGGCAGTAGGATTGCTTAAGCCCAGGAGTTTGAGGTTGCTGTGAGCTAGGCTGACGCCATGGCACTCACTCTAGCCAGGGCAACAAAGCGACACTCTGTCTCAAAAAAAAAAAAAAGAAAAGAAAAGAAAACATATTCGGTAGATTATATAATCACTAGGAAGGTTAGAGATGTAGGCCATGAAGCTGTACAGCAAGAGAAAATTTGCACACAGTACTGTGAATACTGCTTAGGCAAATACACTACCATTGTTGCCCTTGGGAGACGATGCTGCAACTTGCACTGTAAACGCTAGACATTAGACAGCAGAAATTGCGTTCATGCTACTTCCTAAAGTCTAATTTTTCTTTTACCATTCACAGTAGAGGATGGATTCTGTACCATGGCTGCATCCTCATGTTGCTTGTTTCCAAACTGAAGTTTTCTATGGATGTATCTGATTGGCTTAGCCTATGCCACATGCCAGTGTTCTATCTTTAAAGGTAGCAGGGAAATGAGTTCTGGCTTCTACCTTTGATAGTGAGAGGTAGGGACTGATTGTCTAAACTAATTTCCTGCAGGGTGGTCTGCAGAAAACTTTGTCTCCTTCCCAGGGCAGAATGATTAGGAACTAATCATTGCTCCATGGTAACTGGCTATAGCTCATGGCTTGTGGTTGTCATCCTTGGTGGAGTGCTGAGGTGGTCAGCCAGGTGTGAGGGCCTGGGTGATGCTATGTCCACAAGGCTTGCACCCTTGATTATGCCAGTGAATAGGCTGGCTTTCCTAATGGTGCAGCTTAAATGTCTATGGCCCTAAACCCAAATCCTTCTTCCAAGGTTTGATATCTGTCCTTGCTAAATCCTAGTAAGCTACTGCAGTGTGTGAAGAGCAATGGAAAAACAGCTCTCCTACTATTGTCTTTGTTAGTCTGACTTAATAAATACTATGCTGGAAGGTATAATGTATATTGTTTCTGATCATTTGCCTTTGATTATGTGTTGCAGGTTGGTGGTGCTCGTTAGTACTATGAAAAGATGATAAGCGACTACAGGCTTAATTAATTTCTACTGCAGATAAATAAACCAATCTATATCTGATTTTCTTTCTTTGTATTGAAACAAATACTAATTTTAGTTATCAATAATTGGCTAGAACTATGGGGTTTTTGTAAGTGGTTATAAATTTAAGATCTTTGATTTGGTATCTTAAATTGGGGTCTTTATGTAAAATTTAGGAGGTAAAAGGAAATAGAAAAATTTAGAGGAAAAATAAGTAAAATCTATAAGATAACATATTTCTATGATTCTTGTTCATCATGGTCTGGCTTCAAATTTTGCAGGAGGCAGACCAATTTGGTAATTAATTATTTTATGAAAACTTGTTTTAGGAATCCTGAACATGTCCACTTAGCCTGAGAGAACACAGTGGCTGCATTTACTGTCTGCTCTACAAAGTAAAATGACCCTGGCTGCAGCTTTTAAGTGCTTTCAATTATTTTCATACTGTATATGTCTGTCTATACATATTAACTAGTCCAGTTTGATGTTTCATCTTTTATTATGATTTACTACAGTCAAATAATATGGATAAGAAATAGAGACAGAGAGACAGAAATGTTTGTGAGTGGTTCAGATGATGGGCTTTTCAGGGGGTTAAATTCATCTGGCTTCTCTGAGTTGTAAATTAATGCTCAGATATACCAGATATCACCAACTTATCACTTAACACTTTCTTTTCAATGTGTATGTGACTAAAGCAAGAATCCTTGATGGCATAAAGTCTGGACCTATCCTTGGTTCATCTTCCCAGATATTTATGGGGATTCCTGGGGCAAATACTACATTTGGTATTTCGCATTCTCATGCTTTTCGTTATATTTTTATTGCATATAAGTGCATTCCTAATATAGTCTATCATTATATGTCACAAACTTTAAGTAAATGATACCATATTATATGTATACATTTATGTTTAATTTTATAGTCAGTTTATTTTTGTTTATTTTTATTTATTTTTTTTTTTTGAGACAGAGTCTCGCTTTGTTGCCCAGGCTAGAGTGAGTGCCGTGGTGTCAGCCTAGCTCACAGCAACCTCAAACTCCTGAGCTCAAGTGATCCTCCTGTCTCAGCCTCGCAAGTAGCTGGGACTATAGGCATGCGCCACCATGCCCGGCTAATATTTTCTATATATTTTTAGTTGTCCAGCTAATTTCTTTCTATTTTTAGTAGAGATGGGGTCTCGCTCTTGCTCAGGCTGGTCTCAAACTCCTGACCTCGAGCAATCCTCCCTCCTAGGCCTCCCAGAGTGCTAGGATTACAGGCATGAGCCACCATGCCTGGCCTATTTTTTGAAATATATACGTGTGTATACACACACATATATATAAATAATTTTTTATAGTTTTATGATGTTTCATTACTTGAGGATGCTACAAATGTTTATCTCTTCCTTTGTTGATGTACATTTTGTAATTTTTTACTGTTACAAAAACTGAGCTTATAAACTTGTGTCTGGGGCAAGTGTCTTTCTAAAGTATGTATATAAGAATCAAATTGCTGGGTCTTCAACTTGACATTTGTTAAATTGTTTTCCAAAGTGGTTGTACCAAATTATGCTCACATAAGTGTATGAGATTATTTTTCTTTTTCTAGTCCACATTTCGCATAGTTAAAATTTAAAAATTTTGCCCACCTGATTAACACTGGGATTATGTATCTTTTATTATGTTTATTTGGTCATTTGAATTTTTTTAATAAATTATCTTTCATTTGCTGCCTATTTTTCTATTGGGTTGCTGTGTTTATCTTATGACTTGCATAAATTCTTTTTATTCTATAATCTTGTATCTGTTTATATGACTTACAGCTATTTTCTCACAACATATGAAATGTCTTTTCACTATTATTAAAAAGTAATGTTTAATTTAATGGAAGTTTTAAAATTTCTACTTAATGGTTTACTCAGGAAATCCATTTCCAGGGCTCTGATTTAATGAAAGGGCATAAAGTCAGCTTTTATTCCTTTTCCTGAAAAATATGCAGATAATGAGAAACAGAAATGCTTTCTCTACTTTATTCAGTGAAACTAGGACAAAACTCAAAACAAACCAAAATATAGATCAAAATGAAGCCAAAGAGTGGTGACTATCAAGTTAAGGATGTGACAAAAAGCAGAGAGAAAATACCTGTGATTACAAAAGGAAAAGGCAAAGAAAACATTTCAAAGTGAGGAGCCCACAACAAGATGAAATATCCCAAACTCTCTTTGTAACAATGGGAATGGGGTGCAGAGACTGGTTTGAGAATTTTCCTGTACCTAATTGTTATGGCTGAAGAAGTCATAAGAAAGACTGGCTGTATTTTTGGCAGATAGTCTGTCAACGTGGAAAGGGAAGAAAAGATACTTTATAGTCTGGGAAGAAGTAAAGAATATATACAAAACTGGATTTTAGTGAAAATTTGAACCAAAAGAAAAATGGGACCTGCTCCACTTCATGAATCACGTGTATAATAAAAATGAATGTAATAGAATGGATTGAAGAAAAAAATATAGTTATTGACAAAAAAGGAAGGTCAAGAGATGCAAAATTGAGTCCTCAATAAAGAAAACAAAAAAAGAGATGGAACTATTTAATAAAACTTTTAGAAATAAATGAAGATATTAATTTATAGTTAAAAATGCTATCTCTCTGGAAACACTTTTATTTATTTATTTTTTATTTCAGCATATTAAGGGGGTACAAATGTTTAGGTTACATATATTGCCCTTGCCCCACCCGGAGTCAGAGCTTCAAGCATGTCTGTCCCCCAGACAGTGCACACTGCACCCGTTAGGTGTGTATATACCCATCCCCTCCTCCCCCCTCCCACCTGCCCAACACCTGATGAATGTTACTACTATATGTGCACTTAAGTGTTGGTCAATTAAGTCAGTTAATATCAATTTGATGGTGAGTACATATGGTAATTGTTTTTCCATTCTTGTGATACCCTAATAAAGATATTCTTTGGACAGCAAAGCAAATTGTCAAGTTATAAGAGAAAAAACATCAGGCTTCCCTCAGATTTTCCATAAAAATTTTTAGTTCTAGAAGACAGTAGAGCAATTTTCAGGAAATACTCAAAAAATAAAAAATAAAAATGACCCAACTTTGTCAACTTTATTCAAGAATAAGAGTAACACATAAATATTCTTGAACATACAGGAAGATAAGCACTATTGCTGTCATAAATCCTTTTTGATGAATCTAGATAATGGACTTTATACAACCAAAATATAAATGAAAGAACTGAGACAAAAGGGATACTGTGAATCATTAAAAATCATTAAAAATCCGCTTAACTGTAAATCTAAACTATAAATCTAACACAAATGTGAATGCTATGGTTAAAACAAATGGGAATACTCTAAATTTGACTTTAATTGATATGTATTTCTACATATTATTCTTATATTTGAATATTTATACCTTTTAGCACTAAATATAGCTCACTCTGTGTCTCTCTCTCTCTTTCTCTC
The DNA here is from genome assembly GCF_041146395.1 of Eulemur rufifrons. Lineage (NCBI taxonomy): Eukaryota > Metazoa > Chordata > Mammalia > Primates > Lemuridae > Eulemur > Eulemur rufifrons. The sequence continues at coordinate 98,116,666 of NC_090989.1, read as the reverse complement.
TCTCTCTATATATATATACACACATACACATAATAAATAAGAAACACTAGAGGCATTCCCATTCATTGCTAACGACAGAAGGTGGTCTACTAATACCATAATTATTTAATATTGGCCAGATAATACAATTAGAAAGAGAAATAAATTAAGGGTATAAAATTTGAAGAGCAGTATGTAATATTATTTGCAGATGGTATGATTCTAAATTCAGAAAAATTGAAGTGCATCAATAGGTCAACCATTTTAACAATAAGAAAATTCAATAAATAACTGATTATATAATTTATATACCAAATTTATGATTCTTTTTAGATACCACAATCAGTGAATGAGAAGATAAGTGTGGAAAAAAGATTAACTTACAATAATTTCAACAAGAGCCAAAAGGAAATACTTAGGAATATTTTAAATGTTAAGTATGTTAGGTATATTGAAAAAGAAGTGTGCAAAATCTATATGAAGAAAACTTTTAAATTCTCAGCCAAAATGAAAACTAATGCGAAGTCAAAAGAGAAACATCCAACAGCATAAAGATGTAAATTCCCCAAAAGTAATCTCTGTATTTTATGTGATGTATAAGTTAAAGGCAATGAACACATCAACAAAACTGCAACCAAGGCAAACTGATATTAATTCCATATATACAAATAAACATCAGCCAAGTGCAGTGCTGTGCACCTCTACTCCCAGCTACTGGGAGGCTGAGGCAGGAGAACTGCCTGAGCCCAGGAGATTGAGACTGTAGTGCACCATGATCGCAAGCCTAAGAATAGCCACTGCACTCCAGCCTGGGCAGAACAGTAAGACCTTGTCTCTAAATAGAAAAAAGGGAGAGAGAGAGAGAGAAACATAGAAGAATTATAAGAAAGTATTAAAAAAAAAAGAAGAATGAGAAAGTACTGGCTTTACTAGGTGTTGATATAAAGTGTTGACACAGGAATTGAGAGACAGATCAATAGAACCAAAACAAAAAACAAAAAACCGGAAATAGAATAAAATACTTTTGGTAATTTATTTCATAATTAAAGTGGCATTTCAAATCATCGAGGTATAAAGAATGATGTAGGTTGGGTGTGGTGGCTCACACCTGTAATCCTAGCACTCTGGGAGGCCGAGGCAGGAGGACTGCTTAAGGCCAGGAGTTCGAGACCAGCCTGAGCAAGAGTGAGACCCTGTCTCTACTAAAAATAGAAAAAATTAGCCATGTGTCGTGGTGCACATCTGTAGTCCCAGCTACTTGGGAGGCTGAGGCAGGAGGATTGCTTGAGCCCAGGAGTTTGAGATTGCTGTGAACTATGCTGATGCCACTGCACTCTAGTCCAGGTGACAGAGCAAAATTTTGTCTCAAAAAAAAAAAAAAAAAAGAATGGTATACTATTCAGTAAAAGTGTCAGGACAACTGGATAGCCATCCGAAAAAAAGCAAAAGTTGGACTCATACCTTATACTAAATTAAATCAACACCAATTAAAGATCAGTGGTAGAAAATACATTCTAGGAAGCTTGACCAAAAAATGGGAAAGATTTCCTAAGTACCTCATAAAACCCAGAAAGCATAAAAGAGTGATAAATTAGACTACGTAAAATGTAAATATTTGACATGACAAAGCTACCATACATCAAAACCAAAAAAATAAACAGGGGAAATATTTGCAATTCATATAGTAGCATCATAGTGTGATAATTTTCCCAATAAATAATCTTTATGTATTGATTAGAAAATAACACAATAAAACAAAAGAACCGTTATTCATAGAAAAAATACAAATTGTTCTGAAACAAATGAAAATAATGACCAAATTTATTCAAAGTAAGAGAAAGCATTGATATATAACAAGGAGCTTGATAATATCCAATTGGTGGAAATATGGTTTAAAAAAACCTTTTATATGTTGCTTAAGGAAGTGTAAATTGATATAGACTCTATGTATAGGACAATTAGCAATATTTATCAACATTACTATCACAATGTATCTATATTAACTTATGTGCTAAATGATGGGAAATAGACTAAATCCTATCAGTTGTGGAATATTTAATAGATAATCCATTCTTATGGTACAAAAAATTTTAAGTACAAGCTGTATTCAGTGTAAAGGCTTCCTCTCATCAATGATTTTCAGCCAACCTATTTCCCTCTCAAAAGGTATGTTATAAGTTATCTTGTCCATCTTTCCACCATGATCATATGCTTTCTTGTGTATCGTTGAGTTTCTTGTGTATGTTCAAATTTAGATTATCAGTACCTTTGTACGTGTGTGCACGCACACACACACACACACACACACATACACACAAAGGAACACTTATACACTGTTAATGGGACTGCAAATTAGTACAACCTCTATGTTTCTGCTTAATGTTGGGGTTCTGAGAATTTTCCTTTCTTCCTTTTGAGGGTACCTTTCATATTTGTTATACTTTAACCAAAATTTCCAGTTCTTTGGTAGGTGGAGTTTTTAGACTATTTAGCCATACAGTGGGAAATTGTTGTCAACAGGACATTTTTGAAGTGAAGTAATGCTGGTAGCCTTGAGTCTAGCATTCTAAAAATGTTTGTGCACATGTTTTTTAAAATAGTCTTAACTTTTTCCTGATATATTTTGTGCAATTTTCTTTCAATTCCTTGGTATTTTTATGTTTACTTGCACATATTGTTTTTATCTCATATTAAACAAAAATCTTATGTGTGTACTTGATCCTTGACGTAAAATTGTTTTAAATCAATAATTTGATAAAATCATATTGATTTTGACCTATACAAATATCTTGGTCTGTCCTTCCCTGAAAGTGCTTCCACACTGTATCAAACTACAAATTCTAGTTGTTGCCTTTTTTCTCTTCCTGGGAATATTCATGTTAATAAGACTTTTACTCTATGCCAAAATATAATAATTTTAATGAGGGAATCTTAATTTGAATTATCCTAATATATAATATACGCAGCTAGAGAGATTTACAAAGAGTCAGTTAAAAAGAATAAAGCTAATATTTTATGATACACTATTTGCAGCTTTGATAGCACAGGAAAATAACATTAAGTCAAACTTTTAAAATCTTTCTAATTTTATAACTGTGTTGTATATCAAAGCTATTTGAATTGGATAGGGAAGGAATTTACTTTTAATATAAATGCACTGCATAATATTAACAGCAAACTTATAGTGCACCAAGTATACGCAGGCATTCTTCCAAGTACTTTACATTTATTAACTCATTTAATGTGCACAATGACCACCTTATGAAACGTATTATTAACCTTCCCAGTTCACAGTTATGGACGCTAAAGAATGGTGAGATAAAGTAACTTGTGCCAAGTCAAACCACTGGTTAGAGTAGAGCTTAGAGAGTCAAACTGAGGCAGTATTCATCCACAGTCTAATCCCTTAACCACACTATATTTTTTCTTTTTCCCTGTTGCAAAATATAGTTTTCGTGATTTCTATGGCTTAGACCATATTAGATAATGTATTGAATGGGAGTAATGAATTTTAATACTCAATTAGCCTGTTTTTGGAGAAAGCTTGTAATTTTTCCCATAGCAGGTTCATGTTCAAAATTAGTATGTAGTATAAGTTTCCTTGAATCTTTGGTGACACCTGCATTCTTATGTTATTAAGAGCCTCATAAAATTGTTTCAAAATATGTATTGTAACTTGGTCTATTTTTCTTAATGACTTTGTGCAAATTTCTTGGTTTATTCAGCTTTTATAAATTCTATTACCTACATAAAATGCAGATTATCATAATATATTTTAGATTTATAGGCTTAGCATTGCAGACCTGGAATGAACATTAGAGATTATCTTGTACAATCTCTTCATTTTCTAGATGAGAAACCTGAGGCCCAGAGGAATGGAGACAATATTTTATGGGGAGAACAATCTTAATATATAATGAACAACGAAGCAAACAAACCAAAACTTTTAAAAAAATATATCATTTGTTGGTTTGCATTATTCTTCATGTATTGCTTTGTTGATCCAATTTAACAAAAAAATTAATTTCTTTTCCAATGTCAATCCTTATTCAATGCAGCATGCTACTTTTTCAATAAAAAAATACAAGTGCTTTTACTTTTTCACTTTTCTTATCTGGAAATTGACCTCAAACAAATATTAACTATTAATAAAACCTAGAGAAATGCTTTGCTGTTGTAGGGAGTATCTAGAAGTTATGGAACATATTTTCACAACATTTAAGGTTAACTTTTTGCATTAGATGGTTTTAGGAAAACATCTTTCAACACGGTTTAGTTTATTTCCATCCTTTTCATTTAGGGGATTTCCTCAAGAATACTTTCACCTGTTGTTTATGTTAGTGGTTTTGATGTGTATTTCTTTTCTATGTCTGCCATCTAAAAATTAAGATTTTAATATTGTACTGTCCCATGTGTATCCAATGTTGTATGGGCTAATATCTGATCTGCTGCTATAAAATTAAGACAACTGAGTACTTTTAAAGCATGCCAGGCAAATCGGTTGAGCAAATGGAAAAAAAAAATATTTTCTGAAACCAAACTGAATATTTCTTGGACAAATTTATAGATGAGTGGTGCTTCTCTGCTTTCATTTGAACTGAACGGTCATCCATGTGTGAGGAAATAAATTTGAAAGCTAAATAAATGCTCTGGCCCATGTTTCCAAGTATCTCCTGCATCATCTGGACTGTTAAATTTATTCCATCACAAATGGATGGCTGAGCTCTCCAAATAAAGTTGGCAAAAGGCGATTCTTTTATGTTTGTGTTAATCTCAACTCACTGAGAAGGCAACTGCTTTTGTACAGAGTTTTACTGCATTTACAAACTCTTTCGTTTCAGCAATTTCTTCTTTACCCTCAAATTCTTGCCCAGATACTTTCTTCTTAAAAGATAACAGTCACTTCCTTTAAGATATAGAATATGTAAGTGAATTAAAAAATATAATACAATGTAGGATTACACTAGGGAGAAAAACAAACCTTGGACATGTTCACAAACCAAATAATTTCTGAAATATTCTATTTTTTTGTATTTATTTTTTTTAATTTCATCTTATTGTTATGGGGGATACAGAATTGCAGGTTACATACGTTGTCCATGTACCGCCTTTCCCCCCAAGTCAGAGCTCCAGGCGTGTCTGATCCCCAGATAGTGCGCGTTGCACCCATCATGTAGGTATATATCCCTCCCTTCCCCAACTCCCCTTCCCGAGTCAGCACCTTCAAGCGTTACCATTCCCCAAACGGTGCGCAATGCACTCATTGTGTAGGCATACACCCATCCCCTCCCCCACCCCCCACCTCAGTCTGATATCCGATTGGCGTCGTTCCCAGATGTGTATTTAGGTGATGTTCAGGGAAACCAATTTTCTGGTGAGTACATGTGATGCTTGTTTTTCCATTCTTGGGATACTTCACTTAATATAATGGGTTCCAACTCTCTCCAGGAGAACCATAGAGATGTCGTATCTTCATTATTTCTTATAGCTGAGTAATATTCCATGGTATACATATACCACAGCTTACTAATCCAATCATGTATTGATGGGCATTTGGGTTGTTTCCACATCTTTGCTATTGTGAATTGTGCTGCTATAAACATTTGGGTACATATGTCTTTGTTACAGAATGACCTTTTTTCCTTTGGGTATATGCCCAATAATGGGATTGCTGGATCGAATGGCAGGTCTACTTGAATCTGTTTAAGATACCTCCATAATGCTTTCCACAGGGGTTGCACTAGTTTGCAGTCCCACCAGCAGTGTATGAGTGTTTCTGTCTCTCCACATCCACGCCAACATGTGTTGTTTTGGGTTTCTTTGATAAAGGCCATTCTCACTGGGGTTAAGTGATATCTCATTGTGGTTTTGATTTGCATTTCTCTGATGATTAGGGATGTTGAGCATTTTTTCATATGTTTGTTAGCCATTCTTATATCTTCTTTTGAGAAGTTTCTATTCATGCCATTTGCCCACTTTTTGATAGGGTTGTTTGATTTTTTCTTGCTGATTTTCCTGAGTTCTAAATAGATTCTTGTTATCAGTCCTTTATCTGATGTGTAGTATGCAAATATTCTATTTGAAGAATTATCCCTCCTTCTGCCCTCAACACACACACACACACACACACTCACACACACATGCACACACTGCTCTGTGAAACTAACATTTGGTGATTTAAAGCAAATCTGAATTTTATTATCATCAAAGTGGAATAATAACAAAGACCTTTAAACTTATTCACACCAATTAACAAGTTATGTTTGGAAAAATATCTACAGAATTAGCATAATGCATATTGTTTATGATTTTTATGTAACAATATGTACTTACGCATTGATTTTTATTTGTATATATTGTGCCATATCAATATTCTCTTTATTAAAAGTAAAAATAGTGGGTGGAGCACATATTTCCATTCTATATATTGAACTGAATTGATCCACTTCAGTGTAATGTGGCATTTTCTACCTTATAATTGTTTTGGGTAATGAAAGTGGGATTAATAGTTGTGATATTTTAAACATGGAGAAAATGTATATTTTTAATAACAAAATTTGAGATATGATATAGCATTTTCCTCTAAGGTAAAAGTATAAAAATATATGGTGAATTAAATGAAAAATAAATTCTTAGTTTTATTATACAAATCCTGTATTTTAAAAGATTACATGTAATAGTTTTCAATTACTGAGTGTTAAAAATAGATATATTGACACAAAATCAGGATATCAGTAAAAGCCAATTTTCTAGTGAGAAATAATACAACATAAGCTGATTGATATAAATTGTCTGATTAACCTTATATTAAATTTGTTTTAATAAATTAATCATGGAGCAACTTTTGAATAGCTTGTAATTATAATTATCCTTGATTCTTAAAAAATCCAATTTATCATTATAAATTTAACTTCACAAATATGAATCAGGCCCTTTCTATACAGTTACCTTGATTCTATACAAATTAGTGACTGATCAAAACATTTTGGTCCTAGCATATTATTTCTTTCTTCAAGTAGACTTATTAAATATTTCACAAAGTTCAATCATAATAAATTTTTCTATTTGTAACATCGATAAAAACATAGCATTGTATTTGTACACATTTTCTACCGAGAGATTCAGTATTACACATTGTCAATGATTTCCAGTTTCCTTAAACATTTTTCAAAGAGAAGCAAAAGACAATGTGAAATTAACACGATGATTTATAATATAGAAAAGTAAAATAGTAAAAGAAATTGACCCAAGGGCTTAAATTTCACTATCATATCTAAATTAAAGCATTTTTCCTATCATGAAGCCATGATGTAACACTTTTATAATCTTATGATTTTGGCAGTAGGATGGGGTTGGGAGAGGACTAAAGGAAGAGGGGTGAAAGTAATTGATCTTTTTCATCTTAAAATATTTTCAAGTACAATGTTTATATTTTAAAAATAATCTCAAACTTTCAGAAAAGTTGCAAGTCCATTACAAAGAACTTTTTTCTCCAGAACCCTTTAAGACTAAGTTGCTGACATGATGTCCTATTCTTCCCAAATACTTCAGTGAATATTTCCTATAAATACATTCTCCTGCATACGGAAATAAAGCCATCAGAATCAGAATAATAGCATTGATACATAATGCCACCTAATTCTCAGATTCTGTTCAAGTTTCACTGCTTAAATATGTCTTTTACAAGAAAATGATTCAGTAGAGAATCATTTGCATTTAGTTCTCTGCTTCTCTCTGGAATAGGCCTTCTGCCTCTCTTTGACATTCATGACCTTGATACTTTTGAAAAGTATGGCCTGTTATTTTGTAGAATGTCCTGAAATTTAAGTGTTACGACTTTTCCTTATAATTAGGTGCACATTATGCCTTTTTGCAGGAACATTATAGAGCTGATATTGTGTTCTTCACATTGCATTCTATCAGGAGATATACAATTTCAATTTGTCATGTTACTGATGATGTTCACTTTGATCATTTTATTACATTGGTGTCTGCCAGGCTTCTCTTCTGTAAAATTACACTTTTCCTCCTTTTTAATTTATAAATAATTTGTGGGAGTCAAGTCAGCAGTCTGTTCTTGGTTCTTGGTGTACTCTTGGCTAAAGAATGACCAGGCATACCAAAAGCAAGATAAGCACAAAACAAAGTTTATTGAGGAAGAGCAAGATAGGTTTATAGAGCAAGAGCAAGGTACATTCACCACAGATGATGAACAGGTCTCCTGTCATAACAAGAGGTCCTGGTTATGGTCTGGAGTTCTGTTTTATATTGTCTGTATTGGGCCCTCCTCGTTGTCCAAATGTCACCATTGAACCACTTTAATGGATAGTTAATGACATGATAATTAGCCTTAGGTTACTCTAGGTCATTTTCCAGCCCCTTATGTGCCTGGACTGTCTGGTATGTGGGTTTTCCTGAATTCTCTTGCAGATTTGCAATGCATTCCTCCTTCCCCTAATTGTGGCAATTGCTCAGGGCAGGATCCAGGTGGGACAGCACCAAGGTAGGGCACCCACCCTTTCTTCCCCAGGTGTGGCAATTGCTCAATGTAGCACCAAGGTGGGGCATTTGCTTTTGTCCCTAGAAGAGCTAGAGATCCCTTACTATCCTAACATGGTAAGGTAATTTAAAACTATATAAATATCCTGTTTTTCATCAAGCTCTCAATTTACTTATTTATATGTTGTAGTATGGATGACTAATTTCATATTTTAGCCAATGATTTATAATCTATTATAAACATTATTTACTTTGAAGCTCATATTGATACAATTTGGTCAGTGGGACCTCCTTCAAGGTTCTGTTTTGTTTGTTTGTTTGTTTTTGTCCTATTGGCATTGTCCTCTTCTTGGAGCACGTTCCTACTTTCTGGCACAACACAGTAGGTCTTTTGTACTTTTGTACTTCCTATACTGCAGTCTTGGGAATCAGACTTTTTCTGAGGATCCCTTATTTCTTTTAGAGAAATATGGCATTTAAATACCAATATAATTATTGCTTTTGGGTGTCACTATCACAGAGATAGATGGGGAAAAATAAACACACACACATATATTTATATGTAAGGGAGAAACAAATTTCTCTCTACCCTAGTTGGTTCTTAGTTGGGACAGACCTCTATTAAAAAGGACAGATTTAAGAGGAGAAAAGCAAATGGAAGTTTAATAACATGTATACCTCATGTATGCGTGGGAGGTACCCAGAGAAATGAGTGAATCTCCAGGAACTGGCATTGAATTCAGGCTTAAATACCACTGTCCACTGAAACAAAGAAAGAAGACTGTGAGAAAATCTAGTAAAGTAATGGAGAGATAACCAGGAAAAGTGCAGTAAACAAGGAAAGGTTTATTATGCAGCTTGAAGTCAGTGCTATCTCTATTGATGAGTCACTAGTGATTTAGAATCGTCCTTCTTTTCCTAACACAGAGAGGGAGGCACACTTAAAAGTGGAGATTTCTTTTGTAGATATAAATTTCTCTTATAGAAGGGTAACTTCTCTATTTTCAGAGCTGCTCCTTTGTCTGTAGTTTCTCAAAATAATCAGCCCAAATAATCCTTATGGCAAATAGGCATATTTTGGCATCATATATTCTGGTCTGCTACATATACATATATATTGTATGTACATGCACCCACATATATATAGATGGGGTTCAGGACACACTACTCCAAAATATGGCATCTTAGCATTTGAGAAAACAGCAGGAGGAGGAAGGTGACTCTCACCTTTCCCTCACCCTTCTCTCTTGAAATAAATCATAGTAAGACCTTTATTTGAGAGGTACCCTCAGATAAAGGCACCCTCTATACCCAGAGAAAAGGAACGTCTTTATCTCTGAAGACATAGGGACACAGAAAAGAAATCTGAACAAACAGGGCTTGTTAAATTTCCCCATTTATTACTATTAGATCATACTCTTTTTTCCTCCAATCCTATTACCCTGTGACTGTCCACTCTTCAACAAATCTAAGGATCAAACAAACAGATTTTCCTATTCTGGGGGTTCTTAATTTCTGAAGGCTTCCATGTCACATAAAATTTATATTAAATACATGTATATGCTTTTCTCTTGTTAATCTGTCTTTTGTTATAGGGACTTCAGCCATGAACCTAGTGATGGAAAAGAAAGATATTTCTTTTCTTCTATAATATATACACACATTTTAATCTATATTTAAATTATTACTACATACCAAAGCCATGGGTTCCTATCAATATATCCAATGCAATTCAACACCACAGGGTTTATTCTGGATTCCTCTTTTTCTGTGTTTGTAACTATCTTTTCCAACAGTGAGAAACTTACTTCCATTATGATTATTTTTTAATTTTTCATAATCTAGTAACTTTATTTTCTTCCATTTATTTTTTTATTTGTATATATTCATGAGGTACAAGTGGAATTTTGCTGTGTTGATATATTGCATTGTAATGAAGTCAGAGCCTTCAGTGCATCCATCACTGGAGAAATGCACACTGTACCCACCAAGCAATCTCCCATCATCTACCTCCTCCAACTCCCCTACCATTATTGTCCATCATTCCACACTCTGCTTTCACGTGACACATTATTCAGCTCAGCTCCCACTTATAAGTGAGAACATGTGGTATTTGTTTTTCTGTGTTTTAAGTTGTTTCACTTAACATAATGGCCTCCAATTCTATGCATGTTGGGGCAAAAGATATGATTTCATTCTTTCTTATGGCCAAATAGTATTCCATTGTGTGAATATACCACATTTTATTTATCTAATCCTCTGTTGATGGATACATAGGTTTATTCCATAATTTTGCTACTGTGAATGGTGCTTCAATAAAGATACAAGTGCAGGTATCTTTTTGATATATTGATATCTTTTCCTTCGGGTAGATATCCAGTATTGGGATTGCTGGATTGAATGATAGTTCTAGTTTTAGTTCTTTGAGAAATCGCCACACTGTTTTCCATAGAGGTTGCACTAATTACATTCCTTGTATATAATTCATCTCCCATTTCTACCACCACCCCCTCATAGGAGCAGAATCCTTTTCCCCACCCTGAGCTCTAACAACGCATTCTGGGATGCCCTTTTAGAAGGTCCTCCTCAACCAGTTTGGACTCTGACACCCATCACCAATTCATTCCTCCTACCTTAACTGAGTGCCTTTCTCACCTTGCTTTGGCTCTGACACCTCCATTCAGCTCATATTGCCCTGTGTGCATACCCTTCTCAGCCAGCTGAGGCTCTGAAACCCAGTGCTCGACTGCCTTTCTACACAGATGTCTTCTTTGCCATTTCTGGACTTCTGGACTCCTGCACTCCCCTCTAAGTCTCCCGCCAGGCACACCCTTGAGTTGTAAACCCTACTTCAGCCTACTGTGTCTGCCTCTCTCTTTCTTCAGCCAGTGTCAATATCTACTTTGCTTGGCCTTATCTCTTAGCCTTTGGCCTTAAATTGTTCATAAGGAGAAGGAAGGGGAAGTGAAGGAAAAAGAAATTTATATTCTTTATATTCTTTTTTACATGCGCTTAGTATGTTTCACTTCCCAAGTGAAAACCTCAGAATATTTACAAAGCAATAACAACAACATCAAAACAAACAAAAACAACAAAACCAATAAGGCAGAAGAACTTTTAACTATGTAGCTGCAAATGAATGCTTTTAACACAGAGAGTAAGTCCTTTGAAAAGAAACAAAATTAAACAAAACGAAATACCTTCTACAGTATCAGGAATCTATTTTGCTCTGAAAATGACATGTAAATATTGTGCAACTGATATCAATTATTAATGTCTGATTTTAATCTAGCTTTTTATCTTGAACAGTCACACATCTTAACAAATGTACTAATAGGGAAATGTGAAATAATTATTTTAAAATATTATAGTTTAAATGAATACTATAATACCTAATACCCTTTTGCCCCTTACAATTTGGGAGAACTGTAAGAGAACAGAATGTATAATTGTTAGTCTAGTTTCTCCATAACCTGTGAACTTTACTTTTTCCACTGAACTTAAAATAAAAAAAGAAATGAGAGCGTTTTAAAAGAAATAATTAAAGATATTCAAGAAAAAACAATTAAAACAAAATCAAACAAACTAGCAATAACAAACCCTACATCATACAAACAAGTTTTAATAAGTATTAGGTCAATCTCAATTGAAAAATGTCATTGCTAGTCATTAGCTTCTTTATAGTTTTGATATTATATTACTATTTGTGCATTAGCAAACATACTTCCAGCAATTTGATCATGATTATGGTGTTTCATGTATCTGTTATTTAAAACAAAATGCTTCTGCACAGCCAAGGAAACTATCAAGAGAGCAAACAGACAACTTACAGAATGGGAGAAAATATTCGCATGTTACACATCCGATAAAGGGCCAATAACTAGAATCTCTATAGAACTCAGGAAAATCAGCAAGGAAAAAATCAAACAACCCTATCAAAAAGTGGGCAAAGGACATGAACAGAAGCTTTACAAAAGAAGATATATTAATGGCCAAGAAACATATGAAAAAATGCTCAACATCTCTAATCATTAGGGAAATGTAAATCAAAACCACAATGAGATATCACTTATCTCCAGTGCAAATGGCCTTTATCAAAAAGTCCCAAAACAATAAATGTTAGCGTGGATGCAGAGAGATGGGAACATTCGTACACTGCTGGCGAGACTGCAAACTAGTACAACCTCTGTTGAAAGTAATATGGAGATACCTCAAAGAGCTACAAGTAGAACTACTATTTGATCCAGCAATCCCATTACTGAGCATCTATCCAAAGGAACAAAAGACATTCTATAAAAAAGGCATCTGCATTAGAATGTTTATAGCATCACAATTCACAATTGCAAAGATGTGGAAACCACCCAAGTGCCCACCAATTCATGAGTGGATTAATAAAATGTGGTATATGGATATCATGGAGTTCTACTTAGCCACAAAAACAATGGTGATACAGCACCTCTTGTATTATTCTGGATAGAGCTGGAGCCCATTCTACTAAGTGAAGTATCACAAGAATGGAAAAACAAGCACCCACATGTACTCACCATCAAATCGGTATTAACTAATCAACACTTAAGTGCACATATAGTAATAACATTCATCAGGTGTTGGACAGATGGGAGAGGAGCAGAGGGGATGGGTATATACACACATAATGTGTGTGGTGTGCACCATGTGGGGGATGGACACTTTTGAAGCTCTGACTTGGGTGGAGCAAAGTCAATATATGTAACCTAAACATTTGTACCCCCGTAATATGCTGAAATAAAAAAAATAAAATAAAAAAAAATAAAATGAAGAGCAGGGTCAACTATTGCAATAATCTGGGAGTAAGTATAGCAACTTTTATTATATTATAAATGTGGCTTCCAGCAGTTAAGCTTTAAAGAAAAAAAAAGAGAAATAAAAAAAAGAAAAAATAAATAAAAATAAATAAATAAATGTGGCTGCTCTTAAAAAAGTATTTGTGATTTCCTTCTGGGGTCCCCTAAGTTTTTATATTCATCTCCTCTATGTCTAAAGGCATGTTTTGAAAAAAAAAATGTTTTCAGTTTCATGAAGATAAAAATAACAATATAACCTATTTAAGATGGTATTGTACTCCTCAATAAATTGTAAAATGTCATTTATTTATTTTTTTCAATAATTATAATTTCCAAGATCAATTCATTTCCAGCATATATTTGGTAGTGTTCTTATGATAGAAGATTATCTGCTTTATGTAATTGCAAATTCTGGTAGCTTTAGCAACAAAATGCCTTTTTTAAATTTAGAAACTCATTTATTTTCTGTCACTTTATTCTTTACTGTTAGGAAGACAAGCTGTTTTCTGTTAAATAAAAAATAAAAAGAGATACTATTATAATGGGTGAATTGTTAACATTTGCTCTTTGTTTCAGTTTAAGCTAAGGGGAGAAGGAACAACAAATTCTTACAGAAATTAAAAGACTTTTATATAGAGATAGGCTCTCTGCTAGAGAAGTAAATGCAGCAAGGAGCCAAATTCCTTCGTTATGGATTTCATGGAAACGTGATCAATGCCTTCTAAGGAATTTGTTTTAACAAAGTGGAGCTTTGGAAATGTCCAGAACTTGTCTATAGAGGGGGCTTAGCTAGTGCTACCTAAAGAAAAAGAGTATCCCATTTATAAAAGCTCAGTTTTTAAACTGTGTAAAACATATACTCATACAAATAAATAACTAGAATGTGTTAAAATTTTATTTAATTTGTTAATGAGGTAATAAGCAGAATGACAGGAAATTGATTTAAGGAGTATATGAGAAACTGGGATTTATGTAGTCAGTGAGGAAGGGAATGATGAAATAAGGTTTATGTCCTATAGGACAATGCAACCATAAAATTTTTCTAACAGGCAAGGGGAAAAAAATCACCACTTATCAGTTTTCTATAAACTAGCCTCTTTCTTTACAGGGTTGTGATATGCTTAGGACTGAATCACTTATGGATACTATGTCATGTAAAGTTACACATGAGAGTAAAAAGAATTAATATGATGAGATTATGAGAAAGTCCTCTATCATAATATTAAAAATCATTATCATTATCATTCTGCCTTATTTCTAATTTTTAGATAATTTTTTCTGCCACATTTTTCTACACTTTAATACTTTCAATAAATGTATTAGGAAAATAAAAATTATTTTCCTAAAAAAGTTATTAGGAAAATAATAATATTGAGGTTGTCAGATTCTTTGGAGGATCATCTAGATATCAGAGAAGGATCATATTCTAATGTCGTAAGATTGACAGACTCAACTTTATCCTCACTTTCTAATAGTAGATTGGTTTGTTTTGATTACTGTTTAATCAGAGAACTTGAGTATAAAATCTGAAAGGAATGTTAGCAAGGATATATTTACTTTGATACAGTTAAGAAAACTGAGGTTCAAGAAATTACAAATTGCCTAAATTCTCATTGCAAGTTAGTGACTAAATGGTTAGTTATCTCCTAATAACCAGCAATGCATCTTTTCTCCTGTTAACTCATTTATCAACTTGAATACCATAAATAAGTTTCTTAAAGTGCTTATTTATTGCCAAGGAAAAAGGGAAAAAGAGAAAGAGGCGTATTCTAGGGAACTAAGAAAGAGTTGCACATAACGGTGATCTTAGAACACAGTGGCCTCGCTCACTATGCAGTGGTGATTTCCAAATTTAAATTGGCTGGTCCTGGCAGTTTCTAGAGACCATTGTGGATTTCTTAGTAGCAATCCATGATCATTTAAATAATATCTTTTCCACCATAAGCATTTTCAAACAATAGATGTTGCTTTACCAGAGGTCAAAGGGGTTGTTTTTCCAGGGATATAGGAATAATAATACATACTCATTCCAAGAATGGCTAAAGATATAATTTGGAGTTTCTTTCATCCATCTGTTGCAAGAGAGGATGAATGGCAGAAAGCACAAAAACACAACTAAATACTTTGTAATGGAAAAATTACACAGTAAAGGTCTTCTTTTAGTTTTTTTTTAGGGAAAAGGAGAAATTTTTTATCTTAACATTTTGCCTCCCAAATGTTAAACAAGAGATATAAGCCAAAATACTGTTTAGCTTCAAAATCCTAGAACTGCAGATAAAAATTATTGTATTCAATTAGAAATAAAATAACTCATTTATGCTACATGATGTCTTTGCTCAGTAGCAGGTATAAATTGTACTGAAAAAGTAGGTAAGCAAAAAATATCACAGTACTTTTTATAAATAAAAATGAATCTGAATGTAAGCTCTCATTCCACTGGGCTAGTGGGAAATTCAGTCTCAATCATTACCGAGATTATCTTTCTCCCATCCACCCTTACACCTCAGATCTTACATATTCGAGAACACTTAATGCAGAATGAGGTATTTCAGTCATAATGGGTTTGGTGACCCTGCTGTCTAAACCCACAGGGTCTCTTGAAGGCATCCTTTGCAGAGGCCAAAAACTTTGAACAAGCATCTTCTCCTGTGTCACTGCCAATTCTCATCTCTGAGAAGGCAAAGAAATTTGGTTATGAACTTCTAAAACCTCAAAACAATATCCTCTCCTTAATCTGGGGACTAATGTCTAATATGGCTCCTCACCTCAGATGCTTTTCTGTCCTTCCTCCCTCTCTGGCATACTATGGCATAATTCCCTTAATAAATCTAGATTTTCAGAAACAAAAGAACAGAGATTATTCCTCAGACAACTTTAGATTTCAAACCTGGCTAACTTTTTTAAAATGGAAGAGAAGGAAATTTGCAGGCAGAGTTAAATACAAATAATAACTCAAATAATTTGCCTTCCATTATGATTATAAAAAATTATATATGATTCAGAAGATCTTTTGTAACAAAGAATATAAATGTAAAATACTGATGTCCTTTAGCAAAAATAGATGTCATAGATTGGTTTTCAAAAAATAATATAAATTAGTAATATCCAAATGACTTTGGAATTAGATTCTGCTACTGTTAAAACAACATTCTTGGCCAGGCGTGGTGGCTCACGCCTGTAATCTTAGCACTCTGGGAGGCCGAGGCGGGTGGATCGCTCAAAGTCAGGAGTTTGAGACCAGCCTGAGCAAGAGAGAGACCCCGTCTCTACTAAAAATAGAAAGAAATTATCTGGCCAACTAAAATATGTATAGAAAAAATTAGCCGGGCATGGTGGCGCATACCTGTAGTCCCAGCTACCTGGGAGGCTGAGGCGGTAGGATCGCTTAAGCCCAGGAGTTTGAGGTTGCTGTGAGCTAGACTGCTGCCACGGCACTCACTCTAGCCCGGGCAACAAAGCGAGACTCTGTCTCAAAAAAAAAAATAAAATAAAACCACAACATTCTTCATGGGGGAAAATTTAAGTGGTTAACTTCCTTCTGACTGCTACATCTCTGAATGATTTTACCACCTTTATCTTATTCATGGAGCATAATTTTGTCTTGACCATCACAAAATGGTAAAGGGTGATAATGACTTTTTATTTTTAACCTATTCCTCTGGCTCTCATCATTGTCTCAGAAAATCAGAGCATTTCAGTGCCTAAAATGTAAGCAAACAACTGCAAACCATCTTAAATTTATAAATAATTTTTATTCTATTTACCCTTATTAGAGAGACTTTCAAGATTTATCCAAGAGAATCTCTCAAAGCCTCTTATCACAACACAGAGTTATTTGCTTTTAGCTCTGTTCTTCATAATTTCATGCAAATATGGCAGAACAGACTTCCCTTGCTTTGTCAGCCTCTTTTCACATGTCTATCTTTATCTGGGACAGGAAGCCAAGATGTATTTGACCTCAGTTACACTTATTTTTCCCAAACTTTCTAAAAACTATCTGGTTTTACTGCTGTAGCCAGCTTACTTCATTTTTGTACTCAATATTGAATAAATTCCTTTTCAAATCCATCTATATGACAGTTTCTAATTTGTTGCAACATGAAAATTGGAGAACAAATAAGTTAATGGCAAATATTCAAGTTATTTAGAATTTCAGTATGTGAATACCAAGAGCTATTCTGATTTAGCAACACATGGGCTGAACCAGTCGTCAACTCATGTGTTGCTAAATCAGATGATCAGCACTTCTGTACTGTGATGGATATATTCATAACATATTACTAGAAACATTTTAGCATTATTTTTATTGGAGGACTAGGGAAAATTGTATTTGTATGTGAAACTAGTCCAAGCAATGAGGTTTCTTTGTACTGAAAGTACTTAGTTTCTCTAAATTATCTGGTGCAATGTCCATTTCATGGTTTGTGTTTAATAAACTCAACAGAGATGTTCTAATTATAGTGGAATTAAGGAATTAATCATTACTGATTCATATTAAGATTTATGCTAAGCTCTTTATTTTCTTAATCAGAATCACACCTTTTATTTTAACTGAGTGTATTAGGTAACTTGGTTTTCAGCCTCATCTTCCAATTCCTCCTTGAAAGAGTTTTACTTACTCTGTACTCCTGCCAAAAACTGCTTCTTGAAGTTTTTGGCCTTTTTTTTTTAACCTTTGCACATTCTTTTTTATTACTCTTCTCCTCCATCTCTACCTATTGAAATTTTGCCCATCCTTTAAGATTCAACTGAAATTCTATCTCCTCGAGGCATCTCCTCAGTATCTTGGCTGAAATATGAGCTCTGTCCCCTCTGAATTCTTATGGCATTTTGGTTCCTCTTCTATGGTCACTTAATTTGAAGTTATTTAAATATAAGTAATATTTCCCTCATTAGATTCTAAGATTCTTGGTGGGCAAGATAGTCCATTGTGTGTTTTGGGACAGATCCTAATCCAATTCCATGAATGTAATGGCCATGCAATGTTTATTTGTTGACTGAATGGTAAAGACTACATATAGTTATTGCCTTCAAGGCTATTTGTAGTCTAGGAGTAGCCCCCAATCTCAAAATAAAAAAAAAAAAAAAGAGTGTATTGAAGACTGACCATTATAAAACAGATTTCTATTCTTATTTATTTCAGCTGCTTCTCCACTTAGCTGTATTCTTTTCATCCTGAATTCCTCTTATTTCATATTCTTCCCACTTTAGGCAAGAAGGATGAAAAGAAGGTCAAGGGTAAGAGGTCAATGTCTTAGTATTAGAATCAATCAGGATGTTTTCACTTGCTAGTCTTCCACATCAAGCTACTTATATATCTGTGTTCCTGACTTCTGCTTTATTTGACCTTTAATTGTTATTACTCCTTTTCACCTTGATGGACTTTATTAATCTTCATTGATCTCTTGACCAGATAAAGTTATGACTCCCAGGTTGTGCATTGAGCTTCGGTTCTTCCCCATGACTTTTTTCAGAACATGTCTCCCACCAGCCTCATACCTACCCCTTTCTCACCTGACAAGCCATGTTTGCTGTCTTAGCTTTAAATAGACCAGTGCGTGAGAGTGAGACACGGAGGAGAGAAGTGAGAAAGGAGGGGTCAGAAAAATGGAAATTAAACCCTGAAACAGATTTCAAAGGTGATGTCACCAAGGCTCAAAGAGATTCATCCATTAACTGGCCCCATGGCTCTTAAGTGGCAGAACCATGAGTTAAGCCCCCTCCCTGTACCCTTATTATTTAGGTAGAGAAAACTTTTAAAAATCCTTTAGCACTTAACAATTAGAAATAATTTTAACTCAACAATGTTAACCAAGTTGCTAGGCTTTTCAAGTTTCTATAGGAGTATAGGAGTGATTGCTTTCAACTAAGATGATTGAAAGGGGCCTTGGGTCTGCTTAAGCATTTTACAATAAAATGTCTACATGTCTTCTCAGGAATATTCCAGAAATGTAAGTTGTCCTGGGGTAAGAGAAGAGACTTCACTGGCAAAGTTTAGGTGATCTTCTAATGAGAAATTGTGTGATATGCACAGGGATTTTTTTTTTAATCAAAACACTATTGTTTCTTCTGCAGGAGATGGAGATGGGTTTTTAAATTTATTTTTATTTTAATTGTTTTGAGACACGGTCTCAGGCTGGTTGCCTAGGCTGGTTTTGAATTCCTGGGCTCAAGCGATCCTCTTACCTTGGCCTCCCAACATGCTAGGATTACAGATGTGAGCCACTGTACCCAGCCAGGAGATGGGGTTTTATTTAAAGATCATGAGTCTTTAGTCTGGTACGTGGTAAAACTTTGAGGAAGTTTATGTGTCTAATTATAAAAATGTGCCATTTAATCATCTTTTCTTTGTGCTTTGGCACACATTTTAAGCCAAATGGGGCATATTTTTAGGAAGGTCCAGGGTAAACCTTCCTATAGTCATATATGGGCAGATGGTTTATTATTTGGATGTCACCATGGATGTTTTTGTTATGATATAGCAAAGGCTTTTAAGACAATCTGCCATACCAAAATCTAGAAAAGCTTACTTTTTATATTTGTTCCCTATGATTTTCCTAGTGTTGACGGTGAGTTTACAGTGCTGGATTCACCCTTTCTAGCATATAATTTTCTTGTTCATTACTCAATTCTACGGGATGAAGATGGTCAAGTGGAAAAATTCCATTTGCATTTGTAAAATGGTTTACAATCTAAAAAAGGAGAATTATTTTAGAAACACTATTTCTTTTGATATTTCCAGCAACCTGGAAAGTTAAGAAAGGCAGGGAGAGCTACTTTATTTTACATGTGAAGAAACTGAATTTTAGACAATTATGTGTCCTGCTTAAGATAACATAGTCAGTATGTGACAAAACCAGGACAGGAACCACACCATCCATGGACTCCTTCCTGCTTCTTCTAGACTGTAAGCTCCACTAGGATAGAAATCTTATCTAACTTTTTCAAGATAGTACCTTCAGCCCTAATTTTGAATAATTATTTGTTGAATAAATAAATGAACAAATTAATTCTCTTTGCATCATATTATTAACACAGGTCTGAATTATTCATGCACATTTGTTCCAAGTAAAAGATGTTTCTTCCTCCTTCCCTCCTTCCCTCCCTTTCTCTCTCTCCACTCCCCTTTGATTCTTTTTTTTCAAGATCACAAGGTCTCAGTTATTTCTCAGTGCACAAATCCTAGCACAGTGCCTCATCTAAAAGACACTTAATGTTTCTTGAATGAGGGAACAAAGAAATCCAGTCCCATGTCCACAATCCTTTACACTGGAAGATACTGTTTTCTGAGAACATTCAATTCCTAACCAGCTGCATTTGTTTAATAACTGTGTCTCTTTCTGTGAAGCATGTTACAACAAATTCCTGAGCTCTTTATTAAGATCTAACAAAGATCAGGTTGTGGTGAATGGTACTCAACAAGCAACAGGCAAAAGATCGTTGAGGAGGAATGTCCTCAACACGGTTCAACTTTGCTTCCTCTTCCTTGGGTTTGCAGCTTGAATTATCTCTTCTGTAAATCAGTCCCAAGTAGCCTGAAAAGAGTTGAATAATCTGTTTACTCTGTGACTATAATACTTGCTAGAGAACTACTCAAAGGACAACATGAGTCATGACAAACAGCTGAAATCTTATTTAGGAAAGTAATTATGAGTCATCTTATTGGTGATTGTTAAATATTAAAACAATCCTTCTTTTGACATTTATTCTTCCTCTGAGCTACTAGGATAACTTATTGTCTGTACCACTCATTTGGCACTTATTTGCTGCTTTAAAAGTCATTAAACTTTTCCTGTTTTTTCTTCTCAATTGTGATTTAGTTAGAAGTATAAAAGAAAATGAAATAAAGTGAAAAGATAAGGGGTTTGGGATCATATATGGCATTTAATCCTGTCTTCTTTGATTACCAGCTGCTGGAATTTAGACAAGTTATTTTTTCAAAGTGGGGATAAAAATAATTCTGTAAGACTGTTGTGGGAATAAATGATCAATTGTTAAATGTAAGAAGGACCCCAAAACAAAAATGGAGGTAGCATCTCTAAATGTCTAGCTCTTCAGGTATGTGTGTGTGTGTGTGAGAGAGAGAGAGAGAGAGAGAGAGTTTCCATACGAGGGGCAGCCACCTCGCAATGGTAAGGGAGGAAGGGTGCCCCTCCTGTGAACAGATGCAGAGAAACTATGCTAGACAAGGGTCTGGTTTGCCATGGTACCTAGTCTATATAGAAAAGGAATGGATCAACAAGTGGCACAATTTCAGGAGAGGTAAGCATGTGCCTTTCTACAGGTTTAGACCAATGTTTGCACAATAGCCTTCCTAGTGAAAAGACTGCTAATGCCAGAATGAGAGGTCAGCCCATGGTGGCAGTTCTGATGGTGGTCACTGTACTGGGCTCAACAGTAGAGGAAGCAGAAGAATTTTGAAGGAAGCCTGGAAGGAGATGGTGACATGAAGAAGTAGTTTCTGGGACAAACAGAGTATGAAGATTTTAGTAGATCCTAGGGTTAATGTAATGGCAAACAAACAAACAAAAAAACCTTTGAAGCCATCTACCTGTTTACTTAAGAAAGTGTTTAGCTACAAGCAATGGAAAACATGATAGAGAATAACTCTGGGCCGGGCGTGGTGGCTCACGCCTGTAATCCTAGCACTCTGGGAGGCCGAGGTGGGCGGATCGTTTGAGCTCAGGAGTTAGAGACCAGCCTGAGCAAGAGCGAGACCCCATCTCTACTAAAAATAGAAAGAAATTATCTGGCCAGCTAAATATATATAGAAAAAGTTAGCTGGGCATGGTGGCACATGCCTGTAGTCCCAGCTACTTGGGAGGCTGAGGCAGGAGGATTGCTTGAGCCCAGGAGTTTGAGGTTGCTGTGAGCTAGGCTGACGCCATGGCACTCACTCTAGCCTGGGCAACAGAGTGAGACTCTGTCTCCAAAAAAAAAAAAAAAAGAGAATAACTCTGAATACTGAAATTTATTCTTTCATACATTAAGAATTCTAAAACGGGCAGCCAAGAGTTGGTGCAACTATTCAGAATGTCACCAGAGAACTAGACATTTTCTATCTTTCCACCTAGACATTCTTAATGGGTGGCTTTTTCCCTTATGGTTTCAAGATGGCAGCTGTACCTGCAAATTTCACATTAAGATTCTGAAAAGGTAGAAAGTAGAAAAGCCAAAGTTATTCTCCTCCTTGGGACTTATCTTTTTATTCAGGAAGGGAAACCCTTTCCATAGATGTTCACTTACAGAATTGTCCGGGACTGTCACATGACTACCCTGAATATTAAATACATTTAAAATTAAATGTTCAGGCCGGGCGCGGTGGCTCACGCCTGTAATCCTAGCACTCTGGGAGGCCGAGGTGGGCGGATCGTTTGAGCTCAGGAGTTCGAGACCAGCCTGAGCAAGAGCAAGACCCCACCTCTACTAAAAATAGAAAGAAATTATATGGACAGCTAAAAATATAGAAAAAATGAGCTGGGCATGGTGGTGCATGCCTGTAGTCCTAGCTACTCGGGAGGCTGAGACGGGAGGATCGCTTGAGCTCAGGAGTTTGAGGTTGCTGTGAGCTAGGCTGACGCCACGGCACTCACTCTAGCCTGGGCAACAGAGTGAGATTCTGTCTCAAAAAAAAAAAAAAAAAAAAAAAAAATTAAATGTTCAGCCTTCTAGGCTTTCTAAGACAGACTAGCAAGAGAGAAACTGGTTGGGAACAAGTGCTGAGTGGGCAGGTTACCACTTCTGCCACCCAGCCCAAACATTATTTAGGCCACCCAGTGGTCTATAAGGGACAAAGTATGTGGGGCAAAATGGTGTAGGTCAAGGTGAGTTTCTCCTCACTGTGGTGGTATGGAACACAAAATCTTAAAAACAATTGTTTCATTACCCCTGGAGATGGATTATTAATACCTACACTCATCCATTGCTTTGCTGATAATGACTCCATAATTGCTGTCTCTATCTATATGGTTAAATATCAGCTATAAGGCATAAACATACTGACACAGTACCTGACAGAAAGCTAATGGGTGCAGTGTGCACTGTCTGGGGGAGGGGCACACTTATAGCTCTGACTCAGGTGGAGCAAAGGCAATATATGTAACCTAAACATTTGTACCCCTGTAATATTCTGAAATAAAAAAATGGTGAATTTTAGATAATAATATATATAAAATTCATTACATATACATTTGGGGAAAAAAAGACAGCAAGTGTTCAAAGTATATTAGCTTTCTTCCTCTCTATTTTGTGCCCCTGATACCTTTGCTCTATTCAGTGTTCTTTTGATAGCTAAGAACAAAAGCACACTAAACTAGCTCAAGGCAAAGTGAGGGTACCTCTCTTTTCTCTCTGCTCCTTTGTATTTCCCTCTCTATTTCACTCTGGACCAGCTTTCTCTATGCATGGTGCCTTAGTGAGTTTGGGTCACTGTAACAAAATGCTGTAGACCAGATAGCTTATAAACAGCAAAAATTCATTTCTCACAGTTCAAGAAGCTGAAAGTTTGTGATAAGGGTGCCAGAATGTTTGGGTTCTGGTAAAGCCCTGCTTCCTCATTGCAGACTGACAATTTCTAGTTGTGTCCTCACATGGTGGAATGCAGAGAGAACTTTGAGGTCGTTTTTATAGAATACAAATCCAATTCATGAGGAATTCACCCTCGTGACCTAATTAACTTCCAAAGGTCCCATTTTCTAATACCATCACATTGAGAATTAGAGTTTCAACATACGGATTTTGCAAGGGACACATTCAGTCCAAAACACATGGATAATATTGTTTTTTTTTTAACCAGGTTCCTACTGCACAACTATTCTTATGACTCAATTAAAATTCTATCAGTAAATTAAGGTAATATATACTCTTTTTTCTTCACATGTGATAATGAATTTGTTCTTTTTTAAAAGTGTAAAGTTTTATACAAATGTCTGTCAGATGTTCTAGCTGTATCCCACTATTCATTCTCCTTTTTCTCTTTAATAATAACTTCTAGTTTTAGTTGGGCATATTGTCAATGAGGTAAAAGTTTACACATCCCCTTATCCATGGCAACCAAGTTTCAGCCATAGGACAAAGTTTTGACCAATGCGTTGGAAGTGAATGTACCATGTGTGACTTTTGGAAAACCTACTTAAAGGAAAGAAGAAAGCCTTCTG
Organism: Eulemur rufifrons; assembly: GCF_041146395.1. NCBI lineage: Eukaryota > Metazoa > Chordata > Mammalia > Primates > Lemuridae > Eulemur > Eulemur rufifrons. The sequence continues at coordinate 98,092,209 of NC_090989.1, read as the reverse complement.
AGATCTGGGATAATGATATGGTACCTGGTGTTCTTGCAGCCATCTTGGATTAACAGAGTAGGGTTTTACCTAAAGGATGTAGGACAGAGACCTGGCAGGTATTGGGGAGAGCCCCTAAGGAAACTGTGGAGCTGCCATACCAGTTCATACTCAGAAGATAAAGGGGTACTGTTATTTAAGTCCAGCTGGAAATTCTCATTACTAATCAAATTGACAGCCTAATAAGTAGTACAGAAATTATAGTATGGTCAGCATGTAGACTCTGAAGCTAGAGAATTTTTATCTGAGGCAGGAACAGCTGGTACTATTGCATCTGATGTTGATAGTGATGAGTGGTGTATAATGACAGTGTGAGGCAAGATGCTTCAGCACAGTGAAAAGAATCCTCTAAATGTGAATCCGTTGGCATGAAAATAAGAACTTATAAACTTAACCTTTATGGCTAAGTGAAAAGAAGGTAAAAATCCCGGCCTGTCATTAATCCTAGAGATGAACCATAAACTTAGGATTTATTGAGTGCTGGATACTTTATTTTTAGAAATGTATATCTAGCATCATCACCATAATTTTTGAAGTAACATATAATTTAGCAAAGATTGAATTCATATCTTTCTTATTCATTAAGACTTATGTAATTTAAATATGTATTTTGCATAAAACACTTTGATGTCCTAGAAATACTTTTATTTTTAAATCCTCTAAAGCTTTATATCTTTTAAAAAAGAAACTGGGATTTTTCTAAGAAAAAATAAGTAAAAGTATTAACATTTGAAACATGCTATTTAAATGAATTTTAAATGTGGCAAAACATTATTTTATCTTTAATTGGACTGGCATATCCTTCAACTACTAACTTTAAAGTTTGGCATCTCCATGTCTCTGGAGGCTATGTTTGTATTTACCCACATATCAAGGTAGTTATTAAATACACATTTAATTTAAGGACATAATAAAAGGTTGTACTTGTAAAAACAAATTATTTTCTCTAAACTCCTAGCACCTAGATAAGACTACTTGGAAATATTTCAATGCTTAATAATTTAAAGGAAATGATTTGGGAAGGAGGAGCCCATGACTGACATACTTTTTGAATCCCCACCTCCCCTGCCAAGGGAATTTAGCATAGTGCTACTAATAGAACTGCAGAATTGCTTCCTATTAAAAAGAAATTTTTTTAATACCAGTGTTTTAGAAAACTATGTAAAATTATGTGAGTTTTTTTTTCTTTTATCTTTCAGGGATTAGATGTATATTTTTATGTGACATGGCTGCCCTGTTCTCTCTTAACCAACACATGGCTCTAATTCTGCCTGACAAAACTCATCTGAAAATCAGTTTCCTTCTTGTTTCTTAGGGTTCATTATATAGCAAGAGTTACAAAATGAGCACTTTATTCATTCAGCTATTCAACACTAAATGTCTACTATTGGATCCCAAATACTGAGGAATGGGCTGACATCACTTTACATCACAGAAACTGGTGGGTTTATGACTGTTTTCACAAATATCTTGCTCTTCTGTAAATTCTGTAGCAGCATTCTGTTTTGTGCACTTATCTTAGCACATAGAATGTTGTCTAGTTCATTGTGAATGCTCAAAAAGTATTTGTTAAATGAATCAATGAGGTGATCAGATATTTTGTATTGAAAAGAATCCAACCAAGTAAACAAGGAAGACTGCAGTGGGCCCCAGGCAGGGTTAATTCTAGGGCTCTATAGCATTATGAGATGATTATAGTTAATAATAACACATAGTTTCAAATAGTTAGAGTAAGATTATTGAATGTTCTCAACACAAAGAAATAAATGTTCAAGATGATGGATATGCTAATTACCTTGATCTGATCATTATACATGATATCTATTGAAACATCACTATGTGCCCAATAAATATGTGCAATTATTATATGTCAATTACAAAATAAAATAAAAAAATAAAAAATATTAAGGGGGCACAGCAGTGCACACCTGTAGTCCCAGATACTTGGGAGGCTAAGGCAAGGAGGATCCCTTGAAGTCAGGAGTTTGAGGCTGTAGTATGGTGTGATTGTGTCTATGAATAGCCACGAGACCCCACCTCTAAAATATAAGAATAATAATAATAATAATTAACAACTTGAGTGTCACAGATACTGACTAAGCAGTATGGATGCTGGCTCAATAGATTAGAGCCGAGCCATAAACACTTGGTAAGGCCATACTGAATATTAATTAGCCCAAGCTCCAGGAATGACTACAAATAGGGCCTTAGGCACTCTTGGGAGTGTTTCTGTCTCTTGTCATTTCTTTACCTTTGTTTGTTTTATTATTTTCCTCACACTGAAGAGTGGCTTAATCCCTATGGCAGCTGATTCACACATAAAAACTATTTTTGGATAGAGACTGATTTTCTTACTTTGTTTTATTGAAAATTTCCAGGGAAGGAAGAGAATATTGTTGAACAGATCAAATAATAATGTTCATTACAGTAGATTTGCCATTAAAATTTGGTAATGTGATTCCCTCAAATATAAAAACTCTTAAAAGAGTACATCTAAGAATCTAAATATTTATTTTAAGCATATGTAATTTTGGTAGAGGCCAATCTCATCAAAATATCCATTTGTTCTTCTGCATTTCCCAGCCTGCCTTGCAGTCAGATTAGGTCCATGTGACCAGTCTGGACCAGTGGGTTATATATGAAGTGTTTGAGTGACTCTAGGTTGAGTCAGTAAAGGCTTGTGAAGCTTCTCCCTCTCTCTGGACCCATACTTTAGAGATTTTGGAGTCCATTGTTCCACATGGTATAGCTTCAGCTTGGAAGAAGACCATTTGTTCTACATCAGACAGCATTAGACTGTACAAAGGCAGCAAACTTCTACGTAAGCTCCTGAAATTTTTTATTTTTTCTATTGTGGCACCTGGCATTAATCACCCTGATAAATAGATCTATTTTTAATATGGTTTTTTTTTTTTTTTTTTGAGACAGAGTCTCACTTTGTTGCCCGGGCTAGAGTGAGTGCCATGGCGTCAGCCTAGCTCACAGCAACCTCAAACTCCTGGGTTCAAGCGATCCTACTGCCTCAGCCTCCCGAGTAGCTGGGACTACAGGCATGCGCCACCATGCCCGGCTAATTTTTTCTATATATATATTTTAGTTGTCCATATAATTTCTTTCTATTTTTAGTAGAGACAGGGTCTCGCTCTTGCTCAGGCTGGTCTCGAACTCCTGACCTTGAGCGATCCACCCGCCTCGGCCTCCCAGAGTGCTAGGATTACAGGCTATTTTTAATATGGTTTACTAGAAGAAAATGGAGACTTTGGTAGTTAATTATATGACAATCCAGGCTTTGCCATTTACTGTGATGTGCTTTTGGACCAATTCTTTTTAGTTTCTTTGAACCTCAGTTTTCTTATCAGTAAAATGTGGATATAATGCTGCCTATCATTAATTTATAAGGTTGCTGTAAGCATTGCAAAAAATAATGTAAAGAAAAGCACTTTCTTGGGGCCTGGCATAATAGCTAGCATTTTCACGGACCAAGCACAGGGAGGTAAATTTGTTTGTATTAACATATTTAACCCTCAAAACAACCTAGGCATTATCACTATCACACACATTTTAATTGGGGCACAGTAAGGTTGAGTGACTTTATCCTAGGTCATGTAGTAGAAATTTGATCCTAAGTAGTTTGGTACCAGAATTGACCCTCTAAATCACTGCCTCTAGGGGAGCATTTTAGAATTAAATAATTGAACTGCTTTTACTCACAATACTCTGACACCGAATTTGTGGTTTTTTTCTTCCTCATACCAACAAATTCTCCAACTCTCCAGACATCAGCTGGGTGCCCCACAATTCAGTTCAATTCAATTCTGATATTAAATACCTAGAATTAGCACAGACCCCACAGGTTAAGGGCTTAGTCCTACCAGGCTCCTCCTACTTCAGATAACAGTCACAAGTCCCAGGTTTCCACCTGCACTTCTGATCAACAGGCTATAAATCAGGGGTTCCCATGACTGCCCCTCTAGGTACAATAATTTCCTAGAATCACTCACAAAACTCAGGGAAACATTTTACTTACATTTATCAGTGTGTTATTAATATAAAGGCCCAAGAACAGCACAATGGAAGAGATGCATAGGGGAAGATATAGGGTAGGGTGGCACAGAACTTTTGTGCCTTCTCTGGGTGTACCACCCTCCCAGCATCTGGAAGCTGTTCATCAACCTGGAATCTCTGAGAACTCATCATTTAGGGGTTTTTATGGAGTTTTATAATGGAGGCATGATTAATTAGGTTATTGTCTGTTGATGACTGACTCAATCTCAAGTCACTCACCCTTATTCAGAGTCAGAGGGTAGGGCTGAAATCCTAACTCTGTAATCACACCTTGGTCTTTTTGCCAATCAGGCCCCATCCTGAAGCAATCTAGGGGCCCCCAGCCCCCAGTCATATCATAAGCATACAAAAGATAGCACTGTTATCACTTAGAAGATTTAGGAGCTGTGTGCCAAGAACTAGGAACAAAAACCAAATATTTATTTTTTAATATATCACTGCAATATTATTTCCTTAAATTTAGGTAATAGTAGAAGTAGAGCAAGAAAATAACTTTTGTAATAAAATCTACATTTGAATCTTGCTTCTAGCATGTACCAGCCAAGTGGCAGTTGAGTGAGTTACTAAAACATTTTAGCCTCAAATATCTTCATTTATATTAGTAAAATGTCTAATATTAAAATGGTACTTATCCTAGGTGGCTATTTGAGGAATCAATAAGGTTGTGTATATTATGTATATAAAGCACCAGGAACAACGAATGGTAGCAGTGGATATTGAGTCCCTTCCTCTGGTTATTCTTTGATTAGTATAGTAAAAATACAGAATGTATTTACTTCTCCCTAGAAGAATAAATCGCATTAGGAAGAAAATTAATATATAAGGTTTTACTCATTAACGTACACATATTAAAATATACTTTTATTCATTTGGATTAGATTTCTCACTCCATTTATACTGTTGCATGTCTAAGCAGCCCTTTAGCTACCTTAAGTAATCATCAGACACAGAGAAAATGCTTTTTGAGCACATTTAAAGTAATGCAAGGGAGGCAGCTTGCCCTGATGGACAAGTAGCTCTTAAAGTAAAGAGCCTCTCATCTTTTTTTTTATTTCAGCATATTACAGGGGTACAAATGTTTAGGTTATGTATATTGCCTTTGCCCCACCCGAGTGAGAGCTTCAAGAGTGTCCATCCCCCAGACGGTGCGCACCACACCCATTAGGTGTGAATACACCCATCCCCTCCTTCCCCCACCCATCTGCCCAACACCCAATGAATGTTATTCCTATATGTGCACATAAGTGTTGATCAGTTAATGCCAATTTGATGGTGAGTACATGTGGTGCTTGTTTTTCCATTGTGATATTTCACTTAGTGGAATGGGTTCCAGCTCTATCCAGGATAATACAAGAGGTGCTAGATCATCATTGTTTTTTATGACTAAGTAGAACTTCATGGTATACATATACCACATTTTATTAATCCACTCATGGATTGATGGGCACCTGGGTTGTTTCCACATCTTGGCAATTGTGAATTGTGCTGCTATATAGACATTGGCCTAGGCCAAGAATTTATGATGAAGACCCCAAAGAAAATCACATCAACAACAAAAATAAATAAATGGGACCTGATCAAATTAAAAAGCTTCTGCACAGCCAAGGAAACTATTATGAGGGCAAACAGACAACCTACAGAATGGGAGAAAGTATTCGCATGTTACACATCTGATAAAGGGCTGATACCCAGAATCTATATAGAACTCAGGAAAATCAGCAAAAAAAAAAAAAAAAAAAAAAAAAATCAAACAACCCTATCAAAAAGTGGGCAAAGGACATGAACAGAAACTTTTCAAAAGAAGACTAATGGCTAAGAAACATATGAAAATATGCTCAACATCTCTAACCATCAGGGAAATGCAAATCATCTTTCTTTTTGGTGTTCATTTTCTTTTACACACAACTTTCTTTGTAAGGTGTGATATTGTTCCTTTAGTACAAAGGAATTAGATAGAAAAGGATTAGAACTAGAATAAATGTTCTAGATTGTCTGGCCTAATGTTGCCATGTAACAGATTAGGAAACAGAGGCCTAGCCACTTACGAGTCGCCTATGAGGAGCTGATTAATTAGCAGAGCAGTCTCTGTGGGCCAGTGTTTTCTCCAGAACCATATTCCTTTCTGTATTGGTAGCTATTTAAAATGCTTCTAAAGGGTAAATATATGCATTGAAGTAGTGATCCTTAGCATTATTTTAAAGCTCAGAGATGTCTCTATTTTTCTTTGGTTCAAAGGGATCCATATGGATTCATCTCAAACATTAGTTCAAAATATTATCAAAATGCTTTAAATACCTAAAAGCAGGACTTCACTCAATATACACATATAACATGAGGCTCAGAAATGATTGCCTGTATCTTCTAGGGAGGCTGGAAAGATTTCTGTTCTGATCTTTTCTCTTAAACATCTACCTTCTTCATAGACATTTTCATCAAGTATTTTGATAGCACCCAGAGTCAATAGATCTAAATTATAATTCTCTTTCCTTCCCCAAAGCTTCCCTTTGATCTGTCCTGACTTCCTTGTATCTGTCAATAATATCATCATTGCTCTAGCTATCCCAGCTGGAAACCTTGATTCTGGCTTTCATGTCTTTCCTCTTCAGCCATGTTACATCAATCAATATATTCTACTCTTCACAACCATTCCTCTTTCCCATATTATGTTAACAAAATTCTTACTAGATTCACTGCCCTCGGTAATATCTACTTTTTCTCAAGCCATCTTAAAACGTTCTTCCAAATTGATCTTTCTCATCTTTAATAACTACAGAACTCTCAGTTGCTTCCTTCTGCTTTTAAAAGAAATTCTTAAGCATGAAAAACAATCTTCTAGAATATGGCTACAACTTGTCTTTCTCACTTTCTCTTTTCCATTTTCCCCCCACTTACCTTTTACTTCCAACAAATTGTTCTATTTGTTGATTAGTTTTTGAATGTTACGATGCATTCCCAGCTCTTGACCCTGTTACTCCAGGAAGATCTTTCTTGTCCTGCTCTTCTGTCCTATGCCTGAGATTTAGCTTAAGTTCTGCCTCTTCCATAAAACTTTCCCTCGTGGCTCCGGCACAAAATGGTCTCTGTTTCCTTTGAACTACTTCGGCACTTTTAATGTGCTCTACACATTTAGCACTTATTTTGAACTAATTTTGATACTTTCAAATTATCTTGATTATTCACCAACTAGCCTATTGATTCCTCATGGGCAGGGTCTCTGAAACAGTTACTGTCCCAAACTTAGGGTCCTGTCTTATAGGTGCTCCAAAATATCTATTGACTTTTAAAAAAAATCATAATTAATTAATTAAACTGAAAGAATAAGAGGTTTGTATAAAAACATGGTAGAGTTTAGAAAGAAGGGTGATTGTAAATCGAAAGTATCATTTTATTTCAACATGTATTGAGAACTTAGAATTTAGTGGCCACTGTGCTATGAAAGAAGAGAAGAAGGAGGAAGCTGCTAAACATGAAACTGAGTTTGTGTGGGGGTAGAGATGGGTTGCAGAGTGAGGTTCCATGAGATTCTGGCAGATACGTAGAAGAACTTTTCCTTTCCAAAGGTAGTCAGCCCAGGTTCAATTTGGTTTCAACATGGGGTAAAATGATGCTGTGTGAGGGTCTTACATTCATCTTTATCAAGCTCTACGCTGTGCCTGGATTCAGTGGCAGCAAGCCTAGTTTTCCATTGTTTGTAACAACAAGTGATTTAAAATGAATAAAAATCCCCTAAGTTCTGTTGTAAGATGGTAATAATAAGACTAAAAAACAAAGTTATCAATAGGGCCAATGTACTTTCCCATCTGCAACTGTGGCCATATTTCAGCATTTTACTGCTTAATTTAGAAACAGGTAACCTCAGCTGCCAAAAACAATGAAGAATGTCAAGTGTAGGGGACCATGCACAGCATATGGGCTGTCGCTGTGCATCCTGGAGAATGACCTTAGTTATGCTCCTTTCACTGCCCGGGAGTTAAAGGTCTCCAGCAATTTATGGCAGTGAATAATTTATCTGCCATGAAAGAAACTTCTAATTCACCTTATATATTTGTTGGCTTAATAAAATTATAAAAATAATACTGGCATAAAATTCCATGAGCAAGTTAATCACATCAATAAAGGCATCAACTCATCAATATATAACTTTATGTGTGTTTTTCTTTAGAGACACCTTATTTAATATATTGATGATTCATTAACACTGAACTCATAGCCAATGACACTATAACTAGTATTTTAATGAAGTTTTTCTAAGAAAAGGGTTTTGTTTTTGTTTTTGTTTTTGTTCGTTTTGTCTGTAAGGCACATCCCAGTCTTCTTGCAGTTAGGAACATTAGACAGAAATTTGGCACTGTGCTCTGGAGTAATATGAAATAGCAAAATCACCTAAAAGAGAACAAGAATGTGAAAGACATGGCACTAAATGAACCACAGAAAAAAATACTTGTTTTTAGTAAGAGGGCAAACTGTTATCTTGTTCAGCATCAGCCTGGAAAGTACATGTTGGGTGGCTCAAAATAGTCATCTCTCTGTTCATGTCTATGAACCATTGTGAAAATACTATATTGGTGTGAGGGTTACAAATAAATTTTAGCAAGCAGGTGATTTAGCAAATATGGAATTAGTGCATAATGAGAATTGCCTGTATTTGTATGGCACATGTGCTTGCAAGCCTAACAAACATCAAGCAGAGACATCGATTATAGTACACAATTGGATATGTGACTCTAGATTGCAGTGCTCCAGTGTCACCAGACCCCACCTCAGCTACCCAAAGGGTTGAGGGGATTGATCTCTTGGTACAACTCCACTTCACTGGTTTACCCCAGCTGGAAAGGAAAGATGTACTCTAGAATGTCATCCTCAGGAGAACTTGCCTATTGTTTTCACTGTTGTAACCCTGTTGCCTAGGACAAAGATCAGCACATAGTATTTATTGAACAGACAAAATTGAGTTGAATTCTCATTCTCTAATGCTGAAACAAAAATAAAGAATAAAGAGAGAGAGAGAACACTTTTTGTGAATATATTCCACTTTTCAGAAGAATTGACAGAGTTTATAATAAAATTATAGATATTATAAGTCAAGAGTCCTTAATAATAAATACAAGACAAAGGCCAAGTAGCAAAAGAAGAAGACAGGAAGAGAAAACTTTATCTGTCTGTCTATCATTTATCTATCTAATCTACCTGCCATCTATCCATCTATCTATGCAGCAGACTGGTCAAGGTTCAAACAATTTCTTTTATATTAACACTCTAATAGTTCTCTTTCTCTTGGAGTTCAAGGAGAAGAAATGCTTCTATTATATTAAGTGGTATTTATTTATTTTGTTTTGTAAAATTATTTTATTTATTTTTGTCCTATTAAATTTATGCTTCTATAGCATGCTGCTTCATATTACTTTGAAAAGGGGTAGGTGTGTTTAAATGGATGGAAAAATAAAATTGCTTCTAGCTGATCTAAGGAGAGTAATTTGGCACAAACAACACTGAGATTTCTGGTAGCTAGAGTAAAGGGGAATACAATAGATTGCATAGCTTTCATTTTTTGGCAAAGTGAATATCTTATTTATAATGAGAATCTTTTCTTTGAGTAAAATTTGCTTTTAGGATCTTTAAACAAGGTAACTTCAGTAAGTTATAAAAAGTTGAGGAAAAAAATACTAAAATGCATAGAATTTTACTAAGTGCCACATAATTTGCTGAGTCACCTTTAATTTCTCTCATCCCTCATTTAATCTTTACCATAAATTCTATGAAGCATATACTAGTATCTCCCCAATGTATTTATGATGAAAGTGTAAAGGATTCTAGGCAGATCTTCACTGGCCTTTATTGAATATTGAAAAAGTAACGTTAAGTCTCAGGTCTTTTCAGTTCTGCAAGAAGCCAGAGTGACATAGTCAAGGTATTAGCTTACTGGGCTTTGTTAAATTATGGGGTTAAAGCTTTAAAATTATTTCTAGTATTTTCCAAAGAAAATATTCTTCTATCTGTCCATGCCAGGCAGCAGCAAAAATAGTTTCATTGGTGCTAAGCCTGCATTAAGGAGACTAATGGCATTGGAACTTATCTTCATAAGAAGGGTGAGACCTCACCATTCAGAATTGGTGTCAACTTGAGTGGGCGATTCTAAAATATCACTCCATTGAAAGCAGATGATTCATGGATGTGCTGAAAAGCATTTAGGAATCCTTTTCATCCAGATTTCTTTTAAGGGCTGTTAGATTTTGCCATCATTGATATGCTGCTGAGCTGACCATGCTGAGGTGCGTGTGTCCTAGGGTAAAATTGAAATTGAAGTGGACGTGACATGAGAAACTTGGTACTTACATTCCAGGGAGCCTGCAAAAAAAAAAAAAAAAAAAAAAAGGATTATTTTCAGTTATCAGAATGTCAGAGACACAGAGCTTGGTTGATTGCATGGATGTTGTGAGTAAAATAGAATTCTCTGTGTGTTTAGAACTCCTTCACTTCTTCATTTCCCTTCTGAGAGAATTTTCACAAGCCAGATATGAAACCCAATGACGGGGACCCCTAGGAGGCCTGAAATAAGATAAGATTTGCAGTGGTGACGGGTATCCCCCTCTGCTTTGGAATGTAATGAGAGCATGGTATATAGTACAAAAGAGCATGGACTCTGGGGCATTGTAGTTTTGGGGTTGAATCTTAAATCTGTTAGCTTTGGACAAGTTATCTGAGTCTCAGTTTTTTTCATCTATAAAATGGATACTTCAAGGACTTATGTGATTCTAACAAAATACATATTGATTTTCTTGCCCTCACACCCCACTAAACACACTTCTGATACCAGATATTGGGGAGGGAAGTTCCCTACACACCCAGTAAACTTCCATGGACACCAGCTGGGTGCCCTGTAATTCAATTTAATTCTGATACAATCTATCTGGCAATAGCATCAGATCCCACAGGTTCAGTCCCACAAGACTTTCCCCACTTCAGATGTCAGTTTCAAGCCCCAGGTTATGACCGGTGCTTCTGACTGATTGGCTATAATTGGGGTTCCTATGACTTCCTCCTGGGGTTTAATTAATTTGCTAAAGTGGCTCACAGAACTCAGGCAAATACTTTATTTATGTTTACCTACTTAATATAAAGGATATGACAAAGGCTATAGATGAACATCCCAATGGAAGAGATGCATTGGGCAAGGTATGCATCTCTCCATGCATACCACCCTCTAGGTACCTCTATAAATTCAGCAATCCAGAACCTCTCTGAACCCTGTATTTTTATGTTTCTATGGAGGCTTCATTAAGTAGCCATGATTGATCAAATCACTGATCATTGGTGATCAACTAAATTTTAATTCCTCTTCACTCCAAGGAGGTCAGAAGGTGAGACTGAAAGTTCCAACCCTCTAATCACATGGTTTATTCCCTTAGCAATCAGCCCTTATGCTAAAGCTGTCCAGGAGTGCTCCAAAAGTCATCTTATAAGAAAAAAGATGCTCATATCATTAATAGCTGTGTCAGATGTGCCTAACACTCAGAATATTACAAAGGACATAGGAGCTCTGTGTCGGGAACTGGGGTTGAAGACCAACTATTAGAACAAAAAATTCTCTTAGTGCCCCTATATTCAAGAGTTTTAGGTGATCTGTGTCAGGTACCAGAGGCAGAGACCAAATATATATTTCCTCTTTTATCACACTATCACAGCGAGGATCCAATAGGACAAGATATCTTCAGTTTCTGTCATGTCACAGGAATTCAACCAATGCTAATGAAATTTCACTTTCCTTGTTAAGAAGTTTGGACTAATTACAAATGGGCACATCGTTCCTCTCAAAGACTTGAGGTTTTTATATCAGATGGCTGCTTAATGTGGCTATACACTGGAACTACCTGGGTAGTTTTAGAAACTATTGATGCCTGGACCTCACCTACAGGGAATCTGATTTAATTCTTCGGGGGCATGTCCTAAACATCAGGATTTTTAAAAGCTTACCAGATGATTCTTTTATTTTTTTATTTTTTTTTTTTTTTGAGACAGAGTCTCACTCTGTTGCCCAGGCTAGAGGGCTGTGGCATCAGCCTAGCTCACAGCAACCTCAAACTCCTGGGCTCAAGTAATCCTCCTGCCTCAGCCTCTCGAGTAGCTGGGACTACAGGCATGCACCACCATGCCCGGCTAATTTTTTTTTTAGATATATATTTTTAGCTGTCCAGATCATTTGTTTCTATTTTTAGTAGAAATGGGGTCTCGCTCTTGCTCAGGCTGGTCTTGAACTCCTGACTTCTAGCAATCCTCCCTCCTTGGCCTCCCAGAGTGCTAGGATTACAGGTGTGAGCCACCGGTCCCGGCCCAGATGATTCTGATATGAAGCCCAGATTGATGAACAGAGGTCTGAAAGTTCATAATAGGGGATGCCCCACTTATCATCTAATATATATTTATACCCTTGTTACCAAAAGTTGTGCATCCAAAGGGTCATGGCATTTTGCTTTCTGTCTCACAGTTATAACTTCTTCTAAAGCTCCTACTCAGGTCTTTTCTAGCCACAGGTCACTGGGAAAGGTGATTGGTCCAGTCTTTTTTGGGAGGAGCTGGCAGAGTCCCAAGAATTATGCTCTGCTTCATGCTTAGGGCAGGCAGTGGTAGGTCATGGTGCAGGCAAAATAAAGAATATCCAGCCTATTAAATACCAAACAGATATGACAAAAGGAGACACTGAAGCAAGACTGGAGATTTGGGGAATAAAAAAATTAAATGAAATTAAAACAAATGAAAAGTTATGTTTAAGAGATTACCAAAAATAACTCAAAACTGATATTTGCCTAAGAAAATCATCAGGTGAGAAAAGAAGTATATATATTGCAGTATGGATTTTGTATGTATATGTACATGTGTATTAGAAATAAAGTGGTCAAAACCAATAAGCTGTTGATTATCCAGAGGCATATTAAAAAGCTTACAGATTGTCCCTAAACTTTCTTAAAATATGATGTATTTGTGAAAGAAAAAGTTGCCGGTAAGTCATCAACATATTGGCAGGCAGCTCAACGTTGGAATTCATAGTAACCGACTGACTCTACTGGGTGCTTTCTACAAAGCAGGAGTGCTGTTACCTTATGATTGATAGAAGAACTCAAGAGAAACTTTTCTTTCCGAAATTGTCTGATCAGTTTATATTGGCAATTGAGGAGGGGCTCAAGCTGAGGGTCATAAGATACCTGAAGAACATAAGGAGAAGACAAGAGAGGACCTTTTAAGACAAGAGCCATTGAATTAAAGATAAATGCCACAATGGCCAGCTAATTTTCACCAATATCTTCTTATAATATTTCCCCTATAAATGTCAGAAATTTTTTTATTAAAAGTAGGCTTGTAAACTGAAGGAGCATTGTGAAATTAAAATTGATAGTTTCAGATTTTTATTTAAATGTTTATTTTGGAGACATGCTAAGTATATTCATGCTCATTGCCATGATCTTTACCATCTCCTAAAATTCTGTGAGCTCAACCATTTTTTGTCGTTTTATGTTTTCCCAACACCAAATAGATATAAGAGGTTTGAGAACCACATATATATGATGCAATTACAATAAGAATATTCCATAAATCTACTTGAAATTTGTGATTTTCTCTCTCTCTCTCTGTCTCTCTCTAGCTATACAGAGACAGAAATACACAGACACACACATACACACACACAAACACATACAAAAGCTTTTGAAACCATATAATCCTGCCTCAAATAGCTATGGGATTCCTTATCTTATAGAAGCAACTATGATAAGACTTTCAAAGACAGGACATAGAAGAACATTTGGGAGTAATTTCCATGTGTCTCGGTTCATGCTGAGTGAGGTTAATTGAAGCAATCATGGAACTAGAATTTCTTCTCTGGTCCTTTCGACTAGAAGTTCTTCTCTGGCTCTGTTCATTGGCAGAAGCTTGAGTAATTTCCCCCAATTTCTCAAGGAAACTTATTCTATTTTTAAGTAACATTATTAGAAAGTCATTCCTTTGTTCATTACAGTATTGTAGCAGGTAAAAATGAGAAAAAAAAAACACAAAATTACCATCAGTAAGAGAATATTAAAATACACTATAGTATATCCATTCAATGGTGCAATAGTACACATCTTCTAAACAGAATGAAGTAGATGCATCTTTGCATAAGAAATTCTGTCTGCAACATAAAGTTAGAGAAAAGTAGGAAGGTGCAGAATGATGAGTACAGTATCAATAATATAGACATTAAAATTTATAGAGATACACAAAGTGTCTGTTCACTGCTTATCTCTGGGGTGTGAGCATGTGGAGTTGAGAGGGATAGAGTTATTTCATTTTACATCTTTTTGATATTTTTAAAACCATACACATAAATTATTTTTTAATGAGTAAAAAATGGGGTTATTTTTTAATGTTGAAACAAATATTACTCTATGGGCTCAAGTTTTTTGTTTTGTTTTGTTTTTTGAGACAGAGTTTCACTCTGTTGCCCAGGCTAGAGTGCCATGGCATCAGCCTGGCTCACAGCAACCTCAAACTCCTGGGCCCAAGCGATCCTACTGCCTCAGCCTCATGAGTAGCTGGGACTACAGGCATATGCTACCATGCATGGTTAATTTTTTCTATATATGTTTTTAGCTGTCCATGTAATTTTTTTCTATTTTTAGTAGAGATGGGGTCTCGCTCTTGCTCAGGCTGGTCTCGAACTCCTGAGCTCAAACAATTCTCCCACCTCAGCCTTCCAGAGTGTTAGGATTACAGGTGTGAGCCACAGCGCCCGGCCTGGGCTCAAGTTTTAATAGCTAAAGTGCCTAAAGAGGTTTAATTACTAAATACAATTGCTAAATTTGCTTAGAAGTAATATCTACAAGGGCAAAAATTGTATTTTTGGTCTACCAAGAATAAAGTACAGTGTTTTGATACTAATAGGTTTTTAATAAGTGCTATTATAATTCATTGACATTTTATTGGCCCATTAAGCACTGTTTCTTCAAATATTTGCCCAATGGCACAGGATTTTAAGAATTTGTCCACCCTGGCCAGGCGTGGTGGCTCATGCCTGTAATCCTAGCACTCTGGGAGGCCGAGGCGAGAGGATTGCTAGAGGTCAGGAGTTCAAGACCAGCCTGAGCAAGAGTGAGACCCCATCTCTACTGAAAATAGAAAGAAATTATACGGACAGCTAAAAATATATGTATAGAAATATTAGCTGGGCATGGTGGTGCATGCCTGTAGTCCCAGCTACTTGGGAGGCTGAGGCAAGAGGATTGCTTGAGCCCAGGAGGTTGAGGTTGCTGTGAGCGAGGCTGACGCCATGGCACTCTAGCCCGGGCAACAGAGCGAGACTCTGTCCCAAAAAAAAAAAAAAAGAATTTGTCCACCCTGGTTCATGGTGATAATCTAACCCTGAGTATTAGCATATGGGAAATAAGGTGGATTTCAAATGTCCATTTATTTATATTCTAACTATCATGAATGTAAAAGGCAATGTCAATTTACATGCATTCTGACAAGCTATTTGCAGCCCTCCAATCTTGAAGTCAAACTCAATCACATAATTACTCTGAAGATACGTCTGCTTTTAAATGATCTAATCAGTCAATCAATAAACTGAAAACTACCTCTAATTTCCATACAGTGCAAAATGAAAAGCCTGTTAAATGACTAATATGTACCCACAAGGTAGAAGGCAGAGTATATCTGCTTTAGAACATTTGACCTCTTTTTCAGATAGGTAACAACATCTGTTTGTCATGGCATGATGCCATTGGCAAGTGATCTTTCCAGGTTAATTATTGGATGATGTGCAGCCCTTCAGTAATTTGACAGTGCTTCATTATGAGAGCTTCAAGGAGGCAGATGTTTCCCTGAAGGAATCAGGAAAGTGCAGTGACAACTTCATTGTAGACTGACAATTCAGATCTCTTCTTGGAGTTAGAATTACTAGATGAACTGAAATGTTAGCGGTTTGGTTCTTGAGTGTAATATTGGTAATCAATCATTTGATGGACATAAGAAGGAATAATATTTGAGAATATCACTAATATTTCTAATTATAACATCAAAACATCATCACCTTAAAATTCCCCCCACCCCCAAAGAGCATTTCAGTGGTAACACATTTAAAAGAAAGAGAGATGAAAAGTAAAATATACAGCACTAGTTTAAGTGCACCTTTGGGCATACACAGGATTTCTGCAGCAATAGATTTTAACTGTATTCCCAGTCAGTAATATTATTATTACCAGGAGCTGTTTTCCAGTGGCCACAGGCACAATCTTCTTTTTTTACTGCTCACTGGACCTGAGCCTACTCAATTTAGTGTAGTTGGCTGTGACACCTCTCACTTTCTTAAAACACAGGGCTTTCCAATTTCCAAGAATGTTTATGGTATCAGAGTAATTTGAAACAGGTGTTTAAGCCTCACGTCTATGCTGTGTAACAGAAGGTTTATACATTTGTCATTATATATTGAGACAGACCACGGCACTTGGAATGACCATCTGTCACAAAATGCATGCTGTGTGGTGAATGTAAGAGAAATAGCATTTTTTCCTGCAAACTCCTTTGAAAGTAATGGGATGCACTCCCCATCCTTCTGCATTGTTACTCATCATTTTGGGTAAAAGCAAAAGAATTACTTTTGTTTCTTTGCTTGCAGAATATCACCAATAAAAGAACATTAGAATACTGCATAACATTTCTGCTTGGTTTGGTTTACAAAATTGTAAGCCCCAAATTTGAGAGTGCATTTAGCCCATGGATTTCTCCCAGAGGAGTAATATAGCCTATACAGTTCCTTCTTTGTTTCACAGCACTAAGCAGTCTGGGCTTTAAGTACTAGTTCTCTTTGCAAGAATCTGGGCTCTCCTGTCATAGTTGCCAACTCATGTGCCCACAGGGACCAGGAAAGTAATGTGAATTAGTGAATCTGGCAGAATAGCAATTGTGGCAAGCTGGAGAGAGCATCATCCGTCAGGAGGGAACAGCTAATAGATCTGCTGACAACTGCTGTGCAGAAATGAAGGCCCAGCACCATCAGATCTATCAATCTTTCAGAAAAAACTAGAAACCTGGATTTTTACATGCTATCTCCTGATGTTTAAATAATGACATTGCATTTTTAAAAATTTAAATAACTGTGTGGGTCAAACATATATGCAATCTGAGGTCTGCCAGTTTAAAACCTATTGCTTGACTAAAAATCTCCTGATTAAAATAAAATATCTTTCAGAGTTAATAAGATATTTTGCCTTGGGGTATACACAAATGATTTACTACAGCAAGAGTTTCTCAACTAGATGTTATCTTATTAAAAGCTTGCTAATGATAGTGGTAGTGATGCTGATGATGTTTGACTTTCTCTTGTTGGTTGGCTAGTATACTCTGAGGTCATGTTCACAATTACCCTCTGATATATTTCCACATTGTAACATAACTTGGACTTGGGAGAAAAACAAACAAGATGGGCTAGAGGTAATTGTGGAACTACAGGGTAGGGATACTGCTCAGGAATTTGTGAGACTAATAAAAATCTATTATTTTAAGGATGATCAAGTAAAATTTATTCATTTTTTCCCACTAAATATTTATAAATGTCTGCTATGTGTTAGGCACAGTTCAGTTTATTTCTTAAACAAATATTTACTGAGTGCTTACTATGTATCAAGCATTATTCTAGGAACTAAGGATATAGCAGTGAGAAAAAAAGAATCAGACAATAATCTTTGTCCTAATGAGGTTGTAGATGACAAGCAGTGGGCAAAATCAATAAGTAAAATATATAGTATGTTATATGATGGTAAGAACTATGGAGAAAATAAAGCAGGGAAGGATATAGGGAGTAAAGGAGAGGGAGGAAGTTAGAAGTAAAGAATGATGCCGTGTTGGGACTTCAGTCACTGGGTTGATGGAATTGCTGTTGTTGAGATAAGAAAAGATTGAAGGAGGAGTAGGTTTGGAGAGGAAGATCAGGAACTCAGTTTTGGATGAGTTAGGTGTTGGATACCTATTAGACATTCAGTCACGTCAATGTCAAGTAGGCAGTTGATTTCAAGGGATATGTCCAAGCTGGAGCTTTAAGCTTGGGAGTGACCAGATGGTATTTAAAACCATGATGCTGCAGGGGGATGATGCATAGAAAAGAGAGGAATTCAAAGAACTGACCTCTGTGGATTCATAATGATTTAGTGGTCAATGGCTGAGAAAGAACCAGTAAACAAGACCCAGAAAAAATGAACCATTGAAGTAGGAGAAAAACCAAGAGTGTTAGTTTGGAATTCTGGAAAGTATAAAAACTACCATGGGGGCATTTCATAAAATTCATACTCTAACATTCCACTCCAAAACACTCTTTCTCTCTCTCTCACACTCTGTCTTTCTTTCTCTCTCTCTTTCTCTCTCTCTCTCTCTCTCTCTCACACACACACACACACACACACACGCACACACACTTATTCAGCTGTTCTGGGTAGGGTCTAGCAATCAGGTGATTCAGAATCAGGATCAACCATGCTTTACCAAACATTGAATAGGTGATAATATTATGGAGGTGTGATGGCCTGTCCAAATGGGTCAGGGTCAGGAAACACAGTGTGGGGAGCTGAAAGAGGAGTGAGGGAGTAGAAGCTCAGGATAACAGGGCTTACCAGGCAGTAGATTACTACAGCCAGGGCACACTTGAAGACATGGCTAAATTGAGGGAACTGAATTTAATTGGGCTCTTTATTTATCCTAGGTATTGGGAGACAGCTCAGTCTATAGGCGGGGGTTGAGTAATTGTACATGGTAGAGCATATGCTGCTGGGAGTCATACAGACCATGCTATAGAATTTGTCTGCCAAATCAATGGAAAAACAATCAAACTGTGTGCTCTACTAGTTTGACAATATGCTCAAACTGGCTCATACATTTGCTGAGTTGTATGAAGGAGACAACTGAACCTTTTCCATCCATGCTTCCTGGCTCTTAGCACAATGCCTGACACTTTGCGGGCTGAGTCAGCATTTGTCAAGTGTATGAAGGTGGACCCAGCCAAACAGACATGGACATACAATGCATTTATGGTGATAGTTCAACCTTAAGTACTTCAGTGCTATTATTTTATGTATTTTTTATAAATTCTTTGTGGGTTTTTTTTTTTTTTGGTAAAATAGGTAGATATGGTTGAACTATAAATCCTAGAAGAACACGGTAACTTGAATTTTAGTCGTGATTTTTAAAGTTACCAATGTGGTTTGTTACTGAGGCAATGTCAACTCCAACAGCAAAGCCTTGACAGCTCTTTGATTATAATGGGCTTCTCCATCCACGTTAGAGTCACTCTGGGCTAGGAGCCTGCTTAGCCTGAGGCAGGGAAAACTTCTGTAGAAGGAAAAAACATTGTTAATGAGCTTGATGTTCATCTGGACACCGGGAAACTATGTTCCTAGTTGCCCCTGCCACACAGTCTGCTCATATTGGGTGTTTTTTATTTCTAAAACAGAAACCTTTTTTTCCCCTCAGCTTCAGGCCTTATACATGATTTGCAGTTCTGAGCCTTTTCTGTGTATCTTGTGGAATAGTAGCATAGTTTTGACTCTTTACTAATTAAAGCATTCAGTTTAGTGTATAGAACAACTCTGTGATCTATTTCTGTTTCCCAACGAGTCACTTCCCTTTTCCTGTAGGGCTGAAAGGTATTCTCCCTGGCCCTCTCCTTTCCTTCTCAGAGGCTTCCCTCTCTTCAGAAGGTTTCCCTCTATAGGTTTGGAAGACTTTTTTCCTAATTGCTAAATGAAGAATCTTGTCTAATATATTTGGTTCCATATGCTGAGTTCTTATATTTTTCTGTGTAATGACATACTGTCTTGACTAAAATTTAAATCTTGCCCTTCTACCAAACAAGGGTCCTCTTTAACCATGATTTTGTTTTCTGCATTCCTGAAATTACAACATTTTACAGAAAAGCAATACTTATTTTAACCAGAAATTATTTAATAATGAACTAATGACTTATGAAAATTAGTCCTCACTCAAATGTTCCTCTTTGCTCAACACTAGTGTCTCTGGCCCATTGTACCAACAACTTTGAGGGTCAATCTCTTGAGACAACTTAGGATAATAAACAATGAATAAAAAGTAAATGATTATAAAGTAAAATTAAATTTTTATAAGAGGTACAGGACAAAGCACACAAAAGTGGTACTGGCAAATTACTTAAATCAAAACAAATCCATTGACAAGGAAGGATCTGAAAGTTAAACCAGATAACAATAAAGACATTAAAAATTGACAACCATGAGAACAAAATAATCATTTAGAAAAGGAATGATTTGACTTTGAATAGATTGTAAGAGCCCCTTGGGAAAATTAATGAAGCCCTTGAATACATCTGTGAAACTGACCCTTATTTGTGATCATGCTATGACAGTTAAATGTGAAGGCAGTTCTGCCGTGCTACCAATATTTTTAAAATCAGCCCTGCCCATTTTAAAGTACAATCTTAGTTCATTTTAAGAATCCAGGATGGTTGCAATTATAATATGTCCTATTAAACACAAGAAAAAAATTAACAGTATTTTGGTTTCATTTTAATATTAAATCTGCATCAAACATTTAAAAATAGTTATTATAAAGTTTTGGATTTTCATTTTCTATAGATTCACTTTAAGTGTTCTGTCTCAGTTCTAATTATCCTTAGGAATCAAAGGCTTCCTGTATATGTTAACCTTATTTCATTATTTTGCTGCTCATCAGGGTATATTAGGCTTCCTCCCTCTCTTCCTTCCTCTATCCCTTATCATACAGGTGAAATAAATTGTAATAATATATTTTGTTTAATCCAATATATCCAAAATATTATCATTTCAACATATAATCAATGTGAAAATTATTAATGAGATATTTACATTCTTCTTTTCGTATTAAGTCTTTGAAATATGGTCTGTGTATTTTACACTTATGACCCTTCTCAATTTGGACCAGACACATTTTAAGTGTTCAATAGGTACATGTTGTCAGTGGTCACAGTATTGGACAGTAGAGCTTCAGAAAGGTAACTCTGGTATCAGTATGAACAAAAGGATTGTTCTGGAAAGGGAAGGTGGTGGAGGCAGGGAAAATGATTTTTGCCCTTGCAAGAGTGCAGTCAAGAAAAGATGAGCCCTTGGACAATATAAAGCCAAGCAAGTGGGGATAGTAAGGAGGAGACAGTTTTGACAGATGTTTGGGGGACAGTGCGATGCAGTGGAGAAAAGCCTGGGCTCTGAGGCCACAAGCGTGGCTAAGAATCTTGGCTTTACTCCTGTACAGCTGTGACTCCTTGCAGGTTTCTCCATCTTTCTATCCCTCACTGGGTGAAATATAAAATTACAACAATAATAGTAGTGTGCCTGGATAGCAGGGAAGTTGTGAAGATTAAATAAGTTAAAAATATAGTACTCAGAATAAGACTAACTGGCACCTTTTAAGTGCTCAATAAATGTTAGTTATCATGACTTCAATTAACGGGATTTGGTGACCATCTGGATGTGTCAAGTGGGAGCGAGATAGGTGTCAAGAGCTAATCCAAAGCCTAGACTGTTTTTTATATTGTAATAACTAAGGAATGGTTTTTGTAACAGTCCTTTACAGAAGTTCTAATCGAGTTTTCCATGTCCTTGCTTAACAAATGGATCCTGATGACCAACACACCAGTTCCCTTCTCCTCCCAGGACCTCTGTCCCTGCATATCCCTCTGCTGGGAATGCCTATGTCTCAGCTCTCCATTGTTGGCTCATGGCCGTTCTCAGCTCTCAGCTCAAAGTCTCAAGTCTTCAAAGAAGCCTTTCTCAGTCACCCTGCTCTCTATCTCAGCCACCTCCACAGCTCTTACCAAACTCCATATGTACCTTAATATTTATTATCAGTCTCCCCCTGCTAGTTATAAGATCTATGGTAGCTGTCTGTATTGTTTACTACTGTGTCCTCATCACCTAGGAACAGTACCTGGCACAAAACTGATGATCAAAAATAATGCGTTCAATGAATGATAAATGTTTAATTTTCTATGCTTTTGGATAGTAAAAATAGAATGAATATTAGAACAAAGGACATAGCTAATGGGGAGTGGAAATGGGGGTGGGAATTAGGGGTGGGGGAAGGTCTTATTTTATCTCATTATTTGTGCATGATGTTCCCCCTTATTTTATTAAAGTACCAGTTCTGAGAAGAATATATTTAACACACTTGTAGTAAAGGTGTGTAGATAATCTCATTTATATACACCTTCATTATACAAGATCATGTTAATATTAATGTTAATATACATTGTTAATATTGGAAGCCCATAGGTCCAAAGTTCATGTTGTCCAGCCATCTCTTTTTTTCTACTTCTGAAACTGAATTCCAAAGTGGTGGAGTGATCACAGGCAGAGAGTGAGTTAGAGTCAGAGATAGGGGATTGATTTCTTTTTTCTTTTCTTTTTTTTTTTTTTTTTTAAGAAATGCTTAAGAAGAGTTAGTGGATTTAAAATAGAGGTATCTTGAGTATCTAGCATGTGTTATTTATAAGATATCACCAATATTCATGTATGTGTGTATATTTCAGACACATGCAGTTTGAGCTACATTAATCTGGATTTATGAGTTATATATTTGTATACTGAGATACATGTAATAATGAACTATGTTGGCATGGACGTGTTACTACATTTGTATTTGATGACAATTTTATAATCCATATTCATTCATATAAATTGATTTTCACAAAACAGACATTATCCCATTGCAATGAATGTGGAAGCTTTTTTCAAATTTTGCCATTAGAATATTTCTTAAGATAAGGAAAGCATTTATTTGGATTACTTAAGTAATATTTTTATTATGTAGATATTTTTGCAGTAATGCTGTTTGTTAAAATATATTTGACTAATACTGTTTTATTGGATAAACTTGGTGAATTCAGATAAGTTTACCATATTGGCTCTAAGAAAAATCTAGGTTTTCACTGGAAGCTTTTCATACTTAAATTGTATTTTGGAAATCATGATCAAAGAGTAAATAATTTGAGGTTGAAGTTTTGAGCTTCTTTTTGTATGTTATCTAACTTAAATCATTTTTTAAAATTTAAGTTCTTTGGGGAATCAATTGCCTAGTGTTCTAAATGATATTTATCTCAGTGCAGGTAGAGTTAGGTTCACATGGCTTATTCCAAGTCAAATGGCTTTGAAATTAATTAGTGATCTGAACACTGGTTAAGAAATGTGATAATTTGGCCTAAATCTATTTTTCCACCTATAACCATTATAAGTTTTGCATCATTCTAGAAGTGTTTTTTTCTGAAAATTATTTCCTCTAGTGATGTCCTACAGTTGAAAGAGTTGATTAGTTCTTGTTACATTGTTATTCGTAATCACAGAAACTAGAAATGTAGATCCCAATGAACTTAAAATGGTTATGGAAGACCATTAGACTCATTAATCTTATTTTTAAAACTTGGATTAGAAGATGCTCACTTTCGTGTTTATGAAATACCTCCTTCAATCATTTTTTACTTTTAAGTCTATTCTTTAATTTGTGCTGTATCTAGCAATCACCTTTTCTAGTTTTTAAATCTAAGTTTCAAGTTAGAGGTACAATTTCAATTCATTAGTTAAATCAACAAAAATTTCCAAATGAGAAACATTATGCTAGGTATTAGGTAGAGGTGACGCATGAATAAGGAATCATAGCAAATATGGGTACCTGAAGAGTGACATATTCATCTATTACTGTGAGAATTCAATAGACGAAGAGTTTTCTTTCCAAAAAGTATGGGTAATGAAGGAAGTAATGATGGCAGGTTTTTTGAGGATATGTTCATTTTGGACATTGGAGGATTAGTGGAACTCGCCAGGCAAGGATAGGTTGGGTTGGGGAAGACATGAGGGGATGGATCTGTTGGGACCCAGAAAACGACATCCCAAAGCAAAGGCCTTGGAAGTAGCCTCAGAAGCAAAGTGTCTCTCTGACCTTCCCCTGCCCTGCTCTCAATCTCATTCACCCCCAAGACAAACCATAGGAACTAGAATCCCTCTTCCCCAAGGAAGGTCATAGAAACTAGAACTTCTTATCCCCAAACCCAGATGCAAAACCAAACAATATTACTCTAATTTTTTCCCACCTTTCTGTGTAAAAAATGACCACAAAGAAATTCTCTGACTTACCTTTTTTTTTTTTAATTTCAAAATATTAAGGGAGTAATATTTTTGTTTTTGTTATGTGGATAGATTTTATAATGATTGAGTCAGCGTGATTAGTGTGCCCATCACCCGAATAGTATTCATTGTACCTGTTAGGTTTTTACCTCTCCCTCCCACCTCCCCCCTTCTTGATTTCCAATGACCTTTACTTCCCTCTGTGCCCATGTGTTCCCATCAATCAGTTCCAATTTATTAGAGAGAACATGTGTTGTTTGTTTTTCCATTCCTGAGATACTTCACATAGGATAATGGTCTCCACTTCCATCCATATTTCTGCAAAAGACATTAATTCTTTTTTGTGGCTGAGTAGTACTCCATGGTATACATATACCACATTTTGTGAACACATTCATGAATTAATGGGAACTTAGGTTGATTCTACATCTTTGGAATTGGAATTGTGCTGAATAAACATTTGGGTGCAGGTATCTTCTTGATAAAATGACTGTTTTCCTTTGGGTAGATACTCAGTAGTGTGATTTCTAGATGAAATGATAGGTCTACTTTCAGTTCTTTGAGAAATCTCCATGTTGTTTTTCATAGAGGTTGTATTAATTTGCAGTTCCACTGACAGCTTTTAACTATTCTTTTCTGTCTGTATCCACACCAGCATCTATTGTTTTTTGACTTTATAATAGTAGCCATTCTGACAGTGGTAAGGTGATATATCACTGTGGTTTTAATTTGTATTTCCCTGATGATTTGTTGTGTTGAGCATTTTTTCATTTGGTTATTGGCCCTTTGTCTATCTTCTTTTTTTTTTTTTTTAATTTCAGAATATTACAGGGCTACAAACACTTTGGTTACATATATTGCCTTTGCACTCACTGCCTAAGTCAGAGCTACAAGCGTGCCCATCCCCCTTTGAAGAGCTTCTGTTTATGTCTTTTGCCTACTTTTTAATGGGGTTGTTTGTTCTCTGACTTATCTTGTTTGATTATAGGTAATAAGACACCCATTTTGGAGAGGGCCCTGCCCCACGCTTGGAAGGAAGTAATGCTACACGGAGAGGCCAAGAAGAATCTAAACAGACAGGCCTTCTTGGTTTTCCCATTCAGTCTATTACCTTCGGTTCATACCCTTTTTGTCCAGTCACATTTCTACATGGCTGTCCCTTGTTCATCAAACCTAAGGATAAAATAAGATAGCTTTCTATGTATCTCTGAGTCTTCATTCTGAAGGTGCTCATGTTACATGAAAAATTTTTTATGTTTTTCTCTTGTTGACCTGTCTTTTGTTATAGGGATGTCAGCTGTGACCTTTATCATGGGGAAGAAAGGAGTGAATAGAAGATTTGAGCTAGGAACATACTGCTAAATTAAATCAATAGAAATGATCCCGTTGGCCATACAGAGTAGAGTATAAGGATCGATGTGAGGTGGGTCTGGAAGGAGAGGTTGGAAACTTGTAGGAAGATACTTGAATACCATGTTCTCAGACATTATTTAGTGGGTCGTTGAAAGCCAATATACTCTGGGCTGATCCACTCAGTTATTTATGGTGTTGCTCCATTTGCCTGACATGTCCTTATGATTCCATCTTGCTCTGAGAATCTCAGAAGTATAAATAACTCTTAATAATGATTCAGAAAAAGATGAAAAGGAAAGATAGAGGCTATATCAAGCTTGTACAGGAATTTACATCTAACCTTGTCACCAATTTAGTTATTTGGTTTATATATAGAATAGATATTTGGCTTTGACCAAGAAGATAAATTTGACAGGAATAAATGTACAGCCTTGTATTTAGTTCATATAAGTCAGTTGCACAGTGCAGAATAGGTTTGACAGTAAACCATTGGAAAAAAGAATTTATTTGACCATAAACTAGATAAGGAGTAATGTTACTGCTGAAAACAACAATGACAACTATAATTTGTACATTAACTGAAATAAATACTATATTCTTCTATTGTTTGTTGGAAAAAGCCCAAAAACATTTCAGGAAGACTTGACATTTATACATATTCATATATAATTTTAGTGATGTGTATAGTTAAGAGTACAGAACTCCTTAATGCCCAATTTGTAGTGAACTAACCTGTTTGATTTAGTTATACCTGCTGAAGAAGAGAGGTAGGTATATCACAGAAAAAATACTATTTAGATGTGAAAAGTTTTAAACTTTGAATTCTGACTGATTTTAGGTGTGTAACTCTAAGTAAGACAATCTCCGAGTCAATTTTCTCTAGGGATGCCCTACAGTTTGAAAGAGTTGATTACCTTTTGTTGTGTTGTTATTCATGATCACAAAAACTAGAAATATAAATCCTAATGAGGTAGGAATGATTGTGGAAGCCTATTGATGAAATATCTTTCCTAACTCCCTCAGAGAATTGTTGGAAGAATTCATGAAAACATTTTATATGCTGTGATGCTTGAAAAACTACAAGCTTTTCTGATTAATAAGAGGCCATTAGTGACTCTTCTTTTGCCTCTTTTTTAGCTGTGGATAGTCAGTAAGGCTGTCAAGATTAGATTGTTGCATACTTAGCCTTTTCTGAATGTCTCTCCCTTCCCCATCAAGGTTGCTTGCAAATAAACAAGTATTTAGTGCTTCTTAACATTGGGTTTCGAGTTACATACATAAGAAACATCCAGGGTGGTTTTAAGAAATAGAGATCCTTTTAGACTTGCTGAGTCCAGATTTCTGGAGGTCGGACCTAGCACTCAATATTTTCAACAAACAAACTGTTAGGTTTGTTCTAGGTGGGAACCCGAAAAGTATGTATAGGATGGAATGTGGTTAATGGAAAACTTAGGCTTGTAAAACAATAACTGTAGGAGTCTGGAGAGTTCCCAGACTTTGTAAATCTGACAGCTACAGGCAGCATTCCTATCCTCCCTGTTAAGGAGGAAACTGCCCCCCGGCTCCCTTATCTCTGCAGGATGAGACTGACACAAGGGTCCCTGAAATTGGTGGTTTAAAAAAAAAAATTATTACAGTGTCTGTTCTGGCCCAGGTACTCACTTCCCCTGGGGAAACTCTCTATAAAACCCAAAGCTTTCCCCTCCATCGGGATGGATGCCTTTTTTGGCCTCCACCCATCTGCACTCAGATGCCCCAAATAAACAGCATTTTGCTACACATGAGGCTTTGTGTGTCTCTCTTTCAGCTCTGGACCAGACACAAACCAGTGATTCTTAACTGGGGGTGATTTTGTCCTCACTTCCATGTGACATTTGCCGATGTCTGCAGACGTTTTTCGTTTTTCGTTGTCACAACTGGGACAGGGGTGGAGAGCAACGTGCTACTGACATTCTGTGGGTAAAGGCCAGGAATATTGTTAAACATCCTATAATGCACAGGACAGGCACCTGCCTCCCAAGATAAAAAATTATCTAGCCCAAAATGTCAATAGTGTGAGGTTGAAAAACACTATTATGTGCAAAACAGTTTAAAATATTCCTTCCTCGCAGGCATCATCTATCATTGGCATTTACTCTTCGTTATCTCTTTTATTTATTCATACATTTGTTTTCAAAACTCATTTGAAATGGTCTTTACTGTAAAGGTAGAAAGATGTAAAACTTTAAATCTAATATTGGAATTGGAATTAAAATTAATTACTTTGGGCTCATTTCTGGATTTCATTTTTAAAAATTTCTTTAAATTTAGAATTAATTCTTCTATTGGAAAATAGTAATCAAGAGAAATTTCACGCTCACGCCTGTAATCCTAGCACTCTGGGAGGCCGAGGTGGGCGGATCGTTTGAGCTCAGGAGTTCGAGACCAGCCTGAGCAAGAGCGAGACCCCATCTCTACTAAAAATAGAAAGAAATTATATGGACAGCTAAAAAATATATAGAGAAAAAATTAGCCGGGCATGGTGGTGCATGCCTGTAGTCCCAGCTACTCGGGAGGCTGAGACAGGAGGATCGCTTGAGCTCAGGAGTTTGAGGTTGCTGTGAGCTAGGCTGACGCCACGGCACTCACTCTAGCCTGGGCAACAGAGTGAGACTCTGTCTCAAAAAAAAAAAAAAAAAGAGAAATTTCCAGCCGCTTGCTTCTTCTTTTCACACCTTGCAAAACTTTCTTAATTTGTACTGCCTGAGAGGTTAATCTGACTTTAAGAAGAACCAAACTTAAAGACTATTTTAAAAATTATGATTCTGTTTTATTGTGCTCAAGGGCATAGAGATATTTTGTTGATAAAATTCAAGAAGGAAGACACGACTATATTTTTAAGAACTTGTGCTTTTACACACAGATAACAATCACTTGTAATTAGCAGTTCATTGTTTGAATGCAAACACTGCTGTAAAGTGGTGATTGAAACAGCAGTTGTCTTTTATCCTTCAGTAGAAGCAGCATTTTCCTCCTTTGCGCCATTGATTTGCTGACAAATCTATTTTATAGTATAGCACTATAAGGGTAAAATCTACCCAGCTCTTCTAAAATATCATAAATTCTTAGAGTCCTTAAAAAAATGAAACGCAGCACCCATATTTATTCACTTTGTTTTCATTAAGCGAAAGGGTCATTAGTATAATATAACAATCACCTGTGTTGCATGTTTAAACCTGAATTCAAATTTAACTTCATAATGTATTTCTAGCAGATGTTCTCTCTCATAATGATTTCTATGGTGACTTTCATTTCTGAAAAGCCTTGAATCTCTAATGAAAATATTTCAAAGTAATAAGATGGAAAAGAAGCACTAAAATATGCTTGGAGATAGAAATTGAAATCATTTTGGCTAAATGTATCAGGTTAGAAGTTGTCCTAGTCATTGATTGCCGCTATTAGATATTCCCCTTATGCAAGGAGAGCCAGTTATTGATTTTTGAATTTGAATTTCTTTTGAAGTAATTCATTATCTCTATTATGGATCCTTATCTCAGCTATGAAAACCCAGTATAATAGGAATCACCTGCTATTCTGATGCCTGCCTAGTGTTTTGCTTAATTTACTTACCCCTGCTAACCTAGAAACTATTAGAATACAGTGTTGATGAAATGCATGAAATTAATGTACCTCATTGTATATTGATATAGTGACAATATATTTCAGCCAGTGTTAATGATGGGTTGATTCACTTTAAGCAACATATTTCAAAATTTTAGTACCTGTTGTCTTGATTCTATTTATAGATCTACCCTAGGGACGAGGGGAAACTTTCCCCTTTCCCCCAAAAGTTCGCTGAAAGATCCACAATTAAGGCAGAATAATAAGAGAAAGAGGTTTATTTACCATGTACATGGGGAGAATCACAGAATGATTACCCAAAATCCCAGTGAAGTTCAGATATTTTTATACCTGTCCTTTTGGAGGGGAGGGGGAGATGAGGAGTACAGGTAATTCTGTTTAGGAGGAACAAATGGTGCTAGGGAGGATAAACGGATGGGGAAAACAGATTGACTTGTAAATGAGTCTCTCTGCAAATTAAATTAACCTGAGCAAATTAAATTAGCCTGCCACAGGTATTACGTTTAAAGGATTTAGGCCAGGTCTGGTTGCATTCTTGATTCTCCTGCAATATATTGAGGTCCTTTCTGCAATATATTGAGATAACAGGGAGAGGAAGGGAAATCAATTGCCCCTTTGATCTTTTGATCCATCAGTCTGGTTTACATAGATAGAGGAAAAGCCCCTTTCGATGCTTTTTGATCTTGAATGGCCTTTAATTCAAAATATTTTTTATACCAAGGCATCATATTTTGTCATGAAATTTCCTGAGCTCCTTCACTATACATTCTTACAACACTACCCAGAAAAACAAATATATGCATAGGTTACTGGTTAAAATGTAAATAGAGGCAAATGTTCATCAACATGGAAAAAATTCTTATGTTGAACTTCTATTTGTTATTTTATTGAACTCTCAGGTTAAGAACTATCCTATGCATTAATTATGAGAGTTTCCAATTTGACTGTGACTGGGCCTTGTATGTAGATGCCAAACAAATAAAACATGCACACTTATGGAGATGTAATTAATTTTTTTCTTTTTAGAGGTGGGGTCTCACTCTGTTACCCATGCTGTAGGGCAGTGGTGCTATCATAGTTCACTGTAAACTTGAACTCCTGGGGGCTCAAGCAATCCTCCTGCCTTAGACTCCCGAGTAGCTAGGACTATAGGCACACACCACCACCCTTGGCTAATTTAAAAAAAAAAAAAAATATTTGTAGAGACAAAGTCTTGCTATGTTGCCCAGGCTTAAATTGCTTTTTATCTACAGTATTCTGTTTCAGTCTCAACTGGTATACTGCAATTCAGTGCAGCTCTGATGCTGACCACCCAGAGCTAGTATTAGACTTTATAGGCCTGAGGGAATAGTCCCCAATAGGACTACACATATTTGATGTCAGCCACAAGTACTGGGGATCTCCAGGGCCCCTGCATTTCTGACCAACTGGCCACCAATTAGGGAGTTCCAGCAACAGCTTGTTGGTTTGGTAATTTACTAGGATAACCCACAGAATTCAGGAAAGTGCTACACTTATGATTATAGTTTTATTGTGTAAGATACAGAGAGAAGTTTTGGAGGGTCTTGAATACTGAGGTTCTGTACCTTCTCTCCATGTAGCTGGAGTGCTTTACCCTCCTGACATGTGTGTATACCAACCAAGAAGCTTTACTGAGCTTCAATATCCAATGTTTTTTTAAAAATTTTATTTATTTATTTATGAGACAGAGTTTTACTCTGTTGCTCTGGCTGGAGTACAGTGGTGTCATCATAGGTCACTGTAACCTTAAACTCCTGGGCTCAGGTGATCCTCCTGCTTCAGCCTCCCAAGTAACTGGGACTACAGGTGCGTGCCACCATCTCCAGCTAATCAATTTTTGGTAGAGATGGGGTCTCGCTCTTGCTCAGGCTGGTCTTGAACTCCTGAGCTCAAAGCGATCCTCCGCCTCGGGCCTCCCAGGGTGCTAGGATTACAGTCATGAGCCACCGTGCCCAGCCTAATATCCAAAGTTTTTATTAGGATTTCATCACATAGGCATGATTAATTAAATCACTAGCCATATGATTGAGTTTAATCTCCAGCGTTCTTCCCTTTCTTAGAAGTTGAGGGGGCTGAAAGTTTAACCCTCCAATCACATGCTTGGCCTTTCTGGTGATCAGCTTCCATTCTGTAGTTATTTAGGGGCACAGATGAGTCATATCATTAATATCAAAGATACTCCTATCACTCAGGAAATTCCAAGGGTTTTTGAATCTCCTTGCTAGAAACCTAAGGCAAAAATCAGACAAATTCTTTATTAACCCACACACAGTACAATTAATTAATAAATAAATAAGTAAATAAATAAATAAATCTGATTCAGCAAATATTTACTGAGTACCTACAATGTTCTAGGTGTTATTTTAGCAATAAACAAATTAAAGCAAACCAAAATTTACCTGTAAGAGCTTACTATTTAGTAGAAGATTTGGGATGCATGGGGGCATGCACAATTATTAAATAAGTAAATAATTAATCAAGGGAATTTTAGAGCATAATGAGAGCTATGGAGAATTAATAGTAGGGGAGACCAGGGAGTGTCAAGGCTGTGGGGCTTCTTTTTTAATTAGGATGATCCTTTTTCAAGGTTTCTTCTGTGACCTGAAGGTAGTGAGTGAATGAGCTATGGGGACATTTGGGTGTTATGGGGATATCCTGGCGGAGAATGTTCCAAGCAGAGGGAATGCACTGTACAAAGACACTGATGCAGGAGCATACTGAAATTTTGGAATAGCAGCAAGAAGCCAGATATTTCAGATAGTTTTATAAGAGTTAACTCAATTTGTATAGAGGTTACAATAAATACTTAGGGATAAATCAATATGATATAAAATACTGTGAAAATGCCAATGCTTATAATAGAAAAAAACTTTTTTGAGAGTTTAGGTCACTTAAGCTAAATCAGTGACAACTGAGGAATAACAAAAGTTTATCTTGAAGGCCACTGGCTTTAGAAATTATTCAAACTTTGTGTTATCCATCTTTGTTTCACCATGGCAATGACTCCTGAATATAGTTTTATATATTGAAGTACCAAGATTTAAAAGCTTTGAGAAGAAAGTGCTTACAAAATAAGTTATCATTATAATTATTTCAAATCTCATTTAATTTTGTGACTCATAATTTAATTTTCTAAAAGTCTGGGCTAGAAAGTGAGAAAAATTAAGGTTGGGTCAGAACTTCTGATCATATATAAACATTAATAAAACCTGCATGAAAATCTTCTGGTTCAACATTTTTAAAGCTTAAGGTAAAGGGAATTCCATGATATTAAAATATACCACTATTTTGGGCTTAATCCTTGTCCAACAACAATTCTATTGGCTATTTCTTTGACATCTTTAGTTGGTGAAAGTAAGTTGATATTCCTCAAACATGTACATAAGTCTTTTCAGTTTTTATCTATCTCTGCATGTCATATGTGAATCTGAACTGTATGGAGTTAGGAAACTCACCACATTAGGAAATTTTCTCTCTCCTATGTTATACTTTGCATAGAATTAAAATCTATCCATTTATTCTGTCCCATTTTTTTGGTGTAATTTATTGTTCTCCATTGCTGAAAATAAGCATATTGTTAAATAAGTACCCTTCACAACATATACATGACATGGTCACTATTATTACTAATATTTCAATATGCTGAACCAAATTTACACACTAAGTGCATGTTTAAAGCAGTCACCTTCAGAGACTATTATTCCAACAAGTAGAATCAGTAAGTTTTTGGAATTTTGCTTATGAAATATTTTTTCATGATTACAGCACATGTACATTCTTTTGACGCTATGTCAGAAAGTCATGTCTTCGTTCCTGGAGCATAAATTTGACTTGTGAAAATCATCAGGAAAAAAAAAACAGTCAAATTGTTTAAGAAGGAGTTGGAAGGTGATATAATAAATGCTACTTTGGCAATAAAAATAAAAGGATGTGACAGACTTTGTTATATGGCTTTTAGTTAAGCTCAAAATTGGTTTCCAAAGTGGTTTGATCTTGGTCTTCTAATATGATGAATTTAGAATCTTCTGTTTATACTCTGAAAGATACCAATCTTGAAAGAGTGGGTATTTTGGTGTTTTATTAAAATTATCAGACATTGCTTTATAGTCAGAATGACTGTTACCAGCATGACATTAGAGGTACACTTCACAAAGATATTTACACTATCAAGTCTAGTTTTGATAAATTTATCTAAAAGTGTTTATTTCTTTTATGAGACAATAGTTCTAGTAATGACGGTGAATTCTTTGATGACAATTAAAAGTTTTAAACAGTACACATATAATTATACACTTAGCAAAAGTGTTCCTTGTTTCAGAATTAACTTCAATCAGTTGATTTTGTTGATTATCAGTTTGAAGAGTGCCACTTGTCACTTCAGTTTTCTTAAAGATATATGTGTATGTATTTATTTAACCACATGTTTGGGTTATTAGATCTCAGAAGTAACAGAGTTTTGTTTGGCATTTTTTAAAAGTTTGTTTCCACATACCTTTTACTGAGGGATAGACTTGTTTTATGCCTGCTCTGCACTAGATAGTAAACCAGAAAATGCATGTGAGAGAAAATGATCAAGATGCATTGAGCTCATTAGAGAAGCTTCTATTAAATTTGAGGAATAAGACAAGGACACTCTTGTCTATACTGTGGTGTCATTAAATGTCATTCTCCCCACAAAACCAAAACATTGCTGTAGGTATTGGAGAAGGGAGAAAAAATATATGGTTGGGAATACTGGTAAAGGCTTGATATTGGCCTTGATAAATGGACTATGTTTTAATAAGCAAGTCAAGGAAGCATTATAAGTGACTAGGTGGGTTTGGAGAACTTTGATTAGGTTGATGAGATGTCAGCTTAAAACATTAAGGATATGGCAGAGATTAAGACTGGTTAAATAATTTGGGTGGGTGCTTATCAAGCACAAAATAGATTAGGCATTGCAGAAAAATGAATTTTATAAAACTTTAGAGTTGTTCTTTGAAGAGATAAATATGATAACAGGATACAGTGGAACAAGGAGAGATCAGAGGCAAAAAGAGAGTTAGGTAGAGAGTTGAGAGTTAATGTGCTTCTGGACAAAGATGGTGGCTATCACAACGAAAAGTTTCAAAGCTGGATTAATCAGTGTTAAACTGGACATAAAAGGCAACAAGGAACACATGTATAGCTTTAGAGAAAGCCCTGGATAGATGTATCTGGATCTAATATTTTATCAATGTTGAGGGGAGGACTGCATATTTATTACTTATAAAAAAGGCTGGAGGGGGATTTCTGGTTCCTGTTTAGGCTTGTAAGGAATTTAGAAGTTGACATTCCATCCTAACAACAAGTAAAAAGTTGAACAAACTAAAAAAATAACTAAATAAACAACTCTACTTAGAACTGTCAGAAAAGTGAGGTCCCATGGCAAACTGCTGCCCTAAAACTGGAGAGACAAATAGGCAGGTACAGAGAATTACAACTTACCAGAGCAGAAGCCTCTTCAGGAACCAGTGCTGGGGTAGGAAAACATGACTTGTAATGGAAGAATTGCTGGAAGCTTAAAATGAAGAAATTTGAGAGTTTAATTCTTTGGGGAGGGTGGGCCCCGTCATAGGGAGTTTCCTATATTTTTGTGAGTTTTACCTTTAGGAGCTCTACCAGGTCTTCATAGAAGAAAAATCCCCTTATGCTTTTGGCAAGGGGATAGGAAAAGGAATCATTCTGAAATATGTAAAGGCATTCTGTTTTTCTTAACAAAATCTGCCCTCAGTAGAAACCATTTTACCACAGCCTAACCTACTGGGATCTTATTAGAGCCTAACCTACCTGGGGGAAAAGAAATACCCAACTCCAGTCCCCTCTAGCCAGCCTGCCCAACCCAAGTGTGTGTTGGGGGAGAACTAAAAAGCACTGGTGAAGTTCACAGTCTAAGGGCATAAGATCACAAAAAATGAGACCTAATCATAGGACCATAGAAAACTTCCTTCCCTTTACTCTTTACCATCCCATTATTAAAGGTCTCTTTTACAGTAGTTCCTTTTACCCAGCACATTATATCCACCTTTCAACAAAAGATTACAAGGCATACTAAAAGACAAAAAAAAAAAAAAAAAAAAAAAAAAAAAACAGTTGAAGAAGCTAAACAAGCACCAGAACTAGAATTAGATGTGTTAGAAATGCTGGGATTATCAGTTCAGAAATATTTTTTAATAGATGAGGTCTTGCTATGTTGTCCAGGCTTGCCTTAATCTCCTCAAATAATCCTACCACCTCAGCCTTTTCAAGTAGCTAGGTTAGACCAGAAATTTTTTAAAAAGCTTAATATGTGAAGGGCTTTAGTAAAAATAGTAAATAACACACTAGAACAGACGGATAATGTAGGCAGAGAGATGGAAACTCTAAGAACGAATAAAAAAGAAATGCTAGAGATGAAGAACACTGTAACAGAAATAAAGAACACCTTTGATAGGTTCTTTGGTAGACTTAATGCAGCTGAAGAAAGAATCTCTGAGCTTGACCATATGACAATAGAAACCTCCAAAACTAAAAAGCAAAGAGAATAAAGACTGAAGAAAACGAGAACAGAATATACAACAACTTTGGGACAACTACAAAAGGTGTAACATATGTATAATAAAAATATTAGAAGAAGAAGAAGAAAAAGATAAAGGTATAGAGGTAATATGTGAAGCAAAAAATGAGAATTTCCCTGAATTAGTGTCAAACACTAAGCCATAGATCCAGGAAACTCAGAGAACACGAAGTGGGATAAGTGCCAAAACCAAAATAAAACAAAAACCATACCTTGGCATATCATATTAAAACTTCAGAAAATTAAAGATAAAGAAAAAAACTTGAAATGAGCTGGGGATATGGGGACTTTAGAAGACCGAAGATAAGAAAACCATCCCACTTCTCCTTAGAAGCCATGCAAGCAAGAAGATAAATTAGTGTCATATTTAAAATGTTGAGAGAAAAAAATAAACAAAAATTTTCTACCCTGCAAAACTATCCTTCAAAAGGAAGAAGAAATAAAGACTTTCTCAGACAAACAAAATTGAGGAAATTTGTTACCAGTAGGCCTGCTTGAAAAAAATGTTAAAAGAAGTTCTTCTGAGTGAAGGAAAATGACATAATCAGTAACTTGCACCTATATACAGAAAGGAAGAACACTGAAGAAGAAAGAAGTAAGGATAAAATAAAAATTTTCATTTTTGTGACCATGCTGGCACCCTCATCTTAGACTTCAGGCCTGTAGAACTGTGAGAAATAAATTTCTGTTGTTTATAAGCCACCCAGTCTGCACTACTTTGTTACACCAGCCTAAACTGACTAACACAACATATTAACACTAATTCAAAGAAAAAGGGAATAGCTATATAGTTGTCTCTCAGTATCCACAGTGAATTAGTTCCAGGACCCACTGCAGATATCAAAATCAAAAGATGCTCAAGTCCCCAATATAAAATGGCATAGAATTTGCATATAACCTACACAATTTTCCTGTATGCTTTAAATCTTCTCTGGATTATTTATAATACATTGAATACAATATAGATGCTATGAAAATAGTTGTTATACTGTATTGTATTTTATTTGTATTATTCTTATTGTTGTATTGTTATTTTTTATTCTTATGTTTCAGATATTTCCAAACTCTGTTTGGTTGACTCTGCAGATGCAGAACCTGTGGATACAGAGGGATGACTATATTAATTTCAGACAGAGTTGACACCAAAGCTAAGGACGTAATCAGGGATAAAGAGGGGCATTACATAATGATAAAAGAGTAAATACTTCAAAAATAGACATAACATCCTTACTGTGTATGTGCCCAACGAAAGAGCATCTAAATATGTGAGGCAAAAACTGATAGAACCATACGGAGACATAGATAAATCTATTAATACTACTATACTAGGAAACTTTAACACTTCTCTAGCAGAAATAGACAGATCAGTAGGCAGAAAATCAGTAAAAACAGTTGAACTCAATAGCACCATTAGTCAACTGGATCTAATTGATATCTATAGAATAAGTCATCAAACATCAGCAGATTACACATTCTTTTCAAGCTCACATGGAACATTCACCAAGACAGACCACATACTGGGTCATGAAACACACTAACCAATATGTCCTTCAATAATCTGTGGTACATTCAGAAAATGGAATATTATGCATCACTAAAAGGAAATGAGCTATCAAACCATGAAAAGACATGGAGGAACATTAAATGCATATTACTAAGTGAGGGAAGCTAATCTGAAAAGACTACATACCATTTGATTCCAACTATATGATATTCTGGAAAAGGTAAAATTATGGAGACAGTAAAACAAAAAATTAATGGTTGCCAGGGGGAGAGGGAAGGGTGGGATAAATAGACAGAGCACAGTGGATTTTTAGGGCAATGAAACTATTCTGCACCATATTACAATGGTGAATACATGGCACTGTACACTTGTCAAAACCCACAGAATATACAGCTCCAAGAGTGAATCCTAATTTAAACTATGGACTTTGGATGATAATTATGTCAATGTATGCACATGAATTGTAGCAAATGAAGCATTCTGGTAGGGGATATTGATGACGGGGAAGAGTATGTATGTGTGGTGGTAGGGGGTATATGGGAAATCTCTATACTTTCTGATAAATCTTGCTATGAACCTAAAATTGCTCTAAAATTGTTTATTATTTTTTTAAAAAAGAATTGACACTGAAAATATGTGCTTTCCTGAATGGATAGGCACCTTTGCAGCTTTGATGATTGTTTCATTTCTAACTGAGAGAGATGCTTTCAGTACCTGAGACTTTCTAGGAGTAATCTAGACACATGGTGGGCTGAGCCATAATAGCAATGAGATGGTATATCCACAGTTATTGGAAATAAGCTTTCATTTTTGTGAATGGTTCTGTGTCCAGTTCATGCTGTTGTTGGTTGAGAATCTGCCGTGTTAAAAATCAAACTTAGAGCTTGGGTTTCTTTCTATTTCTTTTATTTTTCATCATATCAGGAGGAGGGAAAAGCAGATGGAAATTTTTGACAGCGTTCTGCATCAATAGTGAATAAGCACATTTTATTTGGTAGGAGGAGGGAAAAAAAGAGTATGGATGCTGTTGGCCTTTAAAGCTTTACAATTTTTCTTCTCAAATAGCTGGTTTTACTGTTTTGAAAAAAATTAATTATGCAATGTTTTGTAAGGCTTTTCCTACAGTCCAGGAAATTTAGCTAAAGCTCACATTTGAGAAAATCGTCTTTTGTACTCTGAATTCTAAAGGAAAGTACCAGTGATACACAATATTTGAATCCCTACCCAAACCCAAAGGGCTTTTTATGTGCCCTAAACCAATGCTATTACTAACCTCTAACATGCACACCCACTCACTGCCTCCTAAACAAATATTCTCCCAGTCTATGTAAAGACGAGATGGGAAAATGGTAGAGCACGGAGAAGCCGGCCTTGAGGGGAGTGGATCTGTCCAGCTGAGAGGTTGTTTCTTTCCTGAAGGCAAGGGAGGTGTCTTGTATGGTACAATGGATAGGGGTTCACAAAATACTGGTAAAGATTGGAGAATGAATGGGGGACTTACAAGAAAGAAAACTCTCTTTTCTTTTTCTAGCTGAATGAATTTTGAGATGAAAGATATATAGACTAAACCTGATACTGCACTGCTTCCAGGTTTTTTTTTTTGTTTTTTTTTTTTGTTTTGAAAGGCTGATCTGGAACTCCTAAAATTGAAGGACATTTGTGAACATACAGATAAGTTCCTCCCTATAGATTATATTTCAGAAGGCAGGAGAATTAAAGAGACTTTCTAGCAGGGCTTGAAGGGATTGTAGCATTATATTCCAGGAGCTGGGGGTAATCTTGTTGCTTCCAGTTCTCCACAATCCTCAGAATCCACAGAAGAGAATGTCTAACTACCCAAGGCTCCCAGGTGAGGGACTGTGGAGGATAGTGGAGGGACAGGATTGTTTGGGCTTCCCACACAGGTACAGTGACCAGGAATTGTCCTCTCCCTCTGGAGAAGGCATTTGGGGTATAGTCCACTGACAGGAGAACGAGAGAAGTCCAGCTGCCACTTTTTGGAGAATCCTCAGCAACAGAGGGGGCCAGGATGAAGCTGAACAGCATGAACAAACTTTTTCAGACTGAACAAACCAGATGAAATCGATCAAACCTTTCACCATATACACACATGTAATAATACCTCTGGGTTCCCTGCTTCCGCTTACAGCACCCAACACAGCAGGAACTGAGACCCTAAAAAAAGAGGGAAAGGCAGAAATCTACCAACACCACTCTAAGGAGACAAGGCCATAGCTATAACTTGTACTGGTGAGAGGAAGGATCTTTACACGGATATGAAGTTAAATTATAAACTGAACAGGACTAAGTTTCAGTAACTGAACTGATCAGAACATTACAGGACCTCTTTAGCATGTTAAAGGGATGGAAAAGCGGATCTGTATGGACTAAGGTGAGTGTTGAAGCAATAAGAAGTGTATTAGTTTTCTATTGCTGAGTTACAAATTATCACACATTTAGCAGCATAAAAAGGCATATGTTTATGATCTCACAGTTTCTGGGGGCTGGAAATCTGAGTGTGACTTAGCTGGGCCCTCTGCTTAGGGTCCCACAAGGCTGCCATCAGGGTGTCAGCCAGGCTGTACTGTCACCTGGAGCTCAGGGTCTCATTCTGAGCTTGGTCAGTTGTTAGCATAATGCAGTTTCTTGCAGTGCTAGAACTCAGGTCCTGAG
The DNA here is from genome assembly GCF_041146395.1 of Eulemur rufifrons. Lineage (NCBI taxonomy): Eukaryota > Metazoa > Chordata > Mammalia > Primates > Lemuridae > Eulemur > Eulemur rufifrons. The sequence continues at coordinate 98,052,221 of NC_090989.1, read as the reverse complement.
CTCTTAGAGGCTGCCCTCTCCATAGGCAGTTCACATCATGACTGTTTGCCTCTTTGAGACCAGCAGGAAAGTATCTCTGCTGCTTCAGGAAGGGCCAAGACTCTTAAGGAGCGCAGCTGATTAGGTCAGGCCCACCTAGGTTCAAGTCCTTTAGAATAATTAAAAGTCAACTGATGAGAAAACTTAATTGCATCTGCAAAAGTCTCTTCACCTTTGCAATCAATCCAACTTAATAATGGAGTGACAATTATCATATTCACAGGTCCTGGCCACACTCAAGAGGAAGGTTATATACAGGGCTATGCCCCAATGGATGAGAATCTTGGGGCCCATCTTAGAATTCTGCCTACACAGGAAGTATGGTGCCTGTGGGGAATAAGGCAGTGTACACCTCACCGAAATTCAAATTCAATTTTATTTTAAAAACTGCAGGCAAAACAAAATACTGCTTAGGTCTATAGGCTACCTGTTTGTAACTCCTAGAGTAGATATCAGAAACAATGAAATCATTTCATGTTTATAGTCTACTGAATTGTGACCCCTCAATAAACCTGTTACAACTAAGTAAAAACTGATGAATTATTGGTCAAAATGAATATGCCATTTGTTCACATTTAGATAGTCCACGTGACAATTAAGTGAGTTTGCTAAAAATTTATCAGGTCAAAGCTCTTCCCAAATCCAGAGATTTCAAGTTTTTTTATTAGCGATTTTGGAGCCCTAGGTCTTATTTAATATTCACAGAGTACTTAGCTCTGGTGAGTTAATGTCCTTCAAAAATCTTAGCTCTTTTCCTGAATAACAATGGAGAGGTCTTATTAATTGCAATTCTTCAAACATTACCAGGCACTATTTTGTTATTGGATGGATAGCAATCATTTTCAAAAAAACATTTTAGCATGTAAAAGAAGATTTGTAAGTTTATTTCAGGAGCAACAAAATAAAACTTGAGTCTAGAAATGTAAATTTTGTGTTCAATGAACTTACTTATTCTCTCCTGAAACAAAAGTTTAAATTTATCTTTGCATTTTTTTCTGGAAAGAAAAGAGTTAGTCACAGCTACTTATTATAACTTATTTCTGCTAAGCTTTTCCTTAATTAAAATAATGTGTTTGTGACTACCAACAGTTATTAAAAGCACATAATTTAAATATCTTTTCATATTTATTGCTCCTTTTTGTTTAGAAAGAGCACCAGATTATTACCACATAATTTATTCTCTGATAATTCTCTTCATAAGGGAATAAACTTCAAGAAGTGCTTTAAAGATATTATGGCTGAAAAGTGTTAGTGAGAAGAAGTTACAGACCTAAACAGATTTTCCATTTCTTTGGATTTTATGTTTTTAATAATAGATTGAATAGTTAGTTGCCTGCTTGACAAGTTTATTGCCCTTATCCAGTTGCCAAGTGAGAAACATTTCCAAACTGATAGCAGGTATTAAAAACACCTACCAGTGATTCAAACCATTAAGAACTCGTAAAACTCGGAGGCAGTGTGCACTGGGCTTTGCTCTGTTTCCCAGGCTTTTCCTCAGAGCACTGGCCTCCCAGCTCCTGCATGTTGAGAAGACACACATTTCAAGGTGTAAGCATCAGTTTTTAACTGAAACATTCAAACTTCTACCTAAACAAAATAAGAGCATTTTCCTTATAACTCAATATTTAAAACTGATTCATCAATTAATCTGGATGAAGAACAAAGGGAATCTGTGTTCCTCTGAAAATGTTTAAAGTACTCATAAAAAGCCATTTTTTTGTGACTTGCTGAACACGTTTTTCTTTTATATTTTGTTAGAGTCTGTAAAAGGAAGGCATCATTTCAGATTTCTTTGTAATGTAGATGCCTAGCAATTTCTCTATCATTTTTGAGGCCTGAGTTCATTTGAAAGGCTGTGGTTCAGTTTGCTTAGTACCATATAGGGGTTGTGAACTCAAATTACTGATAGGGTCCAGGAAGATAGTATAAATATGTAAATCAAGGAGGGGGTTGAGGCAATCAGGAGTATGGGATCCATTGCAAACAGGACAGGATACAGCTCACCTAAACACACATTCAACTTTATTTTAAACAAACAAGCCAAGCAAAATACTGATTAGGTCTACAGGCAGCAAGTTTGAAACTTGTGTTATAGTGGTTGAAAGGACACCCTGACATCCCCTGTTAAAATGGCCAGTTTAGTGTGTGTAAGAAAATCAGATGATGGGATGAAGGAAATGAATTTAAACAGAACTTCTTAAAATACTTAAAAGAGTTAAATGTTTACCTGCTGAGGCAAATTACTGATTTTACTTTAAAACAGGTTAAGATGCATGACTTTGAAACATTGTCTAGAAGCTAAGGGCTTCAGAGTATTTTGGGAGCTATAACACTCTAATAGAATTAGACTTATTCCAAAACACTCCCTTAATTTTGCATCTACTAGTACTATATGGAAAATCTTTAATATTACAAATGACAAATACATATTATTTCATGAAAAAGTAATTGAATTTTAGTTAAAAATGATGAAGACATATTTATCTCTGCTCCCTTGCAAATCCCTCTAAAGTAACAGCATTTATATTTTTTTATACTACACGTCCACAAGAGCAAAGGGAATGGCAGGGTGCAGGTCATAGCCGGTGAGTGTTGGCAGGATCTGAACACATTTTTTAAAGATAGAAGTGGACTGTTGGGTAGGAAGTGACAGAGTGGAAGAGGGTGAAACCTAAAAATATACAGAGAGGTACTAACAAATGCAAGTTGATTCAACTGTCAAACCCTGGAATAACTCAGAAATTCAAGGAAACAGGTCTATGGAAAGATGGAAGTAAAGGCTGCCATAACAATGGGAGGGGGAAGGCCTGAAAAGACTACTTGGAATCCCTGATACCTATTCTATTCCGTAAAGTAATTAGCCTGGCCCAGCCCTCAAGAAAACTGCCTTGTTTATTGTTTTGGAGCAATTGCTCTAGACTCTAAGATACCAGACACATTGGAGGGAGGGGTGGAGGTACTGTACTGAAAACAGGTGTTTGGCTTTAAATATACTGGCAGCCAAATAAATTCCCCAGGCAGGAGATTGGAGGTTTGGAGAAACTAAATCTTCTCAAAGAAGAGGTGTACAGAAAGTGATATTTGGGGGTCCCTAACTAACCATGTAGTAATGAAGCTCAGCAGTTCCAATAGTTTTTAGTGCATTTTTTAAAATAAAAATAAATATGTATTTGTAGTTGTTAAATATTTCAAGCAAATAAAAAAATCAAACAAAATAGCACCCATGAGTATACTACTAAAATTTAAAAATATGCTAATACTTGCCATATTGGCCTTAAAGTCTCCTCCTTAAGATAAATAAATTAGATACTGCTAAAGTAGCATTTTGATCCTTTCATCCTCCATCTCTTTATCATTCTGCTCTTATTTCTTTAAAGATTTTATCAGTTTTATTTTCATATTCATTAGTTTACTTTTTAGTTTTGTAAATTCTGCTATTTAGCCTATCTATTATTTCTTTTAAAAATATCAATAACTAATTTTTTTAATTTGTAAGCTCTCTAATGTAGCATTTTTATTAATATTTGACTCTACTTATTTAATAATTGCTCGTATCTTATAACTTCCCATTTTATTTTATGGATAGTACTTACACCTGTATTCTAAGAGGATTTTCAAAGATATGTACTTTAAAAGTCTTTGCATATTTCTTTTATCCCTGTTTTCTTAGATGGAAAAACCTCTTATTTGTAGATTTTCAGTACCAACTTTCATAGTGCAGGTGCTTCTCATAAACTTTATTATTATATTTTATGAGCTTAATTTCCAGAAAAGATTTTTCCTTTGAGTGCCCTGGATTGGGACAATTTCTGTGTTTTGCTCTCCTTTCTTCTCTTTCTCTTTTCCTCTCTCAATTTTTCAGTTAATTTTTCACTCCCTCTCTGTTCCTTTCTCCCCCTTTTCTTCTTCCCTCCCATTCTCTCTCTCCTTGTCCCTCTCTGTCTCTCTCTCTTTCTCTCTTAACAGGGCGATAATTGCTCTTTTTAAACTATAGAGATTTTCTTTTTTTTTTTCCATTCAAGCACAGCTAGATATTTAAAAGTATTTAAATATATTTTTGTTATTTATTATTTCTGGGTTTATGCAGAAAGAGGGAAGTTTCCAAATATACCATCTTGACCCAGAAACCAGACTATTCTGCTTTTATACTAAAACTACCTGCATTAATATAAATGACAAGAAGGTAAGGTACAGATATATGAAAAATCTTATTCTATGGAAAATTCTTCAAATACAGGTTGCCATTGAAATCTCCTGAAGGACGGGCGCAGTAGCTCATGCCTGTAATCCTAGCACTCTGGGAGGCTGAGGTGGGAGGATAGCTCAAGGTCAGGAGTTCGAGACCAGCCTGAGCAAGAGCGAGACCCTGCCTCTAGTAAAAATAGAAAGAAATTAGCTAAACAACTAAAAATATATAGAAAAAACTAGCCAGGTATGGTGGCGCATGCCTGTAGTCCCAGATACTCTGGAGCTGAGGCAGAAGGATTGCTTGAGCCCAGGAGTTTGAGGTTGCTGTGAGCTAGGCTGATGCCACGGCACTCTAGCCCCGGCAACAGAGCAAAAAGAAATCTCCTGAAGTTTGGGGTGCATTAGAAAACTTACAGCTTTATATTTTAGCTTGAGAGATCCCTGCGTATGAACCAATTTGTGGTGTAAATGAAGTTATGTAAAGAGATAGTAGTGTGAGAACAAAAACATTTCCTATTTTCTCCTTGGCCAGGGAGAGCTGTTGGATTCTGTCTTTTTTAAAATCTTTAAAGAATAAAAGAATATTTTATGTGGGATTTTGGGGCCAACCACTTAATTCTTGATTTGAAGCAAGGAAAAAATGTATGTTATTTATAATGGTGTCATGAGTGGAGGGATTAGTGGTAAAGACTTTTTCTCTTTAATATTCTTCTAAAAATGAAGATACAAGAATATAATGTGCAAAAATAGAGTAAATGTTCTCAATAATTATAACAATTTGAAGATTTCCAGAAGGTATTATTCTAACCTTTCAAATATGACTTAGATTATCTAATTGAAATTTAGCAAGAATTAGCATAAAATATCAGCATTATTGTAATACTAAGGATGAAACACAGGACAAAAATAGCACATATTTTTGAGACTGTGCTTGAGGTCAATGTTCAGTCTAATAATCTTATGGGATTATTTTTAAATAATTATGTAAAGAAATTGGTAAAATTTTTCCATCTAAATAGAAAGTTTTCTAGCTGTTTGTACATCATTAAATTCAGTTTAAAAATATTAACCATGCATGCCTATTAAAATAAATGCCTGGATTTAGCTGTCTGCTCTAACTTTGAAGCATCATTCAGAGTTATGTTTGAAGCATAACTCTCCTACATAAGTAGCAAAGTACACCCAACCTTAGAAGATTACAGTGAGTAGAGATTATAACTGTCTTTCTTAAACTTCCCACCAGCATTTTGCTGTTTTAGGAGTCATATACATATACATTACTGCAGTGACTTAAAATTCTCCATCTTGGATAGACATCTTGTGTTCCTGAACATATTTTGACATTGTCAGTGGAAGCTCATGTAAAAGCAGAGATTTAATTTTTATTGCAGAATTCCAGATTTCCTTCAATAAACAATTTCTATCTGAAATTTCAGCTGATTTCTTTTGCAAACGGATACAGTGTATCAGGACATGCTTCTGTATATTATTCCTAACTTTGAAATGTTGCATACTACTGATAAATGTATCAATTATGAGAACTAGGGATTTGAGTATAAGAGAAAAAGTATTTGTTAAGATTCGTGAAATAGTCACTTTTGGGAGGGACCCTAATTCCTGCTTTTGTGCTTTTAGGCCTTCATAGATATTTCTACTTTTTCTGGTTTCATAACACACACACACTCTAATTGTCTGATTTATTAATCTATTATAAATAGAACTACATTTATGACCTGGAATATTTACTACCTGTAAACCAATCTTTCTGGGAAGCAAAATGTAATTAAAAGCTGACAGGCAGGCATAGTATCATACATGGGCCATGATTTGGATATGTGTAATAACTGGTGCTATTATCAGAGTAGATCTGTTGGATTCCTTTCTATCTACCACAGAAGAAAACCTGACATAGAAACCAGATACTCATGTTCATGCATCACAGCACATTCTTTCCTAAAGATAAACTCTGGAGACACATTATTTGTGCATTTGTCTGTTTATTTTTTAAAGGCCCCTAGGCTCAATATAGGCATTGGATTATATATTATATCCTTCTTCCTTGGTAAAGTGATTTTTATACCAAATTCAGTTTATAACTAATTACTAAAATATATGTCTCTTCTCTTACATTGTACATCATATACTTAGGTAAAAAAAGAAATTCTCTGTCAGAAAGTGTGTGACATTGCACTGTTTTAATCAAACTCAATACATCCTTAGGTGTAACTTCCAAAAGGATTGTAAAGCAGTCAATGTCCAGTTAGACTAGAACAATGTTAGAACAACCTCAACTAGATCGATGCAATAGCATATTCCACATTCATGACAGAACTTTGTTTAAATTTACCCTTCAAAATTCAGATGTTATAAAGGTAATTTAAGGATTTTTTTTGTCTAAATAGAATTAAAGCTGGTTCTAAGTTTCCACACAGCGGTGTTGTTAGGACCTTCTAAATTACTTAGTATTGTCTCCTTATACATCTTAATTGCCTTATAAGATCATCTCAGAGCTTATGTGCCCTAAAATGGCAATAGCCACATTAATTATTAATATCATTTTGCCACCACTGTCACAGCCAAACATCAGCCTTCTGAAATTTATGGGGCATTCATATGTTCATATATGACCTTAGACATGTAGCAGGTTGGGATATTGGGACATACAAGATTGGTCAGAGGACAGCTGCTGATTGACCTGGCTCATGATGTGCAACCTCTATCCAGCAACTCTCTCCCCATCTGGGCTGCTGCATGCATCTGAGACAAATTCATAGCTTTTGTAGAACTTGCCTCTTTTTCCCATATCTCCAAAAAGACCAGTCACTATTTGGGTCACTTCCTCCCTTCTAGCTCTTCAAGCACCAGACACTTCCCAATCTCTTTCTAGGGATGTCTAGTTTAATTTCTTTATGTGCCTAACCTTATTATTAAAGAACTCAGCAAGTTTTTTCTTCAATTGTAGCTATGAATCTTAAGGCAACTAAAAATTTCCATCAAAAGGATTGATAATAAGGAGCTTAGACCTTGAACACAAGGCTCAGCTATGCTTCTAAGAGAAAGGTAAAGGAGAACATTTGTTATTCTTTCTCTCCTACACCAGCAAGACCAAGGCAGAAATATCTCATATCCTGTCACAGAATTGTTGGCTCACACATGTAGATCATAAAAGGTCATATTTTGTGTGAGCTGACCCTGGGTAGGACTGTTTTTAGTGCTTTATATCTACTAACTTCACATATATTTATGTTACATATGTTAACTCATTTAATCCTTGCAAGGTCCCAAAAATCAGTGGTCCTCAACTTTTTTGGCACCTGGGGCTGCTTTCATGGAAGACACTTTTCCACGGACAGGGGATGGGGATTGGGGTGTCATAGGGGGTGGGGGTGTGGTGCGGAGCTCGGGAGGTGATGCACGGCCCATTTCCTAACAGGCCTTGGACCAGTAAAGGGCCTTGGCCTGAGGGTTGGGGACCACAGAGTGGTAGATGATGTTGTTATCACCATTTTGTGAGCAAGAAAGCTGAGGCAGGGAGTAGCTAATCTATTAATACTTAGCTAGGCCCCACACTGGCAAATGCTAGAGCTGGGATTTAAACCCTGGCAGTCTAATTCCAGTGTTAAATCTCTTGCCCCCCATAGTAGCTTGTCTCCCCAAAGATCTCTAATGAAGCCTGATCGAACTTTAAAAGGTCAGGTATTCTTCATCCACTATTTTCTTTATTTGCCAATGAAATCACGTTGTTTAACAAAATATGTGAATTTGACTTTTTGAGGAATGAATATTTATTAAGTGCTTTCTATGAGCCTGGTACTAACTATGCAATTTTACCAATATTATTTATTTTGACCCTCCTAGCCCTATCTTGTAGGTGGTATTACTTCTGATTTACAGATAAGAAGCTGAGATAAAAACTCATTATTATTTGTCATTCAATCCTAAGCCCTCAAGTAAAGATTTCTCTCCTTTAATTACATAAAGACAGCATTCTGCTCTCTCAGATTCTGCAGCACCTAGCTCCAGTAGCATTTTGCTGTTTTCTTTGCATTACCATCTTTTCGTGGATTTCACTATACTCATCCTCAAAGTAAGATTTTGATAATTATCAAAACTACCAGTGAAAAATAATTGAAATGCTAAAATACTGCAAATTTAATTTTCTTTTAAAACAAATTATTCTTAGCTTTGAAAGCTCGGGTATTAAAATAAAAGGAAAAAAAAAAACCTAAAAATGTCTTTTCCTGAAGTATTCTCTTTTAGTATATTTAATAAACAGGTAAGTCTACATCATGTTGTTTGATCTATTAAGATTCATCTTTTTAGTGATAAGAAACCGGTTCCATATTTCTGCAATGGTACTAATCACTGGTATTGTCTGCCAGTCAAACTTTCCTGGGTTATGCGGTCATCCAGGCTTTGGGGATACTTCAGGTAGTAGGGACCACCTTAAAGGTGAATCTACCTTATAAGAAGGTCCTTCGGCTTAATTTCTAGCCAGCATGAATATATTCATGACTGTACATTCATTCGTTTTTTATTGAATCTTGATTAGCTTATGTAAAGAATATAAACATGTGAAAAATACCTACTATATGTCACAAAGCAGTTCCTGTGACAGTGATTCCTGTTTTCCTATTATGCCTCCGGATCCTTCTTCGTAATCACTTTGGCTTAAATCTTCTCTACCCCAAATCTAGATGTTGAATTTCTCCAGCCTTTTTCTTGGTCCTCTTTTCTTTTCATTCTATTTTGTCTCTTTGGGTTCTCTCATCAATTTCCATGAGTTCAATTTCTGTGTATAGAATGATGGTTTCCAAGTTCCTGTCTCTAGCTTCAACCCCCCTCTGAATACATGATCATATTTATCTACCTACGCTACATCTGTATTTGGATGACCTTCAAATACCTCAAACTCAACATCCTCGTAATTGAACTAATGCCCTTCTCTCAGTAGTTTCTTACTCAGCATATTGTAACACCATCTCTCCCTTGCTCATGCAAAAGCCTGAAATCCATTCTTAGCATTTCTCTCACCTGCACGTCCATGAAACCACCAAATCTACTGAATTCCACCTCCTAATTAAGTTTTTCAGATCTGATTTTCTCTCCATTTCCACTGCCATATCTCTGGTTCAAGGTGATGTCACCTTTCTCTGGTACTCTGCAGTTGTCACTTTTACCTCTTTGTGATTCCTTTTTCACACAAGCAGCCAGAGTGATCTTTCAAAATACAAGCCTAATGTTGTTACTCTTTTGATTAAAACTCCATGTCTTTCTGTTGCTCTTACTATGAAGTGCAAAAATCCTTACAATGGCCCACAAGCTCCTGCATGATCTGATCCCTACCTGCATCCTCTGCAACTATGTCTTTTTTCTTTTATTCCCTATGCTTCAACAATGGTGTTTTCCTCCCCTCCCCCCTTATTTCCTTAAATTGAATGAAGCTCTTTCCACATGGTATCTTCAGAGAGCAATGCTATATAGGCAACTTTTTAAGATATTAGTGATCATTCCAGCATGCATTTTTTATAAAAAGCAAATGCCATGCATTTAATTTGTATATTTACTTTCGTTATTTACAGAGATGACAAATTGTGTTATGACTAAATTTAATAAAGTGTGACCTTTACTTTTTTCTCATAGTGAATATATTACATGTCCCACTAATATATATAATTCTGTCAATTTTATCCACGACTGCATTTCATTATGGAAATTGAGTGTTTGTTCAACCTTATCCTAATACCCTTTGATTTGTGATCACTAGTGGGGTTTTTCATTTTCTAGAACTCCTTATCAGCACAATGTTATTTTTTCAAACTGTGGTTCACTATTACTTCTATATTTTCTTTCTCATTGAGCTTTTCTTCTTCACTTTGATGTGTTGTCACTGCTGTAGATGAACATTACCTTGCAGTTATTCTACCATCTCGGAGTGTAACAGCTACTGGAGGCTCACGTCCGGGAGGAGGGTAGAGGGAAGAAACTTGGAGACAGAAACTAGAAGTGATTTCTGCTCTCCAAACAAAAACTTAGTTCCAAAGACCTATATACTCAGGCAGTTGACAAATTCTCATAAGTCGAGGGTAGTGAATTGAAGACTCAGAGGGAGCATGACTGCCATTCGCCTGTCTCTGTCCTATTATACGGTTTAGTCTCTGTGAGAAGTTAACCAACTTGAGAAAAGTTGGTACTGTGTGACATAGTGGCTAAGTGACTAAGGAGTCCAGTTTCCTCTTTTATAATAAGGGAATATTGATACTCACTTCACAGTACTATGATAACAGTAAAATGGAACAAAAAATATTAAGTGTTTGGCACACAGTTGTGAACTAAAAATAAAATCCTAAGACTCCCCTACTGACTGAATGGACCCCTCTTGGCCAAGGGGACCTTAGAGAAACCTTAAAACTGAGTTCTCAGCCATAATGGATAGGAGGTTAAAACACTGCACATGTACATGTTTTCTCTTTTCATAAATATTCATGGATCCTCCTGTAGCTTGTTAAATATGTATATTTAGCCACCCCTCTCAGTATAAAATCCTGTTTCCATCGTCCTTCCCTTGAAGCACATGTTTCTGGCTTGTGGTTGGGAGCCCTGTTTCCCAGCCTGCTGGAATGGCCACTGTGGACTGTAAACCCTTTGTGAGAAATAAAGCTTTCCTTTTCCAAATTATAAACTTTATTACCCTTTTCAGTTAACATAGAGTATACTCTCTTTCCCTCCCCTCCCGACTTTATCATCTAGAAATGCCTTTTCAGAAGCTTTTCTTTGCCCAAGACTTGGAGAGCTTGAGTTTTGTTTTAACAAAGATCTCACTTTCCTAAACAGCTCAGTAACAGTTGATTGGGGTTTTTCTAGCCCATTTGTTGCATGAAAATTGTTCTTTCTCTAAGACCTATCCTGATGCTTGTTGTATCCATTGTATGTGCCTGGGGTTAATATGGAGATGAAAAATACTATATATCACTCAGCAAAACTGCCTAAAATTCTGATTAGACATTTCTCCCCATGCCATGTCTATCATAGCTGTGGCTCTTTAATAACTCTTCTGAAATTTTAGCCACCTGTTTCTCTCTCTCTGAGCTCCTTCCTACTTCTCTCTGTCTCTGCTTCTCTCCCTCTCTTTTTTCCTTTCCCTTTTTCTATGCAATGAATGTGTGCCCTCAAAATTCATATGATAAAATCCTAACCCCCAGTGTGATGGTATTAGGAGGTGGGACATTGGGAGGTAATTAGGTCATGAAAGTGGAGCCCTCATGATGGGATTAGTGCTCTTATAAACAGACGCAGGAGAGCTTACTTTTCTCCCTCTCTGCTTTCTGCATGTTAGGATACAATATAAAGGTGGCCAACTGTGAACTAGGAAGAGGGCCCAGACCAGAACTTGTCCATGCTGTTACACCTCCAAAACTGTAAGAAATAAATTTCTGTTATTTATAAGCCACCCAATCTATGATATTTTGTTATAGCAGCTTGTTTAAGTTGGTTATATCCAGCTGAATTTTTTTGCTATAATTCCATTTTAGAGACACTTCTTTGAAGACATGGACTTTGTAGTGTATTATATTTGTTACTTTCCTCAATAACTAGTGGGATACTGACAACCAGAACTATACACCCCCAAGGCAGCTTACTGTCTACTTAACACAACTACTATTTTATTGCCTTCAGTCATATAAAATTGCTTTTCCTAGACACTTTTGATAAGGGAAACTCCCAGAAAGACCCATTAATTCTTCAATAGAAAGCATCCTGCAGTTTAAGCCCTAAAATACTCATTGGTCTCAAAATTCTCACTCTGCTGTTTTCAGCCATGCTAAACTGTGATATTGTGATCTTCATAGGATCCTAATCAATTCCTCCACATTGAAAGTTGCAGCTTAAACCAAGTTCCAGATTCTCCATAAATTCTGACCTTGCCTTTTTCCTTCTGAGGCACTAAGAAATCTTTGTCAAGCCAGTGTTCTTCTTTAACATGGTGACCAGAAAACTCAGAATTGTCCTATTGACAGAGATTATGTTGATGATATTTGGGGAGCTAGCATTCCATTGCACTTTACACAGCTGATGCTACATGCATTTAGTTTAAAGATGAAACAAAACCCTCAGTATTTGCTAAAAGATAAACCTTTATGAGTCTTGGTAATTATAATATATTAATGTATTTGGACTCTGAAAGTTGAAAATTGGAGCATGGACATCATGGTTTCAGCTGACATAGACCTATTTAATGTTAGTGTTTAAATACTAAGTAACAGTGCGTGTTAAGTGACAGAACAGTTCATATTTCACTTTATGATTGGAGTGCACTTTGATACTTATTTTATGATAGCCTTTGTAAGTTGCAGGCAGAGGTTAATAGTAATCACATTTTTTTCTTCCTCTGGTTTTAATAAATGCCTTTAGGGCATTTCATTCTGTTAAATCAAGCAGCAGACAAAAATGTAATGCACTGCTAACCTCTAAAGTATGTGAAAAACTTAGTTCATAAAATATGTATGAAGAACACAGTGTTGCAATGATAATGATACTTCCTGTCTGGGTTATTCTGCCCAAGGAATTGGTGAATTAAGGTCTCTAGTCCTTGATGTCTTTTGATTGGAGCTGCTTTTACTTCATTTTATGCTAGTTACTTTAATAAATTGTCTATTAGCATACATACATACACACACTCACACATACACTATAATTCTTCAGGGCCAGTTGTCATAGCTTTAAATGATAACAGTATTAAGAACTCTCATATATAGCATTCTTCTCTAGAAATGAAATATTTATAAAAGGAATCAGTGCATATTGAAACATCATATTTGTGTGTATATGAGCAAAATATGTCATTGTTTTGAACTAATGTCATCATGGTAAATGTAGATCATATGGAATAGTCTCTTATATACACATACTCTATTAAGAACCATCAGTGTCTTTTATGCAATTTAGTGCTATACATTTTCTACAATGTATCCATTTTTTGGTGAAAAAACATGAAACTATAGCTTATGTTTCTTTACCAGTCACTTGTTATATTTTCCATAGCAGACAGATACACTATTTGATGGTGTCTTTGGAATTGTAAATATGCTAATCTATTTTAAAACATAGCAGAACTTAATTGACGTAGGTGTCACTAATATAGAATATGTGAATATAGGAACATGGATGATGTTTTGGTAAATTCTTTATTTAAAATATACATGTGTAATTTAAGGATGCATTTTAAAAAGTAAACAAAAAAATTTCCCAACTTTAAAGTCAAGATTAATAGTGGGATCAGAAAAAAATATTCCTGACTATGTAGTAAAGAAGAAACCCTATCCAAAGAAAGGTCTAGCTTTTGCCCTCAACTCCTAAGAGGTGATCTGTAAGTCCTTCCTGGTGGATAAGAGTATCTGTTTACTTGGTGTCCATGGACTACAACAAAGGGTCTAAGGATATGATTTATAGTAGGGGCTTTGGGCCACATGGTGTCAACTTGATCAGGAGATTAAAGGTCAGCTATGTGGGCAGTCAACCATGTTTATGTGCTGGAGCCCCAATAAACTCCAGACTCAAGGCTCAGGTGATCGTCCCTGGTTGGCAATACTCTATTGACATTCATCATTGGTGAGAGAAGTTAGTGCTGTCCATGACTTGACTGGAAGAGGACAACTGGAAGGAAGCTCTGAATATCAAATTTTTCTGGACTCTGTCCCATGCTTCTTTTCTCATTGTTGATTTTAACCTGTATTCTTTCACTGTAATAAACTATAATCATGAGTATAATAACTCAGTGATTTCTATGAGTCCTTCTAGAGGATTATCAAACCTGAAGGTGGTCTTAAGGACCTTGAACTTATAATTGGTATAAGAAGTGAAGCTGGTCTTGGGACTCCCCCCTAATTTTGTGTTGGTAGTTTATTAGAACAGCCTTCCAGGGACCTAGAAGAGACATTTCCCCTCCCCAATCTTTATTCTAACTATCTAGCTTTAAGATGGTAGTTTATAATCCTAATATTTTCCTAAATCACAATGGCCTTCAATTTAGTTCAAATTCAATATTATGGACTTTCATATTATAGATATATAATGGTTTATATAGGAGTAAAACTAAAATTTTGATGCTACCATGATGTGCACATTAGCATAGTGTTTTGAGATGTCTGATATTCATTTTATTTAATTAAAAATTTCCAAAACTTTGTATGACATTTCACTCCTAAGACCTTCAGAGTCAAAGTCACATAGGGCTCTCATCTCATATAACTGGTGAACTGCATCTATTTTATGGCAGTTGGCTAAAAATATTTTCAACATATAAAAAAGAGAAATGTCAAGATATCATTTCAATTTCTTATATACATGTGCTTACTCTTGGTAACTGATCCAAATGATGTTTAAATTGAGGCATAAAGGAAAAAATATGATGATATTGGTGTGATATCTGCCATCATGGCTTTCCAGTAACTGATAATTTCTTAAATTTTTTCTCCATCAAATTTTCCAAAAGCTGGCCCATTTCTTTATTGACACTCCCTGATCTTGAACATATCATACAACTTATCTCTGTATTCACATACTGGCTTTTTCTATAATTTTCATATTTGTGTGTGCCCATATATTAATAATTTCAAGACACACTCATAGTTATTTGCCATTGAGATGGAAAAGAAAGAAGTTAGCACATCAGAGTCAGAGTCAGAGTAATTTGGTAAAGAATGTACAATTTCTGAACTGTTTGGAGGATTGGAGGAGAATTTTTAGAAGGTCATTAGCTACCCTTTAAAGGCCATTTTTCCCGAGAAACAGGAGAGCCTAGGTAATACCAGTAAAGCACAAATTAGTCATCAGGGATCCTTGTTAGGTGGCAGTGTTCTGTCAAATCCAGAACTACTGATTTGTTGCATTTCAAAACCCAAAACCCAGGCTTTAAGGTATTAAAGAGGACAGTTATTTTATTATTTTTTAAGACTTGCTACAGGGGCCTGGTATTAAGTGTGAGGCATTTTGCCACCTTAATAACTTACATTTGTTTTGAACTCCCCTTTCCCAAGTACGTTCAAGAGATGTAGCAGGTATATGGTTTGGGGAATTGGAATGAGCATATGCACACACATAGTGAGAAAGAGTTTGAAAGATTATAAATTAAAGATTTGTTGTTGAAAGAAAAATAATTGATAAGAATTATATTCGGAGAAACAAAAATTTATCAGGAGATTTTGCATGTTGTATATGTTAGTTATTATTGTTAAATTATATTAAATGAAAATTAGTTATGTTTATTTACAAAGAAGACTGAAATTATAGTTTAAATTAGACAATTGGATTATTTATCAGATTATTACTAATCACTGGAGAAAGGTCTTTTATTCTTTTATTCAACTGTCAATGAGAATTTTGAAAATTGTATCGAATGCTCCAATTTTAGGCAAAGCAAATGATGCACGTGGATAATGACTTAGATCAGATCCAGAAATCCTAACATTTGCTTACTTATTCAAAATTAAGTTTTAGTTAACTTTAAAATGGAGGCTCAATTTACTGAGTAAATTAAATATAATCGTGGGGGCATCGGAGAGGATTATCTAAGCAAATAAGAGATTATTCTTTACCAATAGAGGAATGAGAAGATCAAGAATTATGAGTTAAAGAAAGTCATTCTTTCCTTCCCATGGCTTAGGTCAGGCTGACAATTTTTTTTTTTATTATAAATGGTCAATGCTCTCTATCACTGTTATCAGCATACTTTATCACAAAATGACTATGACTATAATTCAGATTGTTTGAGTTATTTATTCCATTTTCATGAGGGAGGCACGAAAAGAGAAAAATGTAAAGTGACATGAGTAGCACAACGTGACATGGCAAATGCTAATGGAATAAATGCTCCAGCTAAAATACTCTTTTTTTGTATGGATGCTTTAAAAAAGCTTAATTAAAATCTTCATGAGTGGGAATTAATAATTAAGCTCCTAATATTTTTTTCTCAGTTAGCTAGCTACCCTGCAAGGTAGTTCTGGCTACCCTGCAGTTAGCACAGACTTCACAGGTTGAGGGCACAGTCCTCCACAAGACTTTTCTTTCTTCAGGTATGGGCTACAGGTATCCGGGATCCCTCGACCACCTGCACACCTGACAACTGGCTACCTGGCTGCTAACTGACTAACTGGCTAAGAGTCCCTACCTCCCCCTTAGGTTTTATAAGTTACTAGAATGACTCACAGAACTCAGGAAAGTGCTGTACAGTTTTATTATAATAAAATTATAAATTATATAATAAAATAATTTATGATATATATAATTTATAATAATAAATTATATAATAAAATATAAAAAAATAATAAAATTACAGTTTTATTATAAAGGATACAAATCAGGACCAGACAAATGAAGAGACATACAGGGTGAGGTCTTGGAGGGCCCCCAAATGTGAAACTTCAGTGTAAATTCCAAACCTTTCGACACACTCTTCCAGGGACTGAGGACAAATATCAAGCAAATTCTTTATTATGCAAATTCCCTAACATTTTATTTTCTTGATATGTTGTTTTTTAAAATAAGAAATGGTGTTATTATAATATAAAAAGAAAAGTTCTTTTTATACATACACATATGTTGCATATATTTTCTCCTGTTCTTTATTAAACTTTCTTGTAAGTGCTATGATTAACAAATACAACAAGAGTCCAAAGCACAAAATTTTGTCTCAAATAGTTCTATATGAATTTTGCATTCAGTCTTTGATGTTTTTTAGCTACTTTTCATTTTTAGTCATTTTTTATTCTTTGTATTTCATAATATGTTTTTGCTGACGCAACTGAGCTGAGTTCCTGAGCTGGTATGCTCTGGCAGGGCTTAGATTTGGTCTGCTTAATCTCCAGGGAAGGTGTCAAGAGGGTGCGGCTGTGTGTGGGAGTCAGGATGGACAGCTCCACTGTCTTGTGGCCGCTGAGTGTGGTCTTCTCTTTTTATAGTTATTGGTTGGCTGTTGATGTTTTTGGGATCTTTGAATATGATTGATTCTTGGAACAAGAAAATAACTAAAGGGAACGTTTTTTATTTACATGATTATTTGAGAATATTATACATATTTTTTTTGAGACCATCTCGCTCTGTTGCCCTGGGTAGAGTGCAGTGGCATCATCATATTAATAGCTCACTGCAACTTCAAACTCCTGGGCTCAAGTGATCCTCTTGCTTCAGCCTCCCGAGTAGTTGGGACTACAGGCACATGCCATTGACCCCCCAGCTAATTTTTTATTTATTTTTATTTCAGCATATTACAGGGGTACAAATGTTTAAGTTATATATTTTGCCTCACCCAAGTAAATATGGGGTCTCACTATTGCTCAAGCTGGTCTGGAACTCCTGACCTCCAGCGATCCTCCCACCTTGGCCCCCCAGAGTGCTAGGATTACAGGCGTGAGCCACCAAGCCTGGCCCTGAAAATATTTTAAAAAGAAAATTACATCTATAGTCTCTGGAAGAAAATGTCTTTCATGAAGTGAGAATTTGCTATCAGGCAGTATTACTCAAGGCCTGAGAGTGGCTTTCTACTCACAACATTAAGCCTCAATTTCTAAATCTGATATTGAAGGCCTATATCGAGGTTTTGCTGTCTTTATTTTCAGATACAGTATATGATAATAACCTTTAACTGAAGCATACATTGACACACATACACACAATGCATTATTTATTGAACACCTACTGTGAGCATACATTGTGCCAAGTACTGTAGAGAGTAGAGGAGATGAGAAATATGCACAAGAAGGAGGTTGAGATATAGTAGGAAAGTAAAACTAATATAATGCATGGGAAGAAATAAAGAGACAGAGAGGCTAGGTATTGGTTGGACATGAAATTGTGGCCTCAAGATTCCAAATAAAAACACTAAAGTTTTGTTGTATAATATTTTCCAATTCCATTCTAGCAATATGGTCAATGGCAACCAATTGCCTTAGCCAGCGGTCCAGACAGCAGTATGGGGGAACAGAGAGTGACAGAGATGATAATAGAGTGTGTGGCCATATACACCGTACCTTACATTAGTATATGTATGTGATGACCTATGCAAAAGTGTGTGTATTTAATCTTTTCAGTAGACATTGGATAATATTAATGTTGGATTTCAATTAGAATATGCACAAAATATACACAACTAAGATAAGAAATGTATCCTGTTTTAAAAAGTAATTTTTAAGAATGAGTAGAATATTTAAAAGAAGTAAACACTTTTTACCTTTTTAAAAATTATTATTTTCAACATTTTTTCCAGGAAAGTAGAGTCTATTAGGTTTTCCCTCAAAGGTTTTATCTCACCTATTGCTCTAATTGAATCCTTGAATGAAAGTATAAGCCTTTCAGTGGAATATTAAAATAACAATTTCAACTGAAGGGAAGGAGTAATTTGATTTTATTTAAGCATATTTAATTTATTGATGTTTTATGGTAAGTAATTTAGAAATGAAATGAACTGAGGCAGATGTATTTCTTTTCCTATTTGAAAAAATGTGTTCATTTTATTAATATTATCCATAATAAAATTAATAGTTTTTAAAATATTGAGCTTTCCTTCTGATTTATTCCCTGATATTCTCTCAAATAGCTCTCAAATGGTTAAAAGAGCAGTAGTCATGTTAACTAGAGATGAATAAATGTGTTGTATCACTTCAGGTTACCAAATCACCTCTAAGGCGCCTTTATTAAAATAGAGAACAAGATACACATTTAGATTAAATAAAGAGTTGCTTCTCCAACCTCCATTTAAGCATTGCCTGTCAAATTAGCCTCTTCTTGTCCTTTCTGGTTTCTTTCTTTATTAAGCTTCTGTTTTATGGATGATATAGTTTGATTGTTGTGAGATAGATAAAAAATGTAAAATTCTGGTCTTTGTCCACAGTGATTTTCTTACCATTTCCTTGGAATGTTCCTTAACTAAGTGTGTATCTGTATGTATCACTTTCTCCCTTTAAGATCTAACTCTTTTTCTGATGAAAGATGTTTTCCTCCATTAATTTACAGATAGACCTCATTATTTTGCATACATCTTTATTTAGGATTAGCTCTTTTTAGCATTTTCCACTTTTTTACTCCTCTTCCCTTTACTCTTTAGCAGGGCTTCAATTCACCTATTTGCCAACAATTTCCAACTTTGAATCTCTAGGTCAAACATCTCCTTTGAACTCTAAAACTCCATGGTAAATTGCTGGCTTGAGACATTCACTTTCATCCAAATTCAGTATGTCCACTATGAAGTCCCCAACAAGGCTGCTGCAGTGATCCCTGTCTCAGTAAATAGTACCAGCATCCTTGGCTACTCCTTATCCTCAGCTCATATTCAATCCATATCAAGCCATATTTTACCTCTTAAATATCTCTCCAGTTTTTTCATTTATCTTTACAAGCACCATCCTATTCCAAATTATAATTGATTGTCAAGTGAATGGTTATATGTATGTATTGTGCTTTCTAAGCATTCTGCCTAGTTTTTCCACCCTCTAATTTATTCTTCATCGTGCAGTCTGTGTAATCATTTGTATGCTCAGATGGTTTAAACACTTCCATTTCTTTCAATTGCTCTTTCTTTGAAAATCAAAAACCTTACCATATTCTAGAAGGCCTCTCTGGTTTGGTTGTTGCCTCTCTCTTCCACTTCACTCAATGCCACACTTGCCCTTGGTCCCATTAATACGTTATTAGTCCTCCATTATCCACGGGGACTATGTTCCAAGATCCCCAGTGGATGGCTGAAACTATGGCTAGTACCAAACTCTAAACATATTATGGAAGGAGTTCAGGAAATTTCAACCCAAAATATGACTCCTTGGTATAAAGAGTATTTGGAATTAAAGGCCTTAGAGATCAATAAGCCCATGGAAGGGATTTTCCTTCTATCTGCATAACCAGATGGACTCATCAAAAGAACAATGGACTTCTCTTCCCTTCCCTGTTATCTCACCTTATAGCAGTAAAGAAAATCAAGAATGCAACCAGACCTGGGGCAAACTGTTTAAAACATAATACCTGCCTCTCAGGGTAATTTGCAAGTCAATCTGTATCACCACTTCCATTCACTCTCCCAAGTATTCATTCATCCTCCCTAGCAACCATTTATTGCTCCCTAAACAGAATTACCTACACTCCTCATCCTCCCCTCCCCTCTAAAAGGTAGGTATAAAAATATCTGGAGCCTACTGGGATATTGGGAATCACTCTGTGATTCTCCCCATGTGTATGGTAAATAAACTTCTTCCTCTAGTTAGTCTGCCTTAATTGTGAGTTGATCTTTCAGTGAACTTTAGGAGGAAAGGGGAAGTCCATCCCCACACTTTGATTTTTCCTATTCATAATACCTATGATAAAGTTTAATTTATAAGTTAGGCACAGTAAAAATTTAACAACAGTAATAACAAAATATAATTTTAACAGTATATTGTAATAAAATTATGTGAATGTGCTCTCTCTCATTCTCAAAATGCCTTATTATACTGTACCCTTTTTTATATGTTCTCCTGGCAACTTGTCATCTTCCTAGAGACCACTGACCCAGCTTGTATATTATCTAAGTAATCTGTTTATTTTATTTTCCTTTCTCATACTAGATATAAGACTTTCTGAGGACAGAGACTCTCTGATTGACTCATCATTCTATCTGTAGTTATTCACAAGTATTTGTTAAATGTGGGAAAAAAATACTTCTTCTCTGTTCTAATTCAGAGTTTACTTTTCTTGTCCTATCATAGATTTTCCCTCAATGGTTCGGTATACTCTAGATTTTATGGGATTTTCATGCAGCACACTATTTAGACAGAATTTATAGAACACCCAGCACGAAGTTGTTTGTTTGAACAATTATGAATAATCTCATACCATGAATTTCATGTATCATAACGCAACTGTTAGGTAGAAAGTGAGGGATTCCGGCTCTCTCCTAGGGACAAAGGTGGGCGCCTTGCCTTGGTGCTGCCTCCAGCAAGTGCCCCACCTGGGAAGGACAAGGGCGGCACCCCATTTTAGTGCTGCCCCATCCTTAATTCTGCCCTCAAGCAGCTGCCACCCCTGGGGGGAGGAGAAACCCCTGCTAATCTGCAAAAGAATGCAGGGAATTCCCCCAGTGCAAAGGTCAGGCAGCCCAGGCACAATAGGATTTGGAAAGTGACCTACAGTAACCTAAGGCTAATTATCATGTTAATTGTCCATCAAAATCCTTCAGTGGTGATGTCTGAACCACAAGGAGAGCCCAATCCAGACAGTATAAAACAGGACCACAGACCAAAACCAGAGCCCGTTTGTTGTGACAGAGGGGTCTGTTTGTCATTCTGTGGCAAATGTATTTTGCTCTGACTGCGTAAACCTATGTCTTGCTCCTGTTCTAAAAACCGATCTTGTCCTTCTTCCATGAACTTTGTTTCATGCTCGCCTTGCTTTTGGGGCATTTGATCCTTCTTCAGCCAGGAGCACACCAAGAACCAAGGACAGACAAGATTACTGACCCAACATCTTGGTGCTGTGACTCAGAGTTCTCAAAATCATTTAAAATCTGGTTTAGAATAACATGTACATCTTTCCAAACCAAGTCATAAGCTAGACAAAATGATAATGATGGAATGTCTCTGCATACTGATCAGGGTGATTGGTGTAGCTTCCCAGGTCCCACCAGTGTTGCCTGAGTCCTTAATCTTGTGAGAAGATACTGAAGAAAATGGGATAGAGGTAGAGGCTCTAGGCACCATCCACTACCCCAGAGTAGTTCTAGACAAAACAAACCTGAAGAGTTACCTACTTATGTAGAGTGAGCTAAGAGTGGATAGAAAGGCATCCTGTTCCCAAGAGTCATTTAAAAATAGAGATAAAAAGGAATCTAAAACTTCACCATTAGGGATTTATTTAGTTAGTTTAAACATTGGAAATACTTTTGGGAGAGACAATGCATTACATACTTATCCTAATGTATACGAGCTTATAATTTACCCAACTTACAGAAGGGATTTCATAAGACCATCCTAGAAAGAAAGAGGGGGAGGAGCAGAGGAGAAGAGGGGAGGGGAGGGAAAAGATTGGGAAAGAATGTTGAAAACGCACAGAAAGACAAATGAAAAGCCCTAACTGAGAATGCCTTCTTAAATTTTCCAAGAACAGACTCTGCTTCAAAGCAGATTTCTCTTCTTCTCCTCCCCATACCCAGGGTTTGTGTAGCCCAAGGGATAGGTTGAAATGCTTACAGACAAGTACAGCCAGGCTCTCCTAGCGTAGGGCCTGCTACTGACTTGTATTACACTTTAGCACAGTTCAATGCCACACATGCACAGTTACATCCCCAGACATAGTGAAAGAAATAATTAGATGTCTGTAAGCAAAAATATAGTCAAGGGAATTCACAAATGATGGAAGGGAGGAAAGGAAGGGGTGGGGGAGACAGAGAGAGAGAGAGAGAGAGAGAAGAGAAACATCTATTTTGGCATTAGAATTAGTTTGTATTTTAAATAATTCTACTTTTTAGCTTAAGGTGTTCCACCCCCTCATTATAGCTTTTCAGGACTAGAAGACAGATCTAGGAGCAATTCAATCCAATTAGAAGAGAAAAGAGAGATTTTCTCTGGCAATTGCTATGCAAATGTGTGTGTTAGGCAATAGAAAAAGTGACACTAGGAACACATTTGATTGTTGACTACAGGATTCCTCATTACTTCCTGTGTTCCAAAGCGTTTTAAAAGAAAACTTAACATAATAGAAGGATGTTCTAAGTAGTACTGCCAAGGTCAGTGCCAGCTTTCTTCATCCCTTGCAAAAGTGCAAGCTGGGGCAGATGAAACTGCCCAGGGGCAGCTTCCCCCCTCAATATTATATTCAATTGTCATATTCTTGTTTTCAGTAATAGGAATTGCTAGTGTGTGACACTTTTTGAAACTCTTGGTATTGTGGGATCATAAAACATTTCAATGGGTAATAGTGTCAGACAGTGGTAATTAATCTTGGAGGAGAAACCTGTTTCTGAATTGGAGCATTGCTTAAAGGTATGACAATTTAGTGTCTACTCATTAAAAGTTGTATTTCGGCTTCCACCTCTTACCTATAGTTTTAAAAATAATGTTAGAAAGGACTGAACAATTGGATTTTCAAAGATATGAAATATGTACTCTGAGTGGCCCCATCAAAACTTTTTCTCAGCTCAGTGCATGGTGATGAGGGGTAGGGTAGGGTCGTAGGAAGACAAGAACAGCAGAGAATTTGGAAAGTTAAAGACGGAGAGAACCCTGGAGATCATTGGATCTGGACCAAAACTCACTTTATTGAGAACGTGAAACCCAGAGAGGTTAGGGGATTGTCCAAACTCTTCCAGCTAATTATTTGTGGACAGAAATCCCAGGTCATATATTTTAATCCCGCTCAGCGCCAGGGCAAATTTATTATTTTAGTCCTGGTTTTCTCCTTCAAAACCAGTCTTTCAAAGGCAATTAAGATAATTCTTGCACATTCATGGATAAAATGGAACAGTACAAGTACAGCAGAGCAACTAGATTTCTATATAAGTACCAAAAAGTGGAGTAAGACCAACATATAGCTAAATGAAAAAAAAAAAATACTGAGTCCTTACTCATAAATTAAAATAAAAAAGAGCACAGTTTTCCCAATGCACAACCAGTTTGGTGAGATTTTTATGAACTTCTTCTGATATTTTCAGTACTGAATGAAAACAAAGATGTGGCTACTTTAATAACCTTTCATTCTCTTCTTTCTAGAAAATGTGATTATATAGTCTCTATGGCAGTGATGTTGTGACCTATTTGGAGAAACCACATTCATGAGTTATTTTCCTGAACCTTTTTTCACTTCTACCTTGCATGAACATTTAGCAAAATATATTTGTAGAATATGCTGTATGGCTCTTCGGTTTATCAAATAGATATATTTTCTATTCAACAAACATGTCTAGAATATGGGCAAAAAACTGATGGATTCAGTCACTTTTTCTGCTTCTCTTAGTTATTCTGTGAAATTTTTGTTAGCGCAAAACTTTTGGAGACCAAGATTTCAAACCCTTCAGGTTACATAAATGTAGAAGAAACGAAAATTTTACAGAATTCTGTAGCTAACAATCCTGTTTCTGTGGAATCAATCCTGGGATTCGAGCCCAAAATTTCTTTACAGCAAAGCCAGGACACATAAGCAGTTCAATTGAGCAGTGAGCAGAAATGGAAAATGCTAGTGGTGGAAGCTTATTTTTACCAAGTGCAGGTGATTTCAGTCTGTGCTTTTTAGTCAGCAGCTAGGGTTTAAATACCAGCAAAAAAAAAAAAAAAAAAAAAAAAAAATTCTGTATTTACAAAGAGTCTTTACTTTGGTGGAAATGGTTATTGCAGAACTTACATTTGATAAAATTCAGCTCTAGAGTAAACAAGAACAATTTGACAAAACAAAAATTTGGTTGATTAGTATATATCTATAGCTAGATTTATATCTGTATCTATATTATCTCAGTATTGGATCCTTTTTAATATTAAGCTATGGTTTTTTATATAGGGTTGTCCACAGATAAAAACTTCGCATTTGGAATTAATTTGAAATTATTTTTAGTTCCAAAAGGAATACGTGCTAGAAATCTCTCTTACCATTTCATTATCAGTTGTTTGCTCTTTTGTACCTATGCTGAAAGTAAATAAATAAATAAATGGCCACTAAGCATTTCTAAAAAGTTCCTGTAAATATTTTTTATTATGTCACACATTTGTTTATATTTTTTGGTAGTTGTTTTTTCTTTAATTGAGAATACAAAACATAAATATATGAGTGTGAATGATTTCAGATCCAGTTAACATAATACCTAAAAACAACTTAACTAGGGGTTTATGGTTTGTAGAACAGTGATTCTCATATTTATTGTGCATATGAATTCCCTGGAGGTCATGTCAATATGCTGATTCACATTCAGTAGCCCTAGTGCTGGTGCTGAGCTTCTGAATTCCTAACAAGCTATCAAGTGATGCCGCTCCTGCTGGTAGTAACACACTTCAGATTTTAGATAACAGGAAATCAAGGTTCTGGCTTTGATTTGCTGGCTCCACAATGTCAGGGTCAAAGTTTCTGTGGTTCTTTTGCTCTTTCCAAGGGGCTATAGGATACTTGCTCCAGCTCCAGCCATCAATCTGCATGTACGGCAGGAAGAAAGGAGAAAGGGGAAGGGCAGTGCCATGCAATCTATCTCTGGATCACTTTTTTTTTTTTTTAAAAAAAAAGAAGTGAATTACATGCTCCTACTAGTTCTAATGGGGACTAGAAAGTCAGGGGACAGGATTGTCATGAATAGTGTAGATCATTTGAGATCCTTCACTTGGGGCTGGGCACATTGCTGTCCTGAACAAAATAGGGTTCTTTTTAGCAGGAAACGATGAATGGGTATTGAATGGCAATTAGCGGTGACCACCACAATGCACATGGTAAGAAATAAAAAAAGATTCAAACAATAGAAAAGATATACAAGGAAAGTTTTTCCTATCCTTAATGCTTGGTGTTTTCATCAAAAGAAGGCACTTACAATTTCTTGGTTATTTCCTCCAAAAATTTTCTTTCAAAACTCAGGAGCTTTCAAAATAACCTTTTAAGAATGATGCAAGGTATGATTTTCCCCTTTAATAAATGTAACTTTGCTTTTTAACAGAGTATATGTTGAAATTTTGGGGAATTAACATAATCTTCATCCAAAGATATATCTTCCCTTTCCATTTCCAGGTGTTTGACTTTCTGCCTTCAGGAAGAAACGTGGTTGTTTTTTGCTTTCTCTCCCCACACAACTCCTCCCCTACTTGATAACTATTGCTTTTTGTTCTGACAAAATTTTAGAAGATGGAGAAGGCTGCCGATGAGAAACAGAAAAGATAGGATAATTATTGGCTGAGTGACTTTGTGCTTTGAGTTTGGCAGATGGTTAAAGATGATTCTTGGACACTTTCATGAGTTCCCACTGCTGCACTGCCTTCCTACAATCTCTTGACCTGGGCAGGTGTCTGTCTCTTCTACATAGCTGTTTGTAATACCTTTTTCTGGAATTTGGTGTCCATTTACTACATGGTTTCACCATCCCTTTAGGTTGTTCTGTTGGACAGCAGCCAAGATCTAGTCACACTTGCCCTTTTCCTTTAGTCAATGCTTGCCGTAGGAAACATACACATATCATGTGCTTTTAGGAACTTGGAAAGTCAGGACAAAGTATGCATTCATTTCTATTCTGCAGCTACAGTCAACTAAAATTTTCTCAGATGTAAGTCAGGAATAAGTTCTCCTGACTCCAACTACAAACTCTTCAAGTGTCCCCGGAAGTCTCCCTCCCCTCAGGGTGGGGATGAAGCAGAAAGTGCTCCAGCTTCCCCACCAAAAGAGGGATGGGAACATCTATGCAGCAAACACTCCCTCCCCACCAAAAATCTGTAGCAATCCTCCCTCTTATGTCTCTGATCACTTTTTATATCTTACCTGGTAGAGGGTGCAAGAAGCATGGAAGTACTTTAATAATTTTTGACCATTTCCATTATAAATGTTATACATGAGGATCTGACTAATTCTTTAGTATCTAACTATTGTATTGGTGTTTCAGTTTTAGCTTCTTTTTATGTGATCCAAAGGGCTTATCCAATTTCCAGTGTTCTTCATTCCTTTGCATAGATACATATTTCAATTTGATACCATTTTATTTTATTCTAAAGGATTTCTTTTAACACTACTGGCAGTGCAGACCTGCTGGTGATGAATTCATTTTTATGTCTGAAATGGTAATTATTTCTTCTTCATTCTTGAAAAATAATTTAACTGGGTATAGAATTCCAGGATGATAAATTTTCTTTGTTCTTTCAGTACTTTATAGATACTGCTCCACCGTATTTTGTATTGCATTTTTTCAAATGAGGAATACACTGTTATTCTTTGTTCATCTGTACAAAATATGTGCTTTTAAGATTTTCTTTTTGTCACTTAAGCAATTTGCTTATATTATTCTTGTTCAAGTATTAGAGGTTGGTTGAAAGTTTTGGATCAGAGGGTTTGTAGCTTTCATAAAATTAGGAAGAAATTTGGCTATTATTTCTTTAAATTTTTTTTCTTCCCTCTCTAACTCTTTTATAGGAACTACAATTCCATGTATAGTAGACTGCCTGAAGTTGCCTCACAGCTCACTGATGCTCTTTTTATATTCTATACTCCTTTTTTTCTATATCTTTTTGGTTATTTTAATTATTTTTTTGCTTTTTATTTAGTTATTAATTTTAATTTTTTTTAAATTTCAGCATATTACAGGGGTACAAATGTTTAGGTTACATATATTGCCTCTACCCCACCTGAGTCAGAGCTTCAAGCATGTCCATCCCCCAGACTGTGTGCACTGCACCCATTAGGTGTGTGTATACCCATCCCCACCTGCCTGACACTCAATGAATGTTACTACTGTATGTGCACATAAGTGTTGATCAGTTAATACCAATTTAAAATTTTTACTTAATTATTATGGGTACATAATAGTTGTATATGTTTATTGGGTACCTGTGATGTTTTGATACAGGCATACAATGTGTAATAATCAAATAAGGGTAATTGGGATATCTATCATCTCAAGCATTTATCATTTCTTTGTATTAGGAATCGTCTATATTTTATTTTGAATAGATTTTAGTACTATGCCTTTAGGTTAACTAATTGTTTCTTTTACAGTGTCTAATTTGCTGTTAATGTCACCCAATTTTTTTTTTTTTCAGGCATTGTAGTTTTCATTATTAGAACTTTGATTTGGGTGTATATCTTCATTTAACATGCTCAATCTTCCTTCTACCTTCTAGAATATATGCAAAGTAGTTTAATAGCTGTTAAACAACTGGTTGGATGTCTACAAACTCTATCTTTGTAAGGTTTGGGTCTGTTTCTATTATTTTTCTCCTTGTAATGGGTTGCATTTTTTTGCTTTTTTTAAATGTCTAGTAATATTTGATTGGATAACCTTGATTATCAACCAAAATTGAATTTTACATTGTTGAGTGCTGGATATATTTGCATTTCTCTAAATATTTTTGGGCTTTGTTCTTAAATACAGTTAAATTTTTTGATCCTTTGGGGTTTTCCTTTTCAGCTGTCTTAGGTAAGGACAAGATCTATCTTTAGTTTAGTCTAGAATTTTGCCCACTGATGCGGTACCTTATATCCCACTCTGAGTAATTTGTCTGATATTTTGTGAATTATAAGACATTCTGTTATTGTGGCTGGTGAGAATACAAACTATTCCCAGACCTGTGTAAACTATGGCCTCCAGTAGTTTCCAGTAGTTTCCTCACACTCAGTAGCTGATCAATACTCAGCTAAACTGGGGTCCTAGCCCCTGCAGATCCTTGAAGTTTTCTCTTTATGTAGCCCTCTCCATCATGCTGTTCCTCTGCCCTTCAGATTCTAGCCACATTAGCCTCTCTGGATTCCCAATGCTGTTTCCTCAATTAAGAAGGAAAGCCAGGTTCTATCTGGTCCCCTTCCAGGTGTTGCAGTTTGGAAAATTTTGAGGCAATAAGCTAAGATAATCATATGGCTCACCCTGTTCGTTTTTCTCTTTCAGGAATCACAGTTCTGCACTGCTAATGTCCAGTGTCTAAAAACTATTGTTTCAAATATTTAATCAGGATTTTAGTTGTTTCAGTCAGGAAGGTAAATAAGGTTCCTCTTACTCTATTTTGGCAAGAAGAGGAAGTCCATTTCATAGATTTTTAAACATATAACAATTTAGTACATCAGCCAAGATCATTTGATGTATAAAATTTTGCTTTGCTTTGGCATCATTGGAAAGAGTATTGTTTCTTCTCCAAGTAGTGACCTTACATATTTTTTTTTTATTTTTTGGAAAAGATAAAATATATATAAATAAGAGCCTGAAAATATACAGTAGCTACAAGCAGAATTTCACCCTCAAAGTGTATAAAATTTGAAATTTTTTATTGTACCCTTTGGGCAAATCCCATTCTGTATTATTGGTATCTCCTGGTGTTAAAGGTAAGTGCTCCCTTTAAATTGAAAAACTATCCATATCTACTTTGAAGGTGCAGTGGAATTGACTCCACTGATAAGTTCAACTCAACAAGTTCAAAGGCCAGCTGACAAAGAAAAGTTCCCTCCTGACTTAAGAAATCTAAGTCTGGGATTTTCTATGTCAGAATTAAGTTTATCTCAAAAACTTTAGTTCCAGGGTGAAAAAAAAATCAATCAATCCTTTCTTTGGTTAAAATATTATAACAAAACTTTCCTATTCATTTTTCTTTGTCTGTTGCTTCCTTTTGTTATATTATAGTGCAGTAATCCTTTTTAATGATCTCCTCCAGACAGCCCGGTGATTTTGATCATTATTGTTTTTATTCACCACTGCATGAAAGACTTTTTAATTTTAAGCTCTTTGAGTGTATAAGAGGGAGGAGTTGGGGTTGGACAGAAAGAAATTGCCATAAACTTTTAGAAAATAGAAGCATGAAAAAATGATTATAAACATAAATCTCAGTAGCATTTGTCCACCATGGTGCATCTCTGTGGATAACTGCATTAAAAACAATACCAAAAAAGAAAAAAAAAAAAAACCACATAACAATAGGAAACAAAACTTGAATTCTCTAGTCTGGCCAAATGTTGCTGAGATGGTTTGCTTAACCATCTGACTGTTCCTAGAGTATGTTGGTTAGTGAAAGCAAGTTAGTGTGATGGGAGATTTGTTAAGACTGCCTTTGAATTTTTGTAATCTTCTGAGGTCCCACAGAAATGGGCTCTTCTGAGAAGACTCTTGCCTTGTTTCATGTTAAGTGGAGTGGTGAATCATGGCACTTGTTAGTTCCACTATCCTTTTTGTTTGTTCTTACTGCTTACTAGACTGAAAGGATCTATTTATTAGGCTCTGAAGATCATTGACTTTGTTTTTTAATGCTCAAGTACAGTGCCTGGCACATAATAGGTGTAAGGTTTTAAGACTGGAGTCCACGGGAGGGGCGGCGCAGCTGAAAGTCAAAGCACCCTCCCGGGTTTCAGCACCAAATGTAAGGTTTTTTGGAGTGGCTGGCGCCAGAGAAAGAAAGACGGGCAGAGTTGAAAGGGATAAGTAAAGAGGCTTTATTGGGGCATTCCTGGGTGGGGGTAACGGGTCCCAAGAGAGGGGCCTGGGCAAGCCTCATGGTCCCACAAGTGGAACCAGAGAAGCTGTCCCGCCCAGAAGTCTGGGAGGGTTTATATACGTTTTTAAGGCTATGGGATGGGAGTTTCTCTGTAGGGAAGGTTTCCGTGGGAAGAGTGAGGAATTTCTTTGTTTCAGCTTTAGGGCAGGTACTGAGGAATAGGAGGGGCTTCTTCTTTTTCCATTAGGGAAGGGAGGGGTGCCCGCCACCAGCCTTACAATAGGTACTTGATAAATATTGATATATAGTTATTAAATGAAATAAATGAATGAATTTTCTTTTATAGATAGTTTAATCCAGGTTAATTTTGATGTGGAATATGCAGTCCTAGAAGTCATTTCTTTATACTTTTGGTATGTCTAGGATCATATTCCAGGAAACTATTGTGTTTTTATATAGGTAAAACTTTATTTCACTTTTTTTCTGGGTACTGTATTTTGTTTATAATTGCACTAAATTCAGTAGTTATTATTCCCTAAATATTAGACTTTTCAGAAATTAAACAACCCGAAGTAACTAATTGTTGGTAGTCCAGATTTTTTTATTGTCCAAATTTCAGTATATCCCTGTATTTTTCCTTCATGGTATAGCGCTAGTCTGGTAATAATTAGATTATAGGATATGTCAAGAAATTTTTTTTAGAGGAAAAACTTTAGGTTGTTTTTTTTCTTCCTACTTCAGTGATAGCCACATTCATACTCCTATGGTGATCTCTTTTCTTCAAAAAAGAATAAAAATAAAAAGTTCTGTCTATACTATTGTCAGCTTACTGGGACTGTATTAGAAATGTTCTCTTAAAAATCAGCAATAGATTTTGCTGAGTAAGAAAGTTTTATCCACTTCAAAAGATTCAAGCTCAGGCTGTAGTAGGAATAATATCTGGATCTATAATAACATCTTGTGGGGCTCTTTTTCTGAAGCATCCTAGTGTAGAACAGATATTCAATCCATATCAGTAAGAATCAAAGACTGGCAGCACCTGGAATTGTACTGAGTGTCTAAAAGGTGAAAAATATAGCTTTCCCTATGACTGTAATAAAAGCTATTGTCCCTATATAAAACTAGTTATGAGCAGAAAGTGTAGAGGTTGGTGAATTTATCCAATTTAGAGAATAAAGCATTTGCAGCGGATAGATGTGATTGCTTATCTGGCCGAGAAAAGTAAATGCCGTCGAAATAAGCTTTCATTACCATGAAGAATGAATAAATTCCCAACCTATGCAAGTATTTCTACAGTGGGGCAAGTTGTCAGAAGCAGAATAATAAACAAAGCAGGTGGAGGGATTCAATGGAGCTAAGTTCCAAACAGTAGATTCTATAGATAGCTATATGTTAGAATAACAAAGATTGGATCCTACATTTTTTTCTGC
The DNA here is from genome assembly GCF_041146395.1 of Eulemur rufifrons. Lineage (NCBI taxonomy): Eukaryota > Metazoa > Chordata > Mammalia > Primates > Lemuridae > Eulemur > Eulemur rufifrons. The sequence goes on along the minus strand of NC_090989.1, from coordinate 98,020,468 downwards.
TTAGAGCACAGAACCCATTTTTTTTTTTTTTTTTTCAGTGAAAAGTTTGCTGGGAGAAAAGGCGAAGAAGAAGAGACCTAAAGGATGAGTTAGAGTTAGTCATATAAAGGTAGGAAGGGACTGTGTATGGGAAAGCACATGAAGAGACACTAACCTCAGCAAGGGCCAGAGTTCAGAGACAGGTAATGTGGGGAGACTTGTGAACTAAAGGGATGGGTTGAAACATATTTCATATGTTCATTGACATTTCTGTAGGTCTAAGACTTTAAATATTGGCAATTTCATGTAGCTCAACCTAATAGGTTATAATTATACAGCAGAAATAATGAGAACGAGTGGCAAGAATTGAGATAAAAGAGATTCGAAAGCACCAAATACAGAGCCATGTAAGTCATGTGGAGCTTAGCTTTCTTTCTGAACAGCTCAAAGCCAAGTGTCAAGTAGGAATGCTCTAATAATGTAGAAAAATAGCATTCAATATTTTTCTACAGGGAATGCTATTTTTTTTATCTTATTAATGTTTAACTTATCTTTGCCCTATTTCACTGTGTCCATTCTGCACAAAGAAAGTTGCCCAATTAGAAGATTGTGCTAGCATTTTATCTCTGTTTCTGTATGGGACATGAGTCCACATAGTGTATGCATGTGTGTTTGTACACAAATGTGCATCTGTGTTTGTTACAATAGAAAGGGCAAATGTGGCATGAGGAGTCTTTATTTTTACTTTACACATTTTTACAGGGAATCAGGGATGGTAACTTAGTTCTCTTGACTGTAATCTATCTAGATTTCCTGCCTAGACTCTGGGTCATTAGTTTACAGCAAGCCCTGCTGCTTACGTTGTACTACCGTTATTCTATGGACATAACTTAGTAATATTGCTCTATCTATAAATGGAGAATATATATATCCACCTTATTACCAGAATACTTGAATAAATGTTGTAACATTGGATTAAAATGACTTTCTTCCTTCTCCTAGTCCTCATTTCCTTTGGCTCATAATAATTTGCAGAGAAGAGACATGATTTAAAAGATGAGAAAAATTGATCCTTAGTAAATAAAGGGATCTTCAGATAGCTCAGGGAAAATCAGTGCCACAATTAGATGAGAATCCTAGGGGCTGAAATCTAAGACTCCGAGATATCAAGAAGAGAGCTGAAAGGTTATCATCATCAAATCTTTCGATGACAGTTTAATAACATTGTTAACTCTGTGCATTTAAAGTCAGCAGCAAAATGAAGTTGGAGGCTCTCTTTGATTTTTGTTGTTTATTAAAGCTTTTCTGAGTTTAACTGAGAAAAACTTCATTTTATATATATTACTCCTAAAAATGTTGATTTTTGGCAATTATCTGAGTATATCAAAGAAGATAGGGAAACATTTAAAATGTATTATTCCTTTAAAATTTTTGCCTGATAGTTATGCATCACTTCAGTTTGTACTAGCATCTTGTGACACATGTCAACCCTATATGACAAGCAGCATGGAAAATAGATTTGAAATCTAGAAGAAATAAATGCAGGAATCAATGACTTCTGGTGGCTGCAGTGAACTGTGTAGTCCTCCACGCTTGACAATTTCATGTTTTATGCAGACGAAAAACACTTGGGGAATACACTGGTGAGTCTATACTCAAAGTCATTTGCAATCAATGGAACAAAAGATATAGGCATGTGACAGAAATAACATCACCTATTATTTTCCAGGGACTTCAGGAGATATATATCTCAGTATCCTAAAAGGGGAAAATCCCCCCCCCCCACCCCACACACACATACCCACTTTTATTTTCTGGGGATGTTGCAGGTTTACATAGCTCAGAAATGTATCCATTTCTGTATGTTACAGCATAAATCTGCTGTAACAAAGTATCAGGGAAGAATCATATAGACCAGACTGACCCTTAGTAAAACTAGAAATAAGAGAAGCCTAAATTTTGTCTCCCTGTTTCCTTTACCCTAGGCTGTTGTTCTGTCCTTTAGCTATGATGCCATTCCTGGCTTTTATTCTAGCATACAGGAGACAATGGATTCTTCCTGAAGCATTGCCTGAAAATGAAGACTTCTCTACCTGATAGGAACATGAGTTACAATCCCCTCAAGGGTGTCAGCTTTAGTATAGTGGGTTCTTGAAGATAGAAAAGTCTTCCTAACTCTAAAGGCCAAAGAAGAGTGGTACAGAATGAAGCTCAGATTGAATTAGATTTCATTTCCAGCTTTATCATTTTCAAATTATTAAGTTGTTTGTTCAGTTTGTGCTGCCTCTTTGAGCCTCAAAGTCTTCATCTGTAAAAAATGGGATGACCTTCCTTCAGGGTTGATATGAGGATGAAATGAGATCACCTGTAAAAACTTCTGGTATGGTACCCAACACAGTGGGCACTCAAAAATGTGCCTTTCTTTTTCATTTTTTCATTAAAAGGTGGGATAATATGTGGCAGAATCAATCCTTGGACACATAACAAAACCCCATGTAGTATCCATTTGAATTAGACAATGTGGTGCAACGGTTTCCAAATACCAGCCGTCTTTCGGCATGGTTCCTAGAAAATAGGAGACCTTCCAGAAAGTACTTAGAGACTGACTGACTGACCTTACCTCCCTGGGAACATGTCTCAGGATTAGGCAGGTGTACCTGATAACTGTATGTTACCATTTCTCAAGCCTCAAAATCCACAGGACAGCCACATTACCTTATATATCAGTGTAGACAATCTGTAAGAAACCAGTCAACCTTGTTTTGTGCAAATATCGTTCCATGGTTAGATTTGTGAAATAAAAATGCCTGGAGATTTATTTAAAAAGTAAATACACAGAGGCTCCATCAGGGTTTGAGGAGAGACTCTAATAATATCTTAAGATAGAACTGATAAGGTAAGAGCTCATTTCAGATTTATGCAACAATTTGGTGTTTATTATAGACTACTAAGATGATGATCTTTATTCTATAAATTTTTTCTAGCTTACTCTATTTTCTGTAATAGCATTCTAGGTAATAATTTGCCACCTTCACATCTCCCCTGCTCCCATTGTTTTTCTGAAAATTGAGTAAAATTGCTGATGATTTTTTTTTTGACATGTAGAACTGTACCCAGACTGTCATTTATAGCTCTGGGTCATGCTTCTATTTCTGCATCCTATTTCCTTAAGTAGGTTCTCTCTTTTGTGACCTCTCCTTCACTTCATATTCAGGAGCACTCAAGACTAAGACCCTAAATAATAATGAGAAACAGCTCTTTGGAATGTGTGGAAGAGATCCAACGAAAGGTAAAAAATGAGCTTGAGTACTATTATTTCAGTCAAATATAATTTAGCTAGTTTTAGTGGGTGGTTGAAGCAACTGGAGATCTTCAAAATGATTATTGGTGAAGTGTTAATAAAGTAGTAAGAAATGTGTAGAACAGTTGTGCTAATGGTAATGCTGGCATAAAGTTATGGTCAGATGATTGCTGATATTGAACTCTTCCACTCTGAATTTTAATATTTACAAATGTTGGAAATGTTATTCCCTTGCTTGCACAAAGAATCTATCTACAAGTACTTTAGTGTTCTGTTAATACAAGAAGAAATACAACAATTACCAATTACTTCCTCTCTTACCAATTCACTTTTTTGTAAAATCAAAAAGAAAAGATAAAATTAATGATTGATCACAAAGAGCATCTTAGAACATATTAAAATAAGGTAAAAATGAGGATAAAAATATGCACAGTATCCAACTCTTGAGAATTGGATAGTTAGAGTTAAGAAAAGGATGATGAAAAACTGACTTTAAGACATGATTTAAAAGTCTTTCTGTCACAGACTGACTGGAATGATTGATGATGCTACCACCATTGACAATGAGAGTTTGAGAAGAGGTGAATCACTTTTAATGCTGTAAGTTCAGACTCAGAGCATCTACAAATGAACTTGTGTTGCTGTTTCTTAATTTTATACATTGAAAATTCAATTCCAGGAATATAAATTATTTGTGCCAGCATTGAATTTCAACTTACATTCTGTTGGCAGAGGCATGATAAATGATTTGTTACGTAGTTATATTGTGGTCTGAAATCCTTAAACTGCAGGGGAGAGCAAGTACCAGTGTGTCTTTTAAAATATTAGCCTTCTAGAAATCAATCTGTGGTACTTCTTCAAAATAGTCATTCATTCAAGGAAAACAAACAACTGCCTTATGATGATGGTGACTTATGGTAATGATATAAATTTGTTCCTAACATCAATAATTACAATAGAGTAACATGAATACATGAATATATTCTTTGACAATTTCTATCTTGCTCTCACATGCATTTCAGCCTTATGCTAACTCTAAGGAAATGGGGAATATTTTTTATTTTGTTTAATCTTCATACCGCTTTCCCAGTGTTATCTGTCCAGGAGAACAGATTAGTTTGGGAAGATACAAACTGGAGCAAACAAAAGTCTGTGTTGCCATTTCCTGCATGAGCAGACAGAGCTACAAAAGGTGGCCTACGTATTTAATACATTCCCCAAGGACCTGAAAACATTATTGGAAAGGAGCAACTATATTCCATTCTGCTTTGTTGTCTGCTACCTGGCAAAATTCCTACAATATTAAATTTGTTGCCAAGTAAATGAATGAGTGAAAATCATTTAGAACTTACATAACATGAGCAATTTAGGAATAGCCTTTTCTTTCTTGCCTTGGTCTCTTGGACCCTTGCAAATCAGCATCTTCATCTTTGAAATCAGCATCTTAATCTCTCTTTGTTGGAAGACTCTTTTCTCATCATCTTCTAAGGCCTAGAATCATGCAAAAGTTAGAGCACAAGGTCTACATACCCTTGACATATTAATGAAAAATAAATTCCAGGACTTCTGTATAATCTAAAGAATTTTATCTAAGGAAAACAGAATTTGATCTTTAACATTTCCAAGTAAAGTTGATCCTCATTATTTATGGATTCTACATTTGCAAATTTTTCTATTTGCTAACATTTATTTGCAATCTCCAAAATCAATACTCTAAGTACTTTCAAGATCATTCTCAGACATACACAAAGTTGTGAAAATTTGAGTATCCCAATGCACACGTTCACAGCTGAGGTTGAACAAGTTTATACTCTGCCTTTTTGTTTAAGTTCTAATACAAAAACAAGTGTCTTTTTTGTGGCCTATTTAGTACCACATTTTTATGTATATTGTGATTTTTTGATGACTTCACTGTTTAAAATGGCCCCTAAGCATAATGCTGGAGTGCTGACTACTGTTTCTAACTGCAAAAAGTCCAAAAAAACAAAAACAAAAACAATAAAAAAAAATGGTTAGATAAGCTTTGTTTAGGTATGAGTTAGAGTGCTGTTGGCCATGAGTTGAATGTTAATGAATCACCAATATATATTGAATAAGATGTCTTTAAACAGAAACACAAATTTAAAAAAGGTTATGTATTCATAAGTATTTTGTGACCAGAAGTTCACAGAAACCTAACTCTGTATTTCTCCTAGTGCAATGGTTCAGTATTTGCCAATTCAATCTTTGTAGTGACTTTTTAGAACACCATGAATAATGAGAATTGGCTGTAGATGGTACTGTTACCATCTCAGTTTTACATAAGGGGAAACAAAGTCAGATTAGGTAAGTGATGGCAAGAGATTATAACACCAGAAGTGGCAACCAAGACTTCCAAAGTATTGTTCTTTTAACAACAGATTCCTTTATATATGAATAGTGTGCATGTGTGTGTGTGTGTGTGTAGTGATATTCAGGGCATAGCAGTTTTAGAAAGTATTTTTTAAAAGTGCAGAACAAGAGATAGCAAATCTTATAAAAAATAACAAATAGGTACCTCAATAGGTTAGTATTATTTGAGTAAAGCTGAGTCAGTATTTGTCGTGAACTTTTATACTGTTTTGTAAATGAATGTTTGTTAATCACTGCTTTGCATTTCTATATTCTTTAGAAGACAGATATCCCTTAGATTGATCCATAGCGTTAGGCCCTAGAAATACTGAGGCATTTTCCATGGCTTCTCTCATGAGATCCTTTAAGAAGTGGGCTGAAAATGCTCCCAAGTATTTCTTTAAATCTATAATCCTTTTAGTGAAACACGTTTCAACAGATTCATTTTCTTTAACACACAGAATGATGGATAAACATATCTGCCTGTGGGTGGAGGAAGTTTTTGAGAGGAGTGTTTCAAGGTCACCAGGCTTTAAGAAGACATATTTTTCTGCCAGCTTGCTTGGTAGGGTCAAGACTTTTCTTGATGCTATAAAAACTTAGAAGACAATTAAGCTATAACTGTTTGCATTTGGTTGCCTGTAACCATGGGGTCTGCCTTGTTAGAGAATACTCCATATGGCAGATGATACGTTAAGTCTTCCTGGTGGCAATAACTTGAACTGCACCCACCCAATCCATCACGTTCATTTTTATTTTAATAGGCAATGCTCCTTACAAAATAAAGGAAGATGCACAAGCAAATAAAGAGTGCATTTCAATACAATAACCATTTATTAAGAATCTGCTGAATAGCAAGAGTTATACTATTTGAAACATACTCTAACATTAGAAATACCTTTTTTTTTTTTTTAACTGAGTTGAGAGATTTATGATATTCCTAGAATGCCAGAATGCAAAGAGACTAGTTTCTTACAGAGTATTGGTAAGAACTGGAGTGGCTTTGGTAGAAATGGGCTGTTAGTGTTACAATAGTTCAAAAGCTAGCCTTGTGACAAGTGACTTAAAGTATGTTATCCTTGACAAGCTTCTTAATATCTCTGACCCTCAGGTTTCTTATCTATAAAATGGGATAATGTTGCCTATCTCACAGAGTTATTGTGGGGAATAAAGTAAGAGACACATATAAAGTGCTTAGCACAGGGTCTGCCACATGAAAATTGATCAATGCAGGTGTGTTATTTCTGTTGTTGACAATTATTATTAGGGGAGTAAATATTAATAGAAGAACAGCAGTTCAGCTCAGCTTCTTTCTTTACCAAGGAGGATATTTAGCACTTATTGGAGCTCACAGTAAGAGAAGAAAAAACCTTTCATATTGCCTGGCATTAAGATATCACAATCAACAGCATTATTTATTTTATTTATTGAATTTAAACCTGGTGCCACTCTTGATTGACTTGCCTTAGGGCATGGCTGAAAAATAGAATACTTGTATTAAAATGCAGGAAGTAGAGTGGCAGCAGCAATTGGAAATTGTTACATTATCAGCTCTGAGGTGCCATTTCAAATGCCCTCTTGTACTATGCCTTTCATATTTGCAAATTGGAATTTTGTTGAATCCTGATGGATTGGTCATTTCTTGAGCTAGAGCCACCCAGAGGAAAATTTCTGACTCCCAGGATCTGTAGGCAGACAACTCAATTATCTGCTGTGGCCCCAATCGTGCATAGATATCAACCATCTCCTAGGTATATTTAGAGCAGGTATTAGAAATAAGTAAGAAAAGCAAGTTAGCTTTCCTATATACATTTGTAACATTTTACTGCATGATTGAAAAGTTAAAGGTTATTTTGTTGAAAGGATATAAATAATGCCATGTGAAACTATTTTTAGAAAACAATTCTGGGCCGGGCGCGGTGGCTCACGCCTGTAATCCTAGCACTCTGGGAAGCCGAGGTGGGCGGATCGTTTGAGCTCAGGAGTTCGAGACCAGCCTGAGCAAGATCGAGACCCCATCTCTACTAAAAATAGAAAGAAATTATATAGACAGCTAAATATATATAGAAAAAATTAGCCGGACATGGTGGTGCATGCCTGTAGTCCCAGCTACTCGGGAGGCTGAGGCAGGAGGATTGCTTGAGCCCAGGAGTTTGAGGTTGTTGTGAGCTAGGCTGAAGCCACGGCACTCACTCTAGCCTGGGCAACAGAGCGAGACTCTGTCTCAAAAAAAAAAAAAAAAAAAAAAAAGGAAAACAATTCTGGTCATGACATTATTATAAAAGCAGTAAAAAATTAAGAACTCAAAAGGTGAGCTCAGATAAGCTGAGTCACATGACCTATTTTTCTGAGTGATTTTCACAGTATATTTCAAAAATGTATAGGAATTTTTTTTAAAAGACACCTTTTAGCTTGTTCAATCACACAAAAATTCTCCCTCTCCCTTTTTGTTAAATCATTTTCCTCCAACACTTATCCATTTGTTACCCTTATTTTCTTCATCTCTCTCATTTCTTTCTAATTATTTTTGCTTCCCTAAAGGGTAGCTTTACAAAAGAAACTAAATGAAGAATATGTATAGTGTGTTTTAAAAATTACCATTGATTGACAAGAGAATTATTTCTGACACTTGGTTTCTATTTCCATCTTCCTTTCTTTCTCCTGCCAGTAAAAGCAAGATAATATTTTTCTAGTTTGTCTTGCAGCTAGATGTGGCTTCATAATCTAGTTCTGGTTAATGAAATATCAACAATATTCTTTTAGAAAGCTTCTGGTAAAGATCCTTTTTCTAAATAAAAGAGGTAGGCACCTGGTAGTTGCTTGCTGGTACTGCTACTTCCCACTTCTTTCCTTATTGAACAAGGATGTGATGCCTGATCTACAGCAGCTCTCTTATCACCATGAGGTAAGAAAAAGTCATTACGGAAAAGGTGGCAGAACAGAAGCCCAGGTGTTTTATGACATCATTATGTTGCTAAATCAATCCAGAGATCACCTACCTCCAGACTGTGTATTGAATATACAATAATTTCTTTATGTTTAAGTCCCTGGTAGTTGGGTTTGCTACTGTAGCCTTAAACATTTCAAACTAATATAAGTACTTAATTACATATCTGGAGCTTCAACATTTTTGTGTTCAACATTACTGTGATAGTCATAAGATAAGAAAAATATGATACATGGTTCTGAAAAGCATGCTATTGTATTGGACCAAATCTTATACTGTGTAAACTTCGGCTTTGATGAGAAACTGGATAAAGTAGGTAAAAACTTAAAACCATTCCACAAAAGAAGGACAACAACAAAAAAAGATTTTAAAAATTTTAAAAGCTAAATTTAGTTTATATTAGAAGTTTGTAAATAAGTTATAAATATAAGGAAGAGAGAAGTGGTTGTATAATCCACTGATCTTTCTTTTCTGTGACATTCATAATGTTCATGTATATTTATAAGTACTCAGGATGTAGGTATGATTTTGATACATGCATAGTGCCATTCATGCAGCTCACAAGGAGCACACTCATAATGGCATAGCATTATGCTAAGGGATTGGAGATACCGTGAAGGTGACTATTCCTGGCTCTAAAATTGACATGCTATATGACCTCAGGCAAGCCACTTAATCTTTCTGTCTCAGTTTTCCCAATCTGTAAGAACAGAATGATAATTCTTGCACAAAGTTTTTGGTCAGAGGTCTATTGAAAGGATTATTAAAAGACCACTTTGAGTACATTGGAGAAAATTTTACTTATTTTCCAGGAATGGAGAAAAGGAGACATATTTCAAGGCTGCCTAGCACCTTAAATGGCCTGTGATAGCTTCTCAGAAAAGAGCACTCTAGGAATGAAATCAGTTATAGGCCTGCTCTCTGAACACTATTTTTGCTACAGTGCTGAGAAGCAGAGGATACCGTGCCCTGCTCCTAATGCTGCACTGAGGGGACCGGGTAAGAGAGTCGCGATCTTAGGCTTTTCCTCTGGTATGAGGGAAAGAGAATATGATAATGAGTTGGCACGCATGAAAGGAAGAGATTACCCAGCTATTTAATGTGAACACATCCGTCCCCTTCACAATTGCTGAGTACCTAATTGAAAAAAGTTCTGTAATAGGTATTTTACCAAGAGAACTGTGTAGTACCACCTGGAGGCTTATGGTTCAGGCTCTCATTAATTATTTTCTGAAATAGGATTCTGTTGATGTCCCAATACCTCATCTTTCCCCATTACTATATTGCCTTCACATTGCTGCTAGGTTCATTCTTCTAAGGCCCCAGTTTTTTTAAATCATATTATTTCGTTGTTCAAACACTTTCAGTGTTTTCCCAATCCTTATAATTTGAGGAGAAAATCCTACCTAGGCGTTCAAGATCCTCTACAAGATGATCTACATCTACCACTCCCTATATATATACACATTTTGCTCTGCTTGAATTGTTCTCCTTTCTTTTGTACCTGTTTCCCCAAACCTACCCCAATTTTTTTCGATTTAAAGGGAACCTATGCACACATCACAGCTCACACCAAATGCCATCTCATAGAAGCTGTTTCTGGGCCCCATAATACGTATATATTTTTTAAGATTTTCTTTCTCTCACATGGCACTTGTGCCACTTCATCTTATATTTCAATCATTTGGTTATCATTTGATAAGAGTTATCATTCACCCTTTTAAAATGCAACCTCCTAGAAGGAAGAGACAGCATCCCAGCACTTAACATACAGCAAATTGATTATCATAAGTGCTCATTTAAAAAAATAAAGTGTTAGATTAAACTACACTCTGAAGCCCCTAATATATACAGTATTATGATAATAGAAATGAAATATTGAATTAAAGCATGAGTGGACTATAAAGCATTTTATTTTCATTCTGATTGATTCACAGCTATCCATGGTAGAATCATAAAAGGGGGAGGGAGGTGCTTTAGGAAAAGAGAAACATGTCCACATGTCCATGTGAGCTCAATGCCACATACCCAAAGCCTCTTGACTTGGAAGCTGTTCGCAGCTAAGCAGACTTTACTGTAATTGATGATCAACATAGAGAAGGAGAGAGAATGATAATCTTAAAAAAGTTGCTATAAGTGGTACAGTAGACTAGATTTTTATTCTATGGCTAGAAAACCATATTTTGGCAAGTTAAAATATTTAATAGGTGAATTAAATTAATTATTCAAAATCAAATAATAACAATAGCTAATACTCATTGCATTTTCCAATGTGCCATGCTCTGTGAGATACATTGTATCTCTTAATCCTCCCAACAGCTCTATGAAGTGGGCATTATATCCCTCCATTTCACAGAGAAGAAAACTGAGGTTAGGTCACTAGTGGGTGCTCAGTGGTCAGGGTTCACACCTGCATCAGTCTCAGTTCAAAGCTCATGTTCTTCCTATTTTATTCTCTCCCAAGTGATCTAAATTTTCTCATAAGTTTTCCATGGTTTTTCAATTTAAAATGTGTACAGATTGGAAATAAGAGAGCCATGCTCAGACACCTGCCTGGTGCGGATTAAAGAATGATTCCTTCCCGTTTGGGGTGAAGTTCGTATTTCCTATGCACCATGGACCAGCCAATGTACTTGTCTGTAGTACATTTAAGCTCCCTCACCTCCTTTTTGCCAGCCTATATCTCGCAGGTGTCCACCATAAACATTAACACATTAAGACAATAACGTTGGACTTTACAGCTTAAATTCAGAGAGGAGGAAATAATTTGGGGTTCGTTGTTTGCCAGGTGTGCATGATAGGTAAATCAGCAGAGGGAGGGAAAGTTCATCACTGTTGGTGTGGTGGATTTTAAAATGTGACCTCATCATTCCATTTTGGGGATGCAAACTGTGTCCAAGGACTTATCTATCATGTCTGGAAGTATAAACCTCATAGAGAAACAAAAGTGATTTTTTTTTTTCAAAGAAACTGGAAAATTAGAAACACTTAAAAAAAAAAATCAATCCACTTCAGCCAGGATGACATCATTATGTAATCATTGAAAGTAATTTATTTTATAGAATCAGAACAAACCTTTCAAATTGACTTCTAGTTCCCTTTATAAGGAGATAAATTGAGGCTGGGAGCTACTATGCTAAATATTCAGCCAGATAAGAAGTGCGTTTGCTTCGTGACAGACCCTTGAAATGGGGTTTGTTAAAATGAATGCGCTGCATTCACAGGAACAGAAGCACTGCTGGGTCCTGCTGGCAATAAATCCAGCAATTCGATTTTACTTGGATGTTTATCATCTCTCCACTTCTGTGCACTGCGATGCCAAGGGGGAGGGGAGGCGGCTGTAGTTCAGCTTGCCGGCTGCTGGTGTCATCCCATTACCGCAGAACAGAGAGGGTGCGTGGCGTGTTTCTATTCAAGCATTTAATACATTAGTCTGTAATTTTTGTCTTGGAGGTAATGAGGCCTGACAGCTTTGGCTGGTGCACGATAACAAACCCACACTAGTATCTTTGAAATTCTTCATTGCCAAATTCATAAAGGAAGAAATGACTTTTGCCAAATGACAGTAAACATGCTTCATTTTATAAGACATTGTGGTTAACAACCTGAAACAATGAAATGTTTTTTCGAGCTATAGCTAAACTAATTTGAGCTATATTAAAAGTGCTGATGTGGATGCTAAGCCACTGGATTTTTTGTTTGTTTGTTTGTTTGTTTTTTGGGGGGGGGGAGCAACCTCAGGAAAACATATATGGCCTAATTCTCAGTTTGACAATAATAATGATAATGATGATGATAAAAAGCTCTTCCAGTATTTTCCCTCCATAGAACTTTATCTTGCAAAATAAAAAGAAATCAAGCAGGATGACTCTTGGAAAGGCTGGGCTTGCTGCACGGTGTTGTCACTTTAGTACACAGATCAGCTGCCAGGGAAGACAGGAGACATGGACTGCTGATGAACAGGTCACTGGAGTGAGTATCCCGGGTTTTCAGTGACAATGAAGTGCAAATGGGGTTTAATGCACCCGGGAAACCTTTGGAAAAAGTTAGTTTTAACACTGTCTGACAATTAACTGGTTCTTAAGAATAATTAATGGAAGAAACCCACTGTAGGAATCATTTTTAGCTGAAATTAGCTGACAATCCTAGGCTCATGGGGAGTTGCTGGCATTTGAAGTGTGGACTGCTGCCAGATTCAATGAGAAGTGCATTTGCTAGGTAAACTCCCTTTAAGTACTCTTGTACCCTGTCAACCAGAGTTAAAGAAAGGAGCCCACTGTTCAGATACAAAGTTTCTTTTTCTGAAAGCTGTTCAGTCCTGAATACCAAGTTCTAAAAAGGAAGACCAGAATAGAAATAATGAATAAACCTCAGGTCTGAGAGGAATGACATTACCAGTTAAAATAATAAAATTGTTCCCTCTGTCTAGAATAAAGCTATGCTACAGAGATGTGAGAAATTTGGGGATGAGAAAAGATGCATTGATTTGAGTATCTATATTTATAGGTTAAAAAGTGATCCATTGTGTTTTATTTTGTAGTAATGATATGAATTCATCCTTGCTTATAATTATTTTAGGAAAGGAGGCTTAATAACTTTACAATTTAAAATTGACTTGGACACTCATGGGGTTGTAACTGGTTTTTAAAAGATAATCAGATCCCTGTAAATTTATAGGCTAGGAGTCATTTGACAGAAAACAGGGAAATCAAATTGGTCAGCTAAGCAAAAGATCATGTAATAAGTGGGTACATTTTTCTAATAGAAAATATATTTGAAAAAGATGACTTCTACTTAATCAAATTTTCCTTTACTGCAGGTAACACATGACTGTTTAGTAAATTGTCTCTTTCAGAGCTATAAATGTTTTAGAGGATATCACTTGATGCAGCAGACCAGGATATGTTCTAAAATGTTTCTAGAAGACATAAAAGCGTTCATTCACATCAAATGAGCAAGAGTTTATGCTTAAGAATAATTATCAAATGTAGCAGTTGGTCAATCATTTTCATACTGTGTTCTGTCTAAAATCTTAGCCTTTAGGAATCCAAATCCAAAGCCATCATACCATATACTCAGATTTTAGGCAAACTTTTACTTTGTCCTTGTTTTCCTTATGTTAAATAAGGACAAGTATTTTTAAGTAATCCTTTATTTTTTTCATAATATTCACTATAGTATAGAAAGTTCACCTTGTACAAATGTATAGCTTTAGTTAAAAGTCGTACTTATGGTTCAGTTTATTTTATGTAATCATATTTGAAGATAACTTGAAAGCAGATGTTAGGACCTGCTTTCCTTCTTCTGAGACGCTGCTGTGACTCAGAATGCTATGGATCTCTTCCAGTAGGCTACAAGCAGGATTGCAAGACTTCCAGGGAATATCTAATATGAACAGATACACACTCAGACTTGCAGGAGGCTGGGGACAGGTTTTCAAGTTGATTTAGATGGTTTAAGGAAGATTAATGTCATACTTCACCACAAAGACACGGCAAGAGGCCTTTGAGTTGCAGTTTTTCCATATACCAATAAATAAATGTAAATTTGGAATAAAAAGATTGACGTAAAATTTCCTATATCTTAGTTAATATTTTATTCCAGGGGCTTATTTTACGAAAGATACTGGCAAACCGGCAAGCTTATAAAGAACAATTATTAATGTGCTGAAGGGGTAGGTTACTAACTTTATGTTACTAAGCTCCCTGAGAGTATAGGAGTTTAAACAGAAGCTGTAGTTCTTAGGCGTGTTAGAAACCTCTCTTGCTTTAGGAGAGAAAATGGATGAAAGCTCTTCTCAAATGTAAGACTTTCTCACTTTTAAGGTCACAGTGTTAGTAAAATTAATAAAATTCTTGGTTTTTAGTTATAATGATGAATACAAAATTTTAGAGCATTAATTGAGATAACCCATTTGTCAGGAAAGGGTACATTTATGGTGAAAATGAGAGAGAACATTTAAAACCATACTGATCCAGAAACCTTGGAAATATGATTATGATACTTGCATTGTTTTGCATTGAGACAGCAGGATTGTACTTTGCGAAAACCTGGACAGTGACTCATGGAATCAGCTTAAGGAGTAGGGTGGGTGGCTGCTATTTTCAACCCTCATTTCCTCTCTTCGCCATACTTTTTCCTCTCTTCTTCCCTCTTATCATCTTCCTCTTTCTCTCTCCCTTTCTCTCTTCTTTTCTTCTGTTTTTATTCACATATACTGTGTGCCAAGCACCATTCTAAGTGTTGAGGATAAGTGGTGAAATTGTCTGGCTGGGTTCCTTCAATCATGCAATATACAGTCTTGTTGGGAGGGCAGGCTGTTAACAAATAATGAGCGTTTTAAGAGGGTGCTATGTGAGTATGTAGGAAGAAAAGTCTTCTCAAAGAGCAATGCCCTTGTGTTTCATTAGTCATTTCCTCTTGGATTCCATTAATCTCATCAATACTGAGCATGAAAAACAAGCTTTTCACTATTCTTGGCACTGATGATCTTCTTTTCCCATTGTTCTCTAACCCCTCTTCCACTCTCAAATTTCCCTCCTTTTAGAATGTACTCTTGTTTCCCTGACTTAACAAATATAAAACTCTTCTTTGAAGACCTTACAGCTTTTTCTATTTCTCATTTTTTGACTATTGCCTTATTTCCTTGCATCCTAGTTATTTCAAGAAGCAGAAGTGGTGTTAGCACATTTAGTCATTCGTTAATTCAGTTTCTCAACAGATGTCTATTCAGCAAAGGTTTATTCAACAAACATCTAATGAATGTGTGATATTTGACTGGAACTCACTTAGGCTCTGCTTTTGATGTTCTCCTGCCTCCTGTTTCCACTTTTATCTCTTCTGCTTTCAGATATATGCTGCCTGGATACAGGACCCAGTGCCCCCTGGTTGCTGTTTCCATCTAATCTCACAGTTAATCTGCCTTTTTTGTTGGCCTTGGCTCCTGACGTACAGTAACTAGTAACTAATGTAAATAAATTGATTTTTCAAATTTTTCTTGGTATTTAAAATATACTTAACATATTACCCTAATTTGGAAGCTTTTTATTTTTTTAGGTGACTGGAAAAATATAATACTTAAATCTTTTTACAATGTATCTAAAATTTTCCCAAGATGATATGAACAAATATTTCAAGTAAAAATATGAATTAGGTTTACAAACATTTCAAGGAACAGTCTTATTACTTTATTATGACCAATAAAGAAAATAAAACTTGATTAACAACGGTACAGTATATGTACCCATAAAACTCTCAATTGGTTAGTTACAAAGTTACAATTAATAGTTCATTCAAAATTTTAACAGGATATACTATTAAATTGGTCTTAACTATAATTTATTACCTTGAAGACTCATATTTGGAAAAACCTACTAGAAAATTTTAGTGACTATGTTAAAATTTGATTACATGATATACATTCAATTAATTAACTCCAGAGAGATGAAGTTTCTTTTATTATAGTAGTTCCTTTTAAAAGCAATGAAATTCAGTTTATAGCTAAATTAATTTTATACCATATTTGCTTGAAATATAAACTTAGTTATTTCTAATGACACAAATGTTTAAGCTACTTGATGTTAACAGGTTTAAATGTGGCATTGTTATCATGTTTGTAGATAATAAATTCTAGCTGTACAGTGAGCTGATGATATCTTGGCCATTCCCTTACACTGGGCAAAAATTAGATATATGTCCCAGGTAATGTGAGAGTGCAAATATCTTTTCTTTTTGTGGGAAATACCCTAGAGCAATTTTGTAATTCACCAGAAGTTTATAAATATGACTTATTTATAAGAATGACCTAATCATTGGACTTGTTTAAAAAAAGATACATTGAAGAGGAATCATAGAATACTTCTGGGAAATATTATATCAGTTACTTTTGCTGCTTGAGATAAAATGCAACAGCAAACTCAAGTTAGACATGAATTTGAGATTACTTTTTAGAGCAAGTTTTGGCTCAAGACCTTTGTACAAATATACTTTGAGAATATTTCAGAATTAATTTATTCCCTGATTTAATTTGTGTGGCTTTTATCAATAAGGTATACTTTAAGTTGACTCAGAAAGAGAAATTTTAAAAGATTTTTGAAAAAATTGCACAATAAACATCTCAATGCCAACACTCAAGTGTACAATAAATATATCATTATTTGTTGTTTCTTTAAATCAATTTATCATCCTTGCATTCTTTGAATAAACTTCACTTGCTCATGGTGTATTATCCTTAATATGTATTGCTGAGTTATATTTACTAATATCTTGTTTACTATTTTTATAACTGTGTTCAAGAGAGAGACTGTTCTATAATTATGCTTTCTTTGATCTCCATTAGCTTTTGGAATCAAGATTATGCTTTCCTCCAAAAAAGTTGGGAAACTTTTTTTATTATTTAAAATGTTTTATGTTAAATTGATATTATCTCTTCCTTAAATGTTAGGAAAAAATCATGGATAAAGCCATGTGGGCCTGGAGTAACATTTTTGGAAAAGTTTTAAATAATATAGTCAACTAGACAGTTGTATGTTTTGATTTTCTATTTTCCATTTGGTCAGTTTTAGTAGGTGGTATTTTTAAAAGAATTTGTTTAATCCAAATTTTCAAATTTATTGGTGTAAAATTATATGTAATATCTTTACTTTCCTTTTAATATCTATAATTCCCTTTTGTCTTCTTTATACTGATAATTAGTTTTTTATTCTATTTTTCTTGAACTCTATTCCTAGTAGTGTGTAAATTTTATTAATCACTTTAAAGAACCATTTAAAAATTTTTTTTTTTTTTTTTTTTTTTGAGACAGAGTCTCACTTTGTTGCCCAGGCTAGAGTGAGTGCCGTGGCGTCAGCCTAGCTCACAGCAACCTCAAACTCCTGGGCTCAAGCGATCCTCCTGCCTCAGCCTCCCGAGTAGCTGGGACTACAGGCATGCGCCACTATGCCCGGCTAATTTTTCTATATATATATTTTTAGTTGTCCATATAATTTCTTTCTATTTTTAGTAGAGACGGGGTCTCGTTCTTGCTCAGGCTGGTCTCGAACTCCTGACCTTGAGCGATCCACCCGCCTCGGCCTCCCAGAGTGCTAGGATTACAGGAGTGAGCCACCGCGCCCGGCCTAAAAATTTTTTTACTTTATATTAATTATCTGTTTCATTGATTAGTGCATTTCCCTTTGTTATGTCTTTCTTCTCTTTCTTAAGGTTTGATTTATTGTGGCAGTCTAGTTTCTTGAAATGGGAGCTTAGATCTTTGAATTTGCAGCCTTTCCTCTTTTCTTATATATGCACTTACATCTATAATTTTTTGAGATGCAGGCATTGCTTTGCTTGCATCTCACAATTCTTGGTATATTGTATATACATTCTCCTTTGAGTTAAAAATATTTTAAAAATTGCTTCAATTTTCCACCTGAAAATCGGTGGGGTTTTTTTTGCTCCTAATTTTTCTTTCTCTACCTATTTGACCAAGTGTAAATAAAGTGTTTGTAAGATATATTTTCCTGCTTGAACAAATTTAGTTTATTATTATAAATGTCTTTATGATTTTCTAGATGAGATGCCAATGAAAAATTTTATTAGCAAGTATCAAAAAATGGTAACCAGTATATATTGTACAGCATGAACTATTGATATCTTTGACTTGCCAGCAAAGTTTTACTGACATTGAGAAGTTTTGTTTTCATTTTGTTTTGTATTGTTTCAGAAAACACTTCCATTAAATGTTATAAGGCAGTAATGATATTAATATAAATATATCTTTTCATTATGAGTATGCATTTGTTTTTAACTTAGGATTTTTAGATGTGTATGTATATATATATACATATATGTGTGTATATATACATATATACACATATATACATATATGTGTGTGTATATATAGTATTAATCTTCTAGGGCTGCCATAATAAAAACCACAGACTAGGTGGCTTAAACAACAGAAATGTATTTTCTCACAGTTCTGGAGGCTGGAAGTCCAAGACCAAGATGCCAGCAGGGTTGGCTTCTGGTAAAGCCTCTCTTTCTGGATTGCAGATAGTTGCCTTCTTGCTGTGTCCTCACATGTCCTTTCCTCTTTGTGTATACACTGCTGGTGTCTTTTCCTTTTATAAGAATGCTAATCCTATTGGATTAGGGTCCCACCATAATGACTTCATTTAATCTTAATTATCTCCTTGAAAACTCCCATCTCAAAATATACATTGGGGTTAGGACTTTAATATATACATTTTTGTGGGGGGGAGGGGACACAATTCAGTCTACAATGTACATAGTACTTTTTTCTTAATACATGGGGCATATGTTCCCAGACTCCCAGTGGATGCCTGAAACTGCAGATAGTATTGAACCCTCTGTATACTATCTTTCTTTCCTATACATATATATTAATACTTACAAAGTTTATAAATTAGACATAGTCAGAAATTAACAATAACTAATAGTAACATAGAACAATTATAGCAATATACTGTAATAAAATGTAGGTGAATGTGGTCTCTCTCTCTCTCAAAATCCATTTTTGTACTGTACTCACCTATTTTCAGACCATGGTTGACCACTGGTAACTCAAAGTGCAGAAAGTGAAGCTGCAGAGAAGTGGGCACTACTGTATCATTATAATATTTTCTAGTGGGAAATAGTATCACTATTGTCTTACATAGTAGCATAGCCTACATATAGTAATGCATTATAGTTATGCTGCAATGCTGTATATTAGCTATCTTATGTTTTACTTTTAATTTTATTGGTTTGAGCAGAAGGCTAATATAAGAGCATAAGAATAAGTCAAGAGAATTTGTTTTGATTCCTTTTTTTTTTTCAGTATAACCAAATTAAAAATGTTAAATAATTCTGTTAAACAGCAACATTGATTTACAGTTTCCTTTTTGGCTATCTAGCAGAAGTGATGTGTAAAATAAAATACTTTTAAAACATCTTAAATGCATGTTTGGGGAGCATAAAAATAAGAAAACTTGAGTTCAGAAAAGTATTGTGAGTATTGAAAGTACTGGATCCAGTGTGTGTCCTGGGAGTACCTCTTGATCACCGAAGGCCTTTTCTGTTTCTGGTAGATTTAGAGATACTCTTTCACTGCACATAAATCAGGATCCTTTGAGAGATGATAACTGTGTGGTGACCTACAAAAATACCTGCCTTGTAGGGAGTATGGAGAAAAAACGTGCCTATATCGTCCTTGGTTTTTGGTAAAGTAGGAAAAGGAAATGTTACTCCAGAACATTTCTAGCCTAATTTTTGATGGACTAATTGTGAGTGTCCACTCCCCACCCTCAATTTATATGTTGAAATCCTAGCCCCAAGGTGATGGTATTAGGAGGTGGGGCCTAGGGGAGGTAATTAGGCCATGAGGATGGAGACCTCATAAATTGGATTAGTGTCCTTATTAAAAAAAAAAGGAAAAGGAAAAGAAAAATAAAAACAGCTTTCTTGCCCTTTTGCCTGAACCAGGAAGTAAGCCCTTACCAGACACTGAATCTGCTGGTACCTTGATCTCAGACTTCCCAGCCTTCAGAACTGTGAGAAATAATTTCTATTGTTTATAAACCACCCATTCTATGGCACATTGTTATTGCAGCCTGAACTAAGACATGTATTAGCAGGAAATGTAATTTAAATTGGTCTCAGCTCACATGTTTTCCCAGATGTTTAGAACAACCAAATGCAAATCCTCTCTAGAAGGAAACAATTTATGTCCAGAACTTAAAAACTTATCACAGATAAAGGCACAGGATTATGAAGACAAAAAAAAAAAAAAAAAATCACAAGGCATAAGAATGAATCATCAGGCAGAAGCATCAGCTAGAACAGCAAACAGAAGAATCTAGACTGCATAAATGCCAAATATCAGAAATAATAGACAAAATATAAATGTATATGTTTAGAATAAAATAAGGTATCAAAAGTAACTAAAATAGAGAGAATGTAAAAATTGATAAGACAGTTTTAAGAAAAGAATCAAATAAAACTCCAATATTAGAAATTATTATAAATAATATTTGAACTTATAAATTCAAGAAATTGTTAAAATTCAGAATAGCTCAGATAAAAGTATTAGTGGTTTGAAAGCCAATTTGGAGAAAATATTCACAACTGAGAAGAGACAAAGAAATAGAAAATGTTAAAGATTTACAAGATGTGGAGGGTAGATTGAGAAGATCTAAAACACATGTCTTCAGTCTCCCAGAAAGAGAGAATGGAGGACGTATAAAACTCAGGGAGAAAAAAACACAATGTACGTTTTCTGGAACTGATTAAAAACACCAATCACGAAGTTTAATGAACTTTAGAAGAGTAAAGAGAACAGTTATCAGAGAGAAAAAAGAGATTACTTAGCAAGAATAGCATTTTGCCTTATATCTGATTTCTTAGTAGGAATCATGGAAGCCAGCAAACAATGGAAAAGCATTTTCAGTGTGCTAAGCAAAAGTAGTTATCAATTTGAAATTTTATACCAAGAGAAACTATCTTTCAAGAATGAAGATAAAATAAAGATATAATTAAATAAATGAAAACTGAGTGTGTTTACAACCAATAGACCTCTAGGGCATTTTTAAAGAATCTATTCCAGGAGGAAGGAAAATCATAACACAGTTGATTTCTTGTTATTCTCCAGAGTAATTGTGTTCCATGTAGTTGCCATGAACACTGAATTAGCAAATACTGAACTGTTTCTCTTAAAGAAATTACAGAGTTAGTCTCCTCTGAGGCTCTGGTTATAACAATATCACCAGACAATCAATATATAACTTTGTTTTATAAGTGTTTCTGTTTAAAGACAACTTATTTAATATATATTACAGATTCATTAATGTTGAACTCATGGTCAATAGCTCCAAAATTCATGCTGGAACAAAGGGATGAATTGAACACATGTATTTTCTCCTTAAATTACATCACAGCCTCTTTGCTCTTAGGAATACTAGACAGTACTTTGCCATTATCCTTGGGGCCATTTAAACAGTGAAATCACCAAAAAAAAAAGTGCAAAAATGTGAAAAATATGGCACTAAATGGACCATGACAAGGGCACTTGTTTACAGTATAACAGCTGAAAGAAGAAGGCAGAGTATCACCTTGATCAACTTCAACTGGGAGTTTGTGCATCGTGAGACTCAAATTTGTTAATTTTCTGAGTATGTGTGTATCCTTGAATGACTGTGAAAGTGCCACATGTATTGATTTTGAGATAACAACTTTTAGCAAGCAGTCAAATTTACAAATATGGAATCCATGAATGGTGAGGATTGACTATATAAAAAATACTTGAGAAGCAGGAAGATATGACAAACGTAGATAAATTTCTAAACAAAAAGTGAATATGTAAAACAATAATATTGTCTAATGTGAAGGAATATAAAACAAGCAAGACACAACTTACTGTTAATCTTTAGTACTTAAAGAGGAATACTTGCAGTTAAAGCCCTGTAATATCCTTGTTAAGGAGAACAATAAATACATTGATTAATCATAGATTCTGTCATTAAATATGTATTTGAATATTTCTATGATAACGGGAATGCATTATTTCCTTTATGCTAGAAAAATGAAATGAGTTCAAAAATAACTTAGAAATAGAAAAATTAAACAAATTATAGAGAAATAAACTGCAAAATAAGATGGTACAAAGGAATCCAAATATATCAGTAATCAAAACAAATTTAAATAAAGTATACTTTCCAGTTAAAAAACTATTGAGACCTACTTATATTTTTAAAACCCTAGTTAACTTCTATTTATAGTGAAGTAGTAAGATCGAGAGTACAGTGATATAAAAAAATAAACCAGGCAAATATTAATCAGAAGATTATTGCTATAGATATACTACTATCAGATAAACTTATTTTAATGGCAAAATGTATTGCTAACAAGTCCACTATATATTATATACATTGATTACAAATTCAAGTCATCAAGAGATATAACAATTTTAAACTTATATGTAACTAATACTATAGCTGTAAGATATATAGAGCAAAAATAATGAGAAGTATAATGATTAATTGATAAATCTACCATTGTTATGAGCAATATTAGCCTTTATTTCTTAGTAACTAGATTAATTAATAAAATGTTAATATGCATCGTGATGATTTAAACAAACTAAAAAACTAGATCTAATAGATATAAACAGAATCACTTAACAAGCATTTGGAGAATAAGGATTCTTTTCAAGCACACACGGATGATACAAAAACATTGATAATGCTGTAAGTCATAAAGCAAGTCCAGGTTTTTTTCAAATATATGCTACTATTTATGCCAAGTCACTTTACCACAAAGAAATTAAGTTAGCATCAACAATGAAACAAAATACAAAATGACACTTAATTTGGATATCAACAAACACACCTCTAAATAATTCATAGGTCAAAAAAGAAATTATAATAGCAAATAGATACACTTACAATTAAATAACACTGAAAATTCTGCATAAGAAAATTATAGGATGGAGCTAGAGCATTATTTAAACCAGGGATTGGCAATGGGTCAGGGGGTAAATATTTTAGTCTACACATGGTCTCTGTCACATACTCTTTTTTTTTTTTTTTTTTTATTTACAAACCTTAAAAACTTTTTAGCCTTGGGAGCACAAAACACGGCTTGATTTGGCCTACAGGCTGTAGCTTGCCAATCTCTGATTTAGTGGCTTATACATACAACTTTAATTTTTATATTATAAAGGAGAATAACGGAAAATTAATGAGCTCCACATTCAACTTAAAAATTAATGAAAGAATGAATCAAAGAAGATAGAATTGAATTGTATAGATAAGAGTAAATTAAATTGAAAATACATACAATACAAGGATTGGTATGTCCAAAATATGGTCCATTTGAATTGACTATTAAAATTGAATTAGTGTATGTCTTTTTAATTTTATCAGAGTGCCGAAGTAAAAAATGACAGATAAGGATAATTAATTTATCAGATGGAAACACATTCTGATATACATTTAATCCTGGATGTCTTATAATTGTAGAATAGGCTATGATCTGGGTATCGGGGAACATAATTAAGCATGAATTATTGTGAAAAAGAACACTTTACACAAAGCCCAATTGATGGTATAATCCAATCTGAATTGCTTCTAATATAGTTTGACAACCTTGTAATCATATTTATAGAAATTATTGTTTTGGTTTAATTTTTTAAAAAAATTTGTTAGAAATCAGTGGAAATACTTTACCAAATTGCTAAGATTCCCTAGAAATAAGCTGGGGATGATTTATAGTGAATTTTTCAATACTGCAAATGATCAGCAGATAGATACTGCTTTTGTACCATGTAACAGGAAACAAACTAAGCACATCGTATGTAGTGGAGAAGAATTCAAACATTATTTCTGACCTCATGGAGCTTATGGCCATTAAATGTCTAAATATAAATTTACAATCTAGTTACACAAAGTGAAAAGTATTAAGGAGAAAAATTTAAGGTGCTTTAAGAAAGGAAAATAAGAACAAAGAGATTTACCAGGAAGCAGTTATCAATTTCTCCATGGAAGAGATATTTAGGTGGAAATTTCAAATGTGAGTAGGAGTTAACCAAGTTAAAGGTGGAGGTGGGGATGAGAGTAGACCAGAGATCTTTCTAGCCAGGAGAAGCAGCTACGGGAGGATCTTGATTTGCGGGATGATAAAGTTTGAATTATATTGTGAGAGGAGAAGAGGGACATGCGGTGAATGAGATTTGGTAGTTAAGCAGGGTATAGATCACACAGATCTTGAAGGCCTTGGCAAAGAACTTGGATTATATTCTTAATGAGATGAGAAGTAATAGAATGTTTTTACCATTTGGAAAAAGTCAGTCTAGATGCTGGGTGGAGATTGGTCTAAGAGGGAAGTGCATGGAAGGCAACTGGGGAGCTCTAGGGATTAGGTGTGAGAGGAGGATGGCTTGGACCAGGGTTGCAGCAGTGGAGATGGTGAGACATGGTCAGATTTGGGATATAATTTAGCGATATCATTGATACAGTTTTGTGGATTAGCTGTAGAAAGATAAAGCGTTCTTATTTAATGGCTTCTACTTCTCAAAGAAGTGTGAGACAAGGTCAGCAGCTGAAAGTAATAAAGGCCGTGTTTGTTTAACCCTGGCTACTCATTAGGATCATCCAAGCAGTTTAGAGACACGTGAAACTTTGCTTGACCCCCTAAGGATTGGCTTAATGGACCTGGAGTAGAATTTAAGCATCTTTAAAATTTTCCAAATAAACTACTTGGGGCCAGGGTAGACACCTATTTGAGGCAGAAGTGGAATTTGAAGTGCATTTCATGTTGGAAGCCACAAATTTAAAGTGTTACATCTTTTCAGGAACTGAAAAAGCCAATGGTTGAGTTTATTCAGGTGTTTTGCTAAGCAAGTGTGATGGGAAGAGACAGGGTCAAATGAGGTATGAACAAGATCATGATTATAATGAGGAGAAAAGGAATCTAAGCTGGGAGAGGAAGGAAGACACGAGGAATTGATGGTCTACGAGAAAGTGGTGGGGTCGCTGGATGAGGGGTCTCAGGTAGGTCACTAAATGACTCAGTAAGGAGTAGCAGGTGGTGACTGATACCTGCTTGCTTACCTTTACGGGAATTGGAGATTTGAGGGAGAAGAAAAGGTTCAGTCTAAGTGGTTTAGAGGAGCATGATTTCTAGGACAGAAAGTAACCGCTACAATGATTGAAAAGAAGGAAAAGCCCTCAGGGAATATCTGTGTATCCACTAAAGCAGAAAGTAAAAGGGGACATTTGAGGATAAAAGGGATTTTGCTGTTATCTTGGTTGTTATTGTCATTGTTATTGTTTTTCTGAGGTGCTTCCTAAGGAAAATTCATGTAAGGCACCAGAGCACATTTACTGAATTTCCTTATTCACTGAAGAATCAAGAAATAGTAGAAAGTCGAGAATTCGCCATACTTAATAACAGTGTTGGTCCATAAGACTAAGAAGTGGAGTAAATTCTACATTGATTCTTTGGCATATGATTTGTGGGGCAGATATAGGACAATATCGGTAACCTTAGACTAACTGGTCATTGAGCTCATGCTATGTAGCATAGTGGTTAAACAGCATGAGTGCTTCAATAAGAGTGCTTGTGTTTAAGTCGCAGTTCTGCCACTTACAAGGTGTGTTACTTTGAGCAAGTAATTTAACGTTCTGTGCCTCCGTTTCCTTATCTGTAAAGAGAGCAATAGCACCTACTTCATAGGGTACCATGTAAAGCTCTTAGAATATTATCTGGCACATAGTGAGCATTCAGTATGTGTTAGCTATCATATGCACATATAGACATTGATATGTGTTAAAAATCTTAAAATATATGTTCTTTTAAAAACATATTAGATCACATCAGTCCCCTATTTAAAAGCCTTGAACATCTTTTTATTTATTACTCTTGGAATTAAATCAAATTCCTTCTTGTGATCTGGCTCCTTCATACTTCTCCAGTCTCATCTCTCTATAGTTCTCCCTCTTACCATCCCTGAAGGTCAGTGCTCCAATCCCTCCCAGCCATTGGCATTTGCAAAGGTTTATGCTCCACAGAACTAATACTCCTCCTTGGGGTTCATTTGTGTTCATAACATCCCTAGCGCATTCAATTGAGCTTCACTTGCCCTTTTTCTTAATGCTCCACATTTGAAAATAAGAAGAAACACCCCTGGCCCCACATAGAAAAAAATCACAGCTTGAAGCATGAATTTCTCAGAAGCAGAATAAAACACTTCAGTATTTAAAAGTTAATCAGCATTTTAATTACTGAGCTTTAAGCTTTTCTTTCAAAAGGAGAAGCAAAGCACATTCATGCTGACAAACTAAGTTTTAGGCTGATGTTACTTGAAATGTCAATTTAAAACCCTTGAAAGGGAAATCAGAAGCAATGCAGTAATAATGTGGTAAGAAGGAAGAATCCCCTGAGAGGGATACCCTTATCTGACGGCCTGTGCTTGTGTGTGGGTTTGAGGGGTTCCCAGGTCCCCCTAAACAGGAAGCAGGGTTTTACAGGATGCCTTGGAAGAGCAACAGCTAGACTATGTCAGCATTGTTCTGCCGGCAGAGCCTTTTGTTTCTGGGAAGCTAAACTGGCTGCAAAGGAAAAGTGACATGAGCTCGTGAAAATGTGGGCTTTGATTAAACCATTATTCTAAATAAAGCTGCCTTTACTCCTCCAAAATCCGAAGTTGAAGTTCATGGTGGGGAAGAACCCAAGTATTCCCCCCCTTCCCTTGCCACCGTCAAATAATAGCTTGTTTAAAATACCCATTTTTTGTGAAGTTTTGACAGTTCTCAACCCAGCAGGCAGTTTGTTTCTTGTCAGTTCTCCAGCCCATTTCTGGCAGTCTGAACTATTTTACTGTGAGCTCTGTTCTGCTAGTAAGTCTTGACTCGAAAATTCTTCAGGGTCATAGAAGCCTAAGTATTTTCAGTGTTAACGACAGAGATTTTGAAATGAAAAATAATCTGTTTTCTTTTCTCAAGCAGTGGAAATATCCTAGGGCTGTTCATTATTTTGTTCTTTGCTGATCGATTTTTCATACGTAGCCGATTTAGCCAACTTGTTAATCCATTTCCCTTCAGGAAGCTTTGTCATGGCCCTTCATTTACATACTGTAATGTTGTTGGCTCTGTCATTCCACTTACACTAGTCCGTTTTCTAACCTTATGAAAACATTTGACAGGGCTGAGGCATCTTCCAGAAAGCAGAAAATCCTAAATGCAGGCAAGTTTTTGCTGGTTTGCAAAGGGTCAGACTGAAATCTTAATTTCTGAACAGTGGTCTGTGAATCTCTCACATGACGTGATAATTGTGTTAGTTTTTCACAATAAAAGAAAACAATACAATTTTCTCTTAACTTAAAATGATTTAAAGACACAGAGCTCAGGAGATGGGGGAAGATAAATAGCAAGAAATACAATATCAGAAAGGTTTCATAAGATATGAAAGCAATCACCTAGCAAACCAAATCATTTTGCAGGTAAGACTCACTCAGTTAATTAATGGTCAAAATGGGCTAATGGCTTGGGTCTTCTAGTCCGCAGGCTCATATTCTTGGTTTTTTCTCTAACAGCTTCTCGTCATTAAATGCTCCAAAGAGCTACCAGCAGCTGTAATTGGTCTATGGGGCTCTTAGCAATTAAAAAATATCAAACCAACCAAACAACAAATAAGCCACTTCTACTGTCATGTTCTAATAACACCTTGAAAAGAATCGTAACACATGCCACATTTTAACTATTTGTTTTTTTATCTGTTTTCCTAATTCGATTGTTCTCCAGGTGGGACCTATATTAATCTTTTTGGTATTCCCAGGGGTTTGTACCTTTTCTAGAAGAAAGGCTAAATTCATGGATTTAAGGACTCTTTGAAAAGAACAAAATAAAAAAAAAATTAAGAAAGGCTAAATTCGATAAATGTTTACTGAATGGATACAAATTTTATATATCTATCATAATAGGAAAAGGATAAATCTCAGTCCCTAGCTATGGTGGATATTTCAAAGAGTTTTCCCACAGTAACTAACTTGTGTATTGTGGACTCTGAAGTTACAACAAGGCCCCCTTCACTCATGCAGCTCTGTCTTATATAAGTGAAAAGATATAGCAGGGAAAAATTTCTCTAAAATAATCAGTGAAGGTCTCAGTATCAAAACAAAACAAAAACAAGAACTTATAAATTATTAAGTGACTGCACTTTAGGTGTATAGATCATGTTTCATCTCAGGAACTCCCTGTGCTTCTGGAGAATCCACTCCTTTATCTTGACAACACTTTAGAGATGGATAGGGGGTAGCATTATTTTGCTGATGTAAAAAATAAAGCTCAGTGGGGTTAAATGATTTGCTTGGGGTCACACAGGGCTCATTCTGTGTTTGTTATTTGTTTGGAAGTTGCTTCTGAAAAGCATTGCAGCTGCACTGTAGAGAAGCTATTAAGTAGCCATGGGTTGGAATCTCGTCCCTGGGATTTCTTGTATACAGGAAAAGTTAGGATGCTAGTTATGGGTTAGACTGGGCATTTTGCCCACTACATCTTAATGAAAGTTTCAGTTAGAAGGGAGACAGAAACCAGAACAATTTTGTTTCTCTGATCCTAATCCCCTTCATCTTTATTTTCTGCCCAAACAGCTGGAACTCTTTGTCCTTTATCCTAAATTCCATTGATTTTAAAGCTGCTACATACCTATCGATTTTTCCACATAAAATTTGAGTTTAAAAATGATTGTCCAAAAGTACTTTCTAAATCCTTTTCTCTAGTTGTTATTCCAATGAGATATTATTTCTTTCCATTAAACACTTCACTGTTAAAGCAAATATTACTGATAGCTGAAAAATTCTCACAAGACAACCTAAGTGTCCTCACACCCAACCAGTGATAAATTAAAATGCAGTGGAGTTTAATTCAAAGCTTATGGACGGTTGTCATGGGCAGGCACAGTGCCCTACATTATGGCAACAGAAAACAATGGTGCATGGCTTTGTAGTATAAATAGCACCGTCATCAACATAATTTCATTTGATCCTTCCATCAGTCTTGGGAAATGGGCATCATCATCTCCATTTGTAGATGAAGAAAGTAAAGCTTAGAGACATGGTCGGCCTCAGGCAGAAAGCAAGTAAGTAATAGGGTTAGGATTTGAACCCTAGTTTTTGGATTTAGTATCTTCAATATCATTATTAATATCATCATCACAGCAACAATATCAAAATCTTTTTAGCAGTTATCACATCTTTCATATGTCTTAGGTACTTTGCTAAATATTTTCCATTAATTCCTACCAAACTTTTAAAACAGAAGGATGCCATTTATTAAGTGCCATCTATGTGTCTGGCATTTGACATTTACACTTTTATTTAATCTTTACAACCGTCCCAGGAAACTGAAGTCAGTTAGGTAACTTGCTGAAAGTCACAAAGTTAGGTAATGGCAGATAACCTATATTTTTATTTTTACTGATCTTTTTATTGAGGTATAATCGACATAAAAAAGCTATACATATTTGATGTATACATCTTGATAAGTTTGAAGACAAGTGTACAACTGTGAGATATCACCATAAACAATGCCATAAATATAGCCATCACCTCTAAAGAGTTTCTCCACCATCCTTTTTTTGTGGTGATAACATAAAATCTACCCTGCTAACGAATTTTTAAGCAGATAATACAGTGTTGGTATCTATATGCGGTATCCTCTACAGTAGATCTCTAGGACTTATTTATCTTGCACAACTGAAACTATGTACCCTTTGACCAATATATTCCTGATTCCCCCTTTTACCAGCCCAAGGTAACCACCATTTTATTCTCTGCTTTCATGAGTTTTATTATTTTAGATTCCAGATACAAGTAGGGTCATATACTATTTGTTCACTTGTGTCTAGTATATTTCACTTACTGTAATATCCTTCAAGTTTATCCATGTTGTAGCAAATGGCAGTTTCCTTATTTTTTATGGTTGAATAATATTCCATTGTGTATATGTACCACATTGTCTTTATCTATTCATTTGCTGAGGGACATTTAGTGTTTTCATGTCTTAACTATTGTAGATAATGCTTTAATGAACATGGAAGTGCAGATATATCTTTGAGATCCTGATTTCAAATCTTTTGTCTATATACCTAGAAGCGGAATTGCCAGATGATATGGTAGTTCTAATTTTCATTTTTTGAGGAACCGCCATACTGTTTTCCATATTGGCTGTGCCAATTTACATTCCCACCAACAACACATAAGGGATCCCTTTTCTCTACATCTTCACCCACGCTTGCTATCTTTTTTTTTTTCTTTTTTTGCTAATAGCAATCCTAACAATTGTGAAGTGATATCTCATTGTAATTTTTATTTGCATTTCTCTGATGATTAGTGATGCTGAGCACCTTTTACATACCTGTTGGCCATGTGTCTATGCATGCCTTTGGAGAAACGTCTATGCATGCCTTTTGCCCACTTTTAAATTGGGTTATTTGGTTTTTTGCTATTGTGTTATAGGAGTTATTTATGTATTTTGTATATTAACCATTTCTCAGATATATGATTTGCAAATATTTTCTCCTATTCTATAAGTTGCCTTATAGAATACGTTTCCTTTTAGTTTGATGTAGTCCTACTTGTGTATTTTTGTTTTTGTTGCCTGTGCTTTTGTCTCACATCCAAAAAAATCATTGCCAAGGTCAATGTCAAGAAAGTGTTTTCTTTTAGGATTTTTTTACAGGTTCATGCCTTATGTTTAAGTCTTTAATTTCATTTTGAGTTGATTTTTGCATATGATGTAAGATAGGAGTTCAATTTCATTCCCTTTCATGTACATACCCAGTTTTCCCAGCACCATTTATTGAAGAGACTATCCTTTCCCCACTGTGCATTCTTGCCCTCTTTGTTGAAGATCAATTTACTGTAAATGTGTGGGTTAATTTCTGGGCTCTCTATTCTATTTCATTGGTTAGTATGTCTGTTTTTATGCCAGTACAATGCCATTTTGATGACTGTAGTTTTGTCATTTGTTTGGAAATTAGGAAGTGTGATGCCTCCTGCTTTGTTCTATTTGCTGAAGATTGTTTTGGCTATTTGGACTTTCTTGTAGTTTTTTAAGAATTTTAAGACTTTTTTCCTATTTCTGCAAAAAATATCATTGGAATTTTGATAGGGATTTCTTTGAATCTATAGATTGCTTGGGGTACCATAGACATTTTGACAATATTAATTCTTCCATCCATAAACATGTGATATCTTTCCATTTATATTTGTGTCTTTTTCAATTTCTTTCATCAGCATTTTATAGTTTCAGTGTAAAAGTCTTTCAGCCCCTTGGTTAAGTTTATACCTAAGTATTTTATTCTTCCTGATGCTATTGCAAAGGGATTGTTTCCTTGATTTCATTTTTGATCATTTGTTGTTAAAGTACAGAAATGCTACTGTTTTTTATGTTGAGTTTATGAGTCCTTGACAGAATGAACCTGACCTTTGTTTGAAGAGATATGATACATATTCTTTAAGGATGACTCCTAAGGAGAAGAAGCCATTGATAGCCCTGGAACAGTGTGCAGTTATAAAGACTATAAATTCCTTGAACTCATTAGAGCAAGGAACAACACCGCTATCTCTATTTTCCTCCATCTGTGCTGGGAATCACATTAAACCATGGAACTCAGTTCTCAAAGCAGCAATCAGTACTAAAATATCAGATGTAGAAATATCCTTGTTCAAGATCTTTTTTCTCCTTAACTCTAAGAAATACAGTTGTAATGAAATTTCAAGTGCCAGTAATAGATAAAGAAAAAGAAAGTCCATTATATGACTTATGATACAACTTAAATTACATTTGAAAGTGAGAAGGGAATAAATGCTTTTTACACTTTGGTTCATGAGAAATGCTGAGAAATATCATATTATTCATATGAGTAGTTACAAACAAGGCGCTTCTTTATAAGAACTTCATAAAACTTGTAGACAAAGAAATGGAGCCCCAATGGTAAGAACAGCTATACACAGTGCCTATTTAGATGAGAAAAAATTAACAAACTGCTAGCTAACCAAATCCAGCCACAAATAAGAAGAATTATATAACATGATGGAGTGGAATTTATCATAGGATTTCAAGTTAGACTAATATCCAAAAACCAATTAATGTTGTACACAATATCAATAATAGTTAAACATCACATGATCATCTCAATAAATATAGAAAAAGAATTTGGCAAAATCCAACATTTTCATGATAAAAAAAAAACACTCAAAAAACTAGGAATAGAAGGAAACTTCCTCAACTTTATAAGGGCATCTATGAAAGATTCATAGTTAATATCCTACTTAGTGGTGAAAGAATACTTTTCCCTAAGATTGGGAATAAAACAAGAATATCTGTTTTTGCCACTTTAATTCAACCTTGTACTGAAGGTCTCAGCTAGGAAAATTTGGCAAGACAAATAATTAAAAGCAACCAGATTAGAATGGAAGAAATAAACTATTTTTAGTTTTACATATGACATCATTTGCAGATGACATGATCTTATATGTAGAAAATCCTAAGGAGTCTGCTGAAAGGATATTATAACTAAGAAACAAGTTCAGTGGAGTTGCAGGGCACAAGATAAACACACGCACAAATCAATTATATTTATGTATACTATATAACATTGAACTATCTGAAAATGAAATGATTTCACGCACCATAGCATGAAAATAACAATATAATTAGTAATCAATTTAACAAAAGTATGCAATACCTGTCCATGGAAAATTACAAAACATTGCTGAAAAATTAAATAAGACCTAAATAAATGAAAAGACATCTTTGTGCATGGATTAAAAGACACTATTGTTAGGATTCAAATATTCCCTATAGTATGCTGAGTTTGTGGCCCCTTCAAAAAATATGTTCAATTCCCAATCTCTGGAACCTCTAAATGTTATTTTATTTGGAAAAAAATAGCATTTGCATATATAATTAAAGGTTTTGAGATAAGGGAATCATCCTGGATTACTTAGATTGGCCCTAAATCCAATGACAATTATCCCTAAAAGGGTAAGGCAAGGGCGACTTGACACAGGTCAAAGTGGAGGGGGCAATGTGACCACAGAAGCAGACAGTGGAGTGATGTGGCCACAAGTGAAGAAATGCCAGTAGCCACCAGAAGCTGAAAGAATCGAAGCACAGATTCTCCATAAAGACTCTAGATGGAGTGTGTCTCTGCTGACACCTTGGTTTTAGAATTCTGGCCTTTAAAACAGTAAGACAAAAAGCTTTTATAGTTTCAAGCTACCAAGTTTGCGATAATTTGTTATAGCAAGCACAGGAATGAATACATTCCCCAAGTTTATTTACAGATTCAATATAATCACTATTAAAATCCCAGCTGGCTTTTTTTTTTTTTTGTAGAAATTGACACCTGGATCCTAAAACTTGTATGGAAATGCAAGGGACCCAGAATAATTCAGTGACTATACTGAAAACCATTGAATTGTGACATTTAAACTGGTGAATTGTATATTGCATGAATTGTATTACACTAAAGTTGTTAAAAAATCAACTACAGCAACAACTAAAACAACACTATCCGCTTCTAACAAAAGCACCACTGGAAGATCATGTAACCTTTATTCTTTTTGTTTGTAGTTATCTAGAAAAGGCTACTGTTTTAGGTAAATTTGGGTATGGAATATAAAAAATATATAGGCTATTATCATGAGTTAGTAAGCGAAGCATTCAAAGTTCAAGAGACAGATGTACGAGTTGGATTTTCTTACCCAAAGGGAACATTGGACCTTGCACTAAAGCTACCAGATTGTCAAGCCTGAGTGTCTGTTGCCCATGAGCCTGTCAACATTAGTCGCCTACTGATCATCACCTAAGAGCACATTTAGGAATAACAGTAATCTGGTGTCGAGCAGATGGGGGGGAGGGAACGGGTGTATACATACATAATGAGTGCAATGCACACCATCTAGGGGATGGACACCCTTGAAGCTCTGACTGGGGGGGGGGGCATGGGAAATATATGTAACCTAAACTTTTGTACCCCCATAATATGCTGAAATAAAAAAAAAAAGTAAAAAAAAACAAAAAAAAACAAAAAAAAACAAACCACTAGTGCGTTTTTATCTCCATTTTCTTTAGCTAATTCCTAAAGTGTACAACAGCCATTCCCACATTCCAGTGATTTAACAATTCCTATTATTCTCAGTCAGATTACCTGCCTAAGTCCTCCCCTTCACTAAACTTTAACCATATCTTTAACCATAACATGGCCGGGCGCGGTGGCTCACGCCTGTAATCCTAGCACTCTGGGAGGCCGAGGTGGGCGGATCGTTTGAGCTCAGGAGTTCGAGACCAGCCTGAGCAAGAGCGAGACCCCACCTCTACTAAAAATAGAAAGAAATTATATGGACAGCTAAAAACATATATAGAAAAAATTAGCCGGGCATGGTGGCGCATGCCTGTAGTCCCAGCTACTCGGGAGGCAGAGGCAGGAGGATCGCTTGAGCCCGGGAGTTTGAGGTTGCTGTGAGCTAGGCTGACGCCACGGCACTCACTCTAGCCTGGGCAACAGAGTGAGACTCTGTCTCAAAAAAAAAAAAAAAAAGAAAGAAAAAATATAAAAAAAACCATAACTTTAGTACATTGATCCTGATATTTTCTTCATAACCATCTGCCTTCTCCTTTCTTCACTTCTACAGCTACCTAGGTCACATTCATGATAATATTGATCAATTCACTCTCTACAAACCCTGAATTCTCTAGTTTCCTGTCCTTTTGTTTTACCCTATTAGAAGAAATAGGCATTTGAGGAACCTAATCATTTTCATATCTGCATGTTTCATCAAGACTCAAAATACCTTGGGATCTTGGTAACATAGAAAGTCTGATTCAGGAGACCTGGGATGGGCATGAGGTTCTTTTTTTTTTTAAATAATTTTTTTTTTTTTTTTAAAGACAGGGTCTTGCTATTCAGGCTGATCTTGAACTCCTGGCCTGCAATGATCCTCCTGCCTCAGCCTCCTGAGTAACTGGGAAAACAGGCATGAGCCACCACTCCTAGCTGCTTCTGTATTTTTAACAATTTCTCAAGCAAGGCCACTAAACACATTTTGAGTTCCAAGGTAATAGGAGAGCACTTCGTAGAAGAAATCAAACTTGACAGATTGAAACAACTGTAAAGTCCCCTCCTTATTGAGCCTACACCACTGACTATTCTGTTATCTCTCTGTAGAAACTCACTTGCTGGCATCTGCATAGATTATTTGAAAGCTTCTTGACCACCTGCTCTGTCCCCTGCCTTTTTTTAGTCAGCCATCCTTCTTCCTGACCTCCTAAATGAGTAGTTCTCAACCTTGTTGCATGTTACAATTACTTGAGGTGTTTAAAAAAAATTCCAATGTCTAGGCCATATTCCAGAACAAATAAATCATCATATCCAAGATAGGTGTTAGTTTTCAAAACTAGCCAGGTGATTCCAAAGTTCCAGTCAAGTTTGAGAGTCTGTGATCTAGAATGTAATCATCTTCTGGCCACCATATATTAAAATTACATGTACCACAGTCACGTTTAAATTCTTCCCTACTTAATGTCAATTTCTTTATGTGTGCTCTTGTTCATATATGCCCCCCACTTTCTCAGTAATCATACACTATTATTTATTAAATGTTGCCTGATATTTTTCCATCTTGCAACATACAGACAAATAAGCTTTTGGTGTATAAACTATTAATAATGGAGAGTGAGAAGTGAGAAGTTTCTTAAACCATTAAAAATCACATGGAGATTAGACAGTTTTGTTTCTACTTGATTGTAGACTTATAATTATTTTATTAAAATTAAGGACATTAGAGTGACCTAATATTGAATTGAAAATTGCATGTTTCATTCTGTTGCTTTAGCACTGGGTAGATAAATTCTGTGGATTGGGTGTTCGTTTTTACTGATGTTGGCTGTGTTTGTTTATAGTGACAGCCTAGTTCTCCTTTTGTAGTGCCCTCTATAGCATTCTCTGTCGATAAGGACATTTACACACTTTTCAGCCCATTTGTACATCCCTTGTATCTCTCTATCTGGGATTACTGGAGGGACAGTGAGTTAGATACTTAAGTTACCTAAATATCTTTATAGAAGTCCTTTATATTATTATATAAGGGAAAACTCATGGATTCATAGGTTTGAAAATGGCTTAGCAAAGAGCAATATTTCCTTTCTCTTTATAAATTCATTGTTCCATCTATTTTTTACAGAGGAAAAGAGAGAATTTCAGAAAACAAAGTACCATTTAAATGCCACCAAATATTAAGGGCATTGTGTTGTTGGATAGATATGCAGGACCCTTTTTTCACTAAAGCTACTAGTTTTGGGATGCATTATATACACAAGTGCCCAAGGGTGAGTGTGGCTATATTAATAGAAAATCTGCAGGCAGTAGGATTTCCCTCTAAAGTAGCTTCACCCTGAGGCAGCTAAAATCTTTCTTAATGCAGTAAGGGGTAGCATCAGAAAAGAAGTTAGGTTTTGCTACCCTTTGGTTCTTGGAATAGAAACTAGGCCAAACTGGCTAAGAGAGACCACTCTTTTGTCCAAGCAGCTTAACCAAACTCAAGGGAAAATAAAACCTTTCAAAAGAGACTCTCCTATACTAGGATTTTTGGTTCCAGCATATTCCCCATTCCTTACAGGACGCTGCATTGATGGCCTTGCTATTACAAACAATTAAATTGCCTCTGCTTCAGAGCCGAGAATAATCTTCTAATGAGTTTAAGTGGGTAATAAGGGGAGTCAATGGTAATCTACCCACACTAGTTTTGGGAAAATGCCAGTTCTGAATAAATTCTTATTTAAGAACGTGTAATAATATCTCCTGTGTGGCACCTCAGCAAAGTTACTGCAACACAAATGGAGATAGACATTGCATTTAAGAGGGAGAAGAAAAGCATAATTTGAAGAAAAAAAGTTTTTATTACAGGAAACATGAGTAAATTTCAGAATGAGTTTGTGCCTTTAAGAAAATGAATTAAAAGTATATTTTATGAAATGATATAATATATGATATACCAAGAAAACAAGCTGAGATGCAAAAGAGAGTAGGCTTATAGAGAAGACAAGAAAAAGACAACTAAAGAAGGAAGAGAATATCTAAAAGAAAATAAAAAAATGAATCACTGAATTAATAACTGTATAATTGATTAAACAAGAAACGGGATTCTTGGTTAAACTGAAGACTTCATTTGGGAACCAAAAACCTTAGTAAATAATCTCTTGGACCTTGAGCCACATGTTTTCCCTGAAAAGTATGCCTTTGTTTCCAGCAAAATTTTGTTGGGGTTATGTTATCGAGGCATGAACTGAGGTGAATATATGGAGATGTTATTCAATGGCGTACTGTACTAGAATTCTGAAGACCTGCAGCAGATTGAAATTCCAACTCTTGTCACACCTTTTTAAAAGATTGTGAAAATATCAAAATATACATGAATCAAGTTTTAATATACTGTATGGTGGGTAGATGAGGCTGTCCATTGTACCATTTCTTTCTTTGACTTCTCAGGCATGGTTTGGCAGTGCAAGAACTCTGTAACATTAACAAATTCAATACAAAGTAAATATATGGAAAAAAAAAAAGAAAAGAAACAAGGGCAAAATCAAAGGAAAGCTGTGTAATGTAGGCTTTTGAAATGTTCATAAAACCCTGAAAAAAAAGGCAAAGATATTGGATCTGAGAGAAGATGATTGATGAGTAGTGTCACCAGGTACATATGATGAATTTGATTTTTGAACACTGAGTTTGTGATGTCTATAAAACACTTTTGGTTGGCCAGGAGGCAGAGGAATATGAGATGGCCCTTACCTAGTGTGAAAATCAGGAGCAAGTTTGACACCGGAGAAACAAGTTTGGGAACAATGGCATATAGAATAGAAAACAGGGGTAGCAGTTTCAGCCATGGACTTTCTCTACCATACTTTTTTGTAATTACTTGTCTAGTTATTTATTTCTCCCATTAGATTGGAAGCTTCATGAAGAAACATGTCTCTTGTATTCACAGTTGTATTTCTGGGGCCTAGAAAATAGGGTTAACAATTTGTGTCGCATAGGTGAATAAAGAGAAGAGAGGTGAGTGAGCCACAGAGAACCCAGCCTCCGAAGGTCGAGGGTCAGTATAGAAAGGGGACCTGTTGGGAAAGAATGAAAGAGGCAGCCAGAGCGATAGCAGAAAGTAGGAGGAAATGCTATTGCAGAAGCCACAGGAATAAAAAGTTTCAGGAATAAGAACAGGCTTAGCAAGGTTAAATCCTACAGAGAGGTCAAGAAAGATGAGGATTTTAAAGAGACCTTTGGATTTGGCAAGAAAGAAGTCACTGGTGTATTCTGTATGATTAAAATCGTCAGAAGCAGAGTTGGAAACTGAAGAATAGTGAGTGAGTTGCTGCCTTCCGTAGGACAAAGAGGTCTTTTTTGTTTGGTTGGTTTTTGGTAAAACATCTAAATAGAAAATGTTTTTGGGTGAGAAAGAGGATAGGAATTATCTTTAAAATCTTAACCCTACTTTTAAATATAGAAAAAGAAATATATATTTCCTTTTAACATTTATTTGTAATTATTTTCTAGTGTTTCAATATATTTTATATGGGTTCTTTTTTTTACCACCATGAAGAATTTTTGTAGTAGGCATTTGAGGTAGGAAAACAGGATAGTGATCGTTTTGTTGCTCATCGCTTTGATAGCAAGAGGTAGAGCTAAGACTGGGCACTGGGACTTCAGACTTGTGTCCTGTTTCCTGTAGGCCATATTCCTGCCAGCACTCCCAGAAAATAACAGGAGAGGCTACTGTGATGCTTTTACTGCTGCACATACAGATTAGAAAAATGATATTGTTGACTGATTACATGAAGAAAAAAAATAGAACCAAAAATAGTATTAATATCCATTGGAAGAAAAGCCTGCATTTTCCCCACTGTGGAAAATAAACATTTCATCCCCCCCCTCCACCTTCATCTCTTTTTCTGTTTCTCCCCATCCCTGTCTCTCTGCTTCCCGTCCCCTCCCACTACAGACACATTCCATGAATAATATTAGATTTTCAAGTTATAAGTCAGGGAGCTGAAAACATAGTTAAAATAAATTGATGTAAAAGAAACAAAAAAGAATACAAATTACTTCTCTAGTTTTTCAAATCAGACAAGGTGCTGACAACTTGGGATGATGAAGAAATGTGTCCACCAAATGCTTGTAATCACTTGAGTGATCTAAAACTTTCATTATCAAAGGATAGTCATGTCATATCTCATTAACAAAATGCAGCTCTTAACAAAACCAATCAATAAACCAACAAATAACTGAAAAAATAAACCAGAACATTTAGATGCTTGATGTTTGAAAGGGATAAATTGTACACAATATTTCAAGAAAGCTCTATTTTATGAACACTGCTTTAGCAAATAATTGTCTCTTCTTCTCCTCTTCCTCCTCTTCCTCCTCACCCCCTTTCTTCTTTTTACACACAGACCATAATAAAGGTATAAAAGTGTTTTGAGATGTGGTTGTTGTTTGCTTCGTTGACTCAGAGCTCCTGTTTGACGAACTTGTCGATGTGTTTAAACTGTGTCCTTTGGGAAAATTATAAATTATTGTAGTTCTTAAGCCTTCCAAGGGCTTGCAGGCAGTTGAACCTAAGAACCCAAGAATATTTAATTTTTGGTCACTTGATTTTTAGGTCACTTTTCTAGTACCTCTGGTTCATTATTATTAAAATGACCAAGTTTATGAACTAATTCAATCACACATTATTTGTAATATTCTTTTTCTTAGAGAATAACTTTCAAAAAATGTGTAGACATTGGTAAAGTGAAAGTGTCAGTTTATAAAATCTTAGTAGCCATAATGTGTTATAGAACAATAGTCCTAAAATTTTTATAGAACAAAAATTACCAAGGCAAGCAAGCAAAAATACCAATTAGCATCATTTCTGGGACCAACATATAGCAGTATCCAGCTCAATCAGCCTTGTAGAACACTTTATGATATAAAAATATTCCTTTATTATTTCTAAAGTAATAAGTTAATTTGATGTTTTAATAGGTATACAAACACAAAAATACTGAGTTCCCAGTATTTCTTCAAGTTAGAGGGGAGCTGGAAATCTTTCTAGTAGAATCTCATTATCTCTTTAGGCTGGTGCAAAGTTAAGCCTAAGTATTTAATTTTGACTTAAATTATAGATAGAATTCGTTTGCTTTCTACTTCAAAATGGGCCTTTTTTTCCTAAAAAGTGTAGCCTCTCCTTCCCTAATTTTATAGTTTTGAAAGCATTCTGACATTTTAACTCATACTGTACCATTTCAGAGCTCATGTGCTTCCCCTATATGGTGAGTACAAGGAAAAAAAAAATCAGCAAAGGAGGCAGAAAAGTCTCACTTTAGTGCCAGATCGTGATTTTCCTGGTCTCGGTACAAATTTGCCTACTCCCTACTGCCCACCTCTGTGGCTCTCACTCTCTTAAGGATTTTAGTGCTCTTTCTTTG
The DNA here is from genome assembly GCF_041146395.1 of Eulemur rufifrons. Lineage (NCBI taxonomy): Eukaryota > Metazoa > Chordata > Mammalia > Primates > Lemuridae > Eulemur > Eulemur rufifrons. The sequence goes on along the minus strand of NC_090989.1, from coordinate 97,979,868 downwards.
GGGCCATTTAGTACTGGCTTACAAGGCGATAGTAACATCTGGTAAGCACAGAGTATATTCTTGTGGAAGGTGGCCTACATTTTTTTTTATGCCAAAAGCTTAATTTCATTAATTTTGTTGCTGTACTTCCTAAGTAGCCATAATATGCCAGCACCATATTGTAAAGCCTGTGAATTGTAGGAAGGTTCACTCAGCACTTATTAAGAAAAACATAATAAAATCTATAAATAGGTAAGACAAAGTATTTGAAAAGTAGTTTTCTAAGATGTGATTCATACATATTTGTTCATGGACCTTGGAATTCACAGAGATGCTAAGCTTCAGTTCATGACTGTGGGGTTATAGCTGGCTTGTGTGCCGTCTTAATGCCTGCCCTACAGACTTCAGGCTGGCTTAGCCAACTCTCACAATTGCTTTAACCAGTTCCTTGTAAAAATTCCTACCAGTTCTGCTCTCTGATACAGAATCTGATATAATTAATGTATTGCTTTATATTATGTGCAAAAATCAAAATAACACAAGAACCATATGCTCTTCAAGATCCTACCCAATGTGGGAATGCCTGAGATATCATTGATATACCAGTTTCTGGATATTTTACTAATTGATACTACCTGCTGCCTATAAATAAAGAGAATATAAAATTAAGAACTGAGGTAGTTCTAGATTTAAGCCTTAACGCTGCAACCTCAGAACAGGGTAATCTTGGAGAATTGTATAATGTCTGTCATACTATAAAAAGGCCCTAAATATACAAAGATGTCAAAGAAAGGTCACTAAAATACTTGAGAGAGTGAGAGCCATAGAGGTGGGCAGTAGGGAGTAGGAAAATTTGTACCGAGACCAGGAAAATCATGACCTGGCACTACAGTGAGGCTTTTCTGCTTCCTTGGCTGGTTTCTTTCTCCTTGTACTCACCGTAAGGGAAGTATGAGTTAAAATGTCAGAATGCTTTCAGTGAGTAATACTTAAAATTAGGGAAAGAGAGGCTACACTTTTTAGGGAAAAAAGGCCGATTTTGAAGTTGAAAGCAAATGTATTCTGTCCATAATTTAAGTCTAAATTAAATGCTTAGGCTTAACTTTCCATCAGCCTAAAGAGATACGTATTTCTCTTTCATTAGCATTTGGAAGCTATGCTGGAAATAGTTGATGTGGGAGATCCCAGGATCAGATGTGAATAGTCAAAAAGCATTTGTATCAAGATATTAGAAGCTTAAAGAAGAGAGATCACAAATTTGTGCAGCCTTGTCAAATTTATAAAGGAAATGTTTCATATAAGTGTTTCTGCTCTGAAACTAAGAAATGTTTTGAAATTAAAATTTTAAACCCACATTAAGAAATAGTTATATTAAGAATTATTTTTTAATATTTTTGTATTAATAGTTGAAGAGAAATTTAGATGGATACATTCGTAAGCAGATTACCAAGGTGTATAATGGGATCTAAAAGATGGATCATGAGGTCTATTCATATGCAAAATGATAACTAATTTACTAATACAAATGATGGGCGTGCTATTTCAAATCCTGTTTTGAGTAAAGCAGTAAAATTAGTTTTCATATATTCTGAATAAGGTGGCCCAAAACCTATTTTAAAAAATCTTTCAGTGCTTCAAAATCAGAATTTTTCATGTGTTTGTGGACTGCATATAGAGACTGATTACATTTGTCATTTAACACCTAAAGAGAGAAAGTACCTTGTTACAATAATGGCTAAGATGTAATATTTCCACAGAAAGAAATCCTTCATGTAAAAGTGAAAGGAGCTTTGAAAATTCCATGAATGAATTAAATTAAGTTTGATAAACTTTTATTGCATGCCTATTATTTGCCAGGCAGCATGCAAAGCTCTGGAAATAAAAGACGATTAAGATTTAGACATCTTTAAAGAGTTTTTACTCAAATAAGGGAGGCAGACATGGAACCAAAAAAATTGCAATGTAGTGTGGTAAATCCTCTAACAAAGACATTCACAAGAGAGAGGGAGCATTCAAGAGGAGTGAATTGAGATGTGCAGGGAAGAAGATTTGAATAGTGAGGCAGGTTCATCACATAAACTGCTGTCATTCCTGCCAGCATTACATACTGTTCACTGGTGGGGCCTATGTGTGCTAGAAGAAGTGAGATATCAGTGATTTTTCTTGCATTTCAGTATGGTTAACAAATGTGATCTTGTTTTCCTTAAAAGGAAAAAAATGTACATTTTAATCCATGAGCAACTTGTACCTTGGAGTGAGAATTAAGATTCACTTTATCTTTATTCTAAGTTGCATAGATTTGCATCTATTTAGTGGCAGCATCGACTATTAAACGATGACCTCTTTTATAAAACAGATATATTGAATCTGTTGTTTCATCTAAGCACTGAAATATTACTTATTATAATAAATTAAAATAACAACCACAACACAACCTATAATATCTATTGTGCACTTATTTGTGTGAGGCTCTTTGTAAATCACTTTATATATGTTACCTTACTTAATCACTGTAAGAATTCTACAAACTAGATAAACACATTATCCTCCTTTTTCAGATGAGGAAATAGAAGTAGAATGCTTATTTAATCTGTCGAAAGCCTCACATTTGAGAAGTGATATAGCAGGGATTGACATTCAGGTTGACCTTACAACAAAGCTTGTGTCCTTAGCCACTTTACTAGATTTAATTTAAATGAACTGCAAAGCAGAAAGCAAAACATGGACTAAGAGGAAAACTTTAATACAAACTCTTTAATTTGGCAAGACTCATTGAATTAAAAGATAAACATTTTGAAAAAGGCAAATAACTTGAATTTCAAAAGAAATCATCACCCACTCCCCAAAATTCCCTTGTATTTGTAATGTAAATTTCCTTGAACTTATGCAACTTTATATAATTACTGGTGATTCTTCAGTTGTCTCAGTGTATGGGAACACAGGGAGTACTATTTCTAGTGGCATATAGAGTGGATATTACTTTCCATGTTTTCCTAAAAATTGGAGAGAAAACCAAGACTAAGACTTAATATTCTTGGCTTTGGTCCACATATATGTCCATTATTCAAAAACATTCTAACAATATTTTCCATCTACCTTATGATGACACATTGGTTTGTAAAGAAATGCTATTCTTTATTCTAAAACATTTGGATATGAATGATAAGGTCAAAATTTCTCTATAATAGTATTATTTATATGGAGTTTTATCTCATTTGATCGAAGTTTTCATTGAAGTTTATAGATATATTTTAATACCCTTACAGCTATTTTGCATTTGTATCTTTTTGCTTCACTCATATGAAAAATGCTCAAAGGATCCTCTGGTTAAACTTCCTGCACTCAGGCAGTTAGATGATGTTCCTGTTTTGCAGATAAGCTCACTTAGGCCCTGGTGGTTAAGAAATTTTGCAAGATCATACAACTTGCAAGTGGTACCATGGAGATTTGACATCACTCTTCCTCTGCCAAAGTTACACAAAGCCGTTTTCCCACAGAAAATTAACTTAAAATGTAAAAATTCACTGGTTTTATGTAAGATGATTATTACAAAGAAAACACACGTTACTTTCCAACACTTTACAGAAAAATTGTTCTGTAACAATCAGTTTTAAGTAGGACTAAATTTGAAAATAATTGTTAGCTCCATTTCCAGGAGAAATATCACACTGATTTTTGTAAAACCTGGCATTTAGCACAGCTCACATGCAATTGTATGACACATTATTATCATGCAGCTCAACCTCAACTGTGCATAAAGCAGATTTCTTTTCCTGTGAGATCTGGCAAGGTCAGACTTTTTCTGTAGGATTTGTTTCTCCTATTCATGAGATGCAACACCTGCTGCTGTATAAATTGTTTAATATAGCCCTCTGTGTTGACCATAAAAGTAATTGGATACTTGGCAGTCAAATATGATTTTTGAAAACAGCAATCTCCAAATACAAAGTGGGCCCTAGAGGGATAAAACTTTAGTGGACTGTACCCAGGATGTCTTCAATGATGGAGACTGGGCATGTAGTGGACATCTGTTGTTTTTGCCTGACTAGCATCCATTTTCCATTCTTCTCATAGCAACAACTCGATTTTCTCCAGGGAACCCATCTATTTTCCATTCTAAATTACTCAGTTTTGGCTCAAATCCAAGCCAGACCTTCCAAACCTTTTCAATGGGCATTATCCTTGGGGAATTTTCTGAAATTATTGGAAAATGGAAGCTGTCATTCTGGCAGCAAAGCTGATGAAAGCTGGGCCATAATTCCACCATATGAGGAGATCATTCCTAAGAAATAAGGCAACACAGAAGTAAGTTGAAACAAGAAATAGAAAGAGATAGTTTTCTGATATCATTTGGGTACATTGATGCATCTGTGCCTGAAGCCAGTTTATGTCTTGCTCTAATAAATTCACTTGTGCTTAAGTCAGTTTAATTGGGCTTCTGTATTTGTTAATGAAAGAATTCTGATTATTTCATGTCATCTTTCATGGGGTGACTATGTTGATTCCTAGACAACGCAGTGATTTAGAGCAAGCAGCTCTGGGTTCCAGGTAACAACAGATACCTTGAGATCCATCACCCTGACACTAGAAAAATCCTGTCTTGCTAACTGTGGAGTTCTTTGTATTGGAGTTGGTTTAGAGACAATGTTGGGCTTCCGGGTATAGTAGACAGCTGCCTATTTCTGTGGCAATGGAAAGGCTCCCTGGGCCCCCAAACTATATTGTCTATTCACTAATTTTTGGCATCTTAAAAATATTTTGACATTCATAATTCGAGAACATGTACAATGTGCAGTCATAGTACACTAATTTTAACCTGTACTGGTATATACATGACTAATATAATAATATCATGCTACTTTACCATTTATATAATACTCTTTTGTGTATGTCCTCTGTACAAACCCTCACATAATCTGGTGAGGTAGATTTTACCTACTTTTCATGGGTTAAAAATTTAAAAAGCAAAGTAACTTCTTTAGGGTTACATGGCTAATAAAATCTCTGCTTTTTGAGTATTTGTTAAGAGTTTTTCCTCCCATTATAAGAAATTTGACACAGATGTTACTGCTGCGATAGGAGACAGGGTTTGAGCAATAAGTTCTTGGTTTTATGTAAAACTGGTACCTTGGAATAAGGAAAACTCCCAGCAAACAAGACTGAGTATTGCAAAAATGGCATTATCAATTTCCTAAACTTACCTAGGACCAGGCATGACTTGAATGGATTCTGAGGGTAAGGGTTTAGGATATATGGCATTAGGATTTCTATGCTTATATATATTTGCTTATAGGTTCCTCATTGCCATCTTCTAGCTGTCAAGATAATTATAGTACTTCTTACAATAACGTGCATTTTTTTCTCTTTATATTTCTAGACTCTAGAAGTTTTGTCCTCCAAAATGCCTTATAATACGTGTAGAAATAAGAAAAGTCAAATCACTTCTATTTGTTAAAGTTTTATGAGCTTCCCTGAGACAATTTTCTGCTGTATGCTCATCAGTTCCAAAATCAGGATCTGCTTGTGACAGGGAAAGAACATAATGGCAGCAATGTCGTACTTTTTATGTAGGATGATTATAATAATTAGTGCCAGTCAACAGAGACAGCTCTCCTGGGAAAGAAGCTACTGGAGATTCTGTTGCCTGAAAATTTGGACTAACAAATTTAGGTCTATACTAAACCCAGGTCAAGTATATGCCGATATTTTCACATCATGGTATGTATGGTAGCTACTGTTGATCCATCAGCAGCGTATACCCCAGGGGTTTTCCTTATAACACAAGTTGGAACACAAGGGGAGAGACATTAGTGTGTAAAAATGTACCTTCCACATTCTGTCTAATGTAGCATTTAAGTACTTTGCAGTATTATTTTGACCACTGTGCACAGTACAGGAGATTTGAAAAATGATCTATTTATGCCTCATAATAAATTTAGATGAAGTCTTACTCTCCTTCATTCTTCTTAATAGAATGAAGTTAAAATATACTTGAAAATATGAGGATGATTTGGAAATCAGGAACCAAATTTTCTGTTTACACAGAAAGAAATCTATGGTTGAAAGTTTGGATTAATGCAGTGGGAAAGGTGTGGTGGTATCATTTTATATTCATGTGGTCCAATATTAATCTCCATTCTGAATGTGTATTACAGAAGGCTCTTAAAATAATGGGTATTAGTAAGAATTATAATTTTTTTATACTAAGATAGAAGAGCTAAAATAAAAATAGGAGTATACAGGCAAAAAGCCTGAATTTGAGATCCATTATGTTACTCAATATCTGGGTAAACTGGGCCAAAATGATTTATTTGGTGGGGGGAACCAGTCTTCTTATCTGAAAACAGAAAGAGTACAAATAGATGATCTTTAAAATCCATCCCAACACGAATACTCTATAGTTCCATGAGTAAAACAAGGGGAAGTCTACTTGTAAATCACAGTTTATAAAGTACCCATAGGAATAAAGTGCAATACCGGAGGAACAAGTGATTTTTTTCTCTCTTTTTGTTACTGAGGACGCATTGGGAAATCTTAACTCCCAAATTGTGCTATTAATAGATGAGCTGGATGCATGTTGACTATAAAAAGCAGTGAGGATGTTTTGAACCACTAATAGGCAAACCAAGTTTAAAGATTAATAATAATGACCTAACTTTTGTTAGTGCTTAATACAGTCCAGGCTTGTGCTAGGTGCTTTGCTCCATTATCACATTTATATGTGGCAATCTATGAGGTGTAGTCACTGTTATTACTCTCATGTATTTAGACAAAAATACTAAAGAAAAAGTACTCACAAGTCTCTCTTTTCCCTTTTCTTGTAAGGAGAGAGATCCTTTTCTTTGTTTTGTTTTGTTTAGGAAGTACCCAGCTTAAAATGGAAAGAAAACCAAAAACAAGAAAGGTGGCAGAATGAGTCATATTAGAAAGGGCATTTCTTTTAAACACGGTGGCTTAGTTAGTTCATGTTCAGATGCACCCCTCTACTTCAAACCTATAGAAATGATAGATAAAATATAAGGATAAAAAGACAAAATGTACCTGAGCAAAAAAATTAAAAAAAAAATTAAAAAATTAAAATAAACATGTCCATGGACTAGAAACAGAATAAACTCACGAAGTGCTGGGCAGATGGAAGCCATAGGTTTGGCACATATGGATCCAGAAGAGGGTGAATGAGTCTGGAAACCAACACTTAGAGTAAGAAACATTACAAAGAGCTCTTTGTGAGACTACAGACTACAGCCAGGCTCATTGATAAAAGTCAGGAATTGGCGGGCACCTGTAGAAATGGTGACTTAAAAAATTACTCACTTGGTGCCTGGGGCTACAGCTTTATAGGCAGTTGTGGACCTAAGGGTATAGAAGGACAAAGACATAGCCCTGAATCTAGGTATGAATTACAGCCCTCCTTGTGTCACCTCCAGCAAACAGATCTGAGATATTCCACACAATATTGTGGAAAAGGAAATCTAGAATGTCATTATAACATAAAACTACAAAATTTATTTACAGGGTCATATGAACAGAGATAAAGAGAAAAAATTAAAACTAAACTAAACAAAAAAATAAAAGACAAATGAAAATATATCAAATTATAAATAAGGTTGCAACTCCAAATTCCAAAATACGTAAATATATGTAATGATTAAGAATTACTAAAAAAAGAACAACCAGTACTTGAATACATTCCAGATGAAAGTAATTTTATAGAAAGTGTAGCAAGAAAATTAAAAAGTATGTTTAGAATATTCACAAAGGTAAATGAAATGTTAATTTCATTAGATAAAAAAATAAAGATGCAAAATAGGCAAAAATAAAACAAAAATACAGATACATATTGTGTATACACATGTATACATACACACATATCTATGTATCTGTATGTATATGTACATATATGTGTATATACATGAAAATAATTATGCACATGTACATAATATATGTATGTGTATCTATATATCCAAAAATCTTTAGGATAAAATTAATGACATTCGTAACCTGAAGAAATGAATAAATACAAAATAAACTCGACAGTAGACAGCATTAGAGAAAGAATTCATGAACTAGAATATAGTTCTGAGAATTCAGCCAGGATGTAAGAGAAGTAGAGAACAAGACAAAATATAGCAGAGTTTTGAAGAGACGTGGAAGAAAGATGAAGAGGCTCCAAACAGGTCTGGTTGCAAACATTTGTAGAAAATAGAAGTAAGATTAGAGAAGTAATACTTAAGGAGATAATAGCCAACAGTTTTTCAGAATTAACGAAAAACAAGGAGAATCTTTATATAAAAGACCACTTTGAATACTGGGCCAAACAAATAAAAGTAAACCCACAACTTGACAAATCATTGTCAAATTACAAATTGTGACAGAAAAATGGAATTACTATAAATATCTCCCAGAGAGACACCTATTTCTTACAAAGGAATAGCATTTAGATTGATTCTAGGCATTTCTTCAACAAATATAGAGACTAGAATAAAAGAAATCAGTATTTTCTAAGTGCTAAAAGAAAATAATTGCTAAATTAGAATTTTATTCCCAACCAAACCATCTTTTTAAAGTAAGGTCAAAACAAAACAAAATGAAACAAAAAGGTTTGATAGTTTATGCTTATAAAGACTAAGGTTTAATACCACAAATAATCACTAAACAATTATTAAAGGATAGTCTTAACTTATTAAAAGAGATGATTACATTGGCTTTTAAAATCTTATGTTGTTTATATACGGCACCTCTAAAACTAAATCACACTAAATGGTGGAAACAGAAAGGAAAAGATAAATTACATGATTCCTTACCAACAGTCAGCTCATATAAAAATCTTATTATAGGTCAAAAGACAATCTAATTTCATCAAGATTTACTTCATATTAATATGATATTTAAAAAAAACCAAGATATGGCCATCATACAGAGATTGTATGAACTTAGCAACATAACCTTAAAATATATGAAGCCCAAACTGTCAAGTCATAAGAAAAAACAGCTAGTCCTGTCATATATTAATACATATTATAAAAGCTATGGTAATTTTAAAAGCGCAGGGATTAAAAAAACAGAATATTTGAACAGAATGGAAAGCTTAATTAAGTCATATATATACAAAAATTTGTTATATTGAACAAGTGGCATAGCAAAACCATGGGAGAAAATATGGAACCTTTCAGTAACAGATGTTGGATGCAGTGATTTTGAAAACATAGAAAGATTTTTTAAATAAGTAAGAAAATATCTCAAAACATAAGGGAAACAATAAATTTGACATCATGAAATTATTCTCAGTGAAGGTAGAATCAAATGTGATAAGGAAGGGATTTTTGAGGAAAGAAATCTGGGCAGGGCTGGAGTTTTCCAAAGAAGAAAGAGGAGATTTTATGGCAGTAGCTTTTGGGATGACTAGGAAAAAGGTGAAGGGGGAAAAAGATGAAGAAAAATAGTTCTTAAAGGTTTTCCTTCTGTGTTACATAACGCCACACCTTACTGCAATAAATACTTAGAGCTGAGACACCTACATGTGAAAAATGTGCCATAATTTTGTTTCTCAAAAATTTATCAGACCTAAAATACCTAAAGATTAAGATTATATAATTATTTTCTATAGAACCAAAAAAAGATTTTATATAGAGTGAATAAATTTTTCACAATTTTCAAGTGTATTAGTTTTAGTAAATTTTAAGACAAAATTTTTTAAATGTTCTACTTTTACAAATTAAATAGAAAATTGGAGACTAATTATCTCAAGGTGCTATATAAACTAAAAACCTAGAAAGGTTATTTAAATTGAGTCATGTTTAATATATTCACATTTAGTTCATTGTTAATATAAAGGACAATAAGCATGATTTCTCATAACCTCTCAGTGCTACAAAGATTAGACACAATCTCACCATTTTTGTCTAAGTGTTTATGGGATTCTAGGAAACCCATTTGATATTAATATATATAATCTATGAATATATCTGAGTTTTTATCTTTTGTATATTGTTCTTACCATATTGAACTTACCTTTTTCAAACTCTATTTTTTGTCTATAACAGCTTAATATGTGTGTGTGTGTTTACCTTGTGTTCTGCATGCTCTTTATATGCCCTTCTCTAATTCAGTTGATCTCTAAAAGATGTTAGAAAGCAGTATATTACTTGAGAGTTGAGCCAGAATCTCAGTGAGACCAAGTGTCACTCACTGCCCGTCATGGTATGATCAATCAGCATAACTGTGGAGCTAGAGCAGGTCTGAACTCTGACGTATCTGAAGTGTGAGTATTCCAGGTCCTACCACACCATCCTGAAGTAGCCAGGAATCGTCAGAGTTGAGAATGAGAAACAGAAAGAAGAGAACAATGAGAAGAGATACGTTTGGAAAAGAGAGAGCCACAAATAAGAAGAATTACACTGTCAATTTTTTTTTTAAAAAAGGCAAATATCTAATAGGATTAGGCCTAGATAAAGCTTTGAAGAAAGCAAAGATTGTCTTCAGTATCTTTCTAGCCTATTTAACTGTATTTTTTTTTCCTTAATTCTTTCCTAACCAGACAACCAAGGCTCTCAAACATTTCTGTCTCGTAATAATTCCTTCCTACTCTTCACCTTGTCCCAGGGGACATCTCATCTAGGCTTAGCCTCATGACCTATGAGTCATATCCTTGATATCCCTGTCCTCTTTTTTATTGCTTAAGAGTACTCTTATACAACTGGTTAGATAATTGATTATGAACACAAACAAACCAATGGGCCAGCAAGGTGAGGTAAAGGTCATGTTGGCTAGTACTCACCAGCAACTTGGGCCAACTGACTGTATCTCTCTGGACTTACTTGCCTCATCATTAAAACAATCATATCTGATGGTATTGCGTGTTAAAATATAAATGAAGTTGAGAAAGCATTTTATATTTAATCCTCATAACTACTTTATTATATAGATACAGATATTACCTAAATTGTAAGGTGAGGAAACTGATGCTTATAAAAATCAATGTGACTTGTTCAAAGTTACAGAGCTTGCAGATAGCAGAGCTGTCTTTGAATATAAACTCTGGGATCTTAAACGTTGAATTATACTGTATTTCCCCATACCACAAGGCATTTGGGTTGGAACATTTCCTAATGCATTTTCATGGGTCAGTATGACTATGGGAAGTTTAAAAAGATTCTCTTTAAATAATTTTAGGAAATATGGATATAAAGAAAATGAAGCTATGCTCTTGAGTCTTCTCAAACCCTTTATTCTAATAACATGTGTTATTTACCACCAGGAAGAAAACCTTATACCTGGTATTCCCTAAAGTCATTTTGACCATAGAATAGTTTTTCCTAAAAATAATTTGCGAACTTTGCATTCTACAGAAGGCACTTTATGAATCGCTGAACTAGAAAATTTCTACAGTTTGTTCTAACTCTTCCATTTTATAGCCTGTGACTTTTAAAGTGTTAGTGGACCAAAGAAGCTTATTTTGTCACACCTCATGGGTGGCAATTGCATGTAAAACTAAGTAATTATGTCAGTCAGTGCAGCGGGGTTTAAGCTTTGGGGGTAGGTATGATTTCTTTTTTTTTTTTTTTTTTATTTCAGAATACTATGGTGCTACAAACGTTTAGGTTACATATATTGCCTTTACAAGCGTGACCATCCTCCAGAGAGTGAGCACCCCACCCATTAGGTGTGAATATACATATCCCCTCCCACTTGCCCAACACCTGATGACTGTCACGTCCTTACGTGCACATAAGTGTTGATCAATTAGTCCCAATTTGATGGTGAGTACACGTGGGGCTTGTTTTTCTATTCTTGTGATACTTCACTTAGCAGAATGGGCTCCAGCTCCATCCAGGATAATACAAGAGGTATTAGTTTACTATTGTTCTCTGTGACTGGGCAGTAGTCCATGTATACATATACCACATTTTATTAATCCACTCATGTATTGATTTGCACCTGGGTTGTTTCAACATCTTTCCAATTGTGAATTGTGCTTCTATAAACATTTGAATGCAGATATCCTTTTTATAGAATGTCTTTTTTTCTTTTGTATGGATACCTAGTAGTGGGATTGCTGGATCAAATGACATTTCTACTTTTAGGTATCTCCATACTACTTTCCATAGAGATTGTACTAGTTTGCAGTCCTACCGGTAGTGTATGAGTGTTCCTATCTCTCCGTGTCCATGCCAACATTTATTGTTTTGGGACTTTTTTATAAAAGCCATTCTCACTGGAGTTAAGTGATATCTCATTGTGGTTTTGATTTGCATTTCCTTGATGATTAGAGATGTTGAGCAATTTTTAATATTTCTGGCCATTAGTCTATCTTCTTTTGAAAAGTTTTGGTTCATGTCCTTTGCCCACTTTTTGATAGGGTTGTTTGATTTTTTTCTTGATGATTTTCCTGAGTTCTGTATAGATTCTAGTTATTAGCCCTTTGTCAGATATATAGCCTGCAAATATTTTCTCCCATTCTGTAGGCTGTCTGTTCACTCTAGTGATAGTTTTCTTTGGCTGTGCAGAAACTTTTTAATTTGATCAGGTCCTATTTATTTATTTTTGTTGATGCTGTCATTGCCTTTGGGGTCTTCTTCATAAATTTTTTGCTTACATGGGTATCTATAAGTGTTTCCAACATTTTCTTCTATGAATAGAATTTTTATGGTTTCTTGCCTTAGGTTTAAGTCTGTTATCCATTGTGAGTTGATTTTTGTGAGAGGTGAGAAGTGTGGATCCTGTTTCAGTCTTCTACATGTGGCTATCCAATTTTCCCAGCACCATTTATTGAATAGAGATTCATTTCCACAGTGTACGTTTTTGTCTGCTTTGTCAAAAATCAGATGGTTATATGAAGATGATTTTATGTCTGGGTTCTCAGATCTGTTCCATTGGTCTATGTCTGTATTCTTGTGCCAGTACCATGCTGTTTTGGTTACTATAGCCTTGTAGTATAGATTGAAGTTTGATAAATTGATGCCTCTGAATTTGTTCTTTTTGCTTAAGGTTGCTTTGGTTGTATGGGTTCTTCTCTGGTTCTATTCAAAGCATAGAATTATTGTTACCAGATCTGTGAAAAATTATGCTGTTATTTCAGTAGGGATTGCATTGAATCTGTAGATCACTTTGGGTAGCATAGACATTTTAACAATGTTGATTCTGCCAATCTATGAACATGATTTGGTTTTCCAGCTGCTTGTGTCCTCTGCTATTTCCTTCTTCGTATTTCATAATTCTCCCTGTAGAGGTCCTTCACCTCCTTAGTTAAATATATTCCTAGGTATTTTATTTTCTTTGTTGCTATTGTGAAACGTATTGAGTCTTTGATTTGGTTCTCAGTTTGACTGTTGTTGGCATATGTGAATGCTACTGATTTATGTACTTGGATTTTGTAACCTGAGACTTACTGAACTTGTTTATCAATTCCAATAGTCTCTTGGCAGACTCTTTGGGGTTTTGTAGATATAAGATCATATCATCTGCAAAGAGCAATAGCTTGGACCTCTTCTGCCCCCATTTGGGTGTCCTGATTTCCTTATCTTGTCTGATTGCTCTGGCTAGGACTTCCAGCACTGCGTTGAACAGAAGTGGTGATAGAGGGCAACTGTATCTGGTTCCAGTTCTAAGTGGGAATGCTTTCAATTTTTCCCCATTCAGTATGATGTTGGCTGTGGATTTGTCATATATGGCTTGTATCATTTTGAGATAAGTTCCATCTGTGCCTATTTTCTGAAGCATTCTCATCATAAAATGGTGCTGATTTTTGTTGAATGCTTTTTCTGCATCTATTGAGGGGATCATATGGTCTTTGTTTTTACTTCTATTATGTGGTTAATTACATTTATAGATTTGTGTATGTTGAACCATCCCTGTATCTCTAGGATGAGGTCCGCTTGCTCATGATGGATATTTTTTTGATGAGCAGCTGAATTCAATTTGCTTGGATTTCATTGAGAATTCATGCATCTATATTCATAAGGAATATTGGTCTTTAGTGTTCTGTTTTTGTTGGGTCCTTTCCTGGCTTTGGTATCAGGGTGATGTTGGCTTCATAAAACATGTTGGGAAGGATTCTCTCCTTCTTGATGTTGTGGACTAATTTCTGCAGGATATGCACCCATTCTTCTTTGTAGGTCTGGTAGAATTTGGGTGCAAAACCATCTGGTCTAGGATTTTCTTTTTTTTTAGGAAGGTTTTTTTAATTACTGCTTCAATCTTGATACTTGATATTGGTCTGTTCAAGAATTCTATATCTTCCTGATTGAGCCTGGGGAGGCTGTGTGTTTCTAAGAATTTGTTAATTTCCTCTACATTTTCAGGTTTAAGTGCATAGAGATTTTTATAGTATTCAGAGGTGATATTTTTTATTTCTGTCGTATCTGTTGTAATTTCTCCTTTTTAATTCCCAATTGAGCTTATTAGAATCCTTTCTTTTCTGCTTCTAGTTAATCTAGTGAGAGGCATGCCAATTTTGTTTATCTTTTCAAAGAATCAACTTTTTGTATTATTAATTTCCCTATAGTTTTTTGTTATTAATTTCATTTAGTTCTGCTTTGATCTTGGTTATTTCTTTTCTCCTGCTGGGTTTGGGATTGGTTTGCTCTGCTTTTTCCAGATCTTTGCGATGATTCATTGGATTGTTGATTTGTGATCTTTCTCTTTTGGATGTAGGACTGCGTTAGCTGTATCTCACAGATTTTGATAACTTGTTTCTCTATTATTATTTAGTTCAAAGAATCTTTTGATTTCTGTCTTAATTTCATCATTGACCTGACTATCATTCAGCAGTAGGTTGATAGTTCCCATGACTTTGTGAACAGATGAGTATTTCTGCTGGAGTTGATTTCTAATATTATTCCACTGTTGCCTGAGCAGGTGCATGGTATAATTTATATTTGTTTAGATATGTTAAGACATGTTTTGTGGTTCAGGATGTGATCAATCTTAGAGAATGTCCCATGAGCTGATGAGAAGAATGTATATTTGGTGGTTTTGGGGTAGAATGTTCTGTAAATATTTGTTAGGCCCACATGTTCTAGAGTTCTATTTAAGTCCCTTGTTTCTTTGTTTATTTTCTGTTTGGAGGATCTATCCTGTTCTGTCAGAAGGGTGTTGAAATCCCCAGCTATTATGGTGCTACTGTCTATCATTTTGTTTAGTTCAAGTAGGATTTGGTTTATGAATCTTGGTGCTTCTGTGATAGGTAAGTAAATATTTAAGACTGTTATGTCTTCTTGTTGAACTGTTTCCTTTACCATTATATAATGACTGTCTTTGTCTTTCATTACTTTTGTTGATTTGAAGACTAAGTTATCTGATATGAGTACTGCTGTGCCAGCTTTTTTTTGTTTCCATTAGCATGGAATATTGTTTTCCATCCCTTCACCATGAGTCTGGATGAGTTCTTGTGGGTTAGATGTGTTTCCTGAAGACCACAGATACTTGGCTTGTGTATATTTATCCATTCAGCCACCCTGTATCTCTTTAGTGGGCAGTTCAAGCCATTCATATTTATTGAAAGAATTGATATGTGGAATTGATTTCTGTTCATCCTGTTGGGTTGAATTTTGTTGCTTTGTTTTATTTCTTGAGCCATTGTGGTATCTGGCCTTCACCCTTTAGCTTTTTGATAATTTTACATTGATAAGTGTTTATTATGCTGATCCTTGAATAATGCAGATCTGAGTACTTCCTGCAGGGCAAATCTTCTCTTAATGAATTCCCTCAGTGTTTGCTTGTCTGAGAAAGACTTTATTTCCCTTCATATATGAAATTTAGTTTTGCAGGATACAAGTTCTAGGCTGGACATTATTGTGTTTCAGAAGATTGAGAATTGGGCCCCAAGCCCTTCTGGCTTGTAGGGTCCTACCTGCGACGTCTGCAGTTAGTCTGATGGGTTTTTCTTTGTAAGTTACCTGCTGCTTTCACCTTATGGCTCATAGGGGAGGGCCTCTTTCATGTTTATTTTGGCCAGTCTGATGACTATTTGTCATTGTGTATTCCTATTTGTAATGAATATCCCAGGAATCCTATGAGCTTCTATCTGGATATCTAGATTTCTAGCGAGGCCTGGTTAATTTTCCTCAATTATTCCCTCAAATAAATTATCCAACCCTTGTGTATTCTCTTCTTCACCCTCTGGTATGCCTATGTTGTTATGTTAGGCCTCTTTACATAATCCCATATTTCTTGTAGGATTTGCTTGTTCCTCTTATTTCTCTGCTCTATCTCTGTAACTGACTTGTTTAATTGAAAGGTGTTTTCTTCAAGCTCTGAGATTCTTTCTTCTGCCTAATCTAACCTGTTCTTAAGACTTTCCACTGTGTTTTGTAATTCGTTGAATGAATTTTTTATTTACAGAAGTTCTGTTTGATTTTTCTTTAATAATTGAATTTCTTTAGTGAATTTTGCATTCATTTCCTGGATTGTTTTTGTGGTTTCTTTGTGTTGGGTTTCTATTAATATTTTATCTTGTATTTCATTAAGCTTCCTTACAATCCATGTTTGAAATTCTTCATTTCAATATTCTGGTGTTGGTTGGTATCCTTAGCTAGGGAGCTGGTGTTTCCAATTGGGGATTACCTTTCACTCTGATTCTTCACACTTCCAGAGTTTTTTCACTGATTCCTTCTCATCTGGAACAGATGTTGCTTCTTTTTAATTTTCTTTTGTTTAGATAATGACATGCCCTATTTAATCTCTGAGTCAGTAGGTGGTGCTTGGGGGTAAGAATCAACCAGAGCCTCTACGATTGAGTCAGTAAATGCTCTAAGATGTGTGCAAACTGACTTCTCTGTCACTAGGTGGTGTTTGCTGGAGGGAACAAGCTGCACTGTTGTTTTTGGATCCTCGTTCCTCTGGAGAAGGCCTGTAATGCACTTGGTGGTGGGTGGAGCCCTGGAACTTCCAGGTGTATTCTTTCTTCACCACCACAGCTGAGGCAGGTGGAGGAATGAGGCTGGGTGGGGCTAGGTTGGGTGAGCCTGCCCTCCAATTCCACAAATGCTAGTAAGGGGTAGGCAGGTGTTAAAGGTCTGTTCCCTGCCTCTGGGCTAAGCTGAACTGGCCCAACTCAATCAGAGAGTCTGCTCTCTATTCACAGAAAACTCCACCAGGAAGACGCTCCCACCAGGGGAGTAGTAGCAGCTAAAGGAACTCTTGGATCAAGCTGAACTCCCTATTAAAGTGAGTGGTGGTAGGGGTAGCTGCGCCAATTCAGCCTGCGTTAACATAGGCATTTTGTTGCCATGAAAACTAGTACTTGTGTACATTGGGTCTTCCAGGTTCAGTAAACTCCAATATGGCAGTTCTTTGGGGGTTGCAGGGGGTAGGGGGTGCACTTACAGACTCCTGCTCTCCTGTGCTTCTCCACACCCTCCCGATGGGCATGGGCTCTCACTCGTTGCGGTACCCTGAAACCAGGGCCTCTCCCCAACGCCTCCCCAACCTGCTGCTTGTGCTGTTAGCAGGCAGATGTTCCAAACAACTGCAGGCAGGAAGGTCACACACTGAGGCTGCTCTGTTGGCTCAGGGCAGAAACGTGCCCCCTGAGCTGAAAGGGAGCAGCAGGGCCACTCAGCACAGAGCACTTCAGCAGCTGCTGGGGGAGAGGGGCCATGGTCTTGTGTATCACTCTGGAGTTGCGGGGAGGGGTGCGGGGGTAGCACCGGTTTGCCCTCTTGTTCTCTGTGGCTAGGCACTGCGACTACCTTCCTCTCTGAGCCTCAGTGGCAACCATTCTGTCTGAGACAGGCTTGGCTAGGAGAGAGCACCCTGTTGCCCCAGGTAGGCTCAGTTACAAGGTGCTTTGGAAGTTGCTATGGGTGCGGCCACACGGCTATAAGTGGCTTGAGCCCAAATTACTTCCTGGGGTGCCGAGAGTGGAGGAAATGCATAGGATGGGGCATTCAGATGCAGGGATGCCGGCTCTCTGGTTCCTCATGGTACTCCCCCGTGGGGTGAGAGCTCTGTGTCCCATTGCAGGCTTGAGGCACCCAGGTGGGGAAGGGGGAAAAATCCCTTACCCTTTTGCTGGGCTCCGGAACTCCCCCAATTTGGTTCATACTTACTTCTCCCTTCCATCCTCTTCTCTCTCAGCTGTTCAGTTCCTGCTGGTGGTGTCCTGGACTTCACTAGTGTCAGACCCTGTGGTCCACTCCTGATCAGTTATCACCCTCCACTCCTCTCAGCCCCATCCTCAACTCCTCTACTGGGAAGATACAAAACGCTTTGACTCTAGTTGGCAATTTTGTCAAGATTTCTGATGGTCTTAAAATTACAGTAATTCAATTCATGGAAAATTTATAGATAATCTGCTTTGTGAAAAGGTTACACTACTCATAGCTGCAAAATATGAAAGAAATCTGAAACATTATCCCTGTACTCAAAGATATGCACCTGAGATTGCAACACTCATTCATCTGAAATATGCCTGAGCATATTCACACACTTATAAACAACACATGTGATATATAATAACTGCTAACTGAAGAGATGATGCTACTATGCCCAAAAATAATCACTCCTTTTTTTTCAATTCACCTTTTTTTCCCTAAAGCATACTTGTAAGCATCATATTTAACTGTTATAATCATCTTCTATTAATACAATCATTGTGTATTTTGAGTAGCAGTTTCTGTTGTTAGGTTATTTTTCTTTCAAATACTTCTACATTTAGAGTAGAGATGATTGTATGCTGATACTCTCTTGCCAAAATGTTCTGAACTTGCATTTTTTTATCAGCTCATTTATATAGGTGATAATCATGTGACTTACACATTTTGAAAAGTGTACCTAAGCAAGTGAGATAGATTTTAAGTAATTAATTTATTTTACCCAAGTTTGTTTTCCCTCCCAAGCTTGAGTTTCATATACTATATACAGCTGTCCCTGTATCTGTGAGGAATTGCTTCCCGGACTCCTAGGGACACTAAAATCCATGAATACTCCAGTCCTGTGGTTGGTTTAGCAGAACCTGTGGACAGGAAAAGTCGGCCCTCCATAGACAAGGGTTTCACATCCCATGAATACTATATTTTCCGTCCACGTTTGGTTGTGGTTGAGGAACCTGTTAATAGAGAGAGAGGACCAACTGTGTTTATTGAAAAAAAAAATCTGTGTATAAATGGACCCTCAAAGTTCAAACCCATATTTTTCAAGAGTCAACTGTAGTTAGGTGGAATCTGTTCAGGAATTTTTACTGTCTTTTTTTTTTTTAAAAAGTCATGATTGATTGACCATTGAGGACAGCCTTTTTTTGTTTTTTTTTTCCTGAATGGAATAAAGGTACAAAGCCTTTGTCAGGTGCTCAAGATTATTTATGTTCTAGTTTTCAACTCCTATTTCCCTCTTTCCTTCCCAAATTACTTCCCACAATTCACCTTCTCATACCATATGTTTGAGCTAAACTTAGTCTTTTACTCTCCCTCATACAAAGACAATGACATATAATCAATTTGAATGCTCTTCACCTGTTTTTTAAATATTTTCCATTAACTTTTAAAGGTTCAGTCATTCTCAGTTAAAATAGTCACTATCTCATAATCTGTAACCCTCAATTTCTTAAAAAATAAGTGTCCATGTTATCATCATTTACTGTAGTGGGTATGTATTTTAATAAACTGTAAGCTCATTGATGGTAGAGTCCATATTTATTCATCTTTGCAACTTCTATAGCACTGAGCAAGACTATTATGAATATAATTGATCCTATACAAATGTTTTTGAATATATTATTTATAATAGGAAAAGTCAGTAAGCTTTGTGTGCCTTTGTTAGATGTAGCAATTTACTAGTATCAAAAAGATACAAAAGATTGAAAAATGTTTGTTTCATTCAACTCTAGTCTTCTTTTAAAATTATTTCAACAACTCTTGTACTTCATCAGATATTAGATCTAGAAATCACATGTGAAAATATTCACAGTGATGCTGAGAGGTATTGATAACATATAATTAAATATTTTAATGGGTCCATTTGCTATAGCCTAGGTTATTAGTGGTTCTTTAATATCTTGATTTATTTGGTACTTTTAGTTTGTCTATTAGCAATTTCATACCTACTCTAAGTTATATGTACTTGAGCTTTCCAAAGCTAGATTTTAATTAAACAGAATGACAAAAACGAGATTTCATTGTTGAAATCCTTTAATGTTTTATGAGGAGAATAGTTTTTCTAATATATGAAATTCATTTCTTAAAGAATATTTCTCCAAAGAGAAAAATAAAATGTAAACTTGTGTCTTTTGAATGCTTGCCAGGTAACATTCAGCCTACAATATATGCCTTCCAAAACTAATTAAGGAGCTACATTATTATCTATGCAAACAGAATAAAAGCTTTGTGCAAGCATATACTCACTATGTGGAAATTCTGTCTGGACCAGCTGTCAGTTTCTGGGCTCCCTTTTTTCTATTGAGGACTATTCATAAAATGGAGATAAACACATTCCCTGTGTGCAATATAGGTGTACCTGCAAATATTTAATGCATCAGGACATTTGAGAGATTATTTTAATGGATTTTTACCAACTCATGTCTTGACAGTCAATTTAAATACATTTAAGTTAACACTTTCACCTATGCTGAAATCCAGTGGGAAACAGGAAAGTTTTCTTGTGAAATTATGGAGGAAGCTGATGATAAAAGGTTCCATTCAACATTAAAAACTCCATAAAAGAAACATGAGTTAATCAAATTGTGATGATTGAGAAAATATCCTTTCCTGTACAAGTACCCAAGACTAAGTCATGTAGATAGAGGGGAGCCACTCCTGCAAAACTCATATTGAATTCTCTTGATAACTGGTGAACTCTTGAACCACTGTACTATGATAGTGCATAAGAACAGTAAATATAAAATATTTTTCTCTTTTACTACTGAAATGAAACATTACTGGTTTTTGACCAAGTTATTCTTGCTTTGTCTTTTTACCTATCTGAAGTAAAAATCACAGGACCTTTTTAGATTGCTTCCATTTATTACAACAGCACATGCTTCATACTAAGGCTCAAATAGAAGTCTGTTTGTCTCTGTATTGTGAACAGTGACTAATTGTTAGGAGGAGGGTACTGACACTTTAAAGAATGAAAACAGTTATTTTAAAATGCTACTTCCTTGGCAGGCTGTTTCTGAAAAAATAAAAAAGCTGAGAACAAAGTAAAAATGCAGTGAAAAACTGTAGACATGAAAACAATTAAGTTATCTCCTTCTTAGGATAGTAAGAATTTTGAAAATATTTCAGAATGCCTTATAAATCTTAACTACTGATTCTTCAATATAATTAATTTGATGAAGAAGTTGAGACGCTGAAATAATTTCATATAGGAAACTATCCAGGCTGACGGCCCAGTTATAATCAGGTCTTGAACTCATCCTGCTCCTTGTTGCCAGCTTTGGAATTTCATGTGTGTATGATATGAGTGTGTATGTGTGTGTGTGTGTGTATACTTATATTAATTTTTCTTAATGACCAAGATAGGTAGGCAAAGGGATAATTAGAATGTACAACAAAATACTACCCAGCTAAAATCTTTTAATAGTTTTCTATTATATTGATAAACATCTCTATATAGAACTTGTTCATATTTAGTTATTTAAAAATACAATCCTGAAGATAATAATAATATACTGCATACATTTGAATTCTCAATATATACCACCTTCTACGTTAAATGATTTTGGTATGCTATTTCATCTAGTTTATTCAATAATTTAGGAGGTTGGCATAATATTTTTTCATTTTACAGAACAGGAAAGACAGACTTAGGTCAATGGTGAACTAATACCTCTTGTATCATCCTGGATGGAGCTGGAGCCTATTCTTTGAAGTGAAGTATCCCAAGAATGGAAAAACAAGCACCACATGTACTCACCATTAAATTGTCACTAATTGATCAACATTTGTCACTAATTGATCAACATTTATGTGCATATATGGAAGTAACATTCATCAAGTATCTGGCAGGAGGGGGAGGGGGAGGGGATAGGTAAATTCACAGCTAATGGGTGTGGTGTGCACCTTCTGGGGGAGGGCATCTTGTAGCTCTGATTCGGGTGGTGCAAAGGCAATATACGTAACCAAAGTGTTTGTACCCCCATAATATTCTGAAATAAAAAAAATTAACACCTTTCATAAGTAGAAAAAAATAAAATATATCCAAGCCCACCCTTTTAGTGAGTAGCAGAAGTGCAATTCAAGCTTGAGATTGCAGGACTTCAGAGTCTTTGTGCCATTAATACTTTCATGCAATTTAAACAGTCTCTTGTTTTGTTTGTTTCTTTTTAGAAATTATGCTACTTGTTGCAAAAATTTCATTATTACTCTATAGTACTAATCAGTATTATTTCTATATTAGTAAAATAGAAAACATCCATTTTATTCTTGTTTATGGGTATAGTTTTCAGATTATGTCTCCCATGATCATTTGGTTTAGAGTAGAATTTACAGCCATTAAGCTTAAATAGCACTGAACATGTGTTTCTCCACTCCATTCCAAATGTGGGCTACAAATGAATTTGCAGTAACTAAACTTGTCCTCTGGGTCTATACCCTTTTTACATGTTATGATCCCTTCAGGCCTCACTAGCAGCTATTCACAATCCAATTCATTCATCTTTCCTGCTCACAGGACTCAGATTTTCTTCAAGTTATTTTGTTCAGAATATTTCCTTGAATGCCCATGATTAAATTCTCACACCTATCACGTGGTCTTTGATAGTTTCCTCCTTGTGCGTTTTGGCCTCCATTTATAGTTCCAATGCCGAGGCCTCTGCTGCTCATAGAAGGATCTGTAGGTACTGAGTCCCATCCTCACTGCTTTGTGTGTAGGGTTCTTCCTTCTGCAGCATTTCGCCTCCTGCTGCAGAGGTCCAACTGAGGGCCAGCTGTTGCCATTTTGTTATTTCACAGCCTACAATGTACTAAAACTGTGCTGTTAAGTATGCTGAACAAAAAGAATGCCTTCCTCCCAAGCAGATATACACTGTTATGTAGACTCTCTCATTTTTCACAGTTTTTAGAGAAATTTCAAAGAAATGAGCCATGTATCTTTTCATCCTCAGCAGTCTTTCTCTAAAAATTTAGACATGGATCCAGGAGGAAATGGAACAGATATGAGTAAAGAACACTATTTGTTCATCAGAATACATATTTTTTGTTCAAGGATAGTGGCATTGCCATTAGAAACATTTGAATGCTTAGCTCTATTATAATGTTTCTTTCCAGAAAGTTGTTTGATTTCATACAAAGAAACTCCTGGTAGGCAGACTTCACATGTCCACTACTCATATTCTGATGTATTTGAATTTCAGTGGTGAACACCCAATAGAGATCAAGCCGTGACTCCTGTAATAATATTTATATTTGGCAAAAATATTACATGTATATAAATAATAGTAACATCTCTAAGTTTCTAACTTATTTTTTTTTGCTTTAGAATTCATTATTATATGCAATTTATTTTTTGTAGACAAAATACGCTTTTGCAAAATATTTTGTTGCTAGATTGCCTTTACCATTTTATTCTCTATAGGTAATAGTATTTCTCTTACTTCTAAGTTCGTAAGAGAAAACTTTATTGTAAACCCCTTCAGACTGACAACAGAGAGAACGGCAAAAGAGAAAATAAAGTATTGTTACATTTGATGGTATTTTCAGGGGAGGAGGAATAGCTTGGTGTCATTGAAGTGGAGGGTGGCTTGCTTTGACTCATCATTCAGTATGCAGGGTATGTGCATGCTTCCTCTTGTTGTTCACTTACATAATCACTTTTGTTTAGAGTCATTAATCATCTATAAAGGACCCTCACTTAATGTATGTTTTTGTTAGTTGTTACTTTGATTCATTCTCTTTATTCATTATTTATATTTTACAGTCTCATGACATGCATGCTAAAACAACATATGTGAACAATGTATGGTATGTGAGAGTACACACCATACAGAGAGTACTCTGTTTATACAGAGTGCAAGAGAGACCAAAAGTTAAGCATTTACTACTTGCTAGGTTCTGTGTTTTTCATGGGAAATACACAATTTTAGAGTAAGCTTGATAATTAGATGTGATACGTTAAGGAAAATGATAAAAACAAATGAACAGTGAGCAATCTGGCCTCTCCTCGAACACTTTCCCCTTCTCTTCCCAGGTGTCATTGTTCCAAGAGGGTTTCTTCTTAATCTAGTTCCTTCTTGGCATTCTATTTTACAGATTAGGTAGTGAAAGTGAGGGGAAACTGGAAAACTGAAAACCTCAAGACCTGCTAGATATTCATTGGAAAGGGAAGAGAGATATAGTGGGAAAAAAAGTAGCTATTTATGAAGGAGAGGAGAGTGCATCTATAACAGAACTGGGGGGGGGGTGATTTAAGAAAGTAAAAATTGCATGTGTGTATGTGTGTGTATGAATGTAATGGTAAGATGCCATTTTTCAAATTGCCATAGAAAAGATTAACTCTATATGAAAATAGAAAAGACACGTGTCTCCAAGTACCTACCACTTGGCTAAAACAATCATCATGTACTTACTACAATCTCGTTTCCTAGTTATTTTGACAAAATCTCAGGTATATTTTATGTATACATATTTCAGTATGTACATCTAAAGACTCTAAAAATATATATTCACAATACTCTTGTGAGATAATGGTATTATAAACATAGCTTTAAAATGCACAGCAGACTAACATAATACACACTGACATACACACACAGATATATACTTTCTTTTACCTTCAGTCTTAGTTTCTCTGTCTAACTATATATAGATATAGATATGGGTATAGACATAAATATCTCAGAATGTTTTAGTGAGATAAAATTTATTAATTTATTATATATTTATTATAGTCTCCCATACAGTTAATTAGTTCCTTTTCTTTTCACAAAATATGAAAAAGCTTAACAACAGTCTCTTCCATTTCCCCAATGCTGTCCTTTCTCCTATATTTTAGTTTTATATGTGTGTTAAATCAATGTTATTTTTACTATCAGTCAATATTCATTTCCATTTATTGTCATATTTATCCTGTCTAGTGCTCTTAGTTTCTCTATTTCCTCTAAAATAATTTCCCTTCACATCAACAAACTTTCTTTAAAATTTTTTCAGATCTGTTGACAACAAATTCTTTTAAGTTTTCTTTTCTGGAAATATTTTGATTTTTGGCTACATTTTATTTGGAAGCTAATTGTGCTGGGCACAGAATTCTAAATTAGGATTTTTTTTTCTTTGTTTTAAAGATGTCATTGCACTGTCTTCTAGCTGCCTTTGAAAATTCATCAGTTGGCCTTACTTCTGCTCCTCTGGAGTTAACATTTCTTTTCCTTTGGCTATGATGTGCTCATGTGTGATATTTTTCATATTTATTTTTCTTGGGGGATGCTAATTGTCTTAAATTTGAAGTTTTATCTTTCATGAGATTTACAAACTCTCAGTCTATATTTCCTCAAATAAAGTTTCTCTCCTACTTTCTTTCTTTCTTCTCTTTTTCTTGGGTTCCAATTAGATATACATTGGACTGAGCATGTCCTACCTGCTTTCTATGCTCTGCTTTTTTTTTCCTTCTGAATTTCATGTTAAGATATTTTTTTTTACTCAAATTTAGTAATACCATCTTTCTGTGTCCAGTCTGCTGTTAAACTCATCAAATGAGCTTAATTTCAAATTCTTTATTTTACTGTTCTAGAATGTCCATTCAGTTTCTATTGTTTTCTACATTTTCTTTAACATAATCATAATTTTTTGAAATTACTATTTCCTTTTAACCTCTTTGCTCTGTTTCTATTGTTGGTTTTATTTCTTGATTAGCAATCACTTTTTCCTGTATTTTCATATAACTAGTAATTTTGATTATGCATTGGACATTTTGATTGATATGTAGTAAAGGCTTTTGATTATATTATCATCTTCTAAAGAGTGTTGAGTTTATTTTGGCAGGCAGATAAATTACTAGTGGATCTCCTTGATACTAATCACACAAACTTTTAGGTTTTTTTGTTTTTTTTTTTAAGGTAAGCTATTCCTTATAAAGTAAATCTTTATTTCCAATAACTAAACTTCATACCTATTATGTGGTTCTTATTCCTATGCGTATTATTCCTATAATTTCTGGAGGTAACAACTGAAAGCCCAGGATGTTAATTAAAGCCTTTTAACTCTGAAATTCTCCAGTAGTGCATGGCTGGACTCTCAAATCTCTGCTAAGCTGTCTAGTCTACCAATGGCTTTTATTCATTAGGATTCCCCAAGTATCACTTGGTATTTAGGAGTTGAACAAGTGCCAAAAGAAAAAATTTACACATATATTTTGAGTTTTTACTCTGTAACTTATTTTCCTTATATCTCAGGTCACACCTAGATAGTTCTGAACTCTAATTTTCATTCCTTCTGCTCAGCTGCTCCTTTTGTGGACCCTTGTACTTTCTATTGTATTTTTTCATTTTATTCTTTGTATTTTGCAGCTCCAGGGTTTTGATTTTTTAAAAAAATATTTCAGTTTCTCTGTTAACTTTCTCTGAAAAATTTCTTGATTGATTCTCTGTGTTTTCTTGAAATTTGTTGAGCTTTCCTTCTTTCTTTTTTTTTTTTTTAAAAAAAAAAACCAGCTATTTTGAATTATTTTTCTGAGCAATTACACATCTCCATCACTTTAGGATTGGTCTCTGGCACCTTATTTTGTTAATTTAGTGAAGTCATATTAATATTTTCCTAAATGTTCTTGAGGCTTGTGGAAGTGGAACCATGTCTTCACATTGAAAAATGAGGTATTTATTTTAGACTTTGCAGTCTGGATTTGTTTGTTCTTGCCCTTCTTCAGGGAGCCTTCCAGGGATTCTCAGCAGACTGACTGTTGGTGGCCCAGATGGACCTGGGGAAGACCCAAGGATGATACTGGGGCTGTGTGGGAATGCTGGCCAGGGACCTGAGTCCAGATAACTCTTTTGGTAGCCCAGATGAGTGTGCCTTCCAGTAGGTCTCTATATGAACAGAATGGGTCCCCAGCTAGAGTGAGAGGGATTGGAGTAAAGCTGGAGTTCCCTTGGGATCTCCTGTGGAACAAAGGCTGGTGGACCCATCCTGTTGGCTCAGACAGGGCACATTACCCAGTAGGTCCCTGCATAAGCAGAGTAATTCTTCACTGCAACATGAGGGGCCAGAGATAAGAATGGTCCCCTTGAGATCTGTTGTGGAATAGAGGCTGGAGAGCCCAGTCTTGGCTCAGAAGGGTTCACATTGTCCTGAAAGTTCCTGCACAGATAAAATAGTTCATTGATTACATCAGGAGGAGCTGGAGATAAGACTGGGCCCCCTCAGAATTTACTGTGGGGCAGAGACTGGAGTGCCCATCTTGTTGGCTCAAGTAAGCATGTGTCTCCCAGCAGGTATCAGAACAGACAGGATAGTTCCTGGTCTGCAGTGGGAGGGGCCAGAGCAGAGACTGGGACTCCTTGAGATCTGCTGTGGAATAGAGGCTGGAGATCCCAGTTTCCTCAGCACAGAAGGCACACATCTCTAGAGGATCCTGCACAGGTGATTTGGTTCCTTAATGGCACCAGGAGGGGTGGGGACTGAAGCTGAGAATGGGCCCCCTCTGGATCTGATGTTGATCAGAGGCTGCACAGCCCAGTCTCATTGGCTCAAAGGGACAGGTGCCTCTTTGGCAGATCATTTTGGTTGTAGGCTCAAGGCCAAACAGGAGTGTAGCCAAGCCCCTGGGAGGACTAGGTCATTTCTGGACTTTAACCTGGGAGTCAGTTTGGTGGATCAGCTACCTGGACGTCAGCTACCTCAAAATGCCTCTCCTAGATGTTGGGCTCCACCAGGGTTTCACAAACTCCTACCTGAATCCTAAGGCTCCTGCAGAGAGGCTTTAACTGTGAATGGGTGAAGAACTCTTATTGTTTTTGGGGGATATGAATGAGTTACTTTCTATTACATCATCTTGGTAGTGTCCCTATCTGGCTTCTTCCATAAATCTTAATACTAATTAAGTTATTAGTATAAGTTATTAATAATACTATTATTAGCATTATGTACTAATTTATATTGATACTTGCCATTGATAGGAGTTAGGATAATATTCTGATCTATTGTTTGATAAAGTAGCTCCCTAGAGACCAGACTTTGAAATTAACAATAGCTTATTTATTGAGGAGCTCATAAACCTAAAACAAAGTCATCAATTTCCAAAAAAAGAAACATTATCATGTCCACACAATTCAATTCTTGTGTATTTTTTAAGATTTCTCTATTTTGATGAGTTATTCCATAAAAGTATCTAAAGTTGTTGATTACAATTGTAATTTGTTACAATAAAATATATTTTTCTTTAGGCAGATTTCCAAAATTATATTTTAATACTTCTTTTGAATAAATTTTTCAGTGAAGTTGGTTTTAGGGAAAGTGATTTATATAAAGGGGTAGATAAGTGAGTATTTCATTTGTTGTTTTCCTCATCAGACTCACATGCACAAGAGTAAACCTCACAACTTACTAGGGACAAATCACAAAAAGAAAGGTGTCAAAACAAAAGTGAGTTTATGGAAGCAAATCTATCATCCTTTTAAAAGGTGAATTGGTATAGGTTATAAAATTGTGTCTCTATCATCCCTGTAATAGATCTTCTGGAGCCATTGACATCTACTAATCATTAAGATTGGTTATATGAAGCCAAATTTAGGACATTTTTTCCCAAGAAAAATTATTAAATATTGACTTACTATTTTAAAATAATTCTTTCCTGGAATTTTTTTTTAGGAAACTTTTTCAAGAAAATGTATTTTAACACAAATAGAAGAGATTGGCATGCTTTTAATACCCTTTTTGGTTAGGCGAAAATGTATAGATAATAAGGGACAAGATTAGAATGCCTGTATAATAGCACTGAAAAAAATTGGTAGGAAACTTCTTTTATATGCTGTTAAATGGAAAATTTTCAGAAATTTAAAAGTGGATTCAACTATAAAGATTTAAGAATGGATTAAATGAAATAGGTCTATGCTATGCTAACCTTGGAGCAAGAGACTCATTGTAGTGCGATTTATTTATCACTAAAGTCCTTGACAGTCCCAACATTATAATTCACTGGAGAAAATGGTTATATAGAGGTGAGAGATTTGAGTGTTGCTAGGGATAACTCCTCTCACAAGAAATATCTCTTTTATAGGTGCCTAAGACTTCATGTGGAGGACTATGCTTTCAGTTTTCAATATTTTCATAAAGAAAGTAGTGCAGTAGAATTTCAGACAGAGTTGGGTTTCAATTCTAGCTCTGCCTTAGATATGACCCTAAATAAATCACCTAACCTTTCTGAGACACAATTTCTTTTTCTATAAAATCTGGTTAACAATACCTAACTTCTAGCCTATTTTTATGAAAATTAAAAACTACATTAAATACCAAACATCCTTTCTGGAAAGTAATTGTCTCTTAAAAAATTCTTCAAGAGTTTATCATTTGAATGATTTCTTCTAGCACACTAGCGGATGGAATTGTGTCCTTCTTGATTTTAATGTAGGATAGTGATCCTTAAAGTTAGCGTGGGTGATGAGTCTAGAGGAAAAGGAAGAAATATATAAGGACAACTATTGATAATTTCATAATAAATACTTTTCTTAACTTTATACAATAATTTCCCCTTTGAAATTTGATCTTGAGAAATAACTGTAAACACAAACTATATATAACAAGATATTCATTGCATAATTTCATAGTAACAATAACAATAAAATAGGAAAAAAGTATATGTTTAAAAAAAGGAAACTGTTTAAATATACCAAATTGTAACTATCAGATAGAGTATTAAGCAGTCATTGAAAGTGAGTATTATAAGAGGAAAAGGTTACTGATGTATATATTTAAATATATAGAAATACAAGATTGGGAGGAAATGGAACAACATTTCCATAAAATGTATTTATGGAAGACATTTTATTCTTACTTTTCTCTGTTTTTTGAAAAGAGCTTTTATTGCTTTTACATAAACTGAACAAAATAAAATAATGGATGGTGAATTTTTCAAAGCAGATGTTCACAGCTGTCCATAGTCATTGTGATGTCAGAACAGCAATGGGACTACGTGACTTGACAATAGAGTATATTCAAGCTTCAAAAACCAAATTCACTAAGTAGACCCTGGTGAAAGTAGCAGGTCTATGGTACTTGCTTTTTATTTACTTTATGCATTTAGACATGAAATTATACTACAATAGAATTCAAGACGTTCAGAGCCAAGTATCATCGATAACTTGAAACAAATGGCCCACTCGATTTGAAAACAAAATTGAAAAGGTTGAATTAAGGCTCAGGTGATTACTCTGTTTTATGAACACCATCCTGTCAACCACTAAATTAATATTACTATATTAGAGACAAAAATAATTTCAAAAATTTTACAAGACTTTGCCCTAAAAAAATATGTAAATGTGTTAGCTCACATATCAAAAACTACCCAACCTCAGAACAATAGTCAGTAACAACTACTTTCCAAAATAACACTGCAGTCTCAAGCCTGTGGTTTTCGCCTGCTTTAAACGATAATACAAATTTACATAAAACCATCAGATGGAAACTAATCCAAAAAAGTGCCCACCCAAAAAACAAACACCTCTGGCTAAAAACAATTAGCCCAAGGGACAACTTTTACTAGACTTCTAAAACCCTGTCTCAATCCACAATAACTAGATAAAAAAATATAAAACCACTGTATCTCTATTTAACTTTTCTACTAAAATGATAGTTTTATCTTAAAACTTAAAAATTTGTCCTAAAAAATATTATAACCATTTATTCACATAAATAAAATTAATTAAGAGATCTATAAAAACCTTATGAAAAACTTTAAACCTAAAACAAACTACCTGTTATTATATAAATCTATTACCCCTGACAACCAATCACTATACCTGTAAATACTAATATAAAACCTCAGTTGGGGCCCTACAATTTACAAAAATATTGTGGGGACCCCCAAGTACCCCCCTTTTCTATTTTCATAAATCTTTATAAACTATATTTTTACCTCTATATATTATTTTATTTCTATTTTCTATTATTTTCTCATCCTTTATGATGACTCCTGCCTAAGGGACCCGATTCTTTACTGGAAACATAACTAACTCCTCACACCAGCCCTTTACCACTTGCTGGTGAAAATCAATTTGACCTTGAACTTCCCTTGCATTTTTTCACATAACACTTGGAGGCTATTGGAGCCACTAGCATCTGGACTTGCCTTAAGGCAATGGCACTACTGATGCCCCAGCACATTTCTCCAGGCTTAGAGAAAGTTGATCAACCAAATATTCTAATGTGAATTTTCTGCAATATCAATGAAATATTCAGGTCTAAAAATGAAGTATTATGTTTGAACCACGAACTCCTTGATCTTGATAATACAATTGACTCTTGAACAACATGGGTGTGAAATGTGTGGGTCCACTTATATGCAATTTTTCAACCAAATACAGATAGAAAATACACTATTTGGAGGATGTGAAATCCAAGTATATAAAGGGCCAACTTTTTGTATATGTGGATTCTGAAGGTATGACTGTGGGACTTGAGTATGTGCAGATTTGGGTACACATGGGGGTCCTGGAACCAATCCCTCACAGTTACCCCTGATGACTATATATACATCAAAATATGCAGTCGGTCTTCCATATCCGTGGGTTCCATAGCTGCAGATCCATCCATGGATCAAAAATATTCAGAAAAGAAAACAATAAGAAATACAAATAGAAAACTATATAGTGTAACAACTATTTACATAGCATTTACATTGTATTAGGTATTATAAGTAATGTAGAGATGATTTAAAGCATATGCAAATATTATGCCATTTTATATAAGGAACTTGAGCACCTATGGATTTTGCTAACTGAGGCAGGAGTCCTGGAACCAATCCCCTGCAGATACCAAGACTGTAGCAATTTACAAGGGCAAGGTGGCAATGGAAAATTAACATATACCGCACTACCCTGTAGTAAGTGTGTGCCATTTATGACTGGATTATTCTAGGACTGATTTTACAGATTATCTTGCTCATCTTGTTTTTCTATTGATACATTTCTAAGTGCATCAGCAGATAATAGAAGATAAACTATAGCTAACCTTATACTTCAGAGTCTCTGGAAATATGGAAGCAGAGGGCAGGTTTGTTTTCTGTCCAGTATAGTAAAGATGGTGTTTCTATCTGGGGTCAAGGTCAGGCAGGTTTGCTTGCTTCTTATTATAACACCTTGGGATTTCCTGAGCTGGGTAGTTCCTCAGCTATGAGCAAAACCACTGCATGCAACCCACCTAAAACAGTCACCTGGCTCAACTGTGTTGACCCTGTGAGAGTTGGGGTGCAAGGAGAATGGAGACTAAAACGCAGCGCATGGTGCTACTTGTGCTGTGTCTTCTGCCATCTCCATAAAATTGTGGCAGACCAACTTGTGAGCTTGCAAGCAGGGTAAAATCCCAGACCCTTCACCTTTTTTGTAGAGGGTTATTACTAAATTTGCTTACTATCTTTAGCAACAGCACAGCACCTATTGTTTTATACCTCTATGTCAATTCTTATATGAATATTTTCATTTCATTATCTGTTTTTTCAGACTACCTAAGGAATGTTTATAATATGTATTACTTTGTGTATATGTGTAGATATGTAAATAAATAAGCATTGAAGTGTAGATTTAAGACATAAACATGTATTCTTCGGAATGTGGTTTTTACTGGAGAGGAATGGATATGATACTAAGAAAAAGGAGAAGATAAATACTGGGCCCTAGTTTCCTTATTTCTTCTGTACTCTATACCTCTGATATCTTTGTATTTTTGAGTGGCCTAGTTTTATTCTTTGTTAATTCTAAGGAGAATCATTGTGATAAAGATGTTCAGACATAAGGGAAAACAGAGCAAAAGAAGAATGACAGAGAGATATAAAGGAAACACCGAGAGACAGATTACAAATTGGATTCTCTCCCTTCTATCTTCTCATGGTTCTTTATTCTGCTTTCAGTACTGGGACAATGAATCGCAACATAAAGGTTAACTTTTTACCAAGTTGCCATTTAGAGGGAAAGTTTAAGTGGATCCTTTCTGACTCAATAACTTTCTATATTTCATAATGCTTATTGTCTTGCATATACATATTATTTCTGGTTTCACTTGGGAATCTCATTTTATCTAGCTCTGAAATTTTCTTTAATAGCTTAGGAGAAGCAATTTTGGGAATATAGGCTGGAATCTACATGTGGAGTGTTTTGTTGGACACAAGCAGTGAATAAGCCTTTTCTAAGATTAAAGAATAAGAAGAAATAAAGCTTAGGCATTAGTAAGAACTTTGTCAATTGACTAGAGGAAAGTAGATAATATGATAAGAGCAAAAATAAAAGATTGGTGAAGGTAGATGGAACAAATAAATGTAATACTTGGAAAATTACAGTTTCAAGGTTGAATTGATTTGTATAAAATGTATAAACAATGAATAGTTGGTGGCATAGAACTGCGGTCCCCAAACCCTGGGCTGCAGACCGGTGTGGCCTATTAGGAACTGGGCCGCACAGCAGGAGGTGAGCTGTTGGCAAGCAAGTGAAGCTTCATCTGTATTTACAGCCATTCCGCATTGCTGTCATCACCGCCTGAGCTCTGCCTCCTGTTGGATCAGTCACTGTCTCTCATCACCCCCCAGATGAGATGGTCCAGTTGTAGGAAAACAAGCTCAGGGCTCCCACTGATTCTGCATTATGGTGAGTTGTATAATTATTTCATTATATATTACAATGTAATAATAACAGAAATAAAGTACATAATAAATGTAATGTGCTTGAATCACCCTGAAACCATCCCGACCCCCTGGTTTGTGGAAAATTTATCTCCCATGAAACCGGTTCCTGGTGCCAAAAACATTGGGGACTACTGGCATGGAAGATAGGATATTATTCCATTCATTACAATAAAAATATATTTTATTCATAATATTAGGGAGAAACTGTGAGGGTGGCAGTGACAGAAAAACATTACAAATTATGATTGATGAGCACATAGCCTGAGAAAGTAGAATGAGTTTCAAGAGTGAAATGATACATTCTGAAAAAGAGGATGTTTCTTTCTCTTACACTGTTCTTCACAGAGTAGAAACTTTCCAGGGTTGGAATTATTTGCATACTTCCTGTATTAGTTTCCTGTGGCTGCTGTAACAAATTACCACAAAGTTGGTGGCTTCAAACAATAGAAATTGGATCAGCAAGGCTGTATTTCCTCGGAAGGTCCTGGGAGAGAATCCGTTCCGTGCATGTTCTAGATTCTGGTGGCTACCGCCATTCCTTGACTTACGGCCACGTCACTCCAATCTCTGCCTCTGTATTTACATTGTCCTTTCCTCTGTGTGTCTGTCTAATCTCCCTGTGCCTTCCTCTTGTAAGGATATATGTGATGGCATTTAGGGCCCACCCAGATAATCGAGGACAATTTCTTCATCTAAAAATCTAATTTAACTACATCGTTAAAACTTTTTCATGTAAGATAACATTCACAAATTCCAGGGATTACTACCTAGTATTTTTAAAGCCCACCAGCGAGCCTTCCTCACCGCTCAGTGGTGACCAGCCACGGAGACAGCTGAGGACTAAGAATCCAATCATTTCTCTGTTCAGCAAGCTGAGCCCCACAGAGAACAATGTACTCTTTAATAATTTGTGCAATGTGCTTTATTACATCTATGGACATTTGGAAGAATATTTGAAAAGTTGATAGAAATACCAGATTTTCATTAGGTAGGGTTTCACCTAGAAGGCAATCCCAAAGAGGTCATTTGACTTTGAAGAGACAATAGATTCCCAAAGAACATTCATAGAAGATTACCACAATAATTAGGAAGAAAAAAGTCTTTGAAGAAGAGAAGAATTTCTTTGGTTTTAACCATTTTTATATAAACTAAGCTAAAATACTTCCTTTTGAAATATTAACTCTGCTATCTTTATATTTCCCAAGTGAGCAATGATTTTTAAAGAAACATGGTTGAATAAAAACACTTTATGGTAAGTATCCACAGCAATTCATCATCTCCTATATTAAAATAGAGGCCATAGCTGTGTAAAACCATGGGGAGTAGAAGAAACATGCTTTCACATTCACAGAAGCTGTTCATAGCTTAATGTAAAGAGGACTAGATTTCAAATTATAGAAAAGATACTTAACTGGCTATATTATTAGCTGTGATTTTGTGCAAGTCAGTGAATTCTTTGAGCTAAAGTTTTATATATATAATAGAAATTATCATACCTATATCACAGGGATGCTGTCAGTAAAATAGGATCATATAATGAAAACACTAAACATGGCATCTAAAAACATAAATTTATATCCTATTCCTTTTTCGTTTTTTTAGGGAGAGAGGACTTATGTAACAAAAAGCAGGATCATACCCAGAATGACCAGTTAGACAGTAATTCTATAAGTAACAATCTAATGTAACTCTCTTTTGTCATTTATTCAGATGTTAAAAATACCAATTATTCCAAAGTATATCAGTGGATATCAATGTTTTCCTTTTGCATCTATATAGCAGAATCATACTAACTCTAAACTATTTCCTTTTTTTTGGAGCACCCAGTGCATGACATCACCCATCTTGCCTATGGTTAAGTAACAGTGATGCTGAATTATGGCTAACAGAATATGGACCTAAGTGATATATGCCAGTTCTAGGTTTAGATCTTAAAATCTCTTAAGAAATATTCCATGAAGTTTTTACTTCCTTGCCTGCTAGACAGATGTAGAAAATTTAATAGACGTCTCTGAAACCTTGAAGTAGAAATTGGCAAACTACAGTCCATGGGCCAAATCTAGCTGCCCATCATTTTTGTAAATGTTTTATTGAATTAAAATTTTAGATTGTATTTTAAATGCATTTTGGTAATGTCTTATTAGAGAAGACCCATGCTTATTCATTAATGCTTGTTTCTTGCTGCAATATCTAAGTTGCGTAGTTTGGCTGAGACTGCATGACTCACAAAGACTAAAATATTTACTATCTGGCCCTTTGTAGAAACTTTGCCAACCCACTCCCTAGAGCATAATGAACCTGCAAGATAGAAGGAACCTAGGTCCCTGAACAATTGCACAGAACAGAAGTGCCTGTGTCTGTTCCTCCCAGCAGCTCTGTGCTGACTCATACTGAATTGCAATATGAATGAAATATGCAATATGCAATATGAATGAGAAATTTAATGTACAATTAAAATTATGGGGTTTTGTATTTCTGCAGCTAGCATTTAGTTTAAAATTAGTACTGCAATAGGATGATGTTTTAACAAAATCCACAGTATGGATTTTGTGCCATATTTAGCTATAGTGTGGTGAATCGCACAGAAACTGATATTAGAGGCTGGCCAAATGTCTGTCTGTGTTATATAGTGACAAGACATTTGGTAAAATATTTCCTACAATAACTTGGAAATCAGACCTTGTACCTCCTTGAGCTGATGGATCTATAAAAAGAGGATAAAAATAATCAGAATGTAAATGTGTATTGGCTACTATTTCTTGCCATTGACAAGATATTACAAAAAACCAGTGAGTTCAGAAAGGACTGTGCCGATTTGCAAGCAGAGATGAAAACCAAGAGTTCAGAAATTCAGGATCTTTCAGTGTCATAAAAGGTTTTAGATCACAGATAGCAAGGGTTGTGATTTTCAAGAAGCTCAGAGCTCTGAAGACCCACGAGATTGCTCAGTTGAACAGTGACTTAGCCCTGCAGCAAATTACATTGATAGTGTTACAATCTCACTGAAGGTTATTGTTTCAGACAGTTTCAAGGTAGTCACCATTAAATCAAAGGAGATGGGCATTTGGGTGGGGTAATGAAGCAAACGAATAAAGAAGATTTGAGAATGATCCTTAGGAAAGAAATTTGAGTGTGATTTACCAGTTCTTAGAGCTGATTTGGAAGCAAATAAATCAGGAGCTTACTAGGTTTTTGAGATAACTGTTTCTTAGGGAATGTATAAACATTGACTAGCAAACAATCAAAAAACACAAAGAAAGGATTGTAGGCTTTAAAACAATCTCCATGTGGGAAGAGGACTGAAAGAAACACGCACCCCTCAAGGGTAGATGTAATTTCCTAAAGCTTCTCAGGTGTGACCTTGGAGATTTTAGATAAGGATTGACCATCCAACCAGTGATGGATGGTGAGGCAGTGGGGGAGAAGAGGAGGGCACATACTTTTTTATATTTTTTAGATTAAATTCTCTGCACCTCCACCATCTATTCTCTCTTTTATTCTCCTGTCAACCATTAAAGAAATATGTAGATCTTCAAGATGGTAACAGAACAGAAAGGAAAGATCCCGGTTTTCTGAAACATTGCATAGAGCAAGGTCCCACAAAGTTACACTGGCATGTGATATATGTAAGAAATTAACTTTGCAACTTTATTAAGTCACCAAGATATCCAGATTTATTTTGGCCCAGCTAGTGTTTATACTTACAAGTAAAACC
Organism: Eulemur rufifrons; assembly: GCF_041146395.1. Classification (NCBI taxonomy): domain Eukaryota; kingdom Metazoa; phylum Chordata; class Mammalia; order Primates; family Lemuridae; genus Eulemur; species Eulemur rufifrons. The sequence goes on along the minus strand of NC_090989.1, from coordinate 97,942,424 downwards.
TCATGACTTGTCACCTTTGATTTTATTTTTGAATTTTTACTGGTCTCTATTTTGTCTTCTGTTGTATAATTATATAATAGCTTTCCCCACTTTGCTGAACAATTTGCAAATTTTCATAGATCTCTTTCTTAGAACTTTTACCTTTGTTTTTTCTATATTTTATATTCACTTGGTCTTATTTCTAAATACATTATCCAAAGAACAAAATAGAATGAAATGTTATATAAATAATTATGTTCCCTTGCACCTAGGCTATTTTTAGATCTCATTTAAAAATGCTTGTTTAGATGTATTTTATAGACTAATTTTGTGACTTAAAAGATATGTCACAAATTTTTAGGTATATACTGCAATTCTATTTTTTTCCCCACTCAACTCCTGCATTCTTAGGGAGAAAAAAAATTCCAGTAGAGTTATTTCTTATGAACATCTCCCCTCCAGATCTTTTTGGATAACGTACTCCACCTTTCTCCAAAAAATTTGAATCTTTAAATTTTTCCTTTGTTTCTATGACTTCATAAAAACTAAAGGTTGTTTGAAAATGCAATATTTTTGTGTAGAGTTTAAAGGTTACAAAGCACTGCTATATAAAGATAGGCTTCTTATTAATTGGCTCAAAATGAAATTAAAAAATGTTCATTAGGATGCGATTTTTAATGACACGTTCTTCTCTCCCAAATGTAATCTTTGGGATTACATTTTCCCAAAATGTAATCATTTGGCTGACAGACCTTATAATTTTTTTAAGAATAAGTTTAACTGGATGTAAACTAAGAAATATTTTTCCAACATACTTACTAGACCTTGTTATTACACTTACTACACTAGATTTATTGTGTTAGTAAATAATGTGAAAAGACAAAGAAAAAAACCTATAAATTTTTTTGAATTAAGCACAGTGGTAAACAAAGCTCCAGAGAGTGGTTGGCTTCTGAAAATTAAGCCCTTTTTAAACATCTATAGTGAATAGATTGTATATTGAGAAATGTTTATGTAATATGAGAAAACATTTTGATGATTTGTTAAAAATAGAAATTACATTATTATCAGATATATAGCATATGAATGAAGTATTATAATAAATATATCTAAATGATTTAACATACTTTCGTATATGTTAACTTTCTAAATTTGAAATTTAAAAATCTGAAAAGAACATTTGGAAAGCTCTCTCGCTAGCTCTTTGACTATTCAGTTTTTTTGCTCTTGATCTTATTTGGATAATGGATACATTGATTATACTATCTGATATCTTTAAAATGTTTTATAATATTATTATCTGTGATTTTAAATTATAAACTACAAAATTCTATATGGCATTTTATTTGTAGTTCCTTTTATTTTTATTTATTTATTTATTTATTTTTGAGACAGAGTCTCGCTCTGTTGCCCGGGCTAGAGTGAGTGCCATGGTGTCAGCCTAGCTCACAGCAACCTCAAACTGCTGGGCTTAAGCGATCCTACTGCCTCAGCTTCCCGGGTAGCTGGGACTACAGGCATGCACCACCATGCCCGGCTAATTTTTTCTATATATATTTTAGTTGGCCAGATAATTTCTTTCTATTTTTAGTAGAGACGGGGTCTCGCTCTTGCTCAGGCTGGTCTCGAACTCCTGACCTCGAACTATCCACCCGCCTCAGCCTCCCAGAGTGCTAGGATTACAGGTGTGAACCACCGCGCCCAGCCTGTAGTTCCTTTTAAAGTTTTTATTTTGCAATAATACATTCTTTTGATAGGTTGAAAAATGTTTACAGATCCTTCGTATTGGGTACACAAATTCCTTTGCATTGTGACAATTTGTTATTTTCTAATATACTTAAGTTACATCAATACTCTGACCCAGCAATCTAATGCCTAGATATTTACCCAAGTGAATGAAAACATATATCCCTAGAAATATTGTACAAATATGTTTATAACATTTGTATTCCTAATAGCAAAATACTAAAAAAAATCCAAACATCTCTTAAAAGCAATGACTAAACAAAGTGCAGCACATTCATATAATAGAACACTACTCAATAAAAAAAAAACTCACTACTGATATATGTAACAACTTGAATATATCTAACAGATATTATTAAAGTATTAATATAAAATGTTATAAATCCTTGTCAGCATCTTCAAATTGGCAATAGTATAAGTATTTACACCAGGGAAACTGGCAAACTCTGTAAATCAGGGCTTCCACCTCTTCCTCCAATCCTGCAGAAACTGGAGCACACCACTGCTTATTAGTTCACTTAGGAACTTAGAACTTGTAAGTAATGGATCCTAGAGCTAAACCAAAGGTTGACAAACTGTAAACGGTTAATTGGTAAATATTTTAGAGTCTGTGAATATACAGTTTCTATTACAGTTATTCAACTGTGTTTGTAGAGAGAAAGCAGCCACAGATAACACTGAAACAAATGTATGTGTCTATGTTTAATTCAACTTTACTTATGAAAACAGGCAGCTGGCTAGAATTGGCACGTGGGCCACAGTGTGCTGCTCCTGATCTAAACTAAAAGCAATCTGACTCTCGAGTCTGCTTGTTGAATCACTATTCCAGTGGTTTGCATCCTACCTAAATATTGAAACCACTTGAGAAAATTTTTTATAATCATTAATGACCAATTGCCACCCCAGAATAATTAAATCAGATGTGTATGGGTGGGCCAAGGTCTTAGGACTTCAATGTACAGTCAGTGTTGTTAGTCATTGTCCTACATTGTATTGCCTCCAAGCATGCATGGAACTCTGTTTTCATTGGTGTCTTGATGAAAAAGTAAGGTCGAGCTGATGGGAGTAAACGTGATGGCACCTCGGGCAGGGCTGCAGTAAGGTCTTTAGAGGCTCTCAACACTGAAATATTATGGTGCTTATTTGCATCTTCTCACATAATGCAACAGAAAATTTTTATTTTCAAAATGACACTAAATTTACACATATGTTGAAATTGAAATATCTTCTGTCTAGATATCTGATTACAAAATTATTGTTAAATTCCTAAAACTGCAATTTCCTAAGCATGTGCCCTAAGTTTAGGTTGCCTATTATGGAAACCAGAACCCCTCGTAAGATACCAGTCTCACTTCTGGAAAGCTCACAAACCTATCAACAGACAAAAAAAATCTACCGAATTCCATGTTTTGATGCAAATAAAGCTGTTTTTAGGCTCTCCATGTTGGGAAAGTTGAATAATCTTTATCTACCTATTACTTCATCTAGATACCCCACACCATTTTGTCTTTTGTGTTCCTGATTCTTTATTTTTAGCCAACTTTTGGGAGAAGTCTTGTTTTAAATTATAACTGAATATCCATGTCATTACAGTGGTCTCACCTCTTAACTCGCCACAGCCAGGGCAATTATCAAGCTCCTTGTCATGGTTGATAACATGTAGACACTGGTTGTTTAGATAATGTTGTATTTTTAAGTTTTTCAAAGCTAAAACTAGTATAAGGACTTATTGTTGGTCACTTTGCTTTGCTTGTTACAAATCTAGGCAAACCAGTGCCTATTACTGCTTTGAGTGGGATTCCCTCAGATTTGTGTTCAGAAGGGTGAAAATGTCATTTAAGATGGCTATGAGAAAGCTGTTTAGGCTTAAGTACATTTCTGCCACTCTTCCGTTAGCTCTTACAAGTAGGCTTGGTAAATTACTGTGCAGGGTCAGTAGAATGCTAACATGCCAGAAACCGAAGGCTAAAAGTGAGTCATCTAAAGGAATATGCACAAACACGAATTGTCACTGGTAACACAGACAACAAAGTTATCCCTAGAATTTGCTACACAAACAGCACATTGCCACATAAATATCTATATGGTGCCAAACTTCCTAATGAAAACTGAAAGTTATAGTCAAATATTTGGTATTTATGTGATAAAAAAAATCACTTACGGTAAAAAGACACCGTATCACGTCCATATTATAAAACAAAAGTTGGATTAGTAAGGCTAGTATAATGTCATCTCTGCATTGAGCTACTAACTAAACTGAAAGTCTATGGAAAGAATAGTTTATAAGTCTGTTGGTTCATTTTCATTAAGTTTGGGCACATTGTATGATTAAAGCTACTGTATTAAGATTACTTTAGTATCACATACATACAGTAAAGTACAAAAATGTTAAGTGTGTCACATGGTTTCACCCATATAATCAACACTCAGATGAAAATAAAGAACATTACCAGGCCGGGCGCGGTGGCTCACGCCTGTAATCCTAGCACTCTGGGAGGCCGAGGTGGGTGGATCGTTTGAGCTCAGGAGTTCGAGACCAGCCTGAGCAAGAGCGAGACCCCATCTCTACTAAAAATAGAAAGAAATTATATGGACAGCTAAAAATATATATAGAAAAAATTAGCCGGGCATGGTGGTGCATGCCTGTAGTCCCAGCTACTCGGGAGGCTGAGACAGGAGGATCACTTGAGCTCAGGAGTTTGAGGTTGCTGTGAGCTAGGCTGACGCCACGGCACTCACTCTAGCCTGGGCAACAGAGTGAGACTCTGTCTCAAAAAAAAAAAAAAAAAAAAAAAAAGAACATTATCAGCAACCTAGAAGCTCCCTCTTGCACCTTTTTCTGTCACTACTTCCCAAAGATAACCATTATTCTGACTTTATCACCAACAATGTTTGTCTTAATTTTTACTTTAAATAATTAGAATCATATGTTATGTACTCTTTGTTGTTTGGTTTCTTGTATGTCTATGACTTTCATCCATCCACGTTGTATATGGCAATTTATTTTTATTTATTACTTTTATTGTGGTTAAAAAACACATAATATGAAATCTATTCTCTAATTTTTGAGTGTGCAATATGATATTGTTAACCACATGTACATTGTTGTACAGAGAATGTCTAGAATTTTTTCATTTTTCAATAACTAAGAAAATCCCTACCCACTGAACAGAAACTCCCCATTTTACCTTCCTCCCATCTGCTGACAGTCACCTTTCTATTAATACTTTTTGCTTTTGAGTTTGATAACTTTAGGTAAGTCATAAGTGGAATCATGCAGGATCTGTCTTTCTGTGACTGGCTTATTTCACTTACCATAATGTCCTCAAAGTTCATCGACATGGTAGCATATGACAGGATTTCATTCATTTTTAAGGCTAATAATATTCCATTATATATATATATACATCACATTTTCTCTAACCATTTATCTGACAATGAACATTTAGATTGTTTTCACCTCTTGGTTGTTGTGAATTTGCTGCAACGAACATGCAACTGCAAATATCTCTTGATATCTTGACCTCAATTCTTTTGAATAAATAACCAGATGTCAGGTTGCTAGATCAATATTTTGAGGAACCTTTATAATATTTTCCATAGTGACTGCACCATTGTATACTCTCCCAACAGTACACAAGGATTCCAATTTCTCCACATCCTCACCAACACTTGTTATTTTTCTGTTATTTTGATAATGGACATTCTAACAGGTATGGGGTGATATCATGGGTTTTCATTTGATTTTTCATTTTCATTGATTTTCATTTCCCTGATAATTAGTGATGTTGAGCATCTTTTCATATACTTATTGACTTCTTTGAAGAAATGTCTATTCAAGTACTTGCCCATTTTTAAACATTAGATTATTTATTTTCTTGCTATTGAGTTGAAGTTTCTTAGATTTTTTGGATATTCACTCCTTATAAAATATATGGTTTGAAAATATTTTATCTATTTTGTAGATTGTCTTTTCAATTTGCTGATTGTTTCCTTTGTTGTGGATAAGCTTTTTAGTTTTATGGAGTCCCACTTGTATATTTGTGCTTTTGGTGTCATATATAAGAACTTATTGCCAAGTCCTATGTTATGACGTTTTCCTCCTGTTTCTTCTAGCAGTTGTGTGGTTTCAGGTCTTATGCTTATGTCTGTAATGTTTTCAATTGATTTTTGTGTGTGGTCCAATTTCATTCTTTTGCATTGGATCTAGTTTTCCCATCACCATTTATTGAAGAGACTATTCTTTCCCCATTCTGTATTTTTGGCACCTTTGTGGTAAATTATTTGACAGTATACACATTGATTTATGTATGGGATATCTATTCTATTCCATTGGTTTATATGTCTGTATTTACACCAGTATTATACTATTTTGATTATTGTAGCTTTGTCATATGTTTTGAAGATAGGAAATGTGGTATCTCCAGCTTTATTCTTCATTCTCAAGATTGATTTGGATAATCTGGGTCTTTGTGGTTACATACACATTTTAGTATTGTTCTATTTCTGCAAAAAATGTCATTGGGATTTTGATAGCATTTTCATTGAATATGTAGATTGCTTTGGGTAGTGTGGACATTTCAACAACATTAAGACTTCCAATCCATGAATGTGGCTTTTTTTCTCTGATTTATTTGTGTCATCTTTAATTTTTTCAGCAATGTTTTGTAGTTTTCAGTGTACAAATTTTTTGCCTCATTAGTTAAGCATAGCCACTCTTTTTAGTTACTGTCTTTTAGTTACTATTTGAATGAAATACATTTTTCTATACCTCTACTTTCAGCCTATATATGTCCTTAAATCTAAAGTAAGTATCTTGTGATTAGTGTATACCTGAATCTTGTCTTTTGTTAATATGTGTAGATACTCTAAATATTTTGTTGGAGAGTTTAATCTACTTACATTTAAAGTATTTACTGATAGGGAAGACTTATTACCAATTTTTTAATTGAGTCTTGAAGCTTTTTTGTGTTTCTTACAGATTTTTTGTCTTTCTTTGCTACTCTTATTATCTTCCTTTGTTTTTTATTCATTTTTGGTTGTAATGGGCTTTTATTCCTTCCTTATTTTCTTTTGTATATCTTCTATAGATATTTTCTTTGATGTTATTATGGGTCTTACATAAAACATCTTATAACAATCTATTTTAAGCTTATCATAACTCAGCTTTAATCACATAAAAAATCTCTACTCTTTTACTTCTTTTCTAACACACATTTGATTTTGTTGATGAAACATTACATATTTTTATAAATTGTGTATTTATTAACATATCTCATAGTTACAGATAATTTTTATGCTTTTGTCTTTTAGCTTCTATAACAGAATTGAAAGTGGTTTACTCACCACTATTACTACAGCATTCAGTATTTGCCCATATATTTACCTTTACCATTGAATTTTATACTATTAAGTGCTTTTATGATGCAGTCTAGTGTCCTTTCATTTCTACTTGACAGACTTGCCTTAGCATTTATTAGAAGTCAGGTCTAGTGGAGAGGAACCCCCTCAATTTTTGTTTATCTGGCAAAGTCTTTATTTCTCCATCATTTTTGAAGTATACTTTGGCTGAATATAGTATTCTTGATTAACAGTTTTTCTTCTTTCAACACTTTGAATATATCATCTCACTCCATCCAGCCTACAGTGTTCCAGCTGAGAAAAGCACTGATGGCCTCATCATAGAGTTGACTGTGATGAATCATTTTTCTCTTGCTACTTTTAAAATTCTTTGTTCTTTTACTTGACAATTTGATTGTAATATATAATTGCGTGAACTTCTTGAGGTTCATCCTTGTTGGAAGGTCATTATATAATGATAAAAGAATCAATTCATCAGAAAAATACAACAATTGTATGTATACGTGCACCCAACATTAGGGTACTTAAATGTATAAACCAAATATTAACTAAACTGAAGGGAGAAATAGATAATAAGCCAATAATAGTAAGAGATTTCGACATTCCACTTTTAAAAATGGATAGATCATACAGAGAGAAAATGAATAAGTTAACAAAAGATTTGAACAATATTATAGACCAAATGAGCCTAACAGACATATACAGAGCATTCCATCCAACAGCAGCAGAATGCATGTTTTTTCAAGCACACATGGAACACTCTCCAGGATAGATCATATGTTAGGCCACAAAACAAGTCTTAGCAAGTTTAAGAAGATTGAAATCATATCAAATATCTTTTTCTACCACAATGCTATGAAACTAGAAATCAATAACAGGAGAGAAATTAATAAATTCACAAATATGTGTAAATTAAATGACACATTCCTTAGTAAACAATGGGTAAAAGGAAACAAAAAAGGAAATAAAATCTTGAAAAAAACAAAATGGATTTTATTGGGTTTCTTGAATCTAGATGCTTATTTCTTTTCTCAGATTTACAAAGTTTTTGACCATTATTTATTCAAATAAACTTTCTGCTTATTTCTCTCTTTTTCTTCTGGTAATCCCATACTGTGTATATTGGTCAGATTCATGGGGCCCTATAAGTCCCTTAGGCTTTCTTTACACTTTTTATTTATTTATTTTGCTTTTCTAATTTGATAATTTCAAGTGATCTATCTTCAATTTCACAGATTCTTTGTTTCTTTTTTACATTTGAAAAAATTTTTTTGTGAGATTCTCATTTTGTTCATGCATTGTTTTCCTGAGCTTCTTTTTTTTTTTTTTTTTTGAGACAGAGTCTCACTCTGTTGCCCGGGCTAGAGTGAGTGCCGTGGCGTCAGCCTAGCTCACAGCAACCTCAAACTCCTGGGCTTAAGTGATCCTACTGCCTCAGCCTCCCGAGTAGCTGGGACTACAGGCATGCGCCACCATGCCCGGCTAATTTTTTGTGTATATATATTTTAGTTGTCCATATAATTTCTATTTTTAGTAGAGACGGGGTCTTGCTCTTGCTCAGGCTGGTCTCGAACTCCTGACCTCGAGCGATCCACCCGTCTCGGCCTCCCAGAGTGCTAGGATTACAGGCGTGAGCCACCGCGCCCAGCCTTCCTGAGCTTCTTGATCACCTTTATGATGAATATTTTGAATTCCTCATCAGGTGATTCATAAATCTCTACTTCTTTAGGGTTGAATTCTGGATACTTAGTTTATTGGGCTATGTTTTACTGTTTTTTTATGTGCCTTATAACTTTGTGTTGGGAATCTGTAAATTTGAACAAACTATCATCTGTCCCATTCTTTATTGACTGGCTTCATTCAGGGAAAGGCATTCACTAATCAGCCGTGGTAGGGAGTTTGGGGGCCCTGTTGACCTTTTCTGTGAATGTGTTTTGTCTAGCTTTGTGCATATAATCTCCCAATTAGATGAATGGGCCAGTTTCTTTTTTCATGAGCTCATATTCTCTTTCTTTCTCTGGTATCTGTCTGTGGTACTACAGGTTCTCTGGAGTGGCCATAAGCTGCCCAGTTCTCTTTTGTTCTCAGTGGTTTCAGTCTTCTAGATTATGCTGGGTTCTGTCAGCCCTCTCACTTGGCCAAGAAGGAAATCAGTCCCTTGTGAACTCCCTCCTCAAAGACAAAAAATTGAATATACCTCCAACTCTTTCCCTTCTGGGGTGAATTGAAAGTTTTCTCCTGCTTGTCCTGCACTGAGCCTGGGGAAACAGATTCAGTGAGACTGGTTTCATACTTTCCTACAATGTAGAAACTTCTTAATTGATTTCTGGATTTCACACAAAGGAAATTGGTTCATGGGTTGTTGTTGAGTAGGTTTTCTCCATTGGAGAAAGCAAGGTCTGGGCCTTTCTATTCTATCTTGCTGTCATCTCCTCACATTGTTAATTCTTTTCATTGGTACGCAGTATTTGATTGTACAACCATAGAGAGGTTTGTTTATTCATTCAACTTTTGCCAGAAGACAGAGTGACTGAGATGATACAATACTCCTCATTATTAATTCATAAATTATAGGTTTCAATTGTATATTTTCGTGACTTAAAATTTTAACTTCCATTTCTCTTGTTATTAATGGGCTTGAGCATATTTTTGTATGTTTAAAATCCAATTTTTTTAATGACCTGTCACTTCATGTCCCCTTTTTATTAGACGTTAGCATTTTTTTAAAGCGATTTATATAATTACAAGTTAGTCCTTTTTGATAAGTTATTTGTCTTACCTTTTAAAATTTTCTCTTGACTTTATTTATGGTAGATTTTTTCCATGTAGATTTTTAAATTTTATGTCATTTAATTAGCAATTTTTCTTTATGACTTTTGGGGTATATGTTATATCTAGAAAAGCACTCCTCACTGAAAGGATAAACAAACAGTACAAAACAAAATCTTTCTCATTTTTTAATATAGAATTTTGTGGTTTTAATCTTTGAGTTTGAATTTTGATTCATCTAGAATTTATTTGGCTTTAGAGAGTAAGATAGAGTTTGAAATTTATTTTTTTCCCAAGTGGCAATTGCTTTGCCCAAACACCACTTATGAAACAATGTATCTTTTCTAGCTTATTTGACATTTCAACTTTATCTTAATTAAATATATTGGAGTTTATTTCTGTATAGCATATTTTGTTCCATTTGGCACATATGGCTTGGTACTCCACGAACTTTAGAGCATTAGTGATTATAGCTTAATGATATGTTTTAACATCTGGTAGAACTAGTTCTGCCACATTACCTCTCCAGAGTTTTTCTGGCACATCTTATTTGTTTATTTTTCATATACATTTAGAGTCAGCTTGTCTAGGTAAAATAAAAAATTCTAATGGCATTTTAATTTTGATTCCATTAAGCTGTTAGATTCACAAACTGACAAAAATATTAACATCTTTATGATAGTGAGTTCCTCTCTCCTTTTCATTTATTCAAGTCTTCCTTTATTTTAAAATTTTCTTAGATCTTGTTTATTTCATATTAAGTTCATTTCAAGTGTTTTATCTCTCTTTTGGTATTTTTCTTTATTATATCCTCTAACTGGTTGATATTTGTGTTAAGGAAGGCTATTGATTTTCTGTTGGATTAATCTTGTACCTAGACACTGTACTAACTTCTCATTAATTATAATAATATTGCTGAGTTTGTTATTTGTTTTTTAACCTTATGGTAGCTTTTTTTCATATGAAATTTTTACATCCTTAGGGTATATATTTTATTTGCTCTTTAGTGTAAGTCATATTTCATGTAAATGATAATAATTTATCATTTTCTTTCTAATTATTATGTCAATTGTTTATTTTTCTCATCTAATTGTCCTGTCTGTCATCTCCGGTTGAAATAAACTCATATCATAAAAAAGATAGAAGCCTAAAAAGATGATTCTTGAATCCAAGAGAAATTAAAAAGGCATTGTTATAAAATAGTTAGAATAAAAAATAAAGTGAAACTGTGTATCAGATCCTTAGAAGTACAGTCAAACTAGTGATTGGGAAGAAAAAAATAATCTAGAATATTTTTATTTTTAAAGAAGAATATACTAAAATTAAAATAATTAGGCAACCAAAATAAAAAGTTATGGAAAAGTAAAACAAATTTAAAGAAAGCAGAGTGAAAAAATTAGAGTTAAAATAATGAAGTACAAAAGAGAAAACACCTGTTAAATAAATATGGGAACAGATTTTTAAAAATCAATGATTATAATAAATAATATAATAAATAAAAATATACCTGAAATATTGCTAAAAGCAAGCACTTATGTGGAACTTTCTGTCTGCCAGGGAGTCTTCTACATTTTGATACATAGTAACTCATTAACTCCTCACAAAACCATTATAGGTAGGTACTTAATAATTCTCATTTTGTAATAGAGGAAACTGAGGACCAAAGAGATTAAATAATTTGTTCAATATTGAATAATCAATAAGAGGTAGCATTTGATTATAAACCCAGGCAATATGGCTCCAGAATTTACGTGCTGTACCACTATGATATCTGGCCACTCAAACTTATATATCTTGCTCCTTGTAATGAGAGAAAAAAATTATGATAATTTAAACTATATTGCTATAAAAATTACAAAGGAAAAATTTTAAACAGTCAAATATTTTAATGTGAATTCTCGATATTTTTTGTAATCTCTTATACAATTGATCATATGGTGGATTGCTTTTGTTTATGATAAAACAGATAAAATCCTATATGAAAGCATACATGGCTTCAGAAGCCCTGATGAAGGTGTTGGGGCCTAACTCTAACACAATTCTAACAGTTGTGTATCACTCATGTTCTTTTCTACATTAATTAGTTGTAGTTGGAGACATAATTTATTATATCTCCATGAAAGAGTTCACCTTCAAAAGATTAAAAAAAAATACTATTGAAATGTTGGCATGCTCTCTCTCTCTCTCTCTCTCTTTTTTTAGGCCAACAGCCCTGTTATAGCCCAGGGAGAACCCTGGTGAAAATATGAGGAAGTAATTCTAACGTAAAGTTCTCAATAAGGGAGTGGAGACCGAGAATCTGCTGGTGTAAAGCCTTTTCCTGGGGACCTTCACAGCACTTGGGTCCTGCAATCATGCCTTTAAATGCAAATTTCATGGTGACCTTTTAAAGACAAAAATAGTTTTTTGTTATCCTTTCTCTCTTTCTTCATTTTTCTTTTGTCACATTTTCATGTTCAACTGTTTCTGTGCATCTTTTAAAGCTCCCAAGAGATCACCTCTGCCCCTTAGCCATCAGCAAGTGCTGCCGGAGGAGGCTGGGGTGGATGTAAGGGAGCTGTGCGTTTTCCCCAAAGACTAGCAGTGTGTGTAGCTTAAGCAGCTACAAAATTGGCTACATTAAACATCAGTAGAATTGAAAAGAATATGAGATGACTTCGCTCTAAAAATGAAAATAATTAAAAAATTCCCTAATCACTTTGGGAACAAAAAGAACAAAACCAATATTGTAACTTTCTACTGTAAATGTAAATGCTTTTCATTATATGTCATATTCATTTTGAGATTTTTATGCCTTAAGATAAAAGTATTATATTTTCTTATCCCCTCTTCTCATTATGTTCTGTTTTTCCATTTCCTTTTTATTTCTTATACATTTTCATTTCATTTTGTTGAATCCTGAGCAGGTAGATGTTAACTGAAGGTCTGCCACACTGGATTGGGGTAATATGAAATTTTTGAGCACTTTGACAAGCAAATTTTTTCAAAGAAAAATTGCAATTTCATATGAACATGTCTTTTATTTAAGACAGTAACATAATAAAATCAACACAGGCATACCTCTGAGATATTGTGGGTTCAGTCCCAGACCACTGCAATAAAGTGATTACAATGAGTCTCACAATTTTTTTGTTTCCTGGTGCCTATAAAATTATGTTTTCACTATACTGTAGTCTATTAAGTAAACAATACCCTTATGTCTAAGAAATGTATATACCTTAATTAAAATACTTTATTGCTACAAAATTCTAATGATTAGCTGAGCCTTCAGTGAGTCATAATCTTTTTGCTTGTTGAGGGTTGAGGATCTTCCTTGACATGTTTAAGGCTGCTGATAGATCAGTGTGGTCATTGCTAAAGGTTGGGGTGGCTGGAGCAATTTCTTAAAATAAGACTATAATGAAGATTTCCCTGTATCATGAGATGGTATTTCATAGCATTTTATTCACAGTAGAACTTTTTTCAAAATTGGAGTCAAAGATCTCAAACCCTCCCTCTGCTTTATCAATTAAGTTTATGTAATATTCTAAATCCTTTGTTGTCATTTTCACAATGTTTACAGAATTTTTACCAGAAGTAGATTTTATGTCAAGAAACTATGTTCTTTGCTCATCCATAAAAAGCAACTCCTTATTCCTTCAAATTCCATCACATCTAATTCTAGTTTTCTTGCTATTTCTACCACATCTCCTGTGATTTCTTCCACTGAGGTTTTGAACCCCTCAGATTATCTGTGAGGGCTGAAATCAACTTCTTCCAAACTCCTGTTAATGTTGATATTTGACCTCTTTCCAGGAATCACAAATATTCTTAATTTGATCTAGAATGGTGAATCTTTTCCAGAAGGTTTTCAATTTACTTTGCCCAGATCCATCCATCACAGGAAACACACTGTGACAGCTATAGCCTTACAAAACGTATTTCTGAAGTAATAAAACTTCAAAATAAAAATTACTCCTTTATCCATGAGCTGCAGGCTGGATATTGTGCTAGCAGGCATGAAAACAACATTAATCTCCCCGTGCATCTATATCAGAGCTCTTGGGTAATCATGTGTATTGTCGTCAATGAACAGAAATACTTTGAGAGGAATCTTTTTTTCTGAGCAGTGGTTCTTGACAATAAGCTTAAAATATTCAGTAAGCCATTCTGTAAACAAATGGGCTGTCATCCAGGCTTTGTTGTTTCACTTTGAGAGCACAGGCAGAGTAGATTTAGCATAATTCTTAAGAGACCTATGTTTTGGGGTATGGCAAATGAGCATTGGTTTCAACCTAACGTCACCAGCTGCATTAGGCCTAGCAAGAGAGTCAGCCTGTCCTTTGAAACTTTGAAGCCAGGCATTGACTTTTCTCTAGCTATGAAAGTCCTAGATGGCATCCTCTTTTAATAGAAAACATTTTCATTGACATTGAAAATCCATTGTTTAGTGTAGCCACCCTCAGTAATTATCTTAGCTAGATCTGCTGGATAACTTACTGCAGCTTCTCCATCGGCACTTGCCGGTTCACCTTGCACTTCTGTATTTTGAAAATGGCTTCTTTCCTTAAGCCTCATGAGCCAACCTCTGCTAGCTTCAAATGTTTCTTCTTCATGCTCTGGTTTAAGCTTTGGCTTAAGAAAATGTTATGACTAGTTAGATCTATTCACATTACTAAAACTTTCTCCATATCAGCAATAAGTTTGTTTCACTTTCTTATCATTGATGTATTCACTTGAGTGGCACTTTTAATTTCCTTCAAGAATTTTTTGTTTGCATTTACAGCTTGGCTAAGTGTCTGATGCAAGTGGTGTAGCTTTGGGCCCACCTCAGCTTTCAACATGCCTTCCTCACTACACTTAATTACTTCTAGCTTTTGATTAAAGTGGGAGATGTGCAACTCTTCCTTTCACTTGAACACTTAGAAGCTAGTGTGGGGTTATTAAATGGCCTAATTTCCTTATTGGTTGTATCTTATGTTATAGGCTCAAGGAGAGGTAGAGAGATGGGAATGGCTGATTAGTGAAACAGAACACACAACATTTATCCATTAAATTTGCTGTTTTATATGGACGTGGTTCATGGTGTCTTGAAACAATTACAATCTTGACATCACAGATCACTGATCAGAGTTCATCATACCAGATATAATAATAATGAAAAATTATTGCAATATTGTAAGAATTCCAAAATGTGACACAGAGACACAAAGTGAGCACATGCTATGGTGCCAATAGACTTGCTAGATGCAGGGTTGCCACAAACCTTCAATGTGTAGAAAAGGCAATATCTGCAAGTGCAATAAAATGAAGTATGCTTGTATATTACCCTAATAGTTTTATATTGCATATTATAGAGCTTTAGAAAAGGAAATTGAATATCATGAAATGTTTTTATTTTAACAAACGCATCTGAATCAATTGGTTCAAATCATGGAATTCTACTCAGCCACAAAAAACAATGGTGATCTAGCACCTCTTGTATTACCCTGGATAGAGCTGGAACCCATTCTACTAAGTGAAGTATCCCAAGAATGGAAAAACAAGCACCACATGTACTCCCCATCAAATTGATATTAACTGATCAACACTTATGTTCACATATAGTAGTAACATTCATCGGGTGTTGGGCAGGTCAGAGGGGAGGAGGGGATGGGCATATTCACACCTAATGGGTGTGGTGCGCACCATCCGGAGTATGGACATGCTTGAACTCTGACTCGGGTGGGGCAAAGGCAATATATGTAACTTAAACATTTGTACTCCTGTAATATGCTGAGATTACAAAAAAATAACTTTTTCTGCAAAAATAAATAAATAAATAAAATAACTCCAATAATCCTAGTAAAAAAAAAATTTAAAAGATGAGAGGAAAATATTATCTTGGGGGATTTATGTACATACATAATTGTAATTTGAAAGCTTTTTAGCTTTTTGGACTACTGATTATCATTACTAATATTTTGAAATATTTTCTTGCATCTAGACTATAGGGACCTGAAATATACCTTCTTCAACTCACATAGCTGCAGAAGAAACTTGATTTACTGCAAATACATTAAAAAATGAGAACTTAAGTATAAAATATTTTAAATTAGTGATAAAATTTTCATAGAAAAACAGATTAGTAGGATATTTACTAACATATTAATAGTACTTATTTTCCAAGTAGTAGAATTCATGGTAATTGTAATTTTTGTTTTTTCTGCTTTTCAGTATTTTCCTTGTTTTATACAGAGAAATTCTATTGCTTTTTCAATGGACACACACACGTACCCTCCTCCCTCTCTAGAAATATTAAAGTAGAGAATCCTGAAACCTTGACTACCATTACTGATTTGAATCACCCAAAAAGAAATTATTTCATTGAATGAATATTTACTGAGCACCTATGATATGCTTGGTACTGTTCTAAGTGCTTGATATACAGCAGTGAACAAAACAGACAAAATCCATGATTTCATTGATATATCATTCAAGTGTTGGCAGAGAGAAAATGAGTAATGTATTAGGTGACAATAAGTGCAAAAATAAAGCCAGATAAGAGAAGATCAGCCAGAGAAGGGGGCAGAGTGGAGAGTGGGTAGAGCAGGATGCTCTCTAGGTCCAGTGGTCTGGAAGGACTCTAGGCCAAGACTTGAATGAGTTAAGGGAGAGGACAGTGCAGCACTTTATGCATGAGTGTGTGTATTTGTGTGTGTACACACACTTGTATGTAGGAGGATAGTATGGATAAACTAGATTGAGCAGGAAAGATTGTGGAAAAAGATGACTGAAAGAAGTAGACAGGGTTCAGATTCTGCAGTGATATGGGCAGGCATTTTTAGATTTTGAGAGGTTAGTGAAAAGAATGCTTTTTGAAAATAACCTCTTGGTGCAAGAGTAGATGCAGGTAACAATGTTAGAAGCAAGAGATGGTGGTAGCTTATGCAGGCAGCAATGATGGAGGTAGTGAGAAATGGTGAGATTTTGTGTGGATGATTTTAGGAGAGAATATTCCTGGTTTGAGGATCCATGAGTACCTTCTTAGTTTAAAGATTTAAAATTTTAGGTTGCTAATTCTGGTTCTCCAAGGCTTATTGATATCTCTGGAATGACATTTAAAGGCACAGTGTGACAGGTCAGATTGAAGAATTTAATCTAATTGATGAGCACATATAGATACAGCTAGAATCACTCTTATTTGAAGGTATGTTTTGAGTATATATACACATATACATATATATACATACACACTTTTTTTTTTACCTTTTAAAATGCTTTTTTTCATGTGATGACTCTGAATCATTGTCAGTAAAAGTTATCACAGAGGATAGCCTACGATGAATGACAAAGCAGACCTGAGACACTTATTTCTTAGACTGGAGCTTAGCTTTAGAAGCATGATGCTATTATAAATGTTTATATTTCATTTAAAACAAATGATTGATGAAAAGTAATTATCTCTTCTTATGGACAGGTATTCACTTATGTTATTGCTGAAACATTTTAATAAAATGGATTCTTAAAATAGGGTCAAAATTTTCACAAAAATGGATAATCTTTTAGCTGGAATTTTATAGAATGGCAATACTAATTACTGTCTGCACTGAACTTAAATGAATGATACTTTTGGTAAATACAGGTTAATAATGAAATAAACTGAATGAATTTTGAAGGTCAGCTACAAAAATAGCTCTCCCTTGTAAGGTGGAAAACATTTGTCATTTTCCTCCCACCGATATTTTTATTTATTGCTATTTTGGGTACATATTATTATGTTGAATGACATCATTCTTCTTTACTTCCATTTCAGAAGAAAATACTTGAGTGACTATTTACAAAGCAGAAATTAAAATGACTCACATGCTTGTTTGCATTTTCCTCAACAGAAAAATTACCAAGGGTTTGGCTGGCTTTTTTTAGTGTCTACTTTTTGCTCCCATGATGATTATCATAGGAAATGGTGTATGTAATCTACATTCAAATTGTATAGTTCAGAATTTGAGGCTGATAATCTGGAATGCAAATCAAAAGGAATGATTTGGCATCTGAAAAGTTCTTTACATAAAAGCAAAAGGAGTATCAGTTCTGTAAAGTAGTTCCATTTTTTTCATCATAAAAATGGTATGGTTACACTTTTCAGAATTTATTGTATTTGTCTTGTATTTATGCTCATTAATTTGTGCACATTAAATGGAGTTCTTTTTCTTTTTATTAAATGACACCTATGATTAGATAGTTTTAGTAGAATAGACTTTTTTTCACAACATAATAGAACTTTAGCCAGAAAGAACGGAGGAAAAGGCAAGGTATTTATCAGAAAATAATCATCAAGGTGAATAAAAAGACATTCTTTCTCGAACAGCATGTTTTCACTCTGTCACCACCTTCCTCTCTTTTCCTTTGGCTTTTTCTCTATAGCAGCCCATGATTAATGACTGCAGTACTGCTTTATTGTCTCAGTCTCATTCACTTCAGGTGGCACAAAAAGCTCCTTATGATTCCATCCGATTGACTCATTTAGCATTTTTTCCATCCAGACTGCATTGAATATACATTCATTCAACTATCAATTAGCAAAAATTCTGTAAAACACTGTGCTTAGCAGTTTATTGACAGGTGGCACCAGGGATTCTCTGCTTGGTTCCTTGCTTTGTGGACATTTTCTCTATTGATTTCCAACATTTGAGGGTTTTAGCCAATCATTAAATGTTATATGATATTGGCGGAAAATAACTTCACTTTGCCATCATAATCTTTGGAATTTCCCTGGATTGTCTAAGCTTGGGTATAAGAATTACTGCTGCAATGGTAACATCAAAAATAATTTGTTTTTTCCGTATTTATCTAGTGCCTACCTTCTGCCAGGCGCTGGCCTGATGAAACCGTGAGGAACAAGCTTGTGTTCACATTTTGTGTGAATTCTATCTACTTAATCTCACATTCCCTGTTAGCTGTGTTAGTGAATACATTTCAAACCTAAACTTTTATAAATATGTTTCCTTATTCTTCCTATAGAGTTGTTTTCC
This sequence comes from Eulemur rufifrons, assembly GCF_041146395.1. NCBI lineage: Eukaryota > Metazoa > Chordata > Mammalia > Primates > Lemuridae > Eulemur > Eulemur rufifrons. The sequence goes on along the minus strand of NC_090989.1, from coordinate 97,923,579 downwards.
CTTTAGTTCTCCAGAGTAGCTTGGAAGCTTATGATAGTGGTTAACCTCTGATCAATATTATTCACTTAGCTTAACTAAAGGGAAACCACAGAGCATATAAAATGTGGCTTTTCAGGTGGAGGACAATAAACCTCACAATGGAGGCTTTTAGTAGCCTAATGTCAACAAAAGACCACACTCCAAACATCACTTCTGGAGACAGACAAATATTTTTATCACTAACAAAAGGATTTGCTTGATGTTTTGGATATCCTTCCATCAATCTTCTTGCATAGATAAACAGAAGTTTTTCTATTTTAGCATTCTTTGGACAGCAATAACAAAATAAAAACTCATTAAAAAATGTCCTAAAAGAGAATATTACCCAAATAATGAGGTAAAGACAAGTCAAATATCAGTTATCGTCAAGGATGCTATAATACACATTGTAGAAATACAAATGGGAAACCCATTTTTTCACAAAATGAGGATTGCCAGTTGAGTTCATTTATTCATTACGTATTTGCAGTATTTCTGCCGACTTCCAACAGTCCTTAATGCTATAAATCCATTCACTGTAATTATAACTAATACCTAGAATCTCAAAATCTGAGGCAATTTTTCAGATAATAGAAAATGATAAAACAACAACATGAACAAAACCAGAAAATTATGAAAAAATAGTTTTCTAGCATTTCTAAAGGAGATCAATTGAAGTTTGAGCCCAATTTCACCAGATTGTGTGTATGGATTAAATGCTCCATATGTACATTCTTCATTTTATATTACATGGTGGTGAAAATCCTTCAGAGAACATTAGATAAACCCTGACCTTGGTACTACAATACCAGGCACAGTGTCTGACATAAAATAAGCTCTTGATAAATAGTTGTTGAAGGTATGCCTGAATGAAGATATGAATGTATTAAATTAGGATTCTATTAAAATAGGCAAATCATAGATTCTAGCTCAGATATATATAATCATCAATTATGATGCATCACATGCAAACACTGCTCCTTTTCCAGAGAAGTTTCTTTTAGTCAGTTCAATTCTATTTAACACAGTGTTGGCACCAATTGTCTAAAGATGTGTTTCCTATTTCCCACAAGGCATATATTATGTTGATGGATCAACAGGAGATCAACATGAAAAAACTCAACCCGGTTTCTCAATAGACATCATTACTTGAATCAATTCCAAAAACATTTGCTCTGGCCATATATAAATGTAATTTTAAAAATTCAAACATTAATGTAAATTACTTTTGAATTATCTAACATTTTGGTTTATCTACATCTCCATTTGTGTAGATAATTCAGAGTTGGTATTTTATATTCATGGTTATTGTTTGAGTACTTGAGTGAGATTATTTTTAAATGCTATCATTTACTACTGGAAACAGAATTAAATGCTACACTTTTGTGTCCACTGTGATGAGCAAATTTTAATTCTCTCACTGATTTATAAGTTATTATGTAACAGCAGCATTTCTATATTGTCAAAAAGCAATCTCAAAAATTACCTATGGAAAACAATGTACAAAATAAAAAGCTTCTGAGCTCATGGGGTTTTAGTTCAGTCTCTTCTTATGCTATTTAAATTTCTTCAACTAGGGTTGTACGATAAACCCTCACTTAATGTGGTACATAGTTTCTTGGAAATTGTGACTTTAAGCAAAACAAACTGCAGTAGCTCCTTGAGTAACATTGTTTCCTTCAACATCATTTTGTTGTAATGTTGATGAGAAAAAATGGTTTTGTTATATATTATTTGGCTTAACGTCACAGTTTCCAAGAACCTATTGATCACATTAAATGAAGACTACTGTATATATTTTCATTATGTTATTTTTGGAAAGTAATATTGCTAATCAGTCTATGAAGTTATGAATTTTCCTTGTAGAAATATCAGCTAATTGTTAGGTAAAGATAAGGAGGGAGGAAGAGGAACAGATGGCATCAGGAGATGATTTTTCTATAATAGGAGGAACAAATTGACCAGAGGGGGCTTCCAAGAAGGAACAGATGCCTTGACCAGGGGGTTTCCAAGGACTGAACTGATGTTTTGTCTACGACAGGGGGTCTCCAAGGACTGAACAACCAGGGAGAGGCACAAAAACCATAAAGTGTAAATATGATCAAGGCCACAAAAGGGGGTCTTTGGACCATGCGGACAGTTAAGGTGACAGTGACCCTAAGTGACCTACCCTCATTAGCATAGTAAAAATTACACCTGCCCACACCATGACAGTTTACAAATGCCATGGCAACCCCTGGACATTGACTTACAAGGTTAAAAATGGGGAGGACTCACCATTCTTGAAACTCTCCACCTCTTTCCCAAAATATTCATGAATATTCCACCCCCAGGTTAACATATTATTAGGGATTAGCATAAAAAACAGACCCTAATTGTTGGATGATGCTATTCCTCATTGGAACAGTCCACTCTCTACCAACTTTTAGGGTATACTATAGTTTCTATACTCTGTGTTTAAACTCAGGGTCATCTCCACTCATGGAGATAGACCTGTTCCTTCTCTGGAATGTACTTTCTCTTTGCAATAAAGGCTGCTCATGTGAATTGCTTTGTACTTATGATTGTTCTGTCATATTGGCCCTGTTTGTGATTCTTCTAAGCAAGGAGCCAAAGAACCAGGAAAAACACACAAACCTGATATAATCAACTAAGAGTACAAATGTTTATAGCAGCACAATTCACAATTGCAAAGTTGTGGAAACAACCCAAGTGCCCATCAATACATGAGTGGATTAATAAAATGGGGTATATGTATACCATGGAGTTCTACTCAGCCACAAAAAACAATGGTGATCTAGCACCTCTTGTATTATCCTGGATAGAGCTGGAACCCATTCTACTAAGTGAATTATCACAAAATGGAAAAACAAGTACCACATGTACTCCCCATCAAATTGGTATTAATTGATCAACACCTATGTGCACATACAGTAGTAACATTCATTGGGTGCTGGACAGGTAGTGGGGGAGGAGGGGATGGATATATTTATACATAATGGGTGTGGTGTGCACTGTCTGGGGGATGGGTATGCTTGAAGCTTGGACTTGGATGGGGCAAAGGCAATATATGTAACCTAAACATTTGTACCCCTGTAATATGCTGAAACAAAAAGTTTTGGTTGTTTTCATCTTATAATTGATGGTTCAGACATAATTGACAAATCACTATTTCCCAAAGCAAAGTGTCAGTGCAGCAGTCTATCATAACTCAAAATCTTTCTTATAACTTTTTAGAATTTTCTATTCCATGTAAAATATAAGGCAATAAAAGAACCTGTTGTTTATACATTGATGCTGATGAAAACAAATAGGTTGTGCTTTCATGTTTCAGGTGCTCTGTCATTTCCCTTCTTGCTCCGAAATGGAAAGGAGAAAGGAGAGATGGAGTACACCAAGAGATGGGAATTCTAACTCAGTCACTCTCTGTGTAGCCTGAGGAAGGCACAGAGTCTCCCTGGGCTCACTGGTAAAACAAGCATATTCAATTAGATTTTAAAATGAGTTTTTGTTCAATAATAAGATAGGGGCTCTCTTTCATGAGGGGTTAAAACTCTCAAGTCTTTTGCAATGCTTAGATTCTCCTATTATTTCTTCTCCCTCGTCCTCGCACTTCCTTGGCCTCATACTGTGTAATGCCCTTCACACAGAAAGGTGGTCAGGAGCCCATGCACTTTCCCTTCTTTGCTGTCTATCCTACTCCTCCCATGGAAGCCACATACTGCTGGGTCCTCTTAAGTGTACTTACTTTCCCATTTACCCAAAGGATTGAAAGTAACAGAGGAAAAGGTTCATTTTGTTTTCTAGTAATCCAAAGAACTCAGCATTTTGCCTGGCAAGTAGGTGCTCTAAAAAATGTGTTGAATGACGAAAACATGTCCAAGTGTTCTGCATCTTTAATCTTTCTTGTGTGATGCTTTCCTTTGCCAAGAGTGCAAATCTCTGCTTGTTCTAATGTTATCTTAGCAAAGGGGAAGAACTTCCTTATGTAAATGCATTGCTAGGAGCTATGTAAATGCATTGCTTAAAACTAAGAGCAGCAGTAGAATCAATACAGGAGGATATTTGCATGGTGCCAGTTAACAAAGGGAAAACTCTAAGGAGAAAGATGGGTCCAAGGCAGATCTCTTTAGGGACTTTTTTCTTTCTTGAACTATACAATGTTCCTCTGTAAGGATAGGGATTTTTTTTCTGCAATACATCTCTAACAACCACAACATATTCTGGAACTATGGGATAGAATATTGCATATTTTCTGTTCTAGTTGACCTAATATTATAATATTATTGATATGTTATTAAGTTATTTTTAAAACATGTGATTGAAAAAATGTTTTTTTCATATAAATAGTAAACATTGGGAAACAACAAAAACTCAGGAATCACTCACCTTTCATTTTACATATTGAAAATAAATAGAAACTGAAATAATTTGAGTCTTACCCAGAGTCTCATAGTTAATCACAGAGACTTGTCTTCTTGAACTCCATTTCCACCTTATTAATTCCACATCCTGTGACCTAACATATTTTTGTATGCTTCTGTGACATTACAAAGACTTTTTTCCCAGTGGAATATCATTTCTGTTGTCACAATGAAAGTCAAAGGGAATAATTTTATTTATGAAATTAGGTTTATACACTACTTACACAAACTGACTGCCATGTTGTAAAGTAAAACACATTTGCATTTATTTTTTCACCTCTAAATGGGTCATCCTATTTGGCTCCTCTTTTAGGATTTGTCATATATTTTTGCAAAGAATATTCAGAAAGAGTAATTTTCATTTGTTAAATGGCCATAGCAGCCACAGGAACACACGGTAAGCATCCTGTCTCCCTTAACCAAACATCTGAATTCAAAGAACCAGGTGCAACCCCGCAGTGTGACATTCTGCAATGAGTTTTTTGGCTCTAATGGCAACACAGCTCAGCTGAGCAGCAGTGAGAAGAGAATGCCTACAAATCCGAGCCACACCGTTTCTTTTTTTTTTTTTTTTTTTTTTTTTGTAATTGTCACTCCAATGAACATATTGATGCCTGGGCATTTCCAATCCCTCAGTAGTCCATTTTGCCTTCCCTACCTCCATTTTATCCTTCTCAGAATTTTGCTTGATTAAATAATTGACAATAATTATCAGACAAGGGAATGCTCATCATTGTTGTAAATGTATCATGTTCATTTTCCAATTAGAATCAAATTTGTGATTTCAAGACAGGGACATGAATTGTGAATATAATTTTGAAGTAAATATACATTAAAATAATTTGTTGTGTAGAATATTTCTTTAAATGTACCCTCATGATCCAATTCCCTCCCAAAGTCTCCACCTCCTAATGCCATCACATGTGGGGGTTAAGATTTTAACATATGAATATTGGGTGGACATAAATGTTCAGTCTATAGCAGTGACAATCTGGTTAAGATGTTTTCTTGAGATTCAGCTTGATTTCTCTGGCTCTTCCTGAAGAAGAAAGACAGGTCTAAGTGTAGCTGAAACACCATCCAAGAAAATGTGCTATGCTTCTATTCCCTTTATAAATGCCTCATATTAAGAGATTGTGTGCAAATTTAGATGAACCATGTATGAAGCAAAATTGGAACAGGCTGCTTTTAAATCACTAAAGCCAGTCCCTTAGCCATTCTAAGTTTGTTTTTGCCCTGTGTGATGTATTTCATTAATGTGAATTTACACTCAAGGCAGATCGATAATTTAAATAAGTATGTTCTGATTGGAATTGAGAAGGATAGTTTAGATTAATGCTTATCAAATCTGGGGGTGCTTAGGAATCACCTGGAGAGTTTGCTAATACAGATCTCTGGGTCCTAGTAATTCTTGATTTAGTAGATCTGGGCTGAGGCTCCAGAATTTGCATTTGTAGTAAGATCTCAGGTGATATTGATGTTGCTTTCTATGGACCGTAGTTTGAGTATCACTGGCCTACACAACTTCCAAACATTGCTCTGATGATAGTGGTTTTTGTCTAAGGGGATTAGAGAACACAGGCCTCGTGTTAGTCCATGCACTGTCCCAGAGCTCTGCTTGTCTTCTTTTTCACAGATATCTGTTCTCTATTCTGTTTAGTGTTCTTTCTTGGAAAGGAATTTTTCTGAGATTCCATTATTAAATATCTTCAATAAGCTCTCAAACTCTGGACTACCAAATAGAGGATGTCCCCCCTCACAGGTACACAGAGTGCTGAAAAATAATTACTAAAACACAGGCTATACAGGCTACTCATACTGACTTACATTTAGAAATTCTAGGATTTTGTGTGAAGAAGGCTTTCATTAATTGCCTGATATTTTAGTACGGCACCTGGCCTCATACCTGGGACACAGTGGGTCCTTAAAAATCATCATTGTCAAATGAGAAGTGGAATGACTGAACAGTTCTAAGCATTGTGGTTAAATTGCTTTTAGGCCTTTCCCTACACTGACAGGATAGATAAGAAAATGCTTTCTCATCTACTAATACAAATTTTATGCACTTTCTTGGCTAAATGGTACTACATTATTGCTTTGTGAAGTTGAATATGGCTTGGGGAGCCCCATCTGGGCAGGGAGTATATTTTTCATACATACTCAGGGGCAAATTATGTTTAGCAAAGTGTTAAAATGCCTTTCCTATTAGCTTAGCCCTGTCAAAGAGTTCGAATTAGGCAATTTTTCAAATTTAAAAATGCATTATACTCTCATTCTACGTTTCTTTTTGAACTTTCTGCAAATGCTTTTATAAGCATTATCTTGTTTTTCTGCATAACACTATTCAGAGGTGTATGACCAAGCAGTGTTATCCTCATTGTACAGGCACATAGAAGTTAATTGACTTTCTTCAGGTCATGAAGGAGTAGGGAAAGCCAGCAATAAAAGAAACATTAGCTTGATTTTTTAGAGTGTGAACACAGTGACTGCCACAAACTCCTAACCCTGTCCTTCCACCACCCAACACAAAATATCCTCTATCCAGGAGACCTGTTAAGAAATGGAGCTCGGGCCTCTGGAAAATTGTTTGCATGGATTACAGTAGGTAGAATTTAGGGTCAAGTAAAAGCATCATTCTGCCTGTAATTTCATAAAACATTAAAAAGCATTTTTTAGAGTAAAAAAAGAGATTTAAGTAATTCCCAAATCATAGAGAAGTTGCTTAAAATTGTTTATTATTTTGGTTTAAAAATTTGTATATGTCTTTTAGGCACCTAGGCTCACACACAAAACCTCATTTCTTTTAGAGTGTGTCCTGAATAATACTGGAAGGCAGCCTGCCGTGGGCCCCTTGTGCTTCCACGTGTCTTGCTAAGCATGCCAAAACTCCCAGGTCATGACCATTCTTTCATCCTGGACACTTATCTAGATTCTTTATGTAGCTGGCAATTCTGCAAAGTGAGATAATGCCTCACAGGAATGAATTACATAGTCCTGCAAAGTTCTCGGTCTCTTTTTGGACAAAGAACGGGCTTGCTTCCTGCTTGCTATAAAAGTGGCAGTTTTCTCAAGCTCAGGGTTCTGCAGCTACAGTGCAACCCTTTGTTTGCATAGCTATCTGGGTCCATCACGTTGAGCCCTGGACTTTGGGGCAAGGGAAACCAGCAGAAATATGCTGATACCCCTGCTATTGCTTTCGCTGTGCATAATAAAGTCCTGTGTCTGTGATCCAAAAGTCTCCTGTCTTCTGTCAACAGCCATGGGTCAGTGACAGGGTAGTTTGTGTGTTTATTCCAGTGGGAAATCAAATCTGTGACGTCTATTAATAGCTCTCTTTGATAGTGTAAAACATATTTAAATGAGGAAAAGTCCCTGTAGCTATACTTGGTTTCTTCCCAGTAGATCCATCCCAATCTTTAGGTTATTTTATGGAAAAAGTTTTATTTCAGGCTTATTATGATGTTGAATGAGTTAAATGAGGCTTTTGAAGGTAAAATTGCATAAAATGAGAGTGTCAGAAGTGCTAGATATTTGGCCTAGGAACCAGGAAGACATATTTTCTGCCTCTTGAGTCAATTATTTGGTGTCTGGTAGCAGCAATATCAATCAGGAGTTCTGGGTCTCAGACAGCCGTCACGAATGCAAATGTCTACTACTGTTTATAAGAGCTGAAGATCAACTCTGAACTGGGCTAAGGCACCATGGGCCAGACTAACAACAGTATTTGCTATAATAAGACATGATTATAAGGTATTGCTCCTCTGCTCTTGCCATTTTTGTCATGAGTAATCTGAAAGCAAGAGCTGTGTGGTGTTTATCCCTGTTCCTCTGCATCACCAATCATAATGCTTTCAACTTAGAGGTGTTTATTAAATGCCTGTCAAATAAATGAAATCAACAGCCTGATTCAAGGAGGCTGTATGTTATGGTCTGAAGTTAATCTGCCTCGGTTCAAATCTCAATTCTGTCACTTATTAACTGCATACTTGGTTAGTCAATTTCTTTAATCTCTTAGTGTCCTTGTTTGTAAAGATGAAATAATAATAGTACCTAGCTCACAGCTGTGAAACTTGAGACTCAGCAAATAATCAGAAGTTGTCAGTTGTTATTGGCACAAAAGTATTAAAACCACATAAAACTCCATTTCTAAAAAACCACTCTTGATGATTTGTTCTAAATTGTTTATAATAATTATTGGTCAAAATTTAGATTTATATTTTAGTATTTTAAGACCATATTTTAAGTCTTAAATCTAATTCATCATAAACTCACCTGATCTTTTGTTATTTTAAATGTGGATGCATACTCTCTTGTAGGCTGGATGAAATTTAAATATTAAGCTAGATTTTCATCTCTCATAATGATTACCCATTCTTTGGCAACATAAAAATCTTCCCACTCCTTTATGTACACATTTCCCCCGCATTCACCACTTGCCCAAAAGCATAGCTAGTTCTGAGTCAAAATCCACACCGTCTGTCAATTCAGTAGGCACAACATCTGGTTACTTCCATATTTACCATTTGTGGAGGTGAAAGTGGCATATTTCATTTGGAAAATGTGTCATTGGGTTCTGTAGATCCCCTACACACTCCTCCTCCTGAGGACATGTTTCCAAACTCTTCTTATTCCTACTTAAATTTTGAGATCTCCTAAAGAAAACTTTACTCCTAGATTGAGACTGTCTTCTTACCCATCATGTAGTTGTTTCATTTTACAGCACTCTTAAAAAGCATAATGTCTTCCTATAATATCTACAATCAACATAGATAATGTTATATTACTCAAATTGCGGGAAATCCATTATGCCCTATATATGGAGTAAATGAGCGGCAAATCTACACAGCTGCTGCTAACTACTCTTTTAGACTTCCCTATAGTTAAGTAATGAATCTTTATCGACTTCCTGAATAATTTACTCCTAAATGCATTAAATTGAATGTAAAAGGAAGTTTTACAAAATGAAGACAAACCAGTTCTGGGAGTTGGTGATAATCTTAAAACTTCTATAATGTTCTTCTTAAAAAAAAAAAAAAAAACTATAATTCAGTTTTTCTCCTCTGGTCTGAGCTTTAGATGATGTAAAAGCATTAGCCTTAAAAACACTTGAGAACAAGAAGAACAAATCTATAGTTACTGGTATGAGAGTAAAATCCAATTGAATACAAACAGGAGAGCAGAAGCTTCTGTAATTAGAATAAAAAGTGAGCTGGCCACACTAATTTTGCTTAATTAAATATTTATTTTAACCTGGTACCTTAAAAAGATCATTCATTGGAAAAAAAAAGTAAAGAGAAGAAAATCAATTTTACAGGCTTATCAAAAATAATGAAGTAATTGAATGAGGGGCTGACCCTAGGACAAACTTGTTATCAAAGCTCATGTTTGCAGCTATTCTCGATTTCATTTCTCCATTTTCAACAGCTCTTTGCTCTCTTGGTTCCTAATGATAATGTTCATGTTCTTCAAAACTCAGAGTTAGAGGGAGCCTTGGGAGTTCTTTAGTGATATTCTTTCATTTATTTTTTTAATTAGCCAAAACCACAGAACTTTATTCCTAGAATTGGACCAAGTATCTAAGAAAATGAGGCCAGATCAACCCAGCTGACATATGTGTCTTAGACAAGTTGGCTAGTTAGTGGCAGGCCACAAGTCTGAAACTAATCCAATTCTTAAAAACAAAAATCACTGTTTAATACCCAGGATCATCAAATGAAATCCTTTCTAGATAATCTTGGTAGAGGTCTTGCCTCAGTGTTCAAATCAGTGTCCTCTGATGGACCTAACACCTTTGAGCCCGGCTTTCCCCACATGTCTTCATAAATTTCCTGTCCTTACGTTCTCAAGGTGATGAATAACTAATAAGATAGAATGGGCAATAAATAAATATGTAATTCCTCACAGAGACTATTTTAATAAGGATTGCTGGGGATACAGATATTTAATGAAAAAGAATTCATTTCCCCTGACATTTCAGGTAATTTGATAAACCCACAAAGGATATTTTTGAAAAGGCTAGCTACTCAGTAGCTCTCAGTTTGGAGCTATCAGGAAGATAACAACTGAGGCTACTGAGATAACTAATGAGGCTATGCATTCAGTCAGTTTACAAGAAAGGGTTACAGCTGTGCTCCGATAAACAAAGAACAATTATTCACACGGCGCAGCTAAAACTGTACAGTTTACCATCCTTAATCACTGACGCCTTTATTCTTTGGTGACAATTGATTTACTCTCTTTACAAAAGATGAGAATTCTAAGAGTCAAATATTGAGTTTTGAAAGACCTGAGTTAAAAAACAGCATGGCAGTGTAATTAAATCCTACTCATGGCTCTAACAGAGAATAGAAATTATCATCCATTGTTGCCTAGACTCTTGTCTATTTCAATTTTATTTCCATACCATCATTTAAATCATCGAAAAATGATATTGCACAATACCCATATTTTGTCACTTAAATTCTATGGCAACTGTCTGTTTCCTTGAGTATATTTTATCAACAACTGTCAGCTCTTTGAAAACTGGCATGAAGTTGATTAACTGTTTATCTCCAGTTAAGCAGTGGTCCCCAACCTTTTTGACACCAGGGACTGTTTTCATGGAAGACAAGTTTTCCACGGACTGGAGAGGGAGAGGGGATGGTTTTGGGATGATTCAAGTGCATTACATTTATTGTGCACTTTATTTCTATTATTATTATGTTGCAATATATAATGAAATAATTATATAACTCACCATAGGTTGGGGACCCCTGTCTTCCAACACAGAATAGGAGCTGCTCAAAACTTTTCTGTTTAATAAAATAACCTATACTAATTACTTTGATAAATAAGAAAAGAAGTACATCATATAAAATAAGAGGTCAGCTCTTTTTCCTTATTAAAGCTGTTCTGATTTTTGGTTAGCTTCTAATTCCTTTATAACATGTATTTTGAAAACAGCAACTGTCTACTTCAATTGGAAATATCCCCATCCCTGATTAAACAGAATAATTTAGTTTGGTGATTCACTTGTTTTTACGTACTATAAATAGACATACGAATTTATTTTATAAAGTGAAAAGAATTATTCTGATAGAATAAATAGAACAAAATATGATTGTGTATTCTTAAGAAAAAGACAGAAGGCTTTATATCTTTCTAGTTCTTTGACCTTTCAAATAAAAGCGATAAAATGCTCTTTTCCCAAAGTTCTTCTGATATCAGAGCAAAAAGGATATGTCACATAAAAACAGCACTCAATGATATGTACAGACAATATAATACATCATAGAAGTTCTGTGTATGATGAAATATGAGAACAATAACCTGTCTTTTAGAAAAGACATAGGCTGAGGAGATTATATTCACAGATAAATTTATTTTCTTAAAAAATTTAATTGGAAAAATTCTAATACACACACACACACACACACACACACACTCGTGTGTATGCGTATTCCTGTCAGCCATCCAGCTCATTTGCCTTTGGTTACTAGCAGCTCAGCTAATAACCAAAGGCAAAATTTAATCTTGACATTAGCAAATTATATTTATTTATAAGATGAAAGTAGTGATTGGGTTTAATTACAAAGAAACTTTTGTTAAAAGGAAACAAATAACAATGTGTTTACCTCAAATTTGCTTGTTTATAAGAAAAATGGAAAGTTTTGAGGGAAAGTTAACATTAATACGTCATTTTAAATCCTTAATTTGAAATGTTTATTTGAATTAATCACACAATAAGAAATGGTATGAAGTACTAGAGAGGGAAATAGGCTGGGAGTCAAAAAACTTAATTCTAGATACATCTCTACTACTAATGAAGTATAAGGCTTTAAGTAAGTTAATTTTGTTGGTCCCCAGCAAGTACTACTGATTCTTCATGGTAAATATTTCTCAGTCTTATAAGGATTTTTTATTATCTGTATTATTACAGATTGATAACTGCTGTCACTGGCTTTAATCCACTGTCTCTCTGTCACCCTTTGGACCACAAACTCAGCCCCTCAGCCCAATCCTATTGCTGCTTTTCACACCTCTGTCAGAATAATTTTTCTATCAAGAAAATCTCACTCAGCAATTTAAATCCTTCAAGATACACATAAACATCTCACCTTGGCCAGCAAGGCCCATCATGTCCTGGTCTCTGCTCCCTCTTTAATGCTCCAGCCGATCACTCCCCATATACAAGTTATCAGCCCACATGGAATCACTGGAATTATTTGCCATTCCTTTTACATCTCGCTACTTGCTATTTCTCCTTATGATGCCCCTCTGTCATTTACCTGGCTAAATTGTTTATCATCCTTTAATCTAAAAGCCACTTTGTGAAGTCTCCCCTGACCACTTCAGGGAAGTCATATTATAGGTAGACTGAAGCTGATCTTACATATCTGTTCTTATAGTTTTCTGTATGAACTATTCCTATAGATGGTCCTTTCATTTTTATTCTCCAATATTACACCATTAATAATGTTTAATCTTATGTCTCTCTTGATAGACTGAGAATTTTAAATGTGAGATTCTTTTTTGTCTTTTTTCTCCATCTGTCCTCTTCCTCTTGAATAATACAGTATGTGCCTCAATGTAGGCATAAAATATGCATCACTTTATAATCAGTATATAGAATCTGTTGTCCATTTTGGCAATGTGAGGTGTTGTGAGAGTATAATGCATGATCCATGATTGTGTTTCCTAAATTCTCTGAATAACCTAAAATTTTGTACGTGGATATGTATGCATACCTATATGCTCTGGAAAATATCCATAGTTTTATCAGGTTTCCAAACAGATCCATCACTCAAAGATTGTATCTAGTTCTAGTTTGGGATGAGTCTAAATTTATGAATGAGCCACAAAGTACAATAATAAAATTACCTCCAAGCCAGACCCTTCCTACCTAATAGACAAGAAGCCATCAAATCCATCCCTGGCTTTATATTCTCCCATTGAATCTTTACTCTGCCACTTCATGAGCCCAGGGAGGCAAAAGCAGAAGCAGTGCTACACTTTGTACTCTTTTTGAGGGTTTGAGGAATATTATAATCAGATTTGTGCTGCAGAGAGATTTGAGCAGAGAGATGGACCAAGAAATTTCACCATAAGAATCTGAGCAGCGAGAATTTGTCTTATGTTGGTCAATTTGCTTAAGTGTCTAATCTTGTATCGAAAATTTCCTACTTGTACTCAGACATTTCATAGAATTAAACAGAATATTCTGAACTGACTTTCAGCATTTAAGAAACTAATTTTCAGTTTGTGACTTTATTGAACCTCATATTAGTATTCTATTTGGAAAATCACTAGTTTCTATTTGCTAAAAGAACATTTTCCTTCTCTAATTCTGAATTGAATATTTTCCTTCATTGTCTGGTCTTAAAAACGGCACTTTTATTAACGAATGCATCAATTTATGTTTCAAAAATGCATGCATTTAAATAATATATTGTTAAATGCAATAAAAAGCTGTATTTTAGATTTTTTTTCTAATAAGATCAAATAGGTTTTAACATTACGTATTCTTGTCGTGATCATGTTTACTTGAATTTCTTTATTCTTGTGGCAGTATAATTATATATGAATATCAACTCAATCGTAGAATATGAATTAAAATATGCTAGTCATAATCTTTGTGTGAAAACACAATTTATCATTCAATAATAGCCAGAGAATTCTTTTGGGAAAGTGGTTTGAAAGATGATAGTTTGTTGGAAACATAAATACTAACTGTGTTATATTGAAAATTATAATATCATTGTTAATAAATGTCCTCATATTAACTATCAATCACACAGCCTATAAAATGGTTCAGGACATTGAAAAAATATATCAAATTTGGCATTGCTCAATGTTTTTGGAAATGCAGGTCAAGATCAAATATTGAAATCTTACACTCTTTACTAAATATTTAGCCTCCTATTTTGTGAACTGCTTCCAGAGACATGGCTAGGTGTATAGATTATACACAAAAGCTATGTGTATAGATTATTTTTGTTCTTAGAGTGACAGACAAAATAGAAACCGACTTTGGAATACTATACTTTTCATAATTCTTTCTTAAACTAAAAATATTAATCAATGTTGTTTACACATTTTTTGTGTGAGTTTTTTTTTTTTTTTTAATTTCAAAGAAAACATACAGAAGCTACCTTGTGCAAAAGATAACAGTGGCTGCTCTAGTTGAAGAATCTAATTGAAGCATCTGGATTGAGGCCCAGGGCCATTTCTCCCTTACTGTATACATCCTTGGAAAAATTCTGGTATAGATCATTGATAACTTCTAGCTGGCACTAAGTTTTACCAGGAGGGGCATATAAATAACAGTCTTTAAGTGAATTCAAACTTTCACTTATAGTTAAAATTATACCTTCATAAATTCAAGTCTTTATTAAATTAAGTTTGATTTTTCTATTTACTATAAAAATAATTTTAACTCTCCTACAATGATTTTAGATGTTAAAAAAAGAGAAATAGTAATTTCTGAATGACATTTCAGAAAATTATTTGTGGAATTTATGTTAAAAATCCTTAAAGATCATTCTATATTTTATGGGGGCTTTGCTATCTCTCTTTATTACCTATTCTAGAGTTTTTCCTGATGAAATTACATCTGTCTTTCCCAAGACTCTGTAGGATCTTTGCTAACCCTATGAAGTACTTTTTGATTATTTTAGTTATTCATTTATTCAACAAATATTTATTAAGTGTCTACTGTATACCAGATTCTATTCTAGGCACCAGAATATGACAAAGAGTAAAGCATAAAAAATATTCTTATCTCCATAGAACTTTAGAATTTACATTTTAGTAGGAAGAGATTGTCAGTAAAGAAGCACAAATTAAAAATAGACTATACATAATTATATACACATACTAAAACTATATTGTGTGTGTGTATGTTTGTATAAATGGTATGGAAAAAATAAAAACAAAGCAGGGAAAGAGGAACATCGTAGGGAGAAAGGATTATGAAATATTAAAATGGTCTGGAAATGCCTCATTCTGGTGACAATTGAGAAAAGATCCTAAAGGGGTAAGAGTAAGCTATACAGATAATTGTGGGAAGAGAATTCTAGGCAGAGTAAATAGTATAAAGACCCTCATGTGGGAGATATCTGGAGTTTTCATGTTCCAAAGAACACCTGGGAGATCATTGTGCTTGAGCAGAGAGAGCAATGGTTGGAGCCTTAGAGTGGAGGCTAACGATGTATTCTGGGGCATATTGTATTGGGCCTTCCAGGCTACTGCAAGGACTTTTTCTCTTTGGGTTTTTTTTTTTTTTTTTTTATTGAGTGATTTGAGAAACTGTTGATGAATTTTAGTAGGACAGTGACATGTTCTAACTCCTGCTTTAGATGGTTCACTCTGGCTTCTGTGTTGGGGATTAAGAGTAGAAGAGGCTCAGGACAAACATGCACCAGTTAGTAGGCTATTGCAATAATCTAGGCAAGAGACATGGCCAGCCTGGGCCAGGGTAGTTGAGTCAAGGTAAGATTCTGAATCTATTTTGAAGGTAGCCCATAGAATCTTCCGATGGCTTGAGGGTAGGGTATGAGACAAAAACAAATCTCTCCTTTTTGCTAAGCTTTAAAAAACAAGTTTGTGGACAATCATTTGTAAATAAAGTTCTGAACTTATACAGTAGTTTACTTATAAGACTGTGGTATGGAAAGTCTTGGCATGGAAAATACTAATAAGACTGTATGATTGAGACATGTACCTGATAAAGTTAGGAAGAAAAAGTATTTTTAAAAATGAAGTATTATTTACACGCACACACACACACACACACACACCCCCAGTTTGCTGTGGAGGAACAAAAATATCAGCTGGCAGAGTAAGAATATTTTTTTAATTTTAATTTTAATGTTCTGAGTATAGTGCAGAGGTATATAAATATTTAATATATCATACTGTATCCTAGTAAATTTAGAGCTTTAGTATTATTTTTTATATCCTATTATTTTATATTCAAATACATTTTGAATCATTAAATCAGGAAGACGTTAAGCACTCTAACTGAGAGTTTAAAACCAAGAGTCATATACCATTAACATATGTTAAAGACCAATATGTCTGCTGTGGTTGTAAAACATATATATATATATATATATATATATATATAAATAATTCAAAATCCCACACTCTTGCTACATGATTCCCAGACCAAAAAATATACATAATTTTCAAAACTATTCATTTTACAAAATCTTAATTAACTGGCCAAATATTATTTTGCTTTTTTAAAAGACTGAATCAAATAATTGAAGAGCAATATATCTGTGTATGTATGTGTGTGTGTAATTGTATAAGTTTTTAGAGCAATTCAGCACAAAATTTAATTCCTGGATCTCTGACAGCCAAAGGGGAAAGAAAAGCATTTAGTTATGTCTGTCACATTAGTTAATAAAAGAACATAAAAATCAAAGATATTTAGGGTCCATAAGTATTTTTGTTGGTTTCAACTTAGAGATGAAGGTGTTATATCAGATTTTAAATAGCCAAATTTACTTGTAACAAATGGTGTTTTTAATAAAATTTTCAGGCAAAAATTGGATTCAATTGAATTTAAAAAACTTTCATAATATTCATTTTCATACCAGGTTAGAACTTGAGATAAAGAAAAAATATATATATGACATCTTGCCCTCAAAACCTAGTTTAGTATTGTAAGTTGTTAAAAGGAGAGGAGGTTGAGAGATGAGAGTGTTCTGCAGGGGACAACTCAAACAATTGCCTTGTAAGTAGGTTAAACTTTGCTCTTTTACACAAGTGATGATTTCTTGTGAAAAGTTTTAATAAGAGGCATGTTTGGAATTGAGTTTTTAAAATAATTTCACTCTGGCAATGCATGAAGGATGGTTTGGATAAATGCTGAAATTGAAATCAGGAAAGCCAGTTAAAAATCTATTCCAAATATTACATATCTGAAAATCTATATCCAATAGGTCAATATTACTTAAAATATGGACCACAGATGCCGACATCAAAAACATCTGCTGCTGAGAAGGCAGAGAGAGTTCCAGCTCCTGGCCAGAAACCGAGGTGTGATTTTTCAAGTCTGATCATAGGTGATTAAAAAGGC
The DNA here is from genome assembly GCF_041146395.1 of Eulemur rufifrons. Classification (NCBI taxonomy): domain Eukaryota; kingdom Metazoa; phylum Chordata; class Mammalia; order Primates; family Lemuridae; genus Eulemur; species Eulemur rufifrons. The sequence goes on along the minus strand of NC_090989.1, from coordinate 97,906,071 downwards.
TTTACCTGGCCGGGCGCGGTGGCTCATGCCTGTAATCCTAGCACTCTGGGAGGCCGAGGCGGGTGGATCGCTCGAGGTCAGGAGTTCGAGACCAGCCTGAGCAAGAGCGAGACCCCGTCTCTACTAAAAATAGAAAGAAATTATATGGACAACTAAAAATCTATATAGAAAAAATTAGCCGGGCATAGTGGCGCATGGCTGTAGTCTCAGCTACTCGGGAGGCTGAGGCAGTAGGATCGCTTAAGCTGAGGAGTCTGAGGTTGCTGTGAGCTAAGCTGACGCCACGGCACTCACTCTAGCCTGGGCAACAAAGAGAGACTCTGTCTCAACAAAAAAAAAAAAATAAAAAGGCTTTACCTAACAGGCCTCACAGAAAAACTGGTCTCCCCCACCAGACTTGGTGCACATTGCAGTCTCTGAAGGGCGTATTCATCAAGGTCTCAGGCCCCCCCTATAACCATGCTCTTACACATAGCTGTGTTCTGAGCCTAGGTGCCTCCATTTGGAGGCCTGTGCATTGGGAATCTTGAGTAGAGACTATCATCAGGTGCCCCTGCTAAGACCTCCTTATTAGGGGATGACGGAACCTTAAAGACACTTTTCTCCACTCTGACTCAGAACTCAGTACTTCACCACTCCTAGTCCTTTCTGCCCCCAACCCCTGGGTTCATAAAACTGAAAGAGCCTTTTGTCCTGGCTGCTCATATCTCTGCTGATCTACCTGACCCTCAACCAGTTCTCTTCCATGGGGGAAAAATGGAACAGTGGAGAGCCAGTGCTTTCTCCAGTTTAGCCTCTTGCTTATACTATCATAGTAATTGGCTAAAGACTTAACTGCTACTCTCATTGTGGCTTTTTGTCTTAATCAGCTACCCTGGCACCTAGAAGGTCAGTTCAGCTCTCTCCAGCTCAGCTCCGCTTTTGACAGGCAACTTACTGGTCTCCACTCCAATATATTCAGTTCAGGATCTGTGGCAGCTAGCCCAGGAATCTGCATATTTAACAAGCTCTCTAGGTAACTATTCTGTGTGCTTTATTAAAACTGCTGGTCAAATCAATAGATGAAAAGGGCCTGAACTCAGCCCTTGGTTTTATGTGAGGAGGAAGAATTATAGATATATTAAGGATCAGAGTGAGAATTAGAATCTTATTAAAACTGTAGGAAAACTGATGAAAAATGAACTTACATCAAGCAAAAGTGAAAATAAAGGAGAAGAATCAGGGTATACCCACTACATTTTCAGATACGTGTATGGTGTTCAAGAATGAATTTTTAATCACACAGTTGGACGAGTGGATACATGAATTAGGTCTTAGGGAAAGTCTCACGTGTGAAAAAATGATTTGGAAATCAGCAATATATGTGTAGGGGAGAGGGAAGGTTAAAACCATAACAGTCAATGAGAAAACCAGGAAGATAATATGGAGTGAAAGAGACAAGGGTGGATAACGAAACCCTTGAGAGCCATTTGATAATTAGGCAGAAGAGTCCAGGGGCAGCTGAGAATGGCCACTCTTCTTTGCAGGCATTTCTTTTATAGCCTCTTGATAAATCCAATAGTATAATGTGAACTTGCAATTATGTGAAGGTATTTATTTAGATAACTCAAGTGATGTTTCTCAATTGCATAGTTTTTCAGACATCTGACTTAAAAAAATAAAAGAATAATGATTCCTCTGGTTCCTTGATTGGAGTGCCAATTATTTCAACTGAACTTTTCACAGGAGATAGCTGCACCGTAGATAATTCAAAATTAAGATGCTAGTTGACAATGGGGATTTAGGTTTCCATGACTCTACCTACTGAAGGGGTGACATGAGTATATGCACCCCTAAATCAGTATTTATTACCATCTCTTATGGTTTCAACTGGGATAAATAATTGATAAGTAAATAAAAATTTGCTTGGAGAACACTTAAATTTAATACATTTCTTAGGAACATTCCCAGAAGTCTGTTTAATATGTCCTCTTGGAGACTATTCTGGGTATTCCTTGCTTCACTTCAATCTTTCAATAAATTGCATCAGTGATTTTTATTTCCAAGTTGAAAGAATTGTTAGACTCCAGGCACCCTGAAATTCATTTAAAATAAATACTAAAGAGTTGTAAAATTTATAAGGCAGGCTATGCCAGGAGTAGATTATAGTATTATATATTGCTTTTTAAGAAATTATAAGTAATATTGATAGGATGTCCAAATGCCCCAGTTTGCCTGGGACTGAGAGGGTTTCCAGGGTTGGTGACTTTCATTTTTAAAACTGGGAAAGTCCCTCACAAACAGGGACAAGTATGTCACCCTATTAAAATCTCCGCAAACACTGGAAGTTTGATTTGCTCTGCCTGTGTGTGCATGTGAGAGAGAGGAAAGAGAGAGAGTGAGAGACTGCTATTTGCCCTCAAAATTTATTCTCACCTTTTAAAAAAATAATAGAGATTTAGTAGGAAAATGGCAACAAACTAAAAACATTTGACCTCCCTGGCTGCTACCTTTGTAACTACATTCTGGCCACTGAGATGTGAGTGATGACGATTTGTGAAACTGCTGGATTATGTTCTTTAAAGGAAGTTACTTGCCCTCCATTACCTTTCCCTTCATTGCATTAGCTGAGACATGATGATATCTGGGGCAGTTGTCTTGGATTGAAAGATAGAAGTCATGTTTTGAGAACCAAAGGGCTTCCCTAGCCGCCTTGGAGGTATCATATTTAAATAGTTATTATGTAATTGATGAGTACACTCATTTTATTTAGAGGTCTCTCTATTACAGCAACTTTCCCTGTACCCTAAAACTGATGGTTTGTTGTTGTCATGATCCTTGGCTTCTGATTTGCTTGATCCTTTCCTATTTCTCATCTTCTCCTTTGGCCCCTAAGTGTGAGTGTTTTTCTCCTCCTCTTCTTCATTAGTGACCACATTTATTAAACTCTATGATGTGCATCACTGTATCAGTTTATTTTATATGTTAGTTGGGGGAGATAAAGAAATTTAAAAAATATTGTTTTTCCCTCTTAATAAAGCCTTTCTTGAAAGATTGCTGTCCTGCCTAGCACTGAAATATTCTGTCTTTGGTGTGAACTTATCCTTGCATTTCTTCTGTATTAGAATGCTTTGGAATGTACTTTCTTCATGCCAGATAGATAAGGTAATAGATGAGTAAATATTTATGAGACAGCAATAAAGATAAGATCCTGGGGACAAACATATGAAGAATAATGTCATAAGTAGATTTTTTTTAATGTAAGAATGAAGAACAAAATAAATTTTAAAGGCAGAGACTAGGAGGATTGTGAACTGACCCACATAGACCTCTTCCCCGAATTTTGCATGTGACCAAGGCTGTGAACTTCCTCATTTGAAACTGTCCCCTTCTCTGCAGTCAAGAAGCAAAATTTTGATGACCTAAATCCCTGTGCCAATGCAGATGGGTGGCAATTTTGAAATGTGTTTTCTGACTCAGGAGACACAGGTGAGACCTAATCCAAATATCAGATGCCTCTCCTGGACAAAAACCAACGTGGGTGCCCAGCAACAATGGGTCATCAAAATGAGTTCACCTAGAGCTCAGTCTGTTACTATCATTATTTTCTGCATCAAAGAGGTCCCAGGTCTGGAGCACTAGAATGTCTCTCCAACTGAGGAATGAAGAAGAATATCAGAGAGCTAAGTCATGTATAACTAATAAGTCAAGAATTATCAAAAAGTGTCCAAACAGTAAGTGTTAACATGGATGTGGAGAGATAGGAATACTCATACACTGCTGGTACGATTGCAAACTAGTACAACCTCTGTGGAAAGTAATATGGAGATACCTCAAAGAGCTAAAAGTAGAAATACCATTTGATCCAGAAATCCCACTGCTGGGCATCTACCCAAAGGAAAAAAAGACATTCTATACAAAAGACATCTGCACCAGAATGTTTATAGCAGCACAATTCACAATTGCAAAGATGTGGAAGCAACCCAAGTGCCCATCAATACACGAGTGGATTAATAAAATGTGGTATATGTATACCATGGAGTTCTACTCAGCCACAAAAAACAATGGTGATCTAGCACCTCTTGTATTATCCTGGATAGAGCTGGAGCTCATTCTATTAAGTGAAGTATCACAAGAATGAAAAAACAAGCACCACATGTACTCACCATCAAATTGGTATTAATTGATCAACACTTATGTGGACATACAGTAGTAACATTCACTGGATGTTAGGCAGGTGGGAGGGGAGAAAAGGGGTTGGATATATACACACCTAATGGGTGCGGTGCACACCCTCTGGGAGATGGACATGCTTGAAGCTCTGACTCATGTGGTGCACAGGCAGTATATGTAACCTAAACATTAGTACCCCCATAATATGCTGAAATAAAGAAAAAAAAAAGAATTTTACTATCATAAATTCAGTTATATAAAATGTAACCTTTCTGATTTTGCCTATACCTGGGATTAATTTCTATTTTGAGTTTCCATTTCCATTAATGCAGAAAATGTGATCCTGTCACTTAAGCATTTAAGTGGTTTTCTTCAGTCATATTATCTTTAAGTCCATTTCAGGATTTCTTCTTCCGTCCTTTTCTCCAGTGGCATCTGTGTTCAGCAGAGGCATACCTGATGCTATGGTATGAAGTGAACAATATCTATCAGTATCTATACATACTATTTCCTTCTAGGTTGTAATTCATCTCGTCCTACGTTTCTCACATCTTTGCATTGACATCAACTAAAACGGTCCCTTACAATCCAATCACAGACTGGATGTAGACATCTGAGCAGCATCTTCTACTGCAGAATCCTCCTGTTCTAGCTGTGACAATAAAGAAGGCCCCTTGATTTTCCTTCTTTGGCTAATCTTTAATATTAGCTCGGAAGTTTGTTTGCTCTTCCTATCATTCACCACTAAGATCCTCTGGATCTGTGAGACCATCACCTGGACACCTCATATACAGCCTCTCCTGGTCTGGCTACCCCCAAACCCCAAATACACAAATAAAGGTACAATCCCCCGTGTTGTGGGTCTACCAAAATTACCCCATAATCACATGTAACTATTACTTTTTATATAAATATTATTCTACCTTGTTCCAAATGAGATAATTTTATCGCCTCATTTTATTGGGGGGGGGGAATCTGGTTAGCAAATTGTTCTTTCAATTCTACTCTTTGTGTCAGAACCTAGCTCTTAAATTTTGACATTCCTGAATTAACTCTTTTCAATTCTGTTTGTATTTCTGAGTGACTTCCCTTTTCCTTGGGCAGGAAGTCAGAGGTCCAGTTTGAGTGAGAGAGGAATGACCTGTTATGCTAAGAATTTGCAATCCCAGAAAAATATATTACAACTTCATATGTTATTCCACCACAGGAATTTCCTATTTGAATCAGTGCACCCTAGTCAATAGGACTCTGATGATAAGCCCGGTTCCCAAGTGTATTACTGTGCTCATTTTTGCTCAGAATAGTCAGGTGGGTAGTGCTAGTGCTGCCTTGACCTAGATCCAACCAGGGCACCTGTCACAAATAAGTGTGTAGAGTAAGTTTTATTTTTACTTTGTTTTTATCTGTAATTCTTCTCTTCCACCCTCTAGTTTTCTTCCTCTAACAAGAAATCAAATTAAATTTACACTTAATTATGTTACATCTACTCTGTAAGTGGACAGTTGAAATTCATGTTGCTTCTTTTCAGTAAATAATGAAATCTAAATATGGATTTGCTCTTCATTCCAAGAAAAAGATTCATTTTGTCTTTTCTGTAACCAAAAAATCTTACACTGCTGGGGGTCAGGAGATGCATAGAACCTAATAGATGGTATCTTAGTGACCATCAACTTCAGTGTGCTCATTTTATTCTTGGAGATTCTTTAGGGGCGGCCCTTGGCATTAGGAGAGGACATTTCAGTAATTTATAGGGTTCCTCAACACACACACATACTTCAAAAAGGGCAGCACTGCCTCACTCAGATCTTTTTAATGGGATTCTGCATGAGATTTTGATCGGAAAATTTCTTTATATCTTATATATAGTTTTCACAATTATAGTAGTTTGACATTGAAAAAAAGTGAATTTTTCTGCCCAAAGTTACAACCTAGTTTACTTAACTTAAATCTAAGTTCCAAAATTTAAATAGAGTTTGTTAGGGAAAAGTAAATAACCAGTAAACTATATTACATTAATGGATGACTTTAAGTTGAAGTAGTAACTAAATGGTTTTAATTAGAGGTAAAAGTAATACTAAAAATATATGATTTCAAATTATTTCTCTTTTCAGTGCTTTTGGCAAGAAAGTAGTATTTATCCACAATGCCAGAATTGAAAGTACTAATTGATCTTAGCTTAAATTAGTGAAAAATCTGTGCAGTTATAGACATAGTGTAATTATTTTAGTTGTGTGAATATATGTTACTATGAAATGCAAACTACTTAATAATTTTACAAAATGTTATTTATTTTGTAGTAAGGATTTAAAATGTCTGGGCAAGGTTGTTTCTGTATCAGGGTAGCATCTTTAAATAAAACCTCATAAAAATAATAATGCATGTCTTGATTTTAAATAAAATGAATACATTAAAGTGATAAATAAAATCATTCTCCAAAAATAGCTTGAAATAGAGAACAGAAGGTTTCATAATTCCTTGAGCAAAAAAAATCCTTTCAATAATAGAACTTCATTAGAAACTTAAGAAGCTAGATACAGTTCTAAAGAATAGTAATTATAGTTTGGGCTGGGTAGGAAGTAAGGTGTTTTCTCTTCTCCTGTTTTGACATGTGTTACTTTTTAAGCCACTTTTTATACCTCAATAATCTTTAACTTTTGTGCATGTATAATTGCAGCTCTTCTCTGAGTAACACTTGCCCAAATGCAAGCTTCTCCTGAATTCACTCTCTTGAACCCCAGTGGTAGCCACCATTAATCTGTGTACAGGTCTGTTGCAAACTATAGAAATAGTGTTCTAGTAGCAATTCATATTCCACATATTTCTCTGTAAATAGATATCTTAGTTAAGATTAAGAATAAACCCAAGATTTGCCAGTCAAGATTCTTCTCGTGTATTGGCATGACTCCTAATTTTTGTAATTGCTATAGGAAAACTTGGCACTAAGTTTTCTCATGTGCTTTTCTTTTCCTAACAGCTTCAGGTAGATTTTGAGTCTAAATATTTATATGTGTCAAATTATAGTTTTTCAAAATTTAATATGCCTATTGAGGATCTTTTTAAAATGCAGGTTCTGATTCAGTAGGTTTGGTGTGGAGCCTTAGATGCTGCATTTGTAACAAGTGGCGTCAATGCTGCTGGTCCATCAACCACATTTTGAATATCAAGGTTGTAGATTGTAGGCATCCTTTGACATCTGCTTAGTAAGTGTCCTAAAGTACAATGTTAGAATTTTTTAAACAAATGTTCCTGTTGATTCTGAAACTGGTGGTAGGCTGAACAAATTTTGAGAAACATTATGGCTATATTATCTGCCAATAGCTTAAAGATTCCAGTTTCTCAGGTTTTATCCATTGTTCCACTTGACCTGATTACTGTGGTATTAATGTAAAAGTATTAGGAAAAGAAATAACTTCAATATTTTTTTAATCAAAATACTTTGATTTGGTAATAGTTAATCTTGATCTTAATATTAATATTTTAGACTTTTGTTACAACTGTTACAACTACTCAACTTTGCCATTGTAGCCTGAAAGCAGCCATAGATCCTATGCAAGCAAATAGATATTCCTGTGTTCCAAGAAAAGTTTATTTCCAGCAACAGGAGGCAGACAGATTTGGCCTGAGAGCTCGTTTGCCCAGCCCTATTCTAGACAATCACCCACAGCATATATATACTTTATTTAAAATGTATTTCAAAATAGAACCAGTTTATCGCTCAATTACTGTTATAATTAAAAGAATAATTATTATGACTGTAATTATGTTAATTACAGCCAAAGCTTTACATTTTTCTTTAGAGTCAATTTTTTTAGCATATAGGATCTTATTTAAAACTCACTTCAAACTTATGAGATCATCATCATTTTATAAATGAGAAAACAAAGACTCATGATTTTCCATTATCACATTTTTAGAAAACAGAAGAGCTAGTTCCTGAAAGACTTATGGCTCAAAGTCCAGTATTTCTAATATTTGACTTTATGGAGGAGATAACAAAATGAATGTAACTCTATGAGTTAGAGTAGCCATATTGTGTTTATGAACTAGTAGAAACCATTTATTAAATAAATCTTATATTATCTTACAAATAAGATAAGTTATGCTATTTTGCTTTTGCATTTGATGGGAATTGAGTTTTCTAGAATAAGGAAAAAATTTCTTGCCCAAGTTTTATACTTTGAGACTATTTAACTTATTGTACTTTGGTGCATTAAATATTCATTCATTTAATGAAACTTAGATGGAGTCGAGATGTAAAAAAAAATGTGTCTTTTTGCATTCTCAAGAAAAACTTTTACTATTCGAAAAGTAGTATTGACTTGTTAATAATTGTGAGCCTTTTGAAGACATCTTATTTAAATATTCAGCAGCACTCTGACAATGTTTAAATGGCTGTTGAAAATAATCTTGAATAACTCAATTTTATTTATATGCTAATGATAAGGAAAACCTCCATCTATTACTTGGCACAGCAGCCACTTGAGACCCCCCACCCCTCGCGGAAGACCCGCATCAGCATGATACTAACCTATCACCTGGCCCATCAAGTAATCTATTATCTGGCGCATCAGCATAACACTAAACCTATTACCTGGTGCATCAACATAATACTAACCTATTACCTGACACATTAACTAACCTATTTCCTGTGGGCATTAGTCACCTGAGACCGCACCCCTCGGACCATCCCAACTTAATAAAAGTGGAAAAAATTGAGTAGACGGGGCTCAGAATTTGGTGGTGAGACCCCTAAACCTTGATTCTCCGACTCTCTGTGTGCCGCTCGGTTTGTCTGGTTTGTCCTCGGGACCACCCGCTGTAACACTTATCTGCATATAATACTAAATGATGAATAATAAATGGAAGAACTTTTTTTCCCTCTAAAATTCCTCTTGAAAAATTCACTGTGTATGTTGATAAAGTGGGAAAAGGAAGACCTTAAAGATTATGCCTATATAAAAACAAATAGCACTACATTATTTTCTTGTGAGTATGCCCAGACAGTGTTTATAACTTTGTTTTGCTGCACCTGAAATTGAATTTGGATCTGCACTTTGAGGGTAGAAGCTAGAGCAAAGCTGAATTGTTTTACATATTAGAAGAGAGAGTAATTTAAAGGATGAATCAGGAGATAGAGTTGAGAGTAACAGAGGGAAAGAGAACAACAAAACCATACAATGACAGGAGTGCTTTGGAGATCAGAAATTACTTGAGTGATTCTAATTTTTTTGCTGCAAGTAGTACTCTTTACTATCTTTCTTATGAGAAGTCTTCAACAGAATGCATACTTCTCTCTAATGCATTTTTGTGAGTGCATTCTTTTGGAGGACCCAAAGAAAATAGGAGTTATATGTCTGGTTTGACAAGCAAAAAGAGACTTTTTATGTTTAGGGATGATAGGTTAATCAAAGTCCTCATTCCAGTTTTCAAGAGAGGACTCTGGTTCAGCTTGCCTTTCTCACCCTTCTTGCACCAACACACTGTGGCCACAGGGTGTCCTTGTGTCATATTTTACAAATATGACTTCTCTCCCTACGTCTATGTGGGGACATTATTTTTCTCAGAAAATCAGGAAATTGGTATCTGAACATTTAAAACAATAGGTGTTCCCATTTGTTTTTTCATTACAACAACATTACAACTAATAAAATATTGAGCCAGGATTCAAATTTACTCATGCATGGCTTCAAAAATCACTTACATTTTTGTGTCCTACTAAGAATACTTACATAGAAACATGAAAACCAACAAAATATGTAAAAGTTGATACATTGTAGATATGTATGCACATGAGAAATGAGTAGGGGGTTGGGTCTTCCAAATTCAGAAAATGATTTTAAAGTCATTAGTTTTGACTGCATGTACCCTTTGTAAGAAAATTGTATGCTTTGTGTTTAATTAATATAGGGAAAAGTATTATTAGAAGCAATTGAAAGGTAATTACAGAAAGGGGACTTAATTTATTTGCTTAGAGATTAAATACATGAATAAAATTTCTTTAATTTTTAATGAAGCTATGATTTTAAATATTTACTATGAAATTAATAACAGGAGGCTCAGACCCACTGATCTATGATTTGTTTGGAGGTTTGATTTTTTTATTTCTTGTGGTGTTTCCTCAAATCACTTGAGTGACTTTATTTTCACTAAAATGCTAGCATTCTAATTAACAAGGTCTTGTTTCATGTTGCTTAAAAACTAGTAATAAAATCTGATGCAAAATTTTAGAACAAGTTGAGTTTCCCAAATTCTAGCAAGAAAATTATAAAAAGATTAATAGCATATATAAAATATACATATATTATCAGAGAAACTTAATGAAGAATTAAACATGTAAAAGTACAGAATTTCTCTGAGAGAACAGTATTTCCTCAATGCAGCTGAGTAATTCTTATAAACCCATACTAATGTAGCCTTGCAGGTTAAAAAATTATGAGTAACAGAGACTTCTAATAATTGTATAGGAATGGTTATTCTTTTCTTCAACTTCTTATATTTGAATTATTTTTGCTTTTACTCTTCCTCTCCTTTTTCACTCTATCCTTTTCCTTCATAAGTGGGAAATTTTCCTCAGTTCTCCTTTAAAGTGAACCTAAAAGTTCAACTAATAGGCAGTATGGTTTCTGATAATGTTTTGACTGGTTCTTAGAATACTTAACTAGATTATTTGGAGGCAACAGGAGCACTTTGCTTTAATGTATGATATCAATTTAAATCGTTATTAAGGCAAAGGAGAACAAAGCTAATAGACAATATTATTTCTGGGTACATTGGCACCACTATCGTCTATAAGTGCCTGATGAGGAAGGGTGTAATGTTCACTGGAAAGAAAAAGTATTCCTATTAGGTAGAATTTGAGAAATCACTGAAGTGAGATTGAGAAGGGTCCTTGAGAATTTAATTCAATCCCCTTTTATCTCATGAGTGAGGAAATCGCTGTTCAGAGAATTCATGCTTGCTCAAGGTCACACTACTAGTTCTTGTTCACTTTTTGGCAGGGAGAATAACAATTGTCTGGAAAGAAAGTATTTATTTAATGATAATGCTAAGAAATTCAAAGATATGAGGGGTTGGCAACTTTTGAACAGCAGCGTGGCTGTAAGGTGAGCTTTCTCTTTAGTATATAGAGGTGATAGAATGTCTTCCACATGTTCTTTGCAAGAAGTAGAAAAACATTTCAAACTTGTTATCAGTTTTTATTGTGCTAGAAACTCCCAGACATAGCTGGGAAACAGGGATAACTAGTCCGTGCCCCAGTAGAAATTAACTGTGATGTGACTTTGGTACACAGCTCAAAGTTTTCAACATTTAGATTTTGTTTTTCAGTTAGCTGCTTTTAAAAACAATTTAGGGGATAGTGTTTTAGTCATACTTTAAGCTAGTTGTTTCTGTCTATAGATTTTGAAATTTTTGTACATTATTATGTACTATGATATGGCAAACTAAGTTTTAGTGTGATTCCACATGTTTAAACCATTGTGTTTTTTTCAAGTACACTTAAAATCTCTCTCTATATATAAATACACACCCATATATATGTGTGTAGGTGTATGCCTATACATATAAAAAGTTTATAAAATTGACACATGCACCTGATTAAAATATCCAATATTTAATAATAAATACCTTCTTACCATTAAGTTCCACTCACCAAGCTTTATTTTTTTTTTTATTTTTTTATTTTTTGAGACAAAGTCTCGCTTTGTTGCCCGGGCTAGAGTGAGTGCCATGGCGTCAGCCTAGCTCACAGCAACCTCAAACTCCTGGGCTTAAGCGATCCTACTGCCTCAGCCTCCCTAGTAGCTGGGACTACAGGCATGCGCCACCATGCCCGGCTAATTTTTTCTATATATATTTTAGTTGGCCAGATAATTTCTTTCTATTTTTAGTAGAGACGGAGTCTCGCTCTTGCTCAGGCTGGTCTCGAACTCCTGACCTCCAGCGATCCACCCGCCTCGGCCTCCCAGAGTGCTAGGATTACAGGCGTGAGCCACCACGCCCGGCCTACCAAGCTTTAAATTATTTTGGCTGTTTCCTTTATTATTACCTCTGCATATTTATTGTTTACCAATTTTAGTTAACTACTTATTTTCTGTTATGATAATTGAGGATTTAAGTCATTTACATAACTACCTATCCTTCTTCCATCCTCCTATTTTAATGATATTAATTTTTGGTTAATATATTATCATTGTTATGATATGTAAAATTAAGCTCTGGAACACCCAAACAATAATAATAGTTAGTCTTTCTTTCTTTCTTTTTCTTCCTTCTTCTCTTTCTTTTTTTCCCTTAGGTCCTAATTGTCTTTTTTTTCATAATTTTTTCTAATATTAAATACTGGCATAGTGCTTACTATCTACCAGGTACAATTTATTTTCACAATGATCTTATAATGTCAGTATTATTATCATCATCCCTACTTGATAGAGGGGGAGATTGAAGACCAGAGGATGAGTCAATGGTATAAATCACACAACTAGTAAGGGTAAAGCTAGGATTTAGATCTAAGCAGTGTAATTTCAGAGTCCTGATGTTAAACACAGTGTTAGCTTCTTGTTATTTTTAGTTTTTCAAAAGCTCAATCATATGAGAAACTCTTATCATTTATTTCCCACAAAGAAAAAAATTGCCTCCCTGAGTTCATGTCTTTTATTTTATTATTTTATTTTTATTTTAGTTAGCATTAAAAAAAGATAAGAGAGAAAGAGAAAAGAAAAAGACTATTAGACTGTGTCTGCAGGTGGCTTTGGCAAAAGAGAATTACTATTGTGTGGCCCAGGATATACTGCTTCAGGAATATCATCTGGTCAGGACCCGAATGATATCTGAGGAACAGAAGGAAGTTTGTTTTAGGTTAAGAGAGAAACCTTAGATAACTGTTTCAAAGGGGCCTTTCTTCATTGATCCAATTCCCACAATTTTCTCAGTCAACACTGGAGCTTCTCTCAGTTCCTAGGTTTTGTTGATAATGGAGGTCTGAATTTAACCTTAGTGAATTTTTTCTTAAGCAATTATGTTTTCTCATTTTGTAGTTTCAATTTCCTATACACTTTCTGGTTCCCGGCAGTGACACAGCCACCCATCTGGTTAATTATTTTCATGTGGTCTTCATTTTCAGACCCGTCTTCTTTTCTGTCTTCCCTTCCCTGCTGAGTCATAGCATCCCTTGCCCTGACAAATGGGCAAGGAAGGTCACCTGCTGTTAGACATCCCCTAACCTGAGGACTTTCTGTTCTCACTTGCCTCTAGGTGGTCATCCTCAGGAATCTGCAAGGATGGACTTAATGTCAAGGCTCAGGTAGTAACTATTCTGTTCTCAATTGTTGGCACTGTTATTCGAGCAAACTTTAAAAGAAAATTGCTTAGATTAAAGCTTTATGTTAAAAAATAAATGACAGATTTGGCTTAATGATATAGGAAGCTTGGGAGGCCTATTTTCCCTAATTTAAATTAATTCACTTCCGTCTACACTAATAACTTACAGATGAATTGAAATCTCTGAGTAAAAATTGTAGTGATTATTATAGTACAAAAAGTAATCTCACTAGACCTTACATATCCAATGTTATTTCGTATTAAAACTTGATAAAAATTCTCTCCTTTTTGTCTTTGTCATACAACAGATACCCCTTTGTTTGGTTATCACCTTCCCAAATTCTGGTTGTTTTTGATTTCAGATTTCTGGGAGACTGTTAAAATTCATTGCCCTCTCAGGCAGAGTATAAAGCAAGCTGATAGTGAAGGGAACTAATGTTATTGTGATTTCATCAAGTACCTTCAGTTTATGAAAAGCCAAAGCCACAAGTACTAAATAGGCACAGTAAAAATCCAGTCAAACTCTAGAAAAGTGTTGAAACTCTAGGAATATAATACAGATGGTCAAAACATGATATATCTTCAGATATGTTGGAGGACATGCTGAAAGTAATTTCCAGGATAATCCACCCACTAAAGATAGAATAACCAAAAATTGTCAAGCCTTTGAGATGTAGGTATAGAAAGCATGAGATGAGGAAACATCCCCTCAGTTGGCTAGGGACAACAGAACTCTTTTACTGCAAATTCAAAGTGGTTGGCTGGGGGGTGATGGAGCTAGGGAGTGGTGGTTTAAAATGCAGGTGTGATAAAAGCCATTCTTGGTGGAGTTAAGTGATAGCTCACTGCGGTTTTGATTTGCATTTCCCTGATAATTAGAGATGCTGAGCATTTTTTCATATGTTTTTTGGCCATTAATCTATCTTCCTTTGAAAAGTTTCTGTTCATGTCTTTTGCCCACTTTTTAATCGGGTTGTTTGATAACTCCACTGAGAATGGCTTTCATCAAAAACTCCCAAAACAATAAATGTTGGCGTGGATGTAGACAGATAGGAACGCTCATACACTGCTGGTGGGGCTGCAAACTAGTACAACTGTGGAAAGTAGTACGGAGATATGTCAGAGAACTAAAAGTAGAACTACCATTTGATCCAGCAATCCCACTACTAGGTATTTACCCAAAGAAAAGAAGACATTCTTTAAAAAAAGACACCTACACTTAAATGTTTATAGCAGCACGATTCACAATTGCAAAGATGTGGAAACAATCCAAGTGTCCATCAATACCTGAGTGGATTAAAAAAATGTGGTATGTGTATACCATAGAGTTCTACTTAGCCATTAAAAAAATGGTGAACTAGTACCTCTTGTATTATCCTGGATGGTACTGGAAAACATTCTTCTAAGTGAAGTATCAGAAGAATGGAAAGACAAACACCACATGTATTCACAATTAAATTGGAACTAATCGATCAAAATTTACATGTATATATGGAAATAACATTCATCAGAAACCAAGCAGGTGGCATGGGGAGAAAGGGATGAGTAAATTCACATAATGGGTACAATGCACACTATCTGGGGGATGGGCACATTTATAACTTTGACTCAAATGGTATACAAGCAACTTAGGTAACCAAAACATTTGTACTACCATAAAAAAATAAAAATTAATAAATTAATTTTTAAAAATTAAAACAATAAAATGTAGGTGTGAGAAAATGACAGAAAAACATCAAACTCAGGTGACTGTGTAGAATGGGGGCCAGGTTAGTGGCCTTATTTTTCTATGGACTGTTTAGAGATGTTGTTACTTGATATTGTCACTAAAGCTTTTGGCCTGTTGACTCTTTTTTTTAAAAAATTATTATTGTGTTACAATATATATAACATAAAATTTATCATTTTAACCATTGTTAAGTATACAGTTCTGTAGCATTAAGTACATTCTCATTATATCCAACCAATCACCAAAACTCTTTTCATCTTATAAAACTGAAACTCTGTACCTATTAAACAACAACTCCCTATTCCCCCTACCCTTTCCCTCAACCCTTGGCAGCCACTATTCTACTCTGTCTCCATGAATTTGACTACTGTAATTGTGGTTTCACACTGTGAATTTTAAATCATTATAACTAGGCTCAAACACATCTTTACTGATCAAACTAGGAGCCATTACAATCAATACATTTTTGCCTACAAGAAATAAGTTTGTTTATTCCTATAGCATAAAAATCCATGCTTCGGGATTCCATGAACTCTTGGAAAGTGTTTTCTGCATCCTGCTGGTTGTGAAAGCATTTTCCCTGCAAAAAGTTGAGTTGTCGAGATGCTTAATAGATGTTTGAAAAAGTAGCAGTCAGTTGGTGAGAGGTCAGGTGAATATGGAGGATGAGGCAAAACTTCGTAGCCCAATTCATTCAACGTTTGAGGCGTTGGTTGTGCGACACACACTTGGGCATTGTCCTGGGGAAGAATTGGCCCCTTTCTGTTGACCAATGCTAGCTGCAGGCATTGCAGTTTTCGGTGCAGCTCATCCATTTGCTGAGCATACTTCTCACATGTAATGGTTTCACCGGGTTTCAGAAAGCTGTAGTGGATCAGACCAGCAGCAGACCACCAAACAGTGTCCATGGCGTTTTTTTTGGTGTAAGTTTGGCTTTGGGAAGTGCTTTGGAGCTTCTTCTCAGTCCAACCACTAAGCTGGCCATTGGCTTTGTCGTATAAAATCCACTTTGTGTTGCATGTCATAATCCAATCGAGAAATCATTCCCTGTTGTTGCTCAAGGCCATATACACCTATGCCTGACTGGGTTTTAGCTTGCCATGATTTAATCCTGGGAAAATTAGTGATTTGGACAATTGTTCCTCATTTCTACTTTCTGTGTATATGTTTAATACCTTGAATTCTCTCAGCTTTATATTTTGTTGTTGTTGTTGTTGTTGATTTTTGGGGAAGGCATTCAGAAACCCATGCTATTTTACAATGGTATCAGGAACCCAAGGCCATCCCTAAATTATATTATCTCTGTGTGTGTATGTGTCTGTGTGTGTGTGTGTATGGGTAGCAGGACCAGTTCCTATTATGTTCTTCTGTTTTCTCTTCTTCCTCTTTATCCTCTTGTCTCCTCTTCCTCTTCATTTTTCTTCTTCATCTTCTTCTCTTCTTCTTTCTTCTGAGTTTTCAGAAAATTACTGTTTAATTTTCTATTAAAAAATCCAGCTTTTCTACTCTAAAAAATTGTGTTGGTATTTTCTTAGGATAGCATTTCATTTACAAGTTGTTAGTAACTTAGGACGAACTGAAACTATCAAAGGACATCTATTTAAGTCTTCTGTGTTTTTCATAATTTTTAAAAAATATATAATAAAATTCTGTAGATTTTTGGTATGCTTATGCTTATTCTAAGATATTTTATTATTCATTTTTGTTATTGCTATTATAAATAGTATGTTTTCTTTCTTTCTTGTAAATATAAAAACCATTGGTTTCTTTATATTAATGTTGTATTTCATTATCTTACTGAGTTATCTTGCTGTCAGTTTTCCCACTTAATCTTCAAGGGGTTTTCAGGTATTTAATCTGCAAATAGTGGTATCTAAAGATTTTTAAGTTTTTTCATGTCATATTTTTGTGTCTTTTTGCATTGGCTGATACTTCAAGAACAGTGTTAAATAATGGTAGTAAGTGTGACCTTTCTTGTCCTTTTCCTAATTTTATTTACAATAATACTAATATTTCTCTATTAAACATGATACTGAGTTTGATGTTTATAAATGCCCCTTCTATTCCTACTGTGTTCATTGTTTTAAAGTAAAGAATAATTGTTGAATTTGTCAAATGTCTTTTCAACATCCATGAAAATAATAATATGATGTATTTGTATATATTATGATCAATATTAGTAGGCTTTCTTTAATAAATCATCCTTATATTCCTTGAATAAACCACTCTTTAGCCATGGTGTTATTTTTTTAATGTGCTGCTATATTCTATATGCTAATATTTTATGTAGAATTTTTGCATTTATGTTCTTTATGAGATTAGTCCATGGTTTGTGTATGTGTATATGCTATATTTTTCACATGTATGAATACATATTGTACTTATTTCATACATACAATTTGTAAGTTTACCTTTTTATTTCTTTTGTACTCTGGGATATTTTAAATCAACTTTGGAGTTAGCATGTATTTAAAAATTTGATATAGGTTCCTGTGAAACCATTTAAATGTAATGCTTTTTAGGATACCCTTTAATACTTTTTCCATTTCTCTGAGGCAAGTGGCCAGGTTAGAATGTCAACTCTTTCTAATGTTCCTTTAGATGAATTATCTTTTCCTATAACACTATTTATTTTGTACCACTTTACAATTGTATTGAATAAAGTTGAGCAAAGTAGTCTCTTATTCTATTAACTTCCTTTTTTTCTATTTTATTTCCCTCCTATTTTCACTTAATATGTTTTTACCTTTTCCTTTTGCCTTTGCTATATCATTTAGCAACATCTATTTTATTACTTTTTTTATTTCTGATTTTAGAATAATATTACAATTTTCTAACTCACACTGTCTTTATGAATACCTGTTATTTTCTCTCACTTTTCATGAAACATTATATTTGTTCCATTTTCTTGCTTATTTATTTAATTATTTCAGCTATAAATTTATCCCAGAGTAAGGCTGCATTTGTGTTCTAAGAAGTTTGATATAGAGTATTGTCATTATTATTTTATAGTATTTTGCAATTTGAGGTTTTTATAATTTTCTGATTAAAAATAATTTCTCATGTGACTGTATTTTTATTAGACAATATTTTGTGTAGTATTTGTACTTTCTGGAATTTATACAAGTTTTGCTTTTTGGACAAATAAATAATCCATTTATTTAGAGTTATATGTACACTTGTAAAGAATATGTATTTTCTATTTTAAATGCAGATTTTGATATATATCAATTATATCTCCTTCAATATTTATGACTTTTTAGGTTCTATATATTTATTTTCATCCTCTTGACCTGTCATAAATTGAATTAGTGAACTAAAGTCTTGGGTCAGTACTGTATTTTCTATTATTTTAAAATCTTTTTTTCTGTAATTTTAGGTATAGGAATGCTGCTACTCTACCATTTAAGGCATCTTCATTGTTATATCTTCTTTGTGATTTGCAAACTTCAGTACAATAAATTTGCTCTTTTTGCTTCCTTGCTTGAACTTTATTTTGTCTTCTATTAAGAGTGCAAATCTTGCTCTTTCTCCGTTGCCAATTTGCCTGGTATTTTGAATAAATTTACAAATGTAATTTCACATACTTCATATACCATCTTCTAAAATTATCTATGATTATATCATTGCTAATTTTATATTTTTATATTTTGTCTCTTTCTTTTGCTTGTCTGGAAGTTTATTTTCCCCCCAAAGAAACTGCTCTTGAATGTGCATGGACACTATATCCCTGCATAAGTATAATCACATATTTTATCAAATATTTTCTTTAGTGTATTTCTATTATTTCTTTATACCTACCTATTGTTAAGCTCAACTTGTTAAATATCAGTGTACTGTATTTTCATTTTTTGTTTATGGTGTTTACGTATATTTTAGGGGTAAAAAGCTGAAGCCCTCTATGATTTGTTTCTTAAAATAATTTATTTTTTTTGTTTGTCTTAAATACAGTATGTTCCTTATTTGTCTTTTTAGTGTTATATTCTATTTCTATATGTCATGAGATTTTTCAAATATTTAATTTACCTTTTGTTGTTTATAGTTTGTTGTTTTAAGATAAACTTTGCAAAAGAATCTCTTACTTGGGACTATTATTTGCCTGCCAGCTGGGTGGATCAATTGCCCTTGTTTTGATTGTGGGTTCCCTTCTCAGATTTTAAGCTAGCTAGCTTGCTCGCTCGCTCTTTCTTTCTTTCTTTCTTTCTTTCTTTCTTTCTTTCTTGTTTCTTTCATTTCTTTCTTTATTCCCAGTGATCTGAGGGGAATGAATGATTTGATTTTGTAGCTAATATCACTGAGTGAATTAATTGGTTACAATTTGGCACTATATTCCACATGAAGGATGAAAAAGGAGTTCAAAATTCCACTCTTTTGTCCTCAAAGATATTACGGATTATTGTTTCTGGTCAGGTTTGTCTAATTTCTAGCAGTTATTCAGATTTCTCACTTTTTTCTATAACTTTGATCATTTTAATCAGACCAGAAATGGCTGGGGAGATTCCTGTGTTCAAGTTACTAGTTCAAGAGAATTCTATTTAGAGTCTCAGTGCAGTGACTGAAAGATATTGAGTGTTTAGTAAATGGTATTTGTTATTATTAATTTATTTTATCAATGTTCTTATTTTATACTTGATTATATTCCAGTCGGACTGTGCTATTTTTTAAAACTCCATTTGTGACTACAGAAATCATAAGATCTTTTTGTTATTGTTTCAACTCTATGTTTTTTCTATTTTCTTTTTTGCTTTTACTCAAAAGTACCTTTCCTCCCCACTCTGGCTGTTATCTTTTTTGGATTCTGGCTCCACTAAGCATATTCATTCATTCATTCATTCTCCATACTCTGTCTTTTCCCTGAATCATGGTGCTTTCCAGAGGACAAGAATCAAGTAGCCTCACACTGGTCAGTGAATCCTTCATTCACTTTCTCCCTTCTCAATCTTCTCAGTTTCCGGAAGTCTTCTTCACCTTTGCATAATGTCAACAACTGGCATCATATCTTTAACCTGATCCAAATAATTTTATACTTTGATAATTTCCTCAAGTCATATAAACACAGTATAACCTGTATTGACAAGAACCCGCTTTTATCTCTGTAGTGTCTTTGGTGCCTTCAGAGGGCTTTCAAGCTGGAAGACATCATAGACAGAGACCAGCCCCACACTGTCATTTTGCAAATCTCAGTCTGGAGGCGGGGAGACTGAGTTGTGCAAAGTAAAGTGACTTATACAAAGACTATCCAGTTTGCATAAATTTTTGGAATTTTCTGAAATATTTTAAACACTCCAAGATCAATTTTTATATTATCATCTAAATCTCCATCCATAAGCCTAAAAAATCTACCTAGGTTGCAAGTACTTTTGTAAAGATCTTTCTGTACCAACTTAAATAGCTTTCTTTTTAAGAGTTGTTGGTGTTATTCCTGGCATGGAGTCAGGATTAACGATGTAGCTTTAAAGACTTCATGTTTGAATCACATAAAGACTGTGTTTCTCTTTTGTGCTGAAGTGGAGCATATCTAGTACCCTCTCACATTACACAAAGAGAACTGACAGAAGAGTACTGCATACAAAAGCAAGTGCTAATGATTCATAAAACTATTTGGATGGCTAGAATTTAAGATAATATCAGACATAGAAAATATGTTTGTTGAAGTTACCCCAGAAGTGTATGCTTGCGAAGTTTATAGATACATATAGAAATTTGACGCATATGCCCCCTACATGTGCATACACGTGACACACTCACATATATAGGATAAAAGACATACAGCTGGAAAACAATGCAAATGTCTTGTCATTGCTTAAGTTTTTTGTACTTGTGAGATTTTAAATAAATCACACTTCATTAGTCTCTGTCCGTTTTCACTCTTTTCCCAAAGATAATTATATATTGACTTAGTCTTTATTTCATTAATGTTACAATTTTAACTGAATGGGTAATCTTATTCTAAATACTTTCAAAGTAAATGTTTTGGCACAAAAATGATTGATACGCAGCAATCACTTTAAGATTATTTGCAGTTATCACAGGATTCCTAACACTCTACTTCCAATTAATTGGGGTCTTAAAATGATTTTCAAACAGATAAGATTTTAAAGAAGTTTTTTTTTTTAACATCCCACTCAGCACATTTGCATAGCAAGCACTTCTGAAGAAATTTATAAATGTTTCAATCTTTTCTTTTCTAACATCATTATACATGACTTCATGACAAGTGCAAATTTTCCTCCTTGTTCTTTGGGAAGTACCAATCAGACATGGATTTGAGTGACATCTCTTTTAATAAAGAACAAAGGAAAACGACAACTCAAATAATCTAAAACCCTGACTTGTTATTGTCACAGTGATTGCCTGAGCTTTAAAAAAGAAACGGGCCATTAATGGTACAATGTAAATAATTATGTAGGCTCTGCGATGATTAGCTAGCAAGGTGGCAGAATTTTCCTGTCAAAAATAAAGTATTTTTAAATATCTAAAAAAGAACTCTGGAATATCAATTCTAAGAATGAAAACTATGACATCCAATACTACTATGCTCAGAATAATGATAATTAAAATTAGGATTCTCTATTTTCAACAAAAAATATTTATAAAGAAAATATTGAAGTTGTTTTCTATGTCTCTTAATCTTAAATTCACTATAAAATGCCATCCTAGCAGTTGAGCTGTGTCAAAATCAAAATGGCACATCATGGGATTCTAGGCATTCCTGCTAAAACAAGTTCCATTTTTTTTATGAGCCATTTTACAATCATTATTGTCATTGCTATAATAGATTATATTTTTGATCACTTATTCTATGCTAGTCATTGTTCTGAAATTTTTTGCATTTTTGATTTCACTGCTTTCTCACAACAGCCCTATGGAATAGCTACCATTATTATACTCAATTTATGAATGTGAGGAATACAATTTGGCCAAAGTCACTTAACCAGTATGAGACAGAAATAGGATTTGAATACAACTCAATCTCAATTGTCTTCAAAATTAGTCTGTAAGATAGTATTTTTTTCCCTCATATTTTATTATATAATATTTTAAAACACAGTATTCAGTGGTTACATGATATTTCATCATTTACACATAATATTTCCTTAATCACTCTGATGTTTTCCTTAGGGAATTTTGCTAGAAGCAGTATTACTGGTTGCAATGAATTAACTTTTTAAAAAGTTTTGATAAATATTTGCCAAATTGTTTTCAGAAGTTCATATTACTACCAGCAGCGTAGGAGAGTATTCTTTTTACTTCCACCTTGCTCATGAGTATTTTTTTAATTTTGTTTACTTGATAGGCAAAAAATTTCCTATTTTTTATTGACTATTCATTTTTAATAGAGTACTATATATGAAAACAAAAATAAATGTATTAACATTAGATTGTTGGCAGTTAAAAATACCTCTCATAATGTATTATTATCTTACTGGTATTATTAGTTATTTCAACATTCAATGACCTCATTCTGTTTGCTATAAATTCTGTAAGGTTCTGAAGTTCGATAAATCAGGCCCAATTCAGTCCTTGAGGAGGTTTGGGAAGAAGCATTATGAGAACAGTAATGAGTGAAAGGTGCTATTGAGCCCTGAAGAGCTCCTCATTCTGGCCTGTGTAGTCCAGGAGAACTTCATGGAAGAGGTACATTTGCACTCTGTCTTGAAGGGTGAATATGAATTTGTGAAGTAGAGATATATAAGAGTCTTTTAGGGAAGACATAGAATATAACCAATGTGAAGAGGCATGTAAAAAAAAGTCAAATTCAGGGAATAGTAAGATACTACATTTTAATTGGAGAATCAAATGAATGTTCTAAGAATTACAAGGGATGGAGTATGAAAGATTATGTAACAAGGCAATAAAAAGCCATTTTGTGTGTTAGAATGAAATATCAATAAATGGAATCACTATTTAATTGTAATAAACAATTTCAGGCTTGACAAGTCATTTAAAAATTACATTCATAATTAGAAATTCAAGACCTGGTTGTTTCTTTTAATGACTACAATTTTGTAGCAAACTATTTTAAAATATCCTGATGATGATAATTAGTACCTTCTATAAAGTTATTTAAAATCTTCTGTTTAATAACCACACTTCTCTCCTCCAATTTTATATCTCACAGTTCCTCAAAAATGCCCAACCATTGATCCAGACAGAGCATATCCTTATTGTCTCTAACAAACATTACACTGGCTTCGACTTCAGCCATTTCACTAATTTCATTCTCACATGAAATGTCTTCACTCTGTTCTCCTCCCCACTTTCCATATTTAACTTACCCATCAATACTAAGCTTAAATACCCACTCTTACATAACTCTTCCAACTCTGATTGGAAGAATTTCTACAGCACTGATTTTCTCTGTATCCCCAATTTTGCATGTTACACATTATCATTTTTTCTTCTCTGATTTTATAGTTCATAAAATTGAGCCTTCAGGGATCTATGCATTATTTTCAACTTTAAAGACTAAGAAAATTAGACTAGGTAACTGCTCAAAGGGCATACTGAAGATTATTTTGTGCATTTGTTCTTTCATTCATTGTCAAGTAATTATTGTGTGCCTAGCACACGCAAGGCACTTTTTAGGTGCTGAAAATCCTAAAGAATATGGTTCATGTTGTTCAGAAGGAGTTCAGAGTCTAATAGAGGAGCTAGATATTTAAACACATTTTCGAGTTATGAAAATGTATATGATACAGAGGTGGCAGAATGGAGAGGATTATCAACTTAACTTTGTGGCTGGATATGAAGGTTGGGTGTATGTAATTCAGGAACATTTCATAGAATGAAGGAATGTTTACAGGATTGTGAAGAATGGGGTGTTTAACAGGCTAATAAAGGATATATATATACATATATATATTTCTAGACAGAAGAAATAGCATATCTAATCAGCAGAGAAAGACATATCAGGGAAAGTCAGATGGTGTGAATGACGGGGTTAGGAATGGGAAATATCACAGGATGAAACCAATAAGGTAGACAAGGGCCTTTATGAATTGAAATGGAGTATGGGGTTATTTTGGGTTGAAGGGGCATTCTTGAAGGATTTAATTCATCCTTCCTTCTTTCTTCTTTCCTTCCCTTGCCTTGTAGTTTTTAGTACTGAACATAACATTCTGCTTAATAAATACTCATGAATTCAAGTGAAATTATTTTAATCACTTAGTATTCTATGGTAGATAAAAACTTTGGAGAATTTTTACAACTATACATACAACTTTTTGTCCTTAATTTTATTTCCTCATAGTTCATATTCAACTTTCATAACTACTGTTCAAAATTTTTATCTTCAAATCACTAATAACATAAGCCATTTGAAGAGATCGAATTCCAAAAATGTATAGACTGATAATGTTCTGCTACAGAAAGAATGCTGAGCTGTAGAAAATTTGTTCAGCATAATAGTTTGGATTTTTACTTATCTGAAATTTATGGGAATTGGCAGCCCTCTTCCTTTATCCAGAGGCAATGCTCCAGCACTTTTTCCTATTTTCATCATAGGAAAATATAAATGTATTTATCTTAAAATACTTGAAATTTCTCAGGCCCACATTTTGCTTCTGTTTTAGGATCTTCTTTGTTATGCGTACAGGTGCTAATTATTCAAGTTCCACATCTTGTTAAGTGTGCTGAGAGTATTATTTGTGTTTCTTCTTAATACATCACAGGAAATTGAGGCTAACTGTAGAAATAAAGTAACCACTTATATTGCCTTCTATCCATTATTTTAAAATTAAGAATAGAAATATAAATTTTGTACAAGAAAAAACAAATATTAGAATACTTTGTTCTGAATTTGTGAGGAGGAAAAATTGGTTTCTATGAGGATTTCATCAAAACTAGATATATGACCTATGTTTTAGTTTGCTGCTGTGTAACAAACTACCTCAAAACTTAGTGCCTAAAACCTCAAATATTGGATTTGCTAGCATTCAAGTGGAACTTGGGTGAGTTGTTTTTTCTTCTGGCTGTCATAAATTTCTCAAGTGGTGGTAGTACGATGGAGGCTGAGCCTGCATGTCCAGCATGACTTCAGTCACACGCCTAGCACCTTGGCAGGAATGAGTTGGAGGCTGAGACTCTCTCACTCTTTATGTAGCTCTCTCCACACGGCCTGGAAAGGGTTCTTTACAGGGTAGGGTCGTAGGACTAAGCATTCTGAACAGCTGAGGTGAAACTGCAGATCTTTTTGGGCCCAGACTCAACAGTTACGTATATTCTATCGGTCAAAACAAGCCACAGAGTCAGACCAGGTCAAAAAGGAAAGGAAATAGATTACATCTCTTGATGGGGGACTGGTAAAGTTGCACTGCAAATGAGCATATGGCATAGTAGATATTGTTATGATCATTGTTAGAGACCGACTGTACTAAGACCTGATTCAGTTCTCTCTTTTTTTTTTTTTTATTGGGGCTAGGTTTTCTTTTCTAAAATGAGGTGGTTCATTCATTTGTGCAACATATAGTGACTAGATAAAATAGACAGTTGAGCAAACAGATATAGCTTTTGTGCTAGGGAGCTTATCTGTGGATTGGACTAAGTGAAGTTTAAGGTTACTTCTCCTAAAATATTTGATCATATTTAAATTTAAGCAAGGGGAGGTTCTTACTGGGGTTCTTACTGGGGAATGTGCTTTGTGCTCAAGAACATTTCATTATATGATGTAGATTTCCATGTTTAGATTTTTTAAAAGCAACCTACTTGCCCCACAGACTGTTGTATTCTACTTCAGTTTTAAAATTATTTGTATCTCCATATACACCAAGTATAAGGAAAACCCTGTCTCTGAAGAGTTAAATAAAACTTTGATGAATAAAATAAGATGCATTGGTTGGAGTTCAATAAACTAGCTACTGATAGAATCAGGGACAATTATTTTTAATCAAACTATCCCTTCATTTGCTAGGTCAATAGATTAGACAACAAATGACACAGAGAATAAAATACTAAAAATTCCCTTTTTATCACTAACTAATAGTAACTAAATCATAAAGCAAAGCAGCCCAGCTTTTTAGTGAGACCAAAGTCTTAGAGACAAAATTATGATGTCCAACCTGTCAGCATTACCATTTAGAATAAAGTGAAATAGTTCAATCTGCTATCACACCTTTTCCTAAACCATTGTATTTAGCCTTTCAAAATCTTATGGTTGTAGTTTCAAAAGCAAAGTCAGTTACCCAGACAAATGAAACTGATGAATTAACTAATTTGTATTCTCTCTAACTGTTTTGATGAAACTCCATAAACATGCTGTTAGTTCCATTCCTCTGAGCTTTGAATAGTTTACTGTTTGTGACGATAAAAGCACGACAGGGAATACTTTAACATATGCCAGATTGAAACGGAGTGAAATATGACAGTTTATAGTCTGTGAGACAGAAGATTGATCTTTGAAAAATATTTGCATATAAAGTACCTGCTTCAACATCATAATTCTAAAAGCTCACATGAACTGAGATCCAGTGCTATCACTTAATATGTTGTATAAATGGTGAGCAGAATGTTTCTTTCCTTGTCTGCACATAAAAAATTCCTTCTCCTTTGGGGATGACTTTTGAAGGTAGTATTTAATCAATAATGTAAAGATGAGAATTGTAGAAATCATAAACAAAATAAAATCATAAATGTTCAATTTGAGGAAGTGAGATATTCTATTTCTTTCTGAAAAAAATGTATGAATAAATATATAAGCATACAAGGTACTTAGCCTCCTTTCATTGTTCTCTTTCAGATCATTTCCTTTTGAAGAGTAGAGCAGATCAAAGAGCTTTAATTGTTGCTTATGAAAAGTACAGGGACCATGAATGTTTTCTTTATTATTTTGTTCTTCTTTTAAGTTTAGTTTTTTAAATTAATAATCAGTAAATTTGACTTTTAAAATATATGGTTTATGAATTTAATATACATATAGACTCACGTAATTACTGCCACAATCTAGATACAGAACAGTTAAATCAACCCCAAAACCTGCTTTGCACTATTCCTTTGTAGTCACTTCCTTCGTTCATATTTCATTTCTGACCACCACTGATGAGCATTTCATTAGCATTTTATTCTTTAAAGAGTGTTATAGAAATTTAATCATACGGTGTGTACTTTTGAGACTGGCTTCTTCCACTCAGCAGAATATCTTTGAGATTCATCCAAATTGCTGTATGTATCAATTGTTCTTTATTTTTATTGTTGAATAGTATTCCATTTTGTGTGCACATCACAGTGTGTTTATCCATTCACCCACTGAATGGCATTTGAGTTGTTTCTAGTTTTTAGTGTGTATTAATAGAACTACTATTGATATAAACATTCTTTGTAAGTTTTATATAAATATATACTTTTATTTCTCTAAGGTAAATAGCCAGGAGTGGGATTGCTGGGTTATATGGTAGGTATATGTCTAATTTTGCAGAAATTATCAAACTGTTTTCTAGAATGTTTGAACCTGGTTGCATTCCCACCAGCAAGGCATTAGAGATCTAGTTGCTCTATATCCTTGCCAAGACTTGGTATCATCTATCTATCTATTTAACTATCTCTCTCTCCCTCTAATTTTTTTTTTTTTTTGCCATTCTAAAAGGCATGAAGAGGTATCTCATTTGGATTTCTCTAAGAACATCTAATGCTGTTGAACGTTCCTTCATGTTTATTTGGCCATCAGTATCCTCATTGGTAAAATTCTATTCAAGTCTTTATGCTTCTTTTAGAAGAGTTGTTTCCTTTCATGCTGTTGAGTTCAGAATTCTTCACATATTCTAGATACAACCTCTTTGTTGGATGTGTTATATGCAAATATTTTCATCCTGTCTGTACCTTTTTCATTCTTTCAAGAGTATCATTAACAGAGCAGAGGTTTGACTTTTATTCTATTTTTTTTATTTTGGTTAAGTCTGATTAATCATGTTCTTCTTTTATACAAAGTGGTTTTGTTGTCATGTCTTAGAATGCTTTGCTTAATGCCAAAATGTAAAGATTTCCTTCTATTTTTTCTTCTAAAAGTTGTATAATTTTACATTTGACCTAATTTTTGTATATGGTATGAAGTATAGGTTGAGGCTCATTTTTGAATATAGATGCTCTATTTTTTCTTCACATTTTAAAAGTTATTTATTTTTATTTTTAATTATTGCGGGTATATAATAGTATATCTTTATAGGGTGCATGTGATGTTTTGATACAGACATACAATGTGAATTAATCAAATCAGGGTAATTTGGGTATTTAATACCTCATAGTTAGATAGAATAAACAACATTTGATAGGACAATAAAGTCCCTATAATCGACAATAAGGGTATGCTTTAAATAACCAAAAGAGTGGAATTAGGATGTCCCTAACACAAAGAAATGTTCCTGTACCTTTTGTTTAATTGTTTCTATCTTGGGTTGTTTTTATACCCTCTCAAAAAATTGAAAATTGAATATTCATCCATTTGTGGGTCTATTTCTGGCCACTTTATTTTCTTCCATTGATTTACTGGTCTATTCTTTTCCCAATACCACATTTCTTTTTTTACTACGACTTGGTTTTTATTTTTAAATAACTGATTTTATATATATATTATAACATACCTACAGAAAATAAAAGAACTGTTTTTTCAGTCATAATTATGTAATTTTCCTCTTTTTCTTACTTAGAAGCAGAGAGTAAAAAAAAAACTTCTATACATTTGGAGAAGATCAAGGCTCTGAAATTCTCTTGCCATATATCTTGAAATTCAGAAAATGAAGGGCTGTCTTACTCTGTGCTGCTATTACACAATACCTGAAAATGTAATTTATGAAGGACAGAAATTTATTTCTCACAGTTCTGGAAGCTGGGAAGTCCAAGATAAAGGTGCCGGCAGGCTCTATGTCTGGTGAGGGCTGCTCTCTGCTTTCAAGATAGCAACTTGCTGCATTCTCCGGAGGGGATGAACATTGTGTCCTCTTGTGGCAGAAGGGACAGATAGGGGGAAACTCACCGCTTCAGGCTTTTTTTTTTTTTTTTTTTTGCATTTTAAACTGAGTTTATTTTAAGAGTTCAGGGACAGATGGCTTTATTTTGCTTCTCTAAAAAAGACAGTATTCAGTGTGCTTGAGTTCTATCAAGTCAAAAAACAAGCACCGTCATTCACATGAACACTCCTGTCTTTAACCTTGACTAGTAGGAATATTTATGCTAAAGCTATAGACACTTCGTATATCTATCTTCAAATTTTAAAGAAACATTTTAATGTGGAAGGGATATGTTCTTGACATTTTCAGTCTAAAGTTTTTTCAATGTAAAATTTTTTTTTTTTTTTAGTTTCAGAATATTACAGGGGCACAAATGCTTTGGCCACATAAATCGCCTTTGCACCATCTGAGTCAAAGCTACAAGTGTGCCCATCCCCCAGACAGCATGCACTGCACCCATTAGGTGTGACTTTACCCATCCCCTCCTCCCCCTCCCACCAGCCTGATCCACAATGAATGTTACTTACATATGTGTACATAAGTGTTGATCGGTTAGTACCAATTTAATGGTGAGTACATGTGGTATTTGTTTTTTCATTCTTGTTATACTTAGTAGAATGGGCTCCATTCACAGTAATACAAGAGGTATTAGTTCCCCGTTTTTTTTATGGCTGAGTAGTACTCCATGGTTTTAATAAATGTGTACCACAATTTGTTGATCCATTTAGGTATTGATGAGCACTTGGGTTGTTTCCACATCTTTGCAATTGTCAATTGTGATGCTATAAACATTTGAGTGCAGATGTCTTTTTTATAGAATGACATTTTTTCCTTTGGGTGGATACCCAGTAGTGAGATAGCTGGATCAAATGGTAGGTCTACTTTTAGTTCTTTGAGATATCTCCATACTACTTTCCATAGAGGTTGTACTACTTTGCAGTCCCACCAGTGTTCCTGTCTTTCCACATCCATGCCAACATTTGTTATTTGAAGACTTCTTGATAAAGGCCATTCTCACTGGAATTAAAGGATATCCCATTGTGGTTTTGATTTGCATTTCCCTGATGATTAGAGATGTTGAGCATTGTTTCATATGTTGCTGGCCATTAACCTATCTTCTTTTGAAAACTTTCTGTTCGTGTCCTTTACCCACTTTTTAAAGGAATTGTTTTATTTTTTTTCTTATTGATTTGCCAGAGTTCTTTATAGATTCTAGTTATCAGCCCTTTATGGGATATATAGCATATAAATATTTTCTCCCATTCTGTAGCTTGTCTATTGGCTGTAATAATGATTGTTTCCTTGGCTGTGAAGAAGCTTTTTAGTAGCTTCATAACTTAAAATTTATTACTTTATTACTATTTTTCAATATTGTTTTTTGTTATTGTTAAATTTTAAATGTTACAAAATTTTAGGATATTATTTCTGATTTTCTTTTCTTGAAGCACTTAACTATTATATTAAAAAATACACAGTAGACTTTAACAGATCAATAACTAAGAAAATTTGAAACATATTTGCTTCAGTTTTATAGTAAAAAATACTTAGACTGCCATCTGCTAGCATATAGTTCTCCTCATTTTTAAAGACACCAGAGACTCTATAACCTCTCCATGTATTTACCTATCCATCAAATGTTTCAGATATAATTTTACTTTAGTTATAAAGGTGATTCCTGTACTTAGAAGATAATTTTGAAACTATAAACAAGAATAAAAGAAAAGTTAACTCTAATTTTTCCATGAGCAATATTAGCATTTTCATACAGTAATACACCCTTCCAAATATATCTTAATTATACATAGTATAAAATATGTATAGAAATTAATTAATTAGAAATACTCTTTTCTTCCTGAAGTAGACTGTGAAACTTTTCTAAATTGAAATCTAAAGAGGTTTGGAGTCAGATAATTTAATTTTTAGATAAATATTGCTGTCCATACATGGAAGATTACTTAAGTAAGCTATGGTACATCCAACTAATGAAGTATTATGACACTAAAAAAAATAGAGTGAGAAAGGGAAGAAATCTAGTTCTTCTTGACCGTAGGGTATATTGTAAAGAAAAGATAGACGCAAAAGAGCATATAGAGTATACTAGTGCTTGTGTAAAGAAGAAAGGGGAGTAAAACATATATCGTTATCTATTTATATTTTTAAAAGCAATATTTAAAATGTAAGAAGAACAGACCAGAAACTAATTAAATTAGATATTTATGGGAGAAAGTGGGGGTGGGAAAAAGGTAGAGGTGATAAATGAGACTTCTGTGAGTATAAGCTCTTGTATAGTTTTACATAGTTCTAGCTTTATAAAAATGTTAATGATTTACAAAATAAAATAATTATTAACAGTAAAGATGAAGAAAATTAAAACTAAGTTTGAAAAAAAGCAGAAAGAAAATAAATGTATAGGAATTATTAACCACATAGAAGAAAAAATTAATCAAAATAACTCTAGTGGATCAATGAGATGTTTTCAAAAAATAAGCAAAAACTCTATGAAGTCTTAAACTGCGCTAAATCATTCTTGACTCTTGATTACTATTGGTAGGTATGAATCACAGTATTTATAATCTCATAAATATGTCATAGTTATCTTTAGGTAGGTTATGATTTTAAAATTTATATGATACTAGGGCACATGTATGCATATCCATATATGTTTAATATTAAGATCATCCTCCACCTAATAATTTATAATCATTTTATTTGCTATTTTATAAATTTGTTTATGAAAGAGGGAAAATCCTAAACAGAAATGTCATAGTACAGCTTCCTTTAAAAATATAATTTTCTTTAAATTTTTTTCTTTAAAATATCAGCAGTTTTATATACATAATATAATATAAAGGATTGATTTAAAACCTGGCTTTTACTTTACTGATAATCTTTTCCTTTACAACCCATGCCATTGTAAGTTGAAATCGTAAACAAATGCATAACAAACCAAATGATCAAGTAAATTAAAGAAACAAAAATTCCCCAATTTCCAGGTGTTATACATACCTGAACTGATATATTTGCAATGTACTCATTTGTTAATAAAACTGTGCATGTATTTTCCTTTGCAAAGGATGTTAATAGTTGACCTTGGTTCCAAATTTTATATCTTATATATTATTTTATATATATTATTTTATATCTTATATATTTTATTTATATATTTTTCTTGGTATTATACCAAGAATTGGATATATAATTAATTATATATAATATACATTATGCACAATTACATAATTATATAACATCTATTTCTTGACATTATTATATTATTGAAATACATTTGGTATTGTTTCCAGGCTTGCAGAGCTCTGAGGTGTGATGTGTGTAATTGTTCTCTGTCATTGATCCAATGGGTCCTGCCAAACAGATGCTGGCATTCTCTTGTAGGTCATTTTTCCTCATTGGGATTTTGTATCCTGAATAATTTATTTTTTTCATAAGATCATTGTTTGTAAAAATATGCTCTGCCTGTACTATAAGCAAATAATGATAGTTATCTATAAGCCTATATTATCCAATGGCTTCTGCCAAACAGATGCTGGCATTCACATCGCAGGTCATTTTTCCTTATTGGGATTTTGTTTCCTGAATAATTTATTTTTTTCATAAGATCATTCTCTGTGAAAATGTGCTATGCCTGTACTATAAGCAATTAATGACAGTTATCTAAAAGCCTAAATAATAATATTAAAACAAATTGTCTCTCATATTTAATGCTGCATTAAAAGTGTTATGGTATCATCTGTGATACTAAGTTTATAGTTTAGATTTTTTTCCAGAGCTTCTTGGGGTAAAACATTATGAGTAACAAGTTTTAAGCAATACACTTTGTTCATTTTATTTTGGACACATGTATGTAAAATCTATTAACATATAAATCTGCAATTTACTATAAAATTTGGCATAAAATAGGCATTCAGATATACTAAACTCAGTAGGTTAGAATTCTTTACGATATTACCATTTAGAGACTCAAACTATTTTAATTGTTTATATGGGAGAGTCAAATTTGCCTTTAAATCTTACTTTCTAAAAGTGTAGTTGAGTAGTGGGAGGTGTTAGTGAAACAATGTAGACTGTAACTCAATAATTTTTATTATTGAAACCTAAGTAGGTAAAAAAATATATATCTAAATGTTTGGTTTTAGAAAAGGGATCTAATTTAAACACATTTAAAAATGATTAATGAATGTGTGTTTTATATTTGTTATAAAAATTTTTGAAGAGCAATTATAATTTTTGTATAAAATTGAAAATGTAATATATACCTTGTATTTTCTAAAATTATTCCTTTTGTATTATTTTCCAACAACTTTTGGGCTGTATCAAAGATTCCAACATATTTAGAATTTCTTTTTGCCTTTTATTTAATATAACTTGATCAGCACAGAAATATAGAATTTGTAGAGTTGTGCATCAACCTTTCCCTTGTTATTTATCTCATCAATATTAACACTAGTTAGCTGTGTAAGAGCCATTGCAAACCTTCTCGACTCCCCTCTTCTTACTTCCCATATTAAATCATTCTTTTTCTTTCTTTGATTTCAATATTCTAATTATCATTTGAAACCATTCTTTTCTCTTTCTATCCTTACCTGGACTGAATATTTATCATCTCCCAATTGGACAATGGTGATAGCTTACCAACCAATATCGCTACTTTGGGTCTATTTTTCCACCAGTCAATCCTCCACGTTGCTAACAATATTATCATTCTGAAATAGAAATCTACTTATATTACTCTCCTGTTTTGATCCCTTACTACTAGAAAACAAAGTATAAATTTCTTAGTTTGTCATTTGAGAACCTTTATTATTTGATCACAACCTACATTTACAGCATCCATGTCCAGCTATTCCGGGCATTTTGGAATCTTCATTATTTGACATAAATCCCATGATGGTTCAAGTTTTGGCGTCTTTGTAGCTGAAGTCTTTCTAACTTGAATAATTCTTGCTCTTCTCCATCAGATGCAGAATCACTTAAACTCTCCTTCTCTGTAAAACTTCACTGAGTACTCAAAGTGAGTTCTTCCCTTTTTAGCTCTCCAAGTTCTTTGCAGGACATAGGTATAACATACTCATCTTTGTATCTGGAACGCATTCCCTGATACATGATATACATTTCAACTCATATGGGTTGAATGATAGAATGAGTGATTACATTTTATAGATTATGAAATGAAACATCAGTGTTTAAGTAATAAAAGTTAACAAAGGAGCAGAGATGCATTTAAAACAGAAATACAGTTATAAATAGGGTGGATTTTTCACAAAAGCCAAAGAATCTGACTAAGGTAGGAGCCTTGGTAAGTTAAGTGAGGTGTTCTGAGTTAATTGAATTAATGATGATTAAAGTGAGAAAAACAGTTGATAATCATCTTTCGAGACTTATAAGAAAAGAAAGAAAAAATGTGTAAGATTTATATTGGTGTTTTAAAGGTAACTGGGATTTGTTTTAATCAGCTATGGTAAAACATGCAGATAGGGAAATGATTGTTACAAAGAAAAAACTTTATTATACTTGGCACACCACACACAGGGGCCACACTGGGAAGCACCAGGTTCATACAGGAGGCCAAAAGAGCAAGAGAAAATGTGGGTAAGAATCTTGGTTGTGGTTTTTTCAGGAAGGAGTGGGCAAGGCAGAGGAAATAGGTTTAGGATTGGCTGGTTTGAATAATTTCAGCAGGCTCTGGGCCATAAAAGCTGTCCCTTTTTGCCTGGTACCTGACCCTAGGATGATTAGAGTATGTAGATAGTGGCCTGGAATATGAGAGCTTATAAAGGAAGTAGTTGAGAGTGTGGGCTCTGGATTGGTTGGTTTGAATATAACAGGTGTGCCACAGGTGAATTGTTCACTATCTCTAGGAATCAGCTAACCCTAGGAAGGGTAGTCCCTCCAGGGTCAGCAATGGCCTAAGATGCAAAGTATCATAATAAAGAAAAGAAAAAAAACATGATTAAAACAATTAGAAACAGGATAAATCTGTGTGAAATGAATCTCAAATACTGATGAAGTAACTGAGAAGGGATGTTACAACCTCCTCCTTCGTTTTAAACAGGGGGAAAAAAAGGTAAATCTTTATGTTCAACTATTTGTCTATTGAGAACTTATGAGGTATGTCAGTTAGTACCTGCAGCTGAGAGAAACAGCTTTGAAAGCAGGGGCTTTGTTTGCAAACAGCTCAAATAGCAATATCTTACGACTGAAAAACTGAAAGCTCTCTCTCTGCAAAGCACAGCCGGAGCAAGCAGCTCCAGCAGCGAGTGGCAGAGCAAGCATACTTTATCCACAGACAGTGACTGGTAGCTAAGCTAGTCAGTGCTATCCTGGCTAAGGTTCCCTGGGCCCTGGGAGACAATGGGGAGGGAGCAGGGGCTGGATGATGTTTGTTTCCAAACCTTTTAGGATATGGGCTGTCTTTTCTATCAAATTACTGGCTATAGTGTGGCACATCCACTTTTAGTTTGCTAGCGATAAAGACTGATGAATTAAAACTTTGAAGCAAGGCACGGTGAAAGACAGAAAAATATTTTTCAGCCACTGTAGTTCAAAACCACTTACAAGCACTCCTATCTGGTCTGTTACCCCATCCATCATCCTTTTCTGCAATTTGTCAATCCTCTTTTTCTAATGGCTAAGTAGTTACCTTCCATTTACATGCCACTGAGGTGTTAGTGCCAGGGACATCAGGGGGTCAGTTGGTGGATTCTTTCATGTTAATACCCAAACTGGGGACATGGATTAATGGAACCACAGGAAGCCAAGCTTCTTTGGCTTGAAGACTGCTGTCTTAAATTCTTAGGGGGTTAGATTGGTGAGAAAACAAGTATGCCCTTATATTAAAAGTGATTCACTAACTCTGGAGACCTGTTTCTGTTAAAAATCACATTGATACACATTCCTTAGTCTCCAAAGAAAATTAAATAGAAATTTATGACCAAGTTCCTTTCTCAGCTGAGACAAAGGGAACTGCATAATAGCCACTATCATTGACCTTAATATAAAGCAGGGCACTGTTAGCAGCTGTGAATCGTGAAGGATTCTGTACTCCATGAGCTTTTCTTCTCTTTTCTGGCCTGCTCTGAAAGCACACCCAGCATAGCTGGAAGCCCTACTCCTCCATCCAAAATATAAAGAATTTTAGGCTCCTGCTGCTTTTTCCTTCATTATCTTTTTTTTGCAGAATTGCTAAAGAAAGTGAGGGGGCTATAGCTACAGCTACAAGACTGAAGAAAGTGCTTTAAAAAAATAGTGCCCAGATGGAAATGAAATGTGCTATTGGAGGAAGCAATTCTGTTTGTCGATCCAAATAGATTGTTTAGAATTTAATTATGAAGATTCAGTGTTACTTTACTGTAGTATAACATTTCAGTAAAGTCTTTCTTTGTGAATTGGAGAATGACTTAAATTTTCTACCAGGGACACTGAGTTTGAAGAATAAGATGAGGAAAGATAGGGGATAGATAAGCTAAAACCATGCTCTCTGCCACAAAATAGAGGCATACTTCCCCACCCACTTTAAATTTCATAATTATTTATGTAACACTTACTATGTGAAATACACAGAACAGGGCCAGGCATGAACATCTGCAGTGCATATGCTTTTTGGCTTTGGAGTTTCTCAGAATCTTATAGGGCAGAGGAACCAAATAAACAAAGAACCACTTGCAAGGAGAAGGGTGAAAATAAGTACTGTACACTTCATAGCATAAAATTCAGCCAAAGAATACAAAACCTCTGTAGGCAAGTTCTAGATTTTGAATCTGCTGCATTATGGGTTGTTCCAGTAACCCAAATAAATTCACTTCTTTATTTAAATCTCCACTGAACTAAGTATACTCTAAGTGAAAACCCAAACATTTTTTTGTGTGTCTCTAGTGCCACTTAAGGATTAAGTATGCAGTAGGAGCTCAATGCATTATTTGTTGAGTTGAAATAAAACAAAATGTGTCAGCTCTTAAGAAAGCCTTAGAAATTGCCTGTTTTTCTGTCGTGTTTTTCACACCATATTGACTCACACAGCTGATGCTGAAATGTGTAGTTTACGAGTATTTCTTCCTCTTTGTCTCTCTTTCTGTCTGCTTCCCCCTTTTACTCTCTCTAATTTTCTCAGGGCTTTAAAAATGCTAACCTAAAAGTTAATAATTTTATTAAAAACATGGTCTAGATGCTGATGTCCTTTATAGGCTTTTTAATTATTATTTTAAAAATTAACATTTCATAAAATTCACATTTTTTTTTCTGGTGGTAGACAGTTCTATGAAACTTACCAGGTTTAGATTGTTGTAACCACCACTACAACCAACACGCAGAATGGTTCTATCAGTGCAAAAAACTCTCTCATGCTTTCCTTTGTAGTCATTTCTTCCCCCACCTATAATCCCTAACAGCCAGTGATCTATTATTCAGAACACCCAATCTTTGGCAGTAATGGAAATTTTAGTTCATCTCCAAACAGCTATCACGTGTTGTAATAGTTGTAGTTCATGCCTACAGATAAGAACAAATGTATTATGTCTTTAAATAATGCATTTAAAAATTAATGTTATTACATGTATCTTTTTCAAATATGTTTTCTTATATTGATAGTTTTTTTAGCTTTATGGTTCATGAAAGGAAACAGAAATAAAGACACACACATACACACATTTCCCCTCATACTCCCCCCTTTTAAAAACATATAACTTGTTCCTTCTTCAAAATATTTATACTTTAATTAAAATGTCCTAAGGCAAAGCTAATTTTCATGGGGGGGTCACTGCTCACTGATCTCCAGTTATAGGTACAGTTGCCATAGTTACACCTGAATTAAGCAAGATACATGTTATAATGACTTCACAATTTAGAACTTATCACTCAAATGTGCACAATCTCTTTTCTTCTGTATAAGTTGTAAGGCTTTTCAGGACTCCCTTTTCCAAGTTATCTTCAAGAAATGTTGAATATCTTAATAGAATGGAAGTGGAAGGTCAAAGGGAAAATTAAAAAAATCTTTATAATGAACATATACTTCATGTATTGTCTTTTGGAGAATGTCAGATAAATAGGTTCTTCTTTGTTGTTGATTTTTAACTCAGCATAATGTTACAGCCCAACCAGGTTCATTGCCCCCACTGCTCAGGAGGAAGCCAATACACTGAGACATCAGGGGTTACAGCAGAGAAAGAGTTTAATATTGCAGGCTTCATGAGAGGAGATGGGAGGAAGTTCTCAAATCCATCTCCTGCAAAATTTGGGAGAAAGGATTTTTAAAGATAGTTTGGTGGGCAAAAGCCAATTGGATCTGCTAATTGGCTGGGTTCTAGGTGGAACCATAGGGGTGTAGCAATTATCTTCTGCAATTTCTGCTGGGTCAGTTCTTGGGTGGGGGTCACAACCAATTAAGTTAGGTCCTCGGTATGGATCACTGATTTGGCTGGATCAGCTGTTCTGCCTTAGGTTTCTTAAGGGTGTTATCTATGGGTGCAATGAAGAAAGCTAAGAATCTTTATCATTAACTATATGACTCCTGAGTAGTAAGCAATTATAGGAAAGCAAGCTAGGGAACAATGGCTGGTTATATACTTATTTCCCCTACCACAGTTCCTGCCTTGTGGCCCTTTATTAATTTTATAAAGGGTGATTTCAATAATGCCTTTGAGACTTATTGAAATTGTTGTGTATATCCCTAGTTCATTCCTTTTTGTTGCTAAGTAGTATTCCATTGAATGGATACACCACAGTGTGTATACCACCATTTGCCCATTGAAGGACATTTGCATTGTTCCAGTTTTGGATGTTTATTAATAGAGCTTCTTTGAATATTCATGTGTATGTTTTTGTGTGAACATAAGTTTTCACTTACTTAAGGCAAATACACAGGAGTCAGATTGCTTGGTTATTTGATAAGTGTATATTGAACTTTATAAGAAACTGTCTCAATGGTTTTTTTGTGATTTATATTTTTTAAAAATTCCTCAAATTTCCATTTACGGCACCCAAACTATTATAATTTTCCCCAAATGGAATTTCAAAATTTTATGGTAGGTGTTAAATATACCTAGGAATATCTTCCAACATCTTGCTAAATTCATAATCATTGAAAACACTCTATTGATAACTTTTTAAGATAAGATATAGCTATCTGAGAAAGTTTAAATTAAAAAGTTCTAATACTCTATGATAAACAATTATG
This sequence comes from Eulemur rufifrons, assembly GCF_041146395.1. Lineage (NCBI taxonomy): Eukaryota > Metazoa > Chordata > Mammalia > Primates > Lemuridae > Eulemur > Eulemur rufifrons. Next base: position 97,866,752 of record NC_090989.1, on the reverse strand, counting down.
TAAGTGCTTATTAATTTGTTCTCATTATCCACACAGATATATAGACATGTATGGAAAGAGATGAATTAGGAAAAATAAAACACTCTATTATAACCCACTATAACGTATTAAGTGACTTTTAGGACATATTAATAGTTTATTATAAAGGAAAATTACTTTCCTATAAAGTTGGAGAGAAAAATATTAGCACACTAACACTTCCAAAATTAGCAATTTCTCATTTTCTACCTATGGATCATAATATTCTTAAAATAAAAACAGATAATAAGTGGAATCATATAAAAGAGTTGACATTTGTGAACATATTTGTTCAACCTTTATTCAGAACAGTAGCACTGATGACGAAACCCCTTTTTATTTAGTTTATTTGAAGAATTTTTAAAGAAGAATACAAAAATGTGTTCATCAGTTGCAACCTATCAGCTGCCTGTCAAAAAGGAAAAAGTCTGTAGTTATTTAACTAAAGACTTTAACAAAACTTATGGTGTGTCTGCAAAACTTATGGTGTGTCTGCAAAACCAGTGGATTTTGAAGAGTGATTAGTACTACTTTAATTCAACACTGTCACAAGAGATGGATTTTTTTTTTTTTTTTTTTTTTTTTTTTTTGCTGTTTGCTTTATGATTCATGAATTTAACTGAACTAAGAAGTCAAAGGCTATGGGAAAAATACTGCTGTTGTGGGCTGTTGACCACATTTGCTTCGTCTTTTAATAACGCTATTTTTCATTTTAGCTAAGTCAGCTTTTTATAGAACTAACATTTATCCCTAAATACCTATGTATCACCACAAAATGATGAAACAATCAAATGCTCTATTGACCTCAGCTCATTGAAAAACAGTTACTTTCCTTGGTTGTGTGTATGTGTGTGTGTGATGTGTGCATGTGTATGTTAAGCCTAATTCAGCAAAACTGAGAGCCAGACTATTGATTCACTTTTAAAATGTAAGCCATTCACCATAAAATGTTAAGAACCATAAAGGGTAGTATTGCACATAATATTAGCTTAAGGGGGAACACACAATTTTCTCTTTTTAATTAGACTTCCTGACTAAATTCCAGTGTGTGCTTCTTAATGAGATGAATTCAGTGGTTTGGCCAGTTCAACCATAGCCCATTACTTTCTCAGTATAAACATCTTTTTATTTCACAAAGGCTATGTGTTGACTGCTTATAATCTCATTAATTCTAATACCCTTAAATTCAATAGCAATTTCAAAATGTAGAGCTACAATTTCAAGGTTTTGCAGTTGACAAAGCTAAAAGAACTTCTTTAGCTATTAATTCGAACATACTAATGCACCAAGAAGACTATGTTCATGGATCACCAGTCTTCCCAGCTATATTTTTTTCTTGAGTTTTGCCCCATATTGTATACATATTTTAATCCTAGCAACATTGCCTCTTTTGCATATTTATAAAGTAGAAAATCTTGTGCTCAGATCATCCAGTGTTCAGTGGTCATTTCAAATGTCTTACTCAATTTAGGGTCCTAAGTCAAATCATTGAGTCTGTAGAAGTTTGCATTAAATACTACTCTGCCACACAATGAGTTCTTGCTTCCTTTGTCTACCATATATTAAATGTTACTTCTCTGGGCTAAAATTTTGGTTGCCAATGCTAATTTACTAACTGAAAATGTTTTAAGGCAGTGATCACAAGTAGGTGGTAATAGGCATCATTTAGTTTTGGTTCCTCAGAGTGCTATGGTTACAAGGATTCAAAGGTTGCACTTGGCTTTGAGGGCAAAAATATTCAGATAGTCGCCATTCCACAAGGATTTTACATTTTGATGGGAAACTTTTGAGGAAAAAATTCCTTTAGAATTCTCAGTCATACAATTACAAAGATAAAGAAATTTCAGTTTGGGTTTGTGTGATTTTAATGGCTTGGTGGGTGAAATTTGGCCTGCAGAAATGGATAAAGTCAGCACAAAAGGAAGCACTAACTTTCCTCTCAGAACTATTCACTGATGAACTTTCTTTTCCTGTTCTTAACTAAAGCTAAATATATTTTTAGGAGTTATTCCTCTGTTACTTCCCATAAATCAAACGGATGGTTTTGAATTCACTTATTATATTCAGCACTATCAATTTGGAAATTAGACTGTGGTGGTCCTACAATGGTGAGTCTGATAAAGAACAATCCTAAGGTCTAATAAATAGATATGAATTTGGAAAATTAAATGACCTACACTTTGCAGTTCTTAATGACTTTATTATAATGGTACTGACATCTTGATTTCTAGAGAAACTCTTCCAGACATAGTGACTTTCCCTTGATGATATCTACACCTGTAGTAAGCAGCTTTTATTTAAAAAATACTTTAAAAACTCATGTAATCTCTTTTATTTTTCAAATAATGAACAGTTTATACTATTATTAAAATGTCTCATTATAAAATGCCCAGGAGTCCATTTTATAATCTAACATCAAGCCCATATTAGTTTAATTTGACATAATTGGATTTTATTCATGTATTTAAAGATCTCTATATAAAATTGTTATTTTTTAAAATTAAAGGCAAAGTATAAAATTAATGCCCTGAGACTTTAATTAGAGAACTTTAAAAAATACATAGAAGCCAAATTATTTCTGCCTGCTGAATTTATCTACAATGTATCATCATTTCAATATTTCAAAACCTACTCCTCACATATTTTTGTTATGTATTTTTCTTTTTTGCTAATTTAAATTCATTTGTTAGAATGTAAAAGACATTTATTAAATTTCTCACAATTTATAAGAACATAAGTAGTTTAGGATTTTAATCTTCATTTAAAAAGGAAATGTTTAAGTTTAGTACTTTTCATCATTAATTGATTGAATGTTTTGAGAAAAAAGTAATAATCATCTCATTGGGTTTCTGAGTTTTTCTCTAAGCTAGAACTTCCTCAGGCACATGACATGAAGTCCTCAGAGAGAAAGGTCTAAGCAACATTTTAATAATTCTAAAACTTAAAAGAACTATAAAAAATTTCCCTCTTTTTTCTCATAAAGCTATTGTCTTATATAAACAGAAAGGAAAGTTAAAGCAGAAGAGAAGAATGAAGAAAAGCACTTGGACTTTTTTCAAAGCAATGGTGACTTTTAAATGAAATTGAATAATATTTAAAAGTTTCTACATTCCAAACTACTACTACTGCTTCTTTCTCTCTCTCTCTCCCTCTTTCTCTCCTCCCCTGCTTTCTCTCTCTTTCCTCTCTTTCCACTTGTGTCTCTTCTCTCTTACTCTCACAGTCATCCAGTTCAGGTGTGATTTTATGAAGAGGTAGAGAAAGAAAGGAGAGAGAAAACATTCCCATGGAATTCTGATTCAGCATGATAAAGTGAGTTTCATCCCAGGGATACAAGGATGGTTTAACATACATAAATCATTAAATGTAGGTAGTATATATATCCAAAGTGATCTACAGATTCAATGCAATCCCTGTTAAAATAACATCATTTTTCAACAGATCTAGAAAAAAATAATTCTATGATTTGTAGGGAACCAGAGAAGACCCTTTATGGCTAAAGTAACCTTAAGTAAAAAGAACAAATTAGGAGGCATCAATTTAGCAGACTTCAAGCTATACTACAAGGCTATAGTAACTAAAACAGCATGGTACTGGCACAAGAACAGAGACATAGATCAATGGAACGGAACTGAGAACCCAGATATAAAACCATGCTTATATAGTCATCTAAGCTTTGACAAAGCAGACTAAAACATACACTGGGAAAAAGAATCCTTATTCAATAAATGGTGCTGCAAAAACTGGCTAGCCACATGTAGAAAACTGAATCAGAATCCACACCTCTCACCTTTCTCAAAAATCAACTCACAGTGGATAACAGACTTAAACCTAAGGCATGAAACTATAAGAATTCTAGAAGAAAATGTTGGAAAAACTCTTACAGACATTGGCCTAGGCAAAGAATTTATGAAGAGGACCCCAAAGGCAATCACAGCAACAGCAAAAATAAATAAATGGGACCTGATGAAATTAAAAAGTTTCTGCACAGTCAAGGAAACTATCATGAGAGCAAACAGACAACCTAAAAATGGGAGAAAATATTCCCATGTTACACATCTGATAAAGGGCTGATAACTACAATTTATATAGAGTTCAGGAAAATCAGCAAGAAAAAATCAAACAACCCTATCAAAAAGTGGGCAAACAACATGAACAGAAACTTTTTGAAAGAAGATAGACTAATGGCCAAGAAACATGAAAAAATGCTCAACATCTGTAATCATCAGGGGAATGTAAATCAAAACCACAATGAGATATCACGTAACTCCAGTGAGAATGGTCTTTATCAAAAAGTCCCAAAACAATAAATGTTGGCATGGATGCAGAGAGATAGGAATACTCATACACTGCTGGTGGGACTGAAAACAAGTACAACCTCTGTGGAAAGCAATATGGAGATACCTCAAAGAGATACAAGTAGAACTATCATTTAATCCAGCAGTCCCATTACTGGGCATCTACCCAAAAGAACAAAAAACATTCTATAAAAAAGACATCTGCACTCAAATGTTTATAGCAGCACAATTCACAATTGCAAAGATGTGGAAAAAACCCAAGTGATCATCAGTCCATGAGTGGATTAATAAAATGTGGTATATGTATATACCATGGAGTTCTACTCAGCCACAAAAACCAATGGCGATCTAGTACCACTTGTATTTTCCTGGATAGAGCTGGAACCTATTCTACTAAGTGAAGTATCCTAAGAATGAAAAAACAAGCACCACATGTGCTCACCATCAAATTTGTATTAACTGATCAACACTTCAGTGCACATATAGTAATAACATTCATTGGGTGTTGGGCAGATGGCAGGGAGGAAGGGATGGGTATATATACACTTAATGTGTGTGCAGTGTGCACTGTCTGGGGGATGGACATGCTTGAAGCTCTGACTTGGGTGGCACAAGGGCAACCTAAACATTTGTATCCCTGTAATATGCTGAAATAAAAGAAAAAAAGAAAAGAAAAACAAAAAACAAAAAACAAAAACAAACACAAACACTAAACAAACTAGACATAGAGGGAATGTACCTCAAAAGTAAAGTATAAAAGCCATGTATGACAAACCCAGAGTCAACATCATACTGAATGGGGAAATGTTGAAGGCATTTCTCCTGAGAACTGGAAAAGTGTGCCCACTGTTACCACTTCTATTCAATGTAGTACTAGAACTCCTAGGCAGAGCAATTGGTCAAGAGAAAGAAATAAAGGGCATCCAAATCTGGAAAGATAGGTCAAATTATCTCTGTTTGCTGATGATATGATCTTGTGTTTAGAAAACCCTAAAGACTCCACCAGAAAACTCTAGAATTAATGAATAAATTCAGCAAAATCTTTGGTTAAGTATCATTGTATAAAAATCAGTAGCATTTCTAGATTCTAACAACAGTCAAGCTGAGAGTCAAAGACTCAACACCATTTATAATAGCTGCAAATAAAATAAAATGCTTAGAAATATACTTAACCAAGGAGATGAAAGATCTTTACAAGGAGAAGTATCAAACAATGATGAATGAAATTATAGATGACATAAACAAATGGAAAAACATCCCATGCTCATGGATTGGTAGAATCAACATTGTTAAAATGTCCAAGCTGCCCAAAGTGACATATAGATTCCATGCAATCTTCATCAAAATACAAACATCATATTTCACAGATCTAGAAAAAATAATTTTATGATTAATTTGAAACCAAAAAAGAGCCTGAATAGCCAAAGCAATCTTAAGCAAAAAGAACAAATCTGGATGCATCACATTACAAGACTTCAAATTACACTACAAGGTAATAGTAACCAAAATAGCATGGTACTGGTATAAAAGTAGAGACATAGACAAATTGAACAGAATTGAGAATACAGAAATAAAATCATCTACCTACAACCAACTGATCTTCAACAAAGCAGACAACAACCTTCACTGGGGAAAGGAAGCTCTATTCAATAAATTGTGCTGGGAATATTAGATAGCCATATGCAGAAAAATGAAACAGGACCCCTGTCTCTTGCAATATATAAAAATTAATTCAAGATGGATAAAAGAATTAAAGGTAAAGCATGAAACCATAAAAATTCTAGAAGAAAATGTAGGAAAACTCTTCTAGACATCAGCTTAGGCAAAGAATTTGTGACTAAGACCCCAAAGGCAAATATAGCAACAATAAAATTAAACAAAGACACAATTAAATTAAAAAGCTTTTGCACAGCAAAGGAAATAATCAACATAGTTAATAGGCAACCTACAGAATGGGAGAAAATATTCACAAATTATACATCTGATAACAGATTAATATCTAGAATGTGAAAAGAACTCAAACAAATAAGCAAGATAAAAACAAACAACCCCATTAAAAAGTGGGCAAAAGACATGAACAGAAATTTTTCAAAAGAAGGTAAACAAATGGTCAACAAACATATGAAAAAATGCCCAACATCACTAATCAGCAAATGCAAATTAAAACCAGAATGAGATATCACCTTACCACTCTTAGAATGGCTATTATTAAGAAGCCCCAAAACAATAGATGCTGGCATGGATGCAGAGAGATAGGAATGCTTATACACTGTTGGTGGGACTGCAAGTTAGTGCAGCCTGTATGGAAAACAGTATGGAGATTCCTTAAAGAAATAAACGTAAACTTACCATTCTATCCAGCAATCCTACTGCTGGGTATATACCCAAGTAAAAGAAGTCATTTTATCAAAAAGACACCCACACTTCAATGTTTATCGCAGTGCAATTAACAATTGCAAAGATGTGGAATCAACCTAAGTGCCCATAAATTCATGAATGTATACAAAAATGTGGTATATATACCATGAAGTACTACTCAGCTATAAAAAGGAATGATATAATGTCTTTTTCAGAAACTTGTTTGGAACTGGAGATGATTATCCTAAGTAACCTATCTTAAGAATGGAAAGACAAATAGCATATGTAATCTCTAATAATTGGGAGCTAAACAGTGCACACCCATGGGCACAAAGAGATATAAAGGACATTGGAAAACAAGAAAGGAGTGGGAGGGAGTGAGAGTATTGGGTATATTGAGTATACTATTGGGTATAATGAACATTATTTTGGTGATAGGCACACTAAAAGCCCCATCTTAAGCCTTACACAGTGTATCCACGTAACAAAAACATTTGTATGCTCTTAATATTTGCAAATAAAAATAATATTAAAAAAAAAATCCTGTGAAGGAGTTATCAGTGAAAAACGTTATTTATTGTTCTACCGTATATTATTGAGAAATCTAAACTGTTTTTCTAAGCTTTCATCAGTGCCGATGGCTCCAATAACAATAAAATAAAGTCTTTATGGAGGATTCATTCTTTTACTCATTCACTTATTTGTTCCTAAGACAAATATTTAATAGAAAATTTCAGTGAACCCTGGTGTAAATACCCCCACCAGTTTTAGCTATTGTGATAGACACTGGGATTTAGCAGGGAACATCATGGACACAGACCTACCCCCCAATAGCTTACATGCTTGGGTATTGGAAGACATACAGTAAATAAAAAATTACACATACTAATAACAATTGTCATAAGTGCTACAAAAAATAAGTGAATAAATAAAAAGGAGACAAGATCAGGATTGGAAGTGGTAACTTGGGTAAGGTTTATAGAACTAATTTTACAATAAACAGTTTTGTCAACTTCAACTAACTATACTGTCAATGGAAAAAGCAAACTTTAACAAATATTTTAAAGAGGTTTATTCTCAGTCAGTACGAGTGACTGTGGTCTAGGAAAACACAAATGCAAGTTCTAGAAAGTGATCCCAAGAAGATCAGGTTGTAACTTTGTTTTATACATTTCAGGGAAGCAAAAGTTATAAGCAGAGTCATAAATCAATGCTTGTCTAAAAACTTGGAGTCAGTAGACAAAAAAGTTTAATTTTTTAAATTTTTAATTGTTATGGGTACATCTGATGAGAAATCTGTTAATCCTCATGTGATGCTATGCCAGAATTGGATTGCAAGAGCAAGACACAATACACTGGGTTAGAGTGACCTGTTAAGCAAAATTGATGATCTTCTAATGTGACACTCTCCAGGTCTCTTAGGAAAAAATCTGGAGCAAAGAATAAGATGTCAGAGCTCAGTCCCAGTACAAAACCTACATACCAATAGTTTTAGACTTAAATTTATTATTTCAGTAATTTTGGTAACTTAAGAATATACACAGAATATATATGTATATATATACTTACAATAAATTTTACTGATATAAAGCTCTACAGCTCACAATTTACATGTAATGAATTTGTAATATTCTTTGTTATAAATTCCATATAACCAATTGATATTTTCAGAATATTTTCATGAATTTTTGCTGAACCATTATTGTAAATGACAAATGAATACAATTTTTACATAAATATTTTTTGATATTTTAACGTACAGTGACAAGAAAAAAGTACAACAATGAAAATATATGTTGGAACTTCATTAGTTCTTCAATGGGAGCAACTTCTTTGCTGAATCCGATAACAGTTGGAATAATGGAATAGTGGAAGGCTATTTCCTCAGATTTTTGTGCTACTCATAATATAATGGCTGTAGGCATACCTACTTTTAAGTTTAATCTGCATTATAAATATATTGTCCAGTGTTTACTATTAAATGAACTATAAATCAAGGCCAAGTTTATAGCACTGGACAATTTCCTTGGTGCTACTATTCTCCCAGTGGCTGATTTCAAACTAACAATATAGTCCCTGCATGTGGAGTTGGAAAAAGGTGTAGAGTAGCACACTTTATGTAGCATTTTCACCATACACATACAATAGTAGAAACAGACTCAAAAACACAGGTGATAACAAAACGTACTAAAATTACTAGGAAATAATGAATTTTGAGTTTTGTTTATTTAGCTTAGCAAATACTCAAAAAATTCATAAAATTTTAACAATCAAGTGGCTCTGACATGCCACTACTGGATATTTAGCAAAATAAATTATTCTAGAAAGTTTATCCCTGCATATCTCAGTTCTGGCTTCAGGATTTTATAACAGGTGGTGTTCTTAGGATTTATTTGTTTATGAAATAGAAAATATGTTCAGAAGCCCAGGAAGAACAAAACAATATTCAGAATTTGATTTACAGGACCAGGTTCCTTTTCCTGCCTTCAGATTCTATAGAGATATTTTGTCTTCTTAATGGGCAAAACTCACTTTGACTTTGGCCATTCCTACCTGAAACTTAATTATTCTGATGGAACAGATCCTCCATGCATTCAAAATATTCTTGAGCTTGTACTACCAAAGTTAACCCCACAAATTTAAAGACAACATTGCCCAACCCCTTTATTCAAACCCGGGTAAAACTGATGATTCTTTCCACTGTGTCCTCACTGCATCCTATTTGCACATACACTTTTAGTTCTATTTTTTGCAGACATTCATTTCTTGTTTCATTTTGTTCATGGTAAAGTTCATTTTGAAGAATTTTGGACGCTATATATACACGTATATTTATATATGTATTTACCACTTTAGTGATCAATAAAAATTTATAAAATAAATATGTGAATGAATGTCAAGAGAATTATTTTTCCTAGTCTGGTAGGTGTTCTAGCAAAAAGTGTGCTTTCTGGGGCTGACATTTTCATATACAATGAAACTACAGGTCCAAGTTTCATGGATGTCCCTCATTTTCATTACTCAAAAATAAGCTGATCATTTTGTAAAACTATTCTGTATAGATAAGTTCTGACATATAAGGTATTGTCAGTCAAAGTATCCTGACTTCTGTGTCTTTCTCAACTAAATCCTATAATTGTTTTATAATTATTGGTATCTTTCTGATCAAAGATAGGTGAAGCCTATTTATATGCCTTAATAATCATTTCTTCATACATTTACTAAAAATACATTGAGCACCTATTATGTAATAGACAGAAGCCCAGGCATGAAAGTCACAGAAATGAATAAAGTTTGGTCAGTATCTTTTCGGACCCAACAACCTGATGATGAGGGAGACTAAAAGGTACATAGATAAATTATAATGTACAGTAAGTGCTATTACAGAACTGAGAACACAACTATCCAGAAATAGACTTTGAAGCAATATATTTTGTTTTATCATTCAGACTATCCCCCATTTATAAGGAAATTACAAAGGGAGAAAATTGGGCTGTTAGGAAAACAAATACTTCCTAAAATATTTTAAAATATTTGCCATCTTTCAGATTCTGAAGGAGTGATTTTTTTTTTGTTTGTTTTTTAGTTTTTTCTTATGCACAGAATTACTCTAATTCAGTCAAGGGCACATTTTATAGTACATTTTAAATATTTTCATTCCTATGGAACAGTTATCTTCAATTCTATTTTTAAAATTAAAAAATGATATTATTTATAATCTTTTCAAAAAGTCCAGAGTTCTGGGAAGAGTTGAAGCAGTGTCATGTTCCTGAGTAAACATTAGTTTATAATTTTTCTTAGATGCTGTTAGGCTACTGGTAAGTTGTACAGAAATAAATAAATGAAGGAAGGGGGGGGAAGGGAATGAGGGAGGGGAACAGAGCTCTTCCACAATGAATTTCATTTTCTATAGTTGAAGAAATACTTTATTGAATCATAGATATTTAAATCTCTAAGGGCAGAACCAATATAATTAGGCAACTAATATTACATTATAATGCTGTATAAATTAGAAACTGAAATAGGCTTCTCAAATGTATGTTCTGTTCTCCTATATATGCGAGACAAGTTTCCATATTAAACATTTATGTTTGGGTGCAAATTTTAAATATATTAATATTATTTTTCTTAAGTTAACATGTTATTTATTTTCAAGCTCCTTTTCCCCAGAAAATTCACAGTCATCTCTTAACTAGAATCTTAACACAAATTATATCATCTATCTCTCTATCATCTCTACCTATCATCTATCTATCCATCCATCTATTACTCTCTCGGTCTCTCTCTACTTCAATCTCTCTTTCTCCAGTCTAGCTTTCTGTTTCTTTCCTCTTGTTTTAGCTATTTCTCTCTCTAAAGAATAGTTTAATTATTTGCCTCATCTATTGAAAGAAGAAAATAAATGCCTGTCAGTTGATTGAATGAGATTATCAACCAACTGAGAAAAAAAAAACCCCACAAAATTATGCTAAGATATAGAGTCTGGGAAATTGATCAGGTTTGCCCACAATCTAACTAACCCTCTCTTACAAATTAAACCCCTAGACAGAGGGTTAGCATCAGCAAAGCTAAAACCTGTCAAGCCCTTAGTATGAGCCAGGTATTCTGCTAGATATTATCTGATTTAATCTGCACAGCAGAAACACATGAGGTCATTACCACTACTATCTATAAGGGACAGGAACAGAGCGGTTAAGTAACTTGCCTAAGGTCACAAGGGTAAGTAGAGGAGCCAGGATTCACATACAGGCAGTCTGATTTCAGGAGCACTGCATTTTATTGAATTCAGAGGCCTCCCAGTCTCCTGGGTATGTAAAATCTCATGCTTAGGTTTCAATAAATATTTTTCTAGTTCAGTGCAGTGTTTTGTCACTTAATTCACACAGAGGTACATTTCTACAATTTAATTCACATACGTAGTTTATGTAAAATATGCAAATAAGTGTAGATTTATTTTTAGCCCAAACTTTTAAAGGAAATACAATATTTAGAATATTTCATTTATGGAATTTGTTGAATTAGGCATAGCTTGATATAGAAATCTTAAAATTATCATGTTCTATGTAAAATTTACAATTTGCTGGTCACACAAATAAAATTGTTTACCTATGTCATGAATCAGAAAGGGATAAATTTTAGTGTAGACAATACAGTTACATAGATCAATTGGTTAATTCAAGTAATATCATTAAGCTCATTGACAAGGTATATGGTCCCTTAATGTTAGAACTTAAATAAGATTAAACAAAAAGACACAATTGGGTGATTCTGAAAAGATACAATTGGTCCTCGTTTATGATTTTTACAGAGGATGTTTTTAGCTCCAGGACTATTTCTGCTCACAATTAGCACATATAAATGGATACTTCAGCAAAATTTTAAATTGCTGTAGGCCATGGATCACTGGATCTCTTAGGAATTGCTGAAATTACAAATATTAAATCCTTGAATGTCAAGGTTCTAAAGTAACCATTAAAACACTAAAATTATCAAAATCAGGCAATAATAGTATGATGTGAGAAAATATTAGCACATTATCTATTCTAATAACTAAGCAAAATGTAATTCCTTGTGGTTTATTTGTTTAAACGACTGAGCAGTGATTCTTTATTATCTAAGAAATGTAAGATTTTATTATCCGTTGTTTGTAAACATGTCTTATTCAGAGTAAATTCAGTTTTAATCATTTTTTAGTATTTAAGCCATGCTAAAATAAAGAGGATTTTTTTTTTTTAGAGACCCACAAAGTGAAGGCAGTTTTAGGGCCTGAGGTCCTCCAACAAAGTAAATGCTTACATATGTCTATTGAAAAATAAATCTTTAAAAATAAAACCTTATAACTTAAAAAAAAAGAATTACAGTTATTCAACTTTTTATCCCTAGAAATAGGTTTATACACAAAATAAATTTCCTATATCAACTCATCTTGATCTCAGTTTTTAAAATTTGATCCTGTTCAAGTTTTATTATCAACACTAGAATAAAATGTATTTTGTTTCTCTGCCCTTTAATCACGTATTAACATGTACATGCAATTTTGACTTCCTGTCTTTTTACGGCATTAGTTGTAAAATACCCACTTGAGAAGCTGCTTTGATTATAGAGTTGAAAAGTATAGGCATCCACAGTTCTGTAAACATTCTTCACAGTGTCAATGTACAAAATACACAGCTTCTCAAATACAGGTCAAAACAATTCGCATCAGTATCAAAGAATGATAGTTATATGAGGTAAGCTTGGAAATACTAAATTTTGGTACTATATACTAAACAATATAGAACACAAGTTCTATTGACTGCCCCTCTTTATTTTCCTTTTTCTACCACCTTCTTATTTCATTTTAGTCTTTTAATATGCATATTCTTCAGTCAAGAAACTTCACTGTTAAAGCCTGTTTCTGCAGCTGTTTTCTAAAATGTATATCTGAATTGCATGTTTTCTTCTTCTTGAAAATTTTATTGCAGACAATCTCTGATTTTAATTAAATGTTGTTTCCAGTCTTATTTATAATTATCCTTTCAAAGGAAGAAATTGTAATTATTATGTCTATGTGAGGGGATTTTTCCTGAATTGCAACTTTTGAATGTTGAAAAAAAAGTTCAGATGTGTTATGTTTCTTTGGAAAAAAAGTACTTCTAGCATTATATTTCATTCATTCTTACATGAAGAAAATCTAATTAAACTGATATTGCTATCTCTAAAATAAATGTCAGTTATAATGCATTATCCCTTTACTTCATTCTATAGGAGGCCAGGATTCATTAGGCAATTTTGTTTTTTAAATTTCATGTGCTTAGAATGAAAATATATTTATAAACAAGAAAGCTGTTTTAGAACCAAGACTAAGAGAGCTAATCTTAGTATCGTTCCTCCTTATTTCACTGCCCCTGGGTTTTTGGTAGGTGCAAATGGAAGTATTCAGATTTTTTGTTTATTCCCAATCTGACTGGAATGTTCTGACTTAATTATCTGGGCAATAAAACAAACCAATAAATCTAAGTGACTGGCAGAATATTTAGCCACAACATTTTGAGACATAGCCTGATTATCTCTAGAGATATTTCTAGACTTACGTTTTCATAGTACATAATATCACAAATGCCATTGTGATTAGAAAGGATTTAGTGCAATTAAACCCTACTTTATATAAGTTGGGTTTGGGGGATCATTCTCATATTTTCTGACTTCTTTGATATGCTATTTTTCATGTTTCTCTTTCTTCCAGAGAAAGTTTATTACTTTTTTCCTCCTCTCTTCTACTTGGTTTATTCTTCATTTCTTGGCTTTTTGCTCTTGGCCTTTTTTATTTCATTTGGCATATATTTGTTTACAGATTTTCTACCTATGCTCTTAGAACTTGTGTATCTGTCTTTCAATTCCATTGCTCAAATATCCAGTATAGCACAATGGGCAATAAAAGGCTTTGATACATATACTATTAACAGATAAAACCTAAAAAAGCTGCCAAGGAAATCCCAAAATGTGTGCTTCTGTGGCATTGTCACGAAACAGAAAGTCATGAAGGTTAAAAACTGACAATAGGTGTTACATGAACAAAGTAAGTTCACCAACTCATAAAATCTTGATCTGTTACCATGCAGAGATAACATTGCTGAGGAGTTTCTATCTCACTCACAAATCATAATATTCTATATCCATATCTCAGAACACAAAAATTTTCTTATTGTCAATCAACTATATGATTATCTACCAAAATCCAGTCTCCATTTATTCTGTAATAATATTAATAGCATTCTCCAGTTTTAGGTAGACAGTCGGCTGCCCCAAATAAAAACTAAATTAATCAGGCTCCCTTTTAGTTAAGCAGGATCAAGTGTCCATAAAATGTGAGATTTAAGGGTAATTGGCAACTTTTGAAAGGTATAGTTAAAGGGAAGAATCATGTTTTCCTGTTCCCTACTTTTTAAAGCCAGGAGATAGATATATCTACTTAATATGAAATAGCTAGCTTGTGCCATGAAGTGGAAGCTGTTGAGGTTAATGGAATTAGAAGAATCTGTGGTCCTGGAAAACTGTGGAATTCTAAACCAAGACGGAACTGTTCTTGTTACGTAAGAAGTGAATTTCTATATTGTTTAAAACAGCCACAGCTTGTTTTTGGTTTTCTATAACTTTTAGATAACCTTAATTCTAATGAATGTAAGATGCTACTTTTTATAAAAATCGGAGGCTTGAAACTTTTGCTTTGAGATATTTCACATGGATAGATCCTGATTCTGCAATTAGTGTTTGTGTGTCTGTATCGGGGGCTGGTTCACTACAACAAGCATTCCCTACACTACATAATGGCTCCAAAAGACAGCCTTTAATTTTTATCATCAGGACACTGGAGAAGTGGGTTTTGTCGCTTTGTTTATTTCTCAGACCCTTCTTTCAACTCTGCTATAGTCTTAGTCTTTTTTTCTATTCTCCTTATCTTGCATGTTTCTCAGTTGTACATGACTTAGAACTGAAACTAATTCTAGATGCCTCTCTGTCCCTTAATCACATCCTCTAATTAGTCACCAAGTGCTGTCAATTCTACCTTGAAAATATTTCTCTTACTTGGCCCTGACTCTCCATGCCTGCCTATTTTTGTGTTTCCCTACCTCAGACTTTAATCATGCCTTCCTAGCAGTAGTGACCTCACTCTGAACTCTGCAGCCTTTGTCTCTGTCTCTCATGCTGTTCTCCTCGTCACCTTGCAGACACTGAGTATGCACATTGAATATAATGCTTTACTACTCAAATTCTGTCAGTGACTTATTATCATCCCAAGTAGTGGTTACATATTATGTTTCCATGAGCCATGGGGTTCAGAGAGGTGCCTCCATGGTCTTGGTATTGATAGAACGGCAAGTGAGGCAGGGCTCTGTCTACCCTGTCCTCTTCCACTGCTCATCAAGTTGCACAAGAATAGCCCACTGGAGTTACTTTTCCAATAGCATGTATGGGCATGCATCTGTTTGAGTTTTTTCCTTTACCTTAAAAAAAATTATTTTAGTATGTTATATTTTGGTAGGAAAAATAGCCATTTCCTTCAATGTTTTAAAGTTATTTTCCTAGAGTTTCACATAGAATTTGCTTGTAATATTTTTATTTTTTCAATGTAAAATTTGCATTCTTTCTTTTATCCTTAATCAGTCTTTTTATAATTTATCCATTTTATATATCTTTCAGACATCTAACTTTTAGTCTGATTAATATTTTCTTTTAATTGTATTTTTTTATTTTATTCTCAGTTCACTTAAAAAATGTTAGTTCAGTCCTTGTTCTTTGTTACAGTATAATTTTTTTCTTCTCCCAATTTCTTTATATTAAATAAAGGCTATTTGTTCTCTTCCTCCCTTACTCCCTACCTCCCTTCTTTCTGCTCTTCTTTCATCTCTCCTTTTTCTTTCTCCCTCCCTTCATTCCTTTCTTCCTTTTATGTTTTTATACTTCAAATAATTACAACATCCATGCCTATAGATTTTCTTTAGAGCTTTAATGATATAACAGAAGTTTTGGTATAAACTGTTCTGCTTTTAATTACATTGTGCATGGTTAGAAATTTCAGTTTTATTTTGATCTAGGTACTATTTAGGAAAAATATAAGTTTCTAAGTATTAAAATTTTAAAAATATTTTAGTTCTGGTATTATTGGTTATAATCAAGAATGCAGTCTATAAAAGAGTTCTTTTTTTCTGACAATCTTTTTACTTTAAATTTTTTTGCTTCCCTGATGTTCTTAAAATTTTTAATGTTTTCATTCTCTTTTTTGACCTAGTAAATAAATGACTGCATTTTAATTTAGGAGTTTAACTTATTCAGATTTATTTGATAACTGATTATTTATTTCTCCGCTCTATTATTTTTTGATTTTTTAAGAAATGCATCAGTGCTATTTACTTTTATTTTTCCTATATTGTGTAATTTTCCCTTATTCTTAGAAATTGCTATGAAACGCCACTACTCTTAAATCTAGAATGGGTGTTTAGCATTGTAGTGATAATTTCTTTGAATTTAGAAGCAAAAGCATGTTTTTTTTTTCTTTTTGTTCCCCTCTCAAATCTCTCATAGTTGTGAGCTGTAAAGATTGTAACAGTCAAAAGCACTTCATACCTCTTTTATCAGTTAGCATTGGTGACTGGAAGGATTAAGGTAGCTTGCATAATCTCTGACAATAGTGTGGGATCCAATGTGGATAATGAACATGAGCCAGAACAAGCTTTGCAGCCAGGGAAGACT
Organism: Eulemur rufifrons; assembly: GCF_041146395.1. Taxonomy (NCBI): domain Eukaryota; kingdom Metazoa; phylum Chordata; class Mammalia; order Primates; family Lemuridae; genus Eulemur; species Eulemur rufifrons. Next base: position 97,849,848 of record NC_090989.1, on the reverse strand, counting down.
GGCTAAGATGTTACTGCGCTGCCTCCTTTACAGTATCCATGTGACAAATTGCTTTCATTGAGTGACTGTTGACTCTTTTGTTGCCACCATGAATAATATTTGGCTATGCATCACTACTCCAAGTTCAGAGTCAAGAGTGGCAGAGCCTAGTTCATGCTTCCACATTTAAGAAACCTGGAGGGAAGTAGAGAAACCATTTGCCTTCTTGACTTCCTGCCTACCATCATAAACACTGAGGGAGTTTCATAAATGAAGAAGATTGTTTGGATGTTGAGTGAACACAATTTCTATTACATTTAAACACTTTACCCTGAATATACACATAAATTTGTTTTTAAAACATGCGTACACATTTGCTCCATTCTCTTAATTTCAAAAAGAGAAAAGCTCTCACCTAACAATGCAACTTTCCTTCATACAATACAAAATGTGTTGACACCATTCCTATGGGATCCAATTCAAATTTTCATTATTTTTTTGTGGCCTTCTCCAAGTTTAAACTCTTTGTGTGATGTCTATTCCTCTTCTAGTTCAAGTTTGGTCCATTATTAATATTTTTTAGCTTACGTATTGAATTGTAAGGTCAACCACTATCAGCACTCCCCATAAACAGTACTGGATGAGAAGAAAATAGAAATGAAAAATAATAATTATTTTATAAACACATATGTGTTTTTTCCCCCTTTTTATAAATGTTTCTCTCTTGTATACCATAACCACTAATTCTGCAGGGCCCAAAATTATAGGGAGAAAAACATTTTCTAATGAATGAATCATTATATTTAAGTAATGAGATGTGGTGATTTCTTTCTTTCTTTCTTTCTTTTTTTTTTTTTTTTTGAGACAGAGTCTCACTCTGTTGCCCGGGCTAGAGTGCCATGGCATCAGCCTAGCTCACAGCAACCTCAAACTCTTGGGCTCAAGTAATCTTTCTACCTCAGCCTCCTTAGTAGCTGGGACTACAGGCTTGTGCCACCATGCCCAGCTAATTTTTTCTATGTATGTTTTTAGTTGTCCAGCTAATTTTGTTCTAGTTTTAATAGAGACGGGGTCTCGCTCTTGCTCAGGCTGGGCTCAAACGATACACCTGCCTTGGCCTCCCAGAGTGCTAGGATTACAGACATGAGCCACTGTGCCCAGCCAACATATGGTGATTTCTTGATTCTTAAATTTAGGTATTCCACTTATCAGAAATATAGTATTATATATAGGTTTTATGTTGAGTATATGTCATATATTGTTATTAGTTAGCATTGTAACTGATTTTAATCGGCCTATAACCTTCTTTCTTTCTATGTGAAGAGACTTTCAAAGCAAGAAGCAATACTGTGTGATATACCATAACATTCATTACGCTAAGAGGTGGTGGTGTGTATAGATGCACAATGAGTAAGAACATGCAAATCCAAATTCTGAGTAAGTGCATGTTACAATGAAGACAAGTAGCTAACCACTTTCTGTTAGAAGGATCAAACATAATCCATTTGACACCAAAATAGCTAATGGGACTCCAAATATTGTGACCCATACCATGTTATAGCTACTGAAAAAATATGCTCGCAACAATGGTTATAGAAAGTCAGACTTGGTCAGGGGAATTCATGTTACTGAGTCCATTAATAGCCTCCATTCCTTTTACTTAAGACTCTCTGTTCTCCTGAATCCTTGAATAAGCACTGGGTTAGCCAACGGGGAGGCTGACACCAGGGAGTTTGTCATATTTCTGCCTCATTTTAAACCATCTTTTCACCAGTGTATGTTTTTGTCTGCTTTGTCAAAGATGAGATGTCAATATGAGGATGGTTTTATATGTGGGTTCTCTGTTCTAACCCATTGGTCTATATCTCTGTTCTTGTGCCACACGTAGAAGACTAAAAGAGGATCCGTACCTTTCACCACTCACAAAAATTAATTCATCAAGAAAAACAAACTTAAACCTAAGGCATGAAACTATAATAATTCTAGAAGAAAATGTTGGAAAAACTCTTATAGACATTGGCATAGGCAAAGAATTTATAAATGAATGGGACCTGATCAAATTAAAAGGCTTATCACAACCAAAGAAACAATCATTAGAGTGAATAGACAACCTATGGAATGGGAGAAAATGTTTGCATGTTATACATCTGATAAAGGACTGACAACTAGGATCTATAAAGAACTCAAAGCAAATCAGCAAGAAAAACTTAAAGAACCCCATTAAAAAGTGGGCAAAAGACATGAACAGAAACTTTTCAAAAGAAGATAGACTAATGGCCAACAAACTTGAAAAAATGTTCAAAATCTCTAATCATCAGGGAAATGCAAATCAAAACCACAGTGAGATATCCAGTCAGAATGGCTTTTATCAATAAGTCCCCAAACAATAAATGTTGGCATGGATGTGGAGAGATAGGAGGAACATGCACACACTGATGGTGGGACTATAAACTAGGACAACATCTATGGAAAATAATATGGAGATACCTCAAAGAACTAAAAGTAGACCTACCATTTGATCCAGCAATCCCACTACTGGGTATTTACCCAAAGGAAAAGAAGTCATTTTATCAACAAGACACCTGCACTCTAATGTTCATTGCAGCACAATTCACAGTTGCAAAGATGTGGAAACAGCCCAAGTGACCATCAATACATGAGTGGATTAGTAAAATGTGGTATATGTATACCATGGAATACTAATCAGCCATTAAAGAAATGGTGAACTAATACCTTTTGTATTAACCTGGATGGAGCTGGAGCCCATTCTTCTAAGTGAAGTATCATAAGAATGGAAAAACAAACACCACATGTACTCACCCTTAAATTGGAACTAATTGATCAACATATATGTGCACATATGGAAATAACATTCATCATGGATCAGGCAGGTGGGAAGGGGGAGGAGGGGATGGGTAAATTCACACCTAATGGGTACAATGAGCACTATCTGGGGGATAGACACACTTATAACTTTGATTCAAATGATACAAAAGCAATTTATGTAACTAAAATGTAATATTGTGGGGAAAAAAGACTCATGAACCATAAAAAAGTAAAATAAAATAAATAAAAGAGGATTACTCTACTTTAAAAAATCTTCACTGGGGACTCTCAATAAACATTTACGTAGAACATAGTTCATAATTGGAAATTAATCCTGAAGTATTTGTTCAACCTTGAAAAAAAGTTTACATAATTTTTTGAAAGTTATAAAGTTAATCGTTTGATGTACTAAAAACAGATTTAAATATCCTACTCTATGAGAAAAAAACAAAATATAAAATTGATGCAATGAAAAATTTAATAAAATATTATAAAGCCATTAAAATAAAAGCAAAATGAAAAAAATAATTATAATTGAGTCCAAAATGATCTATTAAAAGACAACCTATTATTGAATCTAAAATACAGCCAAGAAATACATTGTCTATATCAAACAGGGTCTATTTCAGTTAAATTTATTCCATAAATATATAGGTGGGTTTATATAAGAAGTTTTGTATAATTCAACATATTATAATAATAGGTCAATTAGAAAAAAATGTGTGTTCCTCCCATAGATGTTGAAAAGTCACTTCATACAACTTTACATCAATGTCTAATAGTAATAATAGGTCTCTTAATCAAATAGGAATGGTATATACATATCATTAACATAATAAACTGTGTACTCAAGCAAAGCTACAACCAAATTACTTGTGAAACACAAGAGGCATTCTCACTATAACCAATAATTAGGAGGTTTCCTACTACTTTCTTTAACATTGCTCTTGAAGTACTAGTCAATGAAGTTAGGAGGAAAAAATGAGAGGTATAAACTTGGTATGAAATAGCATACTATTAACGGCAGATTACATAATTATGTACCTTGAAATCCTAAAATATGTAACTGAAATAAAAAATCCATAGGCTAGTGGTCTATAGAACTAAAATAAAGCAAACAAAAAAAGTTTTCCTAAGTATAAACTATTATTAGCTAAACTACATCATAGGAGAAATAAACCTGTTTACAAAAGCATCTATGAAAGTAAAGTACCTAGAAATAAACTGAACAAGACACCAACCAAACCTATATGAAAAAAAGTTTAAAACTTTACTGAAGGACAATGAAATACTTAAACACATGGAAATAAAAGCCTTATTTAAGGGCATCATTTTTAAATGTATCAATTAATCTCGAAACTCAGTGTGATACTCGTGAAAGTAAGAACAGATTCTAAAGTGCATATACAAAACTCAATATGCATAATTATGTAAAAGGAGAAGGATAGTGAGACTAGTTTTACTCAATATTAAAATGTTGTCACATTTAGTATAGTTATGCAGCGTCATTTGGTTAAGATCTGAAGCAGATGAAACCTTGTATGGAATCTGAGGAGAAGGGCAGTCCAAGCAGAAAAAGAAAAGTTCAAGCAATGGCCCTGAGGTCTAAGACAAGATTATACTTGGCATATTTGAGAGGCAGCAAATATAATCTTGAGCTTAGAGTGGAGTGAGAAAGGGGAGAAGATTAGGAGAGGAGAAAAGAATGAAAATAGAGGTGGAAGGGGTATTCATAGATCACCTGGGCCTAATTAGTACTGGAAAAAAGTGTGGTTTCTACACTCATTGAGATGGGAAATCATTGGAGGGCCTGAACGAAGAAGTGACCTGATTTGACTAATATTTGAACAGCTTCACTCTGGCTGCTGTATCAAAAATAAACTAAAGGTGGACAAGGATGGAGGTATAGAGACCACACTGAAGGCTTTGCAAAAGTCTAGAAAAGAGATAATGTCCTGAGTCAGAGTTGTAGCAGCAGAGGGAAGGGGACACGGTCTAATTCTGGATATATTTCCAAGTTAGAATCAGGTGGATGTGTTGATGACTTTAATGCAGAGTATGAGAGAAAGAAGGCAATGATAACTCTAAAAATTTTGGTTGGAGAAACTGGAAAGATGGAATTGCTGCTTACCTAGATAATGAAGCTGAAATGGGGCTAGAAGAGAAAGTTTTGGTTGTTTAAGGACAGAAGGTATGAAATTTAATTAGAAATGGGAATATTTTGGTCCATGGTAGTGTCCTCTGAATTCAGAATAAACAAAACAAGATAGATTAGCAGCACTGGATATTTTATATAACAGATATGTTTTTGTGAGGCTGCCAAATTTGGGGGGAGGGAGTGCTGGCTACATGCAGTCAAAGGATTGTTATAGTCAAGGTGTTAGGGGGAGTAAGCTGGAAAAACAGAAGGTCACACTTAGAGAGTGAAAGTGTTAAATTGGATTTGTAAAAATAATTAGTAATGACAATGTCTAGTGTATGACCATGAGTGTAAGTGGCTAAGGAGTAGAGACCCAGATAATAGGAGGAGACACAGTCAAGGATGTCAAGAACTAGAAGGATCATTTTGTGCATATTGAAATTGTCAGAAACTATATATTCATTTTATATTACTGCATAACAAATTATGACGAACCTGGTGGTGGAAATGAACACCCATTTATTATCTCACAGTTTTGTAAGTCAGAAGTCTGGAAAGGCATGGCCGAATATTTTGTTCAGAATCTCATGAAACTTCAGTCAAGGTGTTGGCTGGGCTGGGTTTTTTTCTGGTGGCCCTAAGAAACAATCCACTTCCAAATTCATTCATCTTGTTGGCAGGATTAGGTTGCATGCAGCTGTGGGATGAAGCACCTGTTCCTTTGCTGGCTTCAGCGAAGGGCTGTTCCTAGCTCTTAGATGCCCCTCTCTGGTCCTGGCATATGGACCTCTTCATCTTCAAAGCCAACAACAGTGTTAAATCTCATCCCTCTGTCTCTCTGGCTTCCCCTTTTGCCTCCCTTTCTGCTTTTAAGAGCTCATGTTATTTTATTGGACCTGTTTATCTAATCCATGATAATTTCCTTGTCTTAAGCTTAAAGTTGATTCATCACTAACCTTAATTACATTGGCAAAGTTTTTTTTTTTTTTTGCATGTAATGTAACACATTCACAGGGCAGAGATAAGGATGTGGAATCTTCTTAGGGGCCATAGTTCTGCTTATTGAAACTATTATAGAAGTAGTTTTTGGAAAAGGAACTAAAAATCATTTATAAGTGAGGAGAATGAACAGAAGTTGGTAGATGGCTACAGTAAAGAGGGATAGTGAATACAAGTATAATGACATGAGATTCAAAGTCAAGGGTCAAGGGAGGAAGAAGAAGGAGATGTAATGGCTTAGAAGCAGCAAGAAGGAGCAAACTACCCTGTTTCCATTCCCGCTAGTATATGAAAGAAAAGAGTTACAACTTGAGAGGGTTACCAGGGAGGTAGAGTCATCAGGGAATGTCAGGTTTCATTTATAAAAAAGAAGATTTAGGGAATGTTTCCAAAAGCAGTTGAGGAAAAGGGAATTCCTGATGGCTCAAGTTCCAGAGGGCCTAGGAGAATGGGTCCAGAGATAAGAAGTGGCAAGACAGGGGTCACAATATGTGCAGAAGATCAATATCGGCTTAGAATCCAGAGGCTGAGAGATGACATGGAATTCTGGGATTCTAGCTGTGACTGATGTGGTCAAGGATAAAAGACATAGTGAGGTGAATCCTGATTTTGCTCAGTGTAGGGCTATGGGTGCCTGTGGGGAAGAAAGAGGGGGAGGATTAGGGTTTTGCCAAGGGCCACACAGAGTTCTGGGCCTCTTCTTTCACTCCTGCTAGTAGATGTATGGAACCATGCAGCAGAGAGGTCTCATTTTTAGCCTTTGGTTTTTTTCGATTTCTAATGAGGAAACTTCCATTCCCTTCTGTAAGGCTGGTCTTACTGAAGCCAAGGGCACTTGCATACTCCTGACAATGACTGAGGCTGGTGTCAATCCCTTTACCCCTTTATATGTGGAAATTCAGGGGAACCCTCTTATTTCTAGCCTCAACCTTCTGCAGGTCCAGGCTCCATCCTCAACCTCTACCTCTACCTGTCCCATGCCAGGTGGCCCTCATCTGGTTTCCTTAAGACCATGTTAGAGGGAGGCAGTGTCTGTACCTTCATTTCCTATCCAATTTATTTCTTTTTTTTTAATTTCAGAATTTTACAGCGGTATATACATTTTGGTTACATAATTTGCTTTTGTACAGTTTGAGTTGAAGTTATTGGTAGTGACAAAAGTTCTACCTCTAATTTCCTTTTGCTCCTTCCCCTATAATTCTGAAGAGCCCATTTTGGGAGTATGGCGGGGGGCTGAACATTAATTTTTCTTTCACTTTGTATTAGTACTCAAAATATCCTATTTACTTGCATTGTGGATGTCTCTGATTTACAAGAAATAAGGGCTTGGACATGACAGTGAGAAAAGAGAAAAAAAAATCAACATTTTAGGGAATTATATCCACATTATTTAACACAGAGTACCCGGAAGTCAAAATATATAAAATGACAAATTTGATTACATTAAAAGTAAAGTTTTCTGTATGACAAAAATATACAAACAAAAAACCATTAAACAAATAAAAGAATAAAAGAGAAGAATTTTGGATTATTTATGACAAAGGACTAATTTGCTAAAATAATTCTTACAAATCAATATGATGAACACCAACCCCTGAAAAGGAAAAATGGAAGGAAAAAAGGAACAAAGGAAAAGAAGGAAGGACGGAAGGAGGAAGGGAGGAAAAAAGGAAGGAAGGAAGGGAATGGATAGTAATGTAGAGAGGAATAAATACTAACAGCTTGTAAGTCAATCAAAAGATTTTCAAAGTCAACCATACTGAGTTATTTTATTTTAAAAGTTGTGCATATTAAGAAAATGAAATGGCATTGTCCACTTCTGATCTTGTTAGAAAAAAACATTTTTAATCACTTACAGTGTTGGAGAAGTTGTAGGAAAACAGGATTTTTCATACATTATTGGCAAATATACTTTGGTATAACAAATGCGGTGGGAATTTTTCAATATTTATGAAAATTTCACTGACATCTATTCTGAAATTTTCACAGGTGTATACATACACATGCTCATTATATCACTAACTTTGCTAGTGTAACAAAACCTGGACACACCCAAAATGGTCATTAACAGAGCCTGCAGCCATACAGTAGAATCATGCACAGTGAGCTGTACCTCCAGAATATACTGCTAAATAAATCAATAAATTGTAAGCATAAAAAAATAGAACAGAAATGTGTTAAATCTGCTTTTATATCTGTAAGAAGTTATATGTATATGTAGGTAAGTATGTATTTGTACATATTTGAAAAAAATTAAAGAAAGAATTGTAAGACTTTTTGATAGCTATTGCCTCGCTCAAATAGGAACATAGTCTGAGGTGGGAGAAAAGTACTTTTCATTGTGCAGACTTTTTTCTTGTTTGAAATTTTTTAATCATACTTTCATATTCTCATACATAGAAAAATAAGTGGAAAAAGAAACTAGAAGATCCTTAATTTAAAACCAATTACACAAGGGCTCTTTTCTATTTATTGTTTTAGGATGTTTCATCTACAACTGTAATCTGGTAAATTGATGATGAAAGTCTCTGAAGATGAATTTGAATTGGGAGACATTAAAAAGACCTGGCATGTTTTCATTAGAACAGCATTTTTATTAATTCAAAAATAAGACTTTATTCTATGAGCAACGGACAATTATTTCATAGATTCTTTGCTCCTATATATTTCACATCTAGAAATAATGAAATATTGTTGTGATTCTCCTAAAAATCTAGCTCCATATTTACAATGAAAACACTATTATTGATTCTGTGGAAAACATACATTGAAATGCAAATGAGTTTGCAGTGCTCTAACAGCAAGAATATTTATAAAAGCTTTCTCAAAAATTACTTAATATTCATTGATGCCTGGTATGTACAAGATACTTAGATATTGTGGGGGCTATGTTTATTTATCATTATTATTCCTTTTCTTATTTCTTAATTTATTCACCATATTGTCTCCAATATTCTGGGAACTTTTCTAAGTCTTTAGATTAACTTTTCATAAAAATCTAAAAGTCTGTGTTCTGATGAAGCTTATATTTTCACTAAGGAGGGAAGATAAATCACAAAGCCAAAAACATAAAGAAAAAGGAAAAAAACAGTAACTGGATAATTTTAAATAGGTCATTGTACTTAAAATAGGTTGATTTGAATGACAGACACTGGTTGAAGTATGGCTGAGGTTGGGATTGGGGGTGGGTTATGGTGGCTCACAGTATCTGATAGTTAAAGGTGAAATACCATATGATAAGATAAAGGTTTAAAGCACTAAGGTTTTATTTTCTTTATAGTTTCTTTATCATTGCTTGTCTGTTCTTTCCAGCATCTTGTCTTAGGGAAAGGAGGTAGTTTATTATTGTAAGTACAAGACCACTATTACCACAGAGAATTTCATTAAGTAAGAGACTCCGAACTTTATTCAAAGGCTATATTTTTTTAAAAATTAAAACATGGTAGATTTAATCAAGTTGGAGAAAACAATGATTTAATGAAAGACAAACTGTTATTTGGGACCATCTATTCTTTTATTTATTCATATAGAAATACTCATTTTATTTTAATAGATTTAGAGGGTACAATTTTTTTTTTGTTCCATGGATTAATTGTACAGTGGTAAAGTCTTTTTTTTAGTGTGCCCATCACCTGAATAGTGTACATTGTACCCAATAGATAATTTTTCATCCTGCACTTCCCTCCCACCCTCCCCCTTCTGAGTCTCCAATGTCCATTATGTCACTCTGTAGACCAAGCAATACCCATTGCTTAACTCCCACTTACAAATGAGAACATATGTATTTGGTTTTTTGTTCCCAGGTTACTTCACTTAGGACATGGCCTCCAGTTCCATCCAAGTTGTTGAAAAAAAACATTATTTCATTCTTACCACTGCTGAGTAGTACTCCATGGTGTATACATATATACCACATTTTCTTTATTCACTCATCAGTTGATGGGCACTTAAGCTGGTTATATATCTTTTCAATTGTGAATTGTGCGATGATAAACATATGATATCTTTTTTATAAAATGACTAATCTCCCTTTGGGTAGATACCCAGTAATGGGATTGATGGATCAAATGGTAGATCCACTTTTAGTTCTTTGAGAAATCGCCATACTGTTTTCCATAGAGGTTGCACTAATTTACATTCCCACCAACAGTGTATAAGTAAGTGTTCTGTTTTCACGGCATCTATGCCTGCATCTATCTTTTTTTTTTTTTTAACTTTTTAATAATAGCCATTCTGACAGGGGTAAGACAGTATCTCATTGTGGTTTATTTTGCATTTCCCTGATGATTAGTGATGTTGAACATATTTTCATATATGTTTGTAGTCCATTTATTTCTCTTGTTTTGAAAAATGTCTGTTTGTGCCTTTTGCCCACTTTTTCTATTCCCAAGAATTTTGGATAGGGGATACTCAGCTTGTACTATTATTAATATCATTTTATAGAAAATTCGAGTCACAGAAAAGTTAAATAACTTGCCCATGGTCACACAGCTAGTAATTAATTACTGGACCAGGGTTCAGACTCAGGAACCTATTATCAGAGATCACCATCATTAAGGTGGAATTATAAGAAGGAACAGTGAGTGGCACATAGGAATTGAAAGTAGCACTTGCTGACTACCAGCAAGCAAATGAGTACCTCAGTCTTAAAACCACAAAGAACTGAATTCTATCAATAAACACATGAGCTTGGAAGAGAACCATGAGCTCCAATAAGGAATAGAGCCTGTATGACATTTTGTTTTGTAGCCTTTTGGGATCCTAAGTAGAGATCTCAGATGAACTGCCCCTTAGTTTAAGTGTTATAGTTCTGTTTCCCTCTTTTATTATTGACAGTAGCCATTTCCCAAATAAATCTAAAATACTATTAAAAAATGGTGTTTGGTACCAGGCCAAAGATCTGGGATTATAAAAAGAAAATGGGTTTTGGCGTATGAATATGTTTGTGCTGATTGTAACACACAGCACAACCCTCATACAAGCAGGTTTTAATAACACCATCTGTTTTACTCTTGAAACTACTCACCGTATTTGTTTTTGAAATCACCTTATCCACTGCAATAAAGGTAAAGCTCCCACCACAGAGCTTCATTCACCTGAATATGTATAGCAAATGATTTAATTTCAGAATTTGACAATGCATTTGCAAAACCGGAGTTTACTGTCACATTTGATATGCTGTTGCATATCTAAAAATTATTTAAAATTTGAGAAGTTAACTTCAGGGCCAGGCATGATGGCTCACGCCTGTAATCCTAGCACTTTGGGAGGCCAAAGCAGGAGGATTGCTTGAGGTCAGGAGTTTGTGACCAGCCTGAGAAAGAGTGAGACTCCATCTCTACAAAAAATTAAAAAAAAAAAAAAATTAGCTCGGTATGATGGTACACCCACAGTCCCAGCTAATAGGGAAGCTGAGGCAGAGAGATCACTTGAGCCAAGGAGTTCAAGGCTGCAATGAGCTATAACTGCAACACTGCACTCAAGCCTGGCGACACAGCAGGACACTATCTCAAAAAAATAAAAAAAAAAAAAAAAAAAGGAAAATTTGAGAAATTAACTTCAATATATATTATATAGCCCATTTTCCATATGTTTATTTTGAGTTATGTATAATGCTTTTAGGAAGTTTTGATACTTTTAGATACTGAATTTGTTAAATATTGAAGAAATACTTTCATGCAAAGAGTCAAAATGGCTGGTTTCTGTTAACATCTATAGGGTGCTATTAAAATTAAATATCTCTGAATTAGAACTTTAAAGCAATAAAATTGCAAATTTGCAATCCAGGAAAAAATTTGTAAAAATGATTTAGAAATGTTCCTCAATATACCAACTAATGATTATGTTTATTCATTTATATATATATACACACATATGTGTTTATGTGATTTATGTAACACTATAATATTATTGGGGCTCAAGACATACCACCCCAAAATATAATTGTAAGAGACCTGAATATGCCACCCTAAAATATACTTCCTTGGCATATTGATTAGTTCAACCTGGTTATTTTGAGAAACAGCAGACACAGGAGTAGTGCTGAAGAGTTTTTCTTTTATAAAGGAAATTTACATCTATAAAGAACATTTGTCTTAGAGCTACATCATCAGAGACTTTTATCTACATAAAAGGATAACCTTTATTTCCCACACATTTCCTCTCCTTATCGTCCCATAATTTGTATTCACTGTCTGCCAGAGCCCCAAGTCCCTATTCCTTTCTGTAGCTCAGGATATTATATAAACTTCAACCTGGCCTTTCCTTGAATCTCATATATCTGTGGGACTCCCATGCATACATACATAAATAAAATTGGCTTTCTTCTGTTAATCTGTTTTATGTCAATTTAATTTGTAGCTCAGTCAAAGAACCTGGGAGGGTAAAAGAAAGCTATTTTCTCCTCCCCTACAATATATACTTTCTAGTACTGAGTAGATACAAGTGGTTGGGAAAGAACACTAATTTTTCTTCAACCTTCATAGCTTACTATTTGGAAGAAACCCATGTAACAAAAGACAGATTAACAATAGAAAAACACACAGAAGTTTATTGACATGTATATTTTGTGTATACATGAGGGACATCCAGAGCATGAGTAATTTTCAAAGAGGTGGCTTTGAATTCCAGTTTATATAGCATCTCTAACAATTAACATAATTTTTAGAGAAATAGCATGACAAGGAAAAGGACTTTGAGCCTTTAAGGGCAGCAACTTGTGCGTAGGCAAATAAATAAATGATAAAAAAAAAAAAAAGGTTCGTAAAGCTGGTCAATGCTGATTCCTTTGGTATAAACTCTTGGCCCATAATGGTCTAAAGTTGTCTTTGGTGGTTAATCTTTGTTCTCGCTACTAGAAGCGGGGAGGGTACATTTTGTCTTTAGAAATCTATCTTCTGCTTTTAGGCAAACAGAGCAGAGAGCTTTCCTGTATGCACTTCTGAATTGCCTTTAGGTCAACAATTCTTCATATTTTGAATCGACATTCTGGTCTTCCATTATATTTAACAAGGTAAACAATTATTGAATAAATGTTTTAAAAATATGTAAGTTTACTCTCTCTGACCAGGAATTTAAATTACTGACTTCAATATTGCCATTAAAAGATTTCTCAGAAGATAAGAACAATACTTATTATATTTGTAACAATATTAAAATATTTAACATTTATGCTACAATTCCTCTTATTTTTGCTTTCCTCCTTCCTCAGCATTTTGTATGTTTTTTCTTTTTAAAAAAATGATAAAATGATAGTCTCACCCTGGAAAATTGAGATTTGGAAGAGTTCTTAGTATGCCTTAATTCTGTATGTTATCTGTTTTTTGAAGTCATTCATAACCACCCTAAGAGTAAAGCATAGTTTTCATTAGAAAGAATATGAGCAAATGCATCCAAATGAAGAGACAGTAGTGTACAATATATCAAAAATGTGTTACAGGCCTATACTACCATTTAAGTTTCATTTACTCTATGGCCCTTTGAATGGAGAAAATTAACAAATTCCCAAAAATGACCCATAGATGATGCAGAGAAATTATGAAAACCTACATTCAGTTGGCTGATCTCAGAATAGGTCCATGATATTTAATCTTTCTCTTTGAGGACTCCGAAGTAAATGAAGGATTTGAGGTAAAGGGGAGACTGTGCTGAAGTTGGAGAGAGGGAGGCATGAGAAGGGAAAGTGGATGCCAATGAAGATACAGATCCAGTGTAGCCCAGCTGAGGGGGCAACAGGGTTCAGTCAAGAGGAGGTGCCATCTGAAGAAGGTTCTAATGGGATTTCTCAAGGTGTACCCTCAAAAGACAGAGGAAAAATAAGAGAATAAAATGATGAAAGAGGTAGAATACATTATGTAAAATTTATTTGACTAAAAAACACAAATCTCTGAATCTATCAATAAATGAACACTCCAGAGAAGAGAGTCTCATATTATCTCTAATAATATGTTTGTTTTGAAGTCTTAGGAATTTAGGTCTGAGAGACATAGAAAATAGGAAAGGATAATTATGGATATTTCATAAAATAAGTGTTTCATTCTTATTCATAACTGCCAGTAATGCAAAGAATGTATCTAACAAAAACACCCCATTTTTCTTTTGTGTTAACTACTAAAGTATATACCTGTCATTATAAGCAGTATAAGGTGTCTTTATATCACAAATCTCAAATGTAAAGATTTCTGTGGACAACAAATTAGGGTGCTTTTGCAACTTTTCTGTTGCCCTATTTAGCTTTAGCATTTTGTCTACATTGACATTTTTTTTTTAGTTGATCATTTTCTCAACAAAAGAGGAAGAACATATTCTTTTTTAGAAGATTTTATTGCTACTAATTCAAAGTGATGCAGCTTAAGAAATATTTTTTTTTAGTTTACAAAAATATACTTGACCTTGAAGTATGAAAAACAGTGCTTTCTACTAGTAAATAATCTGATTCTTTCTGTCACTGAAGATATGAAAAAGTAATATACATAGGACATCAAGCTGTCATTTCTACTTTTTTTTTTTTTTTTTTGGTTGTCCTTTTGTTTTAACTAGGAACATTTGGAAAACATTTTTTAAAGACAGAAATCTTTGAGATATTTTCCATATAACTATTAGAGGCAAGCCTGTATCCAAGTTCTAAAGGAGGATAAAGGACAGTGAAAAGTCTAATTAAAAACATATTGCTGGCCGGGCACGGTGGCTCACGCCTGTAATCCTAGCACTCTGGGAGGCCGAGGCGGGTGGATCGCTCGAGGTCAGCAGTTCGAGAGCAGCCTGAGCAAGAGCGAGACCCTGTCTCTACTAAAAATAGAAAGAAATTATATGGACAGCTAAAATATATATAGAAAAAAAATTAGCCGGGCATGGTGGCACATGCCTGTAGTCCCAGCTACTCGGAAGGCTGAGGCAGTAGGATCGCTTAAGCCCAGGAGTTTGAGGTTGCTGTGAGCTAGGCTGACGCCATGGCACTCACTCTAGCAACAAAGCAAGATTCTGTCTCAACAAACAAATAAACAAACAAACAAACAAAAAAACCCATATTGCTGTCATAAGATGACCACATTATTATTATGTGTTATATAAAAATTAGATATATTTTTATAAAACAGAATTCTATCAGTTTCTCCTTTAAATTAGTATTTTATTTAGTTCAATCATTCATGTCATTATTTTTTATATTCTTTACCTTAAGTTAGAAAGGCCTCAAGACACTAAAATTCATACTTATTATCAAATATTTTAATATAAATTGATAGAATAGACCATTTCAATATATTGAGTTCCTTGGAGCTTATATAAGTTTCAGAACTGTTAACAGTCTTTTTGCAGTTAGTTAAGCTAGCACTCTGGTTAATATTTTTAAAACATAAATGTATGCCTCTAAAAAAAAAACCTAGAAAGTCTTTTGTCTTAAAAATTGTTCTCTATTTATACTAAATAATATAAGGGATAAGAAGCTAAAACAATGTTTTAAAAGCAGTAATGTTGTCAAAGTATAAAGGACAAGCTGAAGCTCAATAAATGGTAGTGCTAGAATTCTTCCAAGCTCTAAACTATAATCTAAATAAGAAATGAAATAATCATAATATAAAAAGCATGTGTGATCGTATTATAGGAAAGAGTTCAAAGAATAGGGAAAGGCTATAAAGACATTAAAAAGATCAATTTTGTATCGACTAGCTACTCTTAAATCATAAACAATCTTGGCTATAGCAATGTTTAAGTTAATTTGGTTACAAATGAAATACTAAAAAAATCCAATGAATAATATTAAGGGTAACACAAAAATTAGTGGGTGTAGGGTTGGAAAATTGATTTTAAGACAAGTTAAATTTTAATCTAGGTGTGGATAGTCTCTTTAATTTTCAGATATCACTACGACTTCTGATGAGAAACTACAAAAGTAGAGAAAAACGATATTTCAGTAATAGAAAAGATTCTCTTAAGAACTATGCCATAAATGATTATTTTGATCCTCGAACTCACAGAGCCTCTAAATAGTTGTTCTTGTAACTAGTAAAAGGACATCACCTGAGGATGATTGAAGAGCTACTTCAAAAAAGTACCTGGAATTGTTAGATATATTTCACATTTCACCCAATGTGCAATAGCAACAAGAAAAGAAACATATAGTGGGGAGATTAACAGCAATCATTAACATGTTGACTGCCATACTAGAAAAAAAAAAAAAACATTTTTCCCTGGGGCCATGGTGTTTTATTAAAACTAAATGATCTTTTCTAATTTGTTAATTTTTGTTGTTTTCTATGTGTGAGTTATATGCAACACAAATCCATGTTTTTAGAATTAAATTGTCAATATTAATTGTAATAATAAGAATATCTGCAAGTAAGATTTTCATGAAGCAACTGTAGGGTTTTGCTTCACAAGGACCTGGGCTCAAAACTAGCCTGAATTAAATACAACTCACATGGCAGTCAATGTGTTAAAATAGTACAGTTAAAGATGAAAATATTTTATTCACTCAACTTGAGTAGGTGTAGAAAAAGGTACTGAAATTTTGTCACTACTATTTTCTTATAGAAATTATAAGAAACTTAATATTGAAATACATCAAATATGTATGTAACTTTTTCATTTTTAATGGGTTAAGTTTAACAATAAGACTATAAAAGTATACCTTCCCTCTAAAGACCGCATCCCAAGAATCTGATATGCCTTTAAAAAGCAGTGAAGGTGGGATATTCATGTGCTTTTTGAGAAAACTCTTTGTAAAGAATCAATTCGATTTTACAGACAAAGTTAACTGAACTATTAAAACTATGATGGTAAATGAAATTGGCTACTTCAGTTCTTCAAGATAGTAGTGTAATTTCTCTTTCCAATTTATAATGCCTTGTATTCCTTATACAATTTCTGTTTTTGCTCACAGGTATAATCATATTTGCATCAACTCCCATTGGCTAGTATTTCCAATGTAAGCTACCATAGCAAATGAAAAGTCTTAATGGGGAATATAGAGACCAAGGCTCTCGGTCCCCTAAAAGTTTACTGAAAAATCACTGACATGAGGCAGATTGATTAATAGGAGAAAAGGCATACAAATTCATTTAATATACATACATGGGAGCCTTCAGAATGACAACCCAAAGATATAGGGGAAATTGTCCATCTTTATGCTTAGGTTTAATAAAGTATAGACAGCCATGTGGAAATACAATTGGACAAAAAGGGTATAAGCCAATGCTAATAGACTGAGTTGGGAAACCCAGCAGTTTATATCTGTCTAGATTAGCCTCTCTGAGGATGCATTCCTTCCTTTTGGGTGTGGGGCAGGGCCCTTGCTGGAATGGGGGTCTTATGACCTGCAGTCAAACAAGGTAGGTCAGATTATTGTTTTATGGCCAGTTTTTACACAAATAGTTTAAAGTTTTATGACTGGCTTTCAGGAAAAGGGATTTTGATTTCTATTACTCTTTTTGAGGAAGAGGGATTCTAGTTTTTATGGTTAGCCTTAGGGAAGAACGAGATGGAAGGACAGGAGAAGTTCAGAGAAAAATTTTTGCTTCTGAAGCCTTCATTTTGGTGTACTATTTTCTGAGCCCCAGCAGAAGCAAAGGTATCAATGTCAATATCAGGCTTTATGTTTGCATGATATTTAGGTTGACAATTAAAGACTTCAGAGGAGTTATCGCTGGGCTGTTTATTTAAAAAATAGAGTTTATTTGTATTACAGAATGGATTCATTAGAATGAGTATATATTAGGAAAATGCAAAATGATGTAGAAATGATATAGAATATAAGATCATTATGGCTAGACATAAGTTTCAGCAAGAATAGAAAGTATATTGCATTGAAGTATATGCCTACAGTTTTTTAGAGAAGATATGTTGGCTTTTTATTCATCAACAGTGTTTACTCAATAATTTTTCTATGCTAGTCACTAGGCATACAAATTTGTGCAAGATGGAGGTTGTCCCTGTTCTCAGGAAGCTTATAGTCTAGAAGAAACAGTCAATAAGAGTAAATTTTACAAAAAGTGTATAAAGTAGCATGATAGATGAAGTATCCATGGTGCATGATGTAATCTTGGGGCAGGAATGAGTGGAATGAGGCAATGAAGACTTGTTAATGGAAAGTGGCATCAAAATGAAGTATATATTTGAAGTATTAGTAAACAAATTACCCAGAAATGGATAGAAATCTCCTAGGAAGAGAAAATGACATATACAAAAGCCTAAAAATAAGAGAAAGCATGGGGCGTACAAGTAATCAAAAGCTTAACATGCTTGGAAAATCGATTTAGTTAGGAGAAGAAGAACAGTGGGTTTGCTGCTCCTCCCCCAGAAGTTTAACTATTGCTTCATAGAAGGGTCTGTGGAAGTGTGTGTAGTATTTCTTGCCACCAGTCACATCTTGCTTGCTTGCTAATCTTCTCCTGCATGCCTATATTGCCAATGTGGGCTCTCTCTGTTTTTTTCCCTGTTTCTATATGATTTTATGAGCACCTAGTGAAAGCCCAAGGAGATCTTGCAAAAGTGCCTAAACTTCCCTTGCGGCTACGGCTGCAGGGTATCCTGGACTGATGAGCTAACCCACATTTGCTCCTTAGCAAATTGTTCAATTCTTCTTACCCTCTCATATGTTGGCTCTGTTCATTGCCCCGTTTCTCCTTAAAGGGTTTTCTGTCCCTTCTTGAAAAGTTCAGACTACTCAGTTTTCTTATGATCTCAGTTCTCTGAAGGGCTCAATAGGTTATAATTGTGATGTTTATCAAACTTTTTCTCACTGTTACTGGGAGAGTAGGATTTTTATAGCTTTCTGCATCTTAAGTGCATAGATACATGTTTTTTAAAGTATTATTCTAGTTGCGGTGTGTGATGTGAACTTCAAGGTGAGAAATTTGGAATCAGAGAGAGATTATTTGTGCAATGCCGTAAATCAGGTAAGAAATGATGATAGGTTAGACCAGAGTAATACTACTAAAATTGGAAAACCTGTGCATGAATTCAAGAGAGATTTAGGAGAATTGTCAGGGTTTAGTAATTAACTAGAGATCTGACAGAGAGGGAAAATCAAAGATGATTTCCAGGTTTCTGGGTTATGAATAAAGGAAATTTTTGAGTCACTTTTTTTCTGTTTCATCTTCTTGATTTTTATCTTTTGCAATCACAAGTTGTATTTTTTAAATTAATATGTTAGAACAAAAGAATAATCTTGTCAGTTCAATCGAAAACATATGTGCTTATGTTGCCAATGCAAGTGCCTAGTGGAAGTTCTTTTTTCATTCTAATTGTATGCATACTTATGCCAGGCTCTTCTAGTCACTTCTTTTCTTGAGATAAAAGAGTTCAACTCTTTCAGAGTTTTTCCTTATACTTTTCCCATTTCTGGAAGACATCAAATTTTGATGCCTTGAACTGATTTAAAAACTCAAATAGTAGTCTTGGCATATATTTAGAAAGCTCAGTTTCTTAAAAAAGCAACTTGGAAACAAACTGTGGTTTCACATGGACAATTTAGTTTAAATTCACCAAAGAAAACTAGAACTAGACTGTAAAGTATAACAGTTAAAACAGATTTTATTAGGAACAATTTCAATAAGGGAAAAGAGTCCTCTATAGAACTTGCTCAATTCGTTTTACAGCATGAACAAGTGGAAATTTATAACTAAGGAGCAGAGTGGGTTTCAGAAGATGGAAAATTAGTATCAGGAGACATCAGGAGTAAGAGGGGATTCTTGCTGAACTAGCCTAACAGGATTCTTGCTGAAGGCAGACCAGGGTAACTAGATATCTCCTGGGGTATAGTGGAGGGTGAAGAATTTGATCATATATTGAGGGTGGTCAGATGTGAGGATAGGGTTCTTTTTTTTTTTTTTTTTTTGAGACAGAGTCTCACTTTGTTGCCCAGGCTAGGGTGCCAAGGTGTCAGCCTCCCACATAGCAATCTCAAACTCCTGGGCTCAGGCAATCCTACTGCCTCAGTCTCCCGAGTAGCTGGGACTACAGGCGTGCACCACCATGCCCGGCTAATTTTTTCTATATATTTTTAGTTGTGCCAATAATTTCTTTCTATTTTTAGTAGAGACGGGGTCTTGCTCTTCATCAGGCTGGTGTTGAACTTCTGACCTCGAGTGATCCACCAGCCTCGGCCTCCCAGAGTGCTAGGATTACAGGTGTGAGCCTGGCCGAGGGTAGGGTTCTGACAAAACCAACTTGACAGGATTCTTGTCAGAACCGAGGGTAATGTAAACATGAACATGGAAGTCCAAAGGTCAAGGTCTAACTGAGAAGAGGATTCAGAGGAGCCTGAGTAAAGTTTGATCAAAGGGTGTCATTTGTAAACTGAAAGAGTGGCACACCTGCATTAAGATATAGACAGATGATGCCTTATAAATTGTTCAGAAAATTGTGCTGTCCTTAAGAATTTTATATTACTTTATTAAAAACCAACACATATTAATCAGCAGGTCTGACATTAATTTTCCTTGAAATTGAATCAGAATAGTTCTACAAATCTGTGAGCTGGAGAAAATCAATTACTTACTCTGTCTCTCAACATCAAAAAGATACAGTATTTGAAAATTGTCTTGGCTTTTAGATTTTTTGACATGGCCATGCTTCTTTGGTCCCTTCCAAAGGATGGAATAGAGATTAGGGCCATGTTGACAGTATAGTCTGTCAGCAGGAAACTTCAACCAGCTCAGCTCTGCCCTTATACAGAGCAGGTATCACTGATGAACAGGTGGAGAATAGTGAAAAGAGAGATAAGAGACTCATTTATTAAGTGTGTTCAGGAAACTTAACACCTAAATATTATTCTCAGTTAGCTGCTTATTATTCCTATAAGACTTCCAAAAGAAACATATTCTCAGAAGACCAGAAGAAAGACATATTTTATTAAAGTTTAGCTAAAAAGTTTATAAAGTAAACAAAACAAAACAAAACAAAAAAACAAAAAAAGGAAACTTAAATCCAGGTATTCTTCTGTTTTCACCCAACTGGGTTATATTGCCTGCTATGCAAAGAAAAGACAATACACCGAGATAATAGGACTAGTAGTGGAGAAAAAATTTAATATTACAGGGTACCAAATGAGAAGATGGGAGAAATTTCTCAAATTTGTCTCCCTTAAAATTTGGAGAGTAGGGTTTTAAGGATGGTTTGGCAGGCAGGGATTAGGGAATCAGTAGTGCTAATTGGTTGGGTTTGGGGAGAAAACATAGGGGTGTAGAAATTGTCTTCTTGCACTGAGTCAGTTCCTGGATGGGGATCACAGGACCAGTTGAGTAAGTTCCTTGGTATGGGCCACTGATCTGGTTGGGTCAGTCCTACCACTGGAATGCAGGGTCTGGAAGATATCTCAAAGACCACTGTTAGGTGTCACAAAAGTGATGTTGTCTATGGGACTAATTAAAAAGCTAACAATCTTTAGGACTATTAGCTATGTCACTCCTCTGTAGTAAGCAATTATAGGAAAGCAGACTAGGCAACAATGGCTAGTTATTTTTTAAATGCCTATACCTTCCCAAAGTTCAAGTCCCTACCACAGTTCCAAACTTGTAGACATATATTAATTTTATAAAGGGCAGTTTCCCTTCCATTTCTCTAGACCCCATGTTGTCCGATCTTTGATATGAAGTCTGGAAATTTTTTTTTTCTGCCATGCTGCTTTATTCTTGGCTTTTAGAGGGTGATATGTTGGGGGTGGAATCCATGATACTCTGGATTGTACTTTAACATCACACATCATACTATAACAATTCTAAAAGCCAGGATTGTGAAATTCTTGGTTACCAATAGAAAAACAAGGGGTGTTAGAGAAGAACAAATTCAGCTGGAAAATATAAAATTTGCTTTTTGAAATTTAAATACGGTGAAGATTTTTTTCAAGAAATGAATAAAAACTATTTAACATGCTAGTTTTAGAATAAAAATCACCATCACTAATACTTTACCATTAAAACAAGTATATGAAGGCCTAAATATTTCTTAGAAATTTGGCTTTTGTTCTCTTTGCATTTTGTAGTATGCTCATACAAAATGGGATCCAAATATTTAAAGACTAAATGAGAATTCACTATATAAAAATTCAAAATGCTTTAAAAAACATGAAGAAAAAGCCTAAAGGTATAAAAAATATATATTTCATGTTTCTTTTACTTTTATGGGATTTTTAATCTCACTCAGCTGTCAATCATCCTCATTATTTTGGGCACATTCTTCACACAATCTAAATTGTTCCCACAGTGGCAGACAAACCAAATAAACAGTCAAACACTGAAGAGTGCATGATTTCATCAGAGACCTTAAACAATAGAGTAGCCCAGAAATTTCCCATTAAGTGCAAAGGGGTGGAAAACCTCAATGGCAGTTTTAAACATAGAAGGAAAACAAACATTCTTTGTAGTTTCCCTTCAATGTGCCCCATTAAAAACAAAAAATTCTACCAACTCCAAATAAATAACAGTGATAATGAAAACCTTCTTGCTATGCACCAGATAAGAAGTATATTTTAACATGCAAAATATTGTACTTTGAAATGCAATGTAGCTCATTTGATATATATTTGAAAGAGAATTCAATCCTCTGGATAAAGGATAAGTATGATCAGATTTTATTTAATCTTTTTAAAATTATGAAATATATATTCTTAACATGGAATTTTGTCTTTTCTAAGTTTCTACTTTATGACATGTGAAGTATCATAAATCATTTAACAAATTTTATGTTAATGACAACTTATAAAATTTAGATTCACCAGTTTTTAAGATTTATACTTTCTTTCCTTATCACTGAACATACACGTTAGCATCTTTTCCTACTTCCACCCAGAGCCAGATTAAATTAAATTCCAACTTAAGTTTTTAAGGTTCTCTATTTCTGATACATAGATAAATAGATATAGTAAGTGATTTATTTAAATTTTATGAACTCTTGTTCAAAGAAAAAATGTTAGACTCTATCATTACAATCAATTCACTTTAACTAGAAAAAAAACTTCCATCTTCTTGTTAGGTGACATGATTTGGATACTAATACACATGTAAATTAAGAGCTTGTTGTAAATAAGTTTAATACATATTTTTAAATTTTTTATTCATATATTTTATCCAAATAATTCCTTTGCAGTTTTCTTTTCACTAGAAATAAATTAGCCAATATGTGTAAATTTGTTCATTTGTGTGTCCATTTGTTCATTTTTTTCTAAAAATTTTCTTTAAATTATCTTCCTTAAGTACATGAAGATGAGTAAATAACAAGTAAATATTTCAATAACACTTCATACCTAATATTGTTAAGAAAATTAATGCTAAGAGGAAACTAAGATTACAAAACTGCTAAAATGCCAACTACATATTGAAGTTTTTGTTTTGTTTTGTTTTGTTTTCCTCTATTGCATATACCAATAATTTGTTCCTTTTTATTGTTGAGAAGTATTCCATGGTATGGGTATACCAAAATTTGTTTAAGCATTCATCTAATAAGGGACAATTTGATTGCTTCTAGTTTTTGACTATTACTTAATTAGTAAAGAACTATCTAGTGAAGTTTTTAAAACATCAAATACAAAAACAGATTAGCTTTTGCTCTGAATTTAATTAATTTTGTTTGTGAAGGTGTTAAGAAGAAAAATAATAGTAGGATAATTTTAGCAAATAATGAAATGTTTTGAAGCAATGAAAAAATTAATATTTTGGGTGTTTGTCATAATAATGAATGTTAGTACACACCTTTTTCTATGTATTTAGTACTGACCATTTATTTCACTGTCTTAAATTATATGGTCACTATTACAAATATTACATTTGTTCTAGGATTTTCATTTTAATTTGAAGTACAAAAGAAAAATAATTAAATCATTTAAATAACTATTTTTTTAATTAGAAAAGTAACACAAATTCATTGTAGATAAATAGAAATCCTGATGACTGAGAGCAGGAAAAATTATTTATGATTCACCACTTATATTCTTAACATGTTATTTTGAGTTTTCTTATTCATAAATATTTATTTGTGTATTCAAAAATAGATCATGTGTGTCTACATCAGGGGTCACCAAGACCAATTTCAGGTTTAATTACTCATGAGGCAACCTCAGTATTTAGTCATACTCAAGACTATGATTGCTTATATTGAAGGGATTCAAAGCAAAATTAGCAAAGGGAAAAGGAGCATGGGGTAAAGTCCCTGGAAACCATGTGCAAGCTTCCAGTGGTTCTCTTCTAACAGAGTTACACAGGATGTAGGACAAGCTTAATTCCCTGAGCAATGAATTGTAACAGTGCATGTGAAATATCATCAACCAGAGAAGTTCCTAAGAGACTCAGTGTCCAGGGGTTTTATTGGTGGTTGATCATGTAGGCATCCTCTGCCTAACACACACCCAAATTCCAGACTCCCAGAAGAAAAGAAGGTGTTCAGTATAAACTATATTTTTTTGCATAGTTTAAGTACAATGAACTACTCTTATCTGTTAATGATGGTGGGAACCCTCCCAAAATCTAAGATGTCAGCCAAGAGTCAATTTTGTACATAGATCTTTCAAAGAATAGCAGTTAGGCCTGCTATATTAGCTCTTTTCTGCCCAAATTCATATTATGCTGTTGATTGCTTTCTATTTAATTTTTAATATATGAACATCTTTCAATATCAATAAATATTACATTTAATGCTGCATGGTTTTTTAATACATGTACTATAATTTAATTAATAAATTTATTGCTGGATTTTTAAATATGGGTCTATGGTTTCAGTGTTATAAACAAAAATACAATAAATATTAAAATTTATTTTCTTGGGATAAATTCCCAGAAGTGAGACTCTACATTGTAAAGGGTTTTGATGAAGGCTGGTGGCTCATATTGTCCTCCCAGAGGTCTTTACTAGTGTACATATTTACTCACTAACATGTTTGACAGTGCAAGAAAGGAGTATTTACAATAATTTATTAATCTGATAAGTGTAAACTAAATTCTGATTACTGCCTTATTTCATATCTTTGATACTATTGGTGTTGAACATTTTAAAATATATTTATTATCCATTTGCACTTTGTTCTTTATAAATATTTACTCACATAACTCAAATTCTTTACCAGTAGCTATTACAAAATTAAGTCATCTTTGAAAAGAAAAGATAAAACTAGTTGGAGTTAAGAGTAGCGAAATAAGAGCTCTCTCATTTTTGTCCAAATTAGTTTGCATGTATCTAGTTTTATTACTTAATTTACCCAGCATTTCTCACTATTGAAGGAGGATGGGCATGGTGTCACTTTCTTCTATATTAGTACAAATGGTAGAGTTGAGTTTTTAAAATAATCATTATGTTGATTTAAGTGTATTTGATATAAAACTATAACCTGTTTCCAGTTATGTTACATATCTGAAAATGTAAGATATAATTTATTAATTGTGAAATTTAGATATTGTCTTCATAAATTAAGCCAGCTTTCTTCCTCCTTGCTCTATAATGAGGTTTTTTTTTTATGCTATGAAATACTTTTTTGGCTTTAATCTTTTGAGAAATGAAAATCCATATAGCACAATCTCAAATATTTGTGTTTATGTAAGCAGTTTGTAAGCAAGTTTCTAACTTGCTATGATAAATCCCTCTCAAACTCACTACCAGAATGAAAAAAGCAATCAAAATTCTGTATCAAAGTATGTTTTCATCCTGAATGCAACAGTCAAGTTTGCTTATTTTAACTTTTAAAGGATTTATTAAACAAGTTGAGAAGTAAAATAGTCCCAGTGAAAAGCACAAGGTTGACCTTTATTTAGAACTTATTAAAAAAATAATTGGAAATATTGGCATTATTTACCTAAGAGAGAAAAGAAAGCAAATGACAGACATAATGATGAAGGCCACACAATAGCTATGATTATAATGGAAATCAATGAGGTCTAATTTATTCTGTATCATATCATGAGGACAGGGAGCATTCTGAGGTTGAAAGGCAATAAATTAGAAGTAGATATGAACTTTTTTTAATATGCAGAATGTGAGATAGCCAAATAGTGATTAAAAAACAAAACAATTAATACTCAAATGTTAGCAAATATTTAATACTAAAAATTCTTGAAACACTGTGAAAGGAATTTCTTTCCAGTTAAGTGTTTGCACATAATCAGATAGGATGTATAATAAAGAATGTTTGCTTGGCATTTAGAAGGCCACTGCAGGTTGATAGTCTAAATGAAGACTTCTATTTTTGGAGGAAAGTATTCTAAATTAATTCAAGAAAGAGTTCACAGGGTATGCTTTTTGACAGTCACGAAAGAATTCTAGTGCACCTGCTTAGGAACATTTTCCCCTCATATAAATGTGTCTGCTATTTTGCTTAGTTTGTGGTAATTTGCATAAATCCATAATGTAGCTGTCAGACTTTTTTCTTGTAGCATTATAATGCTAATAAAGCAGTGAAAACTAGAATTTTAAAAATCTTTTTAGACCCAAAACCACTAAAATTGACATCTATATACTCCCTGTGATAAATATAGCATCAGATTTTTCTAGGATAATGTTTTTATAATCTTAGCTTCTGGGCATTAGTGCCACACAGTATTTGCACAGAACTATAATATGGAAGTTAGAGAGATGTTTTATAGTGTGTAAGACATTCTCCTTTTATCTGAATGAGTGGGAACAGATTGTGGATAAATAGTAGAATTAATATTTAAAAGCTTATAGGCATCATTTGCCAATTACTTCCTCAGACTTTTCCATCTAAAAGTCCCCAATTAAAATGTTAGAGTGATACTAAGATATCAGACTATTAACATAAAAATAGATTACTTTATCAACTCTTTAAATTATTTATAATTTCTGGCCTATAAAAAAAAACTCTTAAATTACTCATCCCAAAGAAATGAATCTATACAAGTCTTTTTGTGTGCTCATGATATTGAGAAAACATTAGTGACATGAACAGAAGGTTGACTTTCACAAATGTAAAATTTATTCATATCAAAGCAGTAATAATAAGTAAATGAAAAACATTTACAAAACAAACACAAACATAGGCCAATAAACTATTAATTTTATCATAGTTGTTATTTAATCTTGTCCTAACAAGGTACCTTTAAGTTAATAGGTTGAGAGCAAGTAGTCATATTTAAACAGATTCTAGAGAGTATCAGAAATTATTTTCTTCGTACATTTATTCCTTCTTTTTAAAATACACTTTTATCTACAAAAGGACTACAATCTATTTCTATCAATATAAATCAGATTGACGTAAAGAGGCAGCCAAGTTGTTAACTAATTCTATAAAATGCCAGGAAAAACATGAGGCAGCACAATTCAGAAAAAATTCTTAAGAAAGTATCTGAAAAGCCTCTTTTTTTTTCTAGTTTACAAGGAAGATGTTAATAAATCATAAAAAGAAGAAAAAGAAAATTTCAGGAAAGAAAAATATATTGTACAGTAAGCTATAAACAAAAGCAAATATGTAATAAGGGAAGAGAGGAGTCCCTGAGTAATATGATACATCAAATTGTCAAAGAATAAAACTTCATCAAATTGAGTTTTAGAGATCTAATTGGCATTTATTAGCCATTCTGGGCAGTATTCAGTCTACAAAATAGACAGGCACTCCATCAGGCATGGTAGAACAGTCCTTTTTTATAAGGTAGCTTGAGTAGGAACAAGGAAACAGCATAGTGCAGAAAAACAGATTGGGTAACATCAGGCTACTTCAGATCACTTTGCAGTGGGGATTTATGCTGGCTCAAGTTGACTGGGGCCCCTTTTGATTAGTAGCTGTGAATCTCTTGTTTTTTAGAACACTGGCCTGTTTGGTTCTGTTCTGTTCTTTCTTTTCTTTTCTTTTCTTTTCTTTTCTTTTTTCTTTTTTAAGTTTCAGTTTGATAACGTGGCACTTAACACAAGCGACTCCATTTTGGCTCCATCTGTTGGGCCCATTGCAATAGCTCTATGTAAAAAAAAGGTCTCCCATAAATTTAATTTAACAAAGTAAAGACCCTACAACTGTAAGATAGCACACCAAAGTTGTCAATTTCTTGTCAAAACTACAAGGGGGTTTCAGTATAGATCCAAGAAAGGAATTTTTTAATATGACAGACATCTTGCCAGGAAAACTGGGGAAGCTGCCTCAAATCCATCTCTGAGCTTTGAAAGTAGGGGCCAAGTGCCTTGGGGCAGGCCATGTGCACTGGGGGCAGGTTGTGGAAAACGGTGAGTCATCAAGAAGTCTGCCCAGTGGCTTTCAGAATCTCACCTCCTTTGTCTTGCAGAAAATAAATCATTTCTGGGAAACTCAAAAGGTCAGGTAGTTAGTTAAGGGAGAGGATTTTACAGAGGCCGTTGAAATTTGTTCAATGGGGGGTTGATTACAAATTCATCCTGAATTGGAAAAGAATTAGATTTTTCAGATTCTCTCTCTGTTCTTTTGAATTAGTTTCTGTAGCCCTCTCACACACCATTATAATGATGGCACATGACCTATCCAAGGTAACCACAGACTCTCTTCCCACTTTACCCTACCATACTCCCATCTTTAATTTCAATACCATTAACTCTTTCCTGATTCAAGCATCTTCAAGGATAAGGTCTGGGGAATATGAAAATGATTTTGAAATATTCCGGGCCCTAACAGAGAGAAGTATAGGAGAACATTAATTTACTTTTGGGGTACAGGCAACAATGTGGGAGCATAAGGCAGTTAGTTGTGAAACAATAATAAGAATGCAGGGGTTCTTGGAAAAAGCTTGTCCTGTGAAAATCAAGACAATCAGAAAAAGTGGCTGTGCATTATGGGTAACTTGATTGAGGATCTCTTGACATCAGAGGCCAGGGAACAAACTGATCTGTACCTGGAACCTTGGTTGAGGCCTGGAAACTTGCCTGACTGTCCACTGCACATGAGGACAGGCTGCTATGAATGAAGATATGGTATTGATAACATTTCTACCGTGTAAGCCATTGCAACTATTGGTCCTGGACCCCTAAATTAAATAGAAGAATGAATGAGCAGAAAAACAGAAAAAAAAAAAAAAAAACAGCTCTAACCTACTAACCTGTGGGGTCCTGGCAGAGAGAGAGAGAGAGAGAACAAATGAATGAGAATTACGAGGATACCGTAAATAGGTAGAATTCAAAGAAATAACATTGCTGACAAACAACTAACAAGATGAACAAAAATGAATAAATGCACATAAAGAGACTTGATTATAGTAAAAATGTTCTGGAATGTAAAATTTTTAAATCTAAATTTAAAAATGTAAAAATTGTAGATAAAAAGGGAAGGATATTTACTACTGAGATTTATCTCTGTGGTCTGGAAGAGGAGGCTGAGTGAGGAAGTGGGGAAAGTGTCTGAAAACACAGAGCAAAAATAGATGGATGAAAATCATGAGGGAAGAGATGAGAGAATTAGGAGATTCAAAAAAATTAATTTGTAAATAAGTGGCTACATAGCAAAAAATAGTAATAATTGGGTTTGAGGCAATAGTTAAAATATAATAAAATAAAAATTTAACAAACAGACTAGAGAGAGCAGATTGAAAATGTGCAATAAGTTTAGGCAAGACTGATCAGAAAAGCAATACAA
Organism: Eulemur rufifrons; assembly: GCF_041146395.1. Classification (NCBI taxonomy): domain Eukaryota; kingdom Metazoa; phylum Chordata; class Mammalia; order Primates; family Lemuridae; genus Eulemur; species Eulemur rufifrons. Next base: position 97,820,380 of record NC_090989.1, on the reverse strand, counting down.
AACTATACTCTGAAATAACATTAGCCTATAAAATAGAGCTCATACTAGCTTCTGGAGCAAAATAATACAACTTAAAATGGAGATGAAAGGAATTAGGCTGGCTTTGGAGTTTCAGCTGCATCAGTTGTGGGCTACTGAAAAAAATCAGTAATTAAATATGAACCAAGAAAACATTAAGCTGTTGAGGCTAAAGGTACATATTTGCAGATACACGAGGAATCAGAGAATGTATCACATAATTATCCAATATGAGGAAAATTCTTTAAAAAAGTCTATTCAAACGAAAAATGAGTTAGAACATATGCTTTATTTTCAATATAGGAATACATAAATGAGTAAGAAAAATTCATGAGCCCTTGTGAATTTATATATGCAAAATGTAGAATTTGGAATCAAAGTATTAAGCAAAATCATTATAAAATTCTTACATTTGTTAGAGTTAGGATGAAGCAATGAAAAAACAAAACATCTTGATGTTTGACACTATTACTATGTGGTTTTCATGTAATGTTAAAGAAGTAAAAATTTTATTTTGAGCCTCATCGAGAGGGAATTAAACTGATTATAACTGTGTAGATTTTGCATTGCACAAAGGCATTGAATCTAAGGGGCCATCTCATACCTTACATATCATGAACATACATTTTATTATAATTTGTCAATAGATGTAAAGTTACTCTAACAAAATCTTTCTATTATGGTAATTTTCCAACTGATTTAACTATAACGTTTTCAGAAAACAGAATCATTTTTGTGTTAACTGAAAGTAGCCAAAAGGACTAGTAGTGACATTCTGGCTTTGGTGCTTGTCTAGGTCTGTTCAGACTGCTATAACCAAATATCATCGATTGACTGAGTGGCTTTTAAAAATAGGAATTTATTTTTCACAGTTCTGGAGGCTAGGAAATTCAAGGTCAATGTGCCAGAAAATTTAGTGTCTGGTGAAGACCCCACTTCCTGGTTTGTCAACATCTGTCTTCTCACTGTGTCCTTTCATGGAAAGTAGACAAGAGAGCTCTCTAGGTTCTCTTTTATAAGGGCAAATCACATTCATAAACCCACTACCATTATAATTTAGTTATTTCCCAAAGGCTCCACCTTCTAATGCCATCACAATGGCAGTTAAAATTTTAACATATGAATTTGGATGGGGGGGGGGAACACAAACATTCTGTCTACAATATTCTGGCATCCTGATTCCTCAAAATTCATGTCCTTCTCCCATGTGAAATACATTCATTCTATGCAGAAAATAATACATCAGTAGATGTCCACTAAAACAAAAGAATGATATAAAAGTGTATATATGTGTATTTGAAACAAATATATATGTGTATTTACCAACATATATTACATATATATGTATATATAGCTTTTCATTTGAGAATTATATGGTGTTTTGTCATACATAATGGGGGCTAAGTACTGAATGTTAATAGTAAAAATATAGAAAAAATATGTATATTGGTATGGTCCTGACTTATAATGGAAGATAAGTGAGTTCATGTTTATATACTGATAAATATGATTGTGATGTCAAGTAAATGGAAAATTTAACCACTGGAAGAAACTATTCTGTTTCTTAGTGGTGTTCTTTCTTACATTTAATCACAAATCTTTGATTTTTTTCCTGAGCCAATACTAAAAGAAACCATTCTCTGATAATTTACTACGTTCTGATGAAGTCTTCCCTAATGAAAATGACAGAGTTTATTATTATAATCTGAATTATCAAAAATGGTCTCTGATAGTAAAATCCACGTTCATTTTAAAAACTTCTTTAACTTCGTGTCTTTTCCTGAATTCTTTCTAGAATGTTTTCTTCCTTTCTCCTATTAAACCAGCTCCCTGTACCCCTCTGCAGTGATGAAAGTAACATAATCTCTGCCCATTTCTTCACTGGGTGAAGGTGATAATTATCTGTGTGCTTTGGGTGTCTCTGCCCTGATTCTGCACAGCCAATGAGAGCATGCCCTCAAGGAACGCTCCTTGTCCTTTCAATTAACCTGCTTCTCTTGTTCATGCCACAATCTGGGTCTCAGTGTTGGGTGGGGTAAATGAAGACTATGTTTCATTCCTTGCAAACTATTGCTGGATAGCATATGCTAATGATGACAATTATCACTTGCCTACCCTCAAGAGTTCTAAATATTTAGTCAAGTTTATTATTTGGCTTCATTCTGAATACTTAATTTTTTAATTTCATGGGTCCATAAAAATAAAATCCTGAATTATTTCCTTCCAGGGTTATTAAAGAAGTTTTCTTTAGGTGACTGGTTAGTGGAAGACAAACTAAAATACAGATAAAATAGGGATATTGTACTGAAAGTAGAATAATTCAAATTAATTTTATAAAATCAAAGAAATTAGCAATGATTACAACTAGCTTGACCTAAATTAATTTCTCAGATATATCACTTCCTGTTGAGACCCTGAGACTCTTCGTCTGTAAAGTGGTGATAATGATGCCTAGGCTTTCATATTTGAGGATTAAATGAGGCTTTCAATACCAATTTCATAGCCAATAATAGTAACATAAATTGATTAGTAAATGGCAGTTATTTTTATTTTCCTTGTAATCTAGTTTAAAGCTTTATTGATAAGTACTCTATCTTCTTCCTTAATATTCACTATATTCATACACCCCTCTAGCCTTTCCATATTTTCTTTTATTTTGACAAACTGGACTACTTAGAGTCCTCTAAAACATCAGACTTTTTCTCCTACCTTACATGTGGTTATGCCATATAAGGATCAGTGGGGTATCCATGCTTATATTGCTGGAAAAGGAATAAACTGGGAAGGAATATTATCAGGTATTATTAGTTCTTAGTAAATTTGGCATAATTGGCTAAAACTTGGAACTCTCTAATTCAGAACCTTAACTGACCAACACTTAAGTGCATATATAGTGGTAATAACATTCATCGGGTGTGGGGCAGGTTGGAGGGGGAGCAGTGGATGGGTATATTTAGATCTAATGGGTGCGGTGCACACCGTCTGAGGGATGGACATGCTTGAAGCTCTAACTCAGATGGGGCAAAGGCAATATATATAACCTAACCATTTGTAACCCTGTAATATGCTCAAATAAAGAAAATAAAACAATTAAAAAAGTATATATGTAAGTTTTGAGAAAATAAATGAGAATATTTTATATAGCAGCAAGAATTTGTGGAATTTATTACCCAGATGATACTGTATAAGCTAAATATAGCTGCATAAGCTAAATACAATAAAAATAAAGAAGAAATTAGATTTATAAATGAGAGCCAATAATAGTTTTCAAGAGGAAACAAATATAGCCATGTCCGACAAAGTACCTCAACACCACTGTTTTAAGTGAAGACATTTTTGAGTAGGACAGGGTAAGACTAGATTTTCTCACACTCTTCAATTTTACTCTAGAATTCTTTGTTCAAATATTTCATAAATGGGTAAACAAACTGGATAAATCAGAGCTGTTCTGGCATTTGGTTTCCCTTGTCATCTTCTGCTCTGTGGATGTGACTTTCAGGGACATTCCCTAGATAAATATCTCACATCACTCTTCTTTTAGTTTCTAAACTTTTTTAAAAAAACAAAAAAGACTTTGTTTAAAGATGCCTCATAGCAGATTGATTCAAAATGCGAACTGGCCTAAGAGAAGCCCGTTCTTGGCTCATCCGGAAGAAATCTGTTATTGTCTCAGAAATTTTGTTTCAAAGTCACATTGTGTCCTCACCAATATGAACTAAATGACAGAGATTTTTTAGAGTGAGCAGCAAAAGCTTTGTCTGAAAGGCCACACAGGACCGGGTGGTGATGCTGAATATGTACAAAATGAAGAAAACTAAGTGAGCTAGTCATGAGAGAGGGGAGAATGGAGGAGACACACACACAGAGGGGACAGTCACCTTGGGGACCTCTCTCTGATGGAGGGTGGGAATGTCCTCAGTTTCCATTGAAGCTTCTGCTCTTTAACAGTAAGTTGGGGCAGGCCTGGCATGTCTCTACCTTGGACTATCTTAGATATCTGTATTTGTATGCAAAATTTACCTTTTATTTCATCCACAATTAGTGGGGTTGTGCTTTTTGTAATCAAAAGATTCTGTATGGAGCTGGAATGGCAATGCTGAAACTCATGCAAACTGGGCAGCCAGAGATGCGCTTGAATAGGGAGAGAACAGAGCAGATTTTCTGAGAAAATCGGAACTGGAGAAACACTGCTCCCCCCTAGAGGAGAACAGAACATATAACTCACAGTGTATGGCAGCGTTACATTTCCACTTCCTAGGAAGCTGTCTCTACTTTGGATCCAGGGTATGTATCCCTAGCCATACCACAGAACCCCTTTTCAGTTACTCTCATTTGAAATGGCTTCTATTCTTTGCATTTAAAAGAGACCTGGCTAGCAGAGTTGGAGGATTCCTAATTGCTTTATTATCTTATTCCAGACTAACATGTCATTCTACCCTAATTACCACTGCTTTTCCTCTTTAAAGTTTTCCCGTTTTCTTGAGAAGTTTTTGGAACCAAACCAAATGCAGTAGTTAGTAGACTACAGACTTACAGATTGCTGAAGGACTTTCATCACCTTCTTCCAGGACCTTTGTGTATGAAACCCTAAATTACTTCTGTGCCTTTGGATCACTATATTCTATTTCAAGTGCATTTTGACATTTCAGATATTTCTTTAGTTCTCTCTGACATTTCAAAAACAACTGGCCATTGATTTTTTTCATTAGTTATGTCCCCCAAGCCCATGTGACACTCAGCGCCTGATCCAGAATACATTATATTAAAATACAACAGCTGACAAGCTGCAAGGGCAGGTCTGGACCAACCTACCTTCTCTTATTTCAGCCATGACGCAGTAAACATTATCCTGCCACAAAGCTGAGAAGCTTTTTGTCTTATGACACCTACTAAGAATGCATAGTTTGAAACTGCCACCATGGTGAACAGCAGAAAGGTACTCTGGTGACCAAGGACTATTCACTAATGTTAACAGAGGGTAATGGCAGGTATTTATGCAGTATAATGCGTATTTATGATGCGCTGTTTATAACTAAAGCCACGTGTTATTATCATTTATGTGAAGATCATTTTTGGAAAAGCAATCAAAGCAATAAAATAGTAGTTTATGCATAACAAAGCAGCAAACTTAAATCTCATAGCCTCTTATCAAGATAGTAATTTAATACTTATATAGTATATTAAAATTATATTTCTTATGTATGCATCTGGTAAAGTAATGTCATTTTGTGTCATATGTAGAGTTCAGGGCTGTTATTGTAAATACATTTTAAAATTATAAATCATTTCTTGTAAGGTCCTTTTTTAAGAGATTTAAAAAATATCCTATTGATGAAAACAATAGTGGCTGGAAGGAACAGAGCAAGAAATGTTTCTTTTCAAACTCGTTGTTTCAAGGAAAGGTTTCCAGTTGGGCTATTTCCTGATCAAGACATTTGTTCTTATAAAATAATTAAAATTTTCTACTTGCAAACCAGCTCTGCTTGTGGGGAGTTAGTTACCTACATGAGCCAATTCCATTTATTTTTATACCCTAGAAGATACAGGAAAAGGGAAAGGGGAGTAAACAGAGGGATTTAAAATAATTTGATCAGTAGGGAAAGAACAAGTGATAAGAAAGAGAAACCCAGCAGTCTATAAGGATCACTTCCTACATGAACTTGGCAGGTCCTGGTCATGCGGACATGAGCCCACATATTGTCCGTTCTATAAAAATTTGTATTTCAAACTAGTTACTTAAGCTGATATATTTTCCTCAGGCTTATTTTCATCAATTGTAAAATACAAAAATAATCTTTGTCTTGTAGGATTATTAGGATTAGATGGGTTTATACAAAAAAGTCCCATAAAGTAATTCAGACTTAGTGCTCAATATATATTTTTTATAATTTAAATGGTTTATTAAGCATTTCATTATTTTGAAGGGTCCAAATCTTTTCTATAATATTTCAATTTTAACCAAAAAATATCTATAGAAATGAAGTAGCTATGCATACACAAGTTAAAATATATATTTTAAACATTCTGAAATGTTTCATAATACTTATCCAGGGAGTTCATGTTTTATATAGTTGGCTGAAGTTGTAATTTTCTTTCTGAATTTCCATATTTATCCTTAGAAAATTCTGTACAAATCCAAAAAAATTTAATTTTTAATATTATGCAGCCAAATATTTACTATAAAGACTTATGCTGTATGTGATTTACTTATTGTTAAAATAATCAATAAATGTTTAATATCTGGTATAATTCAGACAGCCTATTACAACTAAATGCTACACCATGGAAGTAATAATTTATTATTTCACAATATTTATTGATATTATTGAAATAATTGGAATGTGGTATCTTATTCGAAAACTAACATTTTGACTGATACTTATGATATCAGCACCAAGGGATGCAAAAACCATATGCTACAGCTTCATACAACTGAATTTCTGGGCAAGTGAAACCAACAGGGATGGCTTGAGCGACATTTTTAAATTGTTTCTTTCCTCTGAGTGATTTTCATTTAATCACAATAATACTCTAGGTTCTATGTTAGGCCCTGAAGTCTTTTGAGGGAACACGACTAACAAGACATATTTCCTTTTATACTATTTTCATTTGTTAATGTCATAGGATTGTCTTTCAGTGACCACAATGAGTTTATTCAAGGAAATTAAATGCAGCTAGAGGAAAAAGAGAGGAAAAAAACAGGTTGGTAATAGAAATAAAATATTGCCCAAGAGGGTCTTTTGGCAAAATAGACTTATCACTTTTGTCAAACACTGCGAAGGTAGCTATTTGGAGCACTGTCTATGGAAAGCATGTGCATGCTTCAGGCCAACAATAGAGTAGGCAGCCTGTGCGGACACCTCCCATGGTCTCCTTCTCGCTATGCTCCTAGGTCTACTTCTTGGCCTCTTACCAACGAAGTAAACTTACCTTTTCTCTCACAACCTCCACTAGTTTATCCTGTATAACTTTATCCATATACTTGCCAATCTGTTCCATTACTTGGAGTTTAGTTTCCATCTCTAAAACAGAATGGATAAAGGTATCTAGCTTCAATTCTCTTTAAAGCACTACCCTGTACCACCCATCCATCCCCTTTAAGTTCCCTTTGCATGTTTTATTGCCTTTGGTTTACCATTTTGGTAGGGAGGGAGGGTAAAGGGTTCCTGATGGCTTGTTTATTCCAACTCTGCTTTCAAGAACTTGGGAAATTACCCCAGGATGGGTTGAAAAATTCACTGGATACAATGAGAGAAAAATTCAGGCTATAAATCTATCAACTAATTTCCATATACTTCAACTTTGATCAATCAATCTCAATAGTATTTTGGGTCTTTAGAAATTAAATCAACTCAGTGTCAGTATTTATTGATCTCTGAATTGTATGTGTTCTTTCCTTTTCCCATTGTGTAGCTAGCTACACAGATAAGAGGCCTAAGGGGTCACTTTAGGGAAAACTTTAAGAACGATTTACAGACCTTTCTTGGCAAGGTGTCTCAGGGTACTTCCTTAAGTGGACCTGGCCTGTTTTTTTATTTAAAGGGTTCAGGGTCTGTGATCTAGCTCTGGAATAGAAACTTGGTGAGGAGATGAGACTCTTTATTATGGTGACTGAAGTTAGGCCTCTGCTCATGAGACTGAGTCTTTCTCTGTGATTATTTAACAAGTAATTTAGAAGACTGACCATCTATTTTATTTCTAGTGACCAATTAGCTACTGCCAAAGATGTCAGTGGGTCGAAATATTCTGATTACTGCTCTGGGCCTGTTTCCCATTATAGCAGCTGCACACACCCTATCTCAGGTGATGAGGTAGTGGGGTGCTGACATGTGTACTCTGCCAGCCCAGAAACTCACATTTCAGTAGTAGCTTCTTTTACCTTTATCTCTACGCTGCAGAGAACAACCAGGCAATTTTCTAAGAATGCAGGAACCTCCCTCATTAGTGCATTTCTCAAATTTGGGTAATTTGTGGATTGGTGGATGGGTTGCACATAATACAATCATATACATTAATGTTTGTATCTCTTTATACCTTTGGATCTTTCCTCTATACTATAATCAGGAAATTTTGGCATCTCAAGGTCATTGATGTAATTCACTTGAGTCCAGGTCCCAGTCAACTAACTAATAATTGAGGTTTTCTTTATTTGTTTTTGAGACAGTCTCGGTCTGTTGCCCTGGCTAGAGTGCAATGGAGTGAGTCATCATAACTCACTGCAGTGTAAAACTCCTGGGCTCAAGTGATCCTGCTGCCTCAGCCTCCTGAGTAGCTGGGACTATAGGTGCATGCCACCATGCCTGGATAACATTTTCTATTTTTGGCAGAGATGGGATCTCGCACTTGCTTAGGCTGGTCTTGAACTCCTGACCTTGAGTGATCCTTGCACCTCAGCCTCCCAGAGTACTGGGCTTACAGGTGTGAGCCACCACATCTAGCCTTAACAATTGTTAAAGCCACTTCTAGCAGCTGACGCAAATACATTGAGTCAAAGGACTTTGGAAAGTTAATCAAATCGATAAATTCAGACATTTAACATAGGGAAATGGTTACTAAAGCTGACAGCAAAAGAGGGAGGCAGTGTTATCCAGAGCTCTCAATACACTTGCCATTGAGGTTCCTAGAGCTATGCTGCTGTCACTGCTGCCTCTGACATTGTGCAGGAAGCCAGAAGCCCACAGTCTCACTGATAGTGCTGGGATAGTGCTGGGTTTGCTGCTGATACTGCTGAGACCTTCAGCCCTCTGTGACTAACCCCAATCACCTACTGTTACTGCTGTCCTCGTGTTGGCCATCTCCATTATTTCAGGAGCCCACAGGCATCTTTCATAGCCTGCAGTTGCTCCTTGCTGCCACTACAGGAGTCAGAAGAAAAAAATTACATCTTTTTTTCTATTCTCTATTCTTCGGATAGTGCTCCCAATTGGCAGAGCCCCGTTGAAATCTTGGAGCCAAGGACACACACATGAGGAATTCCACGGGAGGGCCTCCAGGACCTGGCTGTATAGAGGTGAGTGTGGAAGCGTGAATATGTAGGTTAACACCCACTATCCAGCCCACTTACAATTTTTTTCTTTTTTAGATTTTATGATAAAGCTGTTCAAGCAAACTGCCAGATGTAACAAATAGCGATCAATGGAATTTTAAAATATCCAAAAATTTAGAAGGGTCAGATGACATTAATTTCTTCTTTTGCTTTATAGACTTTTAGCTAGTTCTAGACATTTTACTTTCTTCGTACTGTGGTCCTTCTTTACCTGAGGATGGAATGTTTAGATTTTCCTTCTCATTCCCCAAATAATTACATTCTTTCTGCTTTACTTAGAAAAGGGAGTGAAATGTATTTCATCATAATGTTGATAGAAAGTGAAATTATTAATTTATTATTAATTAATAATTAATTATTATTAATCTATTTTTAAAAATACTGATATAATGAAGAAATTAATCAAGATTAATTAGTGGAAATAACCACTAAAAAATACTTGGAAAGTTTCTTCAAATTTTGTCTTGGTCTCAGCATCTTGAAACTCTTCAGGTTTCATATAAAATGTCATTTTTTTTTCCTGAGACAGTGTCTTGCTCTATTGCCTAAAGTGGAGTGCAGTGGTATAATCATGGCTCACTGCAACCTCGAGCTCCTGGGCTCAAGTGATCCTCCTGCCTCAGCCTCCTGAGTAGCTGGGACTGGAGGCACTCACCATCATGCCCAGCTAATTTTATTTGTTTATTTATTTAATTCTGTAGAGACAGGGTCTTACTATGTTGCCCAGGTTTGTCTGGAACTCCTGGGCTCAAGCAATCCTCCTTCCTTGGCCTCCCAAAGTGCTGAGATTGCAGGAGTGAGCCGCCATGCCTTGCCTTTAAATGTCATTCTTGTGTTATGAAAAGGAGTCGATTCTGCTCAATAATATGTGGCAATATGTATTAGAATATGAAGTAATAGCACAGTATTCCATAGTGGAATGAATTTAAGTTATCAAATAAAAAATTAAAGAAAAGTCATATTACATCTGCTTTCTCATTTTGGAGGCCAAAATTAAATAAATCATTTATTATTTTCTAGAATGGGAACAACATTTCCATTAGTTTACGTCAATGATAAAATGTAGCGACATGCATTTTTTTCCAGTGTGCATATTCAACTAATCAGGAATTTTTGAGACAGCTAAACTATGATTATTTTAATTGTCACCACTACAACTTGACAACTTAGATTTTTTCAGTTTTATGAAAAATGTGTACCTAATAGGTTTTACGTCTATTTTTCTTCCTCTTCTTAAAATCCATTTGGTCACCTTCTCAGTGATAAGTAGAGAAGAGGCAACTCCATGTGAAATTACCCTGCCCTTGGGGCTGTTGCTAGTGACTCCTGAGGCAAGGGTCACTGCCTTTTGACACGTCTTCTAAAGCTTCATAAAGTCACACCAATTTCTGCCTTCTTGAAACGTTCGGGAATCTTAGGTTTGCTTTGAAATTCAGCATCTCACACAATGGCCTTATTTGGAAAAAAAAGTAATACTATTTAAGAAACATTGGTCTGTTTCACCTGATTATAAACTACATGAATGCAAGATTGGTACCTGTTCTGGCTTACTGTGGAACCTCCTGGAACCTAAGGCAGTGTACCATGCTTGGCATTCAATAAATAATTTTTGCATGAAAATATGAGAAGGAAATAGTATTTGGGATGGTAGAGTTAGGTTCAGAGAATGTGTAAGGTTTTCACAGGAAAGAACAAAAGAGATCTATGTGATAGACTTTGGAATGGAATAGGAGAGTACACTATATTTTAATATAATGTCGGTTGTCAGATAGGCTGACTGTGGCAAGAAGTGAGGAATAAATGGGGCCTTGTGATTTTAAACAGGGTCAGTGCAACAAAGAGAAGTGGTAAAGTCAGGAGAATTAAGGGAGCATTCAAGGAATAGGACTTGTGGGTGATTGGCTGTGGGAGTTTACATGTGCTTGGGGAGAAAATGGTGTTTTTTGTCAATTGGGAAATGCCAAATGAAGAGCTGATTTGGAGAAGTGATTATTTGTTCAGCTTCTAATATTCAGTCTGTGGTGTTGCTGGGATACCCAGTTGGTTGATAATTTAGGCCTTTTGAAGAGAAGGTGGGTTGGGATGTAATTGAATCAGACCCAATTTTGCTGCTGACTAAATTATAGAAAACCAGCGTGGGGCTTTTGTTCTTATCTGTTAAATAAGAATCCTGTTTAGGAGCCCCTTATTTGCTTTTCCACTCGTATAGAATTTGTTCAGCATAAAATGTACTTTCTTCGAAATCTTTTTTATTTTTCTTATGTGGTAAAAATATGCATAACGTAAAATTTACCATCTTAATCATTTTTAAGTATACAATTCAGTAGAATTGTGTGAGGTCACATAATGTTGTGTGATCATCATCACTATTCATTTCAGGATTCTTTTTATAATTCCAAACAGAAACTCTGTACCCATTAAACTATAACTCTCCCTTTCCCCCTCTCCCTAGTTCTAATAATATCTATAATACTTTCTGTCTTGGTGAATGAAGCACCTAGAATAAACAAATTCACAGAAAATATACTTTTTTTTTTTTTTTTTGAGACAGAGTCTCACTCTGTCGCCCGGGCTAGAGTGAGTGCCGTGGCGTCAGCCTAGCTCACAGCAACCTCAGACTCCTGGGCTCAAGCGATCCTACTGCCTCAGCCTCCCGAGTGGCTGGGACTACAGACATGCACCACCATGCCCGGCTAATTTTTTCTCTATATATTTTTAGTTGGCCATATAATTTCTTTCTATTTTTAGTAGAGACGGGGTCTCGCTCTTGCTCAGGCTGGTCTCGAACTCCTGACCTCGAGCAATCCACCCGCCTCGGCCTCCCAGAGTGCTAGGATTACAGGCGTGAACTACCACGCCCGACCAGAAAATATACTTTTTTAATTGAATTTTTATTTAACATTTAGAAACTTAGCAATTCCTGCACCATTTTGTTTTCATATATAGTATGTAAGTACATATAAACACAGTATCAGAAAATTAGAATTTATGAAGAAGAACCCAAAGGCAATCACAGCAACAACAAAAATAAATAAATGGGACCTGATTAAATTAAAAAGCTTCTGCACAGCCAAGGAAACTATCCCGAGAGCAAATAGACAACCTACAGAATGGGAGAAAATATTCACATGCTACACATCCGATAAGGGGCTGATAACTAGAATCTATATAGAACTCAGGAAAATCACTGAGAAAAAAATCAAACAACCCTATCAAAAAGTGGGCAAAGGAAATGAACACAAACTTTTCAAAAGAATATAGACTAATGGCCGTATGAATAAATGCTCAACATCTCTAATCATCAGGGAAATGCAAATCAAAACCATAATGAGATATTACTTAACTCCAGTGAGAATGACCTTTATCAAAAATCTCAAAACAATAAATGTTGGTGCAGATGTGGAGAGATAGGAACACTCATACACTACTGGTGAGACTGCAAACTAGCACAACCTCTGTGGAAAGCAATATGGAGATACCTCAGAGAGATACAAGTAGACCTACCATTTGATCCAGAAATCCCATTACTGGGCATCTACCCAAAGGAACAAAAGACATTCTATAAAAAAGAGATCTGTGCTTGAATGTTTATAGCAGCACAATTGACAATTGCAAAGATAAATATATGGAAATAACCCAAGTGCCCATCAATATATGAGTGAATTAATAAAATGTTCTATATGTGTACCATGGAGTTCTACTCAGCCACAAAAATCAATGATGATGTAGCACCTCTTGTGTTATCCTGGACAGAGCTGGAGCCCATTCTACTAAGTGAAGTATCCCAAGAATGGAAAAACAAACACTACATGTGTATCACCATCAAATTGGAATTAATTGATTTAACTGACCAACACTTAAGTGCACATAGGGTAGTGACATTCATCAGGTGTCTGGCAGGTGGGAGGGGAGAGTAGGGGATAGATAGATACAAATCTAATGTGTGCCCATCGCACCCTCTGGGGGATGGATGTGCTTGAAGCTCTTATTTGGGTGGGGCAAGGGCAATATATGTAACCTAAACATTTGTACCCCTGTAATATGCTGAAATGAAAAATAAATAAATAAATGAAAATAAAAGAATTGAAAGCAAAAAAAAAAAAGAGGAAAATTAGAATATATGATCATTATAGGTCACAAAGTTTGTAATAGGAGACTTTTAATGGTGCATTTAAATCTAAAGATTATAATTTAGTGGTAAGAAAATTTTGTCATTTCAAATAATTGTATAACTAAAGGATAAGTTTGTTCTTAATATATGTTTAAACAGTGAACTACATATTTCCAGAGATGTATTATTTTGGGGTCTAGATGTAATAGTTTATCAGAAAAATGTCTGAAAGAATTGCTTTAGAATTGAAAGGATTTTAGTCAAGGTCTAGAAAAATAAGATATTGCTTCATCTTATAAATGCTTGATAGAATTTCTTCTATAAAAGTATAATTCTTCAGTGGTCTAACTTTTGCTTTTATCAGACAGTGAATAAATATGGCATATAAAAAGCATAACTTTGGTGGTTTCTGATGCTCAGGCATCAGAAATATGTAGCATGAGCCCAAAACTCATGTTTTATACTCAGAAAATGAAAATGTCTTTGCCATTGTCTGATATTGAAATTTCTAACTGGGTTTGTGAATTGTTTTTAAGATTTATTCATATAATATTGTAAATCTGCTAATAACTAATTTAATTATTTTCTGAATATGCTCTGAAAATTAATCTGACAATTTTTTACATAAATATTTTATATAAGCTTATCCTAAAATATTTCTACTTTTAAGATTTAATTTTATGTGTGAGTAATATATGACTGATCTTCACCACTTCGATATTCTTTTGTCCCTGAATGTAGGAGTAATTGCTGTGTGTGGTATCGTGTGTGTGTGTGTGTGTGTGTGTGTGTTTGTTGGGAGTGGGGAGAATAATGAGAAAATGGGCAGTTTGAAACATATAATTTCTAATAATCAATTTATGTGAAAAAAATTGTGAAAGTAGTTATAATATAATTGAGGGAATCCAGAAAATGGTATGTCAATATAAATAAGGATAATACGGATTGACTTCCTGTGGTCTGTGAGCTAAACTCATAGGATGAATTTAGATACTTTTGTCTTTCTGAATACTTCTTTTGGGAGAAAATTATCTCTTTTCCTCCCTGCCATATTATCTCTCCATTTCCTCTGTCAGGAAATAGATCAGTATTTATTTACTCATTTCTTTACTCAACAGATATATAATGGGCACCTCTGTAGATCCTGGGAATACAGTGGAGAACAAGGTAAGTTTTTGTCTGCAAGGAGATTACATTCTAAAGAGAGAGGTAGTAGACAAATAAGAAATAAATGGCTAATAATAAGTGCTTTGTGGTAGATTGAAATGCAGGGAGATAGTAGTGTATGACTAGTTGGGTGTGTAGACAGGCCACGCTTCTTTTATGGAAGTGATCTGCAAGCTGAGGTCTGATTGTCTGAAAGGAGCCAGGCATTGGAAATCAGAGAGAAGGGCATTCCAGTCACAGAGACCAGCAGGTGTACAAAGCTCTGAGTTGGGACACAGATTAGGCAGAGAGAAGAAAGGAGGTAAACATAGCTGAGAACAGTGAGTCAGTGAGGAAAGTGGTATAAGCTGAGCTTGCAAAAGTAGACAGGGGCCATATCATGTATGGTAAAAACTTCCATCACTGGTTGGGCTTTTATGACCCTCCATACCTGGTCACTGTCTACTTATCTGACTAAACTTCCACTATGCTCCATTATTTTGCTCACTGTTTCCTGAACAAACCTGTGGCCTTTCCATCTCTGTCATTTTATAGTGGAATTCTATCCACTTAGAATATATTTCCCATTTGTCTACATATCCAAATACTAGTGATTCATCAGAGCCCCTGTCTTTCTTTATGGAGAACAAAACTGATACCATTTTAATGTGAAATCCTGTTGATAACATTTTCAGACCAATTAATTTAAAAATATACCATGTATGATATTTTACCATATTGTCTAGGTTGACTTAATTGTAATGTTTTTTTTTTCTTTTTTTGAGTTACCCTTTCCTTATTCAAAATAAAATATGTGCTCCTAGTAAAATTCTTTGAAATCATGAGTACAAAAGAAAACAAGGAAGATGAAAAAGAAATTATATTACTACTATAACCTAAAGATATCATTGTCAGCATTCTAATCTGTTTATGTATCTATCTTCCTGTCATCTATCTATATATTTCTCTATATGTCTCTATTAATCCAAACATACCTTAGTATAAACAACCTGCTGTTTTTAACTTAAAAATATATT
Organism: Eulemur rufifrons; assembly: GCF_041146395.1. NCBI lineage: Eukaryota > Metazoa > Chordata > Mammalia > Primates > Lemuridae > Eulemur > Eulemur rufifrons. Next base: position 97,805,022 of record NC_090989.1, on the reverse strand, counting down.
AAGCATTTCATATGATATAAGATTTTCATTTTATATAGATATATTTTTTTAATTCATAATATTACAGGGTACAAATATTTTGGTTACATGGATTGCCTCTGGACTGCTCGAGACAAAGTTATAAGAAGTGCCCATCACCCAGATAGTGTATATTGATGTAGGTTATTATTTCATTTTGTGGATATAATGTATTTAATCAACACCCTAGTATTATATATTTGATTGTTTTCTGATTATTCACTCACTAGCAACATTCCAGTGAAAATAATTTTTTGCTAAGTGTTTGTTCAATTATACACGTTTTAAAGAGAAATTCCTATAAGTGAAATGACTGGGGCAAATGTTATGCAAAATTTCAAAGCTTTTGATCCTTATTAATGAATTGGAAATTCTGAATTCAATGACAGTCTTATAATACATTTGCTGTTATCTATTATTGCACACATTGGCAACTTATGCCCTTTACTATTAATAGCTCCTTAAGAGTGAAGACCAAAAGTTTAATTCAAATTCTTCATATAATTTAACAGAGTGATTTTTTTTAAAAAGTGAACATATTAGGCTATAGTTTTAGTGGACTGAAAACAATGAGAATGATCTTAGAATACCCATGGGATTCATATCATGCTGATTTCTCTCACATCCAATCCTGTAAAATATGGTCTTGATATTATTACACATTGGCTTAATGCAGGCGCTAGATTTGTTGGCAATGATCAAGCCTATGTTCTCAAACTGGGGTTCAGGAAAACATTGCCTTAATAGGAAATTAATCAAACCACCCTGTTTCTATTGTCAGTAATGCTGAATTATTTTATGAGTCATAAAAACAAAGATTCTTTTTTGAAATAATGCACACTTAAAAATATATGTATAGAATAAGACTACATTTTATGTTTTAGTCAGTAAACACTGCCTAGCTGTGGTTTGTGCATTCTCAAATTCAATATAGAACTGAGATGAATGAATGAAGAAGTGTTTATGAAAACAATCTCCCCTGTTCCCATTTAGCACTGGCCTGTAAATAATAGGCAATATCATCATAGAGTTGCATCTTCAAATTTAAAAAGTTTTATATCCATTCAGTCATTTAAATATCATTAGATAGCATTTGGGTCAAAACCACTACTTAGAGGTACTAGGGATATTTCTGTAATCTATTTTTAAATGTTCATTTAAAATGAATAATGAGTACCAAAATACTGACGTTTTTTGATCTTCACATAAATAAATAGCATCAGCAGAATTAAACTAAAAATTAAGTATTAAGAAAAGGAAAGGCTTTGATTTCTTTCCCCTGCTGAGAAGGGCACTTTAGTTGATGATAATGCTATCTCTGCTGCTCTCAAGTAAATGTCCACCGCAGGGGTCAGACAAATATGAAATAATATATTAAAACCATCACACCAATGTTCTAACTTATGAGAGATTTGGAATGTCTGAGAGATTACCTACTGCCTCTCTATGCCTCTTTTTGTCATGAGGCAGTTTTCTCAAAACTGAAAACAGATTGGCAAAAGAAAATATTGCCTTTTTATTTCTCACATATTAGTACTTTCAATTTCATTCATTTTTTTCTTTAGAATTAGAAAGAAGTAACAGTGGCAGGAAGAAAGTTTAAATACATTTAATTTGAAATGTTAATTTTCTGATAGTCCATATTTCAGATAAAGTACAAAAAGTCATATTAATAAAATAATCCTAAAAAGCTACAGAATTTTACTTATATGTGATGAGATAAAGCATTGTCAAAGCTCATCAATATGTGAGTTTTGACCAGTTTAATACTACCACTTGACAGTGTACGGCGTGCAGTGTGCAGTGTACCGTCTATGATAGATTTGGATTGACTCATTGTCAATAAGACTCTTGCACATTTAGGCACACTGGCAGAACTGAATGTCATACAGCACACAAATGTATGCTGCCTTTTTCTGTGTGCTATCATTTCCTAAAAATATCTCAGCATATTGTTTTTCCTTGACAGTTTAAGCATATTCACTGTCAAAAATACTAAGTATTAATGTCTATGTTAAGGTATCTGCAGATTCAATTAACAATCTCATTTATTATTTCACAGTCATGACAAAGAAATTATTTGGCTAAAAATTTAGAAGATTAATTTGAACTAGCCAAGCACATGTTGCCAAATGCCTATAGCATAATATCACTGATACATCACAAACTAATCATATATAAAAACATTCTAAGAACACGCTTGTAGAAGAGAAAAAAACATGCCAGTATTTAGGTGAACTTTTTTCATTCTCATTCAGACATTTGATGTTTGACCCAAACCAAAACTAATCATTTTTCTTTTTTCAAAACAGCTTCTTATTTCTTCCAAATTTCTGTTGGAAATGTTACTAATATTTAAATGATTTACATTTATAACCATGAAATTATGCTTTAATTATCTATTTCCTTCACTCTTCCATCAAATCTGTCATCAAGTTTTATCTACCTTCTGTACTATTTTGTCATTGGATCCTTTTTTCTATTCCCATTGCCAGAACTCCCACGGCATATGCCCTCAATTATTTCAATAAACTCCTGAGGTTCATGTTCATAATTTCTTTTATTTTGGTGATATATATTTTATACTAATTGCTTGATTAATCTTCCCAAAGTAAGATTTGATCATAACACTCTCTTCTCTAAAAATCAATGAAATCTTCATTTTTTACAAATTTCAATGCAAACTTATCTTATCTGTCATTAGTAATCAAATTCAACCAAGACTCAGATTTATCTTTTACTTTTTCCATATCCCAAATTTAGAACAAACTGGATGGCTGGTTGTTCTCTAGGAAAACCACAAATGTTTCATCTTAGCAATTGGAATTTGCACTGAACAGTAAGCTCCCCTAGGGTAGAGTTTTAGTTTATTCATCTAGAATACAAGAAACACCCTATGAGTTGAATAAAACATTAAAATAGCTAAAATATGAGTTTTATAAAATAATTTTATAATAATAATTTTTCTTCTTAAATATCTGTTTCCCAGGTAAAAAATAAACTCACAAGTTTACCCCATAGACTGCTATGTCATTTTCCAACTTCTATGTCCCTAAACAGAGATAGATATGAGCCCTATGAATAGAGAATTTCCAAAGAATCGCCCCTCCTTTTGCTCAATTCAGTGTATATTGGTAACTCTAGAAGTGTAGTGAGATATCTGGAACAGAGTTTATGAAGAAATATTAAAGAGATATAGAGAATTTATTGTATGATGTATGAAGTGTTCTAAAATATAGATTTGGTACAGGCAAAAAATACAAAAGTTATATCCAGATTTTGTTGAAAATTCCATTAGTGAATTTAGAAACTAATTAAAAATAAACATTAAATTGTTGTATTAGCATCTTGAGAAAGTGGTTTATGGTCAGTGAGAAGGGATCATTTTTAATATAATCACAGGTGGCAAACTCAGATTCTGTGGCCCAATTCCTATTATATATGTCCTAATAATTTCTAGAGAAGGTACAAAAGGGAAATTGTAGATTTTTATTAGTTGTGATAAATGGTGGTGATGGGTAGATGGAGAGGATGAAGTATAATAAATATATTATAGAAAGAACAGATAATATGTGGTGAAGTGTTAGTCTGGTGGAGCATGAGTGCTAGTTTTGCAGACCCCACAACAAGACTGAGTGACTGCAGGGAAATCGTAATAAGGATATTTTGCAGTAGTCATGGTGTAGAGCAGCCTTCCTAACATAGTGAAGCCGTAGAGATGGCACAACATTAACAAATATGTAAGTGTTGGTATTTTGAAGTATGTAGCAGAAAAAGCAAGAGCCAATGAATAAGGTCTCCCACTTTCACAACTGAAAACAACAGAAACAAAAATATGGAAATCTCATTAGTCTCTAAAGAAGGTAAGGTAGTCATGAGTTAGGGATAAAAAGAAAGCACTTGTTCCTAGGGTCTCAGTATCTTGGTAGTTTTTCAGGTTTAGAACTTGAAAACTGAAAACCAAGTTTGGGAATTAACATTGTTCTTGATTATCACCCAAACTTGATGTGGTCTGAGTGAAATTAAGTTTACTAAGAATATCAGTACTTAAGACTTAAATCAGCTACATATTATTGAATGCGAATGGGTGCCACATCTGTTTTAACCATAAGCAAAAAATTGATTGAGTGAATATAAGGTCTAAATTCACAAAATATATTCTATATCATTGAATAAATTGACTTCATGTTTATAGCATAAAGTCACTTGTTAAAATGTTTGCATAGCAGTGTAATTAACTTATTTTGTGTGAAATTAGCACTGAAACAGTATTTCATATGTGTAAATAAGGAAATTTTGGTACTTAAATAAATTATAACTCAGCTTTATAGGTTAAGGGACAATTAAGTTCATACAATATATTTCTGTGTATATAAATGTACATGTGTATGTGTTACTTTTTGGATGTATGAATGTAAGACAAAATTTGTCATCTGCCCCTGGGGAATTATTCTCTAGGGAGGAAGGAATTGATATACAAATAAAGTAGAATGCACTAATTACTTTTATAGTGGTCATATTATTTAATACCACAAACTTAGTGTCTCAAACAACACAATTTATTATTTTACAGTGCTGTGGGCCAATAATCTGGAATGATTCTTGACAGACAAAAATAAAAGTGTCAGCAGAATTGCTTTTTTTTTTTTTTCCTGGAATCTCTAAAGAAGATTCCATTTCCCACTTGTGGAAGCTGTTGGCAGAACTTAATTTTTTGTGTTTGTAGAATTGAGATTTCCATCTTCTTGTGGCTGTTAGCTAGGGGCATTCCTAGCTTCTAGAGGCTGCCATATTCTTTAGCTCATGGCCCCCTTCCTCTATCTTTATATATAGCAAAGGCAGATCAAGTCCCTCTCATGCTTTGCATCTCTCCCACCTCTTTTTGCAATCTTGAATCTCTTTGACCTACCCTTCTGCCTTCCTCTTCCATTTTTAAGGACTTTTGTGATAGATTGAGCCCACTCAGATAATTCAGGATAACCTCCCCCCTTGCAAGGTCTATAACAATAATCAAATATGCATAGTTTTTTGTCACATAAGGTAACATATTCACAGGTTCAGGAGATTAAATCACAGATATCTTTGGGGAGTTGCTATTATGCCTACCATAGTGGTCAAAATAAAATGCTTTGGGAATCTCACAGAGAAGAAAAAAACTCTAAATAGAGGATTTAGGGTAAATTTTCAATGAATTGGACCTTGAGGTATGAAACTTGATGCACATTAAGTCAGATAAAGTCATTTAGGGCAATGGATAAAGCTTAAACAAAGATTCAATAATGGAGAATTTGAAAGAGTAATTTGGATATGATGGCAGCCTAGTATAGCTGAAGATAAAGATTTAGTGAGAGAAGAGACTGGAAATGGAGATACAGTTGATCCTCATTATTTGAAGATTCTTTTTTTTTCTGAGTGATTTTTAAAAATTTTACACAATTATTTAATGCTGAAAATGTATTTCATGGATTAGCCTCACATTTCAAGAGGCAAATATCGTGAAGATGAAGGGAAAGTGGGAAGCCTATTTATGTCAACTTATTCTTATTATAACACAAGTCTTTAAAAAATAATCCTTTCTTTAGGAAGTTTCTTTTTATCTTGTAGTCATTGAAGCCATCTTTGATCTATTGCTTTCCATAGGAGTATATTTAGATCTTATATAGTATTTTAATATTGTATTATATGTCTAATATTGTGTTATAGGTTTAATATTGTTATATGTTATAAATATATTATATCATAATGTAAGATAGTATATACATAATTATACATTGTAGTATATTTAAATTTTTCAAACAATTCTTTGAGTTCTGTCTGCTTCATTAACAGGATATTCAGTAACTCCCCTATGAGGACATACCCTCTCTTCTAAATTGTCTAGTAATATTGAAGTTTTCCATAGTCCAAAAAATATCAATCAGACATATATGCCTAAACAGATTATAAATAGAGTTTAACTGAAATATGATCAGTTTATTATGACCATTTCTTTCATCTGTTGCATGATGCATTTGTGGAAGACTTGTTGGCATAGTGTGAAAACCATGTGTGCCCACTGCTATGATAATGTTCTCCTCTTTCAGATCCCTACACTGGTTCCTATAGTACTTAGAGAATAATTTCCTCCCTGTGCGCTAGCGAGTCCCATATTTATAATCTCAAGATTACAGCCCTCAATGGTCACACTACTTGATTATCATTCATGGTCATCTCCTAGGCTGCACACTGGTTCAAGAGTGGAATTAGGTAACTTCTAGGATCTGACCTCTTGTGCACTTAGATCTCCCATTCTCCTTTCTCCCTTCCTAAGGATTGGGCAAATTTTCTTCATAACCCTCCCATAAAAGAAGGTCAGATTATATATTTTTCCATGGATAGTGGGGCAACTTGTGACTTCTAAGTGCTATTTTCAGTGGCTGCAAGGTGATTTATCCTATCTACCTATGCTATTCCCAGCTAAGTACATAACTGTCAGTAAATGGAAGCACATGACTTCACTGATGCCAAGGGATTTTCAGATAACTTTCTTATTGTAGTGTGTGTGTATGTGTATGTGTATAGCAAGTTACTTTGCTACATAAAATGGAAAACAATTCAAACTAATTTTTAAAAATTGTTTATTGCTATATATCTCTATACACACAAAAAAAGTTTGTTAGACTTTAAAACATACCTTACTAAATATGAATTTACAACTTGTGTTTTTTAATTTTTTAAATTTGGTATTGAAAATGAATTAAAAATTAATTTAAGAAATAATTTTCTTTGCTTTCATTATTATTTTTAATTGACATATAATTATTGTACAAATATATGTGGGGTACAGTGTGCTATTTTGATACATGTATGCAGCATGTAATGGTCAAATTAACTAGCATATCAGGATAATTAGCATATCCATCATTTCAAACATTTATGTGTGTGTGTGTGTTGGAACATTCAAAATCTGTTCTTTTAGCTATGTGAAAATACACAGTACATTGTTGTCAATTATAGTCACCCTGTAGTGAGTGTTACAGACCACTAGAACTTACTCCTCCTATCTAAATGTACTTTTGTATTTGTTAACCAACTTCTGGCTAACCCTTATTTCCCCTGCGCTTCACAACCTCTAGTAACCACTCTTCTACTCTATTTCTATGAGAGCAACATTTTTCTCTTCCACATATGAGTGAGAACATGTAGTATTTGTCTTTCTGCCTGATTTATTTCAATTAACCTAATGTCCTCTAAGCTCATCCATGTTGTCATGAATTACAGGAGTTTATTCTTTTTTTATGGCTGAATAGTACTTCATTATGTATATGTATCATATTTTCTTTATCCATTCATCTATTGATGGACACTTAGGTTGATTCTACATCTTGACTATTGTGAATAGTGCTGCAATAAACACGGGGATGCAAATGCCTCTTTGAAATCCTCATTTTCTTTCCTTTGGATATATACTCAGTAGTGGGATTGCTGGATCATATGGTAGTTCTATTTTTAGTTTTTTGAGGAAACTCCACATATTTATAGCCAACTGATTTTCAACAAAGGTGCCAAGAACATTCACTGGGGAAAGGACAGTCTCTTCAATAAACAGTGCTGAGAAAACTATATGCCCATATGCAAAAGAATGAATGAATCCAGATTCCTCTCTCTCACCATATACAAAAATCAATTCAAAATGGGTTAAAGACTTAAATGTAAGACATAAAGCTATGAAACTACAAGAAATCATTTTTAATTGAAACTGATGATTCATCTTTAAAAATTATAGAATCTTTAAATTTTATTTTTTTCCTTAGAGCTAAAACTTTCATTAATGTCTTAAACAAAAGGAGTTCCTGGTCTCTAGTGAGTTGGGACACATGGCAGTTACTTAATCCCTTCCAACTCTTCCAATTTTGGGACCATTATGAAGAACTCTCTAGGGTTCTTTCTAGCCCTTGTCCTTGTCAAGGGCTAATAGTTTTAGAAGCCAAATATAGATTATATAGAAAATTGTTATAAGGTCAAATTGTGAGCAGTTAGATTTGAGGATTTGGGAAATCATTCTTCACTGCCATCAGGAAGAATTAGAACATAACACAAGGTAAATACTGAAAGGCTGTTTCAGACTGGGATCCAATGACCATCAGAGTATAGCCATTTTGTTCCAATCCTATTTACAATCAAGCATAATTTACTAAAATAGCAGTATGAATGAGCTGCTATACAAGGACACAGAAGATGATTAGAACATTCCAAGCAAGGTGAGATAAACAGAGTCCATCCAGTTGAGGCTGGGAAAAATTAGAACCAGATTCAGTTCTAGGAAGTGAAGCTGGCAGTGAGGAAGTAGAAAAAGCAGTCCTCAAAATCAACCTTCTCACAGAGGCCAGAGGAATCATTATAAAACAAAAATCAATGTCATGCTACCACTTTAAATCCTCCAAATGCTGTCTACTGCTTTTAATAGAACTCAAACTTCTTAATATATTTAATATGTCACTTTCTCCCACATCTCTGTCTTCTTTCCATAGACCCATGTGCTTTTACCTTTCTTTACACTGAACTTGTTTCTGTTTAGGGGCTTGGCATTTGCTAATCCCTCTTCATGGCATATCAACCTTGGAACTGATCTTTTTTCAAGATAACTTAAGGATTTATGAAGATAGTACAATCTATGGTAAATAAGAGAAATGTGAGGTTAAGCAAGGAAATACAAGTAGCTAAAAGACTTTATGGCACCCATATGCCTTGATGCAGGTGAAATTAGCATAGTTGTCAATAACTTGTGAATAGAATATAGGCAAAATATAATGGGAAGAGAAATAGTGTTTTGTTTTATAGCAAGTAAATGTCTATTAAAGGAATTCAAAATAGTATCTTGTTTTTTTGGCATGGGAAGATCATCTACAAAACAATGGAAAAACTGTTTATCTATGCCTTAACCATGTTTAGTTAATATTTAACAACCCAGTTTACAGGTATTTTTAAAGCGTTGTTTGCTGCTATGCTTGGGGTCTTGGGGATGGAAAAGCCTCCAAGAATTTTGGTATTCTGTTGGCTACTGAATGCTTGTGGAAGTGTGAGAGGGATTCCCCCCTTACCCTTTCACTGGGTCAGACCCTCTCTGGGTTTGATCCTCCCTGATATGTTTTCATCTTTATCTTCTTCTTTCTCTGCTTCACAATTTTTCTCCATGAGATCCCCAGCAGGCTCCAGCATGTCTCTGTGATCTACATCTGCTCTACATCTCTTCTCCATTCTCTTTTATCCAAAATCCTGTCTTCCTTCCAGGACAGTCCTGCAAGTGATGTCTCTAGTTGACCCTCTTGTCTCAAGAGGTTTTATTAATAAGCCCTTTTACAGATGAAAATCTGAAACTCAGAGAAGGTAAGTTAGCAATATGCTTAAGGCCAGACAGCTACTATGTGGCCGAGTAAGTGTCCACACCTCGGGTACCAGTCTCCAGAGGCCATGCTTTGTCCACTACTCCACATGGTCTCCTAGTGCATAGGCTGGAAGGGGTTGGACCATAAGACCATTGAGGGTAGTGATGAGACTTACCCTAGACAGAGCTTTATCTAAGTATCATATGTAAACAGGCTTGTCAGTAACTCACCCTGGCAATCATCTGTATATATATTTATGAAAGAGGTTGGTTTTTAGTTTTCTTTTCTTTTAATATCTTTGTCTGGTTTTGGTTGCTTAGGTACTGCTTGCCTCAATGAATAAGTTAGGAAGTATTCCCTTTGCTTCTCTCTTCTTGAAGAGATTTAGAGAACTGGTATATATTCTTTCTTAAATGTTTGGTGGAATTTATAAGTGAATCCATATTGACATGGTGTTTTCCAGCTTGGAAGGTTTTAAATTACTAATTCAATTTATTTAGTAAATACAGGCCTATTACGACTATTTCTTTTTGTGTGAGTTTTAGAAAATGTAGTCTTTCAAGGAATTGATCCATTTCATCTAGGTTATCAAATCTGTGAGCATACAATTGTTCATAATATTTCTTTAATATCCTTTTATTGTTCATGGGACCTGTAATAGTGTCTGCTCCTTTATTTCCGATATTAAAAATTTGTATCTTCTCTCTTTTTTCCTTAATTAGCATGGCTAGAGGCTTATTGATTTTTATTTACCTTGTCAAAGAATTAGCTTTTGTTTTTTTTTAATTTTCTCTATTAACATAATGTTTTTAATTCTACTAATTTCTGCTCTAATTTTTATTATTTTTCTCCTCCTTACTTAGGATTTAATTTGTTCTTTTTTTTCCTGGTTTCCTAAGGTGGAAACTTAGATCATTAATTTTAGGTTAATATATGCACTCAATGCTATAGATTTTCCTGTAAGCATTTCTTTCACTATATTTCACAAATTTTGATGTTTTATTTCATTTTAATTTCATTCAAAATATTTTTAAATTTCCCTTGAGATTTCTCTTTGGCTTATATATTATTTACAAGTATATTGTTTAATTTCCAAGTATTTTGGAATTTTCCAGCTATGTTTCTCTAATTAAGTTTTTAAAAGAATCAGTGCAATTTTTTTATGACTTCCTGATTATAACTGGTCATTTTGACTTAAGCCTGGTATCTTCATTTTAGGAGAGATGCAAGCTTAAATAGATTTAAGAATTCTTCTTACGTAATACATTACAGTTTATCAGTATTTTACCTTTGGATTTTGAAGACTTTGTGGATATTGGCCTATGAAAGATTAGAGTATAAACAAATAGTAATCAATGTTTTTGTTTTTCTGTAAAAAATTGTGATCATGCTTGTTATAAGTTAATTATATATTCAAGACACTTCTTGGTAAATTCAAAGAAGGAAACTAACTTCCTAATTATTCTCATAGCTCAAATAACACTCAGCATTTTCTCAACTTGTGTTAGTGATATCTACCACTAATAATGTTATCTGTACCCTAAATATTAAAAATAAATTAATATTTCAATATTTTAAAAAGTGAAATAATTTCATTGTTCTTCATAATTTTAATAAAAATTTCCAGATTTTGTAGTATCTTAAAACTTAAATCCTGACTCCTATCTTTTCCCCACAAAGTGTTGCTCTTTTAGTTTTTTCTCTACGAATTCTTGTTCCTTCTTAGGTGCCTCTAAATAACTGCTAACTATTTTTTTTTCATATTTTGCTATAAGTTTTCTTGCCCAGCTGAGAAAATTTAAGCACTGATTTTATATTATACATCCAGTCACTATGAGTAATGCCTCACCTTTACTTTATTTTTAGGTCTTTTGGAGGCACATAATTCATTCACACACAAATAATTATTGTGTGTCTGCTATGCACTAAATACCATATTAGGAGATTCCTATACCATGATAGGCAAAGTCTCTGTCCTCATTGAATCTATAGTCCAGTAGGGAGGCTATTTAGGAAGTCCTGTAATTTCAATAATGCATATTGGCTCTGATAATTTATCCAAAATTAATGTGTTCCACAAACATGTCCCCTTGTTTGTTATTGTTCTTGCTAGAAATGTCCTCTTTTTCTCTGAATGCCCTTTGCTGCTATTCCATTTTAAATCCTACACTGCATTCAAATTCAAGCTCAGACTGAATTTTTTCTCTTAGTTATTTCCTAATTTCCCACAAAGGGTCAATCCTCCATATTCCTATTCCCTCATTATAAATAATACTACATATTACCACACCAAGTACTATGTATTTCTCTGTGTTTTTTTTTTTTTTTTTTTTTTTTTTTTTTACCAGAACTTCCCCTCTAGATCATTGGTTCTCAACACTCATTGAACATGTGAACTACAGGGGGACCTTAAAATCTACTAATTTCTGTCCTCGATGGTCTGCTGGAAAGTGTTAAAAACTAGCTCATGCATAAAGTTTGGGCTAAGTGTTCCTGGACTACAGACTCTGTTGCCTTGAATATAACAAGTACAATTTCTCAATTACCCTGCGCCAGGCTAAAATGAGAAAAATCTATTTGAAGGTATTCTGTTTGTAAATGTTAGATTCTATTTTTTCTTTTTGTGTTAATAATCATGTTCTAAATGAACTATCACAAGAGTGGAAAAACAAATGTCACATGTACTCACCATTAAATTAGTACTAAGCCATCAACATTAACGTGTACATATGGGAAGTAACATTCATAGAATGTCAGGCAGGTGGGAGCGGGAGAGGAGGGCATGGGTAAATTCACACCTAACGAATACAGTGCGCACTGTCTGGAGGATGAGCACGCTTGTAGCTCTGATTCGGGTGGTACAAGGGCAATTTATGTAACTAAGGCATTTGTACCCCCGTAATACTCTGAAATTAAAAAAAAGTAACTAAACTAGAAATAGAAAATATTAGATCATATACATCATTGATGCCAAGGTCTTGTAACTAGATATAAATTCAGAAGATTGTTTTATTAAAAGATCAGATAAGAAGTAACTTTATTAAACTAACTCAATGACATTGAAAAAACTCAACTTTTAGTGACATTTAATATACATATTAGACATGGGTACATATATGTGTAGAACTTGATGAATCTTCATGAAGTGAACACATCCCTGTTCAAGAAAGAGAGCATTGCCAACATGTCCCTATCATGCCTCTTTCTAGCCCTAAGGGTAACTACTTTCTAACTTTTAAAAGCATGTATTAGCTTAAAAAATTCAAGTATGGATACATATGAAATAAAATAAATGAAGATAATTTTTTTTTCCACAGGAGAAAAAAAAGAACAACAAAAAATAAGTAAGTAAATTACAAAATAAACTCTAGCTCATGGTGAGGGAGGGGAGGATCTCTGATTTGCAGCATTTATAGATTTCTGTGGTGTAAATACTCCTACCATGGCCAATTTCAAGCTATCAAAATGACATCACTGAACATGGAGCAGGGAAGGGATCTGCAGTAGCAAACCATTACATAATATTTTATTGAAGTTCTCAATCCCATCTCAGACTTATTGATTCAGAAACTGTGGGAGTGGAGCCCAGTGATCCATGTCTTAACAAGCCTTCTGGGTGATTGTGATGCATGCTAAAGCTTGAGAGACACTTATCCAATATAATACCTGGCATGTAGTAGAAGCTTAATGTATAACTTTTGAATTTGCTTGCAACAACGATAATGTAACCAGTTTCACAAACATCATTTTCTCTACACTATTCACTTCACTCTATCAGATTCTGTGATTTAGATAATAAGAAAACAGTATGTGACTTAAATAAAAAGAATATATAAATTTGTGTGGGATGGAAAGTGAGATCAGCATTCTATTCTGGAGCATAAATTAGTAAAAGGGAATAGAAAATCTGCACTGTGTAAGTTTAAATTGTAGCTGTGGAAAATGTGCATTGCGTGAGGTCAAATATCCAGGTCAGAGGGAAAGAAGCACTGCAAAAGAAAATCTACTCAGTACAGAATCATATGAAAACTGAGCAAATAAAACAAAAGGCAAAGAATATGCCTGCATTTCAGCTTATTGTTCCACAACTGTGATGCAAGGTTTGTGCTAAACTGGGAAGAATTTTATTATTCTATCTTGTTTAAACTTTTCTGTGATAATTAACTAGCATAAGCATTAATGGTCAGGCATTGATAGAAGGACAAGAAATATTACTATTTCCAAAGTTGTTGACAAAATGAGTATCATTTAAATAATGTTCTCTATAACTTGATCAGTCAATGAGAGTATGCTAAGAAAGCAGAAGAGAAAGTAAAAATACCCATCTAATTAGACAGATGTTCATGTCCTTCCCTTAGACTGGAACTGTCTAACCTGTGCACCATTGGCCTTTTGAATTTTATATTCAGATTTAGTAAACTGACCTTTGTATATTTGACCTGTATTAATCACCAGATTTATTTAACTCAAAATTTCTTTTTTCCTCACAAAAAATGCATTTCCAATCCTGTTCATCCAGTAAGTGTGAAATAAGAGTCTAATCTACCCATAGCCAGAGCAGCAATGTGTTTCTAAGCTGCCTCTTTCCAAACACAGATTAACAGACAGACCTACACACACATACACGCAATATCAACTCTGCTGTGGCCACTATGTAGCATCAGAATGTTCTTTTTTTTGTTGTCTTCACGTTACTTAATTCCAGTTTGGTGAAATTACCATTTTTACCTTGTCAGTAGAGCTCATTGATATTCAACCCTGGCTACATTAAAATCACCTTGAAAAGTGGCAAAAAAAAAAAAAAAAAGAAAGAAAAGTGGCTTCAGATAACAAAAACCAATATTTGAGCTGCACATGAATCAGATAAATCATAATATCTGAAGATGAGAACAAGGCATCTGTATTTGTTAAATCCCTTCATGTATGATTATTATTTGCAGCCTTGTTGGAGAACCACTGATCTTTGTACTTATGAGGCATGACATACGTGAACAAGAATGTCATTCTTTTCAGCTGGACAGCCTGATCTAGGCACCAGTGCTGTCATAATACAAGTAGATTGGATTCGTCTGCTTGGAGAATGGCTCCTTATAAACTAAGAGGACTGAATTTATTTATCAATTCTGAGTCCTTTGGTGGAGGCTTTACGGTTTTCTAGATATAAGATCATATCAGTGATAAAGGTTGACCTCTTCTTTCCAGCTTTGGATGCCCTTTATTTCTTTGTCTTGCCTGATTGCTCTGGCTAAAACTTCCAGTACTATGTTGAATAGAAGTGGTGGCAGTGGGTATCTTCATGTTCCACTTCTTAAGGGAAATGCTTTCAACTTTTCTCCATTCAGTATTATATTGGCTGTGGGTTTGTCATATATGGATTTTGTAATTTTGAGATATGTTCCTTCTAAGTCTACTTTGTTGAGGATTTTTATCAAGAAGTTGCTGGGCTTTATGGAATGGTTTCTCTGCATTTATTGAGATGACCATATACTCTTTGTTTTTGGTTCTGTTTATGTGGTGAATCATGTTTATTGATTTGTGTATATTGAACTATCCTTATATGCCTGGGATAAATCCCACTTGATCATGATGGGTTATTTTTTTGATGTCCTGTTGAATAGTTTTTGCCTCTATATGTTCATAAGGGATATTGGTCTGTAGTTTTCTTTTTGTTATGTCTTTTACTGGCTTTGGTGTCAGTGTGATACTGTCTTCATAGAATGAGTTAGGGAGGATTCCCTCCTTCTCAATCTTTTGGAGCAGTTTCAATAGAATAAGTACTGGTTCTCTTTGAAGGTCTGGTAGAATTTGACTGTGAATCCATCTGGTACTAGGCTTTTTTTAGTTGAGAGATTTTTATAAATGATTCAGTCTCACTACTTGTTATTGGTATGTTCAGAATTTCTATTTCTTCCTGGTTCATTCATGGAAGATTTTATGTTTCCAGGAATTTATCCATTACTCTAGATTTTCTAGTTTGTGTACATAGATGTTTTCATAGTATTCACAGATGGTATTTTGTATTCCTGTGATATGAGTTGTAATGTCTCCTTTTTCATTTCTGATTGATCTTAGGTGAGTCCTTTCTTTTCTATTTCTGGGTAATCTAGCTAGAGGTCTATCAATTTTGTTTATCTTTTCAAAGAACTCACTTTTTGTTTCATTGATCTTTTGGTTTTTTATTTATTTTTTATTTCTCTTTCATTTAGTTTCACTCTGAGCTTTGTTATCTCTTTTCTTTTGCTAGCTTTGGGTTTGGATTATTCTTCTTTTTCTAGTTCCTTGAACTGTGACATTAGGTTATACATTTGTGATCTTTCTGTCTTTTTGATGTAAGCATTTATGGCTATGAAATTCCTTCTCAGCACTGCTTTCTCTATAACTCATAGATTTTTAGAAGCTTGTATCCTATTTGTTGTTAAGTTTGAAAAATATTTTGATTTCCATCTTAACTTTATCATTGATGCAAGAATCATTCAGGAGCAGGTTATATAATTTCCATGACTTTGTGTAGATTTAAGTGTTTCTTTTGAAATTGATTTCTAGCTTTAGTCCACTGTGATATGAGAAAATGCCTGAAATAATTTCAGTTTTTTTTAGTTTCTTGATACTTATTTTGTAGACTAACATATGATCAATCTTGGGAAATGTCCTGTGTGCTAAGATTGTATGTTCTTCAGTATAGGGGTACAATGTTCTGTAGATGTTTGTTAGGTTCATTTGTTCCAGAGTCCTATATAAGTCCAATATTTCTTTGTTTATCTTCTTCTTGGACAATCTACTCAGTAATGTCAGTGGAATATTGATGTCTTCAGTAATTATGATGTTGCTGTTTATTTCTTCTTTTAGATCTAGTAGAATTTGCTTTACGAAACTGGGAGCTCCTGTGTTATATGCATATATTTAGGATTGTTATATCTTCTTGCTCAATTGCTCCCTTTATCATTATTTAATGATTGTCTTTGTCTTTTTCTTACCATTGTTGATTTAAAGTCTACATTATCTGATATGAGAATAAGTACTCCTGCTCACTTTGGGGTTCCATTTGCATGAAATACTTTTTCCTCTCCTTTACCTTGAGTGTAAGAGTATCCTTGTGAGTTAGAGGGATTTCTTGGAGTCAGCATATTCTTGGGCTGTGTTTTTTTTCATTCATTCAGCCAGTGTATAGCTTTTAAATGGAGCATTAAGACCATTTACGTTCTATGTTAGTATTGATATGCAAGATACTGTTCTGTTCATCATGTTAAATGATACCTAGTTGCTTTGTTTTATCCTGTGTATTTTTTTTTTTTTTTTAAGAGTTGTGATCTTTAACTTTCAGGGATTTTTACATTGGTGAGTATCGATTGTTCTTTTCCATGCATAGAGCACTTTTAAAGCATTTCTTGTAGGGCAGATCTAGTGGTGACAAATTCTCTAGAGTTTGCTTGTCTGGGAAAGACTTTATTTTTCCTTCATTTTGAAACTTAGTTTTGCAGGATACAAAATTCTAGGCTGGCAATTGTTCTGTTTAAGAAGACTGAAGATGGGCCCAATATCTTCTGGTTTGTAAGGTCTCAGTTGAGAAGTCTGCAGTTAGTCTAATGGATTTTCCTTTTTAAGTTATTTGATGTTTTCACCTTATGGCTCACAGGAGTTCCTCCTTCATGTTGACTTTGGGCAGTCTGATGACTATGTGTCTTGGCAATTGCCTCTTTGTGATGAGTCTACCAGGTGTTCATTGAGCTTTCTTGTATCCAGATGTCTAAATCTCTAGTAAGACCAGGGAAGTTTTCCTCAATTATTCTCTCAAATAGGTTTTTGCTTATTGCTTTTTCTTCTTCTCTCTCAGGGATACCTATGATTCTCATATTAGCTTGCTTTGCATAATTCCATATTTCTCACAGTGATTGTTTACTTTTCTTTGTTCTTTTTTCTAGATTTCTTACTGTGTTACTTCACAATTCTTGTCTTCAAGCTCTGAAATTCTTTTTTTTCTCTTTGAAATAGTCTGTTGTTAAAGCTTGCTGCTGTATTTTGAAATTCCCTAAATGACTCCTTCATTTCTTCATGTTCTATTATCTCTTTTCTAATGTATCTATCTCTTTAGTGAATCTTTCATTCAAGTCTTAATTATTTTTTTGGTTCCTTTGAGATAGTTTTCTACCATCTCTTAATTCCAATCATTTTACTTCTCATCCATAATCTCAATTCCATATGAGTCATTTCAACAATTTCCTTTGGTTAGAGTTCATTACTGGAGAACTATTTTGATCTTTCAAGGGTGTTGTGACAGCCTGTTTTTTCATGTTGCCAGAGTTTTTATCCTGGCTTCTTCTCATCTGAGGCCTTTTCTCACAGCTCAAAACAGAAGGCAGATGTGGTAAACCTGTTCTCCCCTGTTGGGACCTCTGCTGCTCAGTGAAGGTATGGACAGGTCCCTGGATGGTGTGCTTGGGTGCTACCAGGCAGGAGAGGGGCAGCTGCACTGCACTGTGAGCCTTTAACGCTAATGCTCTGTTGTGTCTCCCCTTTCCCTGTGGTTGTCACCAGGCCATTGTGGCAGGGGGGGCCTGTGGCACAAGGCACACACATGATGTGGGGATGGTCCATGGGACTAGGCATGCACGCAGGACAGAGGAGGTCCTCCAGGTGTGGCATGCATACACACAGGCATGGGAAGCCAAGGTGTGGGGCACACAGGTGGCGCAAGGCTGGCTATGGAGTGCATTGGACCCATGGGGCAGAATGGGCCCTGGTGCAGAGTGGGCCAACGTTATCTGTGTCGGGGTGAGTGGGCCCCAGGACAAAGGAAGCCTTCAAGGCAGGGTGCCTGAGCAGGATGGAGCAGTTACACGGGGTGCAGCACACATGTGTGTGGCTGGTGCAGCCATGGTGCCAAGCATGTGAGCGGGGGCAGGGTAAGACACATTCAGGGTGCAGTGCACAGAGCACCTACATGGGATGGCGCAGGTCCATGCTGTATAGTCTGCCCAGATCCAAAAGCAGTGGCTGCTGTGCTGGCTCTTGCCCTTCTCAGGGCCTCTCAGGTGGCAGTAGTGGCAGTGGCAGCAGTGACAGCCACCCTAACAGTGATTGCCAAGGACTGAGGATTATGGGCATGTCCTCTGCCTGGGTCCTGCAGGGAAGTGTGTATAAGGGGGATTGCCCAGGACACAGCAGCAGACATTGGGGCATGGTCTCCTGCTCTGCTCAGGTTTCTAGGTGGTAGTGGCAGCAGCAGTGGCAGTCGTGGAGGGGGTACACATCACCCACCCTTTGGCCATGCATAAGTGTTGGGACTCTCCATTCCTTCCCCACTCGACAGGGCTAAGAGGGAGGCAGCTGTCACAGATTTGACCCCTGGGCAAATCTTCCATGGTTGGGAAGTCACAATAGGACCAGCTGCAGCACCCAGGGCTTGCAAGCCAGCTGTGCCTTCTCTCTGGAGCAATGCACCTGCACAGTCTTTGGTCAGGTCTCTGTATTGTTCTGGAGGCCTGCTGTAAAGGAGGGGTCCCCTTGCTACTCCCGTCACAGTATCCTCAGGGGAAGCATGAAGCCTGAGATTCTCTCTTTTGTCCCTTCCCCACATATGGGCACCTTCCCTTAGTACCTCTGGTCGTGTTGAGCAGGTTGTACAACTTCTCTCTTTTTCACTCTCACCTCCTCTCTCTGGATTCACAGTGATTTTGTTTAGATGATTAATCCAAAGGTGGGTATCTATTAGCTACTTTTGATCCTCTCTGCATGAGTGGCATTGTGTAGGCTACTCCTACTCAACCATGTTGGCCCTCCAATCTAAATAAACATTTTAAAAGTATCTCACAACTCTCATTTTTCAGGTGAGGTTATCATAATAATAGTGTTTTTAAATCTTTTTATCTCTTTACAGTATCTCTTAAGAGTGATTCAGAGAGTGTTATTTTTGTCATTGTGGTGAGTTTTGTTGTTTGTTTGTTTGTTTGTTTTTGATTGCTATTTCAGAAATCAGTACACATTCTGGAGGTATGAGTCTCCCAACTGCCTCTGTTAATTCCATCTATAAAAATATTATCACAAAATGCCCTTTCAAAGTCTGTATTCTTGGGAATGAATGTTTTCTTTGACTATAGTAGGAAAATATGATCTTCTAGGTCAATTATTATTTGTAACACCGTCCCAAAATTAGGTGAAGACCTATACTCTATGGTTGTTTGCTGTGTTCCATAGTAAAATTTCCTTTTTTTTTCCTCTGCCTGCCAACCTCTACTCTAGGTAGATATTAGCCACTATTTGTTTCCTCACTGGATAATTGTCGTTTTATTCCTCTTTTATAGATGGTTATTTTCCAAAAATAAAGGTTTGGATCAAAACAACTTAGTGATTATATGCAGACAACCTAGGATTTCTTTTTGACCTGCTATCTAATATACATTTAATTATTCCTTATGACTTTTTTATTATGAACATTTGAACAAGAACTTAATTTCTAGGATTCTGGGAAAGCTTTATTTCCTCAGGAACACTTTAATTTTCTTTTTTTTTTTTAATTTTTCTTATTTCAGCGTATTACGGGGGGACAAATGTTTAGGTTACATACATTGCCTTTGCCCCACCCAAGTCAGAGCTTCAAGTGTGTCCATCCCCCAGATGGTGCGCACCAGACCCATTAAGTGTGAATATACCCATCCCCTCCTCCTCCCTCCCATCTGTCCAATACTTGATGAATGTTATTACTATATATGCACTTAAGTGTTGCTCAGTTAAAACCAATTTGGTGATAAGTACATGTGATGCTTGTTTTTCCATTCATGGGATACTTCACTTAGTAGAATGGGTTCCAGCTCTATCCAGGATAATACAAGAGGTGCTACATCACCATTGTTTTTTTTGTGGCTGAGTAGAACTCCATGGTATACACATAACACATTTTATTGATCCACTCATGTTTTGATGGGCATTTGGATTGTTTCCACATCTTTGCAATTGTGAATCGTGTTGCTATAAATGTTCTAGTGCTAATTTTCTTGAAAGACCAGAATTTCTGGGATTAAGATATAACAAAGTAACTTTTTTATTTTTTTTTTATTTATTTTTTTTTTTGAGACAGAGTCTCACTCTGTTGCCCAGGCTAGAGTGAGTGCCGTGGCGTCAGCCTAGCTCACAGCAACCTCAAACTCCTGGGCTCAAGCAATCCTCCTGTCTCAGCCTCCCGAGTAGCTGGGACTACAGGCATGCACCACCATGCCCGGCTAATTTTTTCTATATATATTTTTAGCTGTCCATATAATTTCTTTCTATTTTTAGTAGAGATGGGGTCTCGCTCTTGCTCAGGCTGGTCTCGAACTCCTGAGCTCAAACGATCCGCCCACCTCGGCCTCCCAGAGTGCTAGGATTACAGGCGTGAGCCACTGCGCCCGGCCAACAAAGTAACTTTGTTAAGTTTTTTTTAGTGTCAAGTTTTTGGCCAAATAAGAAAGGACATTTGCTGAGGGGGATATTGCTTTGGAAAGGATCTTTAACTATCAATAATGTGCATAGTGTTAATGTAAATAATGTTATTTATCGAAACTATCAAGGAATGGATTAATATTCACAAACTGGCTCTAACTTACAGATGTCTGAACAAGATATTTCCAAATTCCTTTCAACTACCATCTTTTACAGATTACTAATATGATTTCATATAGTCCATCAGAATATATTATGGATGCAAGGTAAGTTCTAGAAGGTGTTACTGGATAATGTTTTCTTCAAACTCATGATTCTAAGGAAAATATCTTTAATTGGTAAGAGTTAGGGGTCAAATTTCATTCGTGTGCATGTGAATATCCAGTTTTCCAAGCAACATTTATTGAAGAGACTGTCCTTTTCCTACTGTGTGTTTTTGGTGCCTTTGTCAAAAATGAGTTGGCTGTAAAGACACAGATCTATCTATTTCTGGGTTTTCTATTCTGTTTCATTATAGCCAACTCATGTGTCTTTTGTATTGCCAAACCATGGCATTTTGGTTACTATAGCTTTGTAGTACATTTTGAAGTCAGGTAGTGTGATGTCCCCATCTTTGTTCTTTTAGCTTGAGATTGCTTTGGCTATTTGAGGTCTTTTGTGGTTCCATATGAATTTTAGGAGTGTTTTGTCTATTTTTGTGAAGAATATCATTTGTATTTTGGTAAAGGTTGCATTGAATTTGTAGATAGCTTTGGGTAGCATGGATGTTTTAACAATATTCTTACAATCCATGAACATGGGTTATTTTTCCATTTTCTTGTGTCCACGTTGATTTCTTTCATCAGTGTTTTATAGTTTTCTTTGTATAGATCTTTCACTTCTTTGGTTAAATTTATTCCTATGTATTTTTTTTGTAGCTACTATAAATGGGATACACTTTCTTATTTCTATTTCAGATTGTTCACTGTTGACATATAGAAATGCTACTGATTTGTGTATGTTGATTTTGTATCCTGCAACATTACTGCATTTGTTTACCAGTTCTAAGACTTTTTTAGATCTTTGGATATTTATAACTATAAGATCATGTCATCTTCAAAAAAAGACAAGGGATTAATAACCAAAATATGTAAATAAATCAAACAACTCATAGAAATAAAAACTATCTGATTAAAAATGGGCAAAAGATCTGAATAAACATTTCTCAAGAGAATACATACAAATAGCCAACAGGTTTATGAAAAAATGGTCAAAATCTCTAATAATCAGGAAAATGCAAGTCAAAATCACAAGGAGATATCATCTCACCTAAGTTAAAATGGCTACTATCAAAAAGATAGAAAGTAGTAGATGCTGGTGAGGATGTAGAGAAAGGGGGCCACTTGTACACTGCTGGTGATAATGTAAATTAGTACAGAAACTACAGGGAACAGTATGGAGCCTCCTCAGAAAACTCAAAATGGGATGACTATATGTTCCCACAATCTCACTACTGGGCATATATCCAAAAGAAAGCACATCAGTATATCAGAGAGAGATATATGCACTTCCATATTTGTTTCAGCACTATTCACAATATTCAAGATATGGAATCAACCTAAGTGTCCACCAACAGATGAATGCATAAAAAATATGGTATATATACACAATGGAATGTTATTCAGTCAGACAAAATAATAAAATCATGTCATTTGCAATAACATGGATGGAACTGGAGGACATTATGTTAAGTGAAATAAGCCAGGCACAGAAAGACTAATATGGATATTCTCACTCATATGAAAAATTTTAAAAATATGATCTCATAGAAGTAGTGAGTATAATAGTAGTTACTAGAGGCTGGGAAGGGTGGTGGGTAGGGGGCATGAAGAATGAAGGAACGTTGGTTCATGGGTATCAAAATACAGTTAGATAGAAGGACTAAGTTCTAGTATTCAATAGCACTATAGAGTGACTACAGTTAATAAGAATTTATTGTATACTTTAAAATAGGTAGAAAAGAAGATTTGAAATGTTTCCAATACAAAGAAATGATAAATGTTTGAGGTGATGAATATGCCAATTACCTTGATTTTATCATTGCACATTTTATGCATGTATGAAAATATCATATGTACCCTATAAACATGTACAACTATTATGTACCAATAAAACATTACAAAGCCTTAATTACTATTTATTTTTATGGCTGTATACATGTGTGATAATATAACTTAAAAATATTTAATAATGGATGACAAATAAATTGTAGTTGTTAATTCTGGGGAGGTAAGAAGGCAAATGGGATTAAGAGGTGCTATGCAGAGTGCCTCAACTCTAGCAGTTATATTTCAGTGTTTTAGAAAATATTTCTGAAGGCAATATAAAAATATTTTAAGATTTTAAAAGGCTGGATGTTTTCTACATGGTTTTTCATTTTATCATTATGTATACTTACATGTATATTTAAAATACTTTATACAATAAAAATTTAAAAATATGTGCAGGATGTCATCATTTCGAATGACAATTTTAAGGCTCCAGAGTTGTCATTATTTTATGTAAAATAGCACATTTAGAAAGCACTTTCTACTTATTTCAAATATAACCTAAACTACTGTGATAAACATTTTATCTAGTTTTTCTACTTCCATATCTTTAGTTATGGTTTTTTTCCCAGCACTTCAGTAGCTTATTACATTCTGTGATGGATTTAAAGGTGGTCACAGATTTTTGACCCTCTTTACATTCCATATCCTGAGCTGAATGAGTAGTGAAAGTGCCAGCAGTGACTCCAAGGCCAGGTTACGGGGCCATGCAGCTTCCACCTGCTTGCTGAACTACTCACTCTTGGAACCCCGAGCCACCATGTACAGTGTCAAACGACTCTGAAGCTACTGTGCTGAGGTTGAGTCAAGTGCAGGTGCTCTAGGTCAGCCCAGCCCAATACCAGATATGCAAGAAAAGCATCCTTCATCTGCTTCTTACCTGAAACATTTAAGTTATAATTTTCCTTTCCCAATTCCATCTCTCCTGGAGCTCCTGACTTTGTGTAGCAGAGACAAACCATCCCCACTACACCCTCTCAAAATGTCTATGAGCATAATAGAATTGTTAATGTTACTCATTAAGTTTGGGCATGGTTGTATGTGGCAATAGATAACCAGAATAAGAGCCCCTTAAAGGTATCTGGTTGGATGGTTACTATTGTGAAAGAGGTAAGCTGAGTGTATATGCAGTTTACATATAATAGGCATTTGTATGGATAACCAGAGTACAAGAAGTCTGCACACAATAAGCAGCAGCAAAGGATGGCTCAGAAGGAAAAGAAAACACACAAAGAACCAGAGAACAAATTCAAAATGATATTGAGCGTGTTAATGTAGTTTGGTATGTGGTAACTGTTGGAAAAACATGAGTTATAGGCAACAACTCAAGAAGGTCAATTTATTTCCTAATCTAGGGGTGAACCTAGTCTGTTTTCCTTTTTTTAAGATTTTATCAGAATATTATAGTGCTTAAAATTATGTAAATAAATATAACTTGAATATATTATGAAAAATATACTATTATTTTTGCTTTTGATAGGTGATTGGTAATACCTGTTTTATGAGTTTTTTCAGGCTAAAAACTTCATAAAGCAGGTACTGAAATTTTGGAGCTTCTATTTTTTTTTTAATTAATATATTTTATTTTTTGCAAGTCATCCATCTATTTTTGTTTTTCAGTAGATCCTAATTATTTTCTGAGAACAATTTTTGCTCTGCCCATAGAACCTCCTTCTTCTTATGTTTCTGTTTTGATTATGTATTTCTTTATATGTTTAAAACAAAACAGGACATATTTATTCTTTTCCACTGATCTTATTATTAATCATTAGAATCTAAATTCTCTAGATTTTTACTAGAAATTATAATTTTACACTTTCTGAAGCCAAAATTTATCCAAAATTGTGTGTCAGTTATAACTATATGAAAGTTTTCCTGAAGAATAAGCAGCTTATTTATTACTCCTGAAACATGTTCATCAAATTAGGCTTCAATTAATTTCTAACAACCACCTTGAATGTTGCTGCAAAAGAAACAAACAAAACCAAACCATTCTTTTTTTGTAATTTGCCTAGGTAGTTCTTATGTATATATTGAAATTAAAAATCCATAAGGGGTGAGTAACCTGTGGCCTTTTGGATCCTTGAGTGTGTCCTTTTGACTAAATCCAAATTTTACAGAACAAATCATTGTAACAAAGGGATTTGTTCTGTGAAATTTGGATTCAGTTGAGGGGTCGCACTTGGGGATCTGGAGGGCCACATGAGGGTATCATGATCGTTTTACATAACTTGTCTGCTGCATTGCTTTCATTGTGCCTTTATTTTCTCAGCCTTCATCCAGCAGTTTTAAGATAGATCCATATTAAATTGCATACTGTAGTTGCCATTTCGGATTGTTATTGAGTACATTGGGTAATACATAATGAATTTCTGCAAGAGAAATGTCTCTTAGACTTTAGTACCAGCAAAAGATACATTTCTTCTGAGTAAATTAATTAATCCATGATCATTGAGATTATTCTTTTCCATTCACTTTTACCACTAGGAGTGTAGAACCAAACTTTGGCCCCAGCTTAAAAATTTGTACAGGAGATCTTGTTCTACTGTTATTCTTGCTTATTATTCCCTTTGCTACAAATGCTTTACTTATTTTATCCTGCATTGCTGAACTTAGTATTATCAGCTGCCTCAAATTATCTTTGATGGTTTAGGGAAAAAGGAAGGAAGGAAGGAAGGAAGGAAGAAAGCAAGGTAGGTAGTTTTCCCCACAACATCTTATAAAAATAGGGGCAAAGTACACAATGTTAAAATCCATAAATTATTGAGGAATTTAAAGAAAATTATAAGAAAAGAAACAGAAGAAAGTAAGCACATTCCCTGAAAAAAATGGCAGAGGTGGGGGTGGGAGGGAGAGAGGAAGGTGGGGAGAGGAAAATCTTTATAACATTAGATATAGTTTTTCCCACAACCTCTTATAAAAATAGGGACAAAGTATACAATGTTAAAAGAAAATCACATAAATTATCAAAGAAATTAAAGAAAATTATGAGAAAGGAAAGAAAAATCAGGGAAGCATAAGAGAAAACCAGTAGACAACTTGCTGTCTACTTTTTAGCACATAGAAGTTTTTGAGAAGTCTTCTGATCTTTTACTTTTTATATCTATGACCTTGGGACTTCAAATGAGAGGTACTTACCAGTGATGGGTCATGAATGACAATGAATTGAATTAGAATGTAGCTAAATACTTTGAGCCAAGAGTAAAAGTTATCAAGAAATATAGAAGTATTGACCCAGCTTCCAATGCTGGATAGAGGCTGATATTACTGGATGATGTGGATAAAACATGGGAGCTGTTTTTCATGAGATTGGAAAGGAGAGTGATCATGTGAAGAGAATTCTCACTCATCTGTGCTTGTTTCCTCTCTCCTTCACATGTCAAAAAACTGGGAACTTGAGGTTGAAGTAGCCAGCACTAGAAAGTGCTATAATGAGTATAGGTCCTGGAGGAGAACCAAAGTTCCCTGGCATGGAGAAGAAAGTAGAAACATTCCATGGAAAAAATGGCAGAAGTGGGGGAAGTTGTTGACTTTGTAAACCCAAATCAAAATATTCTGAAGAAAGATAAATGTTGAGATGGGGGTAAAAAAAAAAAAACATACTAGAAGACAGAGGAAAAGTTATGTGATATAAAAGAAGGACAGAGTTAGGAGACAATTTGGCTGAAATTCTGACAATTGACAAAAGAGGTGAAGTGCTCGAGATGTGGCTAAAATTAAAAGTTTGGAATAAAACTATGTAGTAAACATATTTTTGATGCTAGGACCCTTATGGGATTGTAAATGTCAAAGAGAATCTGATTAGTATCTGTAGTTGTCTCCTTCTTGATGGCTCAGATAAAACTAACACCAGCTTTAGGATCATTGTTTGTATTAGGTAATTCAATATGAAATTTCCAATTTGGAATCAAAAGTGTAGTTTATCATATCTCAAACAAGAAGCAGTACAATTAATCAAAGTATGCGCCTAAACTATGGACATAGTTTTGCCATCTTACCAGTAGCTTGTTTGTGCCAGCAATGAAGAAGGCTGAAGAGCAAGTGATGATGAAATTGCGAAAGGTGTTTTCCACAGCTTGTGAAATATTGAATATTTTTCCTTGCAAGAAGTGGTCCAAAGCCTGGAAGAAGTAGTAGTCAGTTGGTGCAAGGTCCAGTGAATACAGTGGATGAAAGAGCGTTTCCAAGTCTAGCTTCTGTAGTTTGAGCAGCATTGTTTTTGTGACATGTGGTCTTGCAAGAGGATGATCTCTATTGCCCAATCTCAGCGGCTTAATGATAAGCATCCTCCTCATTTCATCCACTTAGTTGCAGTAGACATCCGCTGTAATCAATTGATTAGGTTGCATGAAACTGTAGTGGATAATACCAGAGGTGGACCACCAAATAGACATCATTAGCTTTTTTTTTTTTTTTTTGATGAATATTCGGTTTTGGACTGTGTTTTGTCACTTCCTTTTTATCCAACCATTGTGCCAAATGCTTGTGTTTGTCAAAAAGAATAGATTTTTCATCACATATCAGAATACGGTATAGAAATGGTTCGCCTTTATGTAGTGACAGCAAAGAAAGGCAAACTTCGAGACAATTTCTCTTCTGAAGCTTGTTTAATTCATGTGGAATTCATGTTTAATTCATGTTTAATTCAAATGGTCCAATATTGTTGGAACAGTAACATCAAACCTTGCTGCTAATTCACAAGTAGGTTGAGATGGATTTGGTTCCACTACAGCTTTCAGCTCATCATTATCCACATTGGTCTCACTCAGGTCACCCACATGGCTCATTTTCAAGATTACAATCAGCGGAATAGAACTTCCCAAACCGTCGATGTACTGTGTGTTCATTAGCCACACTTCATTGATATTTTGAGCTGTCTGCACTGCATTTGTTTCATGATGGAACTCATATAAGACAAATTTTTGACCTATCCATGGTTTCACAAAACTTACTCAATTGTGAAAGACAATCAGAAGCCAAAATGTGCATTTGAAAGAGTGAGGATGTACCTTCACAATAAAGATAAAATAAGAAGTGTCAAAGTGAAATGTAAGCGATATCAACTGTCAAATTTAGTACTTAAGGAAATCGGACATTTTGTACTTAATAACCTAATACTAGCCTCCCTGACTGATCCATGGTCTTGAGTGGATCTTATTGCTGAGGGGAAGTTCTTAACTTGAATAAAAAAGATGCATCATTTATTTCTTATAGTATAGAAAGAATAACAAAATTCAATGCAATTTAGCAAACACTATTTAATTAGGTTGGACTCTAAGATTAATATCTAGCATAACATTTAAAAAATTGTTAAAAGTCCAAAGGTTAGTATTGGTTACAAGTAAGAGCCAATAAGTTCTCAAAGAAGGTCTAAGAGACCTTCATAAAATAATTAATAAAACTAATACTAAAATAATAGGACTACAGCTATCTCTAAGAAGGATATTTCAGCTACTTTGCATCTTTGTATTACTCCTCAATTTTTGATTGAGTGTTTGTTTGGGGTGCTAAAATTTTGAACTCCAGATAATTGAGCCTCACTGTAACATAATTTTCTTAACTCTTTGTTGTTCGTATTTATTGTGATAATATATAACATATTGTGTTGTGTATCATACTTGTATAATTATCTATCATATGTAATAATGTAATAAAATAATAAAATAAAGATAAGAATAATATAATACAATAATAAAATAAGAATAATACAAGTCAAATGAAATAATCAAATAATATAATTAAATATTATGTGCACACTTACATAAACTTGGAGAGTATCTAGAAACGTTCTATACCAAAAAAGGGATATGCTTAGAATACTTACTAAAGTGTGGCATTTGGTGACTGTGGCAATGATAATATACAATAATCTAGTAAGAAAAACAAAGCCTAAGTGTTTTGAAGGGAGGTGTAGGCATACAAAGGGTGGTGGAGAGAGGAGAGCACGGGAAATGTTCTCCTCTCTCCCTCTCCACCCTTCCTCTCTCTCTCTCTCACACACACACACACACACACACACACACACCCTTTCTCTTTTCCTTGCCAATTTTGCAAATACCTGGACACCAGAATACTGGCAACCACAGAAAAGCAAATCAAAAAATAGAATTTAAAGTGTTATCTAATAACTCCAAGCACATCTGTTCTAAATCAGTTTCTCAAAGATACACTTCATTAAAATCAGTCTTGCCAATCCTTGTCATTTAGACACTGACTCTCTGTCATTCTTCCATTGTCACCTTCTTGACAGGATTCTGACGACATCCAGAAGGTCAGTTAAGTTCTTTGCTGCTCTTTTCCATTAATGCTTTATTAACCAGGCAAGGCTAAATATATTCTTTTCAATTACAGTTCTCTAGCCAAAAACTGGCTCTGCAGGACAGTAAATTTCTTCCCAAATACCTTTCAATCTACCAAACACCTTCACCCCCAGTGTCAGAAAGAACACGCTGATGTTTTGAGTTACTTTTAAATATAGTTTTGGTTTTACTGAAAACACTGGGCTGGGTAAATTTTTTTTTTTTTTAATAAAATCAGCATTCTTTTTAGAGTTCTCTCCACTTTATTTGAAAATATTATCTTTTTCTTCCTAGATTTTTTCTTTTTTCTCAAAGCTGAGTTTAGAATATCTCTCTTATTATTAATTTAGTGACGCAGTAAATATCACTAAAATACCTCTCAGTTAATGCCCAATTAACTGAAGGACTTCAGAGGTGACCTCCCTCTGAAGCATGTTCAGCATGTCCACGGCTCTGTTGCTACAGTCTGCCTGTGCCACAGTACTTCTGTTATAGCAGAGCCAACACACTGTATTTCCCTGCAGTCTATGCAGTCTAGTTCTAGAAGGATCTACTCTTCCCATTGCCTCAGTCAGGGGCTTTACTTTTTATCAAAAGGAGGGACAGTTGTTATCAACATATTTTTTTGAAAAACATTTTTTTTAAATATGAAACTGATGGAAAGAGCATTCAATAAAATGGTCTTTGACATAACTATTAGCCCTTTTACGGTGTATGCTAAAGACATGTGTTTGATAATATTAAATTTATGGGCAAATTGTATTGGGAAAGCATCTTCAGTTTATTTGAAGGAAGCCATGGATCTACAAGTATGACAAATGGTGTTCACATGAGAGCAAAGCATCCTGCCAGATTAAAAAATAGAACACACTTTGTTTAGTAAGAAGAACTGATTGGTTACAGCCTGAAATTGTTTCTAAATGTCCTAGCTTTCTCAATTATCCATGAAACTACCATTTTATTTCCTACCATGTTGTATATTAAATCTTATTAAATCTCAGTGTAACTAACATTTTGGATTTCAATTGTGTCTTTCTTCTTTGTTTGATAAGTAATTCACCCCCCCCCACCCAACAAAAAAAAAATCAAGGAAATTCCACCTCTACCTTTGTAATCCAGCGGTTGGACAGGTTCAATGGAAAATTTCCCTGATTTTGGACTAAGCATATGTTAATAACAACAAAAAGAGGGGCACAAAATACTGAGAAAGAGAGATAGAAAGAGAGAGGGAGAGAGAAGTCAGCATCAATGAATTTATTTTAGAATATTTAGACATTTGTGTCATTTTATCATGAAAACTTTATTTTTCATTACATGTGGTAGCTTGTGGATAGGTGGTGGACTGTGTGGAGGGGGTGCCATGATATATTTACTACTTGAGCTTCTAAGGCTCTTCCTTTGCCCTGGACATAGTCTATCTAAATTCATGTATTTCTTCTTAGAGGGAAGCTGTTTAATTTTATTTAAATAGATGTTGTTACTTTTAAAGTTATTTGAGATTATACATGTTAAAGATAAATAATGAAATGGATTTATTCAGCTATCAAGTTGGATATAAAAGAGTTCTTACATAAAACTATACTGCTTGAGTTTAATTTTCCATTTTCACTGAGGCTTGGCTATTAATATCCTAATGTTGGGTCTTTCTTAATTTGGAGTCTCACTGTTTTCCATCTCAATCTATTGTCATCATCTCTCCTGGTTGACAATGGTTTTGCAAAGGACTGTCACACTTTACACTGTGTCTCAAATCACTCCCTGGGGGTTTGCCAGAATCTGGGATGAGACTGAAATAGCATAGTGAAAACATTGCACTCGATAATGATATGCCTGCCTAGTTACACCTATCCTGGTTGGGAAACCGTTGCAATTCATTCACCATCCAGTTTCTTAGTACTTATACTTAGTAAAAAAGCTTTATTACTCTTGCTAAAAATCTAGATCCTTTCTCTCCTCTGGAGATTTGCTGTCTTGCATCTATTCTGTTTTACAAGCCACAGTGAGAATACTCCTTTTTAGCGTAGAAGCCATCTGCTACCTCAACCTGATTCCTCTGCTGCCACAGCCACTCTCTGGTTTCGGGTCTGCAAATAATTGTTTCTATTTGATGCTGCTGCATTATTAAAGAGCTCTTTTTGCAACCTGCCATTTGTGTTGTTGACCTCTCTGCTCTGGCTAATGCTTACTCCTGCCTCTGGAATAATTTTTAATTTCTTGATTGATTCATCCACTCAACATTAATTATAATGTTGATCAACTATTATATGCCAGGAGGTATGATTATGGGTGGTAGGAATAAAATAATAGGCATGACAGACACATACCCTGCTCTTGTGAAGTTTTCAGTCTGTCAGAACTAATAGTATTCTGAGATCTTTATTTTCATCAGGAGAGATTTTCATTTATTTAGGACAGAATTCAATTCTTCCTGGGAAACTGTCAAATATTGCTCTCTTTTCCAGGCAACAAATCAGACATACATTTTTTGGTATTTTTTGTGACACTTGCTATCAAGCAAGTACTGTACATACTTAGGATTCCAAATGCCTCCAATATAACTAGAGCCCTGGTATTATATTACCGTGGCAGAATTTTAAATGTGGGAATAGCAATCTGCTTTATGTTTTCACCCAAAGTATTAATTCTGAGTACCTTATCCATTCTGTTGTCATATTGCCATTCCCATACATATCTGCTGTGTCTGGTACCCCTATGGGGGCCATTAATTGTGAGATAATAATGTAGTTAACCAATAATCAATATCCTTAATTGTTTATTCTCACACTATTCTCATTATCAATTACTACAGACTGCAGATTTTTAACCTAATAAACATTTCTCAACTCTGTTACTTTTCTCTCCATTCTTACCATGTCCCCACATTCAGGACTTAGTTGGTAGCTGTCCCGAACCTACAATCTTTTATTCCTCACAATGGTCATTTACACAAGCACCAGGCAATATATTAAAAATGAAATTTAAGCCATATTATTTCATACATAAAGTTAATTGTCTTATTGCTTGTAGGATTAAGTCCAAGCTAGTTAACATAGCCTGCTTGCCTGCATTGTGATCCTGACCAGCAAAAGACCTCCAGGAATACAATTGTAGTCAAAGTTAAGTTTATTAGTACTACAGCATGGAAAACTGCATACCATGGGAACAATGGGATGTCTCAGTAAAAGAGTGTGAGAATAGGCTGGTTAAATAATTTTAGTTTGTGTTAGGTGATTTAGGGGAGGGTTTAAGAAAGCAGGAGGTTTACTTTGGTTTGGGTGCTGGCAGGAAGCATACTACTAATAAATATAAGAGTGGATATCCTAGTGATTTTTTATCTAGGAGACAGAAGAAATGGGTAGGAGCAAAAACTGTAATTAGTTAAGAAGCAACAGTCATTCATATCAGCTAGGAAAGGAAGATATTTAGGCATTTTTCATAATTTGAACTGTGCTTTTGTTTTTATCTCTGCTCACACATAGTTACAGAGCAATCTTGTTTTTGTCTCTCTCTTTCATGTTAAAGAGCACCTGTCTGATGTTGGTGTTCTGCGCATTGTTTATGTTTAAGTAGAGAACACTATGGACTACTTGTTATTGCCAGGCCAGCCCCCAGCTAACATTGGCAGAGGCTGCTTTTTTTCCTATATAAATTATTTGGAATTATTATGCAAGGGAGACTTTTCTCTTCTCTCTCATTTATTTATTTATTCAATCATTTATTTATGTCAGTATAGATTCATGGATATTTATTTCACTCAGAATTATAATACCATACTACTTCATTAATTTATTTGTTGCTCAAATTATTTTCCAGTTGGAAATTTCTTTCAACTGGATTGGGTCCTTCTTTGATATATTCCCATCAGTGTTTTTTGTCTGTTGTTTGTTTTGTTTTGTTACTGAGCATGTCCTCACTTTCTGCCACCTCAGGGTGCTCTATACTCATCATATATATTTCCTACACCAGGAAAATATGTTACTTAGAGCCAACCATTTATTTAGGAAGCTTAGTTTCTTTTAATTGGAAACTGAGATCTACACTCTTCCCACTAGGGTATCAAGTCCTCTCAGCTGACACAGCAAGGAAACATATGTGTACATACACTTACATATGTACACGCAAATGTAAATATTTATATATATAACTATCTGTTTATATTAAAGAAAACATGAGTTAATACTAATGTCTCAAACTCTAATCCATTATTACATCACTCATTCTAACTTCTTTCTTTGCTTACCTGTAAATACCACCCACGAGTGAGAAATCTGACTCCTACCATCTGCCATGCATTTCTTTAATTCTTAACTTTCAATATAAATGGGTAGCAATATCAAAATTGTTAACTTACGCCCCCATGGGAAAACAACTTCATCAACTAGAGTATGGTTTTATGTGCAGTTACTTTTCCCTATGGTCTCACAGACTCCATGCATTTTCAATTACTTAGGTCAGTATCTTTCCCCCACTCCCATCACCGAGCCACTTTCTTATATTTGTAATACAATTTGATTCTTTTGTCACAGTTTGTATTCCTTCCATAAATCTTAAAAATTCTTAAATATTTTTTTTAATTTGCATATTTTATTGTTTACTTTTTGTTAAATGGTCTATGAGTTTTGGCAAATGCATAACGTCATGTATCTACCACTACAGTATCATGTAGAATAGTTTCACTGCCCTAAAAATCTCCTTTGTTCCACCTATTCAACCCTCCCTCTTTTCCTACATGCCTGGCAACCATAAATATTTTTACAGCATGTATAGTTTTACCTTTTCCAGAATGTTACATAATTGAAATCATATAGTATATAGCTTTTCACACTGACTTACTGCACTTAGCAATGTTTAATTAAGGGTTTTGTATGTCTTTTCACTGCTTAATAACTGATTTCTTTTTACTATTGAATGCTATTCCATTGTTTCATTGTAAACCACACTTCATTTATCCATTCATCTTTTAAAAGATATTTTGGTTGTTACCAGTTTTTTTGTTTTTTTTTTTTTGACTCTGAATAAAATTGATACCTTACTCATTTTAAAAACCTACTTTAGGTGTACTCATTCCATAGGTTGGTTTAGAAACTTCTGTGTTTCTGTAATGTCTTTATCATTAAAAGATCACACGCTATTTTAATTATATATTTGTATTCTTTTGCCTTAGAAGCAATTGTAAGCCTCTCAGGGACTTAGACCATGTCTAATATATCTTTGCATCCATGGTTTCTAATCTGAGTTTCAGTGAAACTTTTTAATTGAATGAATTTCCAGGCAGTGTATACAATAATTTATATTATATATTATATACATTATCTCATTTAACATCTCTCTCTCACACACACACTCACAAGTAGGTAAAATGTATCACCACAAATAAAATACAAATCAGAATGCTTTTTTATGATTATCATATTCTGAGTTTTAAATATGAGGACTCTTTTGTAATCATAGTCTACTATATAAAAGAAAATGATACAAGTAAGGATTTGAAACTATTAGAAACAATCTATTTTAGTCTCTCTTCATCCGGATCATTTGAAATAACATAAAATAAACTCATGCATATTAATGGAGTTAGAGATTTTCTCCATTTAAAAACTAGTTATTCACTTGGCTCCTTTCTCCTTAAAAATAATCTTTTTTTGATTTTTTTGTGCCCAAAATATTAATCCTTTATACAGTAGACAGTTGTGAAATACCATTGTCAGAACAAACAAAAATGCATTCTTTTCTCTTTAACTTAGTTCAGCTAAAATTATAAGTCATCTGAAAGATATAATAAACCATGTGATACTTTAAAGTCCCAGATATAGACAGTGAAAGCAATAATTCATTTATCTATGAAGAAAGAGGAGTATTCAGCCTTTCAAAAGAATTTTCTAAATTATCCAGATGTATACTTTATAAAAATAGAGTGATTTAGATAATCATTTGTAGATCAAGTTTTTCTATTTTAGTGAAAACATTTAAAATTCTTGTTTTACTTCTCACTAATAATGTAAAGATGACACTAGCTAGAGTGAAGTCTTATTATTTGTGGTAGTTATGTTCTATAAAGTAACTGTGAACACTGAATTAGAGACTACTGAACCTTGGCTTCTAGGAGAAACACCGGGTTAGGTTTCTGTAAACCTCTGGTCAGAACATTTATATCAACCAATTAATATAACATATGACCCTGTTTTTTTATTTTTCTGTTTAAATACATCTCATTTAATATATATTGTTGATTCAGTGACATTGAACTTAGGGCCAATAGTACTTACCTGAAGCATGAGCAAAGCTTGTCCAACATACATATTTTCTCTACAGGGCACATCGCAACCTCCTTGTGCTTAGAACACTAGACAATGTTTTAGCAGTCTGCTTGGGGGCCTGTTTAAACAGTGAAATCACCAACAAAAAAGCACACAAATGCAAAATGCAAAAAAAAAAAAAAAAATGCCAGGCACTTAATAGAATGCAGAAAAGACTCTTGCTTATGGTATGTCAGCTAAAATAAAAGGACAAAACAACTCCTTGTTTGAGCTCAGCTAGGAATGTTGTTCTGGCAACTTCAATTTTTCCCTGCTCTGTACATGTCCACAAACTACTGCAAAAGTGCCATGAGTATTGATTTGGAGGTTACAAATAAATTTTAGCAATTAGGCAAATACACAAATACAGAATCTGTGCATAATGCCGAAAAAGTGTATTAAATGTAAGAGGCCCATATAATTTGCACATGTGCTGTTCAACCTGATTAAAATGTTTTCATGCATATTGATAACAAAATATCCAATATGAAATATATGGTTTGCAAATCTAAAGTGCTTTTTTTTTAAATATAATATTTTCTATATTTCTTTAGAGAAATGGAGAAAGCTCAAAACAATAAAAGTAATTTCTTATAAAAACGTCAGTGAATAAATGACTGACTATTGTCCACAATTGATTGTGATAGTTATGAGAAAAAAATGTTTTAAAAAAGTACCACTAAAGAATATATCTGTTTGGAGACAAATATCTCATCATTAAAAGTCAACAGCGAAAGATACTTCCAAATCAATTCCTAAATCATGTCACATGGACTCTATGTGTTGTAAGAATCCAAAAGAGCTAGGATCAATGAAGCTAGAGAAATCAGAGAGGATTTGGAGGTAATGACTTGAGCTGGAAAATAAGAGATACAAGAATCTGAATGAAAAGATATCATGGAAAGAAAGGGCTTCCAAGAAAGGCTGGGTATAATGGAAGAAATAAGGCAGAGACTTGGCAGTCAAGCGGTTGTTTGTAGATAGTGAACAGAATGAGACTAGAGCATTAGTTTGTAAGACAAAAATCAATAGATTAGAGGGGGTGGCAGGGTGGTGGTGGTGTGCTGGGGAGGCAAAATCAGATTCCAGTGAACCCTAAATTTGAGTAGAGGAATTTCATCTGCACTCAATAATGGCGTAAGATTACTGAGCACTAAAACTTCACATGCATTGTCTCATTTTGGTCTTCACAACAACTCTGTGTGGATGAGTATTATTAATTTCTCATTTTAAAGATGAGGAAACAATTTCCATGAGAAATAAGAAGGAAAAGCCCATGGAAAAAGGTGAGTCTGACATAAAATTTAGGTTCAATTACTAAATCAGTATGAAGTAGGAAAAGTGAACCTCTTAAGCTGACTAATGGAAGGATGGTTTGGCCTGGGCAGTGTTAAGTCTCCAGCTAATTATCTCTCAGCATTGAGAAACTAACTTCTGAGAGAGAGCTCTACTAAACATCCCATGAATTAGCAAGTTTTTCAAGATGGCTAATGGATATTAGCACTCTTTTCTTCCTGAGGACAGGAAAAGAACCATTTCAGGTAATTGGAAAGAGCAATACTTGAAAGGCTGGTAATAATTAGCTCTACACTAGGGACCACATGAAAGCCACCCAACATGTCATTAAGGGTCAGGCTATGTCCAAATAACTGTACAGTAGAATAAACCCCAAGAATATTTATACAAGTAAAAAAAAAACCACAAAACCTCAAAAACATAAAATTCACAATTCCTAGTATCAAAGATTACCAAGCATACAAAGAAGCAGAAAAATACAACTCACAGTAGGAAAAATAATCAATAAATGAGAACCCACCCCAAACTGCCACAGATGTTAGAATTAGCAGACAAGGACATTAAAATAATTTTTAACTGGCAGCTGTGTAAACTATAAAAGTGAAGTATATCTCCATGTCTGTTTAAAATGTGATTTGCCAACAAACATTGCAAATGTGTTTGCAAGGCTAAATGTCACGAAACATTGAAAGAGCAGAGCAAAACTTTTATTATCAGCATGAAAAGGCCCATTATTTTAGATATGTTTTGTAAAGTTTATATTATTAAGGAACAAAATTATTTTAGATTTTTGTACAGGGCATGTGATGGACACAAGGGCTTTAAAAATCAGGGGAGACTAGAGAGGATGTTCAGTCTATAGCTTACAAATAGAAATGGGTTCAGGGAAGGTAACATGGCTATCCAAGTCAGAAAAGAACTCTTGTGAACCCCTACAGGCTTTTTTACAACAATAAAAAACTTTAAATTTGACTTACTCATTTTAACAGTACGGTCACAGTGGGTCAATCAGATTCTAAAGAAATATGATTAAAAATAATAAAAAAGTAATTCTATGCAAGCTTGGATTATAAATTTCTGCTATCCTTTCAGTTTTTGAATCCAAAAGCAACCTAGAAAAGAGCTTAGCTCTTGCAGGTGAATGGATAAGGCAGAGTTACAGAACTTATTTGTGTACCCTCATTTTATAATTCTGTACAAAGAGAGGCATTTTTTACAGAGTCATTTTGTAGTTGTCCTATCTCTAGAGGATTTATAGAAACATACCAATTAGCATTTTTTGGTGAGACTGGATATTTAAATTCATGACTAGGATAGATTAATATTTTCTTCTGACTAGTGATTTTTTCTCCTCCACAATATAAACATAACTATAATGAGATATCTAAAATAGAGATTAACTAAGAGCATAAAGTTTATAGACATCTTAAAATTTCCCAATGAATTCTGACTTTTATCCTATTTATAGATATGATTTAATAACAAAATCTAACGGTACAACAAATATATATCATCACAAAAATAATTACACATGCTACTATACTTGATAGAGTGAAAGAGTGTTGATAAGAGGGTTCGCTGCCTTTACAAACATTGTTTTTTATTTATACAAGCTCCTCTCTCTCCTCTCCTTCTTTCATTTGTGTAAAATAATTCCAACGAGAAAGTCAAGATTAAACACAAATATTTCTGCCAAATTTTAGATCTTATTTTTATTGATAGTGTTACTTGGAGAGGCTGTCTGGGTCCTATAGCTTGATTTTTAGTGCTGATTCTGATTTGTTAAATTTAAGTACAATGACACATCATAGGTTAATATGAAGCAATAAAATGAAAGCCTACCTTGGAATTTTGTAATCTCTATTCATCTGTGGATCTGTTCTCAGGTGGTTCAGAACTTTTTATAAGAATTTATTATTTTTGCTTTTACTTTTGCAGCAATATAAAAGAATATTGAAACCATTCTAAATCCTCACAATAAGTGCTTTTTAAGTGAGTTCTGCCATATGATTTTAGGGTTATATTTGTGTTTGTCTTTCTTGTTGCATATTGGGGCTAAGGAACTACTAAAGGGATATTATCTAAGATTTAGTGTATTACCTCTCAAACTGGAATCTTCAGATACCTTGAACCTATTGAGATATTTTGGGAATCAGTGAGTTCTCAGTTGCTTTGCTTCACACACACACACACACACACACACATACATACACACACACACACACACACACACGCACACATTCTTGATCAGGAACTTTGTTTGGCTACTTTATAAAAGTGGATGTCAAAACACTATTAACTGTAGAACCCTGTTAAACATGTTGCTCATTCTCCTAATCTCTATGCATCCATTCAGGGGAGAAAAGCAAAATATAGCACATAATTAATGGGCAGGAATGCTGGCAAGAATCTTACAAAACACTGTTTTCAAAATGTTAAGTTTCCTGAAATGTAATTTGTTTTTATTAAAATGCATATGAGCTAAGTGAGACGATGATGGTATTTACCTGGATAAACAAAGTAAAAGCCATTTTGCCAAATAAAGAGGAATGACTCATATAAGATCTGAGTTCAAATTCCATGCTTATGTCACTTGGTTTGTGAACAATGTTAGCATTTCTCAACTGCAATGTTCATATCTTGAAATGCCTGCTTTAGAGCACTTCTTGATATGACTTGGACATCTTAGCTTAGAATAATACACTATGCCTTAAGATAAACAATCCAAATGCCTAAAATAGAAAAAAATACCATGACTTCATAGTGTCTACAAATATATGTAGTTTCACGGTGAATCTAAACATTAAATGAAGATGGGATATATATGCCAATTTTGCTCAGAATATCCTAATTTTGCACAAATCCTTGAAACTGATTGTTTTCTACCACCATAACCCCCAATTTCCTCTGGTATATGCAATTCTTTTGGGTGATAATTAGGAGCAAGACAGCTACTTGAGCAAAAGTCTGATAATGTTGTTCTGATTTCACACCAGTTGGCACAGATCATAAGGACACTGTATTTCCATGATTTACTACTCTCAGTTTCCTCAAGCATTGGTTTCAGTGGGTAGAGTTGGCTACACATGATGGCCATGCAGCTACATAATCAGTTATTTATGCTGACCTTGACTATTGTGAGAGAAAGAACAACAAATTGTGCCATACCAAGAGATATTTTTAGCATATAAGCTGAACCTAATCCCCTAACTCTTTTATAAATAATTCTATTAATACCCTCATATCCTCACTCTTTTTTGTGGACAATCTATCTCAGACTTCTCTCCAGAGCTTTCCCCATGGTACAGCTAGACTATCTCTAAATACTACTTATTTAATTTGTGTATAGTTTTTATTAGAATAATATTATGATACAGTGGGAATCCTATTGTCATGGCAATCAGGAGTGGCAGCATTACAT
Organism: Eulemur rufifrons; assembly: GCF_041146395.1. Taxonomy (NCBI): domain Eukaryota; kingdom Metazoa; phylum Chordata; class Mammalia; order Primates; family Lemuridae; genus Eulemur; species Eulemur rufifrons. The sequence continues at coordinate 97,764,828 of NC_090989.1, read as the reverse complement.
TATTTGAAATCTAAATAATTCTTACCAAAACGCTTGCTGTGTTCTTATCTCACCATGTTATAATAATGTGCAATCTCTGCGATGTCCTCATTGTTTCTTCACAAGGTTTCAGTAACCTCTAATATATTCTCATGATTTCTATCTTATTCTTTTGCTAAATAACATTGATTTTTTCCACATAATTATATAAATTCTCATTCTCAATATTGTGTATACATTCTATCTTTAACAGTGTCAACTGTATTAATTTTGAGTCAACAAGTTATAGCGAAAAATTCAGAATGACTTTGATCTAACTCATGTGCATTTCTATAGAAACAGCTGATGTCTTTTAGAAATGAGAAATAAAGTTGTTTAGATGACATATTAGATTTCAGGTTGATATAATCTGCATTTGCAGTATAGGTTATGTAAATAGTATGTGTAGATAAATTGGGGCACCAGAGTGATTTAGCATACTTCACCATAGTTACAAAGATTGCAGACACCTTAAGATATAGATCATATTATGTGTCTATTTGAGCCCTAAGCATAATATTGCTTCAGTATCAATGCTATGATGAATAGAACCATTTTCATTCACTTATTATTTTTTTTATTTCTTAAATCCCTGCTACGTCAGGGCCAAAGAAAAATGATGAGAATTCAAAGGTGAACAAGACAGATGTCCTACTCTTCAACAATATAGGTTTAGTTGACAATATAACTATTTATTTCCTTAATTATTAAAATAAATTATTATTTTTTTATTCTACTGGTTAAAAATCAATATTTATCATAGAACTCAAGTATTTTTCCTGAGTTTTCCTTGTTTCAGAGACAAGAAAATACTTTACTATACTGCTCTTTTATGACTTAGAAGCCCTTGAAAGAAGGAGACAAGGAGCCTAATCATGCTGGCATCTGGCACGGAATCTTCAGGGACAGACAGGAAAAACTCTATCATGAAAAATGTCATAAAGTGTATCTTATATACATTATTAGACTGTGAGCACATATTGACAAGGAAACCCCATGTTGATGTTAAATATATTAGTAAACACTTTTCAAAATGTTCCTCATACAAAGAATCAGCTACTCCTTATCTTTAGAGTAATGACCATATCAAAACCTCATGGTCCCTCCCCTCAAAGCCATATATGTATCTTACTTCTCAGACTGCTGTTTCAGTCTTCACATAATATATTTAATAAGGCATGCTAGGAGAGGTTAAAATAAAAAACAAAAACATTTTAAGTCAGAAGCCAGAATTTTCTTCATTTATGAAATATAGAAATTATAAATGGAAAAGGGTCTGTTAGCTGTTCTAACATATCTTGTTTCTGACAGGAAAATGCTGCCCTTGGTTATCCTTACCTTAAATTGAACCACTTGCAAAATATATTGTTATTGAAAAAACATTATCCCTATGATTATTAAGATTTTCTTAAAATGAGATTTGGTCTTTAGAATAAAATTGTATTACATTTCATCCTTACTAAGCAATTTATTTCTGGATGTGCATTTGAATTGCCACTTTGAGGGGAAGCCATATTTTAATATGGTTAGAAAAAACTTACGGTTCTATCACGTGGCTAATGCTACCTTTTGTAAAGGCTTAACTAGAAGTTTTGATTAAAAGTATATTTAAACTCCTTTGTGGTTGGTTCTTTATAAATTTAAGGGTAAAAAAGTGATTGAAGGATTGTTTAGCTTGTTTGTTTTTTATTCTTCTACTCCTCTTTCCCGCATCATTTCCACAGGCTCTGTATTGCTGGTGCCATTCAGTGACATCTTGAATTATCATTTATCTTAGGAACTCTTGGTCTTCTTTTGTGAGTGGGCTATGAAGAGTTAGATGTGTACATGACATTTTTATGGAACTCTTTGACCCTTGCAACTTCTTTGACAAAAGCATTTTGATGCCAGGAGCTTTTTGACATGCCACCTTGATGTGCAATTTTGACTCAGGGATGTTTTTGACATGGCTTAGAAAAGAAACTATTGAGGTTCAGCTTTTATTATTATCAGCCTCACCCTATTAGTGAGGTGACCTATCCCTACAAGGAGAATAAGAGATGAGGTGGGCTCTGTGCAGAGAGCAGGTGTTAGGGCCGGAGTGAAGTTCCGGCACAGGTTTAGAGAAACTGGGGATGAGGACCAATCCAAGTCAAATTTTGTGTATCTAAGAGTCAATACTTAACCCCCTTTCATTCATCACAATATTCATCAATTGTTAAAATAAGCACATGGTCATTCTCTCGGGACTCATCTGTATCTGTCTACAATTGCTATACTTCAATATCTCTGAATTTTTTTTCTCACAAACTATATTCCCCACGGAAAAGTAGTATTTAAAACACATCGAGATGACTTATTATGATTGTAAATGGTCTGGGAAACCCAGTTTTTAGTTTCATTTCTAACATCTCTCAGTGTACTAAATACATATAATATTATGAAACTTTTTTAAACTGAAAATTTGAGAGACAGACCTGATATCCCCTTAGAGACTAACATATATCAAGTGCTAACATATATCTTTATTTTGTCTTATTATAGAGGTCACATCAAATTGTAGAAATTTGGAAGTAAAGTATAAAATAGAAGCCCTTGGTAATTAAGGTCTGGGCTAGAGATGTCTATAGCAAATAATTTTTAGTAACAAGAATTAAGATCTAAATCTAATGTTTTAATAAGCTTATTTTTCATGCTATATTAAAATGACTAAAAATGGCTGTCAAAATATTGTTTCAAAATAGTCAAGTAAAAAATGATTGCTTATAAAGAATTGGTCATTTAAAGAGATAATTACTGTTGAATTTTTTCACCTTTCTCATTTTTCCTACGTAAGCTTTATTAAATCTCATATCTATGTTCTCATTGAGTATGAAAGCTAGATGGATGGTCTTTGTATCAGTGGCATCATGGTTCAGAAGATGGATTGCAAATGCCACGTGGTAAGTGCAAATGTTACCGAATCAGTCCCCATAGCAAAACCTACCACATTACTTGACTAGATCCTTGAGAATTGAACTGGAGGAAGCAGGCCATCTTTTTAAATAACTGTCAGACTTCATTGCTTGTATCTGGCTGTGGAAGAGAGGTGAAATAGGAAGTAGTTGAAAAGATTTTTTGAAAAGGGATGTAGGTTACATAAAATTTAATAAATCCTTATTCCCCTGAGACAAGCCTGAGGCATTGCCTACTCCCAGGACTCTGGTGTACACCATGCCATCAGTAAAGTCTACCTAGGATGTGAAAGCAAGAATATTCTCTTCCTCTCTGGCTCCCTTTTTACAAAAGGAAAGCTATAAATACTGAAGGAATTTGTGTTTGAGAGTGGGCCATGGTGGGAAGTCCTTGATGATAGGAATTATTTTTTATTTTTTAAAAAGAGTTGCTGAATAAATTAGTGACTCTACATGTCACCTGGGTACTCCTTGATTAAGAGCAGTAGAATCCAAAGTTATCATGTCTTCCTTTGGGCTATCTAACCTCTTCATGACTTTCCTTTTTCTTATTATTTTATTAGATTTTACTTTTTTCTTATTAGCCAAAAGTTTTAATACCTTTGCATCCTAGTATATTTCACTCTGGCAAGATTGTCACTGGACACATAAAAAACACTCACCTGCACACAATTTACAGTCACTCAGATCCTCTCCTGTTTCACTCTGGGGATTTGGCTCACAAGATATTGAAATACAGACTATAAAAGCAAGATGGCTAATTTGCTGACAGCTTGTTTTGTTTGGAAATAATTGTCTATAGGTGGGATATAAATTATTATTATACAAATAAATGAAGAAGTCCTAAAATAGGGAGAATGCAAGTTTCTAGTATATGATGTGTTGTCCTTTAGATGGCCTGAAATACTGATTTAGGCATCAAAATTTTATTCAGTTCTGACATAAATACAATATATAAAAAGAGATAAAGCTAATCTGGGCTGGCAAATGTCTTGATAAAAACAGTCTAGATATAAGAAACATGGTTATGTTATTGAATCACTAACTTTCCTTTTTAGTCTGATTCTCTGAAGGCTGTAGTGTATGTATTTACACTAGACAACACTAGACAACACTAGAGCACTCATGTTCAAATGTCTATTTTGTTTCCTCCCATGGGCATAAAGAAGTCAATGTAAAAGAGGGGCTGAGGGGAGATGCAGGCCAGGAAGAGTCCTTAGCTAAAGTCAGCCACTTTAGTATGTGGTTGGCAGTTAATAACCCGGTCAAGAGTAGAAGGCACTCCCCTGGGTAACTAAGAGTCATAGAACTCAGGGAATCATCTGGTCAGGGAAGAGATGGCACTTCCTTCCATCAGTTGAAAAAATATCAGCTTCGTCAGAAAGTGATCTTGCTAAAAGCTACTCCAAAGAGAAATCATGGTCCTTTCCTTTATTTATGGATGTAATCAAGGCTAGCTGTGTTTCTTAAAAATCATAAGATCACTCTCATCTTCATTTCAACTAATCAAAGACACATATTCAAGATTTTGTCCAAAACTGACATAATTATTACTCAACTACTTACAATTTTACAGTTACTAATTAGATAAGTTTATTTTAAAATATGGTAACTGTGGGGCTGAGGGGAAAAGTTCCCCTTTCCCTGGAAAGTTTGCTGAAAGATCAACTCACAATTAAGGCAGATTAATACGAGGAAGAAGTTTATTTATTATGCACATGGGGAGAATCACAGAGTGATTACCCAATATCCCAGTGGGATCCAGATATTTGTATACCCTTCTTTTAGAGGGGAGGAAGAGATGAGGAATATAGGTAATTCTGTTTAGGGGCAATAAACAGTTGCTAGAGAGGATGAATGAATGGGAGAAACAGATTGACTTGTAAATAATACTCTTTGTAAGTAAAATTAACTTTGAGAGACAGGTATTATATTTATTATAAAATGATTTGGGCCCGGTCTGGTTGCATTCTTGATTTTCTTTCCTGCAATGTAGTGAGATAACAGGAAAGGGAAGGGAAATCAATTATTCTTTTGATTGGTCTATCTGGTTATGCAGCTAGAGAGAATGCCCCTTTCAAGGGCCTGTTGATCTTTAAGGGCCTTTATTTCAAAATAATTTTTATACCACAAAGTCATATGTTGGGGTGAAATTTCCTGAGCTCCTTCATGACCATCTAAAGGGAATTTTATTATGTGGTTTATAGATAAAGTAATACAATCTGAAAAGAGATAGTTGAGAATTTTCACTGGTAACATGCTTTTCTTGCTATAGAGAAATCCTTTTATTTGTAGACTATTTTACAGTTGACAAATGCATGTTCTCTTACTTATATGCTTTTTAATTTTCACAACCATCCTGTGAGAGAGGCAAACTGCATCAGTTCTGGAAACAACTTGATCATCCAGTGGCTTTCACATGCTGTGCTTGAAATAGACATGATGAGATGCCCCTCTTCTCCCTACTCACTGAATAGTAATCCACGCAGTTTGTGAGAAGTCATGCCTGATTTCCTTTTAGTTGTGGCTAATGCTTGTCACAAAAAGAGTGGGAGAACTGGAAATGAGGATAAGCCTTCCTTGCCACTCTCATCTTGCCTCCAGGTAATGTTCCAAAGTCTTAGAGGTAGTGACCCTGGATTCAAAAGCCCAGCTAAGCTTTCTTATTGTTCTTAATTTTATTTTTTCTCTCTTCACTTTCTTTCTACGCTGCTCCCAGCTTAAGTACCCAACAAAGAGACTGTTGTGCGTCACTCTTTATGAGGATGACAAGAGAATTGAGCTGCCCTTGAATGCGTGCCTCAACATTTTTATGTGCTATAATTTGAATGCTCACTGTAAAAGCCACTCAAAATAGCTTTAGATGCCACAGGTTACTCATCTCTTCAATGCAATTGAAAAGGCTTACAATTTGGTTTCCAAAATATTTATCTCACATAAATATGGTTTATAATGCATGTCTCTTTTTTGTGCTTTAAGCCTTGTTTATTATTAATTGTTTAAATCCTAATAGGATTTTCATACTTACTAGTCTTACTAGTTAACATAAAAGAAATTAGAATATGACATCTGAGATTATAAGTTAAAACTAATATTTTTTTCTGTAAATATATTTTGTATTCTCTAACGTTTTACCTTATTTTTCAAATATAATATTGTTGTGTAAACCTTATTTCACATTTCATGAAATCCTAGCTTGTGTCTTAATTCTTTTTAGATCTCCATAACCATGCTAATATATCTGACTGAACCATAATAAAGCAGTTATTTCTACACCTAATTGAAAACTATAAAGTGCTTAAAACCAGAAAGTGAATGCTTGAAACCTCTGGTTGTCATGGAAGCCATGAAATTCTTTGGTACTTCAGAGTAAATATTGATCAAAAAGAAAAATACAAACTGTTCTCAAAATTTGGTGAACTTGTTGTCCCAGATATTTAAATGGCCCTATTAAAAATATCTATCTAAAAAAATTCCAAAAACAAATTAATGCAAGTGTGTTACTAAAATGAATAGATTTCTTTTCTATATATTAAACTTGTATATTAATATCCAGTAATATTATATTATTTTTTCATGATTGAAGAAGGGAAGGGCATTTGTATCAGATTATGTACATGAACCAAGTTGAGCATATTCCTATAATTTCTATTAATAGATTTCCAAAGTCAGAATACAATATTTAGAGCCAGCTCACTAATTTTCAGCTGTCACCTTTATGTATTTTCCTCCTACCAAAATATATATAAAAAGATGCAATAGCTATGCTCTTTGAAGAAGTACCATTATTACCTTCATTTCACATATGTAAGCACCAGGGTAACAGAGAATAAGACGGATATCTGAATTGCTTTTTAAATTTATATTTCTCTATGTAGACCCAAATAAATGACTGAGGCAAAAATCTTAATCAATGGAGGTTTATTAAGCCCAGATTTTGAGGATGCACCTCAGAAAAACACAAACCACAGACAAGTTATGGCTGTTTTACTGAAGAGTAAGCTGGTAACTTCAGCATTTTAAAGGCATACAGAGAGAAGAAAAAAGGCAAGAGAGGAAAGGGGATCTGATGAGGCAAAGTGGTTACATTCTTATGAGGCCCAAGAAATCTACATTTTAGGCCGGGCGCGGTGGCTCATGCCTGTAATCCTAGCACTATGGGAGGCCGAGGCAAGAGGATTGCTTGAGCCCAGGAGTTTGAGGTTGCTGTGAGCTAGGCTGATGCCATGGCACTCTAGCCTGGCCAACAGAGTAAGACTCTATCTAAAAAAAAAAAAAAAAAATCTACATTTTATATAAAATAAGGTAGTGAAAGAAGCATCGATTAGGTAGATGTCCCTGGGTAGGTGGAAGAATGTCTGATTCCCTCTTGTCTCCAGTTCTTCTACTTGTAAGATAAACTTGTAATTCATTATAGTGTGGAATTGGATAGGCTTTACTTTTAGGTGCTAGACACAGGTATAATTTGCATGTCCTTGCTCATGGGAGGTTAGCAAGGAATTTCCTTAATGAATGATCTGTGGAGCCAGTTTTTCACAGGTGCCTGAGGCTTTTGCCTCCTCTTTTGTGTAAGGATTTGGGGGTGGGTTGGGGGTTGGCCCTGAAAAACTTTGATTTTCTTTTTATATATATGTATATGTGTTTTAGAATTATTGAAATTGGGGCAAAGACTTCAGGTGGCAAGTTACTTTAATCTCTATACCTTTTTTCCTCCCTTACATTAAGCAAACTTATCAATGGAATATATTTTTTAGTAGCTGAATATGATTTTAAAGGAAATAAAAAAATAGAATATCGACTCAAAGCTATCAGAATCATTTGTGATATTGCCCCAATGCATTTCATTTCCATTTATACCCTAAAATGTAGTACCATTTTTCTTGTGTGAATGAAATAATCTAAAATAAATATTGATTTACCAATTTAAGATAATATGGAATGGAAAAACTTTTTTTAAACTATAAACCAAAAACTCTATACAGCCTTTGCTTGTTTTATACTTTCATAAATTTTAATTGCCACGTTTAATATCTTTCCAAAGTATTTATAATGGAAATGCTAACATAAAGCAAACTTCCATCCAGGTGAACATCTTTTCCCATTCAACTTCTACACTGTGAAAAAAGTACCAACTGCAGGCTTAAAACTGTCATTTTTCAATGCTTTTTATCACTTCTCATTTCCTCAGTATATTGTGTGGAGCTCAAATGGTTTAAAAATGAATGACAAGATCATCCTTAAGATAAAAAGACAGTAAAGGAAATCATGGAGCCTCAAGGAGATAGCTAGGAAAGCTATTCTCTAGGTAGGTGGAAGGTTTGGGGATGTCTACTGACTTATGAACCTAAGGCATTTTCTATAACCCACTGGTGAAGTCCTCTCTGTTTTTCCCTTTGGGCTTCCTTTTTGAGTCACCATTGACTTTTAGCACTGTGAAGTAAGAACTGAGGCAGTCATTTAAGAAGGATGGGAAAGGGAAGAGATCTTTCATTCATTCAGCAAGAGATATTTCCAGTTTAACCAAATTAAGTTTAAAATTTATTCTGTGATATAGGATGTTGTAAGCAATTGATTTAACACTAGCTGTCCCGATGCCATGAAAACTGGTTGGAAACAGTAATCTAGACCCTAAATTCTTCCTTCCTATATGCATCCAGCTTGCAGATTACTTTTGACCAACTTCTTCTCTTGGAGGTCCAAGATGGTTTTAGCACCAAAACATTTGCTAGCAAAGTTTTGTTCTGAATACTCAGACTGAGACTTTCAATTTTTAGCACCTGTAATTGCAGCTACCTATTCTGCAATATCTCACGTATTTGTATTACTAGTATCTTCCATAGTGTTTTATGTTTTTCCTCTGGTGACCTATGTGACAGTTAATGATCTCCTTGCCTTTAGTTCTTCCATCAAGTGCTGCCAGAGAAATATGCTTATCACATAGCTGCTCATATCTCCCTCCTGTACAAAATCCTTGGCAGAATAATACATAGTAATACCTAATAAATATTTGTTCAAAGACTAAGTATCTCCCCAAGGCTTGAAGCAGAGATTCTTAACTTTGGGAGATGGAGAGAAGTGCTTCATCCCCAAGGGAAGAAATCAGAGGGAGGAGTTGGCTGTATAAAATATTAAAAAAGCATGTTCAATAGATCGATTATTTTCCTAATGCAAACTACTAAAAAAAAAAAAATCCCTCTTTCCTTGTGGGGGTATGTAGAAATGCGCTAAAAAATAGAGGGAAACAGTTTTTAAAAGATTGAGAAATACTGACTTTAGAGTTAAAAATTCTAAATCTTTTTTTTTTTTTGCTTGGCATCCAAAGCTTTCAATGTGGCCACTGTAAGCCATCCAGGCCAGGCTCACCTCTATGCATTCCACCTATGGATACTGTCTCTTCCTCCCCTCATAACCTGAAGCACTATGAAAAAGTCACACTTTCTGAAACATAAAATGCCTCTAACGCTTCTGTTATGAAGCCTTTCCTGTCCCTTTAAAAGCACTGTCTCCTAGTGTCTCCACTTAGCATGATCAAAAATAATCAACTCAATTATTTCCAGAGTATATTTGGCTTAATATTGATTAAACTAGTACCAAAGATCATAATATTAGCTGTGATATTAATTTAAACATTTTAGTAGCCTTTAACCCTATGCAACAAATAAGATGTTGGTGTTTTAAAAGAAGTAGAGTGACTTTAAATAGTTTGGACTTCCCATGCCAAATGCATCTAGTCCTATTCACTTTGAATATTGTTTACATGAGATATCTAGAGAAAATAGATATCTGATTAACAGAATATCCTAAAATATTCACAAATTTTCTCAGCCAGTTGTTTCAGAAATTGACAATTGTTATAAGTGAAATTCGACTTAGTACTATTAGGTGTTTTGAAAATGACAAATGGAATTTTAATTTAATATTCTAATTTAAAAGTGAATATATTTTTGCTTATGAAAATATATTTGAGATAAAATTTTAATAAGTCCCACACCTTTACCTCACTTTTGGGAAATGTAATATGTGTTGCATATATTTGCTGATATATCACATCTGATTGAATATTATTTGACCCTTCACTCCTCTTAATTTGTCAAATAATATCTTTCTTGGAAGATTGCTCTGACAGAGGAGTAAAAAGAGCTTTGTAAGTATTCTTGAAAATAGTTGAAGGGTCAGCTTTTGCTCTGGTTAAAATTATGATTTTCTTGAGTATAAAATTTGTCCTTACTAAGAGAGAAATCACTTTATTTTGCAAACGTCAGTTTAATCACCAAATATAATACCCTGACTTATGATTGCTTAAAAACCTATTCAAATATATATGCAGAATAAATAAAATTTAAAAATTATAGAAAAATAACCCTAAGTGTGTTTGTGTGTCAGTTTGTGTATATTCAAACCTAACTAAATTTATAAACAATGCAGTTTATAAATATTAATAATAATAAGTATTTGGGAAGAGGAAATATTCAGTATTTATGTAACCAAATGTTTTATCATATGACTTATGCCTTTTGGGTTTTTCTTAGATAAACCTTCTACTCTATAATTATAAGCACATTTACTGATGTTCTTCTGGTACAATGTGATTTTTTTATTTCTGATGTATCTGTATTTTATTTTTGTGGATGTCCATGAAGTTATTGAATGAACCTTTTCTATTTATTTGTGTATTTATTTGTAAAATGCATGTCAGCCTCAAACTACTGATGGTACAAGTCCTTTTGTTCCCACTGAATTGAACTAGATTTTAAATATTTGGATCTGATTTTAGACTTTTTATTCTGTCAGAAGAAAAAGAGGAAAATAGTTTTTTAAAAAGCAGTTAAATCATCTATATTATAAAAGAGCTTAATTTTATAAAATAAAGTGTTCTTATTAACTAAAAAAATGTGCAGCCAAATACAAACCTAGACAAATGACATGAATAGGAAGTTTTTGCAAAAAATTATAATCATTCATTATGCATAAACATGAAACAAAATTTCTCTTCACTTATAATTCAATAAAAACAAGTGAAAACAAGAGCAAGTTAATTGTTTTTTCTTCTCGTTAGAAAAGATCAATAAGTTTGGTAACATCCAGTTTTGGCAAAGGTGTACAAAAACAAGCTTAAGTATACTTGTTGCTGAAGAAGAGCAGATTCTTGGAAAGCAATTTGATAATATCTGTTACTTAATTGGCTATATATGTCACAGTAATTGCAGTTTATAAATTTATCTTAAGATGTATCTGCACTCCAGAGAATGCAAATTAATCTATGGTGCCAGAAAACAAATCCCTCCTTGCCTAGGGAAGAGGGTGGGGTAGGAGGGTAGCATTGCAAAGGGATGACTTTTGAGACTAACATAAATGTTCATTGTCTCGAATGTGGTGATGGTTTGCAGGATATGAAAACATAGAAAAATGTATACTATCTGTACAATTCATTACATGTCAATTATACTTTAATAAATCTGTTAATAAAGAGAGAAATATACCTACAAATGTAAAAAAAATTGTCAAAGAATGTCTCTTGCTTTATCATTTGAAAAAGCAACATTGTGTAAGCAATCCCCTGCATGCATTGTATCTGAAATAAAAACAATGTCAACTAGAAAATAACCACAAACTACTCTTGATCTAGAAGTTATTAAAAATAAAACAGACTAAACAGAACTTATGTACAGAAGAAAAAGACTGGAAGCATATGGATGGAAAATTTTTAGACAAGTTTTTTCTTTTTTGAAATATGTATTTTTTCTAATATTTTTATTTTAAAAATAAAGAAGAAAAAGTAAGCATTTTAACTGATAAATTAGAAGTGAATGCTATGGAACACTATTCACAGAGTAAATCATACAAAATAATTTGTTTTGTTATCACAGTGTAACTAAACTTTACATTAAAGTTACGTGATGCTATTATCCTAATGAGAAAGCATTTCCATTTAAGCAAGTTATATAGTAAGGGGTTGATTCCATATTTTCAGGAAAAAAATGATAGCTGAGTTCACGTCAGTAGTCTGTGGTTTCAATGTCAGTGCAGTTTTAAAGCCTGTCCAGTGCTATTGGTGTCTGTCCCACATGTGCATCACCCACTAGCCAGTATGAGCCTGGAGGGTTTTCTGTTACTTCAGTTCTCAAAGTCTTTATTTAGTTTGCTGACTAGGATCAGATTCATGCATGTGCAGCTCTGGGAAAGGAGCCCAGGATTTTTATATATAACTTTATGGGTTTGCTTTCTTGAGCCTTCTTTACAATTTCTATAGTACTTTCTGGTTCCCTTGGGCTTCCCTTTTTGGTCCTTTGTCCAGAAAGCTAGGGCATTTGTTACTTTAGCACATCCTTCTGTGGCTGTGCCCACATCTGAGGCCAAAACAAAATAACAAGCAAAAATTGCAAAGGTAATTCAGCCCACACTTTTGGGACCTAAGCACCACCAACTAGACAGGAAAATTTTGCTCCCTAAAAAGTTTGATTCCAGTGGGGTCCCATTGCCAGTGTTGCTGCCACAGCCACAGGATTGCTCAGACCCAGGACTAGAGGATCTCTGCTGGAATTCTCTGTTAGTAGCACAGTGCCCACTTCCAGGTTTTGGGCTCCTTTGACTTTAGGCTGGGGATACTGGAGAAAATAAAATGGTAGACTCACCACTGGTTCCTTAATGCTTCAATTGCCATTCTTCCCCAATCTACCGGCTACTATTTAATATTCAGAGTTCTCAAATAGCAACTGTATACATTTTTCTTAGGTTTTATAGTTGCATTCAGAAGGAAAGACATGGTGGAATGTACCCCAATACCTGGAACTAGAACCCAAACAAATACTCTTTATTTAATAAATTTTCTACAAGTTTTTTTTTTTCTGTTAACATCAGCATGAGTGTGTCCCTTAGCTGTTCCTTTGAGGAAAGTATATGACTGACGTCAATAATAATTAAGCTATTGTTATATTTTTACTTTATATAAGAATATGTACATATAAATATTACACTTCAAAATTAGCCTTATGAATATCCATTTTTCTCAATATTTCCCTTGGTTCACCTCAGCAGTGATCCAGGACTGGTTGTCTCTTTAAGTATGCTTGCATGTAGTTCATTAATCACAACGTGCAGTTCATATCAATGACATCAGCAAGCTTTATTTTAAATTTAAAAATTGGTTTTGCATTTTAAAAAGCTTTAGAACAGACAATATTTCTCTAGATGCCAGATAGCCTGTCATTTTCTTTACATAATTCAATTAAATGCACCTGTACTAAATATGAAAAATGAGTAAAGGGCTCTAAGGGTACAGGATGAATTAGCTGGGAAATCTTTAAATATGCACATAAATGTTGGAGTATTCCTGGGTAAGGGATCTGTTTTACTGATTACCATGCACATATCAATCTGTACAGTTTAGCCAGGTTTAGGCTATGCTTTGGGAGCAAGCTCAATGAATTTGGAGACTGTGAACCATTGGCCAGGGCCCGGGAGAGTTACAACATTTGAATAGTCTGGCTTAAAATTATTTTTTAATTTAAATTTAGTTTAAGGCCCAAATACTCACCTTTATACCTGTGTAACTAACAGATATTTTTTTCTTGAGTAACTGGGGCTAAGAGGATTTTGTCTTTTTTCTATTATTCAACACATACAGAGCCTGACCACTCCTGACCACATCTGCCACTACCTCCCTGGCCCAGGCTGATGCCATCTATTACCCTCTCTTTGCGATAACTTCCTAAATGATCTCCCTGATGCTGCTCTCTATCCCTACTGTTCAATATCCACAGCGGATGAAGTCATCTTTTTAGGATTTTTGTCAGATTATGCCACTCCTCTGTTTAAACTCTCTAATGAGATCTTTTCTCTACCAGAGGAAAAGCTAAACCCCAGGTCATTATATTGGCCCACAATGACATTTGTTGCACACAGTCTGTCTGTTGGAGGAAGTCAGGAAATTTCACCCTAAAATATAACTCTTCGGTCTTTTGAATTAAAGGCCCTTAGAGATTAACAGGTCCTTGGAAGAGGATTTCCCTCCATCTGCATAACCAGATGGGCCTATAAAAAGATCAATTGACTTCCTTTCCTCTCCTTGTTATCTCACTATGTCCTAGGAAAGAAAATCAAGAATGTGACCGGACTTGGCCCAAGTCATTTTATACATAGTTTCTGTCTTTCATGTTAATTTACAAGTCAATCTGTTTCCCCCCATACATTCATTCTCTCAAACATCTATTCATCCTCCAGAGCAACCATTTATTGTCTGTAAACAGAATTACCTACACTCCTCATCTTCCCCTCCGCTCTAAAAAACAGATGTAAAAATATCTGGATCCCACTGGAATATTGGGAATCACTCTGCGATTCTCTCTGTGTACATGGTAAATAAACTTCTTCCTCTTATTAATCTGCCTTAATTCTGAGTTGATCTTTCAGGAAACTTTCTGGGGAAAGGGGAAGTTTTCCCTCACCCCCACACTCTAATCAGATCATATTTTTTCTATCTTCCCTGATTCAGCCATTTTGTCCTCTCTGCACTTGTCTGAACATGCTAGACCCACTTCTGTCTCAGGACCTTTGTATTAGCTTCTCCCTGTTTGGAATTCTCTTGTCCTCACACATAGGTGGTTCATCTCCTCACCTCCTTCAACTGGGAGCTCAAAGGTCGTCTTTCAGTGAGGTCTTCTCTGCCCATCCTATTTATAATTGCAACTTCCTATACCCTTGATCCTCATTATTCCACTTTCTTGCTTTATTTTTTTCTATAGTTCTTATAATTTTCTGACATACTATGTAATTTATTTTATTTATATATTAATGTATTATCTGTTGTTTCCCCTAGATGGCAAGCTATATGAAGGCACATAGTAATATCTGTTTAGTTCACTGCTATTATATCCCCAGAGCCCATAAATGTGCATAGCACTTAATAACATTTAATAAATATTTATGGAATTAATAGGTACATTCATGGTACTTGCTGTATTGAACAACTGGAGAGCATGGCATTGATTCTGATAGTTCTCCAATATTGACTGATAGATTTCTAATCAAGATGATTCAATAAAGATCTTCAAATAAAAGAAAGTGGAGTTTTGCCTCCCCTGGGCTTCCTTTACAATGTAAGGGAGTTTGATTATAATTATACTGAGTTGTTTCAAAGCCACTAGAGTCCATCTCTGGAATATTTCTCATACTTATCTTTGTCTTTCCAGTCTTATGGCAATTGCCCTAGATTCTAGCCTCGTTAACTTTTAGCTTCATTATTACAGTAACTTTGTAACTAGCCTTCCAATCTCTCTTATCCCCCCAGCCTATCATATACATTGCTTTTTAAGTAATCTTCATAAGAGATGGCTCAAATTTTGTCATCCCCTTGCTGATGATATTTCAGGCATTCAGGGCCCTTCATTATCTATTATTTTTTCCTTAAGTACTAGAAATGATTCCCCACTAAATATCTTTTCTTCTCTGCAATTGTAATGTTTTGATTCCCTGAACTTGCCTGGTATTTTTAATCTTCCAACCTTTTGTTCAATGCTATTCCCGTATTTCTCAGTTTGCAATACCACCCAAGTAGGGTTTAATCATAAGTGTGGATATGAAATTGAAAACTGTGTTCATGTCATTCTGTGGGGGCATCACATCTACAGCTGCCTTCCTGTCGCTCACGGATTGTCTAGCAGAAGTGATTAAAAAATTCGTCTCATTCCGTTCAAGCTGTCCACTCCATCTTTTGAGCTCCAGGGCATACCTCCCATCCACATTCCACTAGGAGATGGGAGAATGAGGGATAGGGATTACCCGTATACAGAGGGGGACCTTCTCCATTCACCAGTATTTGACATTAGTGATTCATTGGTGCTAATCCAACCCAGCTCAAGATTTCCTCCTAGCCAGGATCCTGGAAAAACCCATCCTTATTACACACATATGCGTGTTTCAAAAGCTTATAAACTTCGTGACCGCCTTTGCTTGGGTTTGTAAGTGGTCTTTAATAAATTTACTGAGGAAGCTCAAGGAATAAATAGAAAAATACCATAAAATAAAAGTTCCTATTGAGAAGATATTTTAAAAACATGTTTAGCATATAGGATGGGCAATTGACTCCATCTGAGAGATCGTGAAAAGGCTTTTATGTAGGGTTTTACTTCCTTCTTTCTTTTCTTCTTTCTTTCCTCATAACTCTCTGCCTCACCCCCCCTTCTGTGTGTGTGTGTGTGTGTGTGTGTGTGTCTTAGTAGATGTATAAAGTGCAAACACATAAAATGACACGAAGTTAAAATGGAGGTTGTGATTTTATTGGAAGACATGAAATTAGGATTAAATTATTCATTGTTATAAAATGATTGGGAATTTGGAAAGAACTTGCAAATTGATCATTTGTGGAATAAAATAGCCTATGTCAGGCATATATGGTCAAATATATATAGCTTAATTATTGGCCATGCTGTAAGTGGCAGGAAAATCCTGCAACAGGCTGCATGGTTAACAAGAATGACACAGAGTTAAAATGATGAATGAAGTAAGGGAAAAAAGAAAGTGAGATAATGTGTGGTATGTGGAAAAAAATCTCCAGATTTAAGTTTCTACTGGGTCTGTGTTTTTTTCTCTACGTAAAATAGGAATTAGAGTTCCAAGGCTGCAGCCTGGCTCACAGAGCTGTTGTCAAGACAAAATGAGATAATATTTATGAAAGTATTTTTAAAAACTTATACATGTTCTACAGATTAAAGTATTAGTAACAACTTTTGAAAAGGCAGGGCACTTTCTGTGTCACAAGGTATTACAAGATAAAATAGTTATTATCAAAACTAAATTTAAGACCCTGTACAGTTATCCAGTTTTCAATTTGTTAAAAATTATTTCTAAGCTTAGAAGAATTAGTTGAAAATCCTTGAAAGGCTGAAGTGTCAGCCTTCTCCTTGAGCCATGTCTCCTAAATGGTGCTAATATTATCAGTGCCCCAGATCAATTGCCTGTAGTTAAGTAGAGAAAGTTTAGCATGACTGTGATACTTCATAATGGATTCCCAGGCATTATTAAGAAATGACATAATGTTAGCTTCTTTCAATGTATTATGTATTCTTGGCAGGTCTCTTGCCATTTCTGGTTTCAACACTTTTGCTCTCTTTGTTTCTTTGTTTTCTATTTATCTAGTTTATTGGAATAATAAAATAAAATCAAAGCAGCAGCTTATTTTTTTAAAAAAATTCTTTTATATTTTATTAATTTTAATTCCTTTTTCTCATTTCTTTCTTCCTACCTTTTTAATTCGTAAATTTGAGTATTTGTTTTCTTTAATATTTCTTCTTTAATGCTGTAGACATTTTTAAAGGTATATTTTGCTTTATTCTATAAGTTCTGATAAAATATTTTCTCCTTTTTATTGTTCTCTAGATAAAGTGTTATTTCAGTTTTTGGTTTATTCTTTGACACTGGCATATTTAGGATTATGATTTTTAATTTTCAAATGGTTAGAATGCTTACATTAACAGATTTTATTTCTAATTTTGGGGGGAAAATGTGGCTTTATTGTTTTTGAATTTTTAATAGTTATTTGGCCAGATATATAATCTTTTTTTAATTTGGTAAATTTTCATAGCACCTTAAAAATTTGTATTTTTTATTTGATAGATTTATTAAGTAGAGTTTGTTGATTTATATAATTCCTCTATGTCTTTGCTTATTTTTACCTGCTAGTTCTGTCAGATGTTGGAATTGTTATTAAAATGTTCTTATTGTTAAATACTTATCATATTTTACTTGCATTTATAATAGGGTTTGAATTAATTTTGGGGGCAAATATTATGATGATATTATTTCGATGTTTATGTATATTTTATTAATTATTTTGCCATTATTTCTCTTTTGCTATATTTTGTGTTTTTATCCATTTTTGTTTTATTTATTTTTTCTTTTTTTTGTCTTTTTTTTTTTAATATTACAACCCAATTCCACAAATGAAACATTTTTGTTTTATTTGGATAAGTATTTTCTCTCCTCCACAGCCTCTTTTTAGTTTTGTAAATTTATGTATTTGTTCTCTTGGTTCTGTCTGCAAAATCTTTTTCTTCATGAATTCTACTGCTCTGTTGCTTAATCTCTCTGCTCAGCACACAGGACGGGCAATTGACTCCACCTATAAATCAGGTCTCAACAATGGCCATCCTCTCCTTCAGTTCATCTCCAGAATACTTAATTCCAAAACAATGTCTTCAATTTTCAGAAAATATTTTTTATACTTTAATTGAACAAATGCTCTTGCTATTTTTTTGATCAAGCTATCAACTGCCTTTTCATATAGCTGCATTCCACTTGGAGCATCCTTTTATAGTTTTGTTGTCTGCTTACTTGTGTAAAATATACTTCTTCATAGGGTGTCATGTTCAGCTGCTGAGATAATGTATGGAGGAAGGATCTTGTAAGCAAAGGCAGAACCTGCATCTCTCCCTGTGGGCAAGCTGCTATAGACCTGAAAATTACCATTGCCTGTTAGTGTATCAGAGGAAAAGGCTATCGTCCTCTACCTCTCAAGATTCAGGGAGAATCTGCTGACTTTTTCCACTCTTTGCAGCTCTCCTGGAGCCAGATCACCACAGGACACTCATGGGGATTTAGTTGTTCTTCCACTCATGGTAAGATTGCAACTTATAATTAGTTTTGTGAATGAAAAAAAATCTAAGCCAAATTCCACTTCTTGTTCTGCTCCCCAAGTCTGCATTACAGCTATTGGGCTATGTCACTTGGATGAAGGGGCACCTACTTTTTCATCCAAAGAGCACCTTCTGTTTACCAAACTGTCTGCCCAGAGGAGAGGCTTTATTTCAAATCATCCATCCAAAGTAGGCATCTTTTCCTAGTTTTCCAAAGGCAATGTGTAGACGAATGGAGGCTCTTTTCTGGAGTCCACAAATCCCCTTATATAAAATTTTCTCTCTCTCTGTTTCCTCTGTCTCCCTGCTCCCCAGCCTCCCCAAACCCCACATTCTCACTCTCTCACCATTCCTTATCTCAGAATTCTCAATTGCAAGTCTCCTGGTTCAGGCTCCTTTTACTGTCTGGGACTGGGAGGAAAGTCATGGAAATCCTTTATTAGCTCTAGCTATCCTGAATCCTGGCAAAAAATCTCATTTGAACCCTGCACATGACCTCCTTGAGACTCCAGAGGCAGTTTAGCTCAAAAGTAACCAATTATAAAATTGAAGTTGACTGTGTATGGGCAATACAGCCTCATTTGGGAAGTTATTTTTCCAGAACCCTGTAAAATCTCTCTGGATTTTAAATTCTAGAAAACTGTCTAAGTATTGGATGTGTAAGAATATAAACTGAATAACATACATTGCATAAGTTCCAGCCCTACTTGACACATCTCTTCTACTTGCTTTTGTCCAGCTCCTCTGACCTCCTTTTAGTTCTTCCTCAAATATTCCATGCTTCTTGAAGACCTAAAGCTCTTCACTCATGCACTCTGTTTCTTATTAATTGCTACTCATACTGCAGATCTCAGACCAGGAGACACTTTCTAGATAGCCTTTCCTGAAGACCTCTGAGCATCTATCTCCTGTACTCAATTGCAAGCTCCAAAAGGGTGAGGTACCCTTTTTATTCTATTCCTCCATGTGTCTGCAACAACTAGCACAGTGCTTGAAAGTAGGAGCCAATGGTATTTGTTGTATGAATAAAACCAGGAGAAAATCCAGGTGTTGCATGAAAGTTTTCCTGAAAAATCATATATCTCAAGAATATGTGGGGATAAAACTTGATGATAAGCTGTCTTGTGGAAGAGTCTCATGCTAAATTTTCTCACATTAAGGGATGTCATCCTTCAACATTTTGCTGTGAAAAATTTCAAGTATACAGCCAAGTTAAAAGCATGTTATAGTGACCATCAACATTCATCATCTAGAGTCTACCACTTACATTTTGCTACATTATTTTATCACAGATCTGTCTGTCTATTCATTCCTATATCCATCCTTCAATTTATAATATTTAATAAATTATAAAGTAAATTGCAGACTTAAGTATATTTCCCCTTAAAAACTTCTACACATACATTATTAATTGTAGCTTAATACTTTTCACAGGATTTTTTTTACTCTTTTGAATTTAAAATTATAGACAATAAAATGCATAAATCTTAACTGTAAATTCACTGAACTTTTTATGAATGCATACACATGTGTAACAAAAATCCATATCAACGTATATACATTATCATCACCTCCTAGAGTTCCCGCATGCCCCCAGGAAGGACATTCGTAAAAGTAGAATAATAGTACAGACCATAATTCAAAAAGCTTTTGTAAAATTTAAATGAGAAATGATGCAAAATATAAATATATTAATATTACTAAGAACACTATTATCAGACAATATGATTTAATTTAATACAAATTTTCAAAAAATGAGAGAATATTTTCTCTATAATCTGTAATATGCTTTTTTTGTAGTGACTTCCTACTCCATAACCATCTGAGCTCCTATTATTTTTGAGGATTTCATCTTAATATAAAAAGAAATTTATCTTTTTGTACTCTTTCAACACAATGGACTCAGGCTGGTAGTCATACCTCCTTTTGAGGAGGCTTCTGGGTATAGTAGATAGAACATAAATTTTGGTACATAATCCATTTTATTCAGATGACTGATCTTAGTAAGTTACCTAACTCTTTGATATTTAATTTTATTATTTGTAAAATGCAGAAGATAATAATATCTATTTATAGAATTTGGGGAGGGTATTAGAAGTAAGTGTTGATTAATGACATAATATGCTATAAAATTCTTGAAATCTAGTTCTCTTTTTGCTTATCTTTGATTTCCTTAGATTTGGATGATTTATGTATTAAAAGATGATAGAACAAAACTAATTTATGCTTACGACAACATCAGGAGGAGGAAATTTAAGCTATTTTAAAGCTTTTTAATATAAGCACCAACACCTATATGCTTTCCCTACTGCCTTCTTAAAAGGAGGTGAGACTAAAAGCCTGATACATACGTGTGTGTGTGTGTGTGTGTATAGACAGAAAGACCAGAGAGATAAAGAGAGAGAGAGAGAGAGAGAACTTTCAGAATACCCTTAAATTATACCACGTAAGTAATTCTACATGTAACACTTCCAAATGTTCCTGAAATTAAGTATTTGAATCTCAAAAAAGTTTTTCAATTATTTCATAATGCTAATGTAGTAAAAAAATGAATGGCTGTAGATCAAGATGCCTCAGAAATAATTCTTGAGCCTGACTGTTCATGTCCATATCTCTGTCACTTGATTTATGATAGCAGGCACGTTACCACCCTTCTGTGCCTCAGTTTTTTCATATGTAAAGTAGAGACAATATTACCTGCTTCATTGGATTGTTGTATGGATTTAATCTGTTTGTGTACATAAAGTTGTTAGACACCTGTTATATAGTAAATCCTCAATAAGATGAGCTCTCATTATTGAAGATAGGCAGGCATAGGTTCAAATATCACTTTTATCCTGTGTGAGCTTGAATAAGCTGTAATAGTTATCCTCTCTGACTTTTAGTTAGCATATACGTAAAATGTAATTAATAAAACATGGAATAATAATATTCAGAGGGCTCTGTGTGTCATTCGTCAGTGCTCAATGATGTTCTTATTGCATTTTTTTCTAGGTTTCCAAACAAGGGAAAATATTTACTAGAAATTTTAAATTCTCCAACACACTGATGCCCACAGTGAATGTTTCATCAGCTGGCAAAACTAGAATTTTGGGTACCTCTGCCCCAGGCAAACCATAAACAATGGCCAGAGAGAATCAAATCAATGGATCTTTGGGTCACACTACATTCTGTGGATTAGCATTAGTTGTGCTACATCTTTGCAGAAAAATATCAGGGATTAGATGCATTACTACAAGTTTATTGTTTGTCAAGGTTTTGAGAGTGCTTTTTATTTCTCTTCTTATTTTGCACATAATAAATTGCTTTTGAGTTCATCTTACATAGCTGGTATGTTTTTAAAAGGTTGTATCTTGTATAATTATATTTAAAGTACTATATATTCTAGACCATAGAAATTCCTCTCATATTATTCCACATGTATTTAATTTCATTTGACAATTTTTGAAATACTTTGTAAAATTACTGTATTATTTTTTGCCACTAGTATTAAGCATACATTTTAAAAGCAAGATTTAAAAAAAAAGGAGAAAGAAAATGAAGAGCATTTTCAATGTTTTCTGTGCACATTTGCTCTGTGAAATCACTTGTAACAGACCCACACAACTAATTAGCAGATCTTTATTTTGGTAGGTTTCTGGCCAAATCAATGTAACAGGATATGGGAAGCCATACCAATTAACAGGCCTGAGCAAGCTTCTCATTTGACAAACATTTACTAAGCAATAAAATAGGAACTTGGAAGTTCTGAAACTCACTGATGGAAAAAAGAGAGAGTGGAGCTCTGTTGCTTATCTAGAATAAAGATGGAACTCAAGCTAACAAGATGAAAGTTGCAAAAAGTATTTTTTCTTTACAGGTTGAGCTGAATTTTAGTTTAGCAGGCAACTTTGAGAGATCATCTCGCCCCTCTTTCCCTTTCCAGTCTATATTAAAGGACAGCTGTCTGGCACACTGCCTGTTTTCTTTCTGAGAAGTAATCCTCCTTATTGGAAGGTTATGGTGGAATATGAGATTTTTGTTTAAAATTCTAAAGAAAATATTATATTTCAAGACCTGGTTTTGAACTTTTGCAAATTTCTAGTCACCATCTTTTACTAATTGCAAAGACTGATTATGTTTGTGCATCTTGCTGCTGTTTTCCCAGTAGATCTGTGTGTATTTGGTTCTAAAGCTCTTCCAGGCAACCCAATGAACAGGAAAGTAATTCACACCATTGATTTTCTGTGTATTTTCTAGGTACTTTCTTATGAACAAGTTCTTCCCATTTTGCTTTATCATTCAATAAAAAAGTTTCATGTTTCAGAAAAATCAATAATTAATAAAAATCATCAAGACCCATACTTCTTGAATATTAATATCAATATTTATAAGAAATTTTAATTACTCATCTACATCTTATTTTATTACAACTGGTTTACTTTTTTAAAACTTATCATAGCCTATTTAAACTGATAAGACAAAGTAGAAGTTCATAACCTGTGTTAAAAAATATTTTCTATCAAATAAAGGTGTATATCATTTTTGTAAAATTTAAAAATATAAATCAGTTTATTTTATATTTAAAAATTTTTATAGTCTCTAATGATCCTTGGAATTTCTGTAGAATCAGTTGTAGTGTCTCCTTTCTCAACTCTGAGTTTATTTGTGTGGGTCTTCTCTCTTTTTCTCTTAGTCTAGCTAAAAGTTTGTCAATTTTGCTATCTTTTCAAAAAGCCAACTTTTTGTTTCATTGATTATTTGTATTTTTTTTAGTTTCAATTTTATTTATTTCTTCTCAGATTTTTATTATTTCTTTTTTTCTACTAATTTAGGGTTTGGTTTGTTCTTTTTTTCCAATTCTCTGAGATGCATCATTAATTTGTTTATTTGAAGCTTTTCTACTTTTGTGATGTAGGCATTTATTGCTATGCACTTTCCTCTTAGTACTGCTTTTACTGTATACCAAATGTTTTGGTATGTTGTGTTTTCATTTTCATTTGTGCAGAAAAATTTTTTAATCTCCTTCTTAATCTCTTCATTGAGCCACTCGTCACTGAGGAGCATATTGTTTAATTTTCACATTTGTATAGTGTCCAATGTTCTCCTTCTTATTGATTTCTCATTTTATTCCATTGTTGTCAGAGAAAATATTTGGTATGATTTCAATTTTTTTTTTGAGTTTTTTAAGACTTGTTTTGTGGCTTAACATATGGTCTGTCCTTGAGAACGATCCATGAGCTGGCTAGAAGAACATGTATTCTGCAGCTTTTAGATGAAACATTCTGTAAATACCTATCAGTTATATAGTGCAGATTAAGTCCAACATTTCTTTGTTTATTGTCTATCTAGATGATCCATCCAGTGCTGAAAGTGGAGTGTTGAAGTCTCCAACAATTATTGTATTGGGGTCTATCTATCTATCTCTTTAGCTGTGATATTTTCTTTATATACCTGGGTGCTCCAGTGTTGGGTACATATATACTTAGAATTGTGATATCCTTTTGCTGAATTGACCTCTTTATAATTATATAGTGATTGTCTCTGTTTACAGTTTTTGTCTTGAAATCTATTTTATCTGATAGACGTATAGCTACTCCTGCTCTTTTTTAATTTCTCTTTACATGGCATATCTTTTTCTATACCTTTGTTTTTAGTCTTTGTGTGTCTTTATAGGTGAAGTGGATTTCTTTTAGACAATATATAGTTGGGTGTTGTATTTTTATCCATTCAGCCACTCTATGTCTTTTGGTTGGAGAGTTTCATCCATTCACATTCAATGTTATTGATAGGTCAGGACTTACCACTGCCATGTTGTTATTTCATTTCTGTTTTTTTGTGGTCCTCTCTTTCTTCTTTCCTTCCTTCCTGTCTTCCTTCACTTTGTCACAAGTGATTCTCTCTGGTAGTGTGTTTCTTTTTTTCCTTTTTTTATTTCAAAATATTAAGGTGGTACAAATGTTTTTGTTACTTTGTATAATGCTTAAGTCAGTGCTTACAGTGTGCCTTTCAATTTCTTGCTTTTTATTTTTTGTCTGCCTATCTTTGCAGGTTTTTTGATTTGAGGTTACCATGAGGCTTGAAAAATACATTTTATAACCAATTATTTTAAACATATGACAATTCTGCTTACAAACAAACTAGCAAAGAGAAATCTAACAGAAATTTAACACTTTAACTCTATCTCCCCACTATTTAACTCTTTGTTGTTCCATCTTTTTTTTATACTAACTATCTCTCAAAAAGTTGTATTTATTTTTGATAGATTTGTCTTTTAGTCTTCCTACTTAAGATATGAATAGTTTACACACCACAATTCCAGCAACAGAGTATTTTGTATTTGTGTACTTACTGTTACCAGTGGGTTGTATACTTTCAGATGATTTATTTTTGTTCACTAACATCTTTTTCTTTCAGATTGAAGAACTCCTTTTGGCTTTTCTTGTAGGATAGATCTGGTGTTGATGAAATCCCTCAGTTTTTGTTTGTCTAGAAAGTCTTTATTTCTCCTTCATGTTTGAAGGATAATTTTGTAGGATATACTATTCTGGAGTTAAGGATTTTTTTCTTTAGCACTTTGAATATGTCATGCCATTCTTTCCTGGCCTGTAAGCTTTCCACTGAGTATTCTGCTGCCAGGTATATTGGAGCTCCTTCATATGTTATTTTTTATTTTTATTTTTTCTTGTTTCCCTTAGGACTGTCTCTTTGTCTATGACCTTTGGGAGCTTGATTATTAAATGCCTTGAGGTAGTCTTGATTCTTATTAATTTTCATAATCTGTAACAATTATAATCTCTGTTTTTCAAGTTATTAAAGTAATATTAAGGGCACTAAATAAAGCCAATATTAATCAATGTAAGACTTTTTAACTGATTCAAAATTCATTTATTCATTCAAACATTTATTATTATGTACCATCCAATTTGATACAACTTAGTTAAAAACATATATTTATTGAACACAGACTCTAAGTTAGGCATTTTATTAAGCCTTGGGCATAGAAGTTGGCAAATAGATATGGCCATTGTACTCCTTGTACTATATAAGAAAATAATCAATAGTAATGACTTTGAGCCCTGAATTTAACATAATTATCTTTGTTTTTCTACTGAGTTAGTTTGTGTTGATTTGGTCTTTGAAAAGCCACCTATAATTTGTGAGGTATATTTTGTATGCAGGTTCATAAAGTTCAAAAGAAAGAGCATAATATTGTAATTAGCAACATTATTAGCAAAAACAACAAAAGACTATGAATGCCTTTTATACATTACAAAAAATTACCAGCTGGGATATTTTGATATTTAGACAGTCTTTAGATACCTTTCACATGCCACAGAGTATACTTTTAGGCTTCTTATTAAAAAGGTTTTATGCTTTTTATTGATTTTCCAGGTGCTAAACTGATCTAAATTCATTAATGTTAACATGACAGAAACTAGCTTGCTGAAAATCAAAGGAGTATTACATTTTGAAGACAGGAAATTCCCTTTATAGTGAATTAGGAATAGTCTCAGAGCAAAGGACTTCCAATTAAACTTTATTCTTTAGTAAAGAATATGTCTTCATTTACTTTGATAAGTTTATGGTAATCACTAAAACTGCAAGAAATTATGTATCCAGGATAGTGCTAGGAGTTTGCTCTCAAAAAGTTCAGAATTATGAATACATTTTCCAATGCTTAAAAAAAAAACCAAAAAAACCCTGTATCTTGTGGTACATAAATTGGAATTTTTTTCCACTTACCTTTCTGTTACTCTGTTTTCTACTTTACATTCTATATTAGGTACCCAACTCTAATATGCTTATTCATATGTTCACTAATATTAACTTAAAAATAAATTCTTTGTATATAGTAGGCATTAATAATGTCAGGAAGAAAAGGAGAAAGGAGGCAGAAAAGGAATACAAAAAGAAGGGAGTCCTAATATGTTTTTTTTGGTGGCGGGGATGTACTATTACATAAAATGAAAACGAAGACACAATAAAAGGCACAATAAGCTCACAGTAATCTAAAGGGTTATGCAAACCTTGGTGGTGAGTTTACCAGTCTGCTGCGGCCAGAATCACTAATGCTAGGTTGGACAGCTTGAAGGCAGCCCCTGAGCTATAAAGAAATTCTTCCTTACCAGAATTTTTACCATGGAGTAAATTTGGGTATTTAGTAGCCATTTTAATATAATAATGCTGTAAGTTTGCTCACAGAAGCTGACTTATCACTGGAAGAGCCATCTGTGGAGCCAGTCATTTTCATCCACATTAGAGACTAAGCATCAACTTCTGCATAATAGGTTATTGCATAATATATTTTTGGGTGAGGAGAAAAATTAGGGTAGAGGATTATATTAGGGAACACTAGAATTTTCCACTTTGATTTGTGCATTCAACTATTGTAGGAGGTGGTCAAAAATCATGCTCTGCCTCTCAGCTCTACCTTGAAGACAGTTAGCTTTTCATCGTTAATTAAGTTGGAGAATTTTTTATTTTAAAGGACAGTTTATGTCATACAGAACACTACCAAAAATATTATATTCTCATTGTTTATGTGCTATTTTGTACCGAAGTGTTAAATAATACCACTTAAAAACACAAGTGTCTGAGCAATGGCTTCAAATATTTTGAATAACAAATGAAAATAAGAATATTCAAGGAAATATTTTTGGGAAATGCATAACTTCCATCAACAGTGGCAGGCCATCTGAACTGGATTCCCATATATTTTCAAAAGTTATTAATGACAAAGGAATAGTAATTGCAAAAATAAACTATTAAAAAATTAAGGTTCTGAAAACATGCAATGTGATTATTTACTTCAACTTAACAAGTGAACAATCATCTATTGTGAACTTATTTTAATTCAGTTAAGTTATATACCATGAATTTGGCAATTTAAGCTACTAGTAATCACAACTACAGATTTGTAGGCCATTTTACTGAGAATGGATGAGATCTAGCACACACATGCACACAGTAAGTTGAGTAGTTTAAAAAGAGACATTTTAAAAGGTTAATATTATTGAAGCATTGCACAGAAGAGACAGAAAGGAAGGCAGAAAGTGAGGAGTTTATGCTCTAAGAAGCTTGTGCTGAGCTTGCAAGACCTTTGCGCAAAGTAAGCAAACGTTTTCCAATTGTAGTTAATTTGAAGAGTCTAAAATTTAAACAAAACTGGAGTTGAAGATGTATGCTTCTGCCAAGTTCTATTAAAAGACTTTAGGGTAGGGTTTAACCTAAAGTACTGGCATTATTGTTTTCATATGCAGGTAGTACGTATGCATAATAGCAGTATATAATAATCATCATCATAAAAATGGGACCTTGTATTGCATTTTACCTTACCTTTTTCAAAACTCCATCCAATACAACAGTCAAGTATTTAGCCACTCCAAGCCTTGGTCAATTTGACATGTGTATAAATTGGCAAAAATAATGCCTAAGACACTTTCCAATAGAGTTGTTGTAATCATTAAAGGACTTACTAAACATTTTTTCATTGCAAAGTTATTTGTAAATATAAGATAAAGTTATTTTTATATTTATTTTAATTTATATTTATTTTGTATTTGTATTTTTTTGCCATTTTACAAAAGATTCTTATTGTATATTTGGCTAAATGAGCCCATGGTCATTAAATAAATTAAAATCATGAATAAGCTTTTTACCTAATAGCTAGACTTCAAAAACTAATGAGAAGTGGCTGTGTGGGGTGGCTCATGCCTATAATCCTAGCACTTTGGGAAGCTGAGGTGGGGGGATTGCTCGAAGTCAGGAGTTCAAGACTAGACCGAACAAGAGCAAGACCCTATCTCTACAAAAAATAGAAAAATTAACCGGATGTGGTAGTGTGCACCTGCTTATAGTCCTAGGTACTCGAGAGGCTGATGTAGGAGGACCACTTAAGCCCAGGAGATTGAGGTTTCGGTGAGCTATGATGATGCTACTGCACTCTAGCTTGGGCAACAGAGTGAGACCCTGTTTCAGGAGAAAAAAAAATAAAACCTAGTACAAAATGTCCTTAAAACATGTCCCCTGCAACATATGGAAATTTGATGTATAAACTTTATTTTATCAAAAACTGCAATATATTATTTATTAAAGACCTCAAAACAGTAACTAGAAAATCTTCTAGATTTTAAAAAACTATTAAACATGGGAGAAAATCTGACTCATAACCTTTGTTTTGATAAGAATAATAATGTTCTTAAATAAAATGTTATTTTTCTCATTGAATAAAATTATATAATATTCATGGCATGCTGTGAATAATTATTGTACTTCCTGAGAAATAAACAGCAAACAAATTCTATGAATTATAGATGTATTAGTTTGCTAGGGCTGCTGTAACAAAGATGGGTGGTTTGAACAACAGAAATGTATTGCCTCACAGTCCCTAAGGCTAGAAGTCCAAACTAAGACGTTGGCAGCGTTGATTCCTTCTGAGGACTGTGAGTGGTTCTGTTCTATGACTGCTGCCTAGCTTCTGGTGGTTTGCTGGCAATCCTTGTCATTCCTAGACTTGAAGAAATATCACCCTGTTATTTGCCTTCCTCTTCAATGGTGTTTTCCTTTTGTGCATGTCTGTTTCCAAATTATCCCTTTTTATAAGGACATTAGTTATGTTAGATTAAAGATCACTCTAATGAATTCATTTTAACTTGATTAACTTTGTAAAGACCCTACCTTCAATTAAAGTCACACTCTGAGGTACTGGGGGTTAGAACTTCAACATACAAATTTCTGGGGGTGGGGAACACAATTCTGTAATAGCAGATCACCAAATTAAGCAGAATTATGATCCTATGAATTATAACCAATAAAATAATTTAAAAGAAATTGTCAAAGTTTATTTTATTAAATGCAAAAATTAATGGATTGAAAAGCATGAAAATGCTAAATATATTTTCTTTTTGTTATTTTTATTTCTGAAAATGATTACTATTTTATTTATTTAGAATATTTTTTATTATGTATTTCCTATAATGAAATCTTTTGGGTAGTCATGTTTATCAGTGGCAAAGAGAAACATTTTAACCCTAATAGAACTTACACTATGGCAGAAAATTTATTCTAATTTTGAAACTTGGAAGTTTTGCTTGAAATTAAAAAAATATGTATTATTTTTAATGGCTTTAAGATGCAGGAGATAATAGCCCATATTGTTTGAAACTATTACAAAGGGCTTTAGTACATCTACTACTCAAGGGAATTTTATTTAGTCAAATATCAAATAATGAAGAATTTACTATAATAATTTAGTTTTAGATTTGGTTCTTCTTTTACTTTTATATTTGTATGTCACATTTTTTTTGATTTGCAAATTGAGACTAGGAAAAATTATATGACTTCTTAGATTATAGTTGAAGCCATTAAATGATTTTGTTTTGTTGAAACTTGCTATCTGAACTGACTTTCAAGCATTTACTCTTAAACCTGAAGAACAAATATGGAATGTGTTTTTAATTCCCTAGTGAAGTCTTTATAATATCCATTACTGCCTTTATGGAGGCTTCAAAGATGTATTTCACCTCTCAGGCAATGATGGAACTCTTAATATTTCCTTCTATTGCTAAAGCTGAGGCGAGATGAGGTGTAGTAAGCTGGACTGCCTGGGGAAATAGCATCATAAAACATGGAGCCTCAACTCATGTTCTAGTTCGCGGTATTTTGAAAGACTCTATTATTATAGCACAACATAGTTGTACTTAACACAATATTGAAATTCATAGACACAAAAGCAAGAATGTAGGAAACAGTCAACTGGGGGATAGGGTTACTTTTCACTTTACATCTCAGCCTTACCCATACTTAAATATCATCTTTTTTTCTTTCTTAATCTTCACACAAATGTTTTGAATGACAGAACAATTAGAAAGAAATCAGATTGAAGTATCTATATCTGTCAGTGTAACTACACCGTGGCAGACATAAATTCCCTGATGATTTTGCTGTAGTGTATTATCTGAAAAGCAAGCTAAATCTTAACCTAGTTTTTTTTTTTTTTTCAATGTAGCAATGCAGTGGAAGAAATGCCTTCTTCATCCTGCTCTGAAAGTTGCATTTTTCCCTACTGTATGATAGATTTTTGATGGATAAAGTCTACTTCATGTTACAGAAAGTTTCTATTAAAAAACAATGTGGGATGGCTGACACAGGCAACTATATACTGCACAGTGGACTGTGTAAAATTGACTAGGAGTATCCAGATAATTTCAGAGGAAATGAAGACCAGTTCTACAGGACCATGAAAATACCAATGCTCTCCCTGGATCACTAGCCTTGGTCCAATTTCTAAAGGCAGTTGCTCTGTTGGCTGTTGTTGCTTTAATGATGCCAAAGTATATTTTTATCAGCTTACATAACATTCTCACAGCTCTGCATACTGAGTTAAGTAAAACATTTTTGTACAAATATACATAACTCTCAATTCGTTGGAACAAAAATTAAAGTCAGCATTCGCATATGAACTACATTAGTAGATATGAATTCAGAAACTTATAGCTTTGGGAAACAACATAATATGACCTTTGTTTGTGCCTTAATTAGCTGATTTGAATTTGTCATGGGTTTTAAGAGAAAAAATTATCTTCCTCATGTGCTACCAACATGTTCCTTTCCCACTTCTCATCATAATATAAATTAAGATTCGTTTGCTTTTATTATTACAAGGCCAAAGGTAGCATTTTTAAACATAACATAGATCTATGGATATGAATACTGTTCATCAGACATTTATGTGTACACAATGAACATTTTTGACCCTGCCAGTTGGAAGCCTACAGCTAAAGAGATTTTCCCAGTCATCCAATTAAGAAAGTAGCAACTGTTCATAATTATGCATATCTGATGCACCACCAACCCCTTTATTCTTTAGTTGAAAATATTTGTTATCTTAATGTCTTTCTGTTGCTCTGAATTGAATGAGCTCGTATGTTATAGCCTTGATCAATATTTCCTACCACTGTCCACAAAATGGCAAATAGAATTTTCAGACATTTTATTGTGCTGCAGAGGTATCAACAATCAGCTGCAGCAAGAACATTAGTGTTCAGTTAATTGGTACAGATGGCCACAGCACTGATTCTACCATTTCATTCAGCTGAGTTCTGGAGACTGAGACTGGAATGCAGATGTCAGACGAGAGACCTTGTTGGTGGTTGCTGGTATGGCTTTCAAATACCATTCTTTTTTCCTCCCCTCTCACTCCCACTTCCCTTCTCCCCTACCTATTCCCCCCTGCCTGCCACGTGTGTGTGTCTCATAAATCTTGCATGAATTTAAACAAATAATTTAAGGAATTTGCATGCTTAGAAAGATAGATATAGCTGATATATTCAGCAATGTTTTTAAAACATGCATTGATTTCAATATTCCTGTGCTATAGTTTTAGAATATTCTAGATAAAATAAAAATAAATCAAGTACTAACAACTTGAAAAACTGTCAATAATAGTTAAAGAACTCAAGTTACAAAAAGGATAGTCCTTAATTATAGGAACAGCATATAGTAACTTGGAGATTAGGAATATATATTTGAAAAGTAATAAAATATTTCAAAAAATTACTTAACATTTGGAGACCTTAATACAAAAAAAAAATGAGAAATGAACAATATATGACAGAATGTCACCTAGGAAAAGTGCTGAAAAAAAGAAGAGAAGAAATATCACTTTGGCCTAGAGTGAAATACAATGATTCAGTAGAAAGGAAAGTTATTGAATAAAAGATGGAGAACAGAGGGTGGGCTTTGCAGGAGCATGAATAAGATGACAAACCCGTTAGATTTGTGAGGATGACGAGCAGCACAACTTTTCAGGAGCTGGTAGTTAATGGCATAGGAGCTAAAATTGGAAAATTTGGTTAGTGATAGGTTTAAGAGTTTTGAAGTTCCCTCTCTTGGGACTTTTTTTCCCTTAATTCCTTAGTGATTCATTGAAGGTATGGAGAAAATGGAAACAGAGAGAGAGAGAGAGAGAGAGAGAGAATATGAGAGAGAGAGGGAGAGGGGTATGGGGCTCTAGAGAGAGACTATAAAAACTATGATGTATAATTATATTTCTTTTGTTTGGGAATGTTATTTGTTTGGTTCAATCATCTATATCATGGAGAGGCTGGCAAAATTTTTCTATAAAGGGCCATGCAGTAAATGTTTTAGGCTTTTCAGGCTATGATGGTCTCTGTCACAAATATTAAACTCTGTCATTATAACATGAAAACAGCCACAGGTAATGCAATAGAAAACAAATGGGTGTGGCTGTATTCAATAAAACTTATTGATGAACACTGAAATTTAAATTTAATAAAATTTCCATGTGTCACAAAATATTTTCTTATTTTTATTATTTCAGCCATTAAATAAATTTCAAAACCATTTTAAACTCATAGGCTATACAAAAACAGTCAGTGGGCTATAGTTTGCCCAATTTGAGCCACACAATGAAGTACTTCTTTTCATTATATCTTCCATGAAAACTGTACTTCTTCAAAAAATATAGTTCCTTATTTTGTAATAAACATGAAGAAAACTGATAAAATTAATTTCTCTGAAGCCTTCGATTTCATTTAAGAATTTTTTGGGCAATCTTGATATAATTAATTATTATTTTACTAAACTTCTGTATCTGTGCTGCTTATAGCCTATATGTAAACATACTTGCAATAGATGTATATTTTACTAAGGAAAAATTCATTTGGAGTAAGCCAGAAGTAATGTGGGCAACATCACATTTCACTCCTTCTTAGAACATATGTTTGCTTTCTATCAATACTGGCATAAATAATTGCAATAGAATAGATCATAATGCTTTAAAATAATGTACAATAAAAGAAAAACAACTCATACTAATGCTGCTAATATTTACAATGTAGTTATAATTAGGGAGTCACTTTTTGTTTCCTATGGTTCAATAGAGCAAATATCAAATGAGTCAAAAAACCCAAATAGCTTATGAATCCACTCACCCAACCACTGATGCAAAAAACTCAACTTCTACTAATATTATGGGATTATGCTGCCAGTGTTTTCAAAGCTCTGCTTATCCAGAATCACTTTCTTTGGCTCTTTGATGTCAACCTAGGTAGTGGAAAATATCTTAACCAAACTGCATCCACTGGGGTTCTTCCATTTGTTACTTATCTAAGTTTGATGATTTGCTTAAAACCAAGTTTCCTTTTCTTCAAATGTAAGATGGGGATGACACTGGTGATCACTCAATTGTCATTTTAACAATTAAATGAGATAATACTTGCAAAGTGCTAGTCATGGTATCTGGTATACGGCAAGCATCTAATAACTATTCCCTACTATTGTTTCAACTTCATTATTGCCAACACAAGTCTACGTAGATTTGTGTATCATTCAACTACTCCAGATGCTCCTGCTAATGTTTCTTCTCCCCTGGAATTGGAAATGGATTTTAGATTCCCAAATGGTTCAGAAGATTGCTGTTTTTATTAAGTAACAGTAAAAGTGTAGCCACTCTGTTCTCATGCTCTTATAACATGTAAAAATTTAAATGAAAAATATAGGGTCAAGAAAGCCAATGGTACAATGAGTACAGGACCCACCTGTACAGACCCTGGGGTCAAGTCATGGCTTTGCTGCTAGCTGTGTGACTCAATTTTCTTATTTTATAAATGGCAATGTTGACAATAACTCCCATGTCACAGGCATTTCTCTTCCTAGGGTAAAATGAAAGTGATAATTCATTAAGGTTTCATATCTGCTCATTGCTGGGTAGCTAAAGATTCATTTTAAACCTTTCCATTAAATGAGCTCCTACCTCTCCAGACCAGGTGAGTTTACTTTTCCCCTCATGCATTTGATTTTTTTAAAGGTAATTCTAGCAACTACTTCTTGCTTAGACAAAGAGATTTGTGTGACTACTAAAATGTTACAGAAATACATACATGGTCATATATGCATACAAACGTGTGTATAAACAAATGTTCATGCATACACATATGCACAAATATGTTGTCTCAGAGAAGATGATTCCCACATTAAAAAGGCTTCAGCAATCTCTCAGTACTCCACATTTACAGAGATTAGCATCAAGACTGCAGCTAAGAAACAGATTATAGAGGAGGTGCTAAATGATAAAGCATTATATTGATTCTTGTCTACTGTGACTCCAATCATTTTCTGGATAAGTTTATATTTTGTGCAGAGCTAGAAAGTTATTCTTCACAATGACTCTTGAGTGCTTATACACTGGCTAGATCAAATACGTGATTTAATTGTGCCTCTTTACTCCCAAGTAAGATGAAGTAGTCAAGTCAGTTGTTGACTGAGTTTTTCACAGCAGGAAAAGTCTGGAATTGGTAGTTGCCACCCACTTGCAACAATGATTTCCTAAATAGCAGGCAGGGAAAGAGGGGAAGATTTAAGGTAATTGAAGAATTAAGGTTATGTAAGGTGCTTTATTTGTCTTTTCATTCTGTCATTTTTCTAGGTGTACAGGCT
Source organism: Eulemur rufifrons (assembly GCF_041146395.1). Taxonomy (NCBI): domain Eukaryota; kingdom Metazoa; phylum Chordata; class Mammalia; order Primates; family Lemuridae; genus Eulemur; species Eulemur rufifrons. The sequence continues at coordinate 97,729,808 of NC_090989.1, read as the reverse complement.
ACACTCTTAACACATGTGTATTGTATTGATATGTATGTGGTAAGTAATTAAAATAGGTCTCCTGTGCTAATTTGTTGTAATGCAATGTTGTAGAACAGTGGGCATCCCTTCTGGATCTCCACCTTTAATTCCAAAACAGTACATGATCCTGGTTAAAGATCCTATAGTGTGAAAAATACCTGGAAACTCATATAGGCCATAGATGAGCAAGAGAAGAGAAGGAAAGATTCTCCTTGATCCTCCCATCTTCCTACAAAGAAGTATATTAGAGCTGGACTTTGCTGATTCTGCAGTGTGAGTCTGTATTCTCTTTCCTTCCTTTGCTGTGGTATATCAAAAAATGTCCTGCTAAAAATGTTCAAGTCAAATTCTCGGAGCCTGTGAACTTTTCTTGGAAAGAGGGCCTTGTGGATGTGATTATTTTAAAGATTTTGAGAAGAGATAATCTTGGATTATAGGGATGGACCTGAAATCCAGTGACATGTGTTCTTAGAGAAAAACAGAGGAAACAAGCTTTCCTCTCAAGTAGGTGGATGGAAGAGGAAGAGACATAGAAGAGGAGACGATGATGTGAAGACAGAGGCAGAGAATAGAGTGATGTGGCTACAAGCCAAGGAAGCCAAGGAATGCTGATAGCCACCAAAAGCTGGAAGAGGCATGAAAAGATTTTTCTCTCAAGCCCCTGGATGAATATATCCCTGGGGACACCTTGATTTCAGACTTCTGGCCTCCAGAACTGTGAGAGAATAAATTTATTTCATTTCAAGCTGTCCAGACTGTGGTCATTTGCTACAGCAGCAACAGGAATCAAATACACTCCCATCCCTTTCCACTCTGAAAGAACAAACATGAAAGCAAACTTTTGTGCATGGGGATAAGACTGTATACATTTAAAACCTTCTTAATGCTAAGCCAACTGTTTGGGTTTAATGGTTGTTTATAGCCATTGGCTGTGAAATTCTGATGCCCATAACTAGAGACTGTGCAATCAAGTCCTCCCTGACAGAGGATGCTGAACTTAGATACAGCCTTCCTCACTGTAAGGGACAGAGAAAGGGCTGTCCAGACATGAGGAGGGGATAATCATTGTATTAACCAGCCCTTCTTACATTGCTATTGCCTCTGAAAATACATTTATTAGTTAAAGCAAAAAGTTTAGGGTTGAGAGGATTAGTGCTCACCAGATAGGAGATCTGGTACTAGGAAAATCTGTGATTGAGAGGAGAAATTTTATCAGTGATATTTTGGTAAATGTACATCTTTCCTTCTGGAAACACCTATCATTACCTGAGGAGAGGCCAGCCCAGAGATATAAATAGTTAGAACCTGTGCTCTTCATTTGTCTTTTGGCTCTCAAATTCATTCCTGTCTCTTCCCTGATATTTTTATCACAAAATATTTTAATAACCAAGGACAGCACACTGTGTCTCCCAGGCAGGTTTCTGGCTAGTGCCAATGATCAATGGCAGGACATTGTAGTGTGAGAGAAATAGAAAAGTCAGGACATATTTCTCTGTCTCTGACCATGGATAGAATTCCTCAGAGTGGCTACATTTTGTCCCATCTCCTGTCAGACAACTCTGCTCTCCAATGTCACAGATCCCACCAATGATGATGTTTGAGTTTCTTGTCTTCCACAGCCTTTATGACTAGTCGCTCAAACTAAATCCCTCTATTGAGCTGACTGGACCTTGACTGATACAGGAAACGAAAGGAAAGAAGTCACCTTGGCTCACAATATGTTTGAACTTGAAGATAAATCAGTCGGTCCTGACTAATCACTTAAGTATTCCTGATTTAGACAATGACCAATATGGGAATGATAATTATATTTTCCAAATAAGTTTTAGTTCTCCATTTCAGTCTCCCAGAAGAGAGAGTAAGAATCAGAGATATTCAATGTTCTAGCCAGTCAATAAGGAGCATATCCTGTGCTCACATCTAACACTTCAGTCCCCCAACCTTATGGTCTTTCCTTAGTCCAACAGGAAGACATGCTGTCCTCCTTCTTAGCTTGAAGGAATAACAAGTTGATGGTATCTTGATATTTTAAATACAAGTGAGCTTCACAACAAGACCCTGTTTCTGATACGATAGAAACTTTTGTTCTTTGATAGTACACATTCAAAAGTGAAGCACTGAATTATTAATTGTTAAGATACTTATAAACTCAGTATTTTATATGAATTGGAAATCTTTGACCATTGAAATGAAATGATTCAAACAAAAAAGTATTCTAGAGTTTGGTATATCTTCAGATAAACAATAGCTTCACAATCTAGAAGAGATTCAAAAACATTTCACAATTTCAAGTTAATATTAAGGTAAATATTAAATTAGGAATATATATATTGATTATAGCTATTTCCATAAACATTTTCAATGAGGACCATATCACTCCCCTCAGGAGATTTTTTTTCATGTAAGAAATTATGCTTTGCTATATTCTTACACAGATACAGATCTTTTATTATTTAACACAACTTATATTTCATTTAATATATTTGGAGTTTCTGGGGCAATGCTAATTTTTGAAATATTTACATTATGTTTGCTATTTATACTCAAGTAACAAATATACATCTAATTATATATTATAAAACACAACTAAAAGATTATTTATTAATAGTTTTATTCAAATAAAAGACTGTTAGTTCCAAATATATTAAAATGAAAATAGTAAGATGTAACAGTAGCTATAAAAATTAATAGGCATGGATTTGAAATCTTAAAACAATGAATTTCTAGACAATTAAAATAGAGCAAGAATTTAAACATATAAAAAACCCAAGTGCTCACTTTCAGTGGCTTAATATTTTTATAACAAACATTAGAATCTCAACATTGTTTCCAACAAATAAAAACTTATTCAGGCATATAGAAATGTTTCAATATCTTAAAAATTCTTATTGTATACTGTCTTTTTTTTTTTTTTTGATACAGGGTCTCACCCTGTTACCTGGGCTCGAGTGCACTGGTATCATCATAGCTCACTGCAACCTCAAACTACTGGGCTCAAGCGATACTGTTGCCTCAGCCTCCAGAGCAGCTGAGATTACAGGCATGTGCCACCATGTCCAGCTAAGTTTCATTTTTATTTTTGTGGAGATGGGGTCTCGCTTGGCTCAGGCTGATCTTGAACTTCTGGCCTCAAGCAATCTACCCATCCTGGCCTCCCAAAGTGATTACCGGCATGAGGCACTGAGCCCGGCCTGTATACTCTCTTCTATTTTTAAAATTCCCATTATAGTGCCTTTAGCTTGAGGATTTTTAAGGAGTGAAAAAATGATTTTCTTTAGATATTCTACATTAATAGTATCTTAGATAAATTATAGTCTTTTATGAATAAGAAATGCAATTGTCCATTGGGCTATCTCTTTTAGAAACATTGGTTTAACTTTTAGAAAGTATTTTATGGTGATAATGTCATGGGTTTTATTTATACAATTTTTTGAGACTATTAAAAATTATGATATGCAAATATTTTATACAGATAAGTGGATGTGTTACTGGTTATGCAACATAACATAACTCTCTATGATTGAGACTTGTATGGGTGAATATATCTGAGAAATAGCAAGTGGAGTAATTCACAGTAAATATTTCTAGAACATCTTCTCACATGTTTTCAATCCACACAACTTTCGAGGCAGAAGTGGGAAAAAAAATTTACTCCAATCTTCCCACTCTAAAAATAACTGACCTCCAAAGAGATTTTTGTCTCAAAGTATAATAAAACAGCTGCTTCATAGGAGAATATGGAGAAGAAACAAAACACTGTGACCTACATCTTACTGTTTTGCTTTATATTTACTGCTAGCTTTCCAATAGATTATGGTTTTCTCATCTTGTTTGAAATTTTTGTAATCCTTGCAAAAAATCTAAGAGGCAGGTATTATTTCCATTTTACAGATTAGAAAACTGAAGCTCTTAGCATCATCTTTCTTTCTTGAGTCACAAACTGAAATACATGCTTTTTAATACAGGTAATCATAGCTATTATATGTTGAGTGCTTTCCATAAATCACACTCTACGTTAAATTTTTTATATAACACTTATTTAATCCTTCCAATAGTTAGATTTTAAAGTCAGCATTTTACAGTTGAAGAGACTGGGACTTTAGAGAGGGTAAGTTAAGTCTCACCTCTTACTAGTGGTAGAGAGAAGATTTGAAACGAGGTCCATCTGCCTTCAGAGAAGTCCTTCCTATACAAAAGCACTTAATGCTAGAACTGCATTCCATTAGGTTTATTTGTAAGCTTTCAAGTGTGTGGTCACATATCCATTCTGTGACTTTGAGAAAAGACAAATATTGTCAGCCGTGATATTAACTTCTTTATTTTTTTAATTTTGATTGTACTTCCAGGACTTGATACCTTACATGACTACAGACAGAAATATGAAAGTTGAACAACCTGGATCCAATTTAATAAATAATAATTTATAGTAAAGTAGTAGCAAATGTATTTTAAAAATCACTGTATATGTTTGATTTGGCAGAGTTCTATGGTAATGAGGGCCAGATCATTGGTTATAACCCCAATTGTTTCATGAATATGGACTGTATATCTAAATTTAATGTAGCTGTTTAGTAAATGCAAGCACTTGATCAAGAAGGTGAATGATTCAATACCATTCATCTTTGTGACTTGGAAAAAATTTAAAACAAAAGACCTATTGATGATGGGTTAATATTTTTATTTCTACATATGAAAATGGGCAGTTAATTTTAAATAAAAGCAATAAACACTCTCTATAACCCAAGTATAAAGTTACAAATACAAATGCATAGCAACATATTAACAGAGTGATAGCAAAGAAAGTGTCATAAATAGAGATTTACACCATTATCCACCCCAATACATATGGAAATAAACAAAAAGATGCAAAAAATAGTGGAGATAACACCATGTATTTTGAAACTAAGAAAGAGCTCAATGTGCATTGCAAATAAATGCACACAGAAATTTATGATTTATATAAAATTGAAAAGGAACTCTGAGAGAAGATGCAGAACTCTTGAAGTTATGGGCACATTGCAGCAAAGCAAGAAATGAGGTAGTTTGATGGTCCCACTAATTTTTGTCAGCACACAGTTATGAGAGTTGATCATGCTTCAAAAAAGCATCTTTGTGATTGTGAATGCTGCAATAACCCCTCAAGTGAACATGTCTTTTTGATAAAATTACTTTTTTCCTTTGAGTAAATACCCAGTAGTGGGATTGCTGGATCAAATGGTAGGTCTACTTTTAGTTCTCTGAGGAATCTCCATACTATTTTCCATAGAGGTTGCGCTAGCACAGCATAAAAGTGTTCCTATCTCTCTGCATCCATGCCAGCATCTATTGCTTTGGAACTTTTAGATAAAAACCATTCTCACCAGGGTTAGGTGATATCTCATTGTGGTTTTGATTTGCATTTCTCTGATAATTAAAGATGTTGAACAATTTTCGTATGTTTATTGGCTGTTTGTCTTCTTTTGAAAAGCTTCTGTTCATGTTTTTGCCCACTTTTTAATGGGGTTATTTGATTTTTTTCTTGGTGATTTGCTTGAGTCCTTCATAGATTATGGTTATTAGCCCTTTATTGGATGTATATTTTCTCCAATTCTGCAGGTTGTCTATTTGCTCTGTTGATCATTTCCTTGGATGTGGAGAAGCTTTTTAATTTAATCAAGTCCCATTTATTTATTTTTGTTGTTGCTGTGATTGTACTTGGGGTGTTCATAAATTCTTCATTTTCTATCCCCCATCCTCAGGGACATATGGAAATTTTACTTTCTTTACATCATAAGCAATAGTTGTAAGGTTTTTTAAATTTTTAGCAACTTTAATGATGTTTATTGGTACGTCATCAGTATTTGAATTTGTATCACCCCAATGACTGAAGATGTTGAACTCCACAGGCATAGAAACATAAGATTAGAGATTAATATGTAGATGTCTTTTGATGGACATTTTTAAGCCTACTAACATTTGTCTGTACTGTAGACCTCAAAGATTCATATCCATTCCACATGCAAAATACGTTCACCTTATCCCAACATCCGCAAAAATACCAACTCTTTACAGCATCAACTGTAGTCTACAATGTCATTTAAACATCATCAGTTCAAAATTTTCAACCCTGATTATCTAAATCATTTAAATCATGTATAGATGAGATTTGGTTATGATCTATCTTGGGGAAAATTTTCTTTCCATCTATGGACCTGTACAACTAGAAAACTAGTTACTTCCTCCCCATAGGTAATGGTGGGGTAGGCATAGAATAAAAATATAGACATTTCCATTTTCAAAGAAATAAAATGTAAAGAAGAAAGAGATCACTAGTTTAAAGCAATTTTGAAATACAGCAGAGAAAATATGTTTTCAAAGCTTGGGAATAATTCTCCGTGGATGTAAGTGCTACCTTCTGAGCCCATTGCTCTGCTCTCTGTGCTAACACCTTGGTCATCTGCCTCTGAACCCACAGCTCCATCCTCTGAGTCTATAGCTATGTCCTATGTCCTCAAGATATTCTTTTTCTTTTCTTTTCTTTTTTTTTTTTGGAGGGGTAGTACATGTTTTCAGATAAGTAGTTTTATCAACCTGTTTCCTACCTATGGAATTTTGAAAGTCTGATAGTCTTCATTCATTTTGTCCTGTCCTGTATCTTTAAGTCCAAGCTGGCAATGTTTCTGCTGATGTAACATTCACAAAACCCCTGTGAATCTCCTGTATATGTCATGAGAATTTATAACATTAGACAGAGGGTCCTCCACAGATATTTACTGAGTAACCCCATTTCTATTGCTGGCATTCCTTTGCTTACGGTTACATGATTCTAATCTTTGCTTCTGTCTTCATATTGTCTTCACCTTTCTGTGTATATAATGTCCCTCTGCCTTTGTCATGAAGATATTTATGATTGGAATTAGGACCTTTCTGGATAATCCATTGTAATTTCTCCATGTAAAGATTCTTCATTAAGATTAGTTAAGACCTAATATCTTTCAGTGGCCTTTTTTTTTTTTTTACTTTTTTTATAATTATTATTTCAGCATATTGTGGGGGTACGAAAGTTTAGGTTACGTATATTGCCCTTGCCCTTCCACCCCCCCGAGTCAGAGCTTCAAACGTGTCCATCCCCTAGACAGTGCGTATCGCACTCATTATGTATATACCCATCCCCTCTCCCACCCACATCTGCCCGACACCCTATCAATGTTATTCCTAAATGTGCTCTTAGGTGATGACCAGTGCAGCACAATTCACAATTGCAAAGATGTGGAAACAACCCAAGTGCCCATCAATACATGAGTGGATTAATAAAATGTGGTATATGTATACCATGGAGAACTGCTCAGCTATAAGAAACAATGGTGATATAGCACCTCTTGTATTTTCCTGGATAAAGCTGGAACCCATTCTACTAAGTGAAGTATCCCAAGAATGGAAAAATAAGCACCACATGTACTCACCATCAAATTGGTTTCAGTGGCCATTTTTTCCTCCTATTATAGATGACTTCATTTGTTGGAACCCAGCAACTGTAAGTGTGGGATTCTCATTTAATGAGATCAAGACTATTGCCGAAGAAATAAATTTGTTCTCAGAGATTTTGGAAAGTACATATTTAGCACTGTGCTAGTGTGACTAGCACTTAGTAAGTTCTCAAAAATTATAGTTCATTATTAATTGATGTTATATTATTTACTTATTATTGGGTATCTCTGAATAAAATTTACTATAAACCTCATTTAAATTATTTAATTTTTCAGATAGTTAAAATACATTTAGATAAAAACTTTTGTGAATATTTGAATATTGTTTTAATATTTATATAGTATTGCTGTATCAGAGTTTCCATTTTTATTTTTCTAGGCCGCTAAACTTTTTTTTTTTTTTTTGAGACAGAGTCTCACTCTGTTGCCCAGGCTAGAGTGAGTGCCGTGGCGTCAGCCTAGCTCACAGCAACCTCAAACTCCTGAGCTCAAGCGATCCTCCTGTCTCAGCCTCCCGAGTAGCTGGGACTACAGGCATGCGCCACCATGCCCGGCTAATTTTTTCTATATATATTTTTAGCTGTCCATATAATTTCTTTCTATTTTTAGTAGAGATGGGGTCTCGCTCTTGCTCAGGCTGGTCTCGAACTCCTGAGCTCAAACGATCCACCCACCTCGGCCTCCCAGAGTGCTAGGATTACAGGCGTGAGCCACCGTGCCCGGCCTAGGCCGCTAAACTTTACTTTCTAATATATCAACCATTGAAAGAACTTCAGAATAATGATCTTTAAAACTTAGCTAGTAGAATTTCAGATTTCCCTAAACTTCAAAGATTCTTTGAAAGACAGTGTGATAATTATGGTTATATTTAATTGTCAAAAATATGAGCAACTGCTTGTTAAAAAAGAAGGAAAACATCCTTTGAGAATTTCCACTAGTTTAAAATAAGATTGAGGTTTTTTTTTTTTTTAATTAACATTTGCTTTATACCAATGTGAAGAAAACCTTAAGATTTAGGTCCAGAACTCCCTAAAATCAGTTTAAAGTTATTTTTAATGCTTTTGATGTGTTCTTTTTTACTCTCTGTTATAACTGTGAACAGGCACAATATGTTAATCATATTTTTAAAAAATAGTCACTCCCACTTACCAATGAAGTGCTAAAAGGATTAAAAGGCTGCATATCTCAAGTATAATCATATTTATTTATTTAGCTCTTGCTTCTTGGAATAGTGGCTATAAATACTAATATAAAACCCATTCTTATTTTTTTACCATCAAAATAAGTTATAATGAAATAACTTTTAAAATATGTATCATATTTGTGGGACAGATTTTCTATCACACTATTTTAAACATAAATCAAAAATTTAAGTTTATCTATCAATTCAGCAAATATTTATTTTATGTGATATGCTGGGAATACAGCAGCAAACCAAACAGAGAGTAATCTCTCCCCTTGCAGAGCTTACGTTCTAGAGGACTAGGAATAATAACAAACAAACAATTCAAAAAATAGACTAGATAGCAGTAACTGTGTGGAGAAAAATAGGTAGAAAAGAGGGATGAGTGATAATGACAAGTGACATTGCAATTATCAATAATTCAAACAGATTAGACTCATTGGAAAGTAGATAATCAAGAAAAGACCTGAGGAAGCTAGAGACAGAGCCATGTGGATATCTGAGGAAAAACATTTAATTGCTGAAAACATTAAGTGCTCTGTTTTAGAAACAGTGACAATGCCAGTGTGTCTAGAGCAGAGGGAAGAAGGTGTCAGGGAAGTGGTAGAAGATAAGATTAAAGAAGTAATGAGATACACCTTGTCATGTCATGTAAACGAATGAAAAGATTTTGGAATTTACCTTAAATGAGAAAGATTTCTTTGGAGGATTTTGAGTAAAAGATAAATGATCTGACTACATTAAAAACAATGATTATTTCCTTATAGAGGCTGAATTTCTGTTTGGGGTTGGGAGAGGTCTGATGTAGATAAGTAGAAACTTATCAGAGAAAAATATTAAATCAAATTAAAGAGCAACAATTAGAAGTAGCTAAATTAGGAGATGCTTGAGTTGTTACATAGTAGGCTTACGTATCTTACTTAATCTAGAGTTATTTCCCCAAAGAAAGTATTGGATGCCACTGTGATACAGAAAAGCTTTTAATGGTTACTGTTGATTCTTTATAATATCTTTTATTTAGAGACTTTAATGGTTTTTCTTTCATATTTACGTGCTCATATCTGTACTATCTAATAAAGTAGCCAGTAGCTAATTGTGGCAATTGAGCAATTGAAATGTGACTACTCTGAATTGAATTGTGCTCTACACTGCTAAAGAAGACCACAGGGCTGGGGAAAAAGAAAGGATTTCAAAGACATCCATCCTCTCTCATTAAAGTGAGACAGGGAATCTGCCCACACACATAGCTCACCACTGCTACAGCCCACAAGCAACTAGCAGCTGAAAAAATCACTATACTAAGGTTATCCATAACCAAGGCATCTATCCAGAACCTAGATTGCCATCAAAGCACCTACAAAGAAAAAGAATAATTAGTACACAAAAATAATGTTAATTTCAATATTAATACATTACAAAATTTTCAAAATTTTTCACTTTGTCCCTTTTAGCCCTACCTTTGATGCTTCCATCCTGTTTGTCATGGGTTTAAACTGACAAAATTGTAAATCCATATGATATATAGATAGGATACAATTAATGCTGGGTAACAAAGTTTATATATATATTTTTCTAGATGGAAAAATGAGTGGTAGACCTGAACTCACTGTGTTAGAATGTTGGAGAGACTAAGTAGGGGCATGGATTCTACATTCTGTCCAGAATCTTGTTCTTGTCTTGCCCTGGATTCATGTCTCTAAATGTTCTCAATCTCAATATCCTTGCTCCAAGTAGCCCATAAGGACTCCCTCCTGCTGGACACTTTGTTCTTGGAAAATAATGAGGCTCTGCCCTTTAAAATCTTTCTATCCATCCTGTCTCACAGAAGTTCTGATTTTTATCTGTCGTGCTGGGTATAAACTGACCGTACTTTCAGTCTGTTTTTGCCCAAGATACAAACCTCAGCATATCCTTGCTCTGTGCTCTGCTCTACAGCTAAGTAACAGCTCAGTACTTCCTAGTCCAGCCTCAATTCTTGGTAATTCAGCTCATGACATGAGACCTCTGGAATGGTAATTTCATCCAGGAGAGGCATATGGTGAGCTTAAATCTGTGTATCTTAAGATGAGTGTTCCATGCTAGCGATTCCTTGTGTTTGAACAGCATTTTTTATCACACAATTCCTTCACATATTTTGTTTGACATGTATTCACATATTTTGTTTGACATGTATTCAAATATTTTGTCTCCTATGTACATGTTTTACACAAGTATGTAGTGTGAGCAGTAAACGTTTTAACCTTCGTGTCATAGGTAAGAGGACAATGAAGTCTCAGAATGGTTAAGCTCAAGGTCATAAAAATATTTAGTCATGTTTCCTAAACTCGAATCATCCTCTTGAGGCACTTAGTTCTACTGTTTTCACTATGTTGTTTCTATCAAAAATAGATACAAAATTTCATTTTTCTTGTTATTATAAAATATTTGAAAGCTATCTATAATATAGTCTTTAATGGATAGTCTGTTCATAAGTCTTACATGTCTGTGATCAATATCCATATATTAATTGAGTAGAAAAGATTTTTAGCAAAGTGAAATAGCATTTTGGGGGAATTCTTGCTTCACTGAGACATAACCATTGGCAAAATTATCTGTAGTCAAAATAAAGTGAAGAGAAACATTTTCTAAGTGGGTAAAAAGGGATTATCATCCTAATATTCAAATAACACTTTCCATCACTGTTATTATTATGTTGTTGCTGTGTCTGTGACATTTTGTTTGATCAATATTTGTTCAGTTTTTCTATTGAAAACTTCTTTTGTCATCTTTATGCTCCATTTAATTCCACTCATCTTCTGAATTCAATTTCCTTCCACCTGATATTTGTCCCTTTAACAATAGTTTCGATGGGGGTCTGTGATTGGAGGTCTATGAATTTTCTCTTGTCTTTGTGTGAAAATATCTCTATTTTGCACAGTGTTATTTAATGTTAATTTATCTGGATTTAGGATTGTTTGACATACATTTTTCCTTAAATATTTGAAGATATTATTCCATTGTATATGACCTTTATTTTTCTATTGAGTGGTCTGCTGTTATTTTAACTACTGTCCATTGTTTGCTCCTGAAATCTAAAAAAAAATAATTGTCTTTCTAACTTTCAATCTCAAGTATCTATTGTACTCTTTTGGTTACAACAGTTCTATGTGTTGTATCAGCATTAGATCCTGTGTTAGCTTATTTCACCATGTTGCTTAAACAGAAAGTTCATGTATTTTTAAATACTTATGTTTTCAGCAATTATCACCTATGCAGCTCTTCTGCCAAGTGAAGCTATATAAAAATAAACAATACAGACAAAGATTCTGCCCTCTAGAGCTTATATACCGATGGGGTAATCACGTAAGTAAATAGAGAATTTTTATCTAGGGAAATCATGTCTAGATAGGGATTGTGAAAAGTGCAAAGATCCTAAAGCACATAAAACATCAATCAAACAATATAATGGTTTAAGAGGCAAAATTATCTATAAGAAGGAAAGCACAGTAGATATCAAAAGTTTGAGGCAAGTAGAAAAGGTTTGGAATAGGCATTGTAGAAATTAAAAAGATAACAAAATAGGGACACATATGAGGGTTACTATAGATTGTGGAGTAGTGGTTGACACTTTTTTGTGTATTGACTTGCAAAATCCTTTTGCAACTTCTGGTAATTATGCCAAAATATAGTCAGTCCTCATCATTCGTAGATATCATGTTTGTGAATTTGCCTGGTAGTTAAAATTTTTTTGTAACCAGTAAATCAATACTCATGGCACTTTTACCGTTATTCATGGACATGCTTGGAGTGACAACAAATTTGAGTTGTCTGACATAAATTTTCCAGCTATGGTCAAACAGAGTGATAATTTGTCTTTTTGTTCAAGCTTTTATATTGTAAATATGTGTCTTATTGTAGTCTAATAGTATCACTATTTTTTTTCTTTTTTCTTTCTTTTTTTTTTTTTTTTGGTAATTTTGCTGTTTAAAATATATCCCAAGCGTAGTACTGAAGTGGTATCTAATGTTCCTAAGTACAAAAAAGGCTCTGATATGCCTTAGGGAGGAAAAATGCACATTAGATAAGCTTCTTTCAGGCATAAATTATACTTCAATGTTATGTATTGATCCAGAGGCTCATAGTAACCTAACTATGTATTTCTCCTAGGAGCAATGATTTGATAATCAATAATTGAGTGTCTATAGTGACTTTAAAGAGCCTATCTACTATGAATAATGAGAAACTGGACTTCTCATTCTTTCACTTAGAAACATTTTATTCAACATGATTTATTCAGTAAGCTCGGGGAAAGCCAAATAGTATTTACTTAATTACTACCTCTGTAACTACAATAGTTTTTTGTAAACATTCCTCCAATTTTCCATGGGCATTCATAAACTCGTAAGCATTTTATAAATCTATTTTCACAAACTTCTTTTATTTGTAGATTTAGTTTATTTATTTTATGAAAAATATCTTCCATATATCCTACTTTAAAAAGACAGTCCTCTTTGTCAAAACAATTAGTTGGGTAAGAATAACTTTCTATCAGAAAAAAGTCTATTTTTTCCAATTAAATAAATATTTTAATCTTTTTTGAAGGATAGGATAAAAAGAAGGAGATTTATGAAGATTTTCTTGCAAAATATACAACCAAAACAATGCAGGCAAATAAATGAATTAGAAACATAAATAACATACTTTATAACAAGTTAGGAAACAATGATAATAGATATGCTATTGTTCATTCTTTCACTTGAAATAATATAATATAGTATGTAGTAAAAATTATAAAATTATAAGTGAGTCAAAGAATATGATAAAAAGTCAGGGGATAAAGGTGTTCATGTGTCCATTAAATTTAGTTTTTAATTTTGGGAAATAATTTAGACTTCAGTATAAACATCGGAAATAACTTCATTAATTTTATAGAATTTCTTTTTCAAACATTTTCTATGTATTTTAATAAAAGATAAATGTATATAGTTCTAAAATAAGCTGTTTCAGCAGTTAGTATATAATTTAATCTTTTATTTTATAGATGAAAAAGATAAAAATCATTTCACAAGATGAAGACTGATTGTAATTGGAATATAAATTCCATATGATATGACTTTATAAAATGTTTTGACTACATTAAATCTGAAAAAAATATATACTCATTTTATCCTTAATGTTTAATAATGTGCTTTGAAAAATTTAATACTTCTGGAAAATAATGCAGTTATATATAAAATAATCTGCATAACTAATCTATACTTTAGCTACTAAAGGTGATTTCCCTCCAGATATCAATGTGTTTTAGAGAAGAGAATTAAGAATATATGAAAATAATTTATTTTGTTTAAATATGTGACAGTAGGGGGAAACAGTTTTAACATTTAGTGTTTCTTGTTAATACTCTCATTACTCTCATGGGATTCTCCTTCAAGAATATTTATTGAAAATTATCTGGAGAAAGAGAGGTAAAATAAATACTCCCTTAAAATAATTTATTGAAAATTGTCTGAGGGAGAAAAAGAAAATGTTTTTAAATAAAACTTGCATTAGTTCAACCACTCACTACCTTATAGATAAATTACAAACATGCCAACTGAGGACAAAATGCTTCATTTGCTGTATGTCAACCATAACAGAAAATTAATTAAAGCAAGAAAAATAGATTTAATGATCCTAACATCTTGGTCAACTACTAAAAAGGTTTACCTTTGTTGAAGCCTTGGAAAATACCCTCATGAAAATATAGCATGATATGATCTGGAATGGGTCAGTGGTATATTTTTCTTTTGTAAAGTAGGATAAAGGCTACTAAAAACCAGAAGATTTCTCAAACTGATCAAATTTAGAAAACAATACATGTGAAAGATGAAAAGGTAGAAAATGATTTTCTTAAATTTAAGTCTTTTATGTAAATCAAGTTTTCTGTATTTCTGTATACTAGTTTAAGAAATTTGGCCAAAATTGTCTATGACTTTACAGGATATCAATCTGTAGAATTATGTGGATGTTTCTTTTTAAATTTTTAAAAATTTTTTAAAGATTTTTAAATTTTTATATATATATATATTTTTGTTTTGGAATATTACAGGGGTAAAAACACTTTGGTCACACAATTGCCATTGGACTGCTAGAGTCAAAGCTACAAGCTGATCAATGTTACTTTCATATGTGCTCATCAGTGTTGGTCGATTAGTACCAATTTAATGATGAGTACATGTGGTGTTTGTTTTTCCATTCTTGTGATACTCCACTTCGAATGATGATCTCCAGTTCCATCCAGGTTAATACAAGAGGTATTAGTTTGCCATTTCTTTTTATGGCTGAGTAGTACGCCGTGGTATACATATACCACATTTTCTCAATCCACTCATGTATTGATGGGCACATGAATTGTTTCCACATTTTTACAATTATGAATTGTCCTGCTATAAACATTTGAGTGCTGATGTCTTTTGTATAGAATGTCTTTTTTTTCCTTTGGGTAGATACCCAGTAGTGGTATTACTGGATCAAATGGTAGTTCTTTTAGTGTTTTTGAGGTATCTCCATACCACGTTCCAAAGTGGTTGTGCTAGTTTGCAGTCCCATCAGCAGTGTATGAGTATTCCTATCTCTCAGCATCCATGCCAACATTTGTTGTTTTGGGACTTTTTGATAAAAGCTATTCTCACTGGAATTAAGTGATATCTCCTTGTGGATTTGATTTGCATTTCACTGATGATTAAAAATGTTGAGCATTTTTTTTCATTAAAATTGGTGATCATCCAGGCATAAACATGAAGCTATTGAATCATGGACTGCTTTAAAACTGGATTTTTTTGGTGGTCATGTCAGAGAGATACAAAGACACAGTTTTTGAAATTGAAAAGAATTGAATTGAAATAGCATGCCATGCAATTGATAAGGCTAGAATGGAGGCAGGAAGGCTCTGAGAGATCAGGAAGACATGGAAGGACTAAGGATTTGACATCCTTGTGAGGCTGAAGAACAGGTCTTCTGGGGTGAACACAAAAGAGACCTAGAAACAGAAGTAGACAGTTTTCAGGAAGTGGTATTTTTGTTTACCTTTTCAGAAATAGAACAGTTTCATATCAGCAAAACTGCTTTAATGTTGCTATATAGCCATGAGATTGAGTAGCTGAAAGGGAACACAAGGAAGTACAGGCATACCTCATTTTATTTCACTTTTCTTTATTGCTCTTGCAGATAATACATTTTCTACAAACTGAAGATTTGTAGCACCCTTTGCATCAACGAAGTCTATTGGCACCATTTTTTCCAACAGTATGTGCTCACTTCATATTTCTGTTTCACATTTTGGTAATTCTCATAATATTTCAAACTTTTTCATTATTATTATATCTGTAATGGTGATCCATGATCAGTGATATTGACTTATTTATTTATTTATTACTTTAAAAATTTAGGGGGTACAGATGTTTTTTGGTTACATAAATGAATTGTATCATACTGAAATCAGGGCTTTTAGCGTACTCATCACCAGAATAGTGTACGTTGTACTCAGTAAGTAAATTTTATCCCTCACCCTTCTCCCCCTCTCCTCTCTCCTTAGGTCCCAATTTCCATTACACCTCTTTATTGCCATACATATCCCTCGTTTAGATCCTACTTATAAGTGAGGACATTTGGTGTTTGTTTCTCCATTCTTGAGATACTACTTCACTTTGGATAATAGTCTCTAGTTCATTCAAAGTTGTAGCAAAAGACATTATTTCATTCCATTTTATGGCTGAGTAATACTCCATGATGTGTATGAATGTGTGTGTATGTGTACATACATTTTTTAAATCCACTCATCAGTTGATGGACACTTAGGATGGTTTCATATCTTTGCAATTGTGAATTGTGCTGTGATAAACATTTGGGTGAAGGTGTCTTTTACATAGAATGACGTTTTTTCCTTTGAGTGGATACCCAGTAGTGAGATTGCTGGATCAAATGGTAAGTCTACTTTTAGGTCTTTGAGATATCTCCATACTACTTTCCATAGACATTGTACTACTTTGCAGTCCCCCCAGTGTTCCTGTCTCTCCACATCCATGCCAACATTTGTTATTTGAGGACTACTTGATAAAAGCCATTCTCACTGGAGTTAAGGGATATCTCATTGTGGTTTTGATTTGCATTTCCCTGATGATTAGAGATGTTGAGCATTCTTTCATATGTTTGTTGGCCATTAACCTATCTTCTTTTGAACAGTTTCTGTTCATATCCTTTACCCATTTTTAATGGGATTGTTTTGTTTTTTCTCATTGATTTGCTGGAGTTCTTTATAGATTCTAGTTATCAGCCCTTTGTGGGATTTATAGCATACAAATATTTTATCCAATTCTGTAGGTTGTCTATTGGCTCTAATGATTGTTTCCTTGGCTGTGAAGAAGCTTTTTATTAGCTTCATAAGTTTTAAAATTGGGCAGTATAATTTCTCCAACTTTATTACTATTTTTCAATATTGTGTTTTGGTATTCTTAAATTTTAAATGCTACAACTTTTAGGATATTATTTCTGATTTTCTTTTCTTGAAGCACTTAACTATTATATTAAAAAATACACAGTAGACTTTAACAGATCAATAACTAAGAAAATTTGAAACATGTTTACTCCAGTTTTATAGTAATACTTAGACTGCTATCTGCTAGCATGTAGTTCTTCTCATTTTTAAAGACACCAGAGACTCTCACTATAAGCTCTCCATGTATTCACCTGTCCATCAAATGTTTTGGATATAATTTTACTTTAGTTATAAAGGTGATTCCTATACTTAGAAGATAATTTGGAAACTATAAACAGGAATAAAAGAAAAATTAACTCTAACTTTTCCATGACCATTATTAGCATTTTCACATAGTAATATACTCTTCCAAATATGTCTTTAATTATACATAGTATAAAATGTGCATTGAAATTAATTAGAAATACTCTAGCTAAGATAATTGGTAAAGGTGGCTACACTAAATCACAGATTTTCAATGTATATGAAACGGACTTTTATTGGAAAAAGATGACATCTAGGCCTTTCACAGATAAAGAGAAGAAGGCAATGCCTGGATTCAGAGCTTCAAAGACAGGCTGACTCTCTTGTTAGGTGCTACTGCGGCAGATGACTTTAAGTTGAAGCCAATGTTCTCTTACAATTTCCCAAATACCAGGATCCTCAAGAATTATGCTAAATCTACTCTGCATGTGCTCTATGAATGGCACAACAAAGCCTGAATGACAGCACACCTGTTCACAACATGGTTTTCTAGATATTTTAAGCCCACTGTTGAGATCAATTGCTCAGAAAAAAAGATTTATTTCAAAATATTACTGCTCATTGGGAATGCACTGCATAATTCAAGAGCTCTGATGGAGCGGTATAAGGAGACTGATGTTGTTTTCATGTCTGCTAACACAATATTCATTCTGTAGCTTCTGGATCAAGGAGTGATTTTGACTTTCAGATCTCATTATTAAAGAATTACATGTTGAGACTTTTTGATAAAAGCCATTCTCAGTGGTGATTTATTCTTCAAATGGTTGTGCCCACAACTGAAAGAATTAATACTGAGTTGAAATTATGTAAAAAGTAATTGAGAGTATTTATAAATTAAGAAGGCATTTTTATGAATAAAAAAATCCCCAAACCTAAAAATGCATAATTTTTGTTTTTCTAATTCTGAAATTTCTATAATGTATATTCTGTATACTAATGATTCAGGGCTTGATGTCCACAGATTAAGAAAAATAAAGAAGAAACATTTGCTTGTGCCATAAGTACTTTTCTTGTTGAGGTTAAGATCTCATTGTACATATTAACTATAAATTGAGTGTACATGTTTACATATATCTAAGGCTAACTCTAGCTCTAAAATGAATTGATCCTCTTGTGGAGGAAAATCAAACCCAGCACCAGGATCACAAATCTTTTTTTTTTTTTTAAATATCAATGCAATCCCTATTAAATTACCAACATCTTTTTTCACAGACATAGAAAAAGTAATTTTACGCTTTGTATGGAACCAGAGAAGACTCCGTTTAGCAAAAGCAATCTTAAACAACAAAAACAAAATGGGAGGTATTAATCTGCCAGACTTCAAACTATACTACAAGGCTGTGGTTCTTAAAACAGCCTGGTACTGGCACAAGTGCAGGGACACAGACCAGTGGAACAGAACAGAAAATCCAAATATAAAACCATCCTCATATGGCCATCTAATCTTTGACAAAGCAGACAAAAACATACTCTGGGGAAAAGATTCCTTATTTAATAAATGGTGCTGGGAAAACTGGATAGCCACATGTAGAAGACTAAAACAGGACACACAGCTCTCACCCCTCACAAAAATCAAATCACGGTGGTTAACAGACTTAAACCTTAAGTCAGAAACTATTAGAATTCTAGAAGAAAACATAGGAAAGACTCTTACAGACATTGGCCTAGGCAAAGAATTTATGAGGAAGACCCCTAAGGCAATCACAGCAACAACAAAAATAAACAAATGGGACCTGATCAAATTAAAAAGCTTCTGCACAGCCAAAGAAACAGTCACGAGAGTAAACAGACAACCTACAGAATGGGAAAAAATTTTCGCATACTGCACATCAGATAAAGGACTGATAACAAAAATCTATTTAGAACTCAGGAAAATCAGTAAGAAAAAATTGAACAACCCTATCAAAAAGTGGGCAAAGGACATGAATAGAAATTTTTCAAAAGAAGATATAAAAATGGCTAACAAATATATGAAAAAGTGTTCAACATCTCTAATCATCAGGGAAATGCAAATCAAAACCACAATGAGATATCACTTAACTCCAGTGAGAATGGCCGTTATCAAAAGGTCCCAAAACTATACATGTTGGCATGGGTGTGGAGAGTTAGGTACACTCATACACTGCTGGTGGGACTGTAAACTAGTGCAACCCCTGTGGAAAGCAATGTGGAGATACCTTAAACAGATTCAAGTAGACCTACCATTCGATCCAGCAATCCCATTATTGGGCATCTACCCAGAAGAACAAAAGTCATTCTATAAAAAAGACACCTGTACCCGAATGTTTATAGCAGCACAATTCACAATCGCAAAGATGTGGAAACAACCCAAATGCCCATCAATTCATGAATGGATTAGCAAAATGTGGTATATGTATACCATGGAATATTACTCAGCTATTAGAAATAATGGCGATACGGCATCTCTTTGGTTCTCCTGGAGAGAGCTGGAACCCATTCTATTAAGTGAAGTATCCCAAGAATGGAAAAATAAGCACCACATGTACTCACCAGCAAACTGGTTTCCCTGAGTGCACATTTGGGAATAACACCAATTGGGTATCAGACAGAGGCTGGGGCTGGGTGGAAGGGATGGGTGTATGCCTACTTGTTGAGTGGGAGGCGCACTGCCTGGGGAATGGACACGCTTGAAGTTCTGACTGGGGGGGATGGGGTGCACACCTACATGATGAGTGTGAAGTGCACTGTCTAGGGAATGGACACAATTGAAGCTCAGACTCGGGGAGGCATGGGCAATGTATATAGCCTGATCTTTTGCACCCCCATAATGAGCTGAAAAACAAACAAAAAATAAAAATAAAAATTTAAAAAAAATTATCAGGCATGAGGAGGCTCCAAAGGACCTGAAAGTCTAACTTGGGGAAACAGGAATGACTATTTTATGAATGGCTTCAGTAGGAGAGAGCCACAGAAATTAATCTAGTTTTAAGCATAGTTGTTCAGGGATGGTACTAAAAAGAGGAAAATATTATTTTTGTAGACTAGCAACCATTGTTTGGGCTTTTGGGATTTTATCAAGGGCAAGGGGAAGAGAGTTAAGGCTTAAGGTCATATGCTAAGGGCATGGTATGAAACAGCTACAAGAGACAAGAACACTTAAGAGTCACAATGGAAATTTTTCAATCCTCAGTGTCCCTTATAATCTTCTACTCATATTTTATCAATAAATAAATTTAAAAATAAATATCAGCTTATATCCACAGATTATAAACAAATGTGAAATTTGGGGTTTGAAATTTATTTGGAGTTCAGATTTTCTGATATTCTGGAAATAAATGAACTTTTGCTCTTTTAATTAAACTATAGGGTCAGTTTTAAATCTATGTGTTGTATAGTTTCAATGTCTAGGCCATCATTCATGCATTCATTAGTTCTTTCATTCATTGCTAAATATTTATTAAAGACCTACCATATGCCATGTTGTTCTGGGTACTTAGTAATAAAAAAGAACAAAAGAAAAAAAAAATCCCTGCCTTTAAAGAGCTTGTATTCTTAAATTGTGTCATAATATCTTATCAAGCACAATGACTTTATAATAACTTTGTATTTCAAGTTATAGATATCTTGCCAACTGCTAATTTGAAAAATGTAAATTTTAAGTTGTTATATATTGATAAATGTAAATTGTAAGCAAGAGGAACCTTGAAGTGTGTAAATATGTCTCACATATTTATATTTGGAGGGTTCTACATTATTCTAAGAAGGAACTTAAAAATTATAGAGAGAATTAGGTTATTCAATATATGTGGCACCAAAAAATGAGTTGTGATGTGAGTACTTGAAATATAAATTTATAATAAACAACTTTTGTTTTACCATGAGGTGTCTCTAGTTTTCCAAATAATTTAGGATATTTTAATATTTTCTTTAATAGCTGTTTTTAAAAAATGCTAGATAGTTGAATAAAAGATTCAAATGGACTCTATAATGTCTAAAGGTCTTATTCTTCCTAGCAAGAAGGGGGAAAAAAACTCATAAAAAGTTGAATAGGCCTGAAAGAACTTTAAGTTGCATGACCAATACTCACTGACCTTGGCTGTTTTATAGGGGGTCACATTTTATTTTTGTACAGATAAACTGCTGAACAATATCTGTAATGCATTGAAAGAAAAACCAATTTTCTGAATTTATCATACTACTATAACCATACCTTCTACCCCATACTTACTGATGTGTTCATTGTTTTTCAACTTAGAGCATGAGAGAAGGTTCAGTAAGAAAATTCACCATATACTTCTTACCATGAGTCAAAGATTTAATACAACAAAATTTCCCTAGCTGTGAATCTTTACCCATTTTTAACCTAAGAGAAAATGGCTTCACAATACTTTAATTTACACAGTTTAGAATTATAAATAGCATTGATAAATATAATTTATATATTTTATCATACACATAAGTATATACTATTATTTGTACACATATCATTTAAACATTATTTGTACAATTTATATTTAACTGTAGGTGAAAATAAAAATTATCCTGAATATTAAGTCATCCATTAGTACTAAAACATTCCACAATGGATTTTTTCCTTTGTTCAGTGAGTCATTTATTTCTCCTTATTGCAACCTCTTTTTAATCACTTTTATATAGTGATTTCTCTTTATGTCTTTGGTTCTAAAATTTACTTTTCTAGTAGGGAGATGTACAAACAAATGATTTTTTGAATTAACCAATGGGATTTTCAGCTGGGAGAATACAAGGTTGATAACCATCAACTGGCACTTACTAGGAAAAAGTAAAGGAATTCAATTACATTAAAGTGTACACAGAAGTCTCTGAAATGTACAAATATTTATGAAGGAAGTAAGTACTTAAAGAGTTTACACTCTATCATAATTTAGGTGGGAAAAAGTTTGGCTCCATTTTGTTTGCGAAAATAATGACCAAAAATAGCAAGGCCAGAAAGCCATAAGAATAATTATTTAATATGTAACTCTAAAGGCAAAATATAGCTTGTCATATGTTGCCAATTAATCTTTGTTAATCTATGTTAATCTTTAAAATAACACTCAGAGTCAGATTAAACCTGATCTGAATTTCTTTCCCTTGTGTATTCTTCCTTTTTTAATTTTAAAATATTAAGGGGGTATGAATGTTTTAAGTTGCATGGATCACTTATGTAATGCTTGAGTACTGGCTGTAGGTGAGCCCATCACCCAAATAGTGTTCATAGTACCAATTAGGTTGTTTTTTTTTCCTACTCCCTGGTTGATTTCCACTGAGTTTTACTTCCCTCTGTGCACACGTGTGCTCATCAGTTAGTTCCAATTAATAGTGAGTCCACATGGTGTTTGATTTTCCATTACTGTGATACTTCACTTAGAAGAATTGTCTCCAGTTCTATCCAGACTCTTGCAAAAGTTATTCATTCATCTTTTTAATGGCTGAGTAGTACTCCCTGATATACATATGTCATATATTATTAATTCACTCCTGAATTGATGGGCACTTGGGTTGATTCTACATCTTTGCAGTTGTGAATTGTGTTGCCATAAACGTTGAAGGCAGGTGTCTTTTTGATAAAATGACTTCTTCTCCTTTGGGTAAATAACCAGCAGAAAGACTGTTGGATTGAATAGTAAGTCTACTTTTAGTTTTTGGGGGAATCTTCATACTGTTTTCCATAGAGGTTTTACTAATCGGCAGTCCTACCAAGAGTATATAAGTGTTCCCTTGTCTTTTCAATTCATGACAGGATCTATTGGTTTTGGACTTTTTAATAAAAGCCATTCTAACCGGAGTAAGGTGATTTCTCATTGTGGTCTTAATTTGTATGTCCTTGATGACTAGTGACATTGAGCATTTTTTTCATGTATTTATGGACATTTGTCTTTTTTCTTTTGAGAAGCTTCTGCTCATGTCTTTTGCCCACTTTTTAATAGGGTTGTTTGGTTTTTTTTCTTGCTGATTTTCTTGATTTCTTTGTAAATTCTGGCTATTAGCTCTTTATCAGAGGTGTACCTTGTGAATATTTTGTCCGATACTATAGGCTATTTGCTCTGTTGATTATTTCCTTGGCTGTGCAGAAGCTTTTTAGTTTAATCAAATCCCATTTATTAATTTCTGTTGTTGCATTGATTGCCATTTGGGTGTTAGTAATAAGTTATTTGCCTAGATATTTAGAAAAGGTTTTCCTACATTATCCTCTAGAATTCTTATGGTTTCATGCCTTAGATCTAAGTCTTTTATCCATCTTTAATTAATTTTTGTGAGTGATGAGAGGTAAGGGTCCTGTTTCATTCTTTTTTCTGTGGCTATCCAATTTTCCAAGCACCATTTATTGAATAGGGCTTCTTTTCCCCAGTGTACATTGTTGTCTGTTTTATCAAAAATCAGTTGGTTGTAGGTAGTTTTCTATCTGGTTTCTCTGTTCTGTCCCATTGGTCTATGTCTCTATTTTTGTACCAATACCTTGCTATTTGTTTACTATAGCCTTGTAGTATAGTTTGAAGTCAGGTAATGTGATGCCTCCAGATTTGTTCTTTTCACGTAATATTGCTTTGCCTATTCAGCCACGTTTCTGGCTCCAAACGAAGCATAGAATTATTTTTTCTAGATCTGTGAAGTACGACTTTGGTAATTTGATGAGGATTGCATTGAATTTGTAAATAATTTTAGGTAGTATGGACCTTTTAACAATGTTGATTCTACCTGTCCATAAGCATGATATGTTTCTCCTTTTTTTTGTATCTTCTGCAATTTATTCCCTCAGATTTTCACAGTTCTCCTGGTAGATTTCACCTCACTGGTTAAGTGTATTCCTAGGTATTTTATTTTCTTTGTAGCTATTGTGAATGGTATTGAGTCTTTCATTTGACTCTCAGCTTGAATGTTATTAGTATATAGAAATGCTACTGATTTTGTACATTGATTTTGGTACATTGGTACATACATTTTGGTACATTGATTTTGTACCCTGAGACTTTGCTGAATTTAGTTATCAATTCCAGGAGACTCTTGGTGGAATCTCTGGGGTTTTCTAGATTATAAGATCATATTATCAGTGAAGAGCAAAAGTTTGAGCTCCTCTTTCCCAATACGGATACCATTAATATTTTTTTTCTTGCTTAATTGCCCTGGGTAGGACTTCTAACACTATGTTGAATAGAGGTGGTGACAATGAACATCTTTGCCTCATTCCAGTTCTTAGGGAGAATGCTTTCATCTTTTCCCCATTCAGATGATGTTGGCTGTTTGTTTGTCATATATGGCTTTTGTAATTCTGAGATATGTTCCTTCTGTGCCTAGTTTGTTGAGGGTATTTATCATGCAAGGGTACTGGATTTTGTTGAATGCTTTTTCTGTATCTATTGAGATTATAATATGATCTTTGCTTTCATTTTTTTGTGGTAAATTCATTTATTGATTTACTTATATTGAACCATCCTTACATCCCTGGGGTAAATCCCACTGGATCCTGATGGATTATTTTTTTGATGTTCTGTTGAATTCTTTTGGTAGTATTTTATTGAAGAATTTGCATCTGTCTTCATAAGGGATATTGGTCTGTAGTTTTCTTTTTTGTATGTTTTTTCCTGGCTTATCATGGCGATAATGACTTCATAGAATGAGTTGGGGAGGATTCCCTCCTTCTCAATATTATGGAACAATTTCTGTATTATGGGTATCAGGTCTTCTTTCTAGGTTTCATAGAATTTAGCTATGAATCCAACTGGTCCAGGGCTTTTTTGTTGTTTTGGGGAGGACTTTTATTAATGTTTCTATCTTATACTCATTATTGGTTTGTTTAGGAGTTCTATTTCTTCCTTGTTGAGTCTTGGGAGGTTGTGTGTTTCCAGGAACTTGTCCATTTCTTCTGTGTTCTGTAGTTCATGCACGTAGAGATTTATGTTGGATACAGGGATGATGTCTAGTATTTCTGTGGTGTCAATTTTGACATCAAATTTTCATTTCTGATTGAGCTTATTTCTGTCTTTTCTCTTTTCTTCTTGGTTAATCTAGCAAGAGTTCTGTCGATTTTGTTTATCTTTTCAAAGAACAACTTTTTGTTTCATTAATTCTTTGTATTATTATTTATTTATTTATTTATTTTTTATTTTCCAGTTCATTTAGTTCTGCTCTGAACTTTGTTATTTCTTTTCTTCTGCTGGCTTTAGTTTTGATTTGTTCTTCTTTTTCTAGTTCCTTGAGGTGTGACATTAGTTTGTTAATTTGTGATCTTTTGGTGTTTTTGATGTAAGCATTTAAGGCTATGAATTTTCCCTGGGGAATGCTTTTGTTGTGTCCCATAGATTTTGATAGTTTGTGTCCCCTTTGTAATTCAGTTCAAGGAATTTTTTGATTTCCATCTTAATTTCATTCTTGACCCAATAATTGTTCAGCAACAGTTTGTTTAATTTCCATGACTTTATGTATGTTTGAGTGTTTCTCTCATGATTAATTTCTAGTTTTATTCTGCTGTGGTCTGTGAAGGTACATGCTATAATTTTGGTTGTTTTGATTTGTTGAGAACCAATCTTGGAAGAAGACCTATATACTGCTGAGAAGAATGTGTATTCTGTAGTTTTTGGGTAGAATGGTCTGTAAATGTCTGTTAGGTCTATTTGATTTAGAGTTTGGTTTAAGTTCACCATTGTACATTCTTGTAATGACTTTTCAGTCCTTGACATTTCTTTAATTTTCAGTTATTTCATGGCAGGGGTCAATATGTTCTGATTTTTTTTCTGAAGAAAATATATCCTTATATATATTTTTTGACGTGACACTGTATAAAGCAAATCTTACTAATTGATATTCAAAATGCCAGGAGAATTAGTAATAAGCTGGATTTCTGTTTGTTTTTGTTCATTACTCACTTGTATTTCCATAATATTTTATTCAAGTTTATCTTTTTACGTTGGGGGTCTGCCAATCTCTTTATTATGCTGAAATCCTGTTCCATAAAACTAAAATAATTTTCCTCCAAACTAGGATAAAACTTTATTTATTTTTTATTTATTTATTTACTTTTGCAACAAGGTCTTGCTCTGTTACCCAGGCTAGAGTGCAATGGAGTCATTATAGCTCACTGCAACCTCAAACTCTTGGACTCAAGTGATCCTCCTGCCCTAGCCTCCCAAGTAGCTGGGATTACAAGGGCAGCATCACACATGACTGATTTTTCTGTTTTTTGTAGATATGGGGTCTTACTCTTGCTCAGGACGGTCTTGAACTCCTGACCACAAGCAATCTTCATACTTTGGCCTACCAAATGCTAGGATTACAGGTGTGAGTCACTACAACCTGCCCTAAAATTTATGTTAATTTAACACAGACTTCTTTAAGAATACATGATTTATATACCATAACAATTTTTTTTTTATCTGGTGCCTTCATTAGTATCCTGTGAACATCTTTATCTAATGCATATCCAACCCTTATACAACCCTGTCTAGCATAAGAATGACAGAGGCAAGGAAGGAATGAGAGATGAGATGAAAGGATGACTTATTTTTCAATATCTTAGAATAAAAGGAGAGTTGGCTTCTGTCATTTATATTGCCATTTCCAACATTATGTTTAACTGCTATAGCTTACTAATTTGTCAGTTCGATGTAATAAACATTTATTGAACATCTACTAAGTGCCAAGTCACTGTTCCGTGAGGAACAGCAAGATGAATGAGATATGGTCATAGTGCTTCAGAAGTTCATGATCCAGTGGTTGAGATAAATGCAAACATAAATATTCTGATTCAACAGCTATAGCTCAGTGATAAGTAGAAACATAAAATTTTGTGTGGGAGTTCAATGTGGAGAACTCAATTTTCTCTAGAACTTTTCTAAGAAGGCTTTATAGTAGGGCGAAGTTTGAACTGCCCCATATTTTTCACTCTGCTTGCTATATAATGTCAATTTTCAGATTAAGATGGCCAAACCAAAGCTGTGGTAATTTGCTTTTTGACTGATGTGTTCCAGAGGCAAGTGTGACTCTTCCATGAGTGATGTGGTACGGAAGTGCTAATTCCTAGTAAAGATAATTACTAGCTAAGTTCACCAAGTGTTCTCTCCAGGATTTAGACCAGATAATTTGGAGATATTTGAAATGTCCATAATGAAGTGAGTTTGGGGTGAAAACTTATTTAGAAAGAAAAATGCAAAGAGAGATGGGCAGAGGAACTACTCCTTTGGGCTGTCTTGTTTATGGAAGGCTTTGTTCCATTCGATAACATAAACTGGCCCGAAGCCTCTCTGCTATTTGCCATCAAAAGATATACATTAACTAGATTTTGAGTTATAAGAACAATTTACCTGTAATAGATTTGCAGGACATTATGCCAAGCAGAAACTATAGCTCAAATAAAAGTCTTTCAGAAGAGCATGGTCAGCTAACACATGTAGGCCAATATACTTAGAAAATGAGTTCATAGGAGAAGATGTGATAAGAAAATGGAATGGCGATTTGGGGCCATATTTTGAAAATATTAATGTTTGAAGAAATTTATTGTTTATGAAATAGAGAATCACTTAAATTATCATTTAAAGCCTATGGAGTAACAGGAGTAGAAATACAGAGGGCATAAATCTTGGTTTGCCTGGAACAGACCAGCTTTATCCTTGTGGGTTCTAACATAATTATGAATGGTGACCTTTTTTATTCTCAAAAGTGTTTCAGTTTGGAGGATTAATTATATGGTCAGTCTAGTTAGAATACGTCTCTTTGGGAGGCTATTCATTATTATTATTTTTCTTATATTTGCTTGTGGATCATTCTTTTTAAACTGCCTGTGGGTAGTTTTCTACATAACACCATGCAAGTTGTGATCAAAATGAATAGACAGATTTCTGAAGTTATTGCTGTTAGTTCTGGTCCAACTCTTGATGCACTTATTGAAAATGCTTAATTTCAAAGCACATACTGGCTCCTAGGCAGTTTCTCAGCACCATAATTAGTCAAATTTGGACAATAAAGAGCCTCATTAGTTATTCCTTTAAGCATTTGCAATACAAATATCTATTTGCAGAATAGGCTTTTTTTTCTGCTGCTAATAAATTTGTAGTTGATAAAAAGCAAAGCTGTATTTTTGTTAACAATTAGCATTTGGTGTCTTTAAATAAATACACTGAAGGGTCAGTGGCCTGAATTTGAATGGCAATAGCCTTTAATATCATATGGCTTACAAAGAATGTAATCAATAGTCCCCTCTCCCACGATGTAACTTCCCAGTGTAGTCAGAGGCATTCTCTTGTTATACAAATGGCCTATTTAAAGATAACATGTGTACAAAGGAAAGTAATGGAAGGTCATTTCTAAGACTGGACAGATGGATGAAAAATTCCACAGAGTGCTTTGCCAAGCACCTGGCATTATTTGAATGACAGCTGATGATTAGAATCACAAAAAGGAATTTGTATTATCACAGGTGACAATGTGACTAATTGAAGAGGTTGGTTATTACAGAATTGGTCAGTTTCTGTTCAGCTACATTCAGGATCCAAGGACTGCAGAAAATGAATACACAGTACACAGTGTTTTCTTAGGGAAACTAAATGAAGGAGGGAGGAAGAGGGGAGGAAGTCTTGCTGAGGGTGTAACGACTCACAGCAGGCTTGAGATGTGTGCTGCTGAGAAGATGCTCACAGCACAGTTTTAAAGTTGCAGAGGAAGTAAGAGATAACATACCTTAAAGATAGATTTTTATGTCATTTTCTAACTACACTCGACCACAGCTTCTTTTGGAAGCATGAAAAATCCGAGGGATTTGGGCCTCATTATGATATGTATTGCTGTTTTCTAGATAATAATATGCCACCAGGCATCTTGGCTGAATATTTTAAGAACTCAACAGTGCAGACTGTAAGTATCTGTGCTTCAATTAGAATATTCAGAGATTTCACATCTTTCAAAGGGGGTTAGCCAAAGACTCTCCCACAATGCACACACTGCTGCTTTGCCTCTCCTTTATGCTTTATTGAATCTATTAGAAGACAAACACATCTCTCAGTCGTCAGACTTCTTGGTGACAACAGCTGTCAGTCTGTCATTCTACTTCAGAGATACTGTAGGGTGTCATTTGACAGAATTAGAAAGAAAATGGGAAGAAACATATCTGAGATAATTATTCTCACAAAAGGAATAATACAAGTATTATTATTTGAAAATAAATTCAGGGAACTACTTAGGAAATAAAGATTAGAATGATTTTGCCATAAATAGTGATCAATGATGTTAGAAATCATGGCAGATTTTTAAATTTTCTCAAGAAACTTTTAAAAAATCATACGGTTTGTATCAATAACTGAATATATATACTTTTCCAAAATCCATTTGTATTCACAGGCAAACATTTCATATAAATCATTGTTAAGGTCTAGAATATTAAATATTTGAGTATAGAAACACATTTTAGAAAAGTAATTAGTTTCAGGGAAGCTTTGAGAATTAATCTTATATAGCAATTTAAATCTTACTAAGTAATAGATATGTTCAAGAGTGATGATTTTTAAAAGAGTCTTTTTTAGAAATTCCTCTTATTGGTTCTTTTTCTATTGGTTTACCTTTTATTTATTCAGTAAATAGTAATATCAAAGTTAATACAACATATTTTACAATATTATTGAGAAATAAGAAAGAAATTACTTTTTAAATGTATGTAGTCATATTTCCTCTTCACTGATTTTACTGCTACTTTCCTTAAAAATCGGACCATTACATAATCAGACAGCGTGAATGCCAAGACACACACACACACACACACACACACACTCTACACTCACACAGATACTGGAAACCGCTGTGTTTGATTTTTGCAGTTTTCTTTTTTTTCGTGTTTGTATAATTTTACTTCTTATGTTGCTGTTTTAGATAAATTGGAGAAATCAATCAGGAAACTTCAGTTTTTCTAGATATGACAAAACACTTCTCTATCTGTCATTGAAGAGCAAGTACGTTTATTGGGATTTCTTCCCTCAAAGCTGTGGCAAAATTTTTTTATTAATGTTATTTTTTAGCTTCTTTGTCACATTTTTTTGAGGATAAAAAGGTCAACCATGACCTTCACAAGTAAAAAACGTAAATTAAAGAAAATGAAATTAAAACAACCTGTGACATGATCTTTTTTGAAATGATTATAAGAGAGCCTTTCTTAGGAAATTATCCCTATTAGCTATGGCTTTATTATTTATTATTAATATATTTCAAAATGGGTAAAATATATCTATTAGATATATAGGTACCCTACACAAATTATTCCTGTATTTTTTATTTCTGACAGCAGAAAATATGCCTAAAATACATCACAGGATTTGATATTTTCTCAATTCAAATATTTATGCCTTTTTGATCATGAGTCAAAAGACAATGAGTCTTAATTTTTGTCTAAGTTCATGTAATAATATTTTTTCTACAATTTGGTATGTGCTTTTATTTGTGTATTGTGTATATATATAAATATATTATATATGTGTGTGTGTGTGTGTGTGTGTGTGTGGATATTATATCTATGTCTACAACTCCTTTCAATCTGTTTCTTTTTTGTATTAAGGAACTTTTCGTAAGATTATCAAACATAATAATAACAACACATAAATTTTAAATTAACTTAGGGTATGGGATTCCCTAATGTTGCTCTACATTATATGATCTTTATTAAAACAGTATTTGTCAAAAGAAATGCTTTCACTGATTTTCTGGGGAAAATGTTTCTAAAGAAAAAAGTTGCCTATTAGTTCTCCAAGTACAGCTTTAACGTCGTTCTTCAAAATCAGATCCATTATTATTAATATATTTCCTTTTTATAATTCTTTTTAACACAGAATGATTTTAGTTGAAGATGAAAGATAAATAAAAGTTTTCCTCAAAGGGCTCTTAGTGAATCAGAAATCATGAGAATCATGGGAAAAGGGACCCAAGAGCTTGTCTTTACAAAACAGTCTAGCTAATTCTAATGTATAAAGTATCTGGGAATCATTGCTCTTAAAAATGTTGCTTTTTATTGTAAATGTAAACTTTACGTAAAATATGCTTTCTGAAGGTAGCTAAAGTTCCCTTCCTAAAAATAGTCATTTTGCTTAATTTCTCACAGGCACACTTTTTTAGACAGACATTTTTCTTTATTTTCCTTTCCCCAGCTTCTACCTACAGATTATTTCTAGATTTTTCACAGTTCTATCTTTGGGCATACATGGGAATTGAGGTGGAGGTGGGTAGACATTTTTTGTGTGATACAGGTGCTCACAATAGCCTTAAATTAAAACTATAGTTTAGCCCATCATACCATATACCAGCTACTGGTCCAGATCATTTGGGTATTGGCATGAGTAACCTCAGCTGCTCCCCAATGATGTAGAAACTCTCACATCTTAAACTTTAAACCCTCCAAATCACTTATTTGCAGGCAACTTTTATCAAGTGCTTTGGAGATGATTAGGCACACTTCTAGGAACATCTTGCAAAATATTATATTCATCTAGCAAGACCAAAAATAAGAGAACAAATTTGAAGTTGATCATATGGCATAAAGCCTTAGAAGAATCAAGATTTGAGTCAATCATCAATTTTCACACTAACACTTTGCCCAGAAAGAAGTTTACTCAACTGATTGGAAAACCATAAAATAGTAGACTATGTAATAATTGTTTGTTATCACAATTTTGTAATACTTTTCAGAGATTCTTTTTTAGAATTATTTTTGGCAATACGTTGACTGCTGTTACCTATTTACCTTAGCAAAAGACTAAGATAATTATGTTTAATATCTGATATAAAATGAACATAACATATAGACTCTGATTATTCCTAATTATTTTAATTGCTTGACAGTATAAATATCTGAAGTAGACTTGATTTCTATTTTAACTGTCCTTAGTAACTTTGATCAGAATGTAAGGTCATATTATTCACTCAGTGTGCAGCAGGTAGGATGTGAGTGGATTGATCTCATTGGGATTTAAAATAATCTGGAATAAGAAATATGCTACATATTAAACATGAAGATGATTGTTGAGAATGTGGCAAGAAAGGTTGTTGTCGTATTCAGTTTAATTCACTGGTAAATTTTATCTTCTAATTATTTATTCTTGGACAAATAAGAGTTTAATTTTTTATGATTCTTATGATCCTAGATATATTTTTAAGTTCATTATTAAGAGTAAACTTCATTGACAGCAATTCTGTCTCAGGAGAAAATATGAAAATCATTAAGATTGTGTGTGTGTGTGTGTGTATGTGTGTGTAGCTTCTAGAATAAAAAATAGAAAAAGATATGAGATTGTCAGAGAAACAAAGAGTGAATTGAAAAATGACTTTCAATTAGAATTTTAGAGAAAGACTAAAGTGTACAGTTACAAGGGATAACTTAGTGACCATATTTCATTTTAAATAACAGCATTAAAACAGAATTTCAATTATGAAATCTATTTTTTCCAGAAGAAAACATTGATTTTGTTTCAAAAAATTATAGACAGTAAAGTTGAACTTCATGGGGAGTACATTTGACAGATGGTTGAAAGAAAACACATGCATCTGTCGATTGTTTTAATCAACTCCAACACTATTAAAAATTCAAAGATATGTTTTATCATTTCAAAAAGAATAATTGCAAGGTATACATACTCTAATAATTATTGGTCCTGGCTTTCCAACTCTTCTTCAAACTGTCATAAAGTAGATCTTTGGGATTATAATAACTACTCATGTACAGATCATCATCAGAAATGGTTTTTAATGTTTGTCTAGAAGTCCACTTAGCCTGTATGTTTAAAAGCGTCAGACAGAAGTTCTTCCCAGTTACCTGGTTTAATGGAAGTTTTAATGGATGGAACCACTGTAAAGGAAATTTATTCTCAGTATTGAACTTGATATAAATCAGGTTGTGAAAATTTCTGGAGCCTCTATATGCCCTATGTTGTTGATTAGACATCGTAGAGTGTGGCTTCATGGAGCAAGTAGTGAGGAGGTGACTTATGATCTTGAGGGCTGCAGAAAGGAGCCCTTTATTCTGATAGTACCAAACTTCCTGAATTAAAGCCAAGCAAGAATCATTATGAGGCCTCTACTATATGGAGAGTAATATATAATAATGCAGCACAGAAACATTGTAAAAAAAATGTCAAAATAAACCAATGTGTGATCTTGAGAAGATTAACATTGGAAAGTTTTGCACCAACCCCAAATTTCTATGGTTACCTATATATACCCAACTATGGGCCTTTTTTTTTTTTTTTTTTTTTGAGACAGAGTCTCACTCTGTTGCCCAGGCTAGAGTGCCGTGGTGTCAGCCTACCTCACAGCAACCTCAAACTCCTGGGCTCAAGCTATTCTTCTGCCTCAGCCCCCCAGGTAGCTGGGACTACAGGCATGCGCCACCATGCCCAGCTAATTTTTTCTATATATTTTTAGTTGTCTGGCTAATTTCTTTCTATTTTTAGTACAGACGGGGTCTCACTCTTGCTCAGGCTGATCTCGAACTCCTGATCTCAAGCAATCCTCCCGCCTCAGCCTCCCAGAGTGCTAGGATTATAGGTGTGAACCACCAAGCCTGGCCCCTACTATGGGCCTTAATGCATGAAATGCTCTCTGCCTTTATAAGCTTGGTAGTGGCCCCTTCCATCGGGATACTTACTTATTTCTATGACTCAGCTCATATGACTTCTAGAGGAAGTCTTCTTTCATGTCTCCTTCCCCTGACTCAGGCTGGGGACACCATTACCTTTTTTGGCCCCCGTGGTCTCTTGCCCTGTATTCTAGGCAATGTGAAGGCAGAGATCATTCTTGCTTGCGTTTCTATCCTCAGTATTTAGCCCAGTGCCAAGCAGCGTACTGCAGATGGCCAAACAGAGGCCATAGAAGCAGAGTGTGAATGAATCCGTGGTGGATCCTTCCCTGGCTTGCACTCTGCATGTACAACACCATCCTAAATCTTCCAGGTTAGGGAAGAGCTTCCAACTGATGAGGAAAACTCAAGGCACATGCCACACTTCTGTACAATATCAAAGTCCTTCTGTTACAGGCTTTTTTTTTTTTTTTAATTCACTTTTTAGCTCTGGGTTTTAATTTTTACAGTTTGAATGAGAGAAGGGGGAGGGCAGATGCGGGTGATATTGTTAAGAGAAGCTGCCACCTGCCTTGACAGAATCATTTCTAGAGACAAGAGAGGCAACATGAGACAAGCACATATTTTCTCTCATTTTTAAGTGTGTTTTATATATTTTCATCTTTTATGTTAGAAGCTTCAGAAGGGCAGACCCTTTCTCCCCTGCAGTCGTTAGGGTCAGGGTGAAGAGGAATTCAAAACCAATCAATAATAGCATATAAGGATGACCATGTTAGAAATGGCTTTCATTCATGACCCTGGGCATAGTCAGACATCCAATACATAGTATTGTCATCCTTCTGAATAGAAAAAAATAAATTTAATCACATGCTTTTCCCTCTGCCTTGGACAAACTGCAGTAGGAATATATTTGAATATGTGTGTATGTGTGTGTTTGTGTAGAGAGTGAGAGAGAGAGAGAGAGAGGGAGGGCCCTTTCTTACTTTTTCTAATAGGTAAATCTGGCTACCAAAACATAATTACAAATTATATGGTCAAGGTCTTTAGTAACTATGGAGTTGAACCTGCTTGCCCCACCAAAGTGTTATGTTTATAGGTGCAACTGATGAAGGTGAAAGATAGTCAGGAAAAAGGGAAAAAAATATAGTGAGTGATGGTCATAAAGAGACATAGGTTTTCTTCATTAAAATGTTGAGCTGCCACTAGACTTTGTCAGGTATTTCAAGAATCCCATGTGAAATGGAGACCTGACCTGAAGTTGATGTGACTTTCAGATTCCCACTCCATTCACAGTTATTTATAGTCTGTAAAGGGTCAAGTGTCTATTGGAAGGCTACACACCAGTGCCTGTGCCTCTGCACATAAATCATAAATGACATTTTTTTCCTTTAAAAGACTAATAGACTATGGATCCTATAGTTGTGAGATAATGCTCTTCAAATGTCCAGTCCTAGAACCTTGACACAAAAGAAGGAATAAAAGGGAAACGTGGAAACATTGAGAGGAACTGCGAGGGGTGAGGTGCGTGTGTTGTGTGAGATGAGAATGTTGCCGGCACTGCCTCTGCAATCTCGCATATCACTGTCCCTCAAACCACAGTTATGCTGTAGGTATTGGACTATGTTAGACAAACAGCCAAACTCAATGGAGAACCATTTTGAAATGGGACAAAGTAATATCAAGAGCCCAGTTGGATGTGACTGGGGCAGCTGATGCCACCAATCTCAACTCTTGGGCTCAGAGTCTGAGATATTTAGCAGAAGAACCTAAAATAACATTCCATTTAATTAATTGTTAGAGAGAAGTTGAACAAAAACCACTATGCGTATGTATATTCTGTAAGCTAAACTACACATGAGACATATAAGCATATTCTATTTATTGAAATGTTGCAGTGGTTTTAAATGAAGTAATAGTTTCTTGATTACCAAATAAAGAACACATATCATTGTTGTTTTTCCATAGTTTTTAAAAGTTGGGTTGAAAATATGGTTTAATTAGAAGTAAAAATTAAAAATACAGCCACACAATTAAAAATGCATCCAACACAAATTATATATTTGGTTTTAGAAAATGTGCTTTACTACTCTGAGCCTCATCTGTTATAAGGATTGAAAAAGATAATGTTTTAAAGCACTCAGTAGAATGAGGGATATATAATAAGTGCTCAATATAAAGAACTAATTACAAAAAATAAAGCTACCTGATAAATCTTTAAATAAAAGAATAAAATTAGGTATGCTCTAGTTTAAAATAAATTAATACTAGCAATAAACCTCATGAATCTTACCATGCCATCAGACAACTTCCAAAGAACAAAGAACAGATTTAGATGTAAAGTCAGATTATTTAGAAACAAAACAATTTGTTTATTTTCTGATCCACCAAATAAAAAAAAAGACAATATAATCTCAAGAACATATTTGTTTCTCTATAATGTAATTCCTTTGTCTGAACCCTTCAAGGGCTGCATTACAAACAAAAGAAATGCTACTTCAAAGCAATTAAATGTTATAAAATTTGGAAAGAAAAAAAGAAATATTCATTTCTTGAGTGATCTTTTTAAGGGGAAAGAAAATTACTTAACTGATCCCTTGAGTGTATTTTAGCCTCATATTTGGACACCAATCGGCTCTTAATTATCTAAGAATCTATCAGATCTACTGACCCCAAACTCTGGCTTTCCTGGAATTCTGTTTGTTTTCATATTCCCTTTAGACTGGCACCTCTCCTTTAGTAACTGTTTTTCTTTCATCATGGTTAAGGTTATATGAGAGATATGTTTTCACATTCCAGAAGGTCGATTGTGTTTTGTAGTATAATTTTGTGGTGTATATTACTTGTTAAAAATATGGTCTAGATTCTTTACTTTTAAATTTTCCACCTATCTCTTATTAATTTAAAGAATTATAATAACCAAGTCAACGATGAGTCTATGTACTAACTGTTAACATAACAGCATTGTCAGCATGAAGGATATTATAAACCTCTTGCTGGTCCCATGAGAACGCTTTTGAAAGCTGTCAGGCTAAATGCAGGAAACCGTTTTGTTTGCTGGAGGAATTCCTGCAATCGCTGACTGTGCACTGGCAGCGTAGTGTGTGCTGGCATTGGCCTTTTCTCCTGGGTACAATGTTTTGAGCATTGCTGCCATTTAAATTCTTGAAATAGAATGGATCTCTTCCAAGTGGCATGATTGGTACAGGCAGTACAAGTTTATTAGAGAGACTGGGGTTTGCCCTTGGTCCTGAAAGAACTATTACTTAAGTCTTAAACAATTTTTATTGTTGTATGAGAGCATAAGGTCTACAGCATCCATTTTATGCTGATAGTGCTGCAATAACAAGATGCAGAATGCAGTAGCATGCATGAAGAATGCATGATTGAAGATACCCAGGTAAACTTAACACGATGCTGTTAGGAAAATAAAACAAAGCCAGATATATATTTTTATAGCTATGTTCATATTTAGGCAATTTAATATTGAGGGTTTTATATGCCCTTGATATATCTCTATTATATTAAAACTATCATTTTGCCAATATTTACAAAAAACCTATATTGAGATGCTTACTTTTGGCACAAGATGGCACTTTAACTTCAGAGATCCAATGTAATCTCAATGAGCTTTCTCATTGCAAATGGGAAACATGTAGTAGTTCGTCCTCTGAAAGCAGAAACCAGAGCTAGAAACAGGCAAAGAAAAGCAGAGAATAGTTTGGCATTAAAAAAGGTGTTTGCATTATGATGCAAGCAAGGGTGAGGAGGGCTTGGGGGAAATTGCTGCAATAATCTTTTGTTTAATAAGTTTGAAAATTATAAGGTGACAATGTAATTTTACATGTGAACAAAGAACACCTCCAGAAACATTTTTCATTTTAAAACTCATAGTTCCTCATCAATACCATTTTCTTGGCTCATGTTTAAGATATTCTATTGTGATTTAAAAAGGCCCAGCATTATGTTTGTATTATTTTACCTGATCAGTTACTGGTAGTCTTACTGCTGCTACTCCTATTGCTGCTGCTGTTGTGTGTACGTGTGTGTATGCCTTTACTTTTTTCAAAGAATGACAATTCTGGTTCCTAGCAGATTCCATTGGGAGTTGACTATTCTCATTCACACACATTGTAATATTTCTGTATCAATGCACCCTATTACTGGATATCTCCATTGTCTAGTGCTATTTCAGCATCCTCTAGAGAAGGAGCATTGAGTGGTGCTGAATTTAAGATGCATAAGCTTGTCAGAGTCACTCTTGCCCTTCTCACTTTCATACTTAACTGAAAGAATTGTTAGCTTATAGTGTTCCTTGTCATTCATTTTACTGAATGATTTGAGACATGATATTTAAAATCTTAGAGACAAATTTATCCTATCCCTATGTTTGGTAATATCCACAATTTCTAAACCATTGTAAAGAAGGAAATGGTAGGGCAAGAAAGGTTAAATAACTTACCATAACTGGAATTTTTATAAAATATATGCATATTTTACATCATTGTGGTTAAGAAGCCTATAAAACAAAAGTGGGGTAGAGTCATAGATTAGAATTATTTAAGGGCATGTAATAATCACAACAAAACACCACCTTTTATTTATGTGGTGCATAAATGTTTACTGAACATTTTCATATATATGCTTTCTTTCTTTTAAAGTATTAAATCTGTGATTTAATGAATGGAAATTGTATCCTGATTTCCTCATTTATAAATTGAGTTAAAATTTCTGTCCTATCTACTTCTAAGGTCCTTAACTGCAACAACTGAGTTCACTCTTGCTAATTTAAGCAGAAAGGTGTTTATGAGATTTGATATCTCATGGACTTTGCAATGGCTAGGGAAGCCAGGCTTGGATGTCACACTCAGAACAAAGACATCAGCAACAGTGCCAACCACAGCACAGGACTGTGCTGGCAACAGCTGCTGCTCCGTGCTGATCACTATGGGATGGGCACATGGAGCTATCCCAGAAGAAGCGGACACATACCTTTGACAGCCTGATTGCCAGAAGATGATTCACCCACACAGTCATTAGTTCATCTTGCTCCTATCCACATCCACATTTCAGGAAGTCAAATAGGGTTGGTAAAACTTAGATCACGTGACTGCATCCTAGTTGCAAGGTAATCTGGGAAATGTAGCTTTTCTCTTTAGAAAAATAGGTGCACAAGGTGGAAACTATCACAACACATAAAGCAGATTAAAAAGGTTTGGGGCAGATGTGAACTTTATGTGATTAAAAAAGGTTTTATTATTCTGTTGTTTCAGAAACAGAACTCAGAAATTGGAACTCAGAAATTTTGAGGTTAAGTTCTTATAAAGAACATCATGTCAGCCCTGAAATTGCTAATATACTCAAAATTTTAATATTTTGATATGTAAATATCTGTATCGTCAAGATCCCTTGAGAAATCTCACCACTATCGAAGCTTATTTCTATGTATTAGAAACACTCATTTTAAAATGTGAAACCTCGGTTTCATTTTAGTAGAGCTATGATTATTATGTATCCCTAAGGCCAGAAGAATTTCGGGCACAAAGGCAAAGCCAGTTGGCTCTAGCACCAGAAAAAAAAAATAAAAAAAGCAAAACTCTTGCCAAAATGCTGGCCTTGGTGCTTCAGAAAGAAGCTTTATTTTAAGGAAATAATTGTATGACAATAGATCTTATATAGAGAAAAAATAGCCGATAATCCCACA
This sequence comes from Eulemur rufifrons, assembly GCF_041146395.1. Taxonomy (NCBI): domain Eukaryota; kingdom Metazoa; phylum Chordata; class Mammalia; order Primates; family Lemuridae; genus Eulemur; species Eulemur rufifrons. The sequence goes on along the minus strand of NC_090989.1, from coordinate 97,690,163 downwards.
CATTTCTAGTTCAGACACTCCCCAGTGCTACTTACCAATTTTGGCTGAATATATCTAAATCTTAAATTGTTATAATCTTCTCTCACAGTTTCTTCTATGCCCCTGTGCAAGGGTGGTCACTTATGTCTTCCCCTCCCTTCTGGGCTCTGTAAAGTCATGTGTTTGCTTTGCATTACTTTACTCTGTCTCCCAGTGGTGGTTTCTATGGGTAGTATACGAAACACTTCAGGAGTTAATTTTATGCTATGGTCAACCATCACTCTTTCTTTAAAATTATAAAACTATGGGATGTCTGTCAGTATCTTTTGTAGATACCTCTACCTCTGACTATCCCTTAAATAACAGTTTTATCATTGGCAGAAAAACAATGCAACAGATTTATAAAAAAAAGGAAATGTTCTGTTTTGTGGCGTTGCAGAGGAAGTAGAAGTAGCTCACAATAGATAAAGGAGCCTCCCAGATTGGAACCAGGATTTCAGTGCTACCAGAAATCTTTTTTCCTGTCTTCACTTGTATTATTTTTTATACAGTCTCTGTCAACATGGCAGAGACCGTGATAACTGGCAGATGCAGCTTCCTATCAGTCAAGTAAGTAGTTCTAGAAGGAAAAGGCTGTCTTACTCCTGGAAAACATATTGCCAGTCTCAAAGAACAATGTGACTGAACATATTTGGGTTACTTGCCAGTGGATTAATAACAATTACCAGCAGTTTAGGGCATTAGAATTTCTGGATATATATTGCAGATGACCATCCCTGGGGAAGAGATTATTTTGACTGATGACCACAATAGGACCACAAGAAATGGAGGAAATTTTTTGAAAAGAAAGGGTTACTCTTCAGAACACAAAGAAGAAGAGACCACCACAAAGTTACCCAATGTTCTGCCCTACACTCTCCTCTCATTCTATGGATTCTGGTGAGTCTGTCTTCTGCTTGTATGCTTCAATTTCTCCAAGTTTCACCAGCCTGGAATAACAAATAATATAATAGCAATAGCTCCAAACTTCTGTCTCTCAGCTCAGTAAGTAGCTTAATTTTTTTCAAAGAGTTTTGGGGAACTGTTTATAAAAGACAAAAAGAAACAATGTGGATTATACAATAGTAGTAGAATATTCACTATATTAAAGAGATCATCAGAAGTAAGAAGCATTAATTATACTACTGCTGCTGTTTCTTCTATGCTTAAATATTGATGAATTTAAGATCAATTTATGGGTAACTATTTTATCAATCCTTTTCATACAACCAAACATAAGACTATGCCAGGCCTCCTTCTTTATGCTCCCAGTGCACTGTTTTACTGACTATATTCAAAGAAGATGGTAAGAACTTCAATTTTTTACTACTTACTGTGATATCTAGCCCCCCACCTTCTTCTCACCTATGTTAGGCTGATCAAATGAAGCATTTTGGCCCCAAACAATGTTTAAAAAAAATAAAAAAATAAATCATTTTATTCCTCTCCCTTACCTGGAGTGATTAAGCAATTAAGTGATTAAATACCTTAGATGCAATTACATTCCCAGCGGTATTTTTGAAATGTTAACCAACCACTGGACACTGATGCCTTGGACCATCCTACGTCAGAGACATGTGCCTAAATGGCTTGTGCAGACAAGTAAGGGTGGGCTGGTAAGGTCTTGTATCTATTAAATGTGTACCAAAAGAGTATTTGTAGACTCCCTCTCACACCCCCAAAATATTCCTTACAATTTCAGAGGTGAAATCCAGAGGTTTTACCCCTAGAATTATCCGAGATTGCCTATAATCTCCAGGCTTGGTATCCTGTAATGCAGAAATGGTGGGATGGTCAAAGAAAATTTTTTTGAACTAATCCTAAATGTTTAGACATTATAGGATGACCATAAAACTTCATTTATTAATATTCTAAAGGGCAGAGTCTGTGTGGCTTTCTGAGGTGAAAAGTTACGTCTATCCATCCAACACCGCCTATATGGTTTAAGTGCTGATGTTTGACCTTAAGATTATAGGCAATCTCGGATAATTCAAGGGGTAAAGCCTCTGGATTTTACCTCTGAAATTGTGAGGAGTATTTTTGGGGTGTGAGAGGGAGTTTACAAATAGTTTTTGGTACACATTTAATAGATACAAGACCTTATCAGCCCACCCTTACTTGTCTGCACAAGCCATTTAGGCACATGTCTCTGACGTAGGATGGTCCACAGCATCAGTGTCCAGTGGTTGGTGCATCTAAGGTATTCAATCACTTCTGTGCATAAGAAGAAACCCATACATGATGAACAGAAAATAAATAATGTGGCACATCTTAGAGATTACGCATTTTCCATGATCGTTTCAATCCATGACAACCTGGCATATGATCTTATAAGTAACATTTATAACACCCTATGTTCCTTTCCTGTGTTTCTTTATCTGCCACTAGTTCATAATACACATTTTAAAACCATTTTTACAAAGGTAGTATACATATATATGTTTAGAAGGCAGATATGTATTCAAAGTTTCTATTGAAAAACAGTAGGCTTCTGTTAGAAACTTAAAGAGCAAATTATTGTGCCATGTTCACCACTGAATTCTTATCACTTAGCATAATATATAGCCCAGGGTAGGATTTTAGTAAATATTTATTAAATGAATAAATCCATATATTTATTTCTTTATCAACAATAAAATCAGGAGCATAGTGAGTTCTTTGTGTTTCTTTGTATTGTTTGGATGGCTTGTTTTAGACTCATTCTTTTGAAGCTCCTAATAGACTCAGTGCCCAAGATTTTTACTGGGCGCTAATCATGTAGGCAGTTTTGGCATCATATACAAAAATTTCAGACTCTCAGAAGGAAAGTAAGTGCCAGCATAAATTACATTATTTGCACAATTTATGCACAGTGATATACTCTAATCAATTTGAGAAAGTTTTATATCAGTGTAGGTAACTATTTAACAGTTGGGTTCCCAGATGCAAACCAAGGGCCAAATTTGAAGCAGGTCTTTTCAACAAAAGCAGTCTCTGGCCTGATGGGTTAGCCCTTTTCTGCATGTCAGTTCTGTCCCTTCTCCTGCTTGCAACCCTCTTGATTTGTTTCTTGCTATTTTTGAATCTATGGGTTTGTCCTAAATTATTACTTTTCTGATTACCAGCATCAACTTGTTTTTTCAACATATTACGGGAGTACAAATGTTTAGGTTACATATATTGCCTTTGCCCCACCTGAGTCAGAGCTTCAAGCTTGTCCATCCCCCAGACGGTGCGCACCACACCCATTAGGTGTGTATATACTCATTCCCTTCTCCCTCGTCCCACCTGCTCCACACCTGATGAATGTTATTACTATATGTGCACTTAAGTGTTGGTCAACTTTTTTTATTCCTAAAAGGTGGCTTTTGGGTACAGGCTTTCTTTTTGGGTGATGTAAATACTCTGGAATTAATGATGATAGCTGCCCAGATTTTAGAATATACTAAATATGACTGAGTAGTACACCTTAAAAGGTGAACTTTAAGGTATATGAATTATATGTTTAAAAAGATGTTTAACAATCCAATTTTCTTCAGATCTATTTGAAAGTTTCCTTGTTTCTTCAGATGTTTATTTTAACAGTGATTTTCTCATAACAATACCACTATACTTTAGTTCCCCGGATTCCATGCTAGATGAAATTTCTTAGTCCAAAATGTTTCATAGAGAAGAATGTTGCTAAAACCATCACAGGAGTGGTATCTTAATTTGGATTTTATTTTATACTTTACAAAGGAACTTATGTACATTATTTAACTTCATCCCCCACAACAACTCTCTTTGTTCATTAGGCAACTGAAGGATCAAAATGCGTAATAGTTTTATTTATTAATGCAACAGTTTATTCAAAGGATATGACTAAACATTTGTCATTTAAAGAAATCTTCAAAGTCTGATGACAGGACAGGTCTCAAGCTCTGAAGTGTGTTTAAATTGCTTTGAAAAAGATTAGCAATTTCCCAGGTAGGTACAAAGAATAGGTTATCCAGGCTGTTGAAAATGACACAATTCCCTCTGTCACTTAACGTTATTAATTATTGTATAATGAACTATCCCAAAACTTAGTATTGACTTTGAATGTTAACCATTTCATATTACCTTGTATATTTTGTGGGCCAGGAAATTGGGAAGGGCTCGACTGGGTTATACTTCTTCCCCATGTGGCATGGCAGAGGTAATTTGATGCTGTTCAGCTGACAGCTGAGCCCATCTGGAAGGTTCTTGTCATTAGCACTCCAATACCTGGTATCTTCATGAGGACAGAAAATATACAGGCCTCAGAACTTTCCATTGAGATAGTAAGCCATTTTACATGTTGACTCACCAAAAGACCAAAGCAGAGGCTGTCAGTCAACTTAAAGGTGGGGCCAAGAGTTTCACAGTGTTATTTTGGTTGTACTCTACCATTCAGAGCAGTCACCAACCAGTCTAGACACTAAAGGAGAGGACAGCCACCAACTCTCAATGCAAGGAGTGTCAAAAAATGTGTGTTCATAATAAATCGACACAATTACCCACAGATAATTTTGTGACTTTTGTTACACTTGCCTTTGCGATAGAATCTCAATGACTTCAGACATTCCACAGTAGCCTGGGACTCCATAGTTTAGGACCTTTCTGGCATATCTTTGGTGAGTAACAGGGTAAGACAATGTAAAACTGGCTACGAAATCCCCTGGGAAATTGCTGAAATGAGCCTTTCAGACTTCCCACTTCTGCTCTTCAATACTGTATACACAGTTCTTGCCAGGCATTCATGCCAACTCTTCTGTGAAAATTTAGAATGAACAATTCAGTAAGTTTTTGCTTTTGTCTGGGTTAAAAATTAAAGGTTGATCAAAGATCAAGTAAAATATACTTATTGCATCAAGGAACTGTCCTCTTCCTAGTGAGTGAGGGATTAGTTTAGCACATGACCTCTTTGGAGCCCCAGAATACAGGAGGCTGAGTTTCCATGTATTTTAAAGGTTTGAGGAATGTGAAGAGATTTAGAATCCACAAAAATGAAAATTCCAGATTAAAAAATAGCAGGACTTAAGTTCTGTGGTGTCTAGGGCAGACATTGTATAGGATATGGTTCTAAAAGAGCAGCATTAGGAAGGAAGACATATTTCATTTATTTTATACTTTTAATTAGGACTTTCTCTGGGTGTGGTCTGAGATAAAATACTCTGATTTAGTTTAAATATTTACATGCTCCAACTTTAACACTTAATAAATAGGGATGTAATCTTTAATTCTGCCTTATTTTAGGAGTCTTGAATGCTTCAGCCTCAGTGAATATTGTTTAATTATTGATATAACTGGTCTTTGATTATAAGATATTCTATGTATTATTAAAATATTTCCCAGTATTGATTTGTTATATAATTTATTTAGTACTTATTGAACACTATGTGCAAGGCCTCGTGAAATTAAGTTGAAGTTAGAAATTGAGAATGACTATAAATTAGTTGCATAAATCGTTATCTTTTCCTTCTTTATCTTTCTTTATTTTTATTTTTGGAATAGAATGAGGCTTTAAAAAAAATCTTTGACCTTCTTCAGAAAGTTTGCAGTCCATTAGACAGACTTAGACTGCATAGCCAGTACCTGAGACTGTGAAATGTGCACTTGCCCAAGGTGCCAGAAATACTGTCATGCAGTGTTTGTTGGCTTTTAAAAATAGACATTGTCATGTCCAAACAAGTGGAAAAAATAGCTACCCCTGCTGTACTTCCATCTCCCTTCTCTGTTTGGTGTCCAGAAGCTCTCTGCCTGAGGTTGAAATGCTGAATGGTTCTCAGATATGTCTAAATGCATTCCTTGCTGTGAAGCAGGATGGAAACTGGATGCTTCTCATGGTCTGAATTTCCTTTCAATGTTATTAACTTTTCCAACTTTTTCTCCCAAAGGCCATGTTAGAAAGCACACAAAGGAATAAAGCACATCTTTTGGCGTGCCACATATTGTAGGCTTTAGTTTCAACTTCTTTCAATATGACTCCTAAAGAATCTTTCACAATACAGTCTTTCTTGAAAAGCTTTTCTTGATGTTCCATCCAAGTCTTATTCACTCGGATTCTATTAGAGTATTCTACTTCATGTTCCATGTACTACTCATAATATTTTTATCTCCTCTGTGTTCCAAATTTTTGGAAGCCACTGAGTTATTATCTTATATTTCATATCAATTTTTAGAAGTTGATTATATGGAAAGCAGAGGTTCAGAGATGGGTTTTCCAAAGAACCTTACTGTACCTTTGAAAAATAGGTTCTGAGCTAAAAATATGGACACTTTCAAAAGATAATTCAAAAATCCCTTAACCACAGAATCATATATATATATATATATAAAAGAGAATACACAGATACACTAAGATAGAAATAATAGACCAAGCGATTGTTAAAATCTCTAAATATGTATCAAATCTAACATCAGTTTAATACAATGGTGAATAATTGATAATGCAAAAGACTGATGTTATTGAATGTCTGAAGTCTCTATTGAAAATATAGTTTCATTTTTATGATTCCTAGTCCAAAAAAAGAGTATTTGCAACTAATTGTAAATCCTGAGTGTAAACATTAATTGCAATGTTGCTATACACCACTACATTGACAAAACATTGCGCATATGAAGAGATAAGAAATGGGAAAAAAAGCAAGTTTGAATGGGAAAAGTAGTGTAGGATAAAAGCAACATTACTTCTCTCTGAACTCACTCTCCCTGCTTTCTTGAGCTACCCACATTTACAACAGCCAAGTTTCAGGGAGTGTGGCAAAGCTCCAGTTCAATTTCAGACATGTGTCAACAAGAAGAAATATCTAATTAAGAAGATCAGTCATGAGTGTGACCTTATGATTTTTGGAAAATATCAACTGCAGTTGATATTGTTTGAGGAACCCAATTTGGTATGAAGCAAGAGGGACTAGAAACCAGGTACGGTCTCTCAGAGACAGGATCAGACAAAGCTAATAGTATCCATCTGAATTCCAGAAATACAGAGAGTTAAAAAGTTTGTAGATATTCAGAAGACACAAGGCCAAGGATACCTAGTATTTATTAATTGTTTTTTTAAGTAATTTACATATATTTATTGTGTTAGGCACTGTGCTAACTAAGCAACAAGGATACGTAAGAACAAAAATTATTCCTCTCGGCCGTCCAGGAGCGGTGGCTCATTACTGTAATCCTAGCACTCTGGGAGGCCAAGGCAGAAGGATCACTTGAGGTCAGGAGATTGAGAACAGCCTGAGTAAGACCCATCTCTACAAAGAATGGAAAAATTAGCCAGGCATTGTGGTGCACACCTGTAGCCACTCTGGAGTCTGAGACAGAGGATCCCTTGAGCCCAGAAGTTGGAGGTTGCAGTGAGCTATGGTGATGCCGCTTCACACTAGCCTGGGCAACAGAGTGAGACCCTGTCTCAAACAAAACAAAGCAAAACAAAACAAAACAAAAAGTGTCCCTCTCCCATTTACTCTTATATTTTCATGGGAGACACAAAAAATATATATAGATAAATTACAACTTTAAAACATGATGTGAAACAAAAATATAGCAAGCCATTTGAGACTATGAAGAGATTTTTGTTTTTTCACTTAGCAATAGAGTTGGGTATGGGAAGGTAAACCAGGTAATGGTGCTAGTACTGTGAAACATATGGATCCATTGCCTTTCAGGTGACAATCCCAAGGTACAGAGTGGCAGACACCTGTTCTTAGGTCCCATTTGTAGAGCTCTTTTCGTGTCACTGACCAAGCCAGACTTCCCCTGTGCTGGAAAGTTGACAGTCTGATCACTGCTTTATCCATGACAGACTTAAGACTGAGGCAAAAGTTACAACACTGCTCAAAACCTCAAAGAAAATTTGAATTTCTCATGGAGAACGTTTTTCCAAGGTATAACATATAATTGCAGTGGAGAGTGAGTCTCTTGAAGACTGTTATTCTTTTCCCTAAACCACCTTCTATATCCTCCTTAATTTATTTGTAATTTATTAGCAATACTCATTCCCAAATCTATCTGTTTTTTTTATTTGCTTCTTTATCATTACCAAGGATAAATGGCTTAGTAATAATTCTTGTGCAATTTTAAAATGTTCAAATTTCACTGTTAAAAATATCATACAGACATCGTGGCCTTCTGTCAAGAGTTAATTTCTAAGACATTTTTAAGGTCAATACAGCTGTTAAGCTGTTGAAATAGACATCATGGCCCTGTTAAATTAATCTAAGGTGCTAGTTGGAGTAGCATACTGCCTTTGCAAATGACCTCTACCTCTATTTAACTTGATAAAGTAATAGCTTTCAGGGATTCTGTAATGTAACTAGCATATAGGTTAACACCTTGAATAAAATGATGTCAATATATATATATTCCTCCCTTAATATTTAAAGTTTCAAGGTCTCCACTACAAACTGTGTTTTTAATCCTTCTCTTCAGTATGTATGATTAATATTTCCAACTGAAATGGAAATAGGAAATTGTCATGGCTAACTTGCTTCTTGTTAAGTTACCTTCCATTATAGCGTGTATAGTAAAATCTCAGTGTGAGCAATCATTTTCAAGAACAAGAACCACTTTATGTTTTTTGTTCATTCTCTGTCAGAGTTTTTCTTTGATTAATCTTAAGATGCTTGAACATTGATTTCATAGCTGCCCTAAGTATCTTCTAAGTCACTGGGGCATAGAAATAAAATATACAATTTCAAGTAATCTTAAAGCACAAAATACTGATTTTAAAGGTTCCAACACTTCTGTGACAAAACTGCTATTTATGTTAGATTCAGACATCTCTAAACCCCACAAATAGTTAGATTTCTAAGCTATGGAAAACATCTGAAATGTACTTTTAGGTTCTCATGCCTGCGCTATATTTGTGTGGTTTAAATCTTTATTACTGAAATATGCATCCTGAAAAATGCAATTCTAATATTTAATAAGAATGGTTCTGCTTTAATCGTACAATTAAGGCTCCTATTTGATCCATTACCCACATGCTCCTGGAACTATGTGGTACATACTTCAGTTTGTTCAGCTTTATCAGCCCTGGCTCTGTTTTTCTCACTCCAACTTCATTAGACAGGTGACTTTAGGCAAGTCTGTTAACCTCCCTGGACCTCAATTACTTCACCTGTATGAGGAAGGAGTCGGAATAGAAGTCATCTAAATTGTAATCCAGTACTGATGCTGTATGATGAATGGTGGTCTTTCAGTTAATCGTGAGACTCTTTCAGGACTCTGATCCCAAACAATTACTTTACTAAAGTTAATTTAATAAAATGAGCACAGCCTGACTGCATGTTGGCGTTGGCTGTATTATTTTAAGTATGGTTTCATAATATCTCAGTAAGTTATAAATTAGGGAACTTAGTAAACTGCATTAGCTCATTAAGTAAGGTAATATTTCAATATTCTGAATATAGAAAATGTATATTTCTCCAATCTAAATAATTGGCATATGAAACTAATTTATTCACATAGGTTGTGGGAGTTCTGGGGGAGCCTATTTATTCATTCTGCTCTACACCAGAGGCTGAACAATTGAGAAACACATTAAGGACCTAAGTACCAATTAACACATTGACTGCCACACTAGAAGAAAAATTTTTTTTCCTTGGGGCCATAGTGTTTTATTATGAAAATAGAATAAAAACTTCAAAAACAAAATGATCCTTTCTAATTTAATGAAAAAATTGGTATTTCTTACTGTTTTCTGTGCATGAGTTATATACAACTTGAAAAATAATTCCCCTGGCTCCCAAGGTGAAGAGACGTGTGAGTTGCATATGCTTCACGAGGCCTTGGGCTCAAAACTAGCATGAGTTAAATACAACTCACATGGCAGTTAATGTGTTAAAATATCCTCAGCACTTCATTGCCAATAAATCTGTATTTAAGAACTTGCTTGGGCCCAAAGCTGAAGCCTCATGCATTCTTCTCTAAAATGTCAACATTAGAACTTGCCAATAAGGAAAAGTTGTTAAAAGCTTAACTAGCCAAACACGGGGAGATTAATAACCTGTAATGATCTGTCCTACATTGTAAAAGAGACTTTTCCTGGTAAGGGTATAGAGTGGGGCAAGAGTGGGGTGAGGGAAGGGGAGAGAGGGAGAGACAGAGAGAGGGAGAGACAGAGAGAAGAGGAGAGAGAGGTACGAGCGAAAATATATATTGAAAGAGAATTGACCCTGTTACAGACATAGAAATTGAAGCTCTGTGAATATAAGTGACTTTCCTTGTCATAATATTAAGGAAGTATTAAGAATGATCTGGTTGGTGCTGTAGCTGATGCTCTTCACTCCCACACGCTCTTGCCCTTGTGTCATTACTTACAGGCATGTCTCACAGGCCCATGACATAAGCACGTATTGGTGTCTATGAGACAGCCACTCAGTAAGCTTCCACTTTATACCTAGATGCTTCCTAACATTTTCCAAAGAGAACAAAAATCTCAGTGCAAAACACAATCAAGGAATCAGAGAGTGATTTTAGGATATGTGGGTAACCAATATAAAGACAGATAGACTCAAATAGAGAGTGTTTAACTTTATTGGGGTGACAGTTTATGTAAAAAATAGAAAGGAATGCATTTTGTAATAAATTTTTATGTGGGATTTTGGATATTAGACTCTAATTCAAACCCTAATTTGTATTGTGATAAGCATCATTGGAAAATAGATTGGACCCTCCTGAGCACCCGTAGCCCCTTCATCCAGGGCATCCTTGGATGAAGGAATGTAATATATATATTATACATAATGTGGCCCTGCCTTTTACATCTTCCACGCCCAACTTTGCCTCCAACAAACAGGTTAGCTGGAAAGCATACAACCTCTGACCACCAATATGAGGTAGCTAAAGGCTGACCCCGGAGTCTGAGTGATTTAACTGCTTTGTCTGCAGACTGTTGAACAAACCTGGTGATAATTTCTGTCAGATTCCTTTGGAAAGAAGAGTAGTTGCCTCAAGCCATAGGGCTCACTAGTAGGGGACAACAACCTTGTACTTCCCTAGGTTAACAGGGTCCCCTTAAGCAAACTGAAGCCGGGGAAGCACACTGGGAGACCCCTTATAAGCAGAAGCCATGATGTTTCCGTGAAATACTTTTACTATGCAAAGAGTAACTTTAAAGAACAGCCATGATAACATGAATTTATATTGTAGTGGCAGTCTTGTCTCAGAGAAATGTCCCAGTAAATTTGTATTTATAGGAGAAGTAGTTTGTTTGTTTACCTAATATTTATTTTTATATACCTTATGTATATTTTAAATATTATATTTATATACTTAATTAAATTGTATATTAAACAGATTTATTATGAACTGTCTTGAAACTTTGTATTAAATTAGGTACTATATTAATTTTGATATTGGTTAACCTGTGTTGCAATGTTACCTTGCTAGGATTTAGGAAGAGTACTAAGGTATTATAAAATGTCTGAGAAGGGTGACTATAAAAGCAATAGGAATAAGTACAAAGAGAAAGAGTAAAGAAAAACACTGATGTTTATATAAGACTGAATATTTGTCTGGTTTTAGTCTTTGCTATTTTCTTTTGAAAAATGTTGGTTATCTTAATAAAAATTAAGAATGCTTGAGGTGAAGGAGCTACAATAAGATGAAGGTAACATTGGATGCCAAAAAGGGATTTAGAACAAGTCTAGATTTTAATCAATAAGATTGTATTTTAAGGAATAGCTTAGAAGAGGGGCTCACTCTTGACTGAAAGGTCAAGACTTCACTTTAACTGGGAGGACCATTACATTCCAGTTTCCTTCCTTCAGTATTCATTATCCCTGCCTAGGTGACATTTTAATAACATGAGCTTTTAGAAGCTTCACTTGTATGAAAAATAAAATTGGGACTTGGGTGATATTTTTATTTTTATATAGAATAGAAAAAAGAAAGATAAAATGTATAACTTCTAATTTCAGTAAACATTGAAAAGATATTCCAGATATATGAACAGTTAGTAGAGAACAAAATAATTTAATTATAGGGGATATAAGTTTTATTATAATTTCCATTTAGAGACAAAAATGTCATCTTTAAAAATGTTATTCTCAGAAGAAATGTGCAGATAATCTAAAGCCCTATTATGAGTTAAAGTAAGACATTTACAAATCAATATATTATTTAATATGAATTATAGAATCACAAAATGAGATGAAATCTTTGATATCTGTCAACAACTTTTTTTATCATGACATCAAATCTATTTAGAGATTTCTAGGAAGGAAAATTCATTATTCAGATAATAACAACTCTGTGTTTGAATGCCATTTTTGAGTAGATTCCTCCTAATATTTATGCTAAATATTTATCCTGGGGAGTGTAAAGTTAAAGAAGTTAAATTTCCAATAAAATATTTTTAGTATATTTGAATTTAGGTAATATTTTTGAAATAAGTACATAACTATCTGAGGTTTTTCCCTAAAACAAGAGAACCAAAAGTATGAGGGCAATGTAAAGGGAGATGTATCATATTAATAACAACTGGCATTCATGAAAGAGAAAAAAAGCTGAGTTGCTGGTTCTTTCAAGGTTCTGATCTTGAAAATTATAATATTGTTGACACTTCCCTACATGATTATAAACTAACATTAGGGTTAGCTCCAAGGAAGGACTGTGCAGGGCCAGTTCAGGTAAATCTGAACATACCCTTCCTTATATTACAATATAAAATTTTTATCTTGATCGAGCACAGTGTTGTATTCAGAGTCAGGAAAGATGCCCTAAGCGAAGTAATGGGTGGAAATTTGATTGTTGAAAGAGGAAGCATTGAAAGAAGGCTTTGGTATTGTTTTGTTGATGTTGTTATTTAACAAAATCTGAGCATGTATATTTTGAGTCCTCTGTAGTGCTGCAGGCCTTCCCAGAGTCCCAGAAACCACCTAGTGTAAATAATGAGTGGCAGCACATACGTATTGCTTTGCTTCCTCTACCGATTTGTGTCCATGCAAACACAGGTTCTTTTGTTGGATATAGAAACCTTCACTCTAGCAGGCCTGTGAGTTAAATTGTGATTGTAATTATTTTAACAGCTTATATCTGTTACTGACCCACTTTCCCTATTCCTTACAGGAATAAGGCCAGGCCATCCACAAAAGCGGAACTAGAGAGGCTGTTAAAAGTCCAAGTTAAATTGATTCACACTGCATTAAATAGTTCCACACACTTTTATCCTTGGTCTTAACTTCAACCCCTAAAGTCAAACAGAATAAGTCCAATTCCACTGAAGACAGCTATTTCATTACCTCGAATTTATTCACCTGATTAAGGACCGCTAATTCTTTCAATCAAGCATGTCTTACATGTTAGGGTTTCTATCCCTATCACCACCCTGGTTGCTGCCATTTATCAGATATCCTTTGACCAACATAGAATATTTTGGGGATCCAGAATCTCTCTATATATAACATGTCTATATATGTGTGTGTGTGTGTGTAAACACATACACACTTGACACTTGAACAATGTCGGGGTTAGGGGCATACGCCCCTGTGAAGTCGAAAATCCTTATATAACTTTTGACTCCTAAAAAGCTTAACTACTAATAGGCTTTTGTTGACCAGAAGCCTTATCAAGAACACAAATAGTTGATTAACACATATTTTGTATGATATATGTATTATATATTGTATTCTCACAATAATGTAAGCTAGAGAAAGGATAATGTTATTAAGAAAATTATAAGGAAGAGCAAATATATTCACTATTCATTAAGTGGAAATGGATCATCATAAAGGTCTTCATTTTCATTGTCTTAAAATTTAGTAGACTGAGGCAGATGAGGATGAGGAGGTTTGGTCTCACTATCTCAGGGGTGGTAGAGGCAGAAGAAAATTTATGTGTAAGTGGACCCATGCAGTCCAAACCTGTGCTGTTCAGGGTTAAGTGTATAAGTATGTGAATGGGTATGTATATTTACACATATATAAAGAGTATATCATATATCACATAATATATAATGTATAATATGCATATCATGTACTATATATAATATTTTTATTACTTCTTTGTTGTTTTGTTTGGTGATTCATTTATTTATCAGATTAATTTTTTGGTAGCCACATACTATAGTTGATTTATATTTAATATACTTAGCATTTTTTTTCTTATTTTTTCTATCTCCCATTGTTCCTTCAAGTGCCTTCATTTTTCCTTAATAATTCCACAAATATATTTTTGTCACTTGAATCTTTTAAACAAAGACTATATTACATTCCTTTATTTCTTCATTTGTATTGTTTGAGTCTCTAAAACGTACTCCAACTCTAGCTTTCTGTTACTCTGAAAATACATAGCACTTCTATGTCCTACATTATGCAGGAAAATGGTAAATAAACAGAAGCTTGATGCTTCATTTGAACATTCTCCTATTTTTATATGACCAATGATTATAAATAAAAGAAATAAAAATAACTTCATTTCTCCCTTATGAGGGGGAAATCATCCTTCCCCAATTATCTTTTGGAAGAAATAATTATACCTCATTTGATCTAAACTCTCTTCTACCGTTAGTATATTTGGTAGTCAAATGAGTATATAAAACAGAAAATATGGTATTTCTGGTGCTGAGTGAGTTATGGATTAAATGTTTGCACCCTCCCCACAAATTCATATGTTGCAGTCCTAATACCCAAGTTGATGGTATTAGGAAATGGAACCTTTGGGAGAAAACTAGGTCATGAAGGTGAAACCCTCATGAGAGAAATAGTGCCCTTATATTAATAAGAAACTGAAGAGGGATAACTTCTATCTCCACCATGTGAGGATACAAGAGAAGATGGTCATCAGTAAAGCAAGAAAAAGGCTTTCACCAAGACCCTGTCCATACTGGCATCCTGCTCTTGGACTAGATTCCAGCCACCAGAACTGTGGGAAATGCATGTTTGTTGTTAAAACCACCCATTACCTGGTATTCTGCTATAGCAGATGAAATATACTAAGACAGTATGATAATCTCAAAATTAGTTCATATTTTTCTCTGGATTTTTCTCATATTTAGACCTTAAGAATTATGAAGAATAATTTTGAGGATATTAATTCATATTGGAAAATTGTGAGTATAGTATACATTGTTACTCCAAATAAACACATGATATGAATTATCACCATAAGCATAATATTATGTTTTATTTTTCCCTTAGTATCATTTCGGGTTTCTATACTAACACATCTTATTGAACATGACTAAACAGGGACATCCATGGTCAGAGTAAGGGAGAAATAAACACCATGTTTTTAAAGAAAAACTAGTTTCTGGTGTTATGGAGGGACATGGATCAGTTCTTCAATGCAAACAATTAATATTTTGGATAAAATTGAATAAAATTAATATATTGGATGAGTACAGATTCTTCATTCCCGAAATCTCGGTAGGTAGCCACACAGTTAAGTAGAGCACTGAAGTTGGATTTCAAAACTGAAGGAACTAGTCAAAGTGACTTTAAACTTCACATTTCACAACTGCACGGGAATTAAGACCCATGAGAAAAATCCTAAGGCTTATGTAAAACAAGAAGTCTAGTTGGAAAGTCTCCTCTCTTGAAAAAATAAAAGGATATGAAAGTCTTTAGCCTCATTTGAAGATTAACGAGAAATAAATCAGCCCTACCCTGGCCAGGGGACTTCAAGACTCTAAAACATTATATTGAGCGGTTGAGAAACAATAGCCACAACAAAATCATTGATCATTGGAAACCACAGATGGTCCCTCCTTCAAATTTATAGCCTGAAATTATATAATCTGGCTAGTTTCAAACTCATGAAGATTATAATTTAATTTAGAACTATGGCAGACAGTACTGATTTGTTCCATTTGGGTGTACAATGTTCTTTTAGACTTCACTAAAGTATTGTTTATTATGCTTAACAACTTCTCCAGTCAGCTTGGCTGGGTTTGAATTCAGGTTCTATTTTATTTCTACCTGTGTGATTTAGGCTGTTACTTAATTCTTTTTTTTTTTTTTTTTAACTCCCTTTGGCTTCCTTATTTGTAAAATAAGGATTAAGTGAATTATTATTTGAAAAGTGCTTAGACCATTGCTCAACACATAAGACACATTATTTAAGTGCTATTTCAAAAAGCAAGTACATTTATTACAAATATTACATGCTATCATGGAACTAATAGTATTATAATCAGAAAAAGAACTAATAGTACTGTAATCAGGAAAAAAGTCAGATTTTGATGACACACTTTGAGTTCTGGATCAATTAGCTTGACAAATTAGATTTTTTAAATGGAGCATAAAAATTTATGTGACCAACATACCATCTTTTGTCAAATCAAGCATTTTAAGATATATTCCAAGATCTTAGACTTTATTATTGAGTAATGTAGTTATATCATTTGTAATAAGGCATTGGGACTTAGGTCACATTTAGTTGACAGAAAAATTAACATTAAATAGTTTTTTTTATTTTATTTATTTTATTTTTTTTTTTTTATTAAATTTTACAGAATCAAAGAGTCTAACAGTATATCTTGTTAGATACAGTATGTCCTCATAATGTATACATTATTTCTTGTACAATGATATGAAATAATATGGGAAATATTCATGATAAATTATTAAGTGAACAGTGCAAGTTAAAAACAATAGTTTCATATTTTTTTCCCCACCCCCCCTTTCCCGAGTCAGCACCTTCAAGTGTTACCACTCCCCAAACGGTGCGCAATGCACTCATTGTGTAGGCATACCCCCATCCCCTCCCCCACCCCCCACCTCAGTCTGATGTCCAATTGGTGTCGTTTCCAGATTTGTATTTAGGTGATGATCAAGGAAACCAATTTTCTGGTGAGTACATGTGATGCTTGTTTTTCCATTCTTGGGATACTTCTAAATAGTTTTTTTTAAAGGCAAAAATTAAAAAAAAATATAAGCCCAGAGAAAAGTTGTGAAAAGCAAATGGAATGTTATAGCAATAAGGAAAAAATACTTTTTTAAAAAGTTTTTCCAGAAAATTTTTATTGAATCAGTACAGAAGCAAAAGTATACGTACACATAATAATGATGGCAAAGTTAGCAATATAAATATTAAATTTACTACTACCAGGAAGTAACTAATGACCTTGGACCAGAAGCAAGAGTGGAAGGCTTTACAAAGTGTAGAAACTGAAAAATCCATGTGATTTAGGTTCTTTTGGAAGATCCTAAGTTTGCATCCTGATGTCTCTTGGCAATTATACTGGAATGATTTTGCACATGTATACTAGAAATGAGGATCTAAAGAACAAAATAAATTAATTATACTATATTGTGTAAATTTAAATACATTTATTTCAAAGTCAACTTTAAGAATAATCCCACCCTGCTTTATTGAAGTATAATTGGCAAATAAAATTTGTATATATTTAAGGTGTACAGCATGATGTTTTTACTGTTTTATCTATAAATGATTATCACAATAAACCTAATTAGCATCCATCGCAAGGGTTCTTAACTGGCAGGGCTTCAAAGCAGACCCAGCTACTAGAGCAATTATACCTCTATGACTTGCATTCTTAGGTTTAGTCTGGTAAGACAGAATACTTGCACAACGTCAAGCAAAGTAACTCTATTACTCACAAGGAGAATTAACAGAAGCCTGGGATCCATGGCAAGCCAGTCCCTCAAAGATCAGGAAAGCTGCCCAAGATGGATGGAGTCTTATCTGCACAATGCCACATTTTGCACTGTAGCTGAGGAACCCTGAAAGCACTCTGCTCTAAGTTTGATACCTGGGCAGTACTAGATCACTAAGCAGAAATGTTGCAAGACATTCTGTTCTCAGAGGGGTGAGGACATAGGCAAAACTGTTTCACACAATTCCTCCTTATCTCAGGATAGTGCATTTTTGGCATTTTATAGTTATTCTGAAAACTACAAGCAGGAGGGAGTGGAAAGCTGAGTTGGTCAAAGGCCATTCATGGATCTGACCTCCTTCAGTCCACCATCCAACTTAGATATCCTGCTTAGCAAAGCTAGTCTATTTCACATGCACACTGACCTTCTCAGATCTGGAGGCAGAGGTTAATCTCATCAGATCTATGTATTAGTAACACTATGACAGAATCTTAGTGCCACATCATTAAGCAATAGCCAAAATGCATTTCATTAGGCCCAAGAGGACCATTACCACAAGCAGGATGATCAGGCCTACCTGAAGAAACAGTGACTAGCTCAGGACCCCAGAAATCCAGGTAAGAAGTTGCTAAAGAAGTCAACGAAGGAAACTTCCGATGGCCCCACTGTCTGTAGCCAGTGGGCTTCCTTCTGAATCTCCTTTGCTTTTATCTACCATACCTGAGACATTCATCCACATACAGCAAGAGGTGTTGGCAATTGTATACGCACCTCCCATCTGGGCTTAATGGAAGTCTAGAGCATCTGTTGTTTACAGTAATCTCCTGAGGTAGCTGAGGGATGTCTGCTGAGCTGGCAAGACAGTGTCAGTGGAGGAATCAATATCTGCCACTGTAAGGGACAGATTTCTTATCATTTCCTCATGAGCACTAACTCCTGTGTATGTTACCAACAGCTCATAAAGGATATAAACCCAGAGTCAGTACACCTTCTAGCACCTCCCCAGTAAGCCTGGTGTTTAGCTTTAGGCTGTTGGCCCAATGGTGGGGTGATATCTAGGGGCACCCTGAGAATAACCAATGTGTGGGACCCCACCATTAACCAGTTTTCCAGACATGCAATTGTCCGTCCTATACTTGGGTCACCCCCGGATTACCCATAGAGAATGATGTAACCCTTCCCCCGTTTTATTATTCAGTGACTCATTGGAACAGCTACTCCTTTACAATTCCATCCTGCACATTATGTTAATTGGTTTTCCAAATAATCTTTACTTATTTTATACCCATTAATATAGGTTTGGTTTTTTTTTTTTTGTCAGTAGGATTCTATGCAGCAGATGCTTATGGTGTTGAGTACTGCAATTACTCTGCTTTAATTAATACACATTGTATGACTGTATCAAAACACCACATGTACCCTATAAATATATACCCCTATTATATAATCATAGTAAAAAATTAAAAAAAATAAGAATTCTATACAACAAAATTATAATAGTGCAGATTATTAAATTGGCCTATGTATTTACCTTTAATCTAGATCCTTAAATTTCTTTTTGGCTTTGTGCTGCTATCTATTATCCCTACATTTCAACTTAAAGGAGTCCCTTTAGCATTTCTTATACAGAAGATCTAGTGGTAATAAAATTCCTCAGTTTTTATTTATTTGTTAAAGTGTTAAATTATCCTTCATTTTTGAAGGACAGTTATGCTGGATACATTGATTTTGGTTGATATTTTTTTTTCCAGAAGGTTGAGTATTTCTACTCCCTTCTGGCCTGCAAAATTTCTGCTTAGAATTTTGCTGATACTCTTAAATAAACTCTCTCATATGTAAAGAGATTCTTTTCCCTTGCTGCTTTTAAATTATCTCTTTTACTCTGGAGAGTTATATTATTATAAGTATCTGGGTGTGGTTTTCTTTAGATTTACCTTAGTTGGAATTCTTCGAGCTTCTTGATTTTATATGTTCAATTCTTTTCTCATATTTAGGGACTTAGGGGGGTCATTATTTTACCAGATAAATTCTCTATCACCTTATTTATTTCTTCTCCTTCTGAAATTCCCAAGATACATATATTGCCTTGCTTTATAGTGTCTCATTTTTCCCTTTGGCTTCCTTCACTTTTCTTTATTAATTTTTCTTTTTAGATCTGTGACTAAATGATTTCAAATCTGTTTACTAATTCTTTATTCTATCTGATAAAGTCTGATTTTTGACCGCTCTGTAAATTTTTCAGTGCAGTCATCGTATTTTTTACCTCCAAAATTTCTGTTTGACTCTTCTTTATATGGTTTCTCTCTCTTTGTTAATAATCTCATTTTGTTCATTCAGAGCTTTACTAATTTTGTTTTATTATTGATATCTATTGTCTTTTAGCTCATTGAAAATCTTTATAACAGTTATTTTTAATTTTGTTGTCAGGTAGGTATAGATCTGTGTTTCTTTAGGGTCATTTCTAAATTTTATTTTGTTCCATTTATTGGGCCATATTCCCCTGCTTCTTTCTATGTCTTGTAGTCTTTTTCTGGGATGTGGGCATTTAAAAAAAAGATAAATATAAAACTCTCTGTCCCAACCTTTGTGTACTGTCTTTGTGCAGTGGAAGACTCCCAACAATTACCCCAGCTAGAAGTTCTAGGGAACCACAAACATTTTTTGATTGCTTGCTTCCCCTGACTTCTGATTGTGCAACTGCAGCTTCAGTGTACTGCTCACTGCAGTTTTCAGTTGCTTCGAAATTCTGCCACTGGTCCTTTAGGGCCCCAACACTGATGAGACAGAAACTAGGCCATGAACAGGCTCTAGGTATGCCAAAATATTGGAGACCTGCTTCACTTTTTGTTTCTGTATGAAGGAAGAGTCTCTGGTATGGGAAGTTTTCTTCCAGTTGCAGACATTATGCTGATTATGGTTTACATCATCAAATTTATTATATTTTAATTTACTTTTAGGATAAAATTGGGATTACTTTTTTCTTGGCAGAAAAATTTTAAATCTAACCATGGGGTTATTTTCTGTAATGTTTGACTTAACTTGTTTGTAAATAAATGCTTATTAGGACTTTTGCTTTGATAAGTGATTAATATGGATAATGTTTTTTTGTTACATTCCTGAGTAGTATTTCACTAAAGTATAATTTCTCAAGCTGAGGTCTGATGCTTAATTAAATATGTAAAATGAAGAGCTAAAACATGTGTTCTATTTCTTCTTTCCCTGGTGGAAACTGTGTTGGAGCAGAAAAGGCAGGCATTTCACTGTTGATCCATTTAAGGATATGAGGTAGTCCTAGAACATAGGATAGTCCTAGAACATAGGGTGTGATACTTTTTGAAAGAAGTCTGAGGGAGGCTTCCATTCTAGAATGACTATCCTGGCTATACATTAAAATCAGCCAAAGAATATTGAAGAGCATCAGTATTATGCTACATTCCCTGAAATTCTGACAATTTTTTTTTTTTTTTTTAGTTAGGGATAAAATTAAATCAGAGTATTGAAGAGTAGGTAGCAGAATCAGTGTTTTATAGTATATCTTCAATGATTCTAATGTTCAGACAAATTTTAGAACTATGACTCCAGGAAAAATTTCACATATGGTCATGTCAGTTAAGAAAGTAAGATGATTGGATATAAGCTCCTGCCTTTCCAGATCCTGTGTTCAGGGACCCAGGTGTTCCTGTGTTCCCACTTCGAAGTATGGAATGTGTTGATTGGACTTCTATTCCACTGAGGCTATAAGGAATATCTTCCCGAATGATGAGAAGCAGTAGTGTGGCAGAAGGTTAGTAGTAGATAACTTTAAACATCAAAAGGCATGAAGAGAGGGATTATGTTTAGAAAACTCAGTTCAGAACACCTGCCTAGCCATGCACAGTTAAAGAATGATGTATGTGAACTCCATGACCTCTCTCCAGTACACACAAACTCATATATTTTCTCTAGCATCCAGACATTATCCTGAGTAGAAATTTGTATTATGGAGTTAAACATGAATTATATGTGTATATAGCTGAACTAATCAATCATTCAACAGAGAGAACAATAACCTGCAAAAACTCAGGCTCACAAATCTGCTTGCACAATTGTAGCTCCTTCGTCCAGTAGGTAAAGAGATCAGAAAAGATATTAGAAATAAATAGTTATGTTTTTATTGTGTTACATGCGTAACATAGTTCCATATATCTATGTTACAAAAAATAATTACAATACTTTTTAAATATTGGAGCTTGAAACAGTTTAATTAATCAGGCTGTATATAAAGCTTATTGTATTTAAACTTCTGGCAACTGGTAAAAATATATTTTAGAAACAGAATGCATGCCTCAGTTCTGCCATTTTCTAGCTATGGGACTTTGACTATATACACCCTCATTTCCTCATGTGTAAAATGTGAATGATTGTTCATTTCAAAAATTGTTTTGAAAATTGAATGTGGTGATATATATATATTGAAAAGGTACTGTAAAAAGATAAAATGTAATATGCAAATGTTCAAATTATGTCACAGGAAATATTTTTGCTTGCAAAAAATAGAAAATCAAATATGCGGCATAGTAGTTAGTAAATTTTTAGGACATTCTTTTTTTTTTTTTAACTTAGTAAAACTATAAGCTTCAATCATATTTATAATAATGGTGCCATAGAAAAATTCACAAAACATTTTTGTATTTGGGTAATCTTTCCTGTCAGCTCTTGTCCAATATCTATATATTCTTTGACTCTTATAATCAATTTCCAAGAAATATGAAAACCTTCAAAAGTGAAAGAATAAAGTAATGTGTGCTTCACTGCTCTTTGGGCATATGCACTTAAACAGAGGTAAAAAGAAAGATGAGGCAGATTTTGGTCATTAAAAATGGCTTAAGAGTTTATATTTACTATAATGTATGAGTTGATCATTTCTATTATGTATTTAATAATTATTTTTTTAGATCTTAGTTCATAATTCTTATAGGGCTTTGAATTTTAAAGCAAAGCATTTTCTTCTTATTTTATACAGGAAAAAATGAAAAAGAAAAATTCTCCATAAAGAATGGGCTTTGGCCAAGGTTCCTATGAATATACTAGACAAAGAATTCCAACAGGCAATTTTTTGGCTTCAGTTGGCCATGACTTACACATTGCTTCTTGACTGTAATAATGATGGTGGCCTTAGCACTGCTTTTAATTAAGTTCAATGCTAATACATAGAAAAGGAGGCTCAACATAACAGGATTGACAGAATTTTTGGCCCTGCTTCATTATATGATAAGCACAGAAATACATATCTTTACAGGTTTTTAGGCATTCAGCCTTTCCTTCCAATTTCTTGTGTCATTTATTCAAATGAAACTGTCTTTCCTTTAAAAGGCAAAAGGAATATTTGAACAGTACTCACATACCAACTTTGCTGATTAGCCTGGCACATTATTCTTCTGTGCACAAGAATTATGTGCCATGCATGCATGGGTTTGGATTGAATACTTTCAACTGTAGTGCCAAAAAGATTTTAGGAGGAGAGGTAGGTAAAAGAAAACTATGTTCAGCATCTATTTGAAATATTAGCTGTGCCTCCTAGATAAAAAATGAATTCATTACTTTGATTGGTTTTTTTAACAAATGTATATTATGATCTGCATTTTTAATTAATCCTAATGCACCTGTAAAATTCTGATCATACATATTTCATTTCAGACTTGAAATTGGCAGTAAGGCTAGTCAGCAGGATACAGAATAACTTCTAGAGAATAAAGTAAATTTTAAATGAGAGTAGAATAAAGCCAGGATTATTTCTCATGGTAGAAAGCTGACTGAGGATATAACTATACTTTTAAAATTTTGTGACATACTTGCTAGTTTCTCACTGCTTATACCAATGACCACAATGTTTCTATCTGTAGATGCACATTTATATTATTTTATGTTATGTTATTATATCATATTTGCTCACATATAAATCAACAATTATAAAATTTCTTAATCTTTGTTTATAAAAGTGAAATGAATTTGGTATCTCTCATTATGCATTTATTTTACAGAGTAAAGATTCGGTAAATGCACATATTCACCACTAAATTAGAACTAATCAGTGAACACTTATGTGTACATATGAAAATAACATTCATCAGAAATCAAACAGGTGGAAGGGGAGGGGGGGATGGATAAACTCACACCTAATGAGTACAATGCACACTATCTGGGGGATGGGCATACATAACCTTGAGAAAGCAATTTATGTAACAAAACATTTGTACCCTCATAGTAATCTGAAATTTTAAATCATTAATTAATTTAAAAAAAAGATTAGGTAAATTCTTAAGAGATGAAGGAAATAATGAAAGGTTAAGTCTGTACTGCTAAGCCATTTGTAGGTGCATTCCCCACATTTACCAAACTAGTGCCATGTCACAAATATATAGAACCAAAGACTATTAGAACCATAAGGGACCCTAAGGTATGATCCCATATAATATCATTTGATCAACAAATAATTTTCAGTAGAAAGGTGGCGTGACTTCACTGAAGTCACAGAATTTATAAATGACGTATTGTTCTTTTGGTTTCATTTATTTACTTGCTTGTGTATCCATTCATTCAGTTATGTATTTTTTTAAAGTAATTAAGAAATGGAATACTAATATCTCCAAGGCCTTTGAAAGTCTGTGAATTTATTCAGAATGACATCTTACAACTTTTAATTGAAGGACAATTACTAATTTTAATTTTGTGCTATCATTCTCTTTCATCTTTTAACAGTTTACTGAATGTATATTTATTAATAAAAGAGTTTGGGAACTTTATTTAAATAGTATCATATTAATACAAATAGCATTCCTCTGAGACTTACTTGATCATCTAATGTATTTTTGAGATACAACTGTATTATGTGCAGGATGTAGTTCATTCATTTTTGCTGCTGAACAGTATTCTATTTGTGGATATATCACTATTCATTCTTTCATTCTCCTTTTGATATTTTTAACAGTTGTAACACCTATAACATTACAGAATTTTTTCCTTTTGCTAACTTATCTTCATCTAGAACTCATAGTTTGTACTAAACATACCATTTTCAGTAAACATTCATATTTCATTTCTTTACATAATGAAGAACTAACATATAATGAGAATGACATATATAGCTGACATAGATTTTAAAACAAATATACTGACTCTTTATAATCATGCAGTTGAACTTCTGTGGCAGAGTTGTGCAGATATACTATCTATAGACAAATATGCTACCCCAAAATATTCAATATTCTATGGACATTGTCAATATGCTACACAGAGGAACCAGAGAATGGTAATTTAGTACATTTATTTCAAAGCTCCACAGAGAAGTTGTCTTAACCATTGTGTCCAGTTCTTTTCACTTTCACCTATATCTTCAATTTTATCCTCTCTTATGGGTCATTGTCACTTACATAGAAATTTAATGTTGTTTCTCTCATATTAAAAGCAAAACAAAATTTTCTTGATCTCGTAATTTCCTCAAATGAGGCTTGTCCCACTTGTCTCTTTATATCAGAACTCCACAAAGAAGTTGTCTTAATGATTGAGTCCAATTCTTCTCCTTCCCTTCTGTTTTGAGCCTATTCTAGACATATTTTGTGTTCACTGCTCTTTGGAGGCTGTTATTCTGTTGTCCAGCAGACCAAGGGCCTTCATTTGCTAATCATTACAATATATTTCATTTTTATCTCTCTGACTCATCAGAAGCACTTGATACACCTGTTCACACTCACTACTTCCTGCATTTGACTTCCAGGGTAGCACATTCTTTTGGTTTTCCTTTCACTTAACTGGTTGTGCCTTCTCATTTATCTTCATTCCATTCACATCATTTTCCCAAACACTTGACTTTTAATTACCAAGGTTAGATAATTTATTATCTTTTCTGTATGCTTTCACTTCCTTGTTGATCTCTTTTATTTTTCTTGGCTTTATTTATCATCAATGTGCTACTGACTTCCACATGTATGCATCTTGTCTGATCCTCTGCATGAATTCCAGATCCTGATATCTAATGATCTATTTAGTATTTTGACTTGGATATCTGAAATATATCTTAAACTTACTATGCCTAATATTAAACTCCTGATCTTCCTGTCTAAACATCCTTCTCTGGTCATTCCCTCTTAGTAAGTGCCCTATCTGTCCTCAGTACAAAAATCTTAGAGTTATTCTTGACTCTTTTCTCATAAACATCACATTCATTACATCAGCAAACCTGCTGGTTTTCCCTTTAAAATATATTGAAAAGTTCAACTGCTTCTAATCATATTTTGATTCCATAAAGTTATTAACACTAATATCTCTTTCATATTTCAATGGCCTTCTTGCTTTAGCCCTTGTCATCTCTTACAGTCTATGCCCAATACCTTATGCAGAATGATTTCTTTTTATACATAGGACAAATCATGACAGGCCTCTTTAAAAAACTCTCTAATAGCTTTCTATGTAAATCAGAGTAAAATAAAAATCTTATGACCCCCAGGCTCCACATGCTCTGCCCTACTCATTTCTGTAAGTCCATCTCTGTCCTTTTTCTCTTGGCTTATACCACTTTAGCCATGTTAACACCCTTACAATTCTTCCAACTATTAGGGTTCACCACTCAACACTTTTGTATAAATTCTTTCAATACCTTCCCTGCCTCCTTTGCTAATATTGTATAATCAGTGAGGCCCTCCCTGATTATCCTATTTAAAATTGAGTATCTAGAGTATTTTTTATTAATACTTATTACTGACTTTCTTTATCTATATCTATGTGTATATTATTTATTTATATGTTGTTTCTCAACTAACTAATATTACCTGCATGAGATCATAAGAACAAAAATTTCTGTTTGTTTTGGTCATGGCAAAAGCACATATTAGAAATTCAAAATACTTAGTTGAATGAATAAACAAATGCATTTTCAGAAAGTATAAATCTATTGGTTTGGTGCTGAGTTTTACATGGAGCTACAAGTTTGTTTAAATTCAAAGAGATAAGAAAATGCAAATCATGATGAAAACAATCACTTCAAGCAAAAGTGAAAACTTAAAAGATCTATAAAATAGCAACTTTTATTAGTAAGCATATACAGAAAAGGACTCTCATATATTGCTCATGTAAATGTGGAATATTATAGTCATTTTGGAAAGCAAATTTATTTCAGCTAAATTTAAAATATTCAATTTACATTTGCTGGGCAATTGATTAATGATACATGTGATATTTTTTGATAAATCAACAGTACTGATATTTGACAGTTATAATACAGTATGATTTTTAAATTTTAATTATAAAGCTTAATCTTCCAATTATAAAGATTCTGGCAAATTTTACCTATAACATATTGGTCAATGTTGGATGTTCCTAGAATTCATCCAACTCTGACATATTCTGATTATCTGACACTTTGCAAGGTCCTAAATAACAGACAACCTTATTAAAAACTCAGATTTAATTCAATATGGAATCCTATATATTTAATAGGGTTACTGAGAAAATATCAAGAAAAGCAGCAAAGAATAATTACTTCAAAATAAGTTTAGATTAAATAGAATAGAAAATTTCATAACCACGTCCTCTTCTGATAAAGAGTATGTAACCAATGAGTTCATATTAATGCCTTTCAATGCAAATGCTACATTTACAAAATAAGAAAATCTATATAAAATTATCTACATATTATATGTATAAAATATAAGTAGATAAGTGCTTTGAGTTTTGTTTTTATGTTACGTTACTTTTTAACTTATGACTCTTGGAGTTTGATAGATTATGTTTCATGAACTACTTTTCTGAGATTCCTTCCCCCAACAACCTTAGTTTAAGCAGAATATTGTTGTTACTTTATGTGAAACTCAATATTATATGCAGAAGCCACCAACATATCACTATATCATAAAAGATGCATGAAAAATAATTTAAAATGGTTATGGCATGATCTAAAGGTGTTTCATGGCTTTACCTTGGTTTGCTCCTCAAAGAAATGAAAATCTTTTGTGAATGTTATGAAAACAACATGTTTGATTTTAACAGAAACTATGTTACCTTATAGAATGACATTAAGGCAAATTCAGTAAATTAATCATTTATATCCTCTGTTTTTCTTATTTTTCATCATTAGCTAGGCAAAAAGCCTGAAATGAAATTCATTCTCATCAGTCTTTCACTGACAGACCACTGTTATCAATTGCATGCTGAGCTTGTGTGCAATATATCAGTATGTATGAACTTGACACTCTGATCACAAGATATGACTCCTGTTGAAATGTGTCTACCCAAGTCACAGAAACTATGTACTGAAATTACAGTGGGAGCTCTGGTTCTGAGAGTTCAACAGAGAGATAATTGAATAAAGCTTTTTTGACCTTCAAAAAGGAAATTCTATCAACATTTGGAATGGAGGGCAACAAACAAAAGCATTAAACTCAGTTTACTTGGCATCCTGATAAGGATAATAAATTATTGCTCTTTTTTCTTTGGAAAAATTAAAATTAAAGTGATGAGATAAGAATCTTATGACCACCAGCTCTTTTTTAAACAACTTAAGAATTTTTTATTACTCAGTTCTACCAAGCTTTGTTTTATTTGTCATCTGCTATATGCCAGGGGCTAAAAAATATTTTAGGATACAAATAAGACTGAGATCTCTTCCTGCCTCAGAGAGCTCATGATTGGTCATCATAGATATTGAAACAGATATTAACAATTAACAATACAATATGTTGACTTCATACTCTGAGGTGGAATGCAACACTTAGACATGAGCTACAGCTGCTCATTTAGTTCTGTGACAACTGATTATTAAATATTTAGAAAATTTTCAGGCTGGTTTGAGAGCTTGAAATTGGCCATAGTGGGAATCTTTACACAATGGAAGTTGATACATGCTAGAAATCACCTCCTTATCTTCCTTCCCCAGTTGGGTTACTAGCATACCACTAGATATGCCAACTGAGCCTCAAATTGGTGGCCTAGTCAGAATAAGACTTTGGCATCCATTCAAATAAATATTCTTAAAATATTTTTTGACTATTAACTTAGTGGAGCCATAGAGCACTGGACATGAAATGGGTGGAAAAGAGGCTATATTGTTGACAATTCTAAGTTTTTTTATATGCTAAACAATCTCACACTTGTCCAGACATTCTTATTCCATTGCAAAAAAAAAAGCAATGCTACTAACCATAATAATCCTCATAGAGGTAGTTTAACAAACTCTAGGATCTAAAGCACCATCTCTACTCCTTGCAGTTATATGGTTCATTCTGTGGGCATAATTCTGTCATATGAATTTATCACTATATTATTATATTTCCAATCCTGTATGTAGAGCACAATGATGTTTTAGCTCCTTTAGCTGATCACCAGAAATTGCCCAACTGGCCCCCAGTTTAATCAGTATTTATTATATACATGCCTGCCATGGGAGGAGGTCTGGGTAGAGTAGGTACTGCAGGTGTGTTGACTTCTGGTGACCCATTTATAACTGATAAGTATTTCAAGGTAGTCCAGAATATTCAGTTGCCTCTTTCATTTCACTTTTTCTATGCCTCTTCTCTTGGGTTGCCAGATAAAATGCAATAAAACATTATCCCTTGCTTATCTGGAATTAAAATTTAACTGGGCACAGTATATTTTTATATTCTAAATGGGACAACCCTATTTCTCTCTAAATTTCAATCTGACCCACACACAAGACATATAATGTTGGAAAGTTTATAAGCTTTTCAGATTTGTGATCAAAGACAGTGGAAATGACGAGGAGATCATCTTTTTAATCTGATGGTTCTCTGTGGAAATTTGTGGTGGCTAACACGGTCACATCTAAAAATACTATTTAAGAATAAGTTTCTAGTATACTTTAAGCTTAGAAAAAGAGAAAATCAAGTTTAAATTAGAAAATGTAACCATTTTTCTCAAAGAGAAGGTATATAATTATCTGTCCAAAAACAAATTTTAAAAAAAGAAGGAAAAGGGAAATAAACCAAACATATAAAAGTAGTTTATTTTTTAAAGAATATGTATTTTATTTATTTTTTAACTTTTTTCCCAAAATATTAAGGGGGTACACATGTTTTTGTTATATAGATATCCTGTGTAATGCTTAACTCAGGGCTTTTAATGTGTCTGTCACCAGAATAGTGTACGTTATACACAATAGGTAGTTTTTATCCCACAACTCCCCTCCCATCTTTACCCCTTTTTGGTTTCCAATATCCTTTATGTCTCTTTGTGCACATATGTGCCCACTGTTTATCTCCCACTCAGTAGTGAGAATATATGGTGTTTGGTTTTCCATTCCTGAGATACTTCTCTTAGGATAATAGTCTCTAGTTCCATCCAAGTTGCTACAAATGACATTATTTCATTCCTTTTCATGGCTGAGTAGTACTCAATGGTATATGTGTGTGTGTGGGGGGGGTTAGTTCAAAAGCTTTGTCTTCAAGCTCTGAAATTCTTTCTTTTACTTGGTCGAGTCTGTTGTTGAAGTTTTCTGCAGTACTTTGTAATTTCTTAAATGATTCATTTTTTAAAGTTCTATTATGTCCTTTTTTACACACTCTATCTCTTTAGTGAGTTTTTCATATTTTTCATTCATGTCTTGAAATTTCTTTTGCTTCTTTGTTTTGGTTTTTAACTTTTTCTTCAATTTCTTTCATGCTGTTTGCCAGAAATTCTATATTTAGAAGAAAAATCTCTAGTCGTAATGTGTAGTTTTAAATTAAAGCCTTCATCTAATATTCAAAGTAATTATTTGAGATCCCAATATGTGAGCTTTGAAACATTAAAAATAACTTCCTATTTTAATATCTGTTAGGATTGTTCCATGGCGGTTGTGCTTTGTAGTAGGTAGATTATAGGCTTTAGGCTCTATCTCAGTTGGAACTCTATCTTCATTTTCTATTCACTATGTGACATTGAGTAAGTTACTTAATTTTCTGGGTTACAATTTTGTCATTTCTAAAATAAGGGTAAACAAAGCATCTTACTCATATAGTTGTTGTGGGATGATAAATGTGTATGAAATACTTAGAACACTGCCTGACACAAAATACATAGTTGCTATGCATCACATGTTATAATTATCATCGTTACCTGATAAAGGAAAAAAATAGGCACTAAAAAAACAATTGTGAAAAAGTGTGGGAAATGGTTAATAAAGAGTGATTATACATGTTTAATATATTAAAGCACAGTATAGGATTTTCATAGTTTATGTTAGTATTTATGCAGTGAGTCCATGAAATAAACTGAAGGAGTTAGGTAAAAGGTGTTCCAGCTGTCTGGCAGACTTCATGGAGTGTATCTTTTGCATTGGGTGGAAATAAATTGATCAAAAGCAAAAATAGTGCACTTTTCATGTTAAAAATTTTATTCTTGATTGAGTCAATTTTTAAAATATGATAACTAGGTATTTGTTGAAATATCTTGACAGCTCACAATAGTCTTTCAAATTTAATAACATATTTATAGAAGAGCTAGCTAAGAAGTCTATAAGACCAATATTTTGTCTATAAAAATAACTATTGAATAACACTAATGAAACTACAAATCATAAATTGAGTTAAGAACAAAATGGAGGCCTTTCAATTGACATTTAATAATCACTATTACTTTGAAGGAATGGCCTTATAGAAAGGTAACAACCTCTTTTTGTTCACAGATCATTTTCTGATTTTAGTTAGGATCAGTTTTGCAGTGATCCATTTTCTATAGAATATATTATTTCTTTTTCATAATCAGTGCATATGCACAGTATGTGAGTAAATGGGAAGATTTCTGACAATCAGAATACTAGCAGTGTAGCTTCTTAAACAACAACCAACACTTTGACATTTTAAAAAGGGATCAGACTATTCAAGGACTTCCTCCTTTCCTTTGGTGATCATTGGGAATATTTCTCTATGAGTTGTGGAAAATGACAACTGTGGTCTTAAACTTTTAATTAGAGAGGTTTTTAGTTGCCCTAAAATAAATTTGTCATTAACAAATTGTTATTAAAAAAACAAACAAGAAAAAAGGAAAGAAAGAAAACAAGAAAGGAAAAAATCCTGGTTAATTCTAGAAAAAAATGAGTGAATTTGTGTCATTTAAAATGGACTACATTATGGCTTTTAACAAACAAGTCACTCTTTAGTGAACAATTCTGTTTCTATCCTAGTTTTCATTCACTAATTTTACTTCTTCTTCCCATATCATTTGCTCACTCTTACACCAACCTAATTTTGTTCTGTATAAATTGAAATGCTCTGATGAAGATTTATTTTTAGTATTTTTTCCTTGTATTCCATGCTATAAAGAGTAGATTTTGGCCAAACTAACTTTGGTGTACTTAAGTGAATATTTTTTTGTTTGTATTTTCCTTTTCCTATTTTTAACCTGGGTTCACATAGGATTATTATTGTCTTGAGGGTTGTTAATTTATTACTTATTCTTGCTTTCCTTTAACACCAACTTTTTTAACAGATTTGACTCAATCATTTTTGTTTCTCAGTTTTACAAATAACTAGTTGCCTGAACTTTTGGAGAAGGCATGATACAGTGTAGTTTTTCTAACTTCGCGAAGCTCCCTCTTGTATTGTTTCCATGCAGTTTTTTTAAAAAAATGGCAGTTCACTTTTTGAACAATACTTTTAGAAATCTCCTAGCTACTTTTTCTCCCTGCCTCTTCAATTTCATCTCCTCATTTATTTTCTCCATTGTATTACTACTGCTCATTTTGGATTCAATTCCCAAAAGGTTATCTTCACTGAAGGCTTTTGTCATGATGTTTGCTGGTGAGATTTTATAAGAGGATCTCTAAAGGTGTAATCAAGTTAAGATGAGGACATATTGGTCATGAATTGACCCTAAATCCAAAGACTAATTTTTTTTAATTATATATATAAATTATTAAGAACATTTGCATTTACTGAACAGATCATTCTTTTGCAGCTCTTTGCACAATACATAGAATGAGAAACAAGGGGAGTGAATTTGATCATCTTAATGCATATAGAGAACAAATGAGATAGCCTAGTAATACACTGTATATGTGTGTGTGTACATGTGCATATACACCCACAACTGTAAAGCCATCTAGAGAAGAGTCGACCCCTCCTTTTCCCACCCATAAAATGAATATTTTGGACTAATGTTTTTATAAGAGAAAAGAGAGGGAAATAGAGGCACAGATATGCACAGAAGAGAAATGGCCATGTGAAGATAGAGGTAGAAAGCTGCAAGCTAAGAACTGCCAAAAATTGTTGGCAATCAAAAGAAGCTAGAAAGGAGCAAGGAAGTGTTCTTTTGCAGAACCATGATTTCATATTTCTAGCCTCCAGAACTGTGAAAGAATAAATTTTTGTTGTTTTAAGCCACACAGTTTGTGGTAGTTTCTTGTAGCAGCCCTAAAAGACTGATACGGAGTCCTTGTACATGTTAGTGTAGCCTTTGACTTCTTATAAAAATTCTATAATCAATAACAAATCAATTTCCCTTTGATGTTATTACCCCATTTGATCAAGAGAGGTCATATTATGTAAGATGAAAGGTGAAAGAGCATTGATGGCATTTCTTGGGTGCCTGCTAAAATCTATACTAAATGGCTCTGCATAGATTACTTCATTTACTATTCACAGCAACCTTACAAGGCACTAATCATAATCATACTCTTTTTTTATAGCTGCAGTGATCAAAAGAGAAGGAAGTTTTATTTTCCCCCTTAAAACTAATTGAATAGCAGAGCCATGATCGCATTTAAGTCTTGGCTAACATTAAATCAGACTTTTTAAACACCTTACAATAACCATCTAACCCTCATAGTAGGGATTCAAATATCATTAGAAATCAAAGGACATTATTGTTATTCATGCTTATAGGTTTAAAAATAATACTTTATTCAAATAAATATGTTCTTAGAACCACAAGATCTGAAAGAGAAGCAGCGGTTTATGGGACCTCTGCATGTCTTAATCACTCCCACCCCCTGCCCACCCCCTGCCCACCCCCTGCCCACCTCCTGCACTCCTCTTCTGCAGCCTCATGAAAACACGGGTCTTTGCAAAACACATATTTAAAATTGGCATCATTATTTTACTGATAAGAAAAATGAGACTTATGGAGACAAAGTGACTAGTCCACATTGTGTCAGTTCCTGATAGAACTGAGATCAATGAAAGTCCTGCTGAGAAGTAGACCAGCCAACCCTTTTTGCAGCATAATTGATAGGTGCCATCTCGGCTTCATATTTTTCTTATCATAGATAAAATAGGAAGCCCAGACATTACTAAGCAAACTATTCCACAACTGCAGGCACTACCATGAACAGCTGTGAGCAATGTGCATTTTTTGAAGTAATACATATGTTCTTCATTATAAATATTGCTGAAACATTAAATGCCATTGTAAATAAAGAGGAATGACAAAGGTAATAACTGACAGTGCTAGAGAATACATATGTTTGGCTGTGTATACAACTCATTGTCTTCCATATATTACTTATTAGACTTTACAAAATACAGATTTCTTGAGCCTAATGAATATATGGTAAATTTTAACTAACTGCTGAAAGTTTTCTTTTGCTTTTTTTCTTTGCATCTAAGCACTGGAAAAATAAATTAGGTGACCATGACAAATCTTTGAAATTCTATTTTTCATCAAAACTCCTAAATATGTAAAGCTTTGCAATCTGGATTTTGTGACAATCTGGCTTTCCTAGGGTATATCAAGTTCTTTCAGCATCAATTGGTTATACATTTTTTGAACTTTCTTCTGATGGAAGTGGGATAACTGGCATGAGTTTCCCCTAACCTGTGCCCCTCAATGTCAGAATAACTCCTGTAATCATATTTCTTGGAAATAAGATTGGGATGATAAATGACCATAAAAGTGTTAAAACTAGACCTTGAAGATTTTGAATGAAACCAAAATAATCAGAGTACATTGAAGTATATGTCTAAACATAGATTACTTTTAGTGCTATCGATATAGCAAGTAATCAACCTGTAAAAAGCAACCATTAATTGTCTTAGTTTCTAAGTCTTTGATATACATACTAAGCATTTTCAAATTTGTCTATAACTCCCTGAATTCCTCTACATGAAGGATTCAAATAACTCTCTTGAGATGTAACAGGAGAGGAGGGCTATTGTACTCATATGCACTATCAGCTTGTGCCTCAGTTTGTAGATGAAGAAGAAACAGCTTGATATCATGGGAATCCATGTTATTGTAACAACTATAGAATTATATTGACATTCTTTGAGAGTTTCACCTACATTACTCCCATAAATCTTCTCAGATCATTATTAGATATTAAGTGTACTGAAAACAGTTTGTATCTTTTTTCTTTCTTTTTTTTTTATTTCATCTTATTATGGGGGATACAGAATTTCAGGTTATATACGTTGCCCATGTACCGCCTGTCCCCCCAAGTCAGAGCTCCAGGCGTGTCCGTTCCCCAGACAGTGTGCGTTGCACCCATCGTGTAGGTATATATCCCTTCCTTCCCCACCCCCCCTTCCCTGAGTCAGCACCTTCAAGTGTGACCATTCCCCAAACGGTACTCAATGCACTCATTGTGTAGGCATACCCCCATCCCCTCCCCCACCCCCCACCTCAGTCTGATATCTGATTGGTATCGTTCCCAGATGTGTTTTTAGGTGATGATGAGGGAAAGCAATTTTCTGGTGAGTACATGTGATGCTTGTTTTTCCATTCTTGGGATACTTCACTTAATAGAATGGGTTCCAACTCTCTCCAGGAGAACCATAGAGATGTCGTATCTTCATTATTTCTTATAGCTGAGTAATATTCCATGGTATACATATACCACAGCTTACTAATCCAGTCATGTATTGATGGGCATTTGGGTTGTTTCCACATCTTTGCAATTGTGAATTGTGCTGCTATAAACATTCGGGTACATGTGTCTTTGTTATAGAATGACCTTTTTTCCTTTGGGTATATGCCCAATAATGGGATTGCTGGATCAAATGGCAGGTCTACTTGAATCTGTTTAAGATATCTCCATACTGCTTTCCACAGGGGTTGCACTAGTTTGCAGTCCCACCAGCAGTGTATGAGTGTTCCTGTCTCTCCACATCCACGCCAACATGTGTTGTTTTGGGATTTTTTGCTAAAGGCCATTCTCACTGGGGTTAAGTGATATCTCATTGTGGTTTTGATTTGCATTTCCCTGATGATTAGGGATGTTGAGCATTTTTTCATATACCCCAGAGCTTCCATGCTCAGATCAATGTTTGAAAGTCCTGTTTTAAGTAGTCATGGCCCTGTCTTCATTCTGAACCTAGAACCCTGCCTTATTTGATGGCAAATTAGAAGCTTCTTCTATACAAGCCAATGGAATTTAGACAGAACATTTTGCCTTAGTGCCCTGGATTAATTTATGTGATATTCAAATATGTCTGGGTTACAGTAATGTAAGTTTTAGAGAAAAATTTTCAGGAGAACATCTTTTTGAATATTGAGTTGACAAATATTTATTAAACTGGACACAAAAAATTTAACCATAAGTTCAAAAAAGATACATTGGACTATATTAAAATTAACAATTTCTGTAATCAAAAGCCACCATCAATAGTGCGTCAAGTAACACATAGAGTAGGAGAAAATGTATGTAACACACATCTGCAAAAAGTACTCAAATCCAGAATATATGAGAAATTACTAAGAAATAGGAAAAAAGACAAACAATCCAGTAGCAAAAATGGGTATAAAATTTGAAAATATCATGATGAAACTACCCAAAAGGTCAAAAAAATATGAAAAAGTTTCCAACTTCATTAATCATTAAGAAATGCAAATAAAAACTTCTGAAATGAAACCACCAGAATGGATAAAATAAAAAAAAATAGAAAATATCAAGTGTGATGGAGACATGTAGCCAGTAAAATTTTCCTACATTGCTGTGAGTATATAAATTACTGCAATGCCTTGGGAAAGCAGTTAATCAGCATTTACTAAAGCTGAATTGCATATCACATGATGATGCAGCAATTCTATATTTAGGAAAACCCCCCAAAATAGATATATATGCTTAGCAAATGACAGCAGGTAGAATGTTTATAGCACGACTATTCATAATTGCTTCAAACTAGAAATTACCCAGGGACCAATTCAGAGAAGACTGGATAAATAAATTGTGGTATATTGACTCAAAGGACTATTATCTAAAAATGAGAATCAATGACCTACAATTACACAAAAAAATATGGATGAATACAAATACTCTTGAGAGAGAGAAGCCAGAGGCGATAAATATGCATACTTTATAATTTAATTTATATAAGTTAAAAAAAAAAGTCAGGTAAAATCAACATATGCTTTTAGAGGTCAAAATATAAGGACCCTAGGGAGATAGCAATGACTGGAAGGGTTCATTGAAGTGACATATAGAATCCTAATAATATTCTGTTTCTTGTTTTGGGTCCTGATTACACAAGTGTGTTTAATTTTTGTAACATTATCAAACTGAAATGTGCAATGTTTGCATTTTTATTTTATATTATACTTAATTAAAAGGTTAAAAATATATATGGGTGAGGTACTTATAAGCAGACTGCTTTTCCTGCTCCTAACCCCACCTCTTATTTTCTGGCCTAACTTGTCCATCTTGGGATCCTGGTTCCTATTCAGCAGGCAGAGATTTGTTCTAATAAGCTAAGCTTGTTGCCTAGAGCTTGCCCCATGACCATGCAGTTTCTCTTTTCACCTAGAACTGAATCCTGCCTTTAATAAATTTTGCACATCACTCTGATGACATTCTATCACCAGATATAAATAGTTACCACCAATGACATAAAGCCCTTCCAGTCTTGAAATTTCTGGTTTTATTTTTCCAGATACATGGGCACTGGGGTCTGGACTGGGCATGGGTTTTCAATGCCCTCTCAAGATTTAATGATTTGAACTATTAATTTCTCCCATTAGGAGACTAGTCCTTATTTCATGGTGATTTTATTTTAGTCCTATCTAAGCCACCTTTTGGACATGCTGCTTTATCATCCTCCCCTCATACTCAGACATACCTTTTACATCTTAAACCCATGTAAGAGCCCCATTAACCTAGATATGATATGTCTGCAAAGTTGACTAATTAGGTGAGGTTTGGAATTTGAATTTTAATATAGATAAGTCTGGTCCTTATTATTTAAAAGAAATGAGGCTTTATATCTTCTATGATGATGCAACATTTAATTAAGATTTAATGTTTTATATAAACCATTTTACGGTAGTATCAAACAAAAATAGCAGTTTCTCTTTTTGTGACAGTATGAAAAGTCAATCTGTAAGAGAAAAGTGTTTCAAATTCATGGGTAAATTCCTCTGATAAGTTATCTTTCATAGTTCACCATATTTTCCAATCAACAGATACTAAACAAGCTGATTAGGATAGTTATGATCAAGGAAATACTTCATTTTCTCTGGCCACTTATTTCAAACATGATTTATCAGATGCTGATTCCCCACCCTATCACTGACATCTTAGGTAGATCCTTTAACACACTGTTTATTTTTAGACATTACAACTGCCTCATTTTCAGGAATTAAAACATGGTAAGTTTTGTTCTCACATTTATTTCCAATGTTCTCCTTGAATCCCCAGCTCAAGTTGATCTACTTTTTCAAGACAAGAAGAAAGAAAGAATGTTATGTTCTGTTTTGGACCCTCCTTGGTCCATTTCACTCCTCTCCTTAATCTCTTACCCCCAGCTTCTGGCTCATGCATGGAGAAGAAGAAATTTACGCAAACATCTCTAATTAGCTGATAGCTGTGATTCAATATTAGCTGGTGACAGCTCTTTTTCAAAGATGTTCTAATGCTTGCTCTTTTGTGTAGCATTGTTAATGCGTTTTTTCAAAGTCCCCTGAATTTCACTGTCCCTTTATAAAGTTATATGCTCTCTGGCTAATGTCCTATTAGTCAACACATAGCTATTACCTTGTGGTAGAATTCTATACAGTCTTTCTTCTGGTACTCTGTTTTAATTCAAGATCTTTAAGATGGAGAGTACCCCTTTAATGATTAGGAGAGACACAAGACAGAAGAAAAGATTTTTATTGCTTACAGTCCCTGGGTGTACATGGCATGCATGAAGGTGGCCAGGAGGTTGTTCAGCACCAGGGCAGAGAGACAGAGAGGGAACCCAGGGGCTGATACCTTTACTGGAGCCCAGAGCATTACCCAAACAGAGTTCCCACAGGAAATTTTAACAGGTGAGTGTAAAGTGAGTAGGTACAAAGATAATTGTAAATGTAGAATAAATAAATAAACTGATAAGTGCCTGAAAGAAATATCTAAAATATCTGTCATTGTGAAGAAATTTATAAGATACTTATCCAGGAGTTCGGAGTTTCAACATTAATATGATGAAAGTGGAAAAATGTTGAAACCATTCACTCATTAAAATAATGAAGAGTAAGATGAGAGAATAATAATGACTTGAGAATTATTGGACAAAATACCAAGAATTTTGCTTCTCTTTAAAATACAATTTACAGTTTGAATTTATCCAGTTAAAATAAATTCTTTCTAAAGAAAAGAAAACAAAGTGGGACATCCCAGTAGTCCCTTTAATATAGTTAAGCACGTTAGTGGTGATCCTAGACCCCTCTGTTCCTGAGGTCATTGATGCAATGTCCTTCACCTATTGTCACCTTTTGCTTACTCTAGGTCAGGTTACGAGGAGGAAAATTCCAACATTGTGAGTTAGTCATTCAGTCACAGACAAAAATGAGAAGCCTTCAAATAACAGCTATTAAAGATATCTTTGGTAAGAAGATGGCACGATTTGCTCTTCCTTCTTTTGCTACTCATTGATAAAATTTTTTCAGGCTAAAACTTCTATCCCTTATATATTCTGTTTTGAGGACATGATTTCAATTTCTTATATATTCAATTTGTTTTATTTAATAGAATTTCTAAGTTACACAAAAACATAGTGAAATTTTACTGCCAGACAAGCTTCCCCCGAGAAAATATTGATATTTATTTTCTGTTGAGTCTGCAGGGAGCTATAATTGTTTTTTACTGCATGCAAGTGAAACTTGAAAATATATTTTGATATCAATCAGATAATTTATAAGAACAACATTAAATCACTACCAGAATGAGCATAAGGACTATTTTGAGATTGTCCATATTATGTTGTTTTATTTAGAATAAGAGAAAATATATTGTGTAGTGAGATTTGGAGACTGGTGTTCCTAAATTCAAATCCTGGTTGAGCTTGTATTACCTTGGACAAACTACCCAAAGATTTTA
Organism: Eulemur rufifrons; assembly: GCF_041146395.1. Classification (NCBI taxonomy): domain Eukaryota; kingdom Metazoa; phylum Chordata; class Mammalia; order Primates; family Lemuridae; genus Eulemur; species Eulemur rufifrons. The sequence goes on along the minus strand of NC_090989.1, from coordinate 97,650,347 downwards.
ACACTCATTATGAAAAGTTGTTATAGGAAGTAAAAAATAAAACAGAGTGTCTCTTAGCAGATAGGAGCTATTCAATAATTGGCCACTTTGTTACTTGTTTTTCAAAATGTCACTACATAATTATAGTAATTCAAGTTCTATTTTTTAAAAATATAAATTGTATAATATCTTTGTCATAGATGTGGACCTGAATATGCACATGATTAGTCAAAATAGAGATTTGATGTCTTTTGAGGTGAGGCAATGATTGGGAAGGTTCCAGGGAGTAGTTGGCATTTGAACTGGTCTTTTAAGAAAATGTGTAATTGTGATAGATCGCACAGGAGAAGATTAAAAAAAACAAAACAAAACAGAGAACAGAGAACTGCAGCTTATTCTTACTGAGGTTATACGGCTGTTAAATATTATAATTTAAATATTTAACTGAATGTATTTATCACTGCTCTCATTGTTCTGAAATCCTTCATTAGTGTTTTGTTGTTATAAATTCTCAACTATTTGCTAAGAAAACAAATGAGTTTTAGTCTATTGGGGGGGAGATTCTTATTGAGATTATAATTTTAAATGCTGAAATAGTTGTTCATTTATTTGTTTGTTTGTATTCCTTCGATAAGTTCATAGTGATGTTAGCCTAATATTTTCCTGTCATTTACTACACATTGTACTTTCTAGATACTCAACCAATGCATTCTGAGCTGAATTAAATGGTTCATGTTTAAAAAATTACATGGAAAAAAGCATCAAGTTGGCATTAAAATTCGAATAAATAAAAAGCAAGTATAGCTCTCTTTCTCAATTAGTGGTATAAAACCACTGTGATTGTGGGCATGAGTACAATTTTTTGGATTCTAAAATGAATGAAATAAATTTAGGACGTGAATTTATTATCAGAATTTGGATTTTATTGTTGGACTCTGAGTAAGATTTGTTTGTAGCTTTTCAGCTCAATTCTATCTGCTTTTAAAAGGTCTTTGGTTATAAGACATAGGACATAGGGTTTCATTTATACTTCTTTAAGGCAGTCAGATAAATCAGTGTTTGACCAAGGGTATCATAAAAATGATACAAGTAATTCTTTCTCTGAATATTTACATAGTATTTTAATATATTATTAAAGAATTATAATGTCATGGTTTTACAACTGCATTTTAGTTTATCACTTCTTTTTTATAAATGAAGAAATTGACATATTATTAAAAAATGAGCATAAAATATATAATGTTTTAACTCCTAGACTGCTTCACTGTTTTATCGGGAAATGTGTTTCTTTATTCAAGGTGAAGAAAAATAGAATATTTGCAATTGAATATTAAAGTCAGGAGAAAATGTAAAATGAGAAAATCATTTTCTTTTGTCCGTGGAAAATTGCACACTGTCCCATTCATTTCCTACAACCCTTTTCCTGTAATGCAGTCATTCAGAAGATGTAATTTATAGTTATGCAATAGAAAATAGAGTATAAGTGACTCTAGCCAGAAAATATTGGTGTAGAACACAATCCTAAAATCCTAGTCTGGAACAGAATTAAGGATCTTAAGAATGAAACAGCTATGTGATATGTTTAACATTTGAGAATTTTCCAGATATTGCATTGGTGTTAGGTAAAAGAATGGAATGGTTTTCTTTTCAAAATGTTCATACTTTGGGGATATACTGAAGTAAACTTCAAACACCAAATGGATTGTATGTAGTAAAAAATCATACTTAGTTTTCCAGCCATGGGTTAAACCAGCTGTGTTTTAAGATCCTGGCACTGGCTATAATCTAGCTAAAATATCTAAAAGTATAATTCTGAAGTGCTGTATTACTTTCATCTCTTTGTCCTATGTTGTGTGATGCGTTGCAACAGTTGCAATGCATTTTTATGCTACTTGATCTAGAACTATGAAAAGGGGACAAATCACAACTCTCAAATATTTTAAGTCAACCATGAGTATTATCTAAGTACTTTCCGTATGCTTTGGTATTCTCCATATGGCATTTGTATCAGGAGGTTGATAGAAGGAAAAAAGAAAATAAAAACAATCAAAACCCACAAACCTTATTTTTCTTTCACTGCAGTCCTGATAACATATTTCATACCAACTGAAAAGGAAACTACAATTTGTCTTGATGCTTCAAATGTTTCTTGCTTTTGTCTTTACTTGAAGTCTTTTCTCTGACCATGCCTGGCACATGAAGTCTCTCGAAGAATATACGCTACTCTATTACTCTAAGCAAAACCTTCCAATGATTTCTCTTTGTTTAAGTGACAATGTTTAAACTCTTTAGCATGAAAACTTTTCTTCAGTTTATCCAACGGCTTCATTTTTACATGCATTATCCTTAAATATATTCTGTGTTTTCCCAATGAATCATTTCTAAGTTCTATGCTACCTTTTCTTCTTTCCTCTTTAAAAATGTTTTTATTTTGTTTTAAAATAGTTTTTAATAAATATTGGGACTATAAAGTGTAAGAAACATTACAATACATCCAAAATTATAACATCAGAAATAACGTTGTTAACATTAGCTGAAAATTTCTTAGATATTTCTCTAAGCATATGTAGAGTGTCATATGGCCAGATAGGCAGACAGAAAAAGCAAGTGATAAAGAAGGAAAAATAATCACACTCTCTAAAACCTCTCCACTTTATTTGATTTCATAATCTAGAGAGAAATGTCTAGAATATTCTAATAAAATAACTATTTTAGTGTTGAGGAGACCCAAGCAAGATGGTGGAATAGGATTCCCCAGTGTTTGTGCCCCCAAGGAAATATTAATTTTAGCAATTATCCATGTACAAAAATACCTTCACAAGAGCAAAGGAACCCAGATGAGAGATTTGGGGGTATCATAGAAATAAGAAAATACATATTGAAGAGGGTAGGAAGAAGAGTTTTACATTACCTGTGTTACCCCTCACTCAAACTCAGGTAGCACATCATGAAGAGAGATATCCTCTTCTTCAATAAAAGAGAAGGAAGTGGGCCTTGGACCCCAACACCAGGCCCATTCTTCTAAAATTAAGAATTGGGTAAGCCCTTACAACTCCAGACTCCAGGGCTATTCAGTGGATTGGTTATCTGGGGCTGCCACAATACCTAGGCCCTGATTTTTGTGTCTCCATACTGGCCATATTTCTGGGCTAGCCCCAGCAGGCCTGGGTTCTGGACTCACATCAATGCCAAGCCATCTCCCACAGACTCAGTCTCCAGGCCTAGCCCTGGGCCAGGCTGGCCCCAGTTGTCCTGGTTCCAGACCATCCACAGAACTCAACCAGCAAGATAGGAAGAAGAAAGGAACAAAGGATCTATAAAACAACTGGAAAGCAATTAACAAAATAACAGTAATAAGTCCTTAAATAATTACTTGGAATGTAAATGGATTAAATTCTCCAACCAAAAAACATAGAATGGCTGAACAGATAAAAGACAAGACTCAAGTATATGCTGCCTATAAGAGACTCACTTCATCTTTGAGGACACACCGAGTGAAAGTGAAGAGATGGCAAAAGGTATTCAAAGTAAATGGAAACCAAAAGAAAGCAGGAGTACCTATACTTATAACAAATAAAATAGATGTTAAGTCAAAAGTATAAAAAGAGACAAAGAAGATTATAATATTGATTATATTATAATAATGATTAAGGGGTGAATTCATCAAGAGGATATAACAAATGTAAATATATATGCATCCAACGTTAGAATACCTACATATACAAAACAACTATCAATACATCTAAAGAGAGAGAGAGTCTGTGATAGGATAGTAGGGGACTTCAATACCCCATTTTCAACAATGGACAGATAATCAAATCAGAAAATCAATAAGGAAACATTGAACTTAAACTATACTTTAGTCTAAATGGACCTAACAAATTATCTTAGTCCATTTTGTGTTGCTACAATAGAATACCACAGACTGTGTAATTTATAAAGAAAAGAAATTTATCTTTCACAGTTCTGGAGGCTGTAGGTCCAATATCAAGGTGTCAGCAATGGGTAAGGGTCTTCTTGCTATGTCATTCCATGGCAGAAGGTAGGAAAGCAAGAGAAGGCAAGAGAACAATAGATTAAACTTGTAGCTTTAAGTTCTTTTATAATTGGCATTAACTCATTCATGAGGGTAGAGCCTTATAGGATGCAGCAAAAGCAGTTCTAAGGGAGAACATTATAGCAATAAATGCCTGGATCAAAAAAGAAGATATCAAATACAGAGTCTAACATTAATTATACCTCAAGGAACTACAAAAAAAAGAACAAACTAAGCCCAAATTTAGAGCAAGGAAAGAAAAAATAAAGATCAGAGCAAAAATAAAGGAAACAGAGACTAGAAAAACAATAAAAGGATCAGTGAAACTGAGGTTTTTTTGAAAGTATAAACAAAATGGACAAACCTTTAGATAGATTAATAAAAAAAAAATGACTTCCAGAATGGGCAATATAGTGAGACCTAATTTCTACAAAAGAAAATTAAAAAAAGAAAAATAGCTTGGTGCAGTGGCGTGCTCTTGTGGTCCTATTTACTCAGGATGCTGAGTTTGGAGGCTAGCTTGAGCCCAGGAGTTCAAGGTTGCAGTGAACTGTGACTGTGATTGTACCACTGCACTCCAGCCTGAGTGACAGAGTGAGAATTTATCTCTAAAAAAAAAAAAAGTTAAAATTAAAAAAATCATAAGAGACTACTATGCATAATTATATGCCATCAAAACAATTAGATAATCTAAAAGAAATGGTTATATTCCTAGACACGTACAACCAACCAAGACTGAATCATAAAGAAACAGAAAATCTGAATAGATCAATAATGAGTAATGAGATTGAGTCAGTAACATAAAAATCTCCCATCAAATAAAAGTCCAAAACCTGATGGCTTCACCAAATTCTGCAAACATTTAGAAGTAATAGTGTTAGTCTTTCTCTAATTTTTTCAAAACATTGAAGAAGGGATACTTCTAAATTCATTTTACGAGGCTAGCATTACCCTGATACCACAGCCAAATGATGATGGTACAAGAAAAGAAAATATTTCTAATGAACATAGATGCAAAAAATGCTCCACAAAATACTAGAAAACTGAATTTAACAACACATTTAAAGGAAAATTCACCATGATTAAGTGAGATATACTCTTGGGATGAAAAGATGGTTCTATTAAGACACATGCAAATCAATAAATGTGATACACCACATTAACATAAGGAAGAACAAAAATCGTATTCTCTCAATAGATGCAGAAAAACATTTGACAAAATTCAACATCTTTTTGTGATACACGACAAATATATACAATTTTTACATGTCAGTGGAAATAATTATTTTTTTAAAACTCTAAAAATGAAACTCTCGTTCCACAAAAAATATATCTAGTTACATGGTTATTTGGGCTTAATGAAGACACTCAATCATTCTTACACATGAAGATATCAAGAAATGACGTCCTCTTGAGGCTGATTTAAAAGAACAATTACAATACAGGACATTGTAGAACATAATATTAGTTTTCTTTGTCTTTATTTTGCCTTATAACATCACTTTAGGAGAATATGTTATTTCCACTTTATAGATAAAAAGTGGAATTTTTGGTAGTTTAGTATAGACAACATGGTTGCCTTTATATTATACCATTACACTATGTTTTTGTCACTATCCTCATATGTGCAAGCCAAGCAGGCCTAGCTGGTGTTGCTCAGGAGAATTGTTAACTTTTGTTAAATAACTAAATCCCTGCTTCTGCTGGTCCTGGATATGCTATATTGAGTTGGATATATGAGAAAGAGCTAGATTTGCAAACCAATCCTAGCAATTCTGAGTATTGCTTTTTTGGACTTTTGGTGTAAATTGTTCTGAAATCACACCTCTCCAATAGTGAATTTCATGCATGGTACATGGTCTTATCCTGCATCTTGTCATGCATTCCCTGAAAATTAGCTGAGAAAAAGCATCCAATTTTATTTTTGTGATATAGTATCAGAAAATAGAAAAAAAAACATGTATTTTTAATAGCCTTAGGTGTCATTGTGATAGCATTACATCAATGATCTGAATATAATCTCTGACAATTTGATAGCTACATACTTTAACTAAAATGATAAACATAAATTAATGTTTACTATTGGTGGCATTCTGGAATAGTCCAGTACTTTCACTTGATTTATTAGAAGAAGTTTCACAGAGTAACTTATTTGTATAGCTAAGTATAGTTCCATCTAAGAACTGCAAATATATATTTCACTGATAAGTTAAAATTTTTTAAAATTTTATTGTTTGAGATTTATACCCTTATCTCAAACTGTGCTTAGGTACATGCCTTTCATTCATATCTGCGCCTGCTCCTAAACTGGACAAACATATATGATACCGGTTTTCATAGCTGTGGAAAATTTTAAAGCCACTATGGGTTACTGCTTATGAGCCCTAGCTTTGATGTTAAATAAAACTTCTGTTTTAATCTTTTATATTAATTTCTGTTTTAGTCTTGATTAAAGATTTCTCATTTTTGATAATTACATTATAGAAGTTAAGTGAATTTGCCTTTTCATCTGCAAAATGTAATAGTGCTTCTTACTTATATAACTGAAAGGTTAGCATGAGGCTATGTTTTCTCAGAATAGCATACATTTCTTTTTTATAACAGTTATAATTTTATGTTTGTTTATGATTAATATACTTTCCTATAATTTGTGGGTACTATAGAGTTCTTGTGTCTTTGTTCTCACCATTATATTCTCATTGCCTTACACGGGCTTGACACACAGTAGGCCCTCAAAATTTAGATGTTAAATCAATGAAAAACATATGTAAATGCCTTAGTACAGTGTCTGACACATGGTCTTTATTACTTATTGTTAAACATCTTTTGATTACGAAATACTTCAGAGCCCATAGTATGTTAAAATTTGGTCTGTGAGATTATATATGACAGAAGTTATACTATGAGAACAAATTTCTCTTATGTCTTAACATTTTACCTGATTTAAAATGAATGATGGACAAGGACGTGGTTCATGTAAAAGCTGATTTCCTAGATTTTAGCTTGAGTCTCCCAATAAATTTATTACCTATCTGGTTGAATTAAAGTTATTTTTAAAATTGTGTTACTAACAAGATACTGAGAGACCATTAACTGTAGAGATGCTAGAAGTCTACACAGTAATAAGTGAGATAAGTTGAATGTCATAAGCTCTCTTTGATATGGCTATTTTAAGTTATTGCACATAGTGATAATTAATTACATTTCCGGAGATTATAAACTCATTTTCTATATTGAGAACTAAAAATAAATCTGATATGACATAAAAAAATACCAAGTGGCATTTGTTGTTTTGTAAGTGTTGCCTGCAATGAGGTACTTGAAACATGATAAAGATAAAAGGGCAATGCCAAAAAAATGATTTATTTCCCAATTTTTCATTCCTTTCCAATAACCCAGCAACAATGCTGCACACAGAGAATTCACTATATTTGATACAAGGAAAGAAATTTGTACTTCATCATGACTTGTTTTATTTCCTAATACCAACACTTCATTTCATTTAAGAATTCAAATAAATTTTGGTATTTTTAATGTCTAAGCATTCTGCATCTCTCAGGAGCTTAGCATTATGGCTGGTACATAATATGTAAATAACAAGTATGCATGGAAAGACTGCACTTAGGACCTCCACTTTCCAAATAAACTTTATCAAAAAAAAAAATAAGTTGTCTAACACATCATCAATATGCAAATCTTGCTCAACAAACTCCTAATGTATAATCTGTATTGCATGTCTTTCAATGCTCTTATTTGATCAAAATTAATACTAAGTAGTGTTCCCATAGCAGTAATGTGTACCTAATATCAACTGAAATCAATCTCTGATTTGGACATGACATAATTTTGATCCTTGTAAGACATTTCATATTCTGGTTTCTTTGGATCTGCTCAGCCTAGATATTTCTCATTTTATTTTAAAACCTTCAACAACTTGCTCTGATCACTCAGAACAACTTGACGACAGAAGTAAAATAATATCTAGGTTTCTCTACTTCTAATCTAGTGTCTTTTCAATACAAACAGATAGTATTAATTAGCAATCTGACTTAAGTTCCTTTGTCAAGACAAATTATTTACTTTGAGTCAGATGTTCTGCTTTTAAATAAATCCACAATTACCAGGGACATATAGAAATATACCAATGAAATATTGAAACTTAAGTTTTAAAATTTAATATTAATATGTCTTCTGATAAAAGAATGTTTCCTATTGACATGAACTTATTGAAGTCATCAAATGATTTAGGTTATAATACATTCACAAATTTTACTTTAATTCATGAATTATTTAATTTTCCTCCCTACTTAAAAAATAATTGACATGTAAACTGCCAGTCAAAAATATCAAATAAATACATGAAGATAAACATTTAGAGCATTTATTTTTTATCTGAATATTCAGTATCATAACTGTAATTAATTCTGTATTGTTACTCAATTATTAATTATTGAATTTTGCATTTCTTAGAGCACATTTTAGGTGATAGATGAATTCAAATAAAGTGAAGAACAAGTTTAAGACAATGTTAAATCAAAGTTATAATTCCAAAGCTTGCCTATTTCAATTTCCTTCAAAATGTTTTCATCCTGTAGAATTTTTCCTCTGTATCTGTTTCTTGTGCTAATTTTCTCTTCCCACTGGAACACAAAATGCCAAAGTCACTAATTTATTAATTTTGCTTAAAATTAAAGCTTAGATAAATTTTCTAGGCATATAATAGTTCCCTCATCATATATTCATTTTGTTCAGAATGTGTTTCCTTTGAACTTAAATGCTGGCCAAGTTATAATGAAGTGTTTGGAGAATAGTAAATTGAAAATACAACCAGAGGCACTTTTTCTGTTCCCATTGTCTCACTAGTGTCATTATTTTGCCCAATGTTATTGAGTTTGGGGACACCATGAGATATAGCAATATTTTTATTTTTAAGCCTGAGGCAACTGATGTTTACAGTGATAAGTATCTGCCCACAATGTTGACATCTCTCTACTTTTAAGAAATGGTGCCAAATCAGGCACCAAATCAGGTCTGGTCCCATCACCCCTTTAGCTCTCCTTTTATTTCCTATTACCTGCTTAATTTCTCAACATAATGGTAATCCCTTCCTGTTTTGTTTTGTTTTGTTGTTTTGTTTTGTTTTGTTTTGTTCTGAGACAGTGAGACAGAGTCTTGTTCTGTTGCCTGGGCTAGAATGCAGCGGTGTCATCACAGCTCACTGCAACCTCCAACTCCTGGGCTCAAGCCATTCTCCTGCTTCAACTTCCCAAGTAGCTGGGACTATAGGCACCGGCTACCACCCTAGCTAATTTTTTTCCATTTTTAGTGGAGACGGGGTCTCACCCTTGCTCAGGCTGGTCTGACTTCAAGTGATGCTCCCTCCCGCCTTGACCTGCCAGAGTGCCAGGATTACAGGTGTGAGCTACCACTGTGTCTGCTTCCTGTTCTTTTTTTAATTTATTCCCTACCTTCCTGTTCTTTTTTAAATTTATTTCAGGATATTATGAGAGTACAAACATTTTGTTTACATTTTATGACTTTGCCTCACCCAAGCGAGGATTAGAGGCATGCCCTTCCCCTCTACAATGCTCACCGCATCCATTAGTTGTGAGTTTACCCCCGCCCCAACCCCCTAATCCCTGGAGAATATTACTACCGAGTGTGAGCACCACAGTGTTGATCAGTTAGTACATGTTGATCAGGCGAGTACATGTGGAGCCTATTCTTCCGTTCTTGTGATACCTCACTGCGGAGGATGGGCTCAAGCTCTATCCAGGAAAATATAAGAGGTGCATAGAGACAGCTACCACAGACTACCAGTATATTTCTGAATCCAAGAAAAAAGACTTCATTATTTTCTTACAAAGTATATTTAACTGTTTAAGTTTATTTTTAAGAACAAAACTTGATAATCATTTGTGCTTTTCATGTTTTAAAACATGGTGTTGAATTGTTTAAAACACGTTGTTGAATTTGTTGGATGTGCTATTTATGTTGTAGCCTGTGAAAATATATTTCTTTTTATTTTAGAATATCATGGGGGTACAAATGTTTAGGTTACATATATTGCCTTTGCCCCACCAGAGTTAGAGCTTCAAGCCTGTCCATACCCCAGTCGGTGCGCACCACACCCATTAGGTGTGAATATACCCATCCCCTCCTCCCCCTCCCATCTGCCCGACACCCTATGAATGTTACTACCATATGTGCATATAAGTGGAAATATTTTGAATAATAATAAAAGGCAGTTTGGCTAGTACAGCTTAAAGTTAATGTAGTAAATGTGATCATAAAACTTACAAAAAATATATAGTTGACCCTTGAACAATATGGATTTGAACTGCGTAGATCCATTTATATGCAGATTTTTTTTCAGTAAGTATATAGGAAAACTTTTTGGAGATTTGTGACAATTTGATAATATCACAGATAAACTACGTAGTGTAAAAATGTCAAAAATATTAAGAAAAAATAGGCATGTCATGAATACATAAAACATATGTAGACACTAGTCTATTTTATATTTTACTATCATAAAATATACACAAATCTATTATAAAAAGTTAAAATGTATCAAATGTTATGAACATTTACAGACATTACCTAGAACCATTCACAGTCAAGAGAAATGTAAACAAATGTAAAGATGCAGTATTAAATCACAACTACATAAAATTAACTATGGTATATACTGCACTATAAAAATTTTGTAGCCACTTCCTAATGCTATTGCAGTGAACTCAAGTTTTGTGAGTATCCACTTAAAACGACGTATGACACTAATCATCTCTGCATGAGTTATTCATCTCTCCAGTGAATTGCCTGTCATAATAAAAAGTGATCTCTCAAGGTTCTTACATATTTTTCATCATGTTTAGTACAGTACTGTAAACCTTGAATAACATAATGGGACCTATATAAAGAGCTACTAGTGATGCTGGAAGTGCTCCGAAAAAAGCAGAGAAAAGTCATGACATTATAAGAAAAAGTTAGTTGAATTGCTTGGTATGTACCTTAGATTGAGGCCTGCAGCTGTGGTTTCCTTCCATTTCAGACAGACCGTGTATACAAACCATGTAAACTTACTGTATTGATAAATACAGTACTGTAAATGTATTTTCTCTTCCCTATGATTTTCTTGGTAACATTTTCTTTTCTCTAGATTACTTTGTTGTAAGAATATAGTATATAACACACACAACATAAAAAATATGTGTAAGGCTTATCTATGTTATAGCTAAGGCTTCAATCAATAGCAGGCTGTTAGGAGTTCAATTTTGAGGGAGTCAAAAGTCATATGCAGATTTTCAACAGTGGGGGTGAGGGGTCAGCACCCCTACACTCTGCATTGTTCAAGGGTCAACTGTAAATTGATGCAGTACATGGCCAAAAGGTATAATCTTAAGGGTTGGAATCCTTGTTTCCTTTTGTGTTCCTTCTTTAGTTAACCTCTGTGCCTTTGCCTCAAACTCTAGTATTTTAATCTGAGTAAATTTATTTTGTAATTAGCCATTCCTTAATGATTAGAGAGATGAAGTCAGTCCTTCTTTAGTGCTTGTTGATTTATTTTTTCATTATGTCTTTTCTATCCTAAATCTGTATTGTCTACATTCTTGAATATCATGCTAATCCATATTTTTACCTCTAACACATGTATGCATTTTGCTTAGAGTTGGAATATATATATATATATATATATATATATATATATATGAGTTTGGCTTTCTCTTCCTAGCTACATAAACTATTTTTACCACTGCTTTTGCAGTTGTACTGCTTCCTTTTCTCCAACATATTTGGGTAAGATAATATACACAGTAAGATCCATGGCCTCCATTATCCATCTAGTGTTATGGCTTTCATGCTTCAATATTTTTTCTTAGTTTGGTCATTTCAAGAGAGGCCAAAGATGTTCTAAAAATTTTGAAATAACTTGAAATTCTTAGCTATGTGGCTGCAAGGTCAAAACCTATTAGAGACTTATAAGATGTGTTGGGGAGAGGGTGAGTATTCTGAGAGTGCTCAGCCATAGTCACCTGACCAGCCTGTCTTTAGTTTGAGCCCCGTGCACGGTTATCATCACGTGTAGGCTTTCCTCACTGTCATCGTTGGGGAGTAGAAATCTAGTCTGCCTCAGCAAGAGATAAGGGTTGATTTATTCTTGCTAGGGAAACCTCTTAGCTTTTTAATTGGAAAATGTCTCTATTTGTGGCGATTGTAAGACTGCCTTTCCAAAATAACCAAAACTACATTTTCTCTTTTTTTTCTCTGTGTTTTCAGTAAAATCCTTTCAATCAAATGCACAGTTTTGTAAATGTATACTACCTGCTGAAATAGCTCAAAAACACTCATCACAACTCCTCTGATTACTAATTATTTAAATTCCTGTCATCCCTGCCACTAAAACACACACACACACACACACACACACACACACACACGAGGTGTGTCCGGAAAGTATCCAGCCATTGTTAATATTGCTTAACAAAATATAATCTGGCAGCCAAGGAGAGTGGACAGTTATGCGCATGTGTGAACAATGACGACTTCACTGTACTAGTCAGTGGAGCAGCTGTTGAGTGAGCATGTGTACTGCGTGGCCTTCTCATTCCAAATGACTGAGTACAGCAACAAATCTCAATCAAATTTTGCATTAAGCTAGAATATTCCTATGTAGAAACTACTGGGATGATTCGGAAGGCTTCCGGGGACAATGCAGTGAATTCAGCGCAAATAAAAGTGTGGCACAAATACTTCAAAGATGGTCGAGAATCTGTTGAAAGTGATCCATGTTCTGGAAAGCCTGCAACAAGCAGAACACCAGAGAATGCTGAACGTGTATGGGTTAGGTTAAGAGACTCTGGGAGAACTGTGTCAGGTCCTAAGGTGCTACTTTGAAGGGGATTGAGGTGTCATTGTCCTATGTACAGCGTTTCTTGTATCTGATATCTTCTTCAATAAATTTCTCTATTTTTCATATTACATGGCTGGATACTTTCTGGGCAGATCTCATATATATGTGATTTCTCTCATATAGCATTTTTTTTGGCTAAGAAAAAAGCCTCTTATTGAATGAATTAGAGGCTCTATCTCTCTCCATATATATATATATATATATATATGTATTCATTTGATATATATTACATATTTTACATATATATGGTAATTGCATCTATATATGTAATTGACATCATTTTACATGTTATGTAATTATAATTGATATAGTATAATTTGTCTGAGGTCACACAAATCAGTAAGCGTTAGAGTCCAAATGTGTACTCAGATTTGTCAGTTGCTAAGATCTATGGTGATTTTACTGTAGCACTAAACTTTGTACTCTGGAAGAAGGCAGTAGGTTGATGGCCATTTGACTCTCTGGAACTGGCACTGCAGCAATGTTTTACAATCGACAAAGTATTGTCATTGATCTGGTCCCATCTGAGCCTCTCAATAATAGCAGTATAGGCTGTGAATTCTTTCTTTACTTTAAACAAAGGGGAAACTGGGGATCACAGGACTATTGTTTGAGAGAGAGAAATCCCAAGTTCAATTAGAGGATTTGAAAGTGATGTACAAAATGTTCTTGCATTTTCTGTAAAGTTAATAACAACTGAACTGAAAGATTTACTTTTGAGAAAGCCTACTATTATGGAATATGATAATGAACAGATGACAGGATGAGATGCTCTAGGTTATGAGGTCGTTGTCTTCTTTGTGTTGGATTTATTTATTTGGTGCCTATAACTCATGGTAAGAGGACTCAGTGATGAACAATCACTGAGAAATCTAGTGGATGAATTTGTTTTGTCCTCTTTCTTTATTCATTTTACTTTCATTTTTCAGTGCTTTCTTCAAAAATCCTGATATCATGCATTTACCCAAGGCCCTCTGGTTTCCACTGTGCTGGGAGAAAGCTCTGCTCAGCCTGCCTTGTGATTAGATCTGTTTTTCTGTCCCAAGTCCAGATTATATTCCTAGTGTAATAATCTTGCCCATTGTAACAAATATTGATTGAGTAGCCAGCCCCATAACAGAGTTACACATTTGAAATAAATTTCTAGGAAAAAAGCTTTATTCAAAATAACAGTATAATGATCATGATCGTTATAACTAACATTTCTCAGGCACTTGTGATATTAGGCACTATGGGAATCATTTTGGCATTATCTTCCTTAATCCTCATAAAATCTCCCTGAATTAAGTGTGATTTCCATTTTTTCTTTTTATACATGAATTCTCTTATGTTTAAAGATGTTATTGTTGCCTAAAGCCATGTAGGAAGTGGCATAGAGATTATTAAAAGAGTTATTTCTTGTATACCAAAGTCTATATTTGAACTTCTGCTCTATGCTGGTGTGTAGGCACTATATTATGAGGGTCAACTGTGATTCATGGTAATCATGTGGAGCTCTAATACGGGTTCTAGTCATTTTTGTTAAACTGCAACCATTGTTTATAATGTCAGCTGATTACTCCTGAATTTCATTTGGTACTGGGCACATGCGTTTAAGTTATACAGTCAGCAAAGAAGCAATATCATCATCAAGTATCAGCACACACTTGGTGCAGGACAGCACATGTCACTAGAGGTGGTGGCAGCGTTCACCGATGGAAGTTCTAAACAATCCTGGGTCTGAAAGGGAGAAAGAAATCATCCAATAAAGGCAATCTGGCCCCCTCCATGATCTTCAACCAGCATAACTATATTCTGTGTCCACAAGTCCTTATCTTTCATTCACAAATACGTTTCAACTTGCACAGTTAAGTAATGCACGAAAAGTATAGAAACTAGATTAAGTTAAAGTGCCACAAAGACTCCATGCAGGGCTTGAACTTTTGGTTCTGGAGACATTGACAAATGAGTTCTGCCTTGCCGGTCTTCTACTTGCAGAGTTAAAAAGTAAATGAATAAATCTGGCTGCATCTCTGAGCCATTATACAGGCATAGCTATTTGAGAGATATATGTCTCCATATGTGGTGAGGAATCTCTTCTCCTTCTCTACACTATCCCTCAACAAGACAATCAGAATCAACAGTCTCTACGGTGACAGCCTTTAATATCTGTGATCTTTGAAACTGGCTGCTCTATGACAGCAAATAGAAGATGCTCTTACCTCAACTCTTATTGGCAGTGACTTTCTGAAAGACTCTCTGGCCCTTCCCTACCCTAAATTGTTCCAGACATCAGCCAACTGGCAGGAGCAGCTAGTTTTGGATTCACTGCTGTTGCCTTGGAAAAGCACTGTGGTTTCAGGCTGTCATTGCAACCACATTATCTGAACCTCAGGCCGCTAGGTTAGACACTGCTTTAACACATTTTGCTATTTTTTTCCAGTGCACCCGTCAGCCTGTCAAACATTGTTTTTCTGGCTCTGACAATCATCGAGCTATAGCCAGAAGACAAATATACACTGGGGTTCTGTTTTTTAGGGAAAAAACAACCCTAATAGACTAGCTGTTTCTCACCCTTGAGGTCTAGCTATGCCACATACCAAATGGTCTCTGTTGATGCAGCCATTCTTCTGATTTAGGCAAGTAGTTTCTGTTGCAACACAGCTTACAAAGGTTTCCGGGTGCAGTGCACTCTTCTTAAATTTATTGATATAGCCTGGCATCAAATGAAAAGCTAAGCTCAGCCTCTGTGACCCTTGGAACAAGCCTGTATTGCAAATAGCCAGGGAACTTCAAGCCAGGATTTGGCTTGACGACCTGCTGACACGTTTCAGATGCAGAAAGTCTGTCAGACTCCTCTTTGCTGGGCCTGAGTAAATAGAGCCAAATAAAGGAGGCTTGTCACTTGATTCTTCAGGAATTTATCTCTAACTCTTCAGTATATTTGTAAGATTACAATTCTGGCTGTGTTCACAGTTTCCTTGTTCAATATTTCAGTCTGAAAGAATGCAAAGAATATTTCAAGTTAAAGAATAAAGTCACTTTATTCTTTACAGTAAACAAAAAAACAGTAAGCATACTTTACAGTAAAAAAAAAAAGAAAGAAAGAAAGAAAGAAAAAGTGATTATAAGATTTCTAATTTTGACTGTAACTCGAACTAAAAATAATAAATTGACAAGAGCCTGGAAGCAAGATTGAAAAATCAAATTGAATGTTTTTATCAGGTCTGTCTTACATTCCAGAGTTATACTCTAAAATCATTTTGCAATTTACATTTAACTATTGTTTCTATCCAGTTTGTTTGTCTGATGAAGAGGGACATTAGACACAAGATCAGCAGTGATTTTATAAATCCTTCTGATGTCTTAAGTAATGCAATATACAGTTATGTATGTATGATGCCATTCACCAGATATATGATCTTTTCGATGATAGAAGAATCTCTTCTTAGGGTTTCACACGCACAAGGCAGTCCTTTGTCATAGCTCTCCCAAGCATTTGAAGAAAATTATATTAAAAAATATCAAAAACCTAAATGAAAGCAAAACAAAACAAAATGGGAGATAGGCTTTTTACTCTCTCTGAATTTACAGTACATTAAGAATAACAAACAAGAATGACAAACAACAAACAAGATATACATGCCATTTTGTAATGAATATTAACTCATTTTACAGTGTGTGTGTTTGCACGTGTGCATGTAAGTTCACACACCCATGTGTTTGTGAACACACATGTTTACGCATCCTGTTGTTTACAGCTCAAAGTTGTCCAAGCACTATCATCTACTTCTTAAGCATTCTAGGGTAGTGCTTTACTGTAGGGGTTGCCAACCTATGGTCAGTTGTATAATTATTTCGATATATTTCAATGTAATAATAGAAATAAAGTACACAATGAATGTAATACACTTGAATCATCCTGAAACCACCCTCCCCACCCCCATCTCATGGAAAAATTGTCTTCCATGAAAATGGTCTCTGGTGCAAAAATGGTCAGGGACTGCTGCTATACTGGACACTACTTTAGCACTTGCTAAGGGCTAGAAGACCTGAATTCTCTTTCTGATTCTGCTACTTAATAAATTTGTGACCTTGGCCATATCACCACATTCCTTTTCGGCAAGTTAAATGCATTCATTTTTTATTGACATGAATAATTATTTCCCTCTTCCCTCTGTCTTCTCTACCATTCAAACTTAGGAAATGATGTAACTTTGCTTAGCATTTAAATTTAAATTTATACTATGCAATATGCTTATGCTCTTATTTGTTTTGACAGCTATAAGGGACATTCTTTGCCTTTCATTTTGGGTGAGGCTATAAGCAAATTTACCTCACTTATCACATTATTCCTCCTTTGCATTCAAATTTGTTTCTAGTCGTATTGTACCCACATTTTCACTGTATGTTATATCTACATCCTATTCTATCACACTGCACTGGATTCAGTTTACTCACCACTCTGGATTTGCAAACTAAATTGCTTTCAGGCTGCAATACTCCTAGCAAGAGCTTGATCTTCTACCATATATTAAATTAGGTGGTGGTTGCTGTTTTGCCCTCTAGCTTAATGCCTTCTTTACTTGCTTCCCATCTTGAGCTCTGGTGCTTTTGAGATGCTGGTGAGATATGAGAACAGCAGGTACTGCTCATGGTCACGGATAACGGGCCAGGCCCAGAAGTCTGTGAGCAACAGGTAAGTAAATGGGAAGTTCACTGACCTGTGCAGGGGAGAGGATGCCATCACTGCTGTTGTGGGTATTGGCTTCCACAGCAACTGTTTGGGGAGCCTAGAGATACAATTCAGAAACTTGGAAGAATTACAGCTCTTCAGGGCAAACTTTGACTACTAGGACACAAAATCCTACAGATAAATTCTTTTCCCTCTCTAACCCCAGGACAGGTAGTTCAGAGACAGTGTCTTCATAAGGCTTCTAGAAAGATGTCCTTCAAAAAAAGCAGTAGGAATGCTTATCATGATGCTTTAGCTAGTCAGTAAAGCCCTCTCTGTTACTTTGATTCTCTCTTCTCTGCTTCATTAACTTTTTCACTATATCCTGCTTCCCTGAAATTGCACTGTCAAATAACATGTTTGCATATAGACTTTGCTTCAGGATCTTTTTTATTTTGCCTTGAGAACTGAACTATGACACACATTAATTCCTATATTTTAAGTCTTAATTCCTTTTTACTTTACGTCTTTCAAATGCTCTTGTTTTAATATCTTGCCCCTGAATTCTTGATTTTTTGCTTTGTGATCTTTTTTCATAGAAGTTAGTATTTTATTATAATTCTTTTCCTTTTTCATGTCAAAATTCTGACCATCATCACTTTATTCTACTTTACAGAAAAATATCTTTATTGAGTAAGTTTATTGTATTTTTTTCCTACATGCTTCCTTATTGTACTTAAAAACTCTGCTTTGCCAGTTTGTTTTTATTTCTACTAAATTAAGGATTTGGATTTGCATACCTATTTGCAGGAGGTTCTGGGGTGGGGTGAGAAGGGGCCGCATTAACCTTCTAGGCTTTTCAACTTGGAAGTTCCTTCTTCTTTATGGTCACAGAGAAAATTATTTCCTGGAAAAATTTCCAGCCTGCATAATTTTTGTATGTAGCTTTTCTTCTTCTGCACCTCTGAAACCAGCTCTAAGAAGACTTCTGTCAAAAGCAGTTGTAGCTTCAGTTCCAGTCTCTTGTGTTAAACAAGAGATGCGGTTTTTGCTCTTCAGGGCAAGCCCCTCACTTTCTGTGAGGGTATAGGCAGACAATTGATTTTAATGTCTGCTCCTGTCAGGCCTCTTGTCACTCTCCATGCCTCTTCCCTTACTCCCTCCTGCATGGCTTCCACATGTTTTTAGATTCTTCTGTTTTAGAATGTGTGAATCATATCTGAAAACATATGAGTATTTATTATCTATTTTACAAATTGTCTAGCTCATAGTAGGTATTTTTCAGTCTTACATAAAATGACAGGGTATATAATAGAAATTTTTGTTCAAGAATAGTAATTCACATTTTAGTAAACCTATTATTTAAAAGGAACAATATTTAAATGTCTGGATAGTAGACTAATCACAGTAATATATGGTTATAATGTATGTTTTCCATATGTGGGCATAGATATTAATATTTATTCATATATTTATAAGAAGCTAAAAATTAATAACCATAAATTTACAGAGGATTACTATAGAAATTAAATTGAATTATTTCATATTTTATCTGACAGCTTAAGCTCTCTCTATTTTTTATTTATTTATTTATTTATTTTGAGACTCACTCTCTCACCCAGGCTAGAGTGCCATGGCATCAGCCTAGCTCACAGCAACCTCAAACTCCTGGGCTCAAGCAATCCTCCTGCCTCAGCCTCCTGAGTAGCTGGGACTACAGGCATGTGCCACTACACCTCTCTATTTTTTTCTGTTTTTAGTACAGACTGGGTCTAGCTCTTGCTCCGGCTGGTCTTGAACTCCTAACCTTAAGCCATCCTCCCACCTTGGCCTCCCAGAGTGCTAGGATTACAGGCATGAGCCACTGCACCCAGCCTGCTCTCTGTATTCTTTTCAGATAAAAATAAATATAAATTGAAATCTGTGTATACACACATGTTTACACACACATACATAGCACAGTTCCTGGTGGGAAGTGGTATACACTCAAAGAATGTGGAAGAAATTGAGGTGTTAAAAAATAAGGCCAGTTAATGACTTGTTATCTTTACCACTGTCCTCTTGGATTTTAACACATTGCTCACATAAAGTAGATACTAAATAAATATTTGTTGACTGACTGAACAGAATGACTGTTTTTATTATGACAAAATAATGGTACTCTATATTATTTCTTCCTGGAGAATTAGTGGTCTTTGTCATAGAATAATTTTTCATGGGGATTACTGGCTTTAGGAAGATGGAAAATGGAAAATGTCTGGTACGAGAAGCTGTTCAGGCAGAGGAAATGAATCATGAGTTCTCAGTTACACTGAAGGCCCTATCTATAGGGATCTGTACCTCTACAAACTTGAAGCTGAAAAAAGTAAAGGTAATTAAAATTTTGTTGTTTTTAACATGGAAAATAGGGAATTAACTTGCATTTTTCACATAAATGAAGAAATTGATGAGAGATCTTGTTTCTATATGTTATAATTTTATAAGGGAAAATCATGATTTTCTGTGCATTTCCTCCCTTACTTAAGGTTTTCAATAATAGTTTTATACTGAGGTGAACAGCTCAAACTGAATTTTCATATCCAGGGAATAAAACAAAATCATATTTTTCCTTGTTTTTTCCTTAGAATTTTAATGACTCTCTTAGCATTTCTTTCTTCAATATTATTAATATTAATGTTTTCCTACAGAAGGTATATATTGGATTAAAATTGGTTCTTTATGCACTCAACAATCTAAATATATCCTTTCAAATGGGCTTTATGCTTCTACTTACGCAGAACTCTTTCTTTCTTTTGACTGGCATTTCCTTATGTTAGAATATTTTAGTATCAGAGGTATTCTATAAAACAAAAAATACTGACACTTCTTAAATTACCGGGGTGGTTGAGGGTGTGCACACGTGCTGGAATAAGACACCAGAATCTCAAATAGACAATTACATGAAAATTATCCTAGCAGTGTTTCATCAAGTGATGGCCATTATAAGGTAGGATAATTCTATTCTTTTTAGGGGAGAATATGTCCTTATTAACCTCTTTTACCATAAGGATGGGTATTTCAATTAAAATGTGGTGGGTGAGGGTTCCTTGCCATTTTAAATGTCTATTTCCTTCAGAGGTTATAATTCACTTGCATCAGAGTCATTGAGGTGCTTATTACAAGTGCCTGTTTTGGCCTCTCCTTAAATGAATAAATGTTAGCTCCAAAATGAACCAGGGCTGGAATCATCAGACATAAACTTTAAAGCAGCTTTAACTATGTTTTGTGAAGTAAAAGTGAAAACTCTTGAAATGAATGGAAAGATACATTTCTACAGAGAAATAGAAACTGTAAAAGGAAACCAAATGGAAGCTTTATAACAGGAAAACACAATATCTGAAATAAAAATTTACACTGAATGGGTTCAATTGCAGAATGGCAATAACAGAAAAGAGTCAGTGAACTTTATGATGTGTCAGTAGAAATAATCCAAGCTGAAGAACAGAGGAAAAAAAACCGAAAAAAAGCCAGGTGAACAGTCCCAGTATCCTCTGAGGTACTACCGAAATATGGAATCGTTTTGTTGTTAGAGTTTCATAAGAACAGGAGACAGAGATTGATGCAGAAAAACACTTTTAAAATAATTGTAAATAACTTCCCAAATTAAGTGAAAGGTATAAATTTACAGATTAAAGAAGATTAGTGAATATCGAACAGGATAAACTCAAAGAAAACCACTCCCATACACACTATATACATGCGACAAATCAAACATGAAAGAATAAAATCTTTCCAGGAGCAAAAACAAAAATAAACAAAAAAAAAAGAAAGAGAAATGACACATGTAATATATTGGAACAACAGTTCAAATAACTAAAGATTTCTAATAAAAAATTTTGTACCCAGAGTGAAACAGCATCTTTAAAGTGATGAATGAAAAGAAGTGTCAAACCTGAATTCCATATGTGCCAAAAATATCTTTGAGAAATGACATCAAGGTAAAGACACTATAGATAAAGAAAAAATAAAAAATTTAATGATAGCACAGTTGCTTTACAAGAAAAATTAGAGGACTTCTTCAGGCTGAAAGGAAATTTCCTTTATGCCAGAGGGAAATGTGGGACTTTGCAAATGAAGGAAGAACAACGGATATGTGACTATCTGCTAAAATATGACAAATTGTTTTCTCCTTTTAAGTTTTAAAAGTATTAATATATGCAATTCTTGAGTAAAACAGTTATAATACTATTTGGTGGGGCATTAATATGTGCAGATGTAGTGAGGTGACTACTATAACATAAAGCAGAGGGGTAAAGGGACCTGTCTGGATATGAACTTTCATATTTCACTCAAGATTGTAAATTATTAACTGTGTGTAGTGATAGATTAGGTAAGCATTTTCTAATCCAAAGAATCACCACAACAGCAATAATGCCAGGAGATATAGCTAAAAAGGTAATAATAACTAAATTTAAATGGAATTCAAATATATTTAAATAATTTAAAAGAAGAGGCCGGGCGCGGTGGCTCACGCCTGTAATCCTAGCACTCTGGGAGGCCGAGGTGGGCGGATCGTTTGAGCTCAGGAGTTCAAGACCAGCCTGAGCAAGAGCGAGACCCCATCTCTACTAAAAATAGAAAGAAATTATATGGACAGCTAAAATATATATATAGAAAAAATTAGCCAGGCATGGTGGCGCATGCCTGTAGTCCCAGCTACTCGGGAGGCTGAAACAGGAGGATCGCCTGAGCTCAGGAGTCTGAGGTTGCTGTGAGCTAGGCTGACGCCACGGCACTCACTCTAGCCTGGGCAACAGAGTGAGACTCTGTCTCAAAAAAAAAAAAAAAAAAAAAAGAAGAAAAAAGGAGAAAAGAGAAAAACAACAATTAGGAGTGACAAACAGAAAACAGATGATAAAATGATCAACTGAAATCCAGTGTTAACAATAATTTTATCCTATGTGACTCTTCCAAACACACTAAAAGGCAGAGACTGACTGATTGGATTTAAAATAAAACTAAACTTTAAGTATAAAGTTTTAGGTCAGTTACCAGTAAAGGGATGAAGAAATGTACAACAAGAAAATACAGATTAAAATAAAAATGGAGAGACTAAATTAACATCAGACAAAGTAAACTTTAGAACAAAGGAAATTATTAAATATAAATATATTATATAATGACAAAAAGATCAATTCTCTGGGGAACACAGTGCAATCACAAATATGTGTTAATTTAACAAAAGAATTTTAAAATACATGTAATAAAATGAATGGAAATGAAAATACAAATAAATGAATCCATAATTATACATGGGGACATCAGCAGTTCTATCTCAGCAATTGTTAGAATGGATGTATAAAAAAATCAGCAAAGATATAAAATAATTAAATAATACTATTAACCATTTTGACCTAATTGACATTTATAGATCATCCCATCCAATTATCAGAATATCCATTCTTTTCAATCACCAAGATAGGTCATATACTGTGACAAAAACCAAACCTTAATGAATTTAAAATAATGCAAATCATATAAATAGGTTATCTTATTAAAATAAAATTTTAAAATCAATAATAGGAAGATGTCTAGAAAAATCTCTAAATATTTGAAAATCAAAGAGTACGCTTCTAAACAACTCACAGGTCAAGTAGGAAGTCTTAAAAAATTTAAAAATATTTTGACCAAAAATAATATAAAATATATAGTGTATCAAAATTTGTGAGAAGCAGCTAAAGAGTGCTTGTAGGGAAATTTATGTCATTAAATTCTTACATTCCAAAAGAAGAAATAGCTTAAATCAATGTTTTACTTTTCTATATTAGGAAAATAAATGAGTTTAAAAGCTAGGTTTTTCAGAAGTTTAATAAGATTGATAATATTCTAGCCAGATGGGCAAATAAGGATACAAATTACCAATAGCAGGCATGAAAGTGAGGACATCACTACAGATGCTATAGACATTTCAAGATTACAGGGAAATCACACAAATATGCTTGTAAATTCTAAAAAACCAATTCCTTAACAAACATAACCTATAATAAAATTACTAAAAAAGAAATGGATAATTCGTATAGTTCTATGTCTATAAAAGTATTAAAAATAGTATGGAAAAATCATCCATTAAATAAAATTAGCACAGATAATTTCAATAGCAAATTCTACTAAACAATTAATGAGGAAATATCTATTATACACAATATTTTCCAGAAATAGATGAGGGGAAAACACTTTCCAACTTATTTTAAAAGGCCAGATGTTAAGCTGACACCAAAGCTAAACACAAATATTGCCAGAAAAGTAACTCACAGACTAATATTCCTCATGAACAAGTATCACAATCCTCTTGTAGTTTTAAGCTTCGGACTTAGGAAAAGAAAGTCTCACTGCTGATTTGCTTTGTGAGATCTGAACGCAGTAGCTATTGGTGGACATGGACTCTATCACACACTCAATCTGTAGATAGATGTCTTATTTTTTATTTTAAATTTTTATTTCTTTACTTATTTATTTTTTAAAGACAGGGTCTTGCTGTCACCCAGGCTAAAGTGCAGTGACACAATCATAGCTAATTATAACCTCCATCTTCAGCCTCCCACATGCTACCCTGACTCTATAATTTTTCATTTTTTCTTTTTTTTGTGGTCTTACAATGTTGCCCAGACTGGTCTCCAACTCTTGGCCTCAAGCAATCCTCCCACCTTGGCCTTCTAAAGTGCTGGGATTACAGGCATGAGCCAGCATGCCTGGTCAATGTTTTTAAGAAGAGAAAGAATGATCTCGCAGCAGAAGACATGGGTTAAAACTTGGAGAGAACCCTCCTGGGATTCCAGTTATTCCCAAGGTTTAGCAATCCTTATGCTCTTTCTATGGTTTATGTACAAGTCAATATATTTCCTCTTATTTTGTAAGCAAGAGCCAAAAGTTTGTTGTCTGTTGTTGAAATAATTAATTGGCTAATTATCTCATAAGCTAATATAGACCTAACTCAATGTAAACAGTAAAATGAAATGTAAGCTTAACCAATCAAAACCTATCAACTAAGTTGTAACAAGAAATTTTACCAATCAGAAACCACCAACTAGGGATTTATACCTTAAACAAATATTTTCTTTTTATTACTTCATGGAAACCTGATAAAAGTTTTCTCTCACACCCCTTCAGTGGAGCCCTGAGCAACTTGCAGTTTGGCACTGACCTATTCATGAATCATTGTCTGCTCATATAAACTCATTATAATTTTAATATGCTTAAGTTTCTTTCTTAACACTGCAAATCCACGTGTCTTGATAAATATCCTCATCCCATACTGTGTCACTAATCAGTTAACAGGTTCTTTGTTTGCTCTGCAGATTTTTAAAGTGTATTATCACTTCCTATATATTATATCTTTCCTGCCATAATTCCATTTTGTTTCTGTGAAGTGTTCTTTATTTCAAGTATTCCTTGCTAGGTCTGAACACTTAAGGAAGCTTTTTTTTTTTTTTTTGAGACAGAGTCTCACTCTGTTGCCCAGGCTAGAGTGAGTGCCGTGGCGTCAGCCTAGCTCACAGCAACCTCAAACTCCTGGGCTCAAGCAATCTTCCTGCCTCAGCCTCCCAAGTAGCTGGGACTACAGGCATGCACCACCATGCCCAGCTAATTTTTTCTATATATATTTTTAGCTGTCCATATAATTTCTTTCTATTTTTAGTAGAAATGGGGTCTCGCTCTTGCTCAGGCTGGTCTCGAACTCCTGAGCTCAAACGATCCGCCCACCTCGGCCTCCCAGAGTGCTAGGATTACAGGCGTGAGCCACCGCGCCCGGCCCCTAAGGAAGCTTTTATCTTTACACTCCAAAATTTTTTTACAAACTAAGATTGTTTGTGATTTTTTTGATCATTAATATAAGTGGTAAAACATATCTATCCATTTTTATCCAAAGTTGTTTTTATTTTTTTCTTCTTTCCACATCCAATGAGACTCAAGAGGCTTTGCTGCTTCCATCTTTACCCTCTTGGATGTTGGCCTGATGTCGTCATGTTAGGAAGCCAGGCTAGCTTACTGGAGGCAGAGAAAGCACACGGAAAAGAATTGACGCACCCCTGGCAGCCAGACAGTACAAACTAGCAGGCCTATGAGTGAGGCCATCTTGAACCTTTGAGCCAAGCTAAAACTTCTGCTAAATGAGGCTGCATGTCTGAGCCCAGGGAAAAGCAATAGAGAAACTACCCAGGTAACCTAAAGAGTTATGGGAAACCATACATTGTCAGTTTAGGCCACTAAGCTTTAGGGTTATTTGTTGTGCAGCAAGAGATAATTGATGTAATTGTTAACAGAAGAAGAGAGATAGTATGGTAATTTAAGGTGGAAAGAATTTTCTAGATTAAAGTTAAGGATATGTGAAAAGATGAGCTCACAAGACACAGTAAAGAATATATTTTTACAATAGAGAATATAGAAGAGGCCAGATAAAAATTTGCATTGTTTTGAGAGATATAGTGAGTTAGTTAAATAAAGCTGAGGGAATCCACATAACATCTTTTTATATCACTTACATTATTATAATCATTATATTTATATAATTACATGGGTATACACTTATATATATACTGTAGGTGTATGTATAATGATAATCACGCAAAAGCTAAAATTCATGTTGTAAAAAATTACAACAAAGCATGCATTAATTGGCCTTCTGTATGTTGAAAATAAAGCCAAATAAATGCTTTTGACCAGATTTTAAGGTCGAAGCCAATTTTTGACTTGGTTACTTTGTAAAATGTGTTTCTAACTGTGGATCATGGTCAAAATATTTGAGTCACACTAATATTATAAGAGTTATCCAAATGGGACCTGAGTTTATAAGTTGAAAAGAACAAGTTCTAAAATGAACTGTGTTAACAGTTACTTTGTATTAGGGGATTTCTATCTTCCAGGTGCAATGCTAGGTACTTTATACACATTTTTCCTCCTTGACCAAAGACATTCTGAAATATGTACTATTAATACTATAATATATATGAGAAAACTGAAGGTCAAGAAAGTTTTGTTTGTTAAATGGCCAAAATTGCACAAAGTGGTAAAGACTCAAAAGCACATATGTCAACACTGTACATAAATTATCTTCAATTCAGATATGATAAAGAATTTAGAGTATGATGATATGAAGAAAGAGTTGGAGTAAATGGAAACAATTCCCCAATATCTTCTGCTGTATGAAAGTCATCTGAAAATGAGCATATACTTAGTGTCACAGGAATAGTTTTGCAGCTGAGAGTACTGAGAAATTACTTTGAGGAAATATTATGTCAAAAACATAAGTTGTGATTTATATATTTTAGTAATACAATAATAATGATTCAATTTTTCATAAAATTTCAGATTTATTCATGGATTGCTGAATTTTTCTTCTATATAGTAGATACAACTTTGGCCTTTGCTTCAGTCTAATTTTGATTTTTAAAACTCGGTCTTTTGCCAAAGTAATAACAGAAAGCATGGATACAACACTTACTGTGCCCAACATTGTTCTAGACATTTGATACATATTAATACATTTTATCACAAAGTTCTAAGAACTTATTACTGTTTTATTGACAGTATTTGATCTGAAAACAGATGTACAGAGAGATGAAAAAAATGACCAAGTTCAAACATCTAATGAGTGACGGGACCAAATCCCACCCAAGCTTCTCTGAACCAACACACTGAATGTTCTTTCAATTCATATTCTTGCCGAAATCCAAAAGGGCATGTACGATGTCTTTCCTTCACTGTGACACAGACTTTTCATAAAATTGTATTTTTTATTCTATTTCTAGTTCTAGTCTATCTTGTCCAAAAATGCTGGTCATAATGCTTTAAACTACTGTATTTGTTTTCTAGACTGCCATAACAAAGTGCCACAAGCAGAATGACTTAAAACAATGGAAATTTATTCTCTCACAGTTCAGGAGGCTAGAAGTCCAAAATAAAAGCGTCAGCCAGGCCATGCTATCTCCTGAGCCTCTTGTGGAAGATGCTATCTGGCTTATTCCTGCTTCTGGTTGTCCCAGGTATTTTGTGGTGTGTAGCGACACAGCTGCAGTCTTTGCCTGTGTCTTCATTTGGCTGTCTTCCCTCTGTATGTTTGTGTCTCTGTGGACCCACCCTATTGACTTCATCTTAACTTGATTATATCTGCAAAGACCCTATTTCCAATTAAAGTCACATTCACAGGTATGAGGTAGGTGTGGGGTTAGGACTTCAACTTATTTTGGGGGGAAATAATTCAACCATCAATAACTACTAATATACAGGTCTAAATATATTTTTTAAACACAATCTCCTACCGTACTCTTAAGTAGGTATTTTTAATCTTTGAAGGAAAATAGCACCAGGTAGTCTACACACTATATTCAATGTTTCTGAAAAACATTAATGACTTTAAAACTTGGCAAATTGTCAAAATAACCTGAAGTTCTCTTAAGCCATATGCATCTTTCTGTCTTGCACACACACAGGCTTGAACACAAAAAGACACACACACACACACACACACACATTGCTGCAGCTACCACAGGCTTACTGAATCAGAATTTCCAGGTATTTAGATTTTAAAGATATTTTCCAGATGATATCATTTGTCAAAACAGGTTTGGAAAGCATTGCCTCAAAAAAACTTAATAACGAAGGAGATGGGTATGTTAAATGTAAGGAAAAAACATATCTTCTTCCTTGATGTGCTCTTGAAACAACACTGCTGAGTTGAGTGGTGAACATAACAAGGCAGAACACTGGATCATTTACTTCAGGCACAGCTGAGAGAGAACTAAAGACTGTCAAATGCAAACATCTGCATCTTTTGATTTTCTAGCCCCAGTTTTTCACAAATTCTACTGACTAGAAATTATATATTATTCTGGATAAGTAGTAACAACATTTGAAGAAATTAAAAAAATCTTAATGTATTCCTTCTGTCTTAAAACAATTTAGAATGATTTTCATTATTTTTTGTATGTCATTCTAAAACTCCAGCGCTCAGAAAAAAAAAAAAAAAACAAACATTTGTTTAATAAACTTAAGAACCATCTTTGTTTCTTTTTCTTTTTGTCCTTTTTAAAAATAATACATAAAGAATATAGGAAAATTGTTTTTGTTAAAAACTAAAATAAGAACAGCTAGTCTATAGGTATCCACTCAAGACAATATGGTGTGTGTTCTTCTAGATTTTATATTAATATATATATGTATAAATAATACCAGTAGTTTTATATTTTACATATAGCTCTGAATTTTGCCTTTATCTCTTAAAATATGTCTTGAAGATGTTTCCATATCAGTGCATTTGGATTGATTTCATTCAGTAGAACCATTTTCTAGTATTTGTTTAACTATAACATGTTGATTTTTTTCAACAATTAGCTTATAAAATAAAGATGCAACTAATTATCTTGTATGTGTCTCATTGTGTACAAATGCAAGTATTTTCCTTTTCAATATAAATTAAAATATTTGTCCATTTTAAAATTGTAATGAAAGTGCCCTCCAAAGGGAATATGTCTCCTTCTCTCTTCCCAATTTCACAGGATGTGAGACAAATGATTTCTCCAAAATCTACCAATACTGGATATTATCAATTTCTTTATCTTGGCAATTTGTAGGTTAAGGTCATTTCCCAAAAGTTCAGCTAATGCTAGATATTATAAATCTTTCTATATTTGAACTGTGAATGTTAAGAATATTTCATTGTCATTTCAGTTTCATATTTCTGATTTTTGACAAGATAGAGCAGATTTTAATATATTTATTGGCCATTTGTGTTTCTTCTATTATGAGTTGGTTTTCATCTCTTTTGTATATTTTTAAGATATTTAGCATTTTCATATGTGAATTTTAGGCATTCTTCATTTACTTAGAATTTTGTAATTATTCTGAATAAGTATTGCAAATACTCTCAATTTGTCTCTTTTCCTCAAGTTTAGTTTATGCATCATTGGTATAAATAAGTTATTCTTTGCATCTGAATGTTCGTCAGTGATATTCCTTATTTTCATATAAAGTACAATAATTACATAATTAATCCTTAATCAAAATTAACTTTACTTATGTTTACTAAAAATAAAAACCATTCTAGAAAAAAATTAAATAGGGTAACTATCCTTGAATAAAGGAAAACAATAACCAGTTCTTGGTCCTAACCACATGTGGGCCCAATATAGAATTTTTTAGACAAAATGAGTAAGGCCAAATAAATTAAAAAGAACTTGAACAGGTGTTTGTATACGTCTGCCCTCATTTGTAATGGCCAAGAAACAAGTCCTCAGATTCTAACTTCGTCTTGTAATTTATGATTATTTGTCTTAGCGATGTAAACATATTGAAGTCCCTTAAGATTAAGTGTTCAAACATTGAAGGCAACTAGAGCTTGTATTTATTATAAAAGTAGCACTTGTAAATAAGACCTCTAGTGATGATTAAATGGTTTTTCTAGGATTTAAAATTTTGGATACTTGGTTATTAAACAATTTTATGTTAAAAAATACATCTTTATTTTAAAACTCCTGTGATCACATCCATCAATCTTTGGACTTGCACTAATGCAATAAATAGAAGAACAAAGTATTTGTTGAGATAATTGAATTGTTATTTAAAATAAACCAGTGATTTTCTTGGGATCTTGAAAAAAACACCTACAAATTATGTAGTAAAAATTAGTTTTCTTCACAATTAAAATTTAGGAGATTGTATAGAAGCATGGGGTGTGGCCGGTACACATCACTTTAAGAATGCCAGATCCACCGTTTGGGCAAGTCATTTAACCCTCTAAGTTTTATTCCCTCTGTTTGTACAATGGAGACAATAATTCTATTCTAGAGTGATTTTGAGGATTAATTAAGGTACTATGTGTTAAGTACTTAGAACAATGCTAGATGCATAATGATAAATGCTAGTTATTCATATATGTAAATCTGTTTAAAAATTGGCCCTCTTATTCTTCAACTAAAATATTTAAAAGATAATTTATTTTATAAGCTATTTCTGTTAATTATAAAATACCATTTGATTATTGACAAACTTTTTCGTGTCTTCTTGCAAACCAAAGTGATGGATTAAGGAAAAATAATCACCATTACCAAATTAAATTGACCTGAATTCTAAGATTAAGTGTAAATTTTGACAAGAGATAAGTCTATATTATTTCATTTAGTTTCAGTTGGTTTTAACAGCTTTAGCAGTATCAATTTTGCACTTTCCTTTGTGTGAATAACTATATTAATTATCTAATTATAATAATGTATTAATTGAAATATCAATATGCAAGTGACTTTCAATTTTCCTTTAAAGCCTTAAACCTCAAAGTGGCTAAAACATCCATTTCAATTGGAGAGAGCTTATAAATAAGTAGCTCAGGTCATTTCTGAATGGCAAGTGCTCTAATATTGCACAAACTAAAAAAATGTATGAACACTGGGGTAAAATAGATCACAAGCCTACACTTAATCTTAAAAAGTAACTCAGAAAGCTATTTCAAATCTTATCAAAATTTGGTTATATATATTTTTTCCTTCTATTATTATGTTTTTAATGCAATTTTTTAAGAAGTTATACCTTTTCTGTGGGGCATACATTAGAAATAATTTTGGGGCTAAGATTATGTTAGAAGAATAGAGAAAAATGGCTAACAATGGATATCTCTGATTTCCTTATGAACAATAACTTAATTTGTAAGATTGTTGTTGTCCAAGGAAAAAAATAACTTCTTTTCAGTCATTTAGTCCAGAGCAATATTCCTTCCCCTCGGAGATCTGGGGAAAGTAATTTTATTGTATATACCAGATGTTGCAACACATCTCCAGTTACCCCATTTCCCCAGTGACGTTCAAAAACTTGAAATGACACAATTATTAGGACCGCAGTTGAGGTCTGTGGAGGACTGAAGGGATGCTAATAATTAAAAAGGAGTAGAGAAAGAAAACCGTGGAATGTGTGCCTTGATAAGAGGACTCAATTTAGGACATACTGGTTTGAAGAATCAGAGAAGGAAAATAAGATAGCAATTACTAGGATGGAGTAAAAAGAGACATGTACTTATGTATATACATATATACAACTATTATGTACCCATAATAAGTAAAAACAAAAAACAATTCAAAATGTAAAAAAATAAATAAATTTTTAAGTGGGAAAAAAAAAAAGAAGTCTGTTGAGAGGGAAGGTGATCTCTCTAAATCCTCTGAGAAATTCTTTATCAGGAAAAAAGAAATCTGTCATGAGTTAGGAGGAAGAAAAGTATTAAAATGAGTTTATTGACTGACTTAAATCTATTATTGCTAGTGGAGTGATAAGGAAAGCTGCAGATTCTGTGGAAGTGAAAGCGGCAGATTCTTGTTTCAGGGGGGATTTGTGTGTTATTTATTGTTCATCCACCATTAGCCTGCAATGTGGTATGATTCATCTTTGAAAAAGTGCTTTGTATGTATAATGTTTTACAATATCTTCCTTTATCTGTGATTTTGCCCCTTCATCTGACCCCATCGTTGCTTTGAATGGGGAACACAGCAGAAGCTCCTAGAGCTACAAGAATGGAATGTTGACAAATGGAGAATCTCATCAAGAAATCTTGTTTTTGGAAGAACTAGGACTATTAAGATATTATCATGGTTTATTTAAATGAGAATGGGACTGAAGCAGAAGTCTGACTTTAGAAGCTATAGAAAAATAAAAGAAGAAATTTGTATCAGTCTTTGGTCTGATGGAGACAAATATCAAATCTAAAAATCAAAGTTAAAATCAAATCTAAATAGTATTGAAACTATGTAAGAAGATGTGGATAGGATTCACGGGAACAATGAAGATTGATTAAATCATCTGGAGTTGTACCTACCCCTTGGCTTGAGAAGCAATGGAAGGGAACAGTAACTGAGAGCCAGAATGGAGCTGTAGCTGTAAAAGATGCATTGCCTCCCCTGACAAGAGCATGGGCCTTTGGTAGAGAGACCTGGCCATACTACAATGGACCCTCATGGAGGGAGGATGCAAAAATGAATATTTTTTTACATCTTCCTTTTGAGCCTCAGAAAACGATATCCCAAAGTATGGCATTTGGCATGCTACAAGGTTCTGACGTCTTCCCAAATCCCCAGATCCTCAGCGCAGGGTGTAATTTTACTTTGATATTCCCTCCTCTACCTTGAGAGCAGACCTGCCAAAAAGAATACAATTGCCTTCCATTTCCTCTGAAATTTCATTATCTATCACAATGTGACCGCAACTAGACAGACTGTTTAAGTTCTGCTAATTTCTGTTAAGCTAATTTCTGTGCTCCAGATCTATTTATTCCCCTTAAAAATTGTATACTACCCCTGAAAACTGCCACATTCCCCCCATTTCCCTTTCCTCTATGAAGAAGGGTACATGTGGACCTCACTGGGTATTGGG
The DNA here is from genome assembly GCF_041146395.1 of Eulemur rufifrons. Classification (NCBI taxonomy): domain Eukaryota; kingdom Metazoa; phylum Chordata; class Mammalia; order Primates; family Lemuridae; genus Eulemur; species Eulemur rufifrons. Next base: position 97,617,380 of record NC_090989.1, on the reverse strand, counting down.
TAATAGCTCTACTGCGATTCCCCTGTGCTCATGTCCATTAAATGCCTTTGTGTGCCTTTTTCTCCTATTAATCTGCTTATTATCAGTTCATTTTCAGGGAACCTTTAGAGGATGAAGGTGAAGCTTTCTCTAACCTCTGTACTCCTATATCTTGCCAATATTTCTCATTAGCTAAAGGAACTGGAAACCAGAAGGCAAGACAGCCCTTTGATCTAGTCCACAGAATTATCTCCATATGACACAGAGAAGAGTGGTGAAGTGATCAAGTGGATTGTGAGGGACAACAGAAAGTATTCAGGACGTATAAACTAAATGTCTAAGTAGATATAGCCAGGATGTACCATTATTTCAGTAATAATTTTTTTCCGTGATAAATATTCTTACAGGTACCTATCATAAAATGGTGAAAAAGTAAGGCACAGCTCTAGTTTTCCTTGGAGTTAATATTCTAGTGCATATTTTTAATATACTGTGTGCATATATATGTGTGTGTGCATGCTTGCATTATTTACCTAGATAATATACATGCATGTAGAAAGACAAAATATTAAAATATGTACATTTGTGCATTTCTTTCTTTCCCACAATTCCCAAACCTTTCCCTGGTGGACAGAAAAATTTACACTGCTTGCGGCAAATTAGGAGTGTTATAGTAGGAATACAAGGAGGAAGCTAATTATTATTGTTTATTTTTGGTTTAATTTCTTTTTATTTCCAAGCAATGCTTTTGAAAAGAAAAAGGGATGACACTGAGGGGAGAGGAGTTTTCAGATAATCTCATAACCAGATTGGAAAGCAAAAAGAGGGAGATGGAGACAACTTTGACCCGCCCTCTACTCCAAAGTTGAGGTGCCCAGGACTATGAGGGAAGTGACATAGTGATAGGTTCTGACCACTAAGGAGAGATGGAAGAAATAGATAGAAAAAAATATGTTGATACAGCTGAGCACATTTTGGCCATGCCAGGGTTCTACCTTGAAACTGAGCATGGCTTCAGAGCACGCTTTATCATTCAAATGAATATGTGACGTCCCTGTGAGAACAGAGGCCATTCTTACAGTTGATGGGTGAGGATTTCTATAGCTCCCTATATGCTTGTTGCCTGTGGGCCTGATTATTATCCAGTAGGAGAATATTTTTATGTCCTCTGAAATTTTGCTCAGCACTCATCAACTCTGCCCCAGATCAACAGTCCAGAAATAGCCTCCACTGGATCTTTCCAAATGTCAGCTCAGGTTCTTGAAGCACTTGCAGAATGGGCAGTAATAATATGTATAATGTTTAATTTTATGTGTTAACTGTATTGTGCTAAAGAGTGCCCAGGTAGCTGGTAAATATTATTTCTAGGTGTGTCTCTTTTGGAAGAGAAAACCATATGAATTGGTAGACTGAGTAAGGAAGATCTGCCCTCACAAATGGGGGTGGCCATTATCCAATCCATTGAGGCCTGGCTAGAACAAAAGAGCAGAGGAAGGGCACATTTGCTCTCTCTGCTTAAGCAAGCATATTCATCTTTTCCTGCCATTGGCCATCAACATTCCTGGTTTTTGGGTGTTCTGACTCAGACTGGGACTGAAATCATTAGCTCCCCTGTTTCTCAGCCCTTTGGATTCGGACTGAAACTATGCCACTAGTTTTCCTGGGGATCCAGCATATAGACAGCAGATCATGGGACTGCTCAGCCTCCATAATCACGTGAAACAATCTTTTATATTAAATCTCTTTCTGTTTCTCTGGGGCACCCTGACTAACTCAGTATGGAAAGAAAATTCCAAGCTGGAAAGTGAAGAAATTCCTCCTGGTTAGAGAGGTGTATGAGAAAGTATATGTATAATGTCCAATAACTATTAATGCTGGTTACCTACTTAGAGTTCTGGACATTATAGTCACATACATAATTCAATTACTCAAACTTGTTTGTACTTTTTCTTTGCTTTCTAATTGTCATATTTCTAGGAAACATCTTTATTATTCTCTCTATGCATTATTGTTTTGATATTAATTGAAAAAATAATAATATCTTTTTATCTTTATTTTTTAGAATTTCTTAAAAACAAACAAACAAAGAAGTCCTCAGTTGTTTTTAGTGGAGGGAACCATTTAGAAGTTTTGGAGTAGTCACAATTTAATTTGAATCCTGGCTTTGATAGTTGCTATCTTTGTAACCTTAGGTAAGTAACTTTTATGAACTTTAATTTTTCATATTTTTTTAAAATAAGGGTAATAATGCCAAAATTGCATGGATGTTAGAAACATTACCTATGTGTGAAAATCTCCTAATCCTACCACTACAACATTCTCCGTTTCACTTACCATCACCAACCTAGCAATATTTTCTTGGGTCCTATAAAAGTGATGACCAATTATATGATTTTCTCCATTTACCCAGTTCCAGATGGCCTATAAATCCATTCTAGCATTCCTGAAGTTCTCAGCAAGTTAGAGATATTAAAGCTTGAAAGGATATAAAGGCATTTGCCCATATCTTGCCGCCTCTTGTCTTGGTTCACATCTTGAAAACAGAAAATACCACATCCTTATGTGATTTTTTTTTTCTCTGATTCCTTTCAGACACAGAACTAAAGATCACAGTTTCTTTTTACTTGCTCTCAGACTAATGATGTTTCATAAACACAGTCAGTTTGGGAGAAAGTCAAAGCTGAAAATAAAATCTGTACTTCCCTACCCATGTCTAAATAAGGGGATGGATGCAAGTGTAAAATACAGCAAATTGGATCTCAAATTCAAGATTACTTCAACAGCTAAATAGAAGAAAAAAATAGAAGCTTTGTTTTATCATTAATTTACCATCAGTATTTTAGATAATAGATTCCATACAAACTAGAATGTGAAATCTGGTGATAATATTGCCATGGAAATTGTAAAATTAATGATGTACGAAATTACCTCATAAATAATGTCATACAAGAATATTCATACCTAACTCACTGGACATGACAATGAAACATTAAGCTCTATGTCAGATTCCAGGAGAAATGTATATAATATGTTTTTTAAATATTATTGGTTTCCTGAAATCTTATATGAGGCATTTGCTCCAGATTCTTTAAGAGTAGACAGATTCCTGGAGTGCCCTCCAAATGCAATATTCTTTAGGGCATTTTGGACACTGAGACAATATTAAATTTACTACATTGTCTTTTTTTAATCAAAGGATGCATATTTTCCAATTATTTTTTTTACTGAGAAACATAATCTTAGAAGTAATAAGGCAAGGAAGCAAAGAAAAATTCTAAATACAGTATGATTAAGATATTTAGATAAGAATGACCTTTTAATTGGTAGAGCTAATAAATGAGTATTTAAATTATTTTATAGCAGAAGGAAAGAAACAGTTTATTTTCAGATATTTAATATACAGTTATCTTTTAAACTATTTATTTAAGTTACTAATTGAGAAATAAAAATTGCATATATTTATGTTGCAAAACATGTTTTGATATGTGTACACATTGTGGAATGGCTAAATCAAGCTAACTAATATATGCATTACCTTGTACACTTATCAGTTTTTTTTTTATGATCAGAACACTTAAAATCTACTCTTTCAGTAATTTTCAAGTATTCAATACATTGTTATTAACTATAGTTACTGTATTGTACAATAGGTCTCTTGAACTTACCCCTCTAGTATATAATTATTTCTACACACATTTACACTTGCACATACATGTATATAAAGATATATTTATGTAACAGTCAAACGTTTTAGAGAAAATTTATTAACTCATTTAGCTCAGCAAAAAGAATGGGTAACTTATGCCAATTTCCTGGTTTTGATGTTGTCTTTTAACTATGCAAGATGTTACCATGGGGTTAGGATGAGTGAAGAATGCACAGGATTTCTCTGCACATTTCTTTGCAGCTTGCGGTGAATATGTGATTACTTCAAAATAAATGTGTGGTTTTTTTTTTTTTTAAGACTGGATAAAGCCAGACTAAATGAGTTTTCAAGTGAAAAGAACATTTGGAGGGAAATTATACTGTGGTTGTGAAAGCAAGATAGTATTAAATGTGAGTTAAAAATGGACAAATTATTACAGGAACTAAATATGACCATAGAATCTAATATAGGAAGTATAAGATCAATACAAATTTAAAAATCCATTCTTATTCTGTAGGGATGGAAAATCGCTTTTATGCATTTACCTGGAGTGTATGGTTATAATCACAACCTAGAATTTCATATGGGAAGCATGGTAGAAAGAAATGAGAATATTTTGTTTGTGAAACTACATGCAGAACATTTTCTAGAGAAGATTTAAAGCAGGAATATGAATCACTTATTCAGTTTCCCTCTTTAAATAGAAAGTTCATTTGGATTATTTAACAATATAATGAATGTTTTCTTCTGAGTACAGTAAATATCTTGATTCTAAATGATGAACTTATAAAATACGATATTCTTTTGACTCAATTTTCTCATCTGAAATCTAGGACAATAATATTTTTCAAAGTGTTATTTTTCATGTTATAGCACTTATAAAATATTTGTTATTATTAATTTATAAATTAAAAGAAGCAGTGAAATATCTCTTAAAAGGATCTGAAAAACTATTTATGAAATACACCAGGGATACACTTTAAAATGATTCATAGAATAAAGCATAGTTGTATAGATTAATTTGAAATATTTTTAAAAATTAAGAAATAAATAAAACATAGATACGGTTTTGTGTTTTTTACAAACTTTTATTGGAAGTTCCATATGGCCTGTTTGCATAACATACAGAGAGAGAGAGCCCTATAGTTAGTGATTTTTAAATTCATACCTCGAAAGTAACAGGATTTCTGTGATGCACTGAAAGAATACCTTAAGTGTATCATGGAAAAAAGAGTTATTAACGTGGACTAGGTCATTTATATAACCTCCATTCAAACTATTAGCCATCATCTCTCCTTCTATTAGTTTCTGTTCCCCTGTGTTTATCAATAGAACAGCATTTAATCTTAAATTCAAGTTTTCTCATTATTATCTCACTCTGATTATGCTTGTTAAGAAGTAGGAGTTCAGTCCATAAATATGATAGAGTCACTTTATTTACAATTTTTGCTACTTTCCAACAGAACTATTCAGTCTACTCTGCTTTAAAAAAGAATAGTATTCCTGCACATAAAGGACATTTGGGCAGCTTTGGAAACTTATGTAGACATTGACATGGAAGAAGAGTTGGAAAGAACAGCGATTGAACTGCTGAGATAATTCCTGTCAGCTGCAGTGCTCAGAACTGGCTTGTGTCCATGTGACACCTTCTGGTCCTGTGGTCTCACTGAAGGCAGTGTTCTGCATATTATCTTTGATGCAGTTATGCTTGAATGATTTTGGCTGAAGATGGGATATTTTCCTACTCTTCAGAACTTTACTGTTACACTTTCTACTCAAACTAGAGAGTTATTTACTTTCCTTTTAGCTATGAGTTAGTAATAAATTATTGTTCTGGGTTTAAAATTCACAATATAAATTCTCATTTGTAACAATGAAAAAATCTATAGTGTCTAGACATAATAACCCAATGAGTCCTAGATTCTTTTGTATTAAAACACAAAACTGAAATAAATCATCATGCCCTACTTTCTTGGTCTTCTCAGGATGCCATAACAAAATACCATAGACTGAGTGAATTAAACGATAGAAATTTATTTTTTCATGGTCTGGAGGCAGGAAGTCTGAGATCAGAGTGTACAGACAGCTATCTTTTCATTGTGTCTTCATGTGGGTATGTAGGGAGACAGAGAGAGAGAGAGAGAGAGAGAGCACGCACACGCAGGTCTCTGTAATCTCTTCTTATAAGGTCTCTAATCCCATCATGACGGCCTCACCTTCATGATATCATCCTACCTTAATACCTCCCCAAGAACCCATCTTCAAATATCATCACATAGGAGCTTAAGCTTCAACGTTTATCAATTTTGAGGGAATTCAAACATTTGGATCGCAACATCTATTATATTAAGAATCTCTTTTAAAAATATGTTTTCTGTTGATTTTTTAATTTTTTTTATTTCAGCATATTACAGGGGTACAAATGTTTAGGTTACATATATTGTCTTTGCCCCACCTGAGTCAGAGCTTCAAGTATGTCCATCCCCCCAACGGTGCACCCCTCACCCATTAGGTGTGAATATACCCATCCCTTCCTCCCCCCTCCCATCTGCCCGACCCACCCTGTGAATGTTATTACTATATGTTCACTTCAGTGTTGATATTTTAACAAAGATTATGACATCTTAAGAGTCCAGAGAGGTAACACCTGACAACCCTCTTAAGGGCACCACACCATTTTATATTGAAAATAAACTTTATAGAGTTTACAAAGAGCTGATGAGTAATTGTAATATTTGATTCCAGGGAATACTGGAAGAGGTGGAAGGTCTATCTGCACTTTAAAGTTTAAAGTTGATGAAACTAAGACTCAAAGATATTATGACTTGGCCACCATGTTATGGACACATGACCCCTGCTTTTCTGACTCCGGATCTCATATTGGCTTTATGAGTACCCAAACATTTCTGAATGATATTTTGTTCTTCAATAATAAAATATTTTTCCTATCATTTTTATTTTTTCTTTCAACTTGTTCTTTTATGATGTACAATGGAACAAAATTGTAGCTAAACACTAGAAATGCAAATTTTTCCAGATTTTGCTTTCCCATAACTAATCTTTTCCATTAGTTACTAATGTTTTGGATAGTATTTCTTGGGCAATAATCATCTACTTAAAAATCTGGGGGTTACAGTTTTCTGGAAACCTACCATGAGTGGATAGCAAGATTTTCTAACATATTTCATAGGAATATTTTCTGTGGTTAGTAACAGCAAGAAAAGTCTTGCTGTTCAGCTAAAATATTTGTAAAATGAGAGATAAATATGTGAAAACCTAATTTAATGTTACATATTTCCTATTTTTTTTTCCATACTCTCTTAAGAATGCTGTCAGATTTGTATATTTCTTTCCTTGTGCAGGACCTCAAACTGAACAATAAACATTTCAGTGGAGATTTAGTCTAGTTCAATTCACAGGGTACCTGAAAGGAGCACTGATTTTGAAGTCAAAGAACATTTGGTTGATATCTGAATCCGTATCTTAAGGAATATGTGAGCTCTGACAATTTAATTTTTTTTACACTAAAAACTTTAGCTGAAAAAATAAATAATAACCAAGTGCAGTGGCACGCACCTGTATTCCCAGCTTCTTGGGAGATTGAGGCAGGAAGATCCCATGAGCCCAGGAGTTTAACGCCAGCCTGGCCAATATTGCAAAACTATGTCTGTTTAATATATTTATATACATTTTTTTCAAGTGTTTAATATGTATGTGGAATTGAGGCAAGGTTAAATGGATTAAGTGACATGTCTCATTGGATAGCAGCTATATATGGAAGAAAGGATAATTAGCTAATAACTTCTCTTCATTATTAAAATTTTAGTACTAATTTCTCTGGTGTGTATGACATTGCCTTGGGGCCAGCACATTGCTTTCAGTTTTTGAAAAGATTTCAGATTCAGAAATTTGGAATTATAATGTAAAAACATTTTTGCAGGTGAGAAGTGAATAGTAAGCATATTTTATATACTCATTATATAATACATATATTGTTATGAATGAAAGGTGGTATTAATATGAACATCTACTTCAATGAAATCTTAAGCCTCTTAGGTAATTACTATTTCTAGCCTAGTACTCATAAAAATTAATGTCCATATTGAGTGGCCACTTTAGTTGTTTGACCTGTATATTTAAAATTCCCCTCGGTTGAAATCTTCAGCTGTCATCAGGAGGTATCTCAGGGCTAGAAATGACACATAAGCATTATTAATAAGCCAAAGAACAGACTGCAGGACAGACATTGCCAGCATGAGGTACCAAGAGTTTTTGAAACTAGAAATTTATCTAAAATAACATTTCTATATTACTATTTTATATTAACATACATGATATCATAGTAAAGGGGCACCAACAGATAAACTTACCGATATGTTTTCTTTAATTAAGCACCACTCATGAATAATGTCATCAAATACTATATTTAATGTCTGCCCTTTTTGCAGTTTTCTTTAAGTCTGACAGTGGTTCCCTCAAACATAAAAAGATTCTCTTTAAAATGGAGCTCAGTTCCTCATTTGTCAGACATTCATGTTTTTACATTTCAGTTCCAGAACTCAGAAGTGCTTGAAGGATAGGCTGGAGGGGTGAACTGTGAAATGTGTTCAACTTGAAATTGATCAAAGTGGGCCTCGGATACAGCAGGATAATAATGAATTTGGAATGAGTGCATGGGATGAAGCTTTCAGATCAATGAGTAATTTATGAATTTTATTGACACCCTTCCAAGCCTACTTGTAAGCGATTTAATAAAGGAATTAATGTAATTATGCTAGGATATTTTCTCCGCAGATTTTGATTTGCTATACATATAAAGTAAAAATTATTAATTGAGGAGGCCTAGGGACTAATGCTATGCATAAAATTAGATCTATTTCTTATATCAATTCTTTTGTACATTTATTTTCATTGCATTTAAAAATATATTCTAGAAAAAAATTAAAGATATATTGTCTTAATTTTTTTGCGGTAATGCCTAGTGGTAAGAATTGAATGATTTCTAACTTAATTTGTTAATTGATTTTAAATGCTATTTATTAAGCTATTTTACAACTTAAAGTTTGGTCTTATATGTAGTTCTTTCACAGGTTTAAGTCGTTGAAAATTTGGACTTGAACATGTAAAGTACAATCAATCAAAATTTCAAAGAACAAAAAACTGGAAAGAGTACAAACAAGTAATGAAAAGAGGTTACTTTTTAAATGGGTTAATTAAGGGAGAAATACCAAATATGTACTAAATAACTGCATTTTATTGTACTAAGTTACTACTTTTTTATATTTTGAGAATTTCTTCCTAATAGTTATTCTATTAAATTTTTGCATTCTCTTTTTCTTTTGTATATAATGTCTTTCTGTATAAGATGTTCACTTATACGACATTTAGGTTTCTATATCCCTTTATTTAAACAGGTTATAGTTTGTGACCAGCATAGTTTTAATAATAATAAATGCACACCATTTTATTTATTCATTTCATTTTGTTAATTACTTAGTAGTCACCATTTCTTAGCTATTACAAGCAGAGCTAAGGTCTTTGTGCAGAGTATGGAAAGCATTGTGCAAATCACTGTTGCTTTCTTTAGGTTTAATTTCTTCATTTAAAACGACTAAATCAAGGCATGGATAAAATGTCCTTAAAAACTTTATATTTGCTTGCATTTTATTCACAATGTGCAACAATTCCTATTTTACCACATTCCCATAAATGCCTGGCATTTATTTTAAGCTTTGATAGTTTCATAGCATAAAAAGTGGTACAACTTTGTTTTAATTTTTTTTTAATTATGACAGAGAACAAAATGTTTTTCATAAGTATTACAACAACTGCTATTTATTCTTTTTTGGAATTGCTTTTTAATATAGTTGTCTCATCATTCTATTATGGCCTTTCTTACTGATTTACATATAATATAATATTATGATTCACAAGCTCTATAAAGAACTTCAGAGTGGTATCTGTTAGATTGGAGATACTATTTTCCAATTCATTTGTGTATTAGAATTCTCCAGAGAAGCAGAACCAGGAGGATATATATAAGGTGATAGTGTGTGTATTTTTTTAAAGAAGAGTTTCAAAGTGTACTTTCACATTTTTAAAGAAAGTAGGCTTCTCTTATCTCACAGAAACAAATCTTGAAGATATTCACTAAATTGTTCTTCCTGTGATTTTTCTTTTGTTTCTGGTAGTGGACCGTTCAAAGTTCAGATTCTGAAGCACTTTCCTTCTAACTTGTTTTTATTTACATAATATTCTGATTTCTTTAAGGACAAATGTCCTTTATCTTTTTCTTGGAGGCCTCTTCTGCAGAATATAATCTGGATTTTTTATGTGATGTCTGTTCACAATCTTTTTTGGTTTTATCATTTTTTTAACTTCTTTCCTCCTGTTAGATACATGTATATCAGATATATACAGAGAGTTATTACAAGAAATTGGTTCAGGTGATTATAGAGGCTGAGAAATTGATACCCAGGAGAGTGAATGGAGTAAGTCCCAGTCTGAGTACAAGTTGGAAGACAGGAGAAAACTGATGTCTCAGCTCAAAGAAAGTCAAGCAGAGAGAGAGGAAGAATTTTTTTTTAATCACACTTTTATTCTGTTTAGGCTTTCAGTGGATTTTATGAGGCTCACCCACACTGGGGAGGGAAATCCACTTTATTAGCCTACTGATCCAAATGTTATCCTCATTCAGAAAGATTCCCACAAACACAACCAGAAATAATGATTAGCCAAATATCTGGTCATCCTGTGACCCAGTCAAGCTGACACATAAAACACATAAAATTAACCATTACCATTTGGCTTTTAATTTTTACCAATTCTTATTACCTTATAATATTCTTATTATTAATTTATGTAAACAGATATGTATTTTATCTTACATTTAATCTTTTTTTTTTGCTTTAGGAGAGCATTTTCCATTCTGAAATTATATGTCTAACCATATTTTCTGCTAGTACTTATGTGTCTTTATTAATGTTTATTCAAATGTTTTGGTAAAAAACAGGAAGTAATTGTTTTGGTATAAAACAGGAAGTAATTGTCTACTAGTAAGTTTTCTAATTATTTCAAACTTATGTACAGATAGAAGTCATAGTTATCAGAAATGATATTTTTCTTATTTATGAAACCTCAAACATGAAGAATATATTTCTAATACATTTGATTTTTTCATTCAACTTATCTATTTTGGACATAGATAGGTTTTTAAATAATTGATATTATTAATCCACTAAGCTTTCTTAACTACTTTTATTTTTAATAGACTGTATGGTGCCTACAAAGGACAATTTATATTCCACTCTTAAATATATAGTCTGTCAGCATAGTATCAAAGGATAAAAATTATAAATAATGACAAAATAATGACACAAATGCTTTTAACCTACCATCCACTTTCATACACAGAATATTACCAAAAGTTATAGTCTTATGAGCCTGATATATATATATAAAACATATACACACACACAGATATATATAACAAATATATATATATATACACACATACCCATATATAGTAACCTTTCAAGATTTTAATTGCAAATTTATTAAAATAGTAAGTTATTTGGGAAGAACTGATACATTTACAAACATTACATATTCACCTTGAGGTACATCCAGGCCTATTCCTTTACCTAGTATTTTATTATTTTCTTGGCAGGATTTTGAAGCTTTTTTTGGTATGGATCAGATCCACATATTTCTTAAATTTATTCCTTATTAATTTATGATTTTTGAGGTGATTTTAAATGTGATATTTCTTTTATTATGTTTTTATCAGTTGTTTTTAATTATATATGAGAAAATTATTTATAGTGAGAATTCTGTTTACCTTTTTTATTCCCCACTTTTTTTCTAACTAAAGTCCCTATGTTCAGCTATGGAGATTCCTCTCATGTTACTTTGTAATTCCAACTCCAATTCCAATAGTTTGATCCTGATTATACAAAGTTAATCATTATGATTTTATTTCTCATGTTAATGACTGAAGTAGGAGAGAGTTGTGGTGTATTTCTGGCCAATGATATCTGAGATAGTACCTACTGATGAACTTCAGGAGATAGTGTCCTCAGTTATAAAAGTATTCCACCAGAAAAGACAGCCTCATGCTTCTTTTTAAGAATGTTGCTTTACATGGTACAATTCCTGAGACCTTCTGCCACCATCTTGTTATTAGCCCAGTGATGAAACATTTAATCTACAGGAAGGCATATCAAAAGAATCATTGGAAAATAGAGCCAGAATATGGAATGCATTAAATCTGAATCATGTTCTACCTATGAATTTCTTGTCATATGAAATAATAATTTTCCATATCTTTATGCTAGTTAGAATCAAGGGTTTTTCTATTTTTGAAGTCAAAAACATCTTAACTAGCAAACCATTATGTTTACATTTCTTTTGCAACCCAATACCATATGAATTCTCTTTATCAGTTCTAAAAATAAATTTCTTAGGGTTTTAATCATATTATCTGAAAATAGTCATACATATAAAGGTTTGGAAGTCATTACATCCTTCCTCACAACAGGAAAAATGGTGAAAAAACTAAAAAGCAATAACTATTTTTGAACCCAACAGAGCTGAGGTTGCAGGGTGATTTGCCACCCTGAAATCTGAGAGGACAGGTAAACTTAGATAGTCACAGCTTAGATCCACTTACCTAGAGCAGAAGCTGCTAGAGCCAGAAATTAGTAGGACTGCTGAAATGGCAATGTTGACAAGTTGCTGAGGTTGAGTGAACTAGTAGTAGAGTGAGTACCTGGGAGTTGTGGTATTAGGGGGGCTTTCTGGGGTTTTACTTCCAGGAACCTTACCAGATTCTTAAAGTGATTCTTTCATACTCTCCGTGGTAGAAGACTTTATCGGAGAGACATATTTTACCTTGAGAAAGGCATTTCTCTTACTCTAGCACCCTCCAAACTTCCTGTGTCACCTAAAGGGGGGAGGTGCTAAGAAACACTGTGAAGGGCACATTTAATTCAAAGAATCTTTTGATTTCCATCTTAATTTCCTCCTTAACACAATAATAGCTCAGCGAAGATTGTTTAGTTTCCATGAGTTTGTGCAGAGATAAGAGTTTCTGTTGGAGTTGATTTGTAATTTTATTCCACTGTCATCTAAAAAGATGCATGGTATAACTTCTATTTTTTTTTTTTTAAATTTCTTGAGACATGCTTTGTGGCTTAGGACATGGTTAATCTTAGAGAATGTTCCATGACCTGATGAGAAAAATATATATTCAGTGGGTTTTGGGTAGAATGTTCTGCAAATATCAGTCAGGCCCATTTGTTGTAGAGTTCTGTTTAAGTCCACTGTTTCTTTGTTTATTTTCTGTTTGGAGGATCTATCCTGTTGTGTCAGAGGGGTGTTGAAGTCCTTGGCTATTACGCTGTTGCTGTTTATCATTTTGTTTAGATCAAGTAGGATTTGCTTTATGAATCTGGGTACACTTGAGTTAGGTACACAAATATTTAGAATTGTTATGTCTTCCTATTGAACTAATTGTACCCTTAACTATTATATAGTGACCACCTTTGTCTTTCATTACTTTTGTTGATTTGAAGACTAGGTTATCTGAAATCAGAACTGCCACATCAGCTTTCTTTTGGCTTCTGATTGCTTGAAGTATTGTTTTCCATCCCCTTACCTTGAGTCTGAATGTATCCTTGTGGGTTAGATGTGTTTCCTGAAGATACCAGATACTTGGCTTAAAAGATCTCTACAGGGAGAACTGTAAAACACTGAGGAAGGAAATAGCAGAGGACATAAACCTGTTGACAACTATACCATGCTCGTGGGTTGGCAGAATCAACATTGTTAAAATGTCTGTACTACCCAAAGTGATCTACAGATTCAATGCAATCCCTATTAAAATATCAACATCATTTTTGCAGATCTAGAAAAATAAGTCTATGCTTCGTATGGAACCAGAGAAGAACCCATATAGCAGAAGCAATCTTAAGCAAAAAGAAGAAATTGGGGGACATCAATTTACCAGACTTCAAGCTATACTACAAAGCTATAGTAACTAAAACTGCATGATACTGGCACAAGAACAAAGGAATAGACCAATGGAATGGAACTGAGAACGCAGATATAAAACCATCCTCATATACTCATCTAATCTTTGACAAAGCAGACAAAAACATACACTGGGGAAAAGAATCCTTATGCAATAAATGGTGCTGGGAAAATTGCATAGCCACATTTAGAAGACTAAAACAGGATCTGCTCATTTTACCTCTCACAAAAATCAACTCATGGTGGATAACAGACTTAAACATAAGGCAAGAAACTATAAGAATTCTAAAAGAAAATGTTGAAAAAACTCTTATAGACATTGGCCTAGGCAAAGAATTTATGATGAAGACCCCAAAAACAATCACAACAACAACAAAAATAAATATATGGGACCTGCTCAAATTAAAAAGCTTCTGCACAGCTAAGGAAACTATTATGAGAGCAAACAGACAACCTACAGAATGAGAGAAAACATTCATGTGTTTCACATCTGATAAAGGGCTGATAACTAGAATCTATACAGAACTCAGGAAAATCAGCAAGAAAAAAAATCAAACAACCCTGTTGAAAAATGGGCAAAGGATATGAACAGAAACTTTTCAAGAGAAGATAGACTAATGGTCAACAAACATATGAAAAAATGTTCAACATCTCTAATCATCAGGGAAATGAAAATCAAAACCACAATGAGATATCACTTATCTCCAGTGAGAATGGTTTGTATCAAAAAGTTCCAAAATGATAAATGTTAGTGTGGATGTGGAGAGATAGGAGCATACATACACTGCTGGTAGGACTCCAAACTAGTACAATGTCTGTGGAAAGTAATATGGAGATACCTCAAAGAGCTACAGGTAGAACTACCATTTGACCCAGCAATACCATTATGGGCATCTACCCAAAGGAACAAAAGACATTTTATAGAAAAGAGATCTCTACTAGAATGTTTATAGCAGCATAATTCACAATTGCAAAGATGTGGAAACAACCCAAGTGCTCATCAATTCATGAATGGATTAATAAAATGTGGTAGATGTATACCAGGGAGTTCTACTCAGCCACAAAAATCAATGGTGATCTAGCACCTCTTGTATTATCCTCAATAGAGCTGGAACCCATTCTACTAAGTGAAGTATCACAAGAATGGGAAAAAAAGCACCATATGTACTCACCATCAAATTGATATTAACTGACTTAACTGACCAACACTTAAGTGCACATAAAGTAGTAACAGTCATCGGGTGTTGGGCAGGGGGTAGGGGGCAGGTGGGGTTGGGTATGTAACATCCAGTGGGTGCAGTGTGCACCATCTGGGGGATGGACATGCTTGAAGCTCTGATTCAGGTGGAGTAAGGACAATATACATAATTGAAACTTTTGTACCCCTGTAGTATGTTGCTATAAAAAAAATAAGAAATTTAAAAAATAGAATTAGCAAATGCTTCCAGGGAAAAAGAAACAACAAATGCCAGGTTTTGGTCTCTGGACATTTTTCTGGATTTCTATTGCTGTGGGATCTTGTTTTTTTCAGTGTTTCTGATGTCTTGGTAGCTCTCATATATTGTTATTTTGATATCCAAGTTTACTAGTTATTTTAGTCAGAGTATTGATCTGATGCAAACCATTGCATTATAGCTAAACGTAGGTGCCCTCAGTGTGGTAAGACACACTTTTTAGATCATTATGGAAATTTTTTCTTCATCATCTGCCATTGAAAGTTGTGGGTTCTTACCCACAAGGCTAATTTGATATCCTCTCCCTTGTAAGTGATATGCTTTTATTGCCTGGTGGAATGAATTTTATCCTCATATATTATCCTCAATTTCAGTGGCCTAACTAGGATATATATTTATATTAGGTGTTATTGTCAAACAATTCTAAAAAACAATGTCTTATTTTGACTTACAGTTTTAGATTTGTTTTACTTTATCCTGACAAAATTAGTTTCTCTTCAGTTAAAAGCTATATTTGACTATTTTTGACCTAGAAAAGAGGCAGTTTTATAGATATTAATCCAGTAATTTTTTTGGAATATACCTTCTATTCCTTCAGTTGGATTTTCTAATTTAGGAATACTAACAATGCTTTATTGGTTCTTCTTTGTCTCTCTTTCTTTTCAAGTGACTTCTCTCTACTTGCTTCAATCTATTTGTATTTTTCTGTTTTTTTTCTTTGAGTTACTAATTCACATTTCAGAAATTTTTTTTTGTTCCCCCATGATTATTTTTATTTGCTAAAAGTATACTGATGCTATTTTGATTTCTAACGTTTATATTCAATACATATCTTTAATTTCATCTCATTTCTTTGTTTTATCATCACAATTGCTCTGAACCAGACATAGTAATCATTCAAGTTTTCTAAGCATTGGCATGTGACTTACATGTAATATGAAGTAAGAGCATGTTTGTTGTGGTTGAGAGTATGTAAAAGAGCTTCCCTTGAAAACTAGTAAAGATGAAAGTGAACCTTTCTTTTATATTTTCCATTTTCATACCTGAAATTGGTAATCATGAAAATTTATAATAATAAAAACTATGTAATTACCTCAAGTATATTTAATATAGGCTCTCTTTTTCTCTCTCCCTGCCTTACTTACTTATTTCTTTATTTTAAGCTGAAAAAGACAGATTAAAATCATGAGTAAATACACCATAAAGTTCCTATTGTTTATCTCTGGAATTATATATAAAACCTAATATCCTCTACATACTTTTATTATTAGCCCAGATTCCCATATTGGAAAAATTTTCTTTTACAATTTGAAAAAAAAATTAATCTTTTCTTTCTTTAATGGATTTATCTTTTAGCAATTATGGTACCATAACTACTTATTTTTTTAATTATCAAATCTAAAATACAATTTGTTACAGAGCACATGATGATTGCATGTACCAGTTAAGTACAGAGGGTTCTTAAGTTTGAAGAGTTTGGCCGGGCGCGGTGGCTCACGCCTGTAATCCTAGCACTCTGGGAGGCCAAGGTGGGCGGATCGTTTGAGCTCAGGAGTTCGAGACCAGCCTGAGCAAGAGCGAGACCCCATCTCTACTAAAAATAGAAAGAAATTATATGGACAGCTAAAAATATATATAGAAAAAAAAATTAGCCGGGCATGGTGGTGCATGCCTGTAGTCCCAGCTACTCGGGAGGCTGAGACAGGAGGATCGCTTGAGCTCAGGAGTTTGAGGTTGCTGTGAGCTAGGCTAACGCCATGGCACTCACTCTAGCCTGGGCAACAGAGTGAGACTCTGTCTCAAAAAAAAAAAAAAAAAAAAAAAAATGAAGAGTTTATTCAGAAATATTGTAAGCATCACATAGAATCAGATAGGTCTATTATATACTTATTAATTCTCCTTGAAGTTTTATAGTAAGTATGCTACTTTTGCAATCACTCAGTTTAGTCACATCTGATATGAGATTTTAAAATGCAAAAATATCTGTAAAAGACACAAATATTTTTACAAACATATTCTGCTCAGTGCCTTAATCCTTATGCATAAGAAAAACATTCAGGAATTCAAAATAATTAGCTTTTGCAAAGAAAAATTATGTCAAAATTATACTTATCTTTGATAGAGACTCTAGTGCCAAATATTTACAATGCACATATATAAATTTCAATAGTATTTAGTGGGGTTTCTGTCATTTGTAGTAATAAGTAGGGGACAGAAATTTAATTTTAGGTTGTAGCATCAATATGCTTACATGCTTAAATACTTAAATTTAGTATCTCTTCAGAGAGAGTAAAAAAATTAATTATATGCAAAATAAGTAAGAAATTAGGTAACAAGATACATTGTAGTAAATTGGCAAAATATGCCAAGCTTTCAGCTGCTTTCCTCTCTGAAAAAATCATGTTGCATTTTTTCTACTGTTGTTTTATATATGATTACTCTTTCTTCCTTGTCACTTATTTGTAAATATAAAGTACAATCTTTATTTATGGTGTGCTGGTATTACCCCATTAAATAAGGTTTATCTGTAAAACTTTAGATATGGCTTTGGTAGCAGAAATTGGTTTATTTAATTATAAAAGACAAAAGCAGAACAGATTCTTAATGAACCTATGCAAACAATTGTATTTTCATATAAGGTGACTCAGTTAAATATTTGCTTATGTGATTAAAATATTCTTTAATTCAATAAGAATTTGACACCATTTAAAAAATGGTCCCATCCGTTTGCATAGAGTAGTATACTACAGTGGTTCTGAAGCTTTTGGGTATTAACATAACTTTATAATCTTAAACATTTTTGAAAACGCCAAAGAGCTTTTGTTTATATGGACTATGGTTACCAACATTTACTATATTAAAATAATAATAATAAACCCAGCGCATATAAACTGAAATATTTTTATAAAAAAACTGTTACACAAAATAAAAAAAATAGTCATTGTTTTATATACTTTCTTTGTATATCTTAATAGAAAAGAGCTGAGTTTTTTTATCTGCTTTGGATCTGTTGCAACATCACATATCCTATAGCTTTTGGAAAACTCCCCTGTAAGCTATTGAGAGAATGCAAGTGAAAAAGGTAAATAACACTTTAGTATTATTATGAAAATAGTGTTGACTTTGAAGACTCCTGAAAGCATCTCTAAAGCCACTGAGGGTTAAATGGGAAAGTAAAAAGAATTTCTTATACATACATCAGAATAATTGATAGATATTGATATTCAAAATAATATAAATAACATTCTAAATAAATAGTAGTTGCCAGAGATTTGGTCACTTGATTAAGCTAGGATCATGTGTACCTGCGAAAGAATCATCGGCTGCCTATCTGATGAGAATGACAATAAAATACAGAAGTTCATCCAACTATGAAAAGTTACCCTCTTCAGAAGTGAGGAATCTGTGTTTAAGAAAATAATCAAGGACATCAAAAGAGTCAACACAAAGTACAGAAAAGTATTCTGGTCAAACATAGAATCTCTGTTATCCGGGCAGATTTCACCAAGAATAAAGAATAACCTTATAATACTCGTAGATATTAGAAGACTGACTTCTTCAAGATCAAATGCCATTTGAATAAAGGAAAGCCAAAGCCTCTGGTTGGCAAATGCAGATCAAAACCAAAATGAGATATCACCTAACTCGTGAGAATGGCCCTTATCAAAAAGTCCCAAAACAACAAATGCTGGCGGGGATGTGGAGAGACGGGAACATGCTTGCACTGCTGGCAGGATTGCAAACTAGTACAACCCCTGTGGAAAATAATTTGGAGATACCTCAAAGAGCTAAAAATAGAAATACCATTTGATCCAGCAATCCCACTACTGGGCATCTACCCAAAGGAACAAAAGACATTCTATAATAAAGACATCTGCACTGGAATGTTTATGGCAGCACAATTCACTATCGCAAGGATGTGGAAACAACACAAGTGCCCGTCAATTCATGAGTGGATTAATAAAATATGGTATATGTATACTATGGAATACTACTCAATTACAAAAAACAATGGTAATCTAGCAGCTCTTATATTATCCTGGATAGAGCTTGAGCCCATCCTTCAAAGTGAGATATCACAAGAATGGAGAAATAGGCACCACATGTACTCGTCATCAAATTGGTACTAACTGATGAAACTAAGATGTTCACATGGTAGTAATATTCATTGGGTATTGGGGGAGGAGGGTGTAGGTAAACTCGCAACTAATGAATGTCACGAGCATTGTATGGGGGAAGGGCATGCCTCTAGCCCTGGCTTGGGTGAGGCAAAGTCATAACTTGTAATCAAAATATTTGTACCCCCATAAATCCTGGAATAAAAAAATAAAAAAAAGAAAAGCCAAAGTCTAGTTTGTGTTAATATAATATTTAAATGTAAAGGATTCATACTCTCCTTTCTAAAAGAATTACTTTCTTATGAACCAACCCATCATAACTGGGCAAACAATGCCAAAATTTGGACACATTTCATAGATTCTTTTCAGAGTAAAATATTAGAAACCGAGACAAATAAAATTCATTTCCCTCAAACCCTCTGCAACTTGCCATAAACAATCAAGTTTCATCTTTCACTAAGCTCTTTCATATTCTGGAATAAGCATAAATTTTTGAACAAAACTACTCTCTTTTTCTCAAAAATCAAAATCTCATCCCATAGCTTTGCATACATCATTGCATTTCTCTGTTAATATTGATCCTACTGTAGTCCCAATGACCCATATTAATTATAACTTTTAACCAAAGTAACTTTCTCCTGTTTCACAAAGAAAATGGAAAAGTAGAGAAGCAAAATGTATATCTGATATCATAATTTTGTAGAGTCAAAAAGTTAAAGTTCTAATGTCCCTTGGAAATTATTCTGGGAGCCAAGACAAGCTGTGCTATCACACGCTGTTCTTAGTTAGGGAACCCAGCGTAATTGTCTCTGTGAGTGTACTCAGGCATCTCTGTAGAATTTCCAAAACTGTTAACATACAATTTTTAAAAGTTAGAAGCATAGCTATCACAGAAACATAGAACAGACACGTGTCAAATATTTTATTCATCTCATTTATCAATGAGGGAACCAGTAGGATAGTAAAACTGGTTTGAGAGATAATTCAAGAAACCGATTTTATCATCAAATAATTCATGAAAACTTGTTAATAGTAATAAAACAGTTAAATGTATTATAAGCCTTAAAACTGAAACCCTGAAACCCGTTCTTATCTTCACTACCGACAGAATCCTATAAGTTAACATTTAATTTCACAGTTTCAGAGCTCTCATAAAATAATAAATAGCAACGTAAAACACAGGTGCATCCTCCTAGATAATTAAATAATTCTTGAGCGAACCTGTTAAACAATGACACTGAAAGGTCAAGCAGTCATACTCCTGCTTTATTTTCAATTTATGGATTTTTTTTTTCTTAACAAAAGTAATGATAAAAAGAATCTTGACACATTTAAAGTCTTAAAGTCACTCGAAGGCAGAAAGCAATTCAGTGTAACTTTCACAACCTGGTATCAATATTGCCAGGGCAGGCACAGGGAACTACAGTATACCTCATGCCAGTCTTTGATTTTGAAAAATGTAAGCTAAATTATTAGTGAGTAGTATTAAAAATACAAACAACAAATTTGACCCAATAATATATAATTTTAGCCTATTCCCTTGATTCTTAAAACAATGGTATAAAGAAAACAATGGTATTACAGAATTTGGGTGTGTTCTGGAAGGTTCTAAAGAGGAAGGGATTAAGAAAGTGGTGACCACTCTATATTGGATACTGATTGAGTGCCAACTATATCCTTGGTGTTAGAAACAAACTCAGAAGTTCTGGCACACAAATAATGTTTAAAGCTGTATCATTGGAAGAGATGGCTTTGTTGGAGAGTAAATGTAGATAAACAAGAGAGTTTCAAAGGCTAATTTTTTGGAGTAATTCAGAATGAGGAGGACATAGCCAAAGAGACTGAGAACCCAAAAGAGACTGGTTTCCTGAAGACACAGAAAAAAGTGCTTTTAGAACAAGACTAAAAATTTTCATTATTAGTGAGTAGTGATTGAGTCTTATTTTAGATCCTAAACAGGCTATATAACAGTAAGAACAGATTAGCTGGGGATTTCCTCTAGAGGAAGAAAATGGCTTGACTAAGTTTCTTGTTGTTGCTGCTTTGTTTTTAAATAATAAACACTTTTATATCTTGTTACATAACTTTATTAACTTATTCAATCATTATAACAGTTATAACAATGAAGGTTCTGATTCAATCCATATGACAAAAGCTATGTAAGATTAGGTGATTTGTCCGAGTTATATGGTCATTAAGTAAATTTAAGGGCTCAAGCTATGATTTGATTCTCCTTGTGACTTTTATCACTATATCTAACTGAAACCACAGACCAGTGGTTTTCAACTCTGGCAGCTATTGTGGAAATTTTAAAATTTGGGGCCCATA
Source organism: Eulemur rufifrons (assembly GCF_041146395.1). Lineage (NCBI taxonomy): Eukaryota > Metazoa > Chordata > Mammalia > Primates > Lemuridae > Eulemur > Eulemur rufifrons. The sequence goes on along the minus strand of NC_090989.1, from coordinate 97,595,823 downwards.
TATCACCACTAAGAGTTCTGAATTAATTCTATTACTTCCTTGGTTTAGTTAATTGGATGAAATCTAGAGTCTTTCCGTTGTGAAAACTACTTCTCTAGACATTTCTATAAAAACAGTATTTGGACTGTTTCCTTTTCTAAAGTCCAATCCAAGAAGATATCTCTAGATTTTCTGAATCAGAATCTCATAGAATGCAGTTTGTGAATCTTGAGATTTAACCAACTTTCTTGGTTATTCTTAATTACACAACCATTTGAAAAATGGCGCAGAAAACTGATTTCCAAACATTGCTACATATCAAAATGGTTTGAGAAGATTTTTAAAATCTCAATGCCCCAGTCATACCCTATGCTAATTAAATCAGAATGTTAGGGAATTTGACCCAGCCATTTGTGGGTTTTAAAGCTTTGCAGATAATTTTTAAGTACAGCAAAGTTTGGAAAGTGCTAGCATAAAATAAACAAAATTAAAAAAAAAAGTGATGCCGATTATGTAAATTGATAAGGATGAAACTATTAGTTTGAACCTTATGAAACTATTTGACTATAAAATTATAATTTTATACAGTTCAATTTAAAATACAATAGTATCCATATATATATTTGCAAAAAAATACTTCTTACTAAATATTTTGCAGAGACCATGTCTTTGAACACAAACAGTAGTAACGTTTATAGGTGGAATAATAACTCCTAAATCTGAATCTAGTTTTTAGCCTCTATTTAACATTTTCTTTTCTTTTTTTTCAGTCTTCAAGTTTTGTAGAACAGAGTTTAAAACCATCATGTTGCCTTTTTCATATGCAGATAAAAACATTGTAGTATAACTTGAATTTTTATATTTTTTTTCACATTGAATTTATTTTATTGAAGTCAAATTAACTGCTGTGGTTAATTGGGGCATTTTCAATACTTTGTCTTGTGATTTAAAAAACACACAATCCTAGGTCAAATTCATGGCAAATAAACTAATTGAGCCCAGAGAAATTGAAAATGATGAGAAGAATTGGTTTAGCCAAATGTTACATAAATTTGCCCCTCAGTATCCTTTTGCTAATGAATCCAGAGTTTGCTCTTCTGCTATTAATACATACCTGCCGTGAATGAGTTAGCAAAATGAAGATGCTTTCGTCTTAAGCAGCAATGCCCCTCTGCCCTTATGGCTCTCTGAGAAGCTGGAATAGATCCAATTTTTTCCTGACTATAAAACAAGTAGGGGTTGCACTTGTGTGGAAGACATTGGTGCGGCACAGGTGAAATAATCTAAAACTGGAAGTACTATATAACCATAAGCATAAATAAGGTTTATGCATTTCTTGAATTTTAAAATAATTTCAAAAATTACTCTAATACCTAAGTATAAATGCAAGTATGTTAACAGAAGAAATGGTAAAATGACTTGATTTGACCATATGGTTCAAAAAGGATTTATTAAAAAATTCTTACATATTATATGGAAAATTCATTTTCTTTATTGGTATTTTTGACTCACTGTAAATTTTCATGAGCATACATACATTTTTAGAACCCCTATCTGGGCACTAATTATATAAAAATATAATTTTTTCCATATGAATTTTGAGATGCAGAAATACAAGGCAAAGAAAACAGAAGGGGAAGAATTTAGCTTTTTAATGATTAAAATACACAGTGTTTTACTGTGTATTACCTCTTTCCCTCCTTCAGTAGTTTTGAGCTTTTTCATATGATCTAGAATTCTATTTTTATTTGTTAGTTTATGTTTCAAATACTTTGGAATCCTGTTTAGTCAAAATTCCATCTTGTGTTATTACCTCCTTTTGTATTTGAAGATGGTTTTTGCTATTTATATAAGAAAAAACTTTCTAAACAGCCATTTCAGATATGGAGTATGTATAGAAACATTGCCTCATTTAGTCCAATAAAGTTTTCTTTAGAAAGATTTTTAGAAGTTCCATAATTAGTGGAATAATATATAAAATGTATTTTTTTTTAAGTATTATTGTATCAGGCACTTTTGTAGGCATTTTATATCTATTATTTCAGCCATCTTAACAATCTTATAATGGGACTATTATTAGCCCCAGCTTTTAGGTGAACAATTAAGACTCAGAGCCTACATATTTAGTTTGTATATATCAGCTAAGTTGAAAAACCCAGCTTTGAACAAGCATTTATTTGACTTAAATGGTCATGTTTTTGCACTGACAGAAAAATAAAATTTTATTAAAAGAGTATAAAAATATTCCAAACATAAATTGAAGACAGAAGATTTCTTACTTGAAATAAAAAAAATAGAAAGTTAAATGGAGCAATTTTTTTTTTCTGAATTAAAAAGTCTGAAAAGATCCAAAGGTTATATCTAAATATTTTAGTGATAATAAATAACTGCTTGGTGTGTGTGTATGTGTGCACACATGTGCATGCAGATGTATGTGTGGCAATTCAGTACAAAACGTTTAACTTGACACATACATTGGATCTGTGTAGTGGCTGATCTGTTACAGCCAATCACAAAAGAACACTAAATTATATAATTGCAAGTGACTGGGTCATCAAAATAAGCAATTTTGAAGAGACATTTATAACTCCTTTTTGCTAATACGACATACACAATAAAGGCAGAGAGAGAAAATGCTACCTTTATCTGGTCCATAGACCTAGTTTACCTTTGTTTTGCCAAAATCTCAGAAAGGTAGCATCTGGATAACATAAAACAAGCTGTGAGACTTTATCTGGCTAAAAGGAGAAGCATCTGGAGGAGCTGGCAAACGCTCTGACTATTTCTTTATTGGCAACACATGCGTTTTCTGTATCATTGAGTTTAGGGATATCAAATAATTTTAAATGATTTTTGGTCCCTAGAAGCAGATATTATGGCGACATATATTTGCATAGGTTGAGTAAGGAAAGAAGTTGGAAGGTCAGAAGGCATCTTTCTCAGATGATACAAGTCATTTCAAATATTTTTTAAAAATTACTCCACCAGTGCTTAGGGAGATGTTTTTTGTCCAGGCTGGAAAGAAATAGCTACAAATTTCTTAAGCTAAGGTCCTCAGTACTCCATTCAACTTAAACCATCAATATTTAAAGACAAGGGGCTTCCACAGATTTGTGAGCAGATTTAGAATAAGGTCACTTATGAAATTTTTTTAAAAAGATAAATATATGAGGATTGAGCAGCTCTGTTTACGGTATTTTTTCCCTTGCATTAGTGTGACTTCTTCATATGGATAAAGACTAAAACAAAGGTCACTTCCTCTACTGTTGTGGGAGAACATCATATCCATTGTTTTATTAATTTGTCCATTTATTTATAAATGTATTCATTTACTCAATTAGGAAGGATTTACATAGTGTCTACTATATTCTCGTACTATGCTAGTGGTTAGCATATATGATCTATAGCTATCATATAGTGGCTAGTATAATATATATTTGAACAAGACCTTTAATATCCATGATCTAATTCAATTTACCATCAATAAACAGAAAACTGATTATGTATACATAAAACATAAAATAATTCATGATTGTGATTACCATGAAGAGATTAATAAGAAAGATTATTTTGTGGAAGACGATCTTTAAATGGCCCTCTGAAATATGACATTTGAGCTGAGATCTGTGATGTCAGAGCAACTTCACTAGTTATTGAGGCGATGAGAGTCCTTGACATGAGAAAGGGTTTGGGGTTTTTATGGAGAATAGCGAAGGAGTTAGTGAAAGTGTAACATGATGGAGGAGAGAGAAGGTTGAGGGCTCTGCTATGCAATGAAGTTTGAAATAAGGTCAGAGATCATCATTATGGGCATTGCAGGCCAGGTCAAGGCATTTATTTATCTGAGAGCACTGAAATTTTTAAGCCCAGAAGTGAAATTATTTGATTTATGTATTTTAAATGTCATCATGATTACTGTGGGGAGAAATAACTGTTTGCATCATGAGTCAACCAAGGAAACATGTTAGGAAGCTATTTCAATAATCTAGGTGACATTGTGATGGTAGAAATAGAAAAAAATAGAATGTATTTGAGATATATATTTTACGGAAAATTGTAGGGGCAGAATTTTAGCAAAAGAAAAGAATAGAGAATTCCTTTAAATTTTGTTTTCCAGAACTGAGGAAAGATTTATGCACCATACAGCATGTTACATGGTAAAGAAATGCTAAGAAAGAAAAATGTAAGACATTTAAGGAAAGGGAGCAGAGCAAGAGTTCCAGTGATATAGTATTTTTTTAGTTCAAAATGGTTATTTTAAAAAGGAGTTTGGAGCTTAGAGAGTTCATTAGAGGCATCAAAACTGAGCTCAAAGTTAGCACAGAATAGAGAGATTTATGTAAACTGTACTGGAAAGTAGTGGCCAGAGAGGTAGGAGTACCAGAAAATTCAAAAGGAAGAATGTGTTGAGATGGATAGAGTGGTCAACTGTGTCAAATGTTTCACAAGTTCAAGATTAAAGATGAAAGCCTGTGTACAATAAATAAAATTTGTCAATTTTATGAAAAACAAGCCTCATTTCATAATAGAAAAGATATCAGATTTCTAAGCCCAATTACAAGGTGAGAGAATAAAAAAGAATTGAGGGTTGCAGTTTAGGGGTGACAAGGGGAGAAGATAAATTCACCTCTACTGAATGTTTAGCGCTACGGAAAGTAATCTCATTTCTACTTTAGAGAAGTAAGTTTTAATTATACTTTATATATTTGATTATTATGTGAATTTTAATAAATAATGAAGACAGTACTAGAATTCTAAGTGATCTGTTGAAAAATCTGGCATTTTTCAAAGCTGTCTATTGAAACCCTCCTTGGGCAAGTGTTATGTAACCACAGCAAGATCGTGAATTGATCCATAGATCTACAGCATGTTTAATTTAAAACAAAATTTTTACCTGGTAAAGAATAGAAACTACAACTTTTAGTTCTACATAGTGCTATACATAATTTACAACAATCTTAAGGTGGTTGCAACACCTGAAATTAAATAGGAAACAAAATTATTCCCAGAAGGTAGTGGAGGTTGATGTTAGAAATGCATTTTAAAATGAGCACACAAAAGTTTATACTATTATTGTGTACATTGCTCAGCATCTGTGACCTTATTACAAATCCCTCACCACATTTCCCAGAATACTACTCTAACCTCTTGAGTATGATACTTCTAGCATACATTATGTTATTCTTATAAAAATATATTTTATATGGCAAATGTGACTGGTTGCTCTTATAACAGACCACCATGTATCCTGATTCCTTTTAGTGTGGCTGCAGTAATAAATTTGTTGGGAACACTGTCAAGTATTATTATCATTAAAAAATATTCTTAGTCAATGAAGAACACATAGCAAGGACAGTCATTGATTTGATATATCTAAAAAGTGCCTATGATTTACCACGTACCTTTCTAGGTGCTGGGGGACTATTAGAGAGCAAATAAAAACACCCTCGCTATCGTGGGTTTATAAAAGTTACACATGCTCATTAAAGGAAAATTTTTGAATAAAAATAAAATCAAGAAGAAAACTGAATAAAACTTGTGTGAGTGTCTAACTAATCCTTTTATTTCCCCTATCTGGTGCACAATCTCATATATCTATCCCAGGGGCTAATACTGTGCATACCATGTTAAAAACTCATTTTCACATAATTCCAGACAAGAAAACAAATCTAGATTTGTAGCCGAATTTACTCAGTGCGTTACAGGTTTCCTATGTGCCAGAACCTATGCTCATACAAACAACGATGAGCACAGCCAACTGGTTCTCTGCTCTTGTGCGTGTAGTTTACAGGCTAAAAAGTAAGACTGACATTCATTTCACACACTGCATGCACACACAAATTGTGGTTAGTTTTATGCAGGACATATACCTGATATCTAGAAGAGAAAAGATGTCTTGGGACTAATATCTTGAAGTTTTTAGTGCAACTCAATTCACTCTTCCACACATCCCAGTCCGGTCTCCATTGTGATCCAAAATATATTTTTCTCTGAACCCCTCCTCGGTGATATTCTGGTCTTTATATTGCTTTGTGTATTATTTTCTCTCATGCAAACTCCCATTGCTTTTATTTTTTTTAAGAAATCTCTTTCCTCTGGAACTTTATACTGTTCTATAAAACAAAAAACAGCTACATTCTCAATGCCTTCAAAAGTTTTCTCCCCTTCAAAAAACAATGGAGATCTAGCACCTCTTGTATTATCCTGGATAGAGCTGGAACCCATTCTACTAAGTGAAATATCACAATGGAAAAACAAACACCACATGTACTCACCATCAAGTTGGTATTAACTGATCAACACTTAGGTGCACATATAGTAGTAACATGCATCGAGTGTTGGGCAGATGCGAGGGGGAGGAGGGGATGGGTATATTCACACCTAATGTGTGTGGTGAGCACCGTCTGGGGGATGGACACAGGTGGGGCAAAGACAATATATGTAACCTAAACATTTGTACCCCCATAATGTACCAAAATAAAAATAAATAAATAAATAAAATTTTAAAAAAGTTTTCTCCCCTTCTTAGCACTAAAGGGAACTCTATTTTCTGCAGAGCCTTCTTAAGGAGTGATGCTTATTGTCACATATTTCGCAAATGTCTGGAATGGTGGAAGGAATCCAGCTATCCCTAATGATACTTTTAGATCATTCAGGTTCTATTAAAAAAAAAAAAAAAACACTAAAACCCTCTGCACATTTATTTAGAGCACCTGTCTATACCACAGCTTCTCAGTTTCTTTGTTAATTCACTCAAGGCCTTAGCTGCATTATTTTTTCTTCTCCGTTCTCTGCAGGTTTTACAACTTTTCTGAGAACTGTCTCTGACACAGCCAAAATTTTAAACTCTTAATTCTTTGACTTCATCATCTTTAATGACCTTCAGGTATTTATCACGTAATAGAAAATGGTCATTGGTCTGTAGCCTAGGCTCACTTCTCTTTGTGAGTTTGTTCAGCACTATCCACACCATTATCTAAGCCAATAACTGATGTGATCCCCTTTGACTTGTCTTCACCTTTTATCTTCTCACATCAGTGATCCAGCTCCTAAATGTCTTTTAAATATGAATATTTATTTTTATTTATTCACTGTCACTGACCTAGTCCATGCTACCATAATCACTAGCTTGGCAATTCTACTAAAAATACTCAATAGAGAAAGTCAAGTATTCAGTAAAGTTCTCAATTCTGCCACTGTATTAAAAATATCAGTTTTAAGCAATTCTTCCACTGTACTAAAAATGTTTTGGAGTACCTTATCACCGTCTCATCTTTCAGGAAAGCACTACATATAAATAATAATTTCTTTCATTTGAAAGTCACCTGGGTTATGGAATATAAAATATGAGGAAAATAAAAAGCAGGGGAGATTACATAAATACTTTCTAAACATTGTTTTTCACATAGCTTAATTGTAGTTTAGCATCTATAAAAATTTAGCATTTTTGTTTTCCAACATTTTAGCAATAAAACTATAGCAAAATTGTAATGATTATTTTATGTTTGTGAGAGGAATATTATTTGCTCTCTTTCACCAAGCTAGTTATATCTGTCTGAACAATATCAGACAATCCCAACACTCAATGTTATGTCATCAGCAATGCAAAAATGTAGTAACCATATCAGATAATTCCAGATTTCAGATCAAAGTCAACCAAAAAATTATAGACTGGGAATGACTGTAAGCCTTTTGCTAGATGTTAAATATATGACTAAATGACATTCATTCACAAGTTTGATGTGGGGGTTACAATTCAGAAGATGGGCACTCCTGGATTCCTAAAATGCTATGGAGAATTCGGCTTTAATTGCTCAATATGTGGCTGTTTCTCTATTGGCACTGATTGCAATGCACCAGTTTCCAGGCTATATTTCTGCTCAAAGAAGAGAGATAGTAATTGCTTTTCTATCTCAGTGTTATTAAACAGCACCAAAAATGTCATCAGGTGTAGATATTTTGCCAGTAATTCATACTTCTTTCTTTCCAAGTACAAAATTTGTCATTAAATTCGCTATATTGGTTTTTCAAACTTCTTGGCATAATGAGAGTTGCTTGTATTTCTAAGAGGAGTGATGTTTCTGTGGTTTTGAGCTTTTCTCTTTTTTAAAAAACAAAATCCATCAATTTTGTATTGAAAAGTATTAGCTTGTTCTTGTGCCTCTGGAGGGAATAAAAGCTCATTTGATGTATCAGAGATTACTGTATTTTGTTAAAAATGATGCAAAACCTTTGTTGGCTTTACATTATGGTTTGACAAAGTTTCATAACAGACAATGCACTATTCTCTAGAGGCAAGTGGATACTCCCAATAAACAAATTCAATTTACAGATATTTGTCATTTTACTTCTCAAAATTTTCTTTTTTTAATTGTTCATTCAAAACCACTGACTTGTTCTAGAATATTGTATATTATTATTCATCCCAAGGTAAGTCTCAGAAAAATTAAAATTATCAGCGAAGGCCAGTCACAAAGCCAGAATGTGATATCAGAGGGATTGAAACCCAGGTCCCTGAGCACAATATTTGTTTTCACTTCTGCTTTTTGGCATTCTGATGGGTTAAAGAGTTTCCTTATATCTCATCATAAACATTTAATAAATATTAAATTATGGTCTTACAGAACAAAGAGAACTCTTAGGTTTTTTTCAGTAGATAAAATCACTCACCAAAAAGTTTAAGGAAGAATAATGTCCTCACCAGAATGCATTATAAGAAAGCATCCTCAGAAGAAATTTTTCTCACATAGAACAGACTTATTAAATAAATATGTTAGCTAACAGAGGACTGGAGAAATAGCTTATAACCTATTTTGGAGGCCTGATGTGAGCTCATGTTCTCTGCCACTTAAGTGATTCACAGAACCATATATTGAAGCTCACTCAAGGAAATATTACAGAGTCAAAATTTGGTTAGTCTTGCAGTTGTCTTCTTGCAACCACAGGCCTGGGCAGAAAGTTGACAATTCCTGAGGTAGAATTGTAGTACTTGCTGGGTTATTATACCCCATTAATGCTGGCATGTAGCATGTTTCTCAATATTTTATACAACCAACATATCTTGAATACCTGTATTTTCAAAAATGAACATACAATTCTGACTTCAATTATGCAGATTAATCAGCTACTAATTTTACTGATGAAGATTCCTTTCTGATATCTACCTTGTTAATTAGCAAATCCTCTGGTTGATAGATCAGACCCTTGTAGTATGTTTAACTATAACATTATATTATCTATATTTAAATATTTTAAGTCAATTGCATACATCATAACACCTCTATTTGTTTAAAAAAATAAAAAGTAAATTTGTGAGATAAATAATGAGAGAAGTTGGTCTTCTTCTATGCCATATTCTTTCATGCACTTAATACTTATTGTGTGTGTTGTTTTTGTGTATCTCTTTACCCAGTCTCAAGTGGGAGGGGTATACACAGCTTCTGAATTTAGCCACAGATTAGACACATAGAGTGTTCTTAGCCCTCCTTATTATCGACTCCTGTGATACCCTCTTCCCCCACTCAGATAACAATTAAAAATTAGTTTGATGTGTAGCGTCCCTGGTTTAATTTGTAATGCCTATCAAATATTTACTCAGCAAAATCTATAAGATTGAGGAAGATATCTTTTTTTTAATTTTATATTTTATGACTAAGGAAGTCAAATGCAATAATCTGCATTCCTTTAGTAGTATAATAATTAAAAGCATTCATTATTTTGCTTGCTACCTCTTCCCATCATGTTTATTTTTCCATTAATGAAGTAACTGGAATGTAGATAAAGTTTGTTTCTCATATACAATATTTAAAGGATAGAAACTAATTTCCAATAATACAGAAATTGTTAAATAATATTTTATATATTTCTATACATATAAAATTTGTCATATCATATAAGCTGTAGCCCTGTATTAAAAGATTAACTCATGATAGTAAAGACTGACATAATGTTTATTGAATAAAGCATAATTTCAAATCATATATATATATAATCTTTTTTATCCTAATTTAGATAGATTGTCTTGTAGGCAGAAGCTAGAGAAATGGTTCTCAAAATTTTTCCAAGGACCCTTGAGTTTTTATAGGACTCTTTTTTAATGCATGGCAAAATCACTTATGTGAAAAATTTCATTCAAAGTGGAAGACAGACCAGATCCATGGATTTTAGTATGACAATATTCAAAAAGTTCATACATTTTAAAAGTTTCAGACTCCCTATAGCAAACAACTAATTGTGAAAGAAATACCATTTTTTAATTGTATTATAGTATCAAAGGTGAATATTCTTAATTATATGAAGGCCTTTATTTACCTCTTGTTTTGCCAACTACATATCTGTATAAGGGTGAACTTTCTTTTTTTTTTTTTTTTTAACAAATTAGGTGTTTATTAGCTCAAATATTTTTTTTTTCATCTTATTATGGGGGATACAGAATTGCAGGTTACATACGTTGCTCCTGTACCGCCTTTCCCCCCAAGTCAGAGCTCCAGGCGTGTCTGTTCCCCAGGTAGTGCGCGTTGCACCCAACATGTAGGTATATATCCCTCCCTTCCCCACCCACCCTTCCCGAGTCAGCACCTTCAAGCGTTACCATTCCCCAAACGGTGCGCAATGCACTCATTGTGTAGGCATACCCCCATCCCCTCCCCCACCCCCCACCTCAGTCTGATATCCGATTGGTGTCGTTTCCAGATGTGTATTTAGGTGATGATCAGGGAAACCAATTTTCTGGTGAGTACATGTGATGTTTGTTTTTCCATTCTTGGGATACTTCACTTAATATAATGGGTTCCAACTCTCTCCAGGAGAACCATAGAGATGTCGTATCTTCATCATTCCTTATAGCTGAGTAATATTCCATGGTATACATATACCACAGCTTACTAATCCAATCATGTATTGATGGGCATTTGGGTTGTTTCCACATCTTTGCTATTGTGAATTGTGCTGCTATAAACATTCGGGTACATGTGTCTTTGTTACAGAATGACCTTTTTTCCTTTAGGTATATGCCCAGTAATGGGATTGCTGGGTCAAATGGCAGGTCTACTTGAATCTGTTTAAGATACCTCCGTAATGCTTTCCACAGGGGTTGCATTAGTTTGCAGTCCCACCAGCAGTGTATCAGTGTTCTGTCTCTCCACACCCACGCCAACATGTGTTGTTTTGGGGTTTTTTGATAAAGGCCATTCTCATTGGAGTTATGTGATATCTCATTGTGGTTTTGATTTGCATTTCTCTGATGATTAGGGATTTTGAGCATTTTTTCATATGTTTGTTAGCCATTCTTATATCTTCTTTCGAGAAGTTTCTATTCATGTGATTTGCCCACTTTTTGATAGGGTTGCTTGATTTTTTCTTGCTGATTTTCCTGAGTTCTAAATAGATTCTTGTTATCAGTCCTTTATCTGATGTGTAGTATGCAAAAATTTTTTCCCATTCTGTAGGTGGTCTCTTTATTCTCGTGACTGTTTCTTTGGCTGTGCAGAAGCTTTTTAATTTAATCATGTCCCATTCATTTATTTTTGTTGCTGCTGTGATTGCCTTGGGGGTCTTCTTCATAAATTCTTTGCCTAGGCCAATGTCTGTAAGAGTCTTTCCTACATTTTCTTCTAGAATTCTGATTGTATCATGCCTAAGGTTTAAGGATGTTATCCACCGTGATTTGATTTTTGTGAGAGGTGAAAGCTGTGGGTCCTCTTTCAGTCTTCTACAAGTGGCTAACCAATTCTCCCAGCACCTTTTATTGAATAGGGATTCTTGTCCCCAGAGTATATTCTTTCCCGCTTTGTCAAAAATTAGGTGACTATATGAGGATGGTTCTATATTTGGATTTTCTGTTGTGTTCCACTGGTCTGTGTCCCTGCACTTGTGCCAATACCAGGCTGTTTTAAGAACCACGGCCTTGTAGTATAGTTTGAGGTCTGGCAAATTAATACCTCCCATTTTGTTTTTGTTGCTTAAAATTGCTTTTGCTATACGGGGTCTTCTTTGATTCCATACAAAGTGTATAATTATTTTCTCTACGTCTGTAAAGAATGATGTTGGTAATTTAATAGGGATTGCATTGAATCTGTAGATCACTTTGGGTAGTATAGACATTTTAACAATGTTGATTCTTCTGATCCACAAGCATGGTATAGTTTTCCATCTATTTGCAAGTTCTGCTATTTCTTTTCTCAGTGTTTCATAGTTTTCCTTATAGAGGTCCTTTACCTCTTTATTTAGATATATACCTAGATATTTTATTTCCTTTGTTGCTATTTTGAAGGGTATTGAGTCTTTAATTTGGTTTTCCGATTGACTGTTATTGGCATATATAAATGCCTCTGATTTGTGTATATTAATTTTGTAGCCTGAGACTTTGCTGTATTCGTTAATCAATTCCAGGAGTCTCTTGGTTGAATCCTGGGGGTTTTCCAGATATAACATCATATCATCAGCAAAAAGTGAGAGTTTGATCTCTTCCTTCCCTATTTGGACTCCCTTGATTCTGCTCTCTTGCCTGATAGCTCTCGCAAGGACTTCCAATACTATGTTGAAAAGTAATGGAGACAATAGGCAGCCCTGTCTGGTTCCAGTTCTAAGTGGGAGTGCTTTCAGTTTTTCCCCATTCAGAATGATGTTGGCTGTGGGTTTGTCATATATGGCTCGTATCATTTTTAGGTAGGTTCCATCAATGCCTATTTTGTTAAGCGTTTTTATCATAAAAGGGTGTTGAATTTTGTCAAATGCTTTTTCTGCATCTAATGAGAGTATCATATGGTTTTTGTTTTTGCTTCTATTTATGTGGTGAATTACATTTATAGATTTACGTATGTTGAACCACCCTTGCATCTTGGGGATGAAGCCCACTTGGTCGTGGTGGATTACTTTTTTGATAAGTACTTGGATTCAATTTGCTAGTATTTTATTGAAAATTTTTTCATCTATATTCATGAGGGAAATTGGTCTGTAGTTCTCTATTTTTGTTGTGTCCTTTCCAGGTTTTGGTATCAATGTTATATTGGCTTGGTAGAACGTGTTGGGGAGAATTCCATCCTTCTCAATATTGGAGAATAGTTTATGTAGGATGGGCACCAGTTCTTCTTTGTAGGTATGGTAAAATTCAGGTGTGAACTCATCTGGACCAGGGCTTTTCTTTTTGGGAAGGTTTTTTATTGCTGTTTCGATTTCAGTTCTTGATATTGGTCTGTTCAGGTACTCTATTTCTTCCTGGTTGAGCCTGGGAAGACTATGTGTTTCTAAAAATTTGTCCATTTCCTCCACGTTCTCCAGTTTGTGTGCATAAAGATTTTTGTAGAATTCATAGATGATATCTTGTATCTCTGTAGCGTCGGTTGTGATTTCTCCTTTCATGTTCCTAATGGAGGTTATTAGAGATTTTAGTTTTGTGCTCTTGGTTAGTCTAGCCAGGGGTGTGTCTATTTTGTTTATCTTTTCAAAGAACCAACTTTTTGTTTTATTAATTTCCCTTATAGTTTCTTTGTTGTCCTTTTCATTTAATTCTGATTTGATCTTAGTAATTTCTCGCCTTCTGCTGGGTTTGGGATCGTTCTGTTCTTCTTTCTCCAGCTCTTTGAGTCTATTCGTTAGGTTGTCTATTTGCATGTTTTCTGTCTTTTTGATATAGGCATTTATGGATATGAGTTTTCCTCTCAGGACTGCTTTAGCTGCATCCCATAGATTTTGATAAGTTGTATCTCCATTGTCATTTAATTCAAAGAAATTTTTTATTTCCATCTTGATTTCTTCTTTTATAGAATAATTATTCAGGAGAAAGTTATTTAGCTTCCATGACTTTGAGTAAGAGTGAGGGTTTCTGTTTGTGATCATTGTTACTTTTATTCCGCTGTGATCTGAGAAGATGCATGGTATAATTTCTATTTTTTTGAATTTTTTAAGACATGATTTATGTCCTAGGACATGGTCAATCTTAGAGAATGTCCCGTGAGCTGATGAGAAGAATGTATATTCTGTGGACTTTGGGTAGAATGTCCTATAGATGTCAGCCATGCCCATTTGTTCTAGCATTCTATTTAGGTCCATTATGTCTTTGTTTATTTTCTGTTTAGAGGATCTGTCCTGTACTGTCAGTGGGGTGTTAAAGTCTCCAGCTATTACAGTATTGTTATCTATCATTTGGTTCAGATAGGGTGAACTTTCTTTATATGTATTTTTAAAAATAATTCATCACAACAATTTGAATACATAAGCAAATATGAAAATTCAAGTCTTTAATAAGCCAGATACTAAAGAGAGTTGTCAAAATAAAACAATACCACTCTTTCAGTATATTTTTTGTTTGGTTGTTACTTTAATTAAAAATATCATTTATTTTGGCATTTCAGATGTAAAGAGATCTGGTAACCAAAATGGTTTAGAACCACTGACCTTGGATATTATCATCAGTTGCAAATTTCACAGCTTTGTAGATCCTCGTTGCAGAAAATAATGCACATGAAAAAGATAAATACTTTCATAATTACCATCTTCAGATACAGCTCAGTTTACACTATTTAAAATACTTGTTAAATTTTTTAAATAATACATTAACATTGAACCCCTGAAAAATGAGTGTGGTAGCAAACAAGTTTATAAAAACATACTAATTGTGATGTCAGCAAGATGATAGAATAGACAGCTTCAGACTTTCCTTCCTCTACAGAAACAGTAACTTAATAATTATACAAACTAATAGCTTTTCTGAGAAATATAAAAGCCAGTTAAAAGTTTTCTGCACCATGTATGAGCAAAAATCCTATTAACAGCATTGAAGCCCAGTAGGAAAATTTATGGTACTAAGTTGCTAGCACTCCTCCCCTCAATATTCAGCCAAGAATACTGTATCTGGCAAAACTGCCCTCCAAAAATGATGGAGAAATTAAGACTTTCCAAGATAAACAAAACATGTGAGGGTTTATCATCACTACACCTGCTCTACAAAAGAGGTTTAAAGAGAGTCCGTCAGCTTGAAACGAAAGGATAATGTACAGCAATATGAAATCATATGAAAATAAAAAGCTCCCTGGCAAAAATAAATGTATAGACAAATATAAAATCCTGTAGGTACGCACATCACTTTTAAATCTGGTATAGAATTTAAAAACAGAAGCACAGAAAAGTAACTATAAATAAAGGTTAATGAATATGAATATAAAAAGAAGTGATTTAAGAAATCAATACCATAGAGAGGCATAGAAGTAAAGGAATAGAATTTTTATATGTGATTGAAGTTAAGCTGTTAGTAGTTTAAAAATAGATATTTATAACTTTAAAATATTTTCTGTAATTACAACTTTAGCCAGAAAGATATTATCTGCGTGGTATATACAAAGGGGAATGAGAAGAGAATCAAAATGTCACTACCAATAAGCAACAAAACACGAAAGAAGAAAGAGAGAGAGAAAAGGAGAGATAAAAAAGTTTCAAGATACAGGAAACAACTAACAAAGTGACAATAATCAGTGCATCCTTGTCAGTAATTTTTTTTCTTTTTTTTTTTTTGAGAAAGAGTCTCACTTTGTTGCCGGGGCTAGAGTGCCGTGGCGTCAGCCTAGCTCACAGCAACCTCAAATTCCCAGGCTCAAGCAATCCTCCTGCCTCGGCCTCCTGAGTAGCTGAGACTACAGGTATGTGCCACCATGCCTGGCTAATTTTTTCTATATGTTTTTGGTTGTCCAGATAATTTCTTTCTATTTTTCGTGGAGACGGGGTCTCGCTCTTGCTCAGGCTGGTCTCAAACTCTTGACCTCGAGCGATCCACCCACCTTGGCCTCCCAGAATGCTAGGATTACAGGGGTGAGTCACCGTGCCAGGTCTCAGTAATTATTTTTAATGTCAATAAGTTAAATGCCCCAATTAAAAGACAAAGATTAGGAGAATGAATTTTGTAAAGCACAAACTATTTACTATCTCCAAGGGACTTCCTTATTTAAGGACACACATAGATGGAAAGTGAAAGAATGGAAAAAGACATTCCATGCAAATGTGAATCTAAAGAGCTCAAGAGTGTCCATCCATATAGCAGACAGAATGGGCTTTGAGACAAAAATTGTTGGCCAGGCACAGTGGCTCACACCTGTAATCCTAGCATTCTGGGAGGCCAAGGTGGGATGATCACTTGAGACCAGGAGCTTGAGACCAGCCTGAGCAAGAGCAAGACCCTGTCTCTACAAAAAATAGAAAAATTAGCCAGGCATGATGACATGTGCCTGTAGTCTCAGCTACTCAAGAGGCTAAGGCAGAAGGATCACTTGAGCCCAGGAGTTTGAGGTTGCGGTGAGCTATGATGAGGCCGCTCGCTGCACTCCAGCCAGAGCGACAGAGAGAGACACTGTCTCAAAAAAAAACTGTCACAAGAAGGATACAGTGATAAAAGGGTCAATTCACCAGGAAGATATAGCCATTATACATAAATATACAGGTAAAATTAGGGCTCCCAAATAAATGCAGCATAAATTGACAGAACTGAAGGGAGAAATAGACAGCAACACAGTAATAGCAGGAGATTTCTCCACTTTCAGTTATGGATAGAACAACTAGACAGAAGATCAATAAGGAAACAGAGGACTTGAACAATACTATAGACCAGTTAGACCTAACAGACATAGAATATTCCACCAAACATCTGCAGAATTATACTTTCTCTCAAGCATATACTTTCTTCTCAAGTGCACATGGAACACTTTGCAAGGTAGACCAAATGTTAGACAACAGAAGTTTTAACAAAGTTAAGAAGATTGATGTCACACAGTATATCTTCTCTGACCACAATGAAACAAAACTGGAAATCAATAGCAGAGGGAAAATAGGAAAATCCAGAAATGTGGAAATTAAACAACTTACTCTTAAACAACTCTGGGTCAAATCGGACAGAGGTGGGGGCTGGGAGGAAGGGATGGGTGTATACCTGCTTGATGAGTGCGATGCGCACTGTCTAGGGAATGGACACGCATGAAACTCAGACTCGGGGTGGGGGGAAGGGAGGGCATGGGCAATATATATAACCTGAACTTTTGTACCCCCATAATGAACTGAAATAAAAAAAAAAACTTAGAAAATATTTGGAGACAAATGAAAATGAAAACACCACATACCAAAATATGCAGAAAAAGCAGTACTAAGAGGAAAGTTGATAATAAATACATTTAAATAGAAAGACCTCAAAAAACAACTTTACACCTCAAGGAAGTAGGAAAAGAATAAACTAAAACAAAAGTTTGTAGAAAGAAGGAAATAAAGATTAGAGCATAGATAAAATAGGGAATAGTAAAAAAAAAAAAAATAGAAAAAAAATCACTAAAACCAAGAGTTTTTTTAAAAAAGACCAACAAAATTGACAAACCCTTAGCTATTAAGGGTTTTGTTTAAATAACTAAAATTAGAAATGAAAGAGGGGCCAGGCAGAGTGGCTCACCCCTGTAATCCCAGCACTCTAGGAGGCTGCGTTGGGAGGATTGCTTGAGGCTAGGAGTTTAGGACCAGCCTTAATAAAAGTGAGACCCCATTTCCACAAAAAATGGAGAAATTAGCCGGGGATAGTGGTGTGCACTTGTAGTCCCAACTACTCTGGAGGCTGAGGCAGGAAAACCACTTGAGCCCAGGAGTTTGAGGTTGCAGTGAACCATGATGCACTTAACTCTAAACTGGATAACAAAGAGGAAACATCTCAACAGATATAAGTACAAAGGATTATAAAGGATATGTAAAGGATTATGAAACTTCTATGAACAATTATACACAAACAAATTGTATAACTTGGAAGAAATACATAAATTCCTAGAAACATACAAACTACCAAGATTAAATCATGGAGAAATAAAATATCTGAAGAGTAAGGAGACTGAAGTAGTAGTGGCAATAATAATAATAACAACAATAATAATGGAAACCTATTAACAAAGAAAAGCCAGAATCAGATGACTTCACTGATGAATTTTTAAAAAGTTCATCTTCTTGGAAAATAAAAAAAAGAAAAAAAAAATCAACAACAAAAGAAAACTCTTCCTGAGGCTTCTGACTTAGTCCAATCTTGACTGGTTACTTTTTAGGACTGCTATATAGCCATCACCTTGGGATAACTCTCAACACTGAGATTTCCTGTCACTGTGCTCTTACATAAGGTCCCCTGTTTCCAGTGCTCAATGTCTACCTTTTTCTTCGTTACTCTCCTGTTCATATGGTGTATTCACTCCCATAAATGTTCTTAAAATTATGCATTAGAGGTCATTATTTTGAAACACTATATATTTGAAAATGGGCTTATTTTATCTTCTCACTACCTTGAAAGTTTGAATGGGTATAGATTTGGGGCTGAAAATCACATTATGACAAAATTTGAAAAATTTTTTCATTGTCCTATAGTTTCTGAATAATGTTTAAAAGTAACAATTCAATTTTATCACTGATTTCTTTCTGTGAAATGTATTTTCTCTTTTGGTTTTTTTCTGCCTTAAAACTTATAAAATTTTTCTCTTTATCATTTATATTTTTAAATTTCGTGTGCTTTGTTAGAGATTGTTTTTTCTTCTATTGTGCAGGCACTTGATAGGGCCTTTGCATCAGAAAATTTACTTGTTTATGTTGTGGAAAATCTTTTGAAATATTTTCTTAATTATTTTCTATGCTTTTCTAAACTCTTCTTTCTATCCTGTCCTAATTTTATATGTGTTCTCTCCTATTTTACATCTATCTCTTTTTCTTTCTATTTTCTTGGAACTTTCCTTAATCTTATATCCCAATACCTCTATTCAGTTTTCCATTGCTACTTTTATTCCTCAAATTTTTATGGTGTGTTTTTTTGTTTTATCAATACCACAACTTCTATTACCTGTCTGATCATAAAAATATTTTAATGTTTTCTTCTTTTATATATTTGTCTGCTAATTTATCATTATTTACTTTTAAATTGTATTACTTTATCAAATGTCTACTGATCCTTTACCGTCTGCTCATATTTAAAAGTGAAACACTGAGAAGGTGATTAGAGCCTCCATTTGAGTGAATTTATTACCTGTGGTCTTTACTTAAAAGTAATCACTCTGGTCTGTTTCATAGTAGAATTGTTAATGTCAGTATGCCTGGGTATTTTATTTTGGACTGATCAACATCCTTTGAGAATAATCTTGTAATTTTCTCTACACAGAGTCTAATTTTGAGTGGTTAACTAGATGTTAATCAGTTTGGAGGAGACTGGTTATCTCATCATGTCTGTATATGTAGTAAGCTTTGAAAAAGCATTACAAATTTTAACTGTTGTAATTTATGTAGTATCTATCAGTATAATAGCTCAGATTATCTAATTCACCATATCATTAGAAGTCTAATATTTATATTTTGAATGATTAAATATGATGCAATTTGATTATTTAATGTAATAAAATAACTATTTTATCAAGCTTTAGTAAGTTGATACAAATTATTTGTTTACATGGAAAATGAAGCAAAATTTATACGTTTAGGCACCACAAATTTAGTACCAAGAATGTAGACCCATTTTTATACTAAATCGTTACTCGTAGGAAGGTCATTCCAAAATTCTGAATAAATTACAGGCCTCAAGAAAACATATAACTTCGAAATAATTCAAATTCATTATTTCCAACCATCTTTTTTGGTCAAAAAAAAAACAAAAACAAAAACAAAACTTTGTTGGTTCCCATATAATGTTTTCGAGCATATTTAGTTAACATCAAATATTAATCTAGAAAGGAAATACAAGTCCAAATTATATAATTGATTTGATTTAGTTCTTTTTTCATTTATTAATTAATTGGGCCAATAAATATATCTTAGTTTTATGCCTAATAGATGCTAAAAATTTTGCTTCTGTTAGGTTTCCAAGGAATACAACATATTCTAAGTACTTCAGGTACTCAGATTCAATGTTAATTGCATGACCACAAATAAAATCTTCTCATAGAAGCACATCAGTAGGAAAAAAATCTATTATTTAAAGCCACCATTGACATCTAAAATCTCTACCTCTACTAAAATATCATAATCTTTCTCTGTCATAGATATCATGGTTTAACAGTATAACCTAATAAGCTTTATTGAAACTTTAGCACAAAAGATAAATGTCACCCTCTATCATGAAATAATTAGTGATAACACTGCTTGCCAAACTCCTCTGTTAAAAAATGCATGGAAATTTGAGGGTCAGAAAGAGAAAATAAGTCACAAAAGAGATAAATTTGCAAAGGGATTTTAATCCATCTCATTATAAATACAAATAGCTTATTTTAGTGGTATTTGGTGAAACAGAAGTAAAGATAACTGTAACTGAAGTTGTCTTCCACAAACTGGAGAGAAGAGAAACCTGTGGAAGGAAAGAAAGCAGTGAGTTTTTAAGTGGGCATCATATACTGAGCAGGGGCAGGGGGTGATGCAGCCTTGAGGCTACAGGGAATTGCAAAATCTTAGGGTAATGCTGGACTTCCCACCTAACATCTGCTGAGTCAATCCAATGCTAGATAAATCCCTAAAAGCTTTAACATGACCCCAACAGATACTTTAATTATAGAATATGAATAAAGTGATAAGAGAGTAAGAAGGAAACACATATCAATTTTAGAAGATTTTGAGAAAAATTCAATTTGAAGATACTATTCCTCTTCAACTATCTGTTTTTTAGCATGGATAGTTCAACTATCTGAAGATATTTGAAGCATGACAATCATAAAAGTGGGAATGTTTATTAAAATATGAAAGGAAAGCACATATAGATGAGGAGTTTAAAAAAAGTATGTATTGAAACAACCCAAGTGCCCATCAATACATGAGTTGATTAATAAAATGTGGTATATGTATACCATGGAGTACTACTCAGCTATAAGAAACAATGGTGATGTAGCACCTCTTGTATTTTCCTTGGTAGACCTAGAACCCATTCTACTAAGTGAAGTATCCCAAGAATGGAAAAATCAGCACCACATGTACTCACCATCAAATTGGTTTCACTGATCAACACCTAAGTGCACATATAGGAATAACATTTATCGGGTGTTGGGCAGATGGGAGGGAGGAGGAGGGGATGGGTGTATACACACATAATGAGTGCGAAGCGCACCGTCTGGGGGATGGATACGCTTGAAGCTCTGACTCAAGGGGGATGGAGGGGCCAAGGGCAACATACATAACCTAAACATTTGTACCCCTATAATATGCAGAAATTAAAAAAAGGTATGTATTATACAGATCGGTTTGGCTGCAACTTCGAGTATTTACAGGAGGAATGGTGGGTGAGAAGTAAAGTTATAGGGGTGGGCATATTGTGAATGGGTTTTTATTGTAAAATTAAAGATAATCTGTTTTGTTAGTAGGGTTTGAGATTAATTGTAACATTATCCCTACAAAATTTGCAGATAACAAGTCTTTTGCAGAAAGCACCATTAGGGATGATGGAATCAAAGAATTCAACCTCTAAAATAGGGTTAGTGAAAGATAATAAAACTTTAACAGAGGAGGTAATATTGGGAGTGAGAAAGAAAACATGGATACTAGAAATATTTCTGAGGTATAAGTTGATGCTAAGATGTTTGAACCACCATAGGAGCATGGCTCCTATTTTCTTCTATGTTTTTCAAAATTTATTAGGGCTATATCCTAAGGAGGTTCATAGGTGAGCAAAAACTGAAGATAATTATTTCTTTACTATTTTTTGGTACCTAGTTCCCATCAGCTCAATTTTTCTATTGTATCAGTAGAGCCCTTTTTCCCCCAACCATCTTAGGTTTGGAAAGCCATTAAAAAACCAGTAAATTCTCTAGGGATGCTACTTTACAGAATATGAACATTCAGCAGACAGAGAAATTATTTAAAATATCTTTACATAGTTTTTACTGAAATATTTTTTTTCGTATTTATCACCCTCAAAATCAATTTCCCTCTAAATTGAAATTCTTATAAGGGGAAAAATACAATTTGTTTTTAAGATAACTCTCTAAAGAGCACTTTGGAAAATAGAAAGTGAAAAGATATCAGGGTGATCATTTTTAGTAAAATAATAAAAAGAAAATTATACTGCACATAACTATAGAAAGGATGTCTCAATCATCTCTATGCAACCCATATTGATGTTTTATTGTTAGGCTGCTTCTATCTGCCTCTGCTGAACATGCAGGTGGCAAAAATGAAGTTTCATTCTATTGAGGCCATATATGCATATGACAATATTATGAGAATATAAACTGTTTTTCAGCTAAAGCAATATTTTTCCAATATTTGAGGCTTAAATATAAAAATCAATTGTAAGGGTGCACTTGTTACTTTAAATTTGAAAGAGGAAACCATTAATGACATTCTATTTAGCTTCTGATACTGTGATTGAAACCCAATAAATACCTATTCATCATATTCTTGAAGCTGTGCTATACATAAGCTGAGTATGTATGTAAACATTTTACATACCCAGTGGTGTATTTTGTCCTGCTCTTGTATCAGCTCTTTTGCTATTTTATGTTCTGTAGTCTTATAATTACCACAATGTCATATTTGATGAAATACACAAACAACCAAATTGCTTGACTTCTCCTGCTAAATACTCATAAGCTAACTGTCAGATGCTATATGTTTACTTGTAAGATTGGAGTTACTTTTTAAGATGATCTGTGATGAAATGGCTCATTTTAGTATATCTACAACTCTTTGGAACATGGACTTTATTAGCCAGATATTATCTACTGAACTCATAAGGATGAAGTCAATTTCCTATGTAGAAGGTGAAATACGTGTGTTTTTGCCTATCTGGGAAGCTCTCTAGAGGGGGTAGCCTACCTGATGAGCAATATGAGACTATTTTTTTCTATGTAGATGGCATTGATATACACAAAAGGAAGCTTTGAGTAGTTGGTAGAAGTTGATCCATAGTTATAAATGCAGTTCTATTATTAGGAACTAAAGGACCACAGTGTTTGCATGTGAAAATGTTCTGGCCTTATTGTAACAATAATGGAGAATTCTCAGGTTATTCACCAAATAGGACAGGCTATGTAAAGTCAAGGATCAGTACAATGTTTCAAACA
This sequence comes from Eulemur rufifrons, assembly GCF_041146395.1. NCBI lineage: Eukaryota > Metazoa > Chordata > Mammalia > Primates > Lemuridae > Eulemur > Eulemur rufifrons. The sequence goes on along the minus strand of NC_090989.1, from coordinate 97,572,817 downwards.
TGACAGACATATTTCATATTCACCCTAACCCTTTAATACTTCTTTGGTTTTTGAGTATGTTCTCTTTTTTTAATACTTAAGCCAGCTTAGTTTTGTAAGCAACCTATATTAGTTAAGGTAACCAATGCTATCTGCTGCAACAACTCTCTTAAATCTCAGTGGATTAACACAGTGAAATATTTTTCTCATTTATGCAAATTCCAGTGCTATATTCCTGGTTGAGTGGCACACTTCCATGGAGTGACCTAGTAATCTAAAATCCTTTCATTTGAAGACATTACCCCTCTATGTGCAACTTTCAAAGTCATGGAGGAAATGGAAGAGTAAAAATGATTATGCCTGGGAGATTGTTTTTTCTTAATGTGTTAGATGTAGAAAAGGCACACATCATTGTATGGTGTTTTACTCCTGAACTCTGTTGGTTAGAACTGTTTTGTGCCCTATCTAAATGTAAGGATGCAGAGTAATGTTATTGTCTTCTATATTCAGAAGGGAAATGAAATCTCCTTTTGAACAAATAGCATTGCCTATAACAGGCAACAAGGAACTTGGGTCTAATTTGAAATTGTAGATCATAAGAGGTGTAGCAAACATCTAAGAGTGAGCACGCCAGTGGCAAATACGAAGCAAAGTGGATAAAGCCTAATGAAAATATACAATCTAAAGGAACAAGGTTAGAGACTCTTTTCAGCTATCTTTTGTGCTCCAAACCTTAAGTATTCATTCAGAGAAGTTTTATTTAAACTATAATCTTCTTTTTATTTATTTCTTATTTTTAAGTTTTATCATAGTCTTGAAATCATTTCACAATAACAAGAGAATAGAAACTTCTTGATAAAATTAAAGAGCATATTTGCAAAGTGATTTTTTATGTGGTGGTTTTACTTAAACATAAAAAATGATTCACAACAGTAACACTTAAATTTGATAATCAATATTTATGTGAAATTGGTTTACATTTTATTCAAATAATATTTTAATGGTCTATGTTAAATATTAGTTATGGTATTCATTTTTTTAGATCAGTTTAATGTATTTAAATATATCTATCACATCATTTTACATGCCTTTGATCCCCATTTAGATTCAAAATATGACATTGCATTTTAGTAAAGTACCAATAAAAGTAAAAGGAGCTCTAATGATTATATAGGAATTGCCTATGTTCAATTAGTTTTAATAGAATATCATATATGACTTTAATAAATACTGTCAGAGAAAACAACAGATTATGTATTTTTAATATTTAAACACTCAAGAAACAATGTAAAACAAATCAGCATAATTCTAAAATTTTATAGTATCCTAACTTTTTATTCTAGACATTGATAATTTTCTAATCATGAAAAGTTTCATTGCTTGCAGTCAACAATACTAAAGCAAAATTTTAAGCATTTAGGATTTATTCCTGATATTCTCTTTGGGATAGAAGATATGCTTATTTGAGTAGTTTGGGTCATTTTTCTGACTAACTCTATCATTTAGGTGGGTAACTAAAATGTAGCAACAACTTAGCCAGTTCCTCATGTTGGAAAAACATTGCATCCACTTTTGTCTGTGTATTTAAAACAAAGTTTAATTGCTTATATCAAAGTCCTTTTTTCACAACAAACTCAGAGGAAAGTTACGCATTGAACCAGGTGACATTAGTGACTAAACATGAATAGTGTATTGTCTATGAGGCTTTGCATTGCTAAGTATTAATGTACATCATTTGTTTTATTTACTTTAAAATATGTACCCATCTATCAGGGGATGCTTGCAAGAATCCCAACAAATAATTAAGATTCATAAAACCATGTATAAGAGTAAGTTGTATCTAAAACTTTCTATCAAACTAAAATGTTATCACACTGTAACCACTATTCTGATGCCTAACTTTGTAAATTTTTTTGCCTGTTCTTGGAAATCATATGAATAGAATCATGCAGTACACACTCTTTGTGTCTGCATCTTTTCGTTCAGCATAATGTCCATAAGATATTTTATTACTATGTAGAATTCCACTGTATGATTATAAAACAGTTTGCTGTTGATTCCATTGTTCTACTCATAATTATCATTTTGGTGGTTTCTAATTTTTAAAAAATATAAATAAAACTTCTCTAAATAAACAAACAAAAATGCTATCACTGTCAATTTTCCATTGCTTCAAAATACCTGCTGTGTGTCACTTGCGTGAGTGAGCTAAGACCAAGATGATACTATAATAATTAGAATCATGCACAATTGTGGTTTTATATGAAAATATTTTCTACAAATCTCCTTCTATATAACATTGAAATCTTTATCAATTCCTTCTTTAAAGAACTCAGCTACTTAGAACTTTCTAGTATTTTGTTTTTACTCATTCATATTTTTGGAGAAAGCAAAAGAAAACAACTGGAGGATGAAGTAAGGAAGGATTATTCCTATACTGCCAAATGATCATTTTGAAAAATTTAGTGTTAAATATCTAAAACTTAAGTAAAATTGTATCCTTTATCTTAGTCATTCTCTGAGATGATGGGTATAAAGTTATCTAAAAATAATTATGCTGTTTGAATATTATCAAAATACTTATATCAATACAATTTTAAAAAGAAAAATTAGTGTATGTACACAATAGAAGAAAATTGTATAATTGGCACTACTTCTTGAGAAGGTAGATCAATCCTGAACCCTCCTCTTCCTGTCCCCTATATATAAGACCCAGCAATTATTCTTCTTAATGTCTTCTTTAGAAAAAAACTCTCACAGATGCCCAAGGAGGCATGCCTAAGGATATTTATTGAAATATTGTCTGCAATACACTAGAAGGTAAGCTACATGCAGACAGAGAATTTTGTCTACTTGGCTCACAGCAATATCCCCTATGTCAGGGATTCCTGGAAGGGACTTGTCCATTTTGTGCTACTATAACAGAATACTACAGACTGGGTAATTTATAGTGAACAGAAATTTATTTTCTGACTGTTTTGGAGACTGGGAAATCCAAGATCAAGGCACTGGTATCTCGTGAAGACTTCTTCCTGCACCATCACATGGTGGAAGGTGGAAGGATGAAAAGGAGGGCCCATTTCTGAAAGCTCTTTTATTAATGCCTTAAACCCATCCATAAAAGTGGAGCCCTCATAGCCTATTTACCTCTCAAAGGTCCCAACTTTCACTGCTGTTACAATGACTATTAAATTTCAACATGAATTTCTGAGGGGACAAATATTTCAATCATAGAAGTGCTTATGAATATTTATAACATAGCTATGCTGCAAAAATTTGAAAGAATGAGTTAGGGCTAGGGTTATTGACATCTACATTTTTTGTTGTAAAACAAATAATATAAAATCTACTTTATTTACAAATTTTTAAGTGTGTAGTACATCATTGTTAACTGCATGTGCATTTTTGTCAAGAAGATCTTTAGAACTTTTTCATCTTGCATGACTTAAACTCTATAGCCATTATACAACATCTCCCCGTTCGCCCTCCTCACAGCCCCTGGCAATCACCATTCTATTTTCTGCTTCTGTGAGTTTAACTACTTTAGATACCTCAGATAAATGGAATCATGTGGTATTTGCCCTTCTATGACTGGTTTATTTCACTTAACATAACATCTTCAAGTTCCAACCATGTTGTAGAACAGTGGTCTCCAACATTTTTGGCATCAGGGACCAGTTTCATGGAAGAAAATATTTCCATGGTCCAAGGTGAAGGGGGATGGTTTTGGGATGATTCAAGTGCATTACATTTATTCTGCAGTCAATTCTCTCTGCTAATGTTAGTCTATATTTGCAGCTGCTCCCCAGCACCAGTATCACTGCCTCAGCTCCACCTCAGACATCAGGCATTAGATTCTCATAAGAAGCCGCAAGGTAGACCCCTCACGTATGCAGTTTACAGTAGGGGTCGCTCTCCTACGAGAATGTAATGTTGCAGCTGATCTGACAGGAGGTGGAGCTTGTGCAGTGAAGACCGCGAAGGGAAGCAGCTGTGAATACAGATGAAGCTTTGCCCACTTGCCAGCTGCTCACTTCCTGCTGTGTGACCAGGTTCTTAACAGGCCACAGACCAGTCTTCGGCCTTGGGGATGGGGACCACAGTTGTAGAGTGTGACAGTATTTCTTTTATAAGGCTCAAAATATTCTGTCGTATGTACCACGTTTCCTTCATTCATTTGTCCACCAATGGACAACTAGGTTGCTTCCATCTCTTGCCAACTGTGAATAATGCTTCAGTGAGCATGGGTTTGCAATTAATCTCTTTCAGATCTTGTTTTCAATTCTTTAGGATATATGCCAAGAAGTGGAATTGCTGGATCATATGGTGATTCTATTTTTATCTTTTCTAAGAGCAACAGTGTACATCAGTTCTAATACCGCCACATCCTAACACTTATTTTCTGGTTTTGTTTGTCTGTTTTGGTTTTTAATGGCTATGCTAACAGGTGTGAGGTGATATCTAATTGTGATTTTTATTTGCATTTCCCTGATAATTAATGATGTTAACCATATTTTCATATACCCATTGCCCATTTGTATGTCTTCTTTAGAGAAATATCTATTTAATGGCTTTGCCCATTTTTTAATTTGGTTATATGATTTTTTGTTCTGTTTTTTATTATTGAGTTGCAGTAGTTCTTTATATATATATATATATATATATATATATATACATACATACATATATGGATATTAACCCCTTATCGGACAGATGGTTTACAGATGTTTCTTTTCCATTTCATAGATTGCTTTGTCAATCTTTCTTTTCTGATTTCATTTCTTATGCTGTGCAGAAGCTTTTTAGTCTGATGTAGTCCAACTTGCCTATTTTTGTTTTTGTTGCCTGCGAATTTGATGAAATATCCAGAAAATATTTCCATCACCAATGTTATGAAGCTTTTCACCTATACTTTTTGCTAGGAGTTTTATAGTTTTTGGTCTTATATTTAACTTGTGAATCCATTTTGAATTTATTTTTGTGGATGGTGTAATAAAGTTAAATTTCATTATTTTTGCATGTGGAAATCTAAGTTTCCCAACACCATTTGTAGAAGACCATCCTCTTCTCTGTGTGTAGTCTTGTCACCGTTATCAAAGATAATCTGACTGTATTACATTCTTTGGCTTATATATAGGCTCTCTATTCTGTTCTATTTGTCTATGTGTCTGTCTTTGTGCCAGTATCCTACTGTTTTGTTTACTATAGCCATGTGCTATGTTCCAAAGTCAGGAAGTCTGAGGCCTCCAGCTTGGTTCTTCTTTCTCAACATCGTTTGGCTATCTGGGGTCATTTGAAGTTTAGGATTATTTTTTCTATTTCTGAAAAAAATTCCATTGGAATTTTGATACGAATTTCAAAATCTATAGATCTATTTGAGTAGTATGGTAATTTTATTAATAACAATATTAAGGTTTTATTCATAAACACAAAACTTCTTTCTATTATTTTGTGTCTTATTTAATTTCATTCAATATTTTCCAGGTTTTAGTATGTAAGTCTTTTGCGTTCCTGGTTGTTTATTCCTAATTTAATCTTTTTAATGTTACATTAAATGAGATTATTTTCTTAATTTCCTTTGTCAAATTGTTCATTGTTAATGTATATAAAAACAAACGGTTTTTGCATGTTGATTTTGCTGAATTTATTTATTAGTTCTAACGAGTTTTCTTGGTGTGATGTTCAGGGTTTTCTACATATAAGATGATGTCATCTGGAAACAAAGATAATTTTATTTCCTTTCTGATTTGGATAGCATTTATTTATCTGTTTATTTGCCTAACTGTTCCATCTAAGACTTTCAGTACTATTCTGAATAGAATTGGTGAGAGTGGGCATCCTTATTTTGTTCCTTAACTTAGAAAAAAAACTCTCAGTATTTCACTGTTGACAATGATGTTAACTGTAGGCGTTCCATATATGGTCTTTGTTATGGTGAGGTAATTTCTTTCTATTCCTAGATTGTTGAGTGCTTTTATTATGAAAAGTATTCAACTTTTTCAAATGCTTCTTTTGTATCTATTGATAGGATCATGTGATTTTTGCCCTTTGTTCAGATAATGTAGTACACCACATTAATTGATTTTTCTACGTTGAATTATCCTTGCATTATAGGTATAAATCTCACTTGGTTATAGTGTATAATCTTCCTAGTGTGCTATTGAATTAGGTTGCTAGTATTTGGTTGAGGAATTTTTCCTCTATATTAATCAGGGATATTGTTCTGTAGTTTTCTTGTGCCTTTGTCTGGCTTTCGTATAGAATAATGCTGACCTCATAAAATAAGTTTGGAAGAGTTTTCTCTCCTCTCAATTCTTTGGAAGAGTTGGAGAAGTATTAATGATAATTATTTAAATGCTTGGTAGAATGCTACATTCAAGCCATCTCGTCCTGGGCTTCTCCTTGTTGGGATATTTTTTATTATTAATTCAACTCTCTTACTAGCTATAGTTCTGTTCAGAATTTCTATTTCTTTGTGCATCATTCTTGGAAAGTTGAAATTCCTCCTTTTCTTCTAGGTTATTTAACTTGTTGTTTAATTATTCAGAGTATTCTCCTATAATCCATTTTATTTCTGTGACATCGGTTTTAATGTCACCTTTTTCATTTCCAATTTTGAGTCTTTCCCATTTTTTTCTTAGATAGTCTGGCTAAAGTTTTGTCAATTTTGTGGATCTTTTTAAAAAATCCAACCCTTAATTTCATTGATTTTTTTCTACTGTTTTCTAGTGTCTGTTTTGTTTGTTTCTGTACTGATCTTTATTATTTCTTCCTTTGTTTAGATTTTGGTTTAATTTGTTCTTCTTTCTCCAGTTTCTTGAGGAGTGAAGTTAGGTTGTTGATTTGAGATCTTTCTTTATAAATCTAGGCATTTAGCAATACAAACTTCCCTTTTAGCACTGCTTTTTTTGCATGCCATAAGTTTTAATACATTGTGTTTTCATTTTCAATTGTCTCCCCAAATTTTATTTTTTGTAAGTCCAAAATATTTTAAAATAAAAGGTGAAAATAAGTTGAGTGTATTTAAAGTACATTTATGTGATTTAAGACATTGTCATAGTATTGTTTGAAGAAAATTTAATAATGCTTGTATTCTATTAAATGCTTTAGTATATTTTTCTTTTCCTTCCTTGGATTCAGTTTTAGGAAACTTGTATTCTACTATTCTAACTATTGAAATACTATGTCATATCTATCTTGTTCTAATATGTATATATCATCTCTGGCAGCTAATGATACTCATTGCTTTTTTCAAGTAACTATATTAATATCTTTCATCAAAATACTTTGTAAGTCTCCCTCCTTGTCTTTTAAGTGAATTTTTGTGTGCATCTGAGGATGTAGGTATGGAGGGAATTGATATTGACCATCCCACATAGGTTAGCATAGAACCCTTGAACCATATAGCTAGTGTGATGGAAGATCTGAATTTTAAATTTTATTTAATTTTAGTGGTGTGAAATGTGTTTCTTTTAAACTGTTAATTGAAGCAATATGAAATGTATTTCTGTTAAACTTAACTTTGTTTGACTAGGATTTTTTTCACAATATTTCCTAAAATATATTGTGTTGTAACACAACGGTTGAGAGTATACATTATTTCCAGTGTTAAAAATAAACACATTACTGATCTAGCTGGTATCAATGGGTTGAATCAATTGGAATAGCTTTTTCTATACACAAATGTAACATTATGATATGCTTGTTAGAATGTTTTATGCAAATTATGTGAATTATAGCATTGCCTATGCAAATTATAATTGGAATACTTATATTAAGAAATGAGTATGGATTTTTTAAACAAGTTTTAAATGAAAGTATAGTACTGATGCAGAATTAGGTAAAGATGAAGAAGCAATAGCACAATGAAACTGTAATGGAAAAAAGACACTGAAAGAAAATATGCTGCAAATTTGTTGTACCAGAGAAAACAGTAAAGCTGTTACATTAAAATTTTTTAAGTAATAAATGGGAAGATATAAAGAGATATTTTCAAGGAATACATAATGGATTTGATAAGTTTTCTCTTACCAATAAAACCAATCAAAAAAAAGTGTTGTCTGAAATAAAAACCTTTAAGCAATTTTTAACAGGATCTGAGCTAGTAACTTGGACAAGCTTTTATTCTTGCAAAAAAGAAAGCTAATTTTAAAAGGAGAAATTGTACAATAAATCATTATTTCCATTATTGAAATTTTTTAGATGTTATGAGGAACAGACTAAAAAAGATACCTTACAAAGAAAGACCTTTAATTAGCTGTCAACAATTGACTGCAGAATACAAGGTTTTTCTATCAATATTAAAGATGAATAGGTTCAAAATTTGAAAAATTACAAGTAATTTTTTAAGCTTTATATTAATCTTACAATAAAAGAAACACTGCTCAATTAATAACTTGAATTTTCTCAAGTACTTCCTAATTAACCAAGAAATACTGTAAATCTGCAGCATGAAATATAAAATATGTGGCATAACTTTATCTGTCAAGGAAGAATTTCAGCTAGATAAAAAAATCGGTTTCTGTCATAACAGATGGTACTCTTTCTATGTTAGGCCAAAAATTAGGATGTACTGGAATTTCAAAACAAGAGACTAATGTTCCCTTTCTAGTTTTATTTCATTGTATAACACATATTGAATATATTTGTGCCCAGTTTTCTGAAGCAGATGCTAAGAAAAGTGTCATGGATATAAATGCTACAATTTTTCAGTGTGTATGTGCTAATGTTATGAATCATCACCAGTTTATGGAACTGTTTAGAGAAATAGAAGATAATAAATTTAATGATCATGTGTTCTGTGTCAGTGTTCATTGGTTGAGCCCTGGAAAAGTTTCATGAAAATTTACTCACTCTGTTAAGATCAAGATATTCTTGAAACAAAGGGAAGACTTGACAAACATTCAGCAATCAAGACAAAAATCTCAGTGTAATATATATTTTCTCATCAATATCATAACTCGATAAAAAATACAAAAATTGATGTTGAAAATGAGTTCTTCATAATATAAGTCAATAATGATTTTACTTAATTTTTAATATGAATTAGTGCACATATTTTCATTGTAATTGTTAATATAATCATGTAATTATAATTGACAACATTTTTGATATTGATATAGCATTTGAATTCAACTTATGCATTCAATATTAGTAATAATTTGAATTCAATGTTAATTATACTAAGTTGACACAAGAGACAGTGTCAGAGAGATGTAATTCTGAAATTAATATGCCTTTGCTTCAAAATCAAATCTATTCTTCTGCAAGGCTATAGTAACTAAAACAGCATAGTACTGGCACAAGAACAGAGACATAGACCAATGGAACAGAACTGAGAACCCAGTTATTAAACCATCCTCATGTAGCCATCTAATTCTTGACTAAGCAGATGAAAACATACACTGGGGAATAAAATCCTTATTCAATAAATGGTGCTGGGAAAACTGGATAGCCACATGTAGAAGACTGAAACAGGATCCACACCTTTCACCTCCCACAAAAATCAACTCTCGATGGATAAGAGACTTAAACCTAAGGCATGAGACTATAAGAGTTCTAGAAGAAAATGTTGGAAAAACTATTATAGATATTGGCCTAGGCAAAGAATTTATGAGGAAGACCCCAAAGGCAATCACAGCAAAAACAAATTTAAATAAATGGAACTTGATCAAATTAAAAAGCTTCTGCACAGCCAAGGAAACTATTATGAGAGCAAACAGACAACCTACAGAATGTGAAAAAATATTCACGTGTTACACATTCGATAAAGGGCTGATAACTAGAATATATACAGAACTCAGGAAAATGAGCTAGAAAAAATCAAAAAACCCTATCAAAAAGTGGGCAAAGGACATGAACAGAAAGTTTTCAAGAGAAGATAGACTAATGGCTAACAAACATGAAAAAATGCTCAACATCTCTAATCATCAGGGAAATGCAGATCAAAACCACAGTGAGATATCACTTATCTCCAATGAGAATGGCCTTTATCAAAAAGTCCCAAAACAATGAATGCTGTCGTGGATGTGGAGAGATAGGAGCACTCATACACTGCTGGTGGGACTGCAAACTAGTACAACCTCTATGGAAAGCAATATGGAGATACCTAAAATAGCTACAAGTAGACCTACCATTTGATCCAGCAATCCCATTACTGGGCATCTACCCAAAAGAACAAAAAACATTCTATAAAAAAGATATCTGCACTAGATTTATTATAGCAGTGCAATTCACAATTGCAAAGATGAAACAACCCAAGTGCCCATAAATACATGAGTGGATTAATACAATGTGGTATGTGTATACAGTGGAGTTCTACTCAGCCACAAAAAACAATGGTGATCTAGCACCTCTTCTATTATCCTGGATAGACTAGGGCCCATTCTACTAAGTGAAGTATCCCAAGAATGGAAAAACAAACAGCATACGCATTCATCATCAAATTGGTATTAACTGATCAACACTTAAGTGCACATATAGCAATAACATTCCCTGGGTGTTGGGCAGATGGAGGGGAGGAAGGGATGGGTATATATACACACCAGGAGCCTTCCATTACTACATAGTATAAAGTAAAGAATGTAAACTACTGTACATAAATATTTTTACATTATGTATTTAAATGATCATATTTGAGACATACTCAGTTAAATAAAATGGATCATTAAAAATAATTTTAGTTGTATCTACTTTTAATAATGTGGCTACTAGAAAATTTAAAACTACATATGTTGCTCTCATTATATCAATGTCACTATCCTAGACTATGCCCAAACTAAGAGCCTTATGTTAACCAATATACTTTAAAGAGGCTCTCTGAAAACCAAATGGTAGCATTATTTCCAGTGGTGCTTGCTCTCTTGAACTGACATATGGCCATGTTGCTTCTGGTTTCGATAATTTACAGAAGCCCTGTTTGTCCCTTTGCCTGAGGTCTATGTGCATGTGTTCATGATGTTATGGAGTTTCCTATATTACTAGTTTGGTTACTTTACAGAATGTATCTCTTTACATTCTCTACCTGAATATGCATAGGGTTATGATTAAAGACCAACATAAATATTAATCACTGAAAAATTAATAATATAATTTTTAGAAAATAGTAAAAAACATAGTTATTTTTGTTTCCAGTTTAAGACATGAATTGAGATGCATAGATTTGCAAAATGAAAAGAGTTCTGGTAATTATTAATAGTAGGAAAATAAGATTACAATAAGCTTTAATTGTTCATAAGAACAATGTGTGGCATGCATAAATGAATAGCTAACTATAAAATTATTTAAATTCTACAGCTGTATCTAGAGAGAATATCACTGAATAAATATTTGCATTGAAAAGTATAGGAAGAAATGCTTACAAATAATGAAGGTTTTTTTTGTACTTAATGGCTAAATATTACCTTGATTTCATATTATTTGCATGTAAGGTTTTCACAATATTTTGAATGTCACAAAAATGACAGTGACTTGGCTGACAGGCATAATAGGAAAAGTCAAGATGAGCGTTTCTTTAACATGGACAGAGGATTCATTAGAAAGGGGAACAGAGTAACATTCCCTATCAGTGGGAAAAATTATTTAACCTTATGCTGCACTTGCTCAGCTAAAACCTGATTTAAGTGAAAATTCTATTATGTTCTTCAAAACACTAATTTCCTCATATATTTAAGCCTATGCATATTTCTATGACCCCTTTAAGGTGTTGTGGAGATACATGCTTGCCTGGCTACTGTAGGCAATCGGTCCCTGAATTTCCTATTTACTGGATGAATTTATCAGGCTAACTTAATGAATTGATAATCAATTTTCCAAGTATACCACATTCATAGAAAAAAAAACATTTCTCAGCTTTCTTGAGGATAATCTGGCATTTCTTCAAATATTGTTTTCTTATTGGACCATCACTTTGCTAGGAATTTGGAATAGGGTGCCTAAAAAGAGAAAAATGACGACCTCATTGAGATTTAAGTCTTGTAGGTGAGAGACACTATACTAAAATACAGTCATGCATCACTTCATGATGGGGACATGTTCTGAGAAATGTGTTGTTAGGTCACTTTTGTGTTTGTGTGAACATCACAGAATGTGCTTACACAAACCTAGATGGTATAGCCTACTACACACCTACACTGTATGGTATAGCCTATTGCTCTTAGGCTACTAACCTGGACAGTATGTTACCATACTGAATACTGTAGGCAATTAATTATAACACATTGGTAAGTATTTGTGTATCTAGACATAGAAAAGGCACAGTAAGCATGTGTTATGACAGATTTAAAAAATGGTACACTTGTATAGGACACTTACCATGAATGGAGCTTGCAGGACTGGAAGTTGCTCTGTGTGAGTCCATGAGTGAGTGGTGAGTAGATGAGAAGGCCTATGATGTTACTATACACTATTGTAGACTTTATAAACACTGTACACTTAAGCTACATTAAATTTATACAAAATTTTCTTTCTTCAGTAATACATTAACCTTAGCTTACTTTATTACTTTATACAATTTGAATTTTTTTAACTTTTTGGCTCTTTTGCAATAACACTTAGCTTAAAACAAAAGCACATTGTACAGCTATACAAAAATGTGTTCTTTGTAGCTCTATTGTTCTATTGTATAACCTTTTTTTTTTCCTAACTTTTAAACTTTGTTTTACTTTAAACTTTTTGGTTAAAATCTAAGACCAAACAACACTCATTGGCCTAGGCCCACACAGGGTCAGTGTCATAAGTATCACTTTCTTCCACTTCCACAGCTTGTTCCACTGGAAGGTCTTCAGGGGCAATAACATTCATGCACCTATCATCTGCTATGACAATGATGACTTCTTCTGGAAAACCTCTTGAAGGACTTGTCTGAGGCTATTTTACAGTTAACTTTTTTGGATAAGTAAAAGAAATATGCTCTATAATAATGATAAAAAATATAGTACAGAAAATACATAAGCCCGCAATGTTGTCATTTATTATCATAATTATCATGTACTATCATAATTGTATGTACTATAATATTATACAGTTGACAGTGCAGTAGGTTTGTTTACACCAGCATCACCACAAAGAGGTGAATTATAAGTTGCACCGACACCTTACTTCTTACAAGCACTATGACATCACTGAGCATTAGGAAGTTTTCAGCTCCATTATAATCTTATGGGACCACCATGGTATGTGCAGTCTGTCATTGACAGAAATGTCATTAAAAGGCTCATGACTGTGCTCAAACAAATATACATAACTATAAGTTGTAAGGTACTTATCAAGAGGATCTAACTTTGTCGTGGGAGATAGGAAAGGCTTCAGTGAGAAAATATTTTTTAAACAATGAGAATTTAATCATGTGAAAAGAGTTGCAAGGATTAGAGGTAGAATAGTCTTCAAGACATGTCCATATACTTTCTGGTGGCTAGTTGGGTGGTGGGATGGCAAGAAGGGAGCTAGTAGCATAATATTTAAATAACTTTTATTGGATTCAAATAGATGAGAATAGGATGCTGTCACTAGGGAAAACAGCCAGTAAGATCTGTCGTTAGGGGCCTTTTACTTCTCATACATTTTTAACCTGAGGTCAACTTCACACATTTTTTCAAACAATAATAATTTTTTGTAAGACCACTAGCATCCAAATTTAATTCATATATCAAAAGGCCACATTTCAATTAAAAAATGACCACACATATTTCAGGTCCAGAGAATCCAAGCAATGGAAAGATAGCTATACTTCTTCACTTTCTATGGGAAGAATCTCAAATTAATTTAATAGATTTTTCTACCAAACACTGTCTAATCACCATTTTCACAGAAGGACTATCCCTGACATGATACAAGTCTTCATTTATCAGGGAGCCTCTAAGAACTGGCAAGCATATTAATAGGAAATATATATAAATCAAATGATCAAAACCATGATCTTAAAAACAGAACAGAAAATGTTACTTCATTTTTATTTAAATAGTTACTAAGAATAAAATGATGGTCTGGATGCAGCCTATTTTGTTTGAACAATATGGGAGAGAAAGCACACCACAACTTACAAAAACACTTATGGCTCTTATAACATTGTCGAAAATTTAGGGGATAATGATTATTTACTTTCTTTGATAAACATTTGCATTTAAATGGTCAAATTTTCTCTATAAGTCTGGATACATCTAGTCATTTTCAGATAGACATCCTCAATTTATCATAGACTATAACAGATGTTTCAACACATAAATGGGAATCATTTTCCACCAAGAGAATAGAAAATTAGCAGATACAATAAATATGTTTTACAAAATAAAAATAATTTAGAAAAAATTCAAAATATAGTATCAGCATAATTATTTCAGGTAATTTGGAAATTCAATTCCTATATTAGACACACAAGCATACATGTCAGGGAAAATTCCTTGTATAGCAGTAGAAATCTCTACTTCTTTATATTTTACAATTTATATCTCACAGTTTATGTTGTGAAATAATGATTTTCAGTTATTAAGAACTGGATGTCATAGAGAATTCTTAATTATCTTGCCTTTGATAGATTGGATAGAATTAAATTTCTTTGCAGAACAAATCTGAGTTAACTCCACTGACACTTAAATATGCATATTTTGGATCATGCTTTCCAAATTATTTTAGAACAATGAATATTGAGACTATTTTTTATGGGCTTTTACTACATGTTTACTTTGTGATCATGGTATCTCTCCTGACAGGTAAGTATAATACATGTTTACTTCTATTTGTGAGATAACACATTGTTAAAATCAAGGTTACTTTAAAACTTATAATGGTTGAAAAATATTTTTCAAAATTATCTAATTTATATGTGTGACTATTAGAAATATTGAGTATAAATATGTTATCAGAAGTGCTGACAATGTATATATCTGATAGAATTGTGGATGTTTTAGAAAGTAGAAGTTCTTTGATTAGTTTTGAATTATGTTTAAAGCTTTTGAAATATCCAAGTGGCCAATTTGCTTTCCTTTGATATATTTTGATATCCATTAGTTTTCCTATCAAAAATGGTCTAAAGGTATAAAAATTGGTGTCTTTAAAATGTAATAATTCTCAAATCCACTTTGTAGATAATATGTGCAGGTCATTTTACATTCTTCAGATTTCTTTGGTTATTTCCTTAAAGAAAGGAAAAAAAAAAATTCGTGACTTTGCAGTCATAACAATGGCACTAATTACAGGAGACCTGAAAAGTAAGTTTGATATTCATTATTATAAATAATAATGTTACTGGATTCAAATTCATTATACTATGTAAAATTTCATAAAATCCTCTCTTAGGTATTAAAAATACAATTTTTGCTTAATAATGCTATAGTATTTTGGCTTACCTAATCTTTTGATTGTCCAGGTAGAAAAATGAGATTCCTACCCTAATTTTCATGCAATGTTTTGCAATTCCAATACACAAAAATTTGACTCCTGCTACTTCAAAAGACACTGGAAAAATCTGTTGATCAAGTTAAACTCAGTTTATCAAACCTATATTAGTACAATAAACCACCCCCTGACAGAGATAAACATCAAAGGGGAGAGGGGAGAAGATATTTATAGGGTTTTGCAGTCCTGGCTCATGTGATTTAAGGTGTTCTTTAATATGAGGATCTGACTATGATTGGGCAAAGTTCATGATGCAATAGTTAGAATTGGTGAATACAGCCAAGTGAGAATCTTGAAATGAGTCCTGATAAGTAAACCATTTACTGATAAGTGAGCTATCTGCCCAGTGAATAATCCATTGCCTTGAGAGAAGAGAAATTTACCCAACAAAAATAGTTTCCATGATATTTCTGAAACCAACAGTAAAGTTATGTCTTGATTTGTAGCCGTATCTTCCTTGGTTGGAATTTCTGGGGGCAGAGGGTAGGGAGGACCTGTCATGTTAACAAAGACAGTCTCAGTTTTCAGTGTGTGGGTGGAGGTCATCCCAGTTCTCCACCTCTCCCCTACTGGTCATGTTTTTAGCCCGAACTAGAGGCAAGATCATTACGACATAGGCATGTGATCAACACATCGCAAGTTGCAGGAGGGCATTCTTATCTTTGTAATCATTATGTTTTCTATTCTCTTTTGTTTGATGATGATTTGATGGCTCATTTAAAGAGATAGTGGCTCTATAACATCAGCAGTTTAGGCTCTGGATATCACATCTGAGAACTGCAATACAAATAAATAGTAGAGATAATAATGACAATGTGTAATTCACTTCTCATTCAGGAACCAAGAATGCATAAATTAAACCAGGAGAACAGATCCCATACCAAAGATTCTGTAAAATCCCATGTCTAGTATTTGCTGAATTTTCTGATTTGTTTCTTGGATTCTTTTTGGATATTAAAAATTGCAGATATATCTGAGTGATGTAAGTAAAACATTTCTTCTGTAAGACAACATATGTAAGTTACCTCTTGAGGTGGAAGAATTATTTGTATAGCAGCTCTATTAGAAACCATGACTTATTCACTGTCATGACCCTCTCAAGTGAGGAAGTCTTAGTGACATTCTCTAGTTTGTCTACTATTCTCTGAAGCACACCGTGTTTATTTTCCACTGTTGTAAACTCCTTTGATTATGAAATGAAGAGGCTTGAGAACATAAATCACAATCAAGGCTTACCCTTAAATAAAGTTCATATTCAAATTTTACTTTCTTCCTCAATTAACCTAACAATGTCTTTTTCCACGAGAGAAAATTGATGGGCCCAAACAGACCCTTGGCCATATCAGAGACTATTGTTAAGGCAAACAATAGTTTACAAAGGCAACAAATTCCTGTCTGACATTTGGTGTAATAGCCAATAGACTTTTATGTTATAAATTCAACACCAATCATTGTGAGTCACCCAAGGATTTGCTTTTGTCTCTATAAGTTTGTTGAATAATATTGTTTAATTTTTGGAACCACTCATTGAGAGTGATCTGGCACCAAATGATAAATATTTAGTGTAGAGATCATCAAATACATCTAAAGCAATAAAACTTGGAATTGAATTAAATTGTACTCTTACTTTAAGGTCTGTAAAAGAAAGAATATTTTTAAATATATAGCATATGTATCATAGTCCTTTTCCAAGCTTTATTTCTGTAAAATCTCAGTGACAAAATAATAGTTCCTACAGAAGATTCCAAGTAGTGTTTAGGTGAAAATAGAAATCTTTTGCAGGTATGATTTAATAAAGTGTTGAGATTTTTGTGTGTTTTACAGACTTTTATGTCTAACATATTTATTAATGTTGACTTCAGATAACAAGAAGTTAAAAAAAAATCTACCTACAAAAAAACCCAAAAAACTGGCGCCAAAGAAAGCTTGTTGAAACTCAAGGAAAAATGAATACTAAATCCTAACATTCACAAATTCTAAAATTGGTTTGATTGAATACTTTTTACCAAATCATAACCAAATTTGGCCAGATATTAGACTCACAATAAAGAATGACTAAGGACACCAAAAAGAACAATTCACAATTACAGACATGTGGAAACAACCCAAGTTCCCATCAATCCATGAGTGGATTAATAAAATATGGCATATGTATACCACAGAGTTCTATTCAGCCACAAAAAACAGTGGTGATCTAGCACCTCTTCTATTATCCTGGACAGAGCTGGAGCCCATTCTACTAAGTGAAGTATCACAAGAATGGAAAAACAAGCACCATATGTACTCACCATCAAATTGGAAACTAACTTAACTGGCCAATCCTTAAGTACACATATGGGAGTAACATTCATCAGGTGTCAGGCAGATGGAGGGGGAGGGGATGGGTATATACACATTTAATGGGTGTGGCGCGCACCATCTAGGGGATGGGCATGCTTGAAACTCTGACTCAGGTGAGACAAAAACAATATATATAACCTAAACATTTGTACCCCCATAATATGCTGAAATAAAAAAAAATTAAAAATTAAATAAATAAAGACTAACAGGAGTTCTAGTAAGAAGTAACAATCCAAAATTTTAAAGTAGCTATGAGGAAAGAAAATATTAATAACTAGGCTCTAAGGAACAAAAGCTAGAAGAATAAACTGTAAAAATATACAACTCTGGTCATTTTGATCTTATTGCATGAATTTCTGGTGGATTCCATCTACTTCAGGGACTTGATATTAGTTCTTGACTAGAAAATGTCTCTTCTTTTGGAGATTGCCTTCTGAAAAGCTTAAGATCTTCAGTAAGAACATGCAAACCTAGGAATCAACCTGTTGATGTTTCAGTACTCTGTGGATTATTATCTTCAATTAATAAAGTCTTTTCCACTTGGAGTTCAAGGGATACATTTACTTTATTTCACTTCCAAATGAAAAGATGTTCAGGATTTACATAATGAAAGGGTTGCTTAAAGGATTTTGAAGAAATATCGTTCGCTTATGTTGACGATAACACTGGATATGTGTCTGACTTTCTTGAAGTTTTTGGTTATATTTCACTACAATAGGATAGAATCTAGAAATAGAGTTGATATTTACAGATGCCTGGTATAATCTGGTACTAACTTACAAGGAGAGAACTGGTTTTACCCTGTTTAACTTCTCGTTGTTAAAGTGAACGAAAACATCTTAATCCATGTGAATTTGAGGATCTCTGAGGGCTTCGCTAATTTTAGCTTTAGAATCCTATTTGTTTATTTTATCTATCTGAATATTGAGAGGGGATCTTCTCAATAAGTGGCAGGTGTTTATAAACTATAAATGCAGTAAAATGAATGTCTCTGTAGCTACAGAAATAACCTGGAATTTCCCACTGTTGTCAGAGCCAAAACTTTTCAGTAGGCAAAGGCTTCAATCTGTCCTGCAAATTATGAAACATTGGCCAGGACATAGTTGTGTAGGTATATGTAGCCATGGCAGGATATTCAAAGGAACTATAAGGTTGGGGATCTTGTCCATGTCTCAATTTTATAGTTTTATCAAAATTAGAAGGAGACATAGACCAAAAACCTCATCAGTTATTTTAATAAGTATACATGATGTTGATCAAGTGAAGTGGCCAATTCATTCTTCTTTTTTTTATTTTATTTTATTTTATTTTTTTATTTCATCTTATTGTTATGGGGGATACAGAATTGCAGATTACATACGTTGCCCATGTACCGCCTGTCCCCCCAAGTCAGAGCTCCAGGCGTGTCTGTTCCCCAGATAGTCCGTGTTGCACCCATCATGTAATTCATTCTTCTAATATTAAATAGCTATGTCAGATTTTTGCAATTTTCCTTTTAAACTCCTTCAATACCATTAGGTGGTCATTTTGAAAATTTCAGCAATTATGTTCATGTAATTTGAAAACATATTTTTCTGATTCTAGAGCTAATCACTGGAATTATCTAATGACATTTTGGAAACTGTCTAAAAGGTGGTCTCCTGGGTTATTGTTGAGGAAGATACATTAGTGAACACTGCTTGCCTTATGTAATGATCAGCCTTCCTTTGGCCTCTGTAGTTTTTTTTTTTGTATATTCTTTTGCATTGTATAATATAATAAACATTTCCTGAAAGTAACTGAAATAAAAATAAGTTTTATTTCCTCTATTTATGATCGTTCCAGTAGTCTTCATCGTATGTATAAGTCCAAGTTTCTGTTTATTATCATATTATTTTACCTGAAGAACTTCCTTTAATATATATTTTGGTGCAGTCCAGCAGACAATAGAGTCTCTGCTTTTTCTGGAAAAAAAAACAAAACCTTTTATTTTTTCTTCATTTTGAATTATATTGTCACTGGTTTTGTAATTCTGGATTGACAGTATTTTTCTTTTGCAATTTAAAGAGGTCTCTTCACTGTCTTGTTGCTTGTACAAGTATAGTTTCTCGAAAAAAGTATGCCATATTACTTACCTTTGTTCCTCGCCATGAAATTGTCTTTTAGTATCTTCCTGATTTTATTATTTTCTGTATATTTTTTGATTTGCAAATATTTGAATTTGACATATGTAGGTATGAGTTTTTGTTGGTTAGTTGGTTTTGTATTCATTCTGCTTTCTGTTCTTTGAGTTCCTTGAAACTATGGTTTGTTGTCTATCATCAATTTGGAAACATCTTAGTCATTACTTCAAATATTTCTTATTTTCTCTCCTTTTTCACTTAAGATTTCAATTACACATATGTTAGAATATTTCATGTTGTTTCACACTCTTTTGATGCCCTTTTTAATATTTTCTTCTGCTTGTGTTTCAAATTCATGATTTCCATAACTTCAAGTTCACTGATTCTTACGTTTGCTGTATTGAGTCTACTGATGGGTGCATCAAAGCATTGTTCATTTTTGTTACTCTCTTTGACTTAGCTAATTCTGCTTTATTATAAATTCAATCTCTCTGGCAAAATTACTCACCCTATTATACATGCCATTTATATTTTCCACTAGAGTTTTTAATGTAGTAAGTAAGCATAATTATTATCATCAGATGATAGTTTAACATAATGTGCATCTGAGTTGGTTTTGTTGGTAGTTTTCTCTTTTGATGGTGAGTGTGTGTGTGTCTATTTTGCCTTTTCATATGTCTTGTAGGTTTATATTATAATAGTTCAGAGCTGTACATCTTGTATACAATAGTGAAGACTGACATACACAGCCTGAAATGGGTTGACTATTGCTGGCCTTTAGTCTGGGGTTAAGTTTATTTAGTCTGGACAATTGAACTAGGTTTGGGTTTTATTGTTGCTCATTTCACCACAGGCTTCAAATATTTTTTGTTGGAGGGTTTTTCTCAGTGTCTGTTCCACCTTCAACTTTAGATATCTTTTTATCTGCATATAAAGAAGATTTATTTCAATGCTTTTGACTTTCCTCCATGAACAGATCACTGTCAGTTTGTCAGTTGTTACTGATGCTTGTTTTCACAATTGGGGGAGGGACTAGTGGTATATTCTGTTGATCTACCTTAGCTTCCTTCTTAGGCAGGCGCTGTGCTCCTGGGTTTTTGTTTTGTTTAGTTTTTTTTTCTGTTCCTTTCCCCTACCTGCAGTGTTTCTTCACTCATTCCTTAAGGACAACTTTGTTTGATGCCTTTTCCTCCAGAAACTTATGGCTTTGCTTTCCCCTCCCCCCAAAGGAGACAGACCAGAGGAGAAGAATTTGAGTGGGGCTTCATTCCTTCGCTGCTGTAGGTACTACTCTCATCCTCCTGGTCTGCACCATGAGGGAAGTTGTCTCAGGTCTCTTTCTCTGCCCCAGAATTACTCAAAAGTACCTGATGAAGCCCATGCATAAAAACCTGTGATTGGGTATAAAGTCTCCTGTTGTCTACGGATCCCAAAGCTTCTGGGCATTTCTCAAATATACAACTTTCAAGCTAGTCTTGAGTTTTCGTAGTCCATTAAAACTTTTAGCTGAATTGTTGTTATTGACTTCTGAGGCATCTAGTATCTGCCCCAGACAAATAAGTTCTCAAGTCCCATCTCTCCTTTTAGACTCCTACTTTTTTTTTCAGATTTCAAGTTAGTTGGTTACAGTATGATCTCAATGCTCTGGTGGGTTCAAGCAAAGTTGTGACTTGGCAGATTATTTAGTGCCTATTTGCTTTTAAGAGTAGCAACAATGCTCTAAGTTTCTATATCCCCAGAGAAAGCTGGAAGCACCTATATTCTCCTTAGGAAGAATTTTAACAAAGTTTTTTTCTAATCCTTTTATAATTTCTAACAAGGTTCCTACTATGGTTAAATACCACATTTTTTTGTAAAAGTATTTTTTAAAAACCATGGATTACCTTTCTTG
The DNA here is from genome assembly GCF_041146395.1 of Eulemur rufifrons. Classification (NCBI taxonomy): domain Eukaryota; kingdom Metazoa; phylum Chordata; class Mammalia; order Primates; family Lemuridae; genus Eulemur; species Eulemur rufifrons. Next base: position 97,551,115 of record NC_090989.1, on the reverse strand, counting down.
CCCCCAGCTAATCAACATGTGCTGTTGAATTTGGTAAGCTCTACCAGGTAGGAAAATTTTGGATCTGGTAAAGAATTATATTCTGAGGTTGAACTGAGATCTGTTTATGGTATACTCTGTCTGCCTGGTAGGTTCTCATTTCATTATCTATTATATGACCTATCGATAAGCAAGTTTAAGCACAGATTTCCTAAAATGCTTTTTAATAAATGTGTTTGAAACATAAAGAGTTTTCAGACCAACGTTATATACACATAAATCACTGCTTTTGGTAATGAAAAAAATTGTACCTGAATTTAAAGTATTTTAATGATAAACAGAAATGAGTGAGGAGGAAGAAAGCTTAGTAGCTGAGAAATTTTAGCTGCTCTTGCTCTTTCAGGATGGGTGGTTTTATGCCACTAGATCAAGAGGAAGGCTGTGGTAAGCTACTGGTCTCTACTGATTCCCATAAAGATGAGCTAGAACATGAAAGATTGACCAAAATATTTTTAAAAATCACCTCATTTGTAGGACTTCTCAAATTTCATCTCTATATTGAATTTAAATATAATATTAGGAAACGTTAAGGTCCTTAGGGTCCTGTTTTAGGGCCTAAGAAATTTAGGAGAATTCCACAGTAAACATCTGAAACACAGCTGTTTATTTTCTATTTTCTGTATATAAAGGGGCACTTAAAGAAATTAAGACTATAAAATATGTATTCTCTGATGGCAGAGATAAAATAGTATTTGATTCTCCTGCCAGTGGAAAGGAAGAAAGAGCTATTTATTTATAGACCTGACATCCTAAAACAATATATCCTAACTTCTTGGGTTTTTCAACTGGATAAATATGAATATTATTAGAACTGGTACAAGCTATTATGAATCTTTTTTCTATTAAGCTATTGACTATTGGTTTTAGTCTTTCTAACTTCTCAACTTTGATGGGATCAACTCTAATAGTTCTCCCCATATAAGTAGAAAATGTGACTCTATCTTCTAAAATAATTTGGATTTAACAGAATGAGAAACTACAATAACTAAGGCAGTTTTTGAGAAAAAAGATGAAGTGATAACTGTTATACCCCTACTTAGAGACCCCTATTTAAAAAATGAGTTTTTTTAAAGTCTAGAATAAATAGTAATTTTATTTTAAATAGCAACTTAGTTCCAATGCTACAAATTCAATAATCTCTTTGGTTTAGGTGATATATTTGTATCTTTATCTCTATATAGATATATATAACTATTTTATTCTATAAATTAGTGAGGTAGGATTGTTTGATGTAAAATGTTTGGTTTATTATATTTTCAAGATTGTATGTCTGTACAAGTCTTCCAACTTGTTTTATTTATAGATAATCATTCTGATGTGTATAACAGAATTTCTTATGTGTTCACTTTATATGTGTATTTCTTTGTATTCATATAGTTTGAATTTATGTACACTTAAATATAATGCTTTATATATTATGTGTGTACTGACAGTCCCCACCTTATGATGGTTTGACTTCATATTTTCCAACTGTATGGAGCAAAATGGCTCAATAGAACCCTCTGGTGATTATTCCCCTGCAGGAATACCAAATTAAACAAATATTCATACCTTTAAAAATGGAAAAATATTTTCTTGTGAAATAAAAACAAAGGACTTCTCAAAATTTTTAAACGCAAACACTTAAAAATAATTGATAATATCAAAATTTAATATCCTTAATTAGTATCTTAATATTTCCTTTAATAAATGACATTATGAATAAAGTTTACAGACCTAGCATACGATGTGGGATAATATTTAAATTTTTAAGACTATCTGTAAAAAACACAAGCGATTCCTGCCAATCAATAAGCATAAAACAAGAATTTCCACTTGAAATATAGGGTCAAATATTATAGTATATACAAATGCTCAATATGGAAGAGAGAATCCAAAATGCTAACAGGAACATGAAGAGATGTTCCAATAATGAGTGAATCAAATTAAACCAATGTGATATTTGATAACTATTAAATTGTCAAAAAATTGAAAGTTGAATTATTTAAAGCACAAGCAGGGATGTGGGTGGAAACCTTGTGTATGACTAATGAGAATGTAATAGATTCAGCCATTCTGGGGAGTATCTGTTAGTACTTGATCAAACTAAGTGTTCTTAAATATTATGAGGTAATGATGCTGATACTGTTGTATATCTCTAAGCAATTCTCACATAGGTAAATAAAGAAATATAGCATCAGACTTTCATATCAGCGACTTCTGCATCCATGTATACAACCAATAATGGATTGAAAATATTTTTTAAAAATGCAGTACAACTATTTACATAGCATTTTCATTGTACTAAGTATTAAAAGTCATCTAGAGATTGAAGTATACAGAAGGATGTTCACTGGCATCAAAATCCTCCATGATCTGCTTATCCCTTTCCTCTCCAGTAACCTCTGACAACCACTGATCTTTTTATGTGTTTTCCAGAAAATCATACAGTTGGAATCGCACAGTATGTAGCCATTAGAATAGATCAGATATAGATATAGGTACAGATATAGATTTACTATGAGGAATCAGATGCTTCATGTTTGGATAACACAGTTATGGAGGCTAAGAAGTCCCACAACCTGCCTTCTGCAACCTGAATACTCAGTAAATTTGGTAGTATAATTCAGTACCAGTTTGAAAGCCTGAGAACCAGGGGAGCTGATGATAAATTTCAGTTTTAGGGCAGGAGAAGATGAGATAGGATGTTCAAGCTCAAGTGGTGAATTGGGGCTAGGTTTTCTCCTATGTTGTCTCCTAAGCTTTCTAATTTTGCATTTTATTAGGTCTATGATCCATTTTGAGTTAGTTTTTGTGAAGTATATATGTCCTGTGTCTAGATTTTTTTTTTTTTTTTGCATGAGGACATCCAGTTGTTTGAAAACCATTTGTTAAAAACGGTATGTTTGCTCCTATATATCGTCTTTGCTACTTTGTCAAAAATAAGTTGATTTTGTTTTTGTGGGTCTATTTCTGGTTTCTCTATTCTGTTTCATTGATCTATATTATCTATTCTTTCACCAATGCCACACTATCTTGATCATTGTGGCTTTGTAGCAAGTCTTGAACTCAGGTATTGTCAATCCACCAACTTTGTTCTTCTTTAATATTCAGGGAGTTATTCTGCATCTTTTGCCTTTTCATATAAGCTTTAGATCTATTACCATTTTTGTATATTTTGTGCACCAGGTAAATATACTTATTTTTATTCCTCAAATTGTTGTGGAGAGTTTTTTAGAACCATTTGTAAGTGTTGGACTTTAACAAATGTTGTTTATTGAATTAATCTCCTTTGTATTATTAATGGGATGTTACATTAATATTAATATATTTCCCATTTGAACCATTAAACCTTATAAACACTGAAAACACAGCTAGTGCTCACTCTGGATGTGCACAATTTTCAGTTGCTATGGTTTAATTTAATAGCACCAGTACTCCAACACTATATTCAAATTTCAGTTACCATAGTGTATATTAACTGTGAGTTATTGCATAAGGTATAAATTTCTCTGCTAACCCTTCAGCTCATAAGTTACTACAGAAATAGCAGATGCACATCATGATAAGTGATCAATCAATTCACTTCCTTTAAACTATGTTAGTGATTGGTTATCACTAATGATATAATAATAATACTAAGAGATCATTTTAAATATATTATTTACTTCATATATATGGACAACAAAGCATATATTTATGTTGCCTTCTTGTCTCTCAACAATAAACCCATCTGACATTTTAGAAAACTGAATAATCATAAAGGGAATTGGTCAACAAAAGTGAAAAGTGCCAAAAAGAAGAAGGAGAAGGAGAAAGAAGGAGAAAAAGAAAAGAAGAAATTCTGACAATGAAATTAAGATTGAATGTAGATGAGGGTGTACAAGAAATAACTGACTTTGGGGATGGTGGCTCTGCCATCACTGGGAAGGCTCTAGGGAAAGTTTAATAGCTTCTACTCTCAGGTTGATAATGAAAATGCTATGGCCCCCTTGTCATTTCTATTGAGCATTGTAATTAGTGCAATACAACAAAAAAGTATATAAAATGCGTAAAGATTAGAAAGGAAAAACTCTATGTTGTAGTCTAAATTGTGTCCCCCCTCAATAAAAAATTTATATATTGATGTCATAACCCTAACTTCGGAATGTGACCATATTTAAAGACAGGGTCTTCACAGAGGTGATTAAGTTAAAATGAAGTCATTACAGTATGTCCTAATTCAATATGATTGGTGTCCTTATAAGAAAAGGAAATTTGGACACGGGCTCATATAAAAGCAAGATGATGTGAAGATATAGGGAGGACACTATTTGACCATGAAGATGGTTTCTACAAGCCAAGAAGAGAATTCTATAGCAGATCCTTTCCTCCATCTCTCAGAAGGAACCAACCCTGCTATCACCTTGATCTTCAGAGTTCTCGCCTCAAGACTTACAAAAATATATACATTTATGTTGTTTAAGCACCAAATCTGTGGCACCTTGTTATGACAGCCCTTGAAAACTAATGTCTGTAATTATTGTATATATTTTTCATATAACATATGTATATATGTAGAACATTGAAAATACTACACAGATTATTAAAATTAATGAGGGAGTTTAATTAAGATGTTAAATATAAAATTAGCAACAACCAAATAAAAATGGTATTTTGAAATGTATTATTTACAATATAATGAAAAGTCGAATATTTAATAATAAACATTGTAAGTGTCTCTAAAACTTCCATAAGAAGAACGTAAAATATTATTTTAAAAACTTTAGGTTCAAAGGAATGGAAAAATATCTCACACTCAGAGATTAGAAAACCCATATTTTTTTCCCCAACTCCTTATACAAAATCCTTTCACATTCTTTTTGTAAATTTACAAATCATTTTATAATTTATTTGGAAAATTAAAGGGCCAATAACAGCCAAGATACTCTTGAAGAAGAGTAAGTTAGGGGGATTTACTTTATAAGAAAACAAAATTTGTTATCAAATCTACAGTAATTTTTTTAAAAAGAGTGTGATATTGGCAGAAGAATAGACTAATATCTCAACAGAACAGAATTGAGCCCAGAAACACACATATATAAATACTTGAATGACCAAAATAGTATAACAGAGTAGTGGGGAAAGAGCAGGCTTGAAAAAAATGATTAAGTCACCTTGACATACATATTTTTAAATGTATCATGACTATAAATCATTAATATCACATATAAAAATCAGTTCTGGGTGGATTATGGTTGTAAAAATGACATACTAAGCCACAAAGATTTTGAAAGATAAAAGGAAAATATCCCTATGGTATCTAGTTAAAAAATTTTTGAAATAGGACAACAAAAAAAAAACCTAATCAAGAAAAAAATAATATTTAGTACTACACTAAAATGAGGACTTTTCTTCATCAAAAGACACCATTTAAAGAGTGGAAAGACAAAATATGATTTGTCATATGCTATTTGTAATATATGTAGATGGAAAAAATTACTGTTCATATTTGGACACAGAAGACTTTCAAATAGATAATTGTCTTTTTAAAAAATGAATCTTATTTTATATATTTAAGGCATGAAACATGATGTTCTGAGATACACATATATGATAAAATAGTTACTATGGTGAAACAAGTTAACATATCCATCAACTCACAGTTACCTATTTTTTTTCCATCTATGGCAAGAGTAGCTATAATCTACTCATTTAGCAAAACTCCTGAATACAGTACATTATCACTAACCATATTCCTCATGTTGTACAATAGATTTTTAGACTAGTCATTCTACCTTCTAGATAACTGCTACTTTGTATCCTTTGATGTACATCTCTTCATTCCTTCATCCAATCCTGATATTGGAAACCATGCTTTTATTCTTTCTGTGTCTTTGACTTTTTTTTTTTTTTTTTTTTCAGATTCCACATATAATGGAGATCATGAAATATTTTTTCTTTCTATGTCTGGCTTATATTTCATTTAGCATCATGTACTCTAGGTCCATCTGTGTTGTGGCAAATGATAGGATTTCCTCCTTTCTTAAGGCTTATTGATATTCCATTGCATGTATTTAATGTAATTTCCTTATCCATTCCTCTGTAATGGACACCTAGGTTATTTCCTTATCTTGGCTATTGTGAATAATACTGCAATAAACATGTGACTGCAGATATCTACAAGGTACTGATTTCATTTTCTTTGAATATATCCATAAGAGGGATTACTGAGTCAAATGGCAATTCCATTTTTGGGGGGGTGGGGTATGGGGTCTTGCTATGTTGCCCAGGCTGGTCTCAACACATAGGTTCAAGCATTCCTACAACAGTCTCTTGAGTATCAGAAATTACAGGAGCATGCTACTACACCTAGCTGGTAATTTCATTTTTTATTTTTTTAGGAATCTCCATATTCTTTTCTATAATGGCTGCACTAATCTACATTTCCACCTACAGTATACAAAAGTTCCCTTTTCTTCATGTTCTCACCAACGTGCATCTCTTGTCTTTTCGATGATAGCTATCCTAACAGGTGTAAAAAGTGATAGTTCATTGTGGTTTTGATTTGTATTTTCCTGATAATCAGTAATAGTGAGCATCTTTTTATATACCTGTTGGCCTAACTGTCACACTTTAAGGATAATCAAATTATTAGTTAACAAAAAAATACAAATTAAGCCACAATATTTTGCTATCACCCCTTCTTTAGAAAATATAAAATTAAAAAAAAATTAAAAACAATAAAAAACAGGCAGTATCCAGTGGTGGAAAGGCCACAGAGCAACTAAAACTCTCACCGATGGCATAAATGTATGACCACTTTGAAATAGAATTAAATGTATGTATTTATTTATGATGTGACTATTATAATCCTGGGTGATATCCTAAAGAAATTAGTGTACATTTGTTCCAAAATACATGCACAAAAATATTCATAGCAGTATTACAATAGCTCTAAACTGGAAATAACCAAAGCATAAACAATAGAATGGCCTTTCCATAAAACGAAATACTTTAGAGTAATATGCATGCATAAACTACTGGTACATGAATCTCTTAAATTGTTGCATGGAAAAAAGTAGGAAGCAAAGTATACATCGTGTTTGATTTCATTTACATGAAGTTATAAAACAAGTCAAACTAATCTGTGATCATCTTAGAGGTCTGTTAATGATCACCCTTAGAGAGGAAGGATGTGATGGTTAGAGAGTAGGGTGCTGGGGTCCTGGGAGAATTTATCTCTTAATCCAGCTGATGGTTGAATAGATTTTTTCACTTGGGAATAATTCATGGAGCTAGAAACTTATGCTTTGTGAATGTTCTCTATGTTTTACATAAAAAATATAAAAAATAATCCTACTATGAACTTAGTAAAAATAGAGAATATATTATTATATTTGAGTATGAAAGTCCTTTCTAAATAATAAAATATGGATAAGGAAAAGAACTATATTTCAATACATAAATATTACATTTTTATAGAATGACAATGCCCATATGAAAGTCAAAGTAATTGAAAAGATGCAAAACATATATGCAACACAAATAGCAAATGGCTGATTTTCTTAACAGTGTATATAAATTGATACACTACTGTGGTAAAGGTTGTTGAACATTTTCACAAATATTCAGATATATGTAAAATGTCAAATGCTCAAAATAAATCAGGTATTTGTCAGAGCAGTTAATTTCATCTCATTTTGCAGATAAGGAAATAAGATTTAAAGATGTTTAGGAACTTTTCAAGGTTATATATGTAGTATTTTACAATGGTAGGTTTGAAATCCCTATTGTCAAATTCTATAGTGTTTTTCGCACCAGTCCTTCTTGAATTTTAATGTGAGTTGAATGATTTGGGGATCTTGTTGAAATTCAGATTCTGATTTGCTAGGCCTGGAATGGGGTCCTATATTCTTCATTTCTTATTAGCTCCCAGATGATGCCAATGCTGCTGCCCCATGAGCCACACCTGGAATAGAAAGCTCTTTTGGCACACCCATGACGTGCCACAAACTTGTCTGGGGACATCTGGAAGCACAGATACATAATGAAGTCTTTTTTCCTCACAGACATTAAAGTCTAATAGGAAATTTTAAAAATAAATAAAAAGCTGTAATTGATTCAGTAGCCTACCAATATACTAATACTAAATACATGAGGCTAAAAAATATAAATAACAACACATTTTTTGGTAAAAAAGTTAAAACCTTAGCAGCTTTGCCTTGTGTTCTTCCCTAGAGTAACATTATAACAAGTTCATCTTATACAGATAGGAAATATATATAAAAATATGGATATCTGGCTATACATGTTCATATATTTAAGACACCTTTTTTTTTGTAAACTATCTTCACTGCAGAGTGGTGCCACTCTATAAACATTGATATATTTAAAGCTTTTAGTTCTTAATAAACAATGCAATCTGCTATAAGATGTGACTGATTTGCATAAGTTTATCATTATCTGTTGAGGACTCAACCTCATTTTCAAATGTTTGTACAAGCTCTTATTATAATAAATAAACATTAAAAATTTAATCTACTGATAATAGATTTTCTAAAATAAACACATTTCAGTTATAATCACAGGATATTATGGATATCCTGCCATTTCTATCATCTGAACTTTTGTCTAATTTTATAAAGCTCATTACTGAAAAGTAGATGATTTACTAATTTGCACTATCAAGAATTTTCTCAATTTAGCAGATATGTTTTCTCATACCCTGTAACATCTGGTTGTAAACTGATCTAAGCAGCCTAACATTTTAATTAGTATAAGCAAAGCTTTAGTCATTCTTATAAAATCATGCAAACTATTTTATTATTATAATTTTATTAATAGCTAGCTGATACAGTTGATTTTTCAAAAACACCATAGATAATTTGGGAAATAAAATACCTACATGAAGAAAATAAAAATTATTAAAATATGACTTCAATGATAAAACTAAATATAGTCAGCAGGGCACAAACAATGAAAGGTATTGGCTAAAAGATATTTAGAGAAAAAATTTGGAAAGAACATAAATTCATTTTATCAGCATCACAGATATAGTGATCTTTTTATAAGACAACAAAGCTTCTTTTTTAAAGTTTTAACACAGCTATAGTAAAGAAATTGCTTACATCCTGCGCAATTGGAAGTGCACAATCTTTGACAAGTATTTAAATCATAGCAGATAATTTAGGTGAGGAAATGGAGGAAATTCAGAGTTCAAAATGAACCTGTGAAGCATATATTAGCTAGTAAGTGACATTGTCATATCTCGAAATTTAATTAAGTGAATGTAAACCAGAAGGTAACTTTCTGAGAGAGCATTTTAACAATATTCATGATAGAAATAATACAAGTTCCCCATGGGTTATGGCATCTTTTACCAACTAAAAGTGCCACAGAATATAAGGTAGGGCTATAAATATTCATGTGATGATGTATTTTTGAAAAAAAATCAAGTTTAAAAAGATAGACAAAATGTAGTCCTATAAATTTGCTTTCAGATTTTACTGAATCCAATCTGTACTTTGTTTATGTTATATTCAGCAAAGTATGTTCATAAACATAGTATTGCACTGCCTTGTTCATAGCAGTTTTAAAATAAACATATGTAGAACAAGTAAATGAATAAATGGCATGGTTAATCAACTCGTATTTACTGAGTGTTTATGATGTGTCAGAAGCAATGGCAAATGGTTGAGATGTTGTCAGGACATGGCAGACAAAGTCTCTGTCCTCATAAAGTCTACAGTCTGTCCAGGAAGACACAGTAAACAAATATTTTTAAAGCGAAAGGTAGAAATAAACAAATAATATTAAGATAGTAGGGGAGTGTAAATGATTGAGGGGGGTGAGGAGTTGGGAGGACAACTTCTTAATGTGGAGCTCAGCAGAGTAACTTTCCAGCTGAGAATTGAAGAGTAAGGAGTCATTAATGAAGTGCAAGGAAAGGTTGTTCTAGTCAGAGAAAACTGTTCTGGTAGGTCCTCATGTGAGAGAGTATGCCATGTTCCGGGAAATGCAGGAAATCCAGAAAAGAGGCCAAGGGAGAGATGTGCCTGAAGCAAGATGATGGGCAGGGGTCAATCATACCTGCTCTAAGCAATGGGAAGGCTTGGAAGGATGCTGAGCTGAGAGGTGACCTACCCAGACCTCTGTGTTTAAGAGACACTTTGACAAGAGTGAGGCAAAGAGAAAGGAGATGGGCAGAGGTGCAAGGGAGACTCGGGAAATTGAAGGTGCAGATATGGTGAGAAATGAGGGTGATATAAAGAGATGGTAGCAGAGATGAAGATAAATGTGCAGTTTTGGAAAGAGAAGGTAAAGCAGCAAAGATGACTTAGAATTTTTCAGATGGATAATGGGACAATTGTTTAAAATTGGATTACTGCAGAAGAAATTAGATTTAGAACAAAGATTATGAGTTAAGTTTTTGGTACTTTGGGTTTGAGTTGAATGTGAAATACAGATTTCACAAACGTAGGGGTTCATTCCAGTCTGAACTGCTGAGCAGACTAGGAAGAAAATATAATTGTGGGCATACTTGGGGGATTGAACATATAGGAATAGAAGAGATTATGAGATTTCCAATACAGAGAATAAAGAAGGAGCATAGAAAGGGGCTAGGACAGAGTCCTGATGATTTTTCATATGACTCTCTAATGTGATGGACAGAAAAAAGGATACCATAAAAATCTACCTCAAGAATAAGCTAAACTGAGGAACCTTTGAGAAATCCATAATCCTACATTAATCAGAAGTGCCATATATATTTGTTCAGTTGAAGCATCACACAAAGACTTCCAGCTCAACTCACCATGCCCAGGTCCTTGGTTAGAGGATCTATCAGCCAAAGAAATGTACTTTTTGTGATGTATCTATAGGGAGCACTTTTTGTCAGTTATACAAAGACGCGGTATGTGCTAGCTACCAACATTGATTGGTATAGTTTTGCTTTCTTAAGGCTAAGAAGAGGCTAAACTATATGCTTAAGAAGAATAGGCAACTAACACAATTAAAGGCAAGTTTTTAAAATGTCACAAAAAATATTAAAATGAAGATAAAACTGAAAAATATCAATGAACCTTATCTGTCTTTGACAACATACTGCTTTCTAAAGCAATATTGAGTATTTAAAGGAAGATTGGGTGGGGTATAGAAAATGATCAGAGGAAGAAGCTAATGATACAGCTGACAAAGAAAAGGCACCTAGAGGAAGGAATTTTCAATGTTTCTGATGAGCTTTACATTTAGTTCCACTCCATAGTTTGGGCACTGTCTAGATACTAAAGTCGTCACAAGTAATGAGTGTAAGAGCTGGAAACGTGATTATTTGGCCCAATATTTTCTATTCCAATTATACTGTGGAAAAATGAACTTTCTTATATTTCAACCTATAACTGCAAAAGTTAGAGAAAAATTTAGGGAAGAGAAAGTGGGGAATCCTGTATTTTTTAATCACTTCAGCAAGTTATGCAAGAGTTCAACAGCATGAAGTTCTGGAACTGGTAGTTAGGAAACATTGAACTCATTTCACAGGGCCCAAATATGACTGGCAAAAAATGGCAGAGCCAAGGACTGTACTCCAAGTCAATCATCTGAAAAATGAGAGGATAATATCTCAGCTGTCTTTCCTTTAGAGTTAATAGACTTAAAAAGAAAAAAGAAAAAGATGGGAATTTAAAAAGTATTTTGGTTCAGAGTAAGTCTAATAAAGCTGAAGGCCATTACATTTGTGTTAAATATATTTAATGATCCTCAAGATTAAAACGCCACTGATAACTCTTGCAATTAGGTAAAGAGAGAGCTTACTATGTTGTAATAATTATATTTACCAATTTAAAAGGGAGCTCAACTAAATATTTCTAGTTACTCACCTTCCTATTCATCAAAGGGAATATTGAATCTCTTCTTTAAATATGACTAAAAAAGGATATCATATACCATGGTAGTAAGGTGTTTGAGAACATGGAGTTGTAAGGAAATTACAGGTGTGTTACTGACATAACTTGTTTCCATATTCTCTTACAGCATTTCATCCCCAAACACAGATAAAATTTGTTGTGAGGATTTCCTACTTTTAAATATTTTCTAAACTTTTTATTTTCCTCTTAAAGTATTTTCATCAGAAGATGGCAGCAAAATATCATAATCCATAGTGTTTACAAGCATTTTCCAATAGTGTAATCAAATTGTTTGGAATATTTATAAAAATCTATTTTATTCTTGCCTAAGCTGCTAATCTGTTGAAATGCTGCTAGATATGAATAATGCAACAGCACGCTGATTTTTGAAGGCAGTGGGATGAGAGACACTTTATAATTTGAACAACTCCTCAGCGAAAATAAACAGTTTATTTGATCCTTTAAATTAGTGGAAATGGTCATATAACATTTTAAAGTTGTTTTTTATTTCCTTAGAGAAGTACTTTCAAAAATTACTACAACATAGATTACAATATATATATTTTTTAAAGATAAGTTCTTTTGGAAACTATGTCAACATATTTGTACATGAAATTAGACCCCAAAGACTGCTCAATTAATTTTTTTAAAGAATAACTAAAACAATACATATTTTAATTTCTGAATTAAAAATTGAAAAATGGTATTCCATGGTAAATGCATTTTTTATTTTTAAATTATCTGAATGAGTTACTTTAAAATTGATCTAGTTTATCGGTCTCTTTTCTAATGATATCTAACGTTATCAGCCAGGTACAATTGAGCATAAAGACATTTGGCCTTGATAAGTTCTTTGTAATAATGTAAATAGCTAATAAAGAAATAGTTAATAATCACAGTAAAAATTTCTGTAATGATCTATGGGATTTGAACTTCATGCCTCAGTATATGAAGAGCTAGATTATTTTTAAAATGTGTATAACAGTTATTTACATATCATTTATCAGTATTGATTATATATTGCTTATTTACTTATTGCATCTGAGCCCTTCCCCACCATTCTATACTCTGCTTTGTGCTAGACTTCCTTTTATTCAGCTTCCTCTTAGAATCTGAACATGAAGGCGTTGGGAATTGACCGAAAGATGGAAGGAGGGAAAAGGGGACTGGTTCACTGTTACCAGGGTCCACCTTCTTTCTGTGCTCTCTAGCAGCCAGCCCAGCTAGCTATGCCTGCTGTGTTCCTCTCAGTGGTTTGAGAAGCAACCAGGCAGTGTCCAGACTCCACAGGTTTGTGCACCAGCCTCAGGATGGCTCCACCTGAGATACAAACACTAGCCACACATTCTCCCACACAAATATATAGGAACCTCACTGAAGTATACTAATCTATAAGATTAATGATAGTCATAAGGCCCACTCAAACATCTGTGGGCCTACATTATGTGTCACTTGACAGTTGATGTAACTTGGTGTCCAGGAGACAAGACTACCTCATCACAGGTGCAATTCTCATATACGTTAAATCTTACCCTTACAAGAATAGCTTAAACTCCCTTTATAAAAGAAATACCTAGTAACTGACCCTGACCGAATGCAGGTCTAAAAAAGAGGGAAGAATCTCCAAATCTCTGAGAATAGTTTTCTGACAGAGACCCTCCTGGCTGTGTCTGGCCCATGCCACCAGCCTGCGGCCCCTACCCCTTTTGTAAGAGTACTGCCAGAATAAACCACTTGAACACCAGATGGTGCCTAAGGCTTGCCTTTGAAATGAATTGGACCAAAGGGGGAAGTCAGCTTTGGGGAATCTGATTAAACTAGGACCACCCAAAACTCCCAAACATACCACTCACATCTTCTCTTATTTCTTCAGCTCTGGTGATTTAAGCTATTTCCTGCTATTTTCAATCCTGAGATTCCTCCATTTACTCTGTTGGTTCTTTCACCTTCAAACATCTATGTAATTAGTTCTCTGTATTAAATTCCCTCTGTTTGAAATATCTATTGTGGCTTCTGAAGGGTTCCATATTACCTGATAGGTAAATACAATTAAAACACTGCAAGATAGTGTGTTGAAAGAAGAAAGCATTGTCCCTGAACCATTGCTATTTGGTTCAGGTTTGTATCATTAAAACCATCCAATTTATTGTTGTACCACAAGAAAAATTTCACTGGAGAGAGTAATACTACAAAGACTATGCCCATATAGTAGTGTTTTTATTTTTTTACTTGTGTGATAAGCTCACAATACATACAGTAAAATTCCTAAGACTGCATGAGAAATGTTCTGTCTGTTGTTTGAAAAAGTCATTTTAGGAGACGTAGTTGTTTATATGATCCATGAATTCTGGATGCATGTGTACACATAGGCAGGGATTGGCGCATGTTGAGATTTAAATAGACTTTGTTCAGTAACTTTATGCAGGATAAAAACCAGAGTTTGTGTGAGTGAGTGTTCAGGCCTTATAAATTATCTCTGCTCTCTGAAAAAAGTGGCTCCTAACTTAGAATCCAGTTAGTTAATCAAGAATTCTACCTATGGTAAATGATAAAAACAGACTGTAATATAAGTTAGTAGGTGTACATGACATGTAAGATATAAGATGACTTCATAGAATGTTTCAATAGTTAAATGTGAACAGACTAGGACTTTACAAGTTGCAATATTTGGAAATCATGAGGAAAACACTTTCTATTAGGAAGGCACATCAGACAATAGAAAAGCATTAAACCCAGGAGAAATATTTGATAGGGCCTGAATCCACTTAAGAGGAATTTGTAAGAACAAAGTCAGGTTAACAGATGTCAGGGGAACTAGGCAGTTTACAAGACAGTTTATGAAATTGCTGACCAACAAATTAGAGCCAAATCTATATAAAGCATTTGGTCCTCAGAACATGCAGAAATCTGTTTCTCAAAAGGGTGAACAAATTTAAGTATGATAAAATACTGAGGCATAGAATGTAGGCTTCACACTGACAACATGCTTTGAACATGCAGAAAGGGAATCGTTTGCTCCAGTTTTTAGGAGAAGAAGAGGGTGGAAAGTAGGTTGGGGAGAAAGGGATTTATATTTTAGCAACACAGACTAAATTAACAAAATAATCCTGGGATATTGTAGGATATAAAAACTGTAGGATGAGCACCACTATTCTTTTATTCAACTCAAAACTTTGAATATTGTGCATTCCTTTTTGAGTTATTCCCACAGGATTTTGTTTACTTAAATCATAAACAGTTAAGTAATGGTTCATTACCAGGATTATTCTTTATGAGTATTTTTCTTCTTTTAACTGTGTTTAAATGCCAAGGCTTTTTACCAGCTTCTTTTATTTAGAAAAAAATTATTTAATACTAACATTTTCTCAAATTTAATATTTCCATTGAAATTCAAAATTTTTCATATATGATATGAATGTAATTTCAATTAACAACTGTCTTTTCATTTCTGGTTACATTTTAAGTACTGCTGTTTTTTTCAATAAATGGTATCTAAAAGAGAATAATATGGGACATATACATATATTGGAGGAATTCAAACAATTGTAGAAAATGAATTATCAAAATGCTAGAGTTTTATACTCCTGCTTTTATGCTTTTTAAAAACGTCATACCATGGGAAATTAATTTTGCCATAGCAAATTAAATGCATTTTATGCCTTCATTTTATGCAAATTGAACTTGATTTTGTCTTGAAACTAAATAGATTTTTCTTTCATATTCAAAAGTTCATTTGAATTACAGAGTAAAAAGAAAACATTTTAAAAGATAAGATTGCATTTTTTCTCTGAATTGAAAATACATTTAATTTAAAAATATTTAAATATTATTTCAGATGTGGTTATGGTAGCATGTTACTTCAGTTCCCATGTGCAACGGTTAATGTACAAAAATTATAAATAGGTCTTCTTCTGACTCACACAATAGCTTGACATAGAACAACAAATTAGTAAGATAGCAACAAAGATTATTAAGATTTGTTAAATGTTTCTGTTTCTACAAAGATGTTTATTAATTGCTAAGTTTCTTTTGGCCAATAACCCATGATTCTAAAGTCACACCACCCATAGGAAAAAAAAAAAAAAGAAAACAGGGTTAAAATAAAGCATTTTGAAGTTGAGTTTTACTCACTCGTGACTCCATACATATTTTTGAAAATGTATTCAGTTCAGCATTTGGATTCCTTAGTGTCAATTTCTTTCTCATAAGGAATATCCCCTGAGTGTAGAGTTTGTATCTCTGCACACACAAGGAGACAATGGCAAGTGAGGATGTTGCATTACTTCTCTGAGTGGCACTGAGCAAAAAGGACTGAGTGACCAGGTAGGGAAGGCACAGGCCTTGAGGTTGCCCAATTGCAGATTCAAATTCTCTGGATTTCTTCTCCATCCTGGGCCAGGTACAGATATTAAATGAACCTCTCTATGCTGCACTATTGCATTACTGCTAAGATTTCTTGGAACATAAAATTTTTTCTTAGTCTCATTTTCTGTTTTGCTATAATAAATCTTCTTTTAAAAATCATTTTGTCTTTCAGAAACTGTATATGTGAAGCAAACTTTTCAATGCTAACCTGACTAAAAATATACTTTAGTGATTGAATTTATTAAAATTGTATATAAAGTTCTATGTTCAGAATTATTTTCCATATAACTTCAAAATGATTGCTCAGTGTTCTTACAGCATTCTGTATTATTAGATACAAATTTGGCTTCTATGTTTCTGAGAGTAAAGTGTCTTTGTCTCTTCTATCACAGTCACATCATAATCGTGCATTTCTTTGCTTTGATTTTTTCATTGAGCATACTCAAGGTTTGAGAACGTCTACCTATCTATGTATGACTTTAAGTTTATTAATAAGAATTTTATATTTTTATTTTTTTTTAAATTTCAGAATTTTACAGGGTTAAAACATTTTGGTTCATAAAAAACATTGTACTGTCAAAGATAGTGTGTCCATCCAACAGATAGTGTGCATCGTACCCATTAGGTGTGAATTTACCTATCCCCTCCTCCCCTCTCCCACCTGCTTGATTTCCAACAAATGTTATTTCCATATGTGCACATACATGATGATCAATTAGTTCCAATTTAATGGTGAGTACATGTGATGTTTGTTTTTCCATTCTTATGATACTTCACCTAGTAGAATGGGCTCCAGTTCCATGAAGGTTAATACAAAAGGTTTTAGTTAACGATTTTTTTAAATGGCTGATTAGTATTCCATTATACATATACCATATTTTACTAATCCACTCATGTTTGATGGGCACTTGGGTTGTTTCCACATGTTTGCAATTGTGAATTGTGCTGCTATAAACATTTAAGTGCAGGTGTCTTTTTTATAGAATGTCTTTTTTTTCTTTGGGGTAAATGCTCAGTAATGAGATTCTGGATCAAATGGTAGTTCTACTTTTAGTTCCTTTAGGTATCTCCATGTTACTTTCCATAGAGGCTGTCCTAGTTTATAGTACCACCAGCAGTATTTGAGTGTTCCTATCTCTACACAGCCACACCAACATTTGTTGTTTTGGGAGTTTTTGATAAAAGCCATTCTTACTGGAGTTAAGTGATATCTCCCTGTGGTTTATGATTTGCATTTCCCTGATGATTACATATATTGAGAATTTTTTCATATTTTTGTCCATTAGTCTATCTTCTTTTGAAAAGTTTTGGTTCATGTCCTTTGCCCACTGTTTAATGGGGTTGTTTGATTTTTTTCTTGCTGATTTTCTCGAGTTCTATATACATTCTAGTTATTACCCCTTTGTTGGATATATAGCATGCAAATATTTTCTCCTATTCTGTAGATTGTCTATTTGCTCTAATGATAGTTTCCTTGGCTGTGAAGAACCTTTTTGATGTGATCAGGTCCCATTTATTTATTTTTTTTGTTGTTGCTGTGATTGCTTTGGGGTCTTGTTCATAAATTCTTTGCTAGGCCAATGTCTATAAGAGTTTTTCCAAAATTTTCTTTCAGCTTTCTTATAGTTTCATGCCTTAGGTTTAAGTCTGTTAAGAATTGCAAGTTAATTTTTGTGGGTGGTGAGATGTACATATTCTATTTCAGTCCTCTACATGTGGCTATCTGATTTTCCCAGTACCATTTATTGAATAGGGATTCTTTTCCACAGTGTCTGTCTTTGTCTCCTTTGTCTGCTTTGTCAAAGGTCAGATGCCAAATGAGGATGGTTTTACATCTGGGTTCTCTGTTCTGATACATTTGTCTATTTCTCTGATCTCGTACCAGTACCATGCTGTTTTGGTTACCACACCCTTGTAGTATAGCTTGAAGTCTGGTAAATTGATGCCTCCCAATTTGTTCTTTTTGCTTAAGATTGCTTTTGCTATACAGGGTCTTCTCTGATTACATACAAAGCATAGAATTATTTTTTCTAGATCTGAAAAATATAATGTTGATATTTTAATAAGGATTGCATTGAATCTGTAGGTCACTTTGGGTAGTATATATATTTTAACAATGTTGATTCTGCCAATCCATGAGCATGATATATTTTTCCATTTTTTTACATCCTCTTCTATTTCCTTACTCAGTGTTTTATAGTTCTCTCTGTAGAGGTCTTTCACCTTCTTAGTTAAATATATTCCTAGGTGTTTTATTTTCTTTGTTGCTATTGTGAAGGGTATTGAGTCTTTGATTTGGTTCTCAGTTTGACTGTTGTTAGTGTATAGGAATGCTACTGATTTCTGTACATTGATTTTGTAACCTGAGACTTTGTTTAATTTGTTTATCAATCCCAGTAGTCTCTTGGCAGATCTTTGGGGTTTTCTAGGTATAAGATCATATAATCAGCAAAAAGTGATATTTTGATCTCTTCTGCCCCCACTTGGATGCCCTTGGTTTCCTTCTCTTGTCTGATTGCTCCAGCTAGGACATCCCGCACTATGTTGAATAGAAGTGGTGATAGAGGGCAACCTTGTCTGGTTCCAGTTCTAAGCTTTCAATTTTTCCCCATTCAGTATGATATTGGCTGTGGGATTGTCGTATATGACTTTTATAATTTTAAGGTAAGTGCTGTCTATGCTTATTTTGTTAGGCATTTTTATCATAAAAGAGTGCTGATTTTTTTTGCTTTTTCTGTGTATATTGAAAGGATCATATGCTCTTTGTTTTTACTTCTATTTATGTGGTGAATTACATTTATAGATTTGTGTATGTTGAACCATCTTTATATCCCTAGCATGGAGCTCATTTGATTGTGATGGATTATTTTTTTGATGTGAAGCTGAATTGGGTTTACTATAATTGTATTGACAATTTTTGCATCTGTATTGATAAGGGACATTGGTCTGTAGTTTCCATTTTCTTGTATCCTTCCTTGGTTTTGGAATCAGGGTGATATTGCCTTTGTAAAACATGTTGGGGAAGATTCCTTCCTTTTTGATGTTATGGAATAATTTCTGCAAGACAGCTACCAGTTCTTCTTTGTAGATCTTGTAAAATCAGATGTGAAACCATCTGTTATGGGACTTTTCTTTGTTGGAAGATTTTTTTATTGCTGTTTCAATTTTGGTATTTAATATTGGTCTGTTCACAAATTCTATTTCTTTCTTATAGAGCCTAGGGAGCTTGTGTGTTTTTAAGAATTTTTCCATTTTCTCAAGTTTATGTACATAGAGAGTTTTATAGTATTCAGGGATGATATTTTGTATTTCCATGGTATCAGTTGGAATTTCTCCTTTTTCATTCCTGATTGAGCTTATTAGAGTCCTTTCTTTTCTGATTCTGGTTTATCTAGTAAGAGGTTTATCAATTTTGTTCACCTTTTCAAAGAACCAACTTTTTGTTTCCTTTTTTGTATAGTTCTTTTGTTATTGATTTAATTTAGCTCTGTTTGATCTTGCTTACTTCTTTTCTTCTGCTGGGTTTGGGATTGGTTTGCTCTTCCTTTCCCAATTCCTTTGGATGATTCATTGGATTGTTGATTTGTGATCTTTCTGTCTTTTGCATGTAGGCATTTATGACTATGAATGATTCTCTCAGGACTGCTTTAACTATTTCCACAGATTTTGATAGCTTGTGTACCCTTTATTATTTAGTTCAAAGAATCTTTTGATTTCGATCTTAATTTCCTCCTTGTCCTGTCTATCATTCCACAGTAGTTTGTTTAGTTTCCACGATTTTGTGTAGTGACGAGTGTTTCTGTTGGAGCTGATTTCTAATTTTATTCCACTGTGTTCTGAGAAGATGTCCCTTCCCTACACTAACACTTTTCATTTCAGTTTCGGTAATCCTGTTCATTTATTTTGGTTCTCTATTTTTGTGTGTGTATGTTTCAAATATCTTGTGATTGTTGCTTTTTCCTTTATTGTTAGCAAGGTAGGTAGCTAGTATGAGTATTTTCTGTTTTTATATAAATAGTTCCATTTTTTAAGTAGGCCTCATTCCTGAATGGAAAGACTGCTATGCATTGTTACACTTGTAGCTGAGGTACTTCCACTGTTGTGACTCTCATTTCACACACATACACACATACTTCCTATCCCTCTGCCTTGCTTTGTTTCCCCCATATCACTTATCCATACATGCAACATACACTGTATCTATGTATGTGTTTATTAACTTTTTCTCTCCCTCCTCTAGAATGTATACTTCATGATGCCAGAGAGTTTTGCTCATTTGATTCTCTTCTATATCCTTAGTATTTAAAAGACTATCTGAACAAATATTTGTAGAAACAATGAATCGGTGAATGGCTAATAATAGGGACACCCCTATCCCCTGTGCAAGAATATGGAGAGGAACTCTGTGGGATATCCATGTCCTCAAGATGTCCCTGATATCTCCAGGCATATTTTGCAATTGCAAAGGTCAAACAGTGCAAATGATTTTTGCCTGGAAGTAAATTTCATGCATGGGTAAACAGTGATGTCACGCAGCAAAGCTAATCAATAGGCATTCCCTAGAGAGGAATTGCTGTAGGTTCCTGTCCCATATTCATAACCTACCTTTTGTCCTCACTGATCCCTAATTTGCAGTCACTTCAGATATCTGCAGAAATATCGCCTTCCATCTCTGCTTTAAGTCTCCCCTGAGCCTGTAGCTATTGCTTGTTGTCCTTCCTATTAATAGAAACACAGCATTTTCATTTTGCCGTTTATTTTCCTCACATTCTCCTTACTATTTTTGAGTTGTTTCCTTCTCTCATTCTTATTTATCTTTAAGGAATAGAGGAGACCAATCCATTTGCTCTGTCTGCAGTTTAACCTGGAAGAGTAGTGCTTGTTGGTTGATTGGCTGGATTTTAGTCCTTCAGGGTAACCTAAGGAAGAAAATTATATACACAAACACCAAGTTTTACTTCACTAATATGCTCATTTAACATGAGGAGGGATAAAGGGCCCTAAATAAATCATTAAATTAAAATTATTGCTTTCATATCTGTCATTGTGTTCTTTTTCATATGTTAGCTGGTTATAGGATTTTACTAATGACACATATAGCTGCACTACAGTCCTCTCTAGAAGGTAGTACAGAAATTAATATTTGTTTTTCACAGATAGCAAAATACTATGGCAGGGCTAACCCAACTAAGTTAATAAATGGAGAATTAGGCATTCCAACCCAACTTGAATTTGTGGATCTAGATAGTTTTATATTAATCCCAAATAACATAACTAGATTGGAAATAGTTTAGAGAGATTCTAGCCTCTAGGTAAAAATGTTTAGAGAAGGAAAAAGAGAGAAAATTGTATTCTAAGAAAGCTTCAAATTTTGTTTTCTTCATATGTCTAATTTAGTAACAAGAAGACGGGATGTGATTCTAATATCCTTCAGACAGCACTCAGAATAGGGCATAAAAAAATCATTATTCAAGTCATAAAAAATTAATTTATGCTGAGGTACCTTTTTAAAAATAGAGGCTTTAAAATAATTATCTTTCTCTTAAGCACACTCTGATTCTTTTCTGATGCCATGCCACCAAAGAAGTTGCAAGGCAATAGTATATCTGCTGAAAAGTGTCTTTCTGTCTCATATTTACTATTTTTTTTTTTATTTTGGGGGATTTCTTTTTCAATCTATCACTCAGGTGAAGGCAAGGATAGTCTAGAAAGTTATTTCAAGTGAATCTCTAGGGTTCCTGGTCTATATCATGAGAAAATATTTTAATCATTCCAAATAATGATAAAAAATAGAGGTTATTGTACTTAAACTTGCTAATGATAAGGACAATCTCATTACTCTAATGAAATATATTAGTGTTTATTGTATACATTGCAAAGGTGAGAAAACTAACATTTAGAGAGGTTAAGTAATTTTCTGTATGTCACACAGCTTTTAAGCAGAAGATCTGAAATTGGAACATTGCTGAGTCTGAGTCTAAAGCAACTGTATCCACATCACTGTATCTTCAGTTTTCTGATGGGAATTTTCACTGTCTGAGTGTATGAGAAGTTATGTTATCTCTGTTATGTACGACAGAAATACACAGAGAGAACAGCAGTATATGAAGGAGAAGTTAATTCATTCAATTATATCTCCTAATGAAGACCTTAGAAGTGATCTTGATGGAATTTTCCCACAATTCTCTTTATAAATGATGCAGTTGTCTCAGTATTGTTGCAAACTCTAATGTTTCCCATATCTTGTGGAAAAAAATTCCTTTAATCCTATTAGTTATTGGCTAACACTTTGCTGATTATTCCTTCAAAGCTTTAGTGAGGATTCTTTTTAATAAATTGAGGACCAGGTATTTCAAATTCAGGCCTTTCTATAATTAAAAAGTTTCACATATAATCTTTGTATGTTGATCAGTTAACATTTCATCATTAAAGGGTTTTTGTGACACATTTTGGCTTGAGTTCCATATTTTAGTTCTAGAAATTTTATTGCTAAAGTTATGCATTTTATCTTGTGTGAAAAATAAAAAAAATTGCCTATGTATTTTCATTTTTTTCTTGATGACTATAGTGATACATATCTGCAGATGCCACTATAGTGATCTTTGCCTTCTTCTTTCCTCCACTTCTTCCCTTTGAATTCTTAATTTGTTAGTTTTCCTAGTACCAAGGTATATAATTCATGGCTATTCCTCCAAGATAGTATATTGCAGTATGAGTAATATTACACTAGGAATGAGAAGAATGGGCTTTAAAGTCAGATTCTGCCACATATTAATGGGATATATAAATGGTAATTTAAAAAATGGCCAAGTCATAGGATTGCTGTGAGGATTAAAAACATAAAAATGTTGATTGTGGCATAAAGGTGACATTACATAAATGATAGTTTTCTTGCTAGCTTAATTAAGTGTCTTAATTAGCAAACAGTTATTATAAAAGGATTCTATGTTTATTAAACAAAATAAAAGCAACAAAAGGGACAAAAGAATTTTTTATATCTGGAGTTGTATTGAAAAATGTAGAATGCTTCATTTAATATAAATAATATTACCATCAAAGCTTTTAGAATTATGATAATGGCTCACCATCACACTCATTATAACATTGAAATAATCTTAGAAAAGCATTTCAATTAATACCATGAGCACATTAATACTCATAAGCTCATTGGAGGTAAAGTTAATTTCTAAGCTTATATCTTGTCCGTACTTTCTCAACCTCCTACTCACATCTCACTTCCTTCTAATCTTACTTCTGCCTACAACACACCACTGAAACTTAGTTCCAAATTTACTATTAGTCTCATAGTTGCTAAATTCACAGATATACTTTTTAGGTATTATAAGATTTAATCTCTCAGAGTTGGGAGAAGCAATCTTACATGAGTCTTGCTATTGACTGAATTGTGTCCCCCTCAAAATTCATGTATTTAAGTCCTTACCCCCATGTGATGGTGTTTGGAGATGAGGTCTTCATCTAAGTTAGGTTTAGATGAAGTCATGCCTACAAAATGAGATTAGGGACCTTGTAAGAGGCAGCACCAGAGAACTTGCCTTCTCACTCCCCACTACGTGAGGATCCAATGAGAAAGCCTTATGAGAGCCAGGAAGAAAGCCCTCACCAGACCCCAAACAAGCTATTGCTGTGATCTCAGATTTCTAGACTCCAGAACTGTAAGAAATAAATGTCTGTCGTTTAAGCCACCAGTCTATGGTATTTTGTATGGAAGCCAGAAAGGAATTAAATGGGCCTTGAAACTCTCTGCATGTTCTTAACAAGAATGTAAGACTCTGACCACTGTTTGCTCTGTGTGGGAGCATAGTTCCCTAGGTGGCATTGGCTAACCAAGCTTTCCCCCTCTGCTTGCAGTTCTCAGTAGAACCACAAAATGTACCAAGATTGCAAAATCCTGAGATAAAGACATGACTGGAACAACCTGGGCTGAGTTGCCATTTATTGGAAAATAGGATGTTTTGCCACCCTTGAACTCAGCGAGTAAAGCTACACCCCGGGTATATAAACCCAGGGCAGTGCACTGTTGGTGTCTCTCAACTGCAGTATGACACCAGGCATGGGCAGGTGAGACTCCATCTGCCCTAGACAGCTTTCCTTAGCTTTGGAAGACCAGCTTGCCATGGATCCTAGGCTTCTGTTTTTCCTTGCTGCCTATTTGTGAGTAGTAAATTTGCTTTGCCTGACTTGTTACGTGAGTGTTCTGTCTCACTGGATTCAGGAAGATGATTCTCTGAGCTCCTGCCAGACTTAGAAACTTTTGCACTCTGGACCTTTGCTAGAGTTGTGTTTGTAGTGAGCAACATTGAGGGATGTTGTAGTTTTTCTTTCTGAGACAAAGAACAGGCTTACTTACCATTTGCTGTACAAGGTGGGTTCCCCAAACTTCCTGTTCCTCAGCTGCAATGAAAAACCACTACATGTGCAGCATCCTACTGGGCCTAATTGCATTGCATCATCAGTGTGGGATTTGGGAACAAAGGGAACTAGTGCACATATTGATGCCAGAACAAAAATATCCATCCTAGCAGTATATCAATATCATCCCTCAGTTCTTTATCATTCACTTAACTCCTACATCATTGGAAAGTGTCCTCCTATTAATATGTTTTCGATTTTGAAACTTTATATTCTATTGTCTTTTGTTCAACCCACCCATGTACTCTCCTGGCAACTGCTAAAATGTGTTCACTAGGTCCAGCAGTGACTTCAATGTCTAGTACCTTTCTTCCTTCCATAGAGCCAGCACTTCCCCAGGGAAGCTGCAGAACAACTACTAGAATGAATAAATGAGTTTAGCAAGGTCACAGGATACAAGGTTAAATACAAAAATCTCAATTATAATCCTACATACAAGGAGTCAGCAAACTTTTTCTGCAAAGAGCTAGATAGGAAATATTTTAGATATAGTAGGCCATACATCTGTCATGTACTCAACTCTGCAGTTGTTGCATAAGTAGTCATAGACATTATGTAAATGAATGGAAGAGCTGTGTTCTAATAAAATTTATTTACAAAAATAGACTGTGGGCCAGATTTGGCCTGTGGGTTATAGTTTGTCAACCCCTGTTATACACAATGAATATGGACTAGAAGACTTGGCATTGTATCTAATCAACTAATTTTTAGGTCCCCTTTAATTTTTTCCATCCATGTTCTGCAGCTTTCAGTGTAGAGGTCTTGCACATCTTTTGCTAAATTTATTCCTAAAAATTTGATGATTCTGATGCCATTGTAATTTAAATTATTTGTCTAAATTAATTTTCTAATTTTTTGAATGCTAGTACACAGAAATAAAATTAATTTCTGTATATTAACTTTATATCAGCAATCTTGCTAAGTTTCCCTATTAGTACAGGTATTCTTTTAATATTCATAAAGGTATTCTATGTAAATAATCATATTATATAATCTGCAAACAGAGTTTCACTTTTTTTTTTTTCTTTCAGCTCATTATGGGGTACAAAAGTTCAGGTTATATATATTGCCCATGCCCCTCCATCCCCCCAAATCTGAGCTTCAAGTGTGTCCATTCCCTAGACAGTGCACATCGCACTCATCATGTAGGTATACACCCATCCCTTCCCCCCAGCCCCCACCTCTGTCCGATACCCAATTGGTGTTATTCCCAAATGTTCACTTAGGTGATGATCAGAGAAACCAGTTTGCTGGTGAGTACATGTGGCACTTATTTTTCCATTCTTGGGATACTTCACTTAATAGAATGGGTTCCAACTCTCTCCAGGAGAACCAAAGAGATGCCATATCGCCATTATTTCTAATAGCTGAGTGATATTCCATGGTATACATATACCACATTTTGCTAATCCATTCATGAATCGATGGGCATTTGGGTTGTTTCCACATCTTTGTGATTGTGAATTGTGCTGCTATAAACATTCGGGTGCAGGTGTCTTTTTTATAGAATGACTTTTGTTCTTCTGGGTAGATGCCCAATAATGGGATTGCTGGATCCAATGGTAGGTCTACTTGAATCTGTTTAAAGTATCTCCATATTGTTTTCCACAGGGGTTGCACCAGTTTACAGTCCCACCAGCAGTGTATGAGTGTTCCTGTCTCTCCACATCCATGCCAACATGTATTGTTTTGGGACTTTTTGACAAAGGCCATTCTCACTGGAGTTAAGTGATACCTCATTGTGGTTTTGATTTGCATTTCCCTGATGATTAGAGATGTTGAACACTTTTTCATATGTTTGTTAGCCATTTTTATATCTTCTTTTGAAAAATTTCTATTCATGTCCTTTGCCTACTTTTTGATAGGGTTGTTCGATATTTTCTTACTGATTTTCCTGAGTTCTAAATAGATTCTTGTTATCAGTCCTTTATCTGATGTGTAGTATGTGAAAGTTTTTTCCCATTCTGTAGGTTGTCTGTTTATTCTCGTGACTGTTTCTTTGGCTGTGCAGAAGCTTTTTAATTTGATCAGGTCCCATTTATTTATTTTTGTTGCTGCTGTGATTGCCTTAGGGGTCTTCCTCATAAATTCTTTGCCTAGACTAATGTCTGTAAGAGTCTTTCCTACGTTTTCTTCTAGAATTCTAATAGTTTCCGACCTAAGATTTAAGTCTGTTATCCACTGTGATTTGATTTTTGTGAGAGGTGAAAGCTGTGTGTCCTGTTTTGGTCTTCTACATGTGGCTATCCAGTTTTCCCAGCACCATTTATTAAATAAAGAATCTTTTCCCCAGAGTATGTTTTTGTCTGCTTTGTCAAAGATTAGATGGCTATATGAGGATGGTTTTATATTTGGATTTTCTGTTCTGTTCCACTGGTCTGTGTTTCTGCACTTTTGCCAATACCAAGCAGTTTTTATAATCACAGCCTTGTAGTATAGTTTAATCTGGCAAATTAATACCTCCCAATTTGTTTTTGTTGCTTAAAATTGGTTTGCTAAACGGGGTCTTCTCTGGTTCCATACAAAGCATAAAATTATTTTTTCTATATCTGCAAAAATGATGTTGGTAATTTAACAGGGATTGCATTGAATCTGTAGATAACTTTGGGCAGTATAGACATTTTAACAATGTTGATTCTACTGATCCATGAGCATGGTATAGTTTTCCACCTATTTACATGTTCTGCGATTTCCTTCCTCAGTGTTTCATAGTTCTCCCTATAGAGGTCCTTTACCTCCTTAGTTAAATATATTCCTAGGTATTTTGTTTTCTTTGTTGCTATTTTGAAGGGTATTGAGTCCTTAATTTGGATCTCCATTTGACTGTTATTGGCATATATGAATGCCTCTGATTTGTGTGTATTGATTTTGTATCCTGAGACTTTACTGAATTCATTGATCAATTCCAGGAGTCTCTTGGTTGAATCCTTGGGGTTTTCTAGATATAGCATCATATCATCAGCAAAGGGTGAGAGTTTGATCTCTTCTGTCCCTATTTGGACTCCTTTGATTCTGCTCTCTTGCCTGATAGCTCTTGCAAGGACTTCCAATACTATGTTGAAAAGTAATGGGGACAGTGGGCAGCCTTGTCTGGTTCCAGTTTGAAGTGGGAATGCTTTAAGTTTTTCCTCATTCAGTATGATGTTGGCTGTGGGTTTGTCATATATGGCTTGTATCATTTTTAGATAGGCCCTGTCTATGCCTATTTTTTTATGTGTTTTTATCATAAAAGGATGTTGAATTTTGTCAAATGTTTTTTCTGCATCTATTGAGAGGATCATATAATCTTTATTTTTGCTTCTGTTTATGTGGTGAATTACATTTATAGATTTGCATATGTTAAACCATCCCTGCATCTCTGGGATGAAGCCCACTTGGTCATGATGGATTACTTTTTTGATAAGCACTTGTATTCGATTTGCTAGGATTTTATTGAGAATTTTTGCATCTATATTCATAAGGGATATTGGTCTGTAGTTTTCTTTTTTTGTTGCATCCTTTCCTGGTTTTGGTATCAAGATTATGTTGGCTTGGTAAAATGTGTTGGGGAGAATGCCATCCTTCTCGATATTGGAGAATAGTTTATGTAGGATGGGCACCAGTTCTTCTTTGTAGGTTGGTAAAATTCAGGTGTGAACCCATCTGGTCCAGGGCTTTTCTTTTTGGGAAGGTTTTTTATTGCTGTTTCAATTTCAGATCTAGATATGGGTCTATTCAGGAATTCTATTTCTTCCTGGTTGAGCCTGGGAAGGCTGTGTGTTTCTAAAAATTTGTCCATTTCCTCCACATTTTCTAATTTATGTGCATAAAGATTTCTGTAGAATTCATAGATGATATCATGTATCTCTGTGGCATCAGTCGTGATTTCTCCTTTCATGTTCCTGATGGAGGTTATAAGAGTTTTTTCTTTTCTGCTCTTGGTTAGTCTAGCTAGAGGCGTGTCAATTTTGTTTATTTTTTCAAAGAACCAACTTTTTGTTTTATTAATCTCCCTTATGGTTTTTTTGTTGTCCTTTTCATTTAGTTCTAATTTAATCTTAATTTCTCTCCTTCTGCTGGGTTTGGTGTCGGTCTGTTCTTCCTTCTCCAGCTCTTTGAGTCTATTCATTAGATTGTCTATTTGTAAGTTTTCTGTCCTTTTGGTATAGGCATTTATGGAAATAAATTTTCCTCCCAGGACTGCTTTAGCTGTGTCCCACAGATTTTGATAAGTTGTGTATCCTTTGTCGTTTAATTCAAAGAATCTTTTGATTTCCATCTTGATTTCTTCATTTATAATGATCGTTCAGGAAAAGGTTGTTTAGCTTTCATGACTTTGAGTAGAAATGAGAATTTCTGTTAGGGTTCATTGTTACTTTTATTCTGCTGTGATCTGAGAAGATGCATGGTATGATTTCTATATTTTTAATTTTTTAAGACATGCTTTATGTCCTAGGAAATGGTCAATCTTGGAGAATGTCCCATGAGCTGATTAGAAGAAAGTATATTCAGTGGTTTTTGGGTAGAATGTCCTGTAGATGTCGGTCAGGCCCATTTGTTCTAGCCTTCTATTTAAATCCATTATTTCTTTGTTTATTTTTTGTTTGGAGGATCTGTCCTGTACTGTCAGTGGCGTGTTAAAGTCTCTGACTATTAAAGTATTGTTATCTATCATTTGGTTCAGATCAAGCAGGGTGTGCTTTATGAATCTGGGTGCACCTAAGTTGAGTACGTATATATTAAGTATAGTTATGTCTTCTTGTTGAATTGTACCCTTCACCAGTATATAGTAATCATCTTTGTCTTTCATTACTTTTGTTGATTTAAAAACTAAGTTATTGGAGATTAAAACCACCACACCAGCTTTCTTTTGGCTTCCATTTGCTTGAAATATCGATTTCCACCCTTTTATTTTCAGTCTAAATGCATCCTTGTAGGTTAGATGAGATTCCTGAAGACAGCAGATACTCGGCTTGTATTTTTTTATCCATTGGGCCAGTCTATGTCTCTTGAGTGAAGAATTCAATCCATTCACATTTAATGAGAGAATTGATAAGTGAGACAGATTTTTGTTTCTCATGTTGGATGGAATTTCATTGATCTGTTTTCTCTCTTGTGCCCTTGTGATAACTGGGTTTTTATCTTTATCTCTTGAGTAGTTTTACATTCATGAGTCTTTCTTGTGCTGGACCGTGTGTAATTCTGTTTTGAGTACTTCTTGGAGAGCTGGTCTTGTCTTGGTGAATTCTCTGAGTTTTTGTTTATCTGGAGAATGTCTTAATTTCACCTTCATATATAAAACTGAGCTTAGCTGGGTATAAGATTCTAGGTTGGGCATTATTCTGTTTCAGAAGAGTGAGAATGGGGTCCCAATCTCTTCTTGCTTGTAAGGTTTCAGTTGAGAAATCTGGCATGATTTGGATGGACTTTCTTTTGTATGTTACTTGTTTCTTTCTCCTTACAGCTCGAAGAAGGGCCTCTTTAGTGGATATTTTGGTCAGTCTGATAACTGCATGATGTGGTGTCTTCCTATTTGGTATGAATCTCCCAGGGGTTCTTTGAGCTTCTTGAACCTGTATATCGAGAGTTTTGGCAAGGCCTGGGAAATTTTCCTCAATTATATCTTCAAATAGCTTATCCAACTCTTGCTTATTGTCCTCTTCACCCTCAGGAATGCCAATAACTCTCACGTTAGGCTTCTTCATATAATCCCACATTTCTTGTAGACTGTGGTCTTTTCTCTTGTTTCTTTGCTCTATCTCTGTGACTGACTTATTTAATTGAAAAGTGTTATCTTCGATCTCTGAGATTCTTTCTTCTGTTTAATCTACCCTGCTCTTGAGACTTTCCACTGTGTTTTGTAGCTCCCTGAATAAATTCTTCATTTCCAGGAGTTCAGATTGATTTTTCTTCAATATTTCGTTTTCTTTTTTTTTTTTTTTTTTTTTTTTTTGTTGAGACAGAGTCTCACTTTGTTGCCCAGGCTAGAGTGAGTGCCGTGGCGTCAGCTTAGCTCACAGCAACCTCAAACTCCTGGGCTCAAGCGATCCTACTGCCTCAGCCTCCCGAGTAGCTGGGACTACAGGCATGCGCCACTATGCCCGGCTAATTTTTTCTATATAGATTTTTAGGTGTCCATATAATGTCTTTCTATTTTTAGTAGAGACGGGGTCTCGCTCAGGCTGGTCTCGAACTCCTGACCTTGAGCAATCCACCCGCCTCGGCCTCCCAGAGTGCTAGGATTACAGGCGTGAGCCACCGCACCCGGCCAATATTTCGTTTTCTTTAGTGAATTTTTCTTCCAAGTCCTGGATCTTTTTTGTGGTTTCTTTGTGTTGGTTATCCATTTTTTTTTTTTGCATAATATTCAGCTTATTTATGATCCATGTTTGAAATTCTTCCTGTGACATGTTGCTATTTTGAATCTGGTTTGTGTCAATTGGTGGAGAACTAGTAATCCTCTTTGAGGGCAAGGTTTCAGCTTGATTCTTTATACTTCCTGGAGTTCTTTCGCTGAGCCCTTCCCTTCTGGATGAATCGTTAAGATCCCTTCTTTCAGTTTAGTCTGGATAGAGGCACACTGGTGTGCTGATCTTAGGCAGTGTAGCAGTCCAAGTAAGCTGCCTCCTCTGTCGCTAGGGGGAGCCCTTCGCGTGTTGTTCCGGATTTTGCTACCTCTGCTGGGGGGCTGCTCCTGTTGGGTCCAGCCCCAGAGAATTAATTTGACCCAAAACGGGTTTCAGAGTCGAGACAGTGGGCTTTTCTAATTGCAGACGGAAAGCGACTCTTTCCTTGCCTCTTCCTCTCCCGAGGTAGTTTCTGCCTCTCTCTGTGCAAAAGACAGTGGCTAGGGGGAGGGGGTGGTGCCCTCATTCGCCCAGCACCCCAGCTGCTGCAGTTCCCGCAGGCGATGGTCTGCCCCGCCCAATGTCCATAAGGTCCATGCTCCACTCTCTTGCTACTGGGATAGCACTCAGTGTTCACACAAAGGCGGAGCTCCTAGTGGGGGTCCATGGACTAGGGGAGGGAGCCGCCCAGGGAGCCGGCTGGTACCCAATCGCTCCGCAGCGGCTAGGCTGTGGACCCCCACAATGGCGGCCACCTGTCTGCAGATTGCTGGAGCTGAGGGTGAATGCTCAGGGTGGGGCAGGGGCCGGAGGAGCCAGGGACCGAGGGAGCCCAGCCGCCCACATAAAGGAGATAGTTCGCGTCTGCTAGGCGCCTGTCACGGCAGCTTATCGCAGAGCCTCTTCCGCCAGTTGCAGTTGGCGCACAGAGCTCCGCGGTCCAAAATGCCTCCCGCTAATGTCTCCTCTTCACAGAGCCCCATGTCTCCCGTGGTGATTCTGCACCAACTTCAGGCAGATCCCTCAGTCTTTTCTTGCTCTCTGTATCCCACACCGATTCTCCACGGATTCACACCGCCGTTCCTGCAGGGGAGTGATCCTCCAGCCTTGTGGCAGGCCGAGATCCATGCCTTCCTCTCCAGGAGCACCAATCCAGGAGGTCACCACCACTCCGCCATCTTTTTTGATCGAGTTTCACTTTTTAAAACCTAATCTTTACGCATTTTTTCCCTTTACGTTATTGCAGCATCGAGGACTTGAATGAAATGTTCAGAATGTAGGTTCTTGCCTTTTATTTTAATATTAGAGGAAAGCAATCAATATTTGACCATTAAGTATGGTATTAATTGCAGTATGTTAGTAGCTGAAATTATTTACATGAATATTTTCACTTTTGTCAAATGCTTTCTCTGTGTCTATAAAACTAAGTTGTTCTCCTTTATTCTGCAAATATGGTGAAATGTGAAATTCAATATTTGAATGTTAAATTAACTTGTATTTTCTTGTGTAAACCCAAAATGGTTATAATGCATTATCTTTTATAAATTGCTCCTTTCATCTTTATGTTTTGTTAAGAGTTTTTGTGTTTATGAAGAATATTGGTCCATGCATTTATTTTATTTTTTGTAATTATTGCATGATTTTGATATTAAGGTAATTCTGGAGTCATAAATTGAGTTGGGATTGCTCCCACTTCTCTTATTTTCTTAAAAAGTTTGCATAGGATTGTTATTACACAGTCCCAGACTTACCATATTCACCTTACGATTTTTTTCTTACCTTAAAATGGGTTATTGGGAAGGATCTCGATCATAGATTGAGCAGTATCTGGACTTAACGATGGTTCAATTTAAGATTTTTTGACTTTCAGATGGGATTATTAAGGTATGAAGTACATTTTCAACTTAATTTTCAACTTATGATGGATTTACTGGGATGCAGCTCCATGGTAAGTCCAGGAGCATCTGTATTTCTCATATGTTTGGCAATTAATCCATATGGAACTAGAAGTTTTTTATTTTGTTTTGTTTTTCATGCAAAGATGTTTAACTAAAAATAGAATTTCTGTAATAAATATGACTATTCAAGATATATATTTTTTCAGTAAACTTTGGTAGTTTTTTTTAATCTTTTATCAGATTTTTTCCATTTCCTCTGTCATCACTTGTATTGTCATAAAGTTATTCAAAGTAATTTTTTATTATACCTTTAATGTCTGCAGAGTTTGTTATACCTTAATTCCTGATATTGGCAATTTGTATCTTTTTATTGATTATTCAAGGTGTGGATTTATTAATTTCTTTATCTGCTCTTATCTTTATTTTCCTTTTTATTTCCTGTGTCTTCAACTTCCATTTTTTCTTTTTCCTACATAGTCAAGGAAGAATCTGAGGGCATTGATTTTAGACCTTACTTTACTTATAATACATGTTTAATGGTAATGCTATACTTTTTGATTTATATAGTCAAATAAATTTTAAAAATATTGAAATAATGTATCTTTTATATTAATCAAGATGTGTGTAAATCCAGATGCATGTACATGATGCATGGCATTCATCCTTGAGAATCTGAAATTCTCTGTGGTAGCAGAGCTTCTTGAACCTTTAAACTTTTATCTGTAATTAGATTTAGGACAGGATTTTGGCCATTATTTTCTCAAAAAAAAATTTGCCACATTTTTTTTCTTTTCTCTTCTTTTAATATTATATTTTTTCCTATGTAAGACCTTTTCAAATTGCTCCACAGGGACCTGAGGTTTTGTTCTTTTTTAATTGTTTCCCTCTGCTGCTCAAATTACATAATTTCAAGAACTCCATTTTGTTTTACTGACAGTTTTTCCCATTCCACATTTAAATTTACTTAGTATATTTTTATGTTACAAATTATATCATATTTCTAAAATTTCAATCTAGCTATATTATAACATTTACAATTCTTTGCTGATATTCATCTTTTTCCATTCATTATGAGCAATGTAATCTTTTACCACCCTAACCAGAATTTTAATAGCTGCTTTAAAATTATTGTTTGATTATTCCAACATTTGTGTCATTTTAAGGTTGACATGTATTGATTGTTTTTTCCCTTAAAAATGTGGTATATTTTATTAGTCCTTAATATAGTAAATAATTTTGGATTGCATGCTGGGAATTTTAAGCATTATATTGTAGAGACAATACATTTTGTTACATTTTTCCAGAATTTTATGAGGCAACAAACTTGATTAGGCTCAAATGTACACTGTGATGGGTAAATGCTCAGATCTCAGTTCATGTATTTTCTTGTCTATAAGATACTAATAGTTGGCCTTATGTATGTTTGGTTCAGTGCTTTGCCAGAGACTTGTGTTTTATATTTATATTTATATATAAAATATATTTATATATGAATTGTATTTATTATATAATTTTATATAATATATAAACATATGTTTGTATATTGTTTTATATTTTTATATGTGTATGTATACATGAATGTATTAATATGTATTAATATATGCACATATATATATTCCTGTGTGTGTGTATATATACATATATGTAATATATGTATATATATAAAAAATTAAATGTTCTCCTTTTCTGGCTTTCTCCTTTCCTCACTTTTCAGTCATACAGATTGTTCTGGGCTCCTCTCTTACATCCTTTATCCAGAAAAATAAAAGATTTTTCTAACAGTGTTTAAGTTGCCTGTGCCACCATTTCTGTGACTGCAAAAATAGACTTGTTCCAAATTTTATTTCCACTCCAAAATCTTTCTGCTTTTGTTCAATCCAGAGACCTTGGATAGCTTTGTTATTTTACATTTTTCCAGAATTTATAACTTTTATTTGTGTGAGAATCGATGTGTTAGAAACTCACTCCTCTGTACCAGAAACATAAATTCGCAGGTTTATAATTAATAGCATACGGATTTAGATCCTGTATCTTACATGAAGAAGTATTCCCTGATATGATATGGCAAAATTAGATTAAAAACCAGGGAAGAGCTTGAAATTTACAGAACTTGAATATAATAAACTGGTTTACCCAAACTGTAGTTACACTGGTAGACAATGGAATAAACTGAATGATTTTTAAACTTTTAATTTTGAGATAAAGATTAATATGCAGTTGTAAGAAATAATACAAATAAATATTATATGTTCTTTACCCTATTTCCAACAATGTTAATATCTTGCCAAATTATAGGATAATATCACAACCTGGAAATTGGCATTGACATAATCCACCAATTTTATTCATTTTCCCGGTTTTATTTGTATTCATTCATTTGTGTGTGTGTGTGTATTTAATCTTATGCAATTTTATAATATGTGTTAGTACATATACCT
This sequence comes from Eulemur rufifrons, assembly GCF_041146395.1. Classification (NCBI taxonomy): domain Eukaryota; kingdom Metazoa; phylum Chordata; class Mammalia; order Primates; family Lemuridae; genus Eulemur; species Eulemur rufifrons. The sequence goes on along the minus strand of NC_090989.1, from coordinate 97,515,758 downwards.
ACCACTACAGTCAAGATACAGAAGAATGCTGTCACCACTTTCTGTTGACCTTTTATGACCACATTCACATGTCCCCAAACTCTGGTAATCATTAGTTCTACATTTTTATCATTTCAAGAATGGTATCAAATAGTATATAGTTACATGGAAACTTACAGCATGTTTATTTTTTGATTGGCATTTTTCAGTAATCATAATTCCCTTGAGAATTCAACTAAATTACTCTGTGTACCAATAATTTATTCTTTTTTGTTGTTTCCATGGCATATATACCACTGACTGTTCATTCATCCCTTAAAAGACATCTTGACTGTTTCCTGTTTGGGATTATTGCAAATAAAGCTGCTATGAGTATTCACATACAGGTTTTGGGGTGAACCTAAAATTTTATTTCTTTGCAGCAAATGACCAAGATTTCAATTGCTGTGTTATATGGTAATTTTGCATATGTAGTTTGACCAGAAACTCCCAAACTAGTTTTCACAAGTGGCTGTGCCATTTTACATTCCTACCAGCAATATATCTGTTCTGTTTTTCTACATCCTCACCCGGATTTATTGTTGTTACTATTTTTCATATTAGTCATTCTGTTAGATATGCCATGCTATCTCATTGTAGGTTTAATTTTCATTTCTCTGATGACTAATGATATTGAATATCTTTTCATGTACTTAGTTGCCATCTTTATGTTCTCTTAGGTAAATACCTATGTATTTCTTTTACCTATTTCCTAATTGTATTACTTTCTTTTTGAATGTTGAATTTTGAGAATTCTGTGTATATTATGGATGCCAGTCCTTTGTCATATATGTGGTTTACAAATAATTTTTCCAGTCTATACTTATCTTTTTATCTTCTTAACAGGGTCTTCTGGAGAGCAAGAGCTTTTGAATTTAATGTGGTCCAGTTGACAGATTTTTCCTTTTTTGTATCAAAGAACTATGCCTTATCTTAGATCCTGAAGATCTCTTAGTTTTTAATTTTTTTTTAATTTTACACTTACAAAGTCCATGATCTACTTTTAGGTAATTTTTATACAAGGTGTGAGACTTTGAGGTTTTTTTTCCCCACCATGGATGTCCAAAGCTTCAGCATTATTTGTTGAAAAGGCTCTCATTCCTCCAATAAATTGCTTTTAAACCTTTGTAAAAGTCAGTTGAACATATTTTGGCCACATATTGGGTGGGGGGCTTGTATCCTACTCTGTTGATTTATGTGTTTTTCCCTTTACCAACACAATATTTTCTTGATTACTATAGCTATATGGTATGGCTAAATCTTGGGTAGAGGGGTTCTTCCTACTTTAGTCCTCTATTTCAAGATCATTTAGATATTTGGTATCTGTGCCTTTTCACCTAAATTTTAGAATAAGCATTTTTATATTTTCGAAAAACACTCTAAGATTTTCATAAGAATTGCATTGAATCTATAGGTTACTTTAGGGAACATGGAAATCCTTCGATGCTGACTTTTCTAATCTATGAACACAGTATATCTGTCCATTTATTTAAATTTTCTTTTGTTTCATAAATATTTTTAATTTCACCACATAAAGCCTATATATATGGTTTGTTTAGTTATATATCTATCTCATTTTCTTTGGATCATTTGTAAATGGCATTGTGTTTTTAAGTTCAGCAATCATGTTTATTGAATGCTTTTTAAAACAACATAATAAATTTAGCTAAATATAGAGAATATTTTTTTCTTTTATGTCAACGTATTATGGTGTACAAATAATTTTAGTTACATGGATCACTTTTATAATGCTTGAGTCATGGTTATAAATAGTGCCCATCACCCAGATATTGTTCATTGTACCTGATAGGTGGGTTATCACCCATTCCCTTTTCTCCCCTCCCCCCAAGTGATTTCTGTTGAAATTTACTTCCCTCTATGCAAATGTGTGCTCATTGGTTGTTTCCAATTTAATAGTGAGTACATGTGGTGTTTGTTTTCCTTTCTTTTGATACTTTACTTAAGATAATGGTCTCAAGTTCCATCCAAATTGTTGAAAAAGGCATTAAGTCATTCTTATTTATGGTTTGATAGTATTCCATGGTGTACACATGCCACTTTTTTTTTTTTAATTCACTCATGAATTGATGGGCATTTGAGTTGATTCCAAATCTTTGCAATTGTGAATGGTACTGCAATAAACATTCAAAGGCAGGGGTCTTTTTGATAAAATGACTTCTTTTCCTTTGGATAAATATCCAGTAGTGGTATTGCTGGTTAATGGTAGGTTGACTATTAGTTCTTAGAGGAATATCCATACTGTTTTCCACAGGGGTTGCACCAATATGCAGTCCCACCAACAGTGGATAAGCATTCCTTCCTCTATGCATCCACGTCAGCATCTATTGTTTTTGAACTTTTTAGTAAAGGCCATTCTGACTGGGGTAAGGTGATATCTCATTGTGGTTTTAATTTACACTTCCCTGATGATTAATCATGTTGAACATTTTCTCATATGTTTAGTGGCCATTAGTCTATTTCCTTTGGAAAGCTTCTGGTCATGTTTTTGGCCCACTTTTAATGGGGTTATTTGATTATTTTCTTGCTAATTTGATTGAGTTCTTTGTAGACTCTGGTTATTAGTCCTTTATCAGATGTATAGCTTTTGAATATTTTGTCCCATTCTGTAGGTTGTTTATTTGCTCTGTTGATAATTTCCTTGGCAGTGCAGATGCTTTTTAGCTTAATCAAATCCCATTTATTTATATTTGTTGTTGCTGTGATTGCCAATACAGTCTTCTTTATAAATTCTTTGCCTAGACTGATATCTAGAAGAATTTTTCAGACATTTTCTTTTAGAATTGTTATGGTTTTGTGTCTTACATTTAAGTCCTTTATCCACCGTGAATTAATTTTTGTAAGTGGTGAGAGATATGGGTCCTGTTTCATTCTTTTGCATATGGCTATCCAATTTTCCCGCACAATTTATTGAATAGGGATTCCTTCCCCAGTGTAAATTGATGTCTGCTTTGTCAAAAATCAGTTGGCTGTATATGGATTGTTTTATATCTGGGTTTTCTGTTCTGTTCCATTGGTCTAAGTCTCTATTTGTGTGACAATACCTTGCTGTTTTGAGTATGATAACCTTGTAGTATAGTTTGAAGTCTGGTAATGTGATGCTTCCTGATTTGTTCCTTTTACTTAAGATTGCTTTGGCTATTTGGGCTCTTTTCTGGTTCCAAACTAAGCATAGAATGATTTCTTCCTAGATCTGTGAAATATGATGTGGGAGTTTTAATGGGAATTACATTGAATCTGTAAATCACTTTGGGTAGTATGGACATTTTAACAATGTTGATTATATCAATCCTTGAACATGATGTTTTTCCACTTGTTTGTGTCTTCTGTGATTTCTTTCTTCAGAGTTTCATAGTTCCCTTCGTAGAGGTCTTTCACCTCTTTCATTAAGTATATTCCTAGGTATTTTATTCTTTTTTTTGATATTGTGAAAGGTATTGAGAGTTTGATTTGATTTTCACCTTGACTGTTGTTGGTATATAGAGATGCTATTGATTTGTATACATTGATTTTATAACTTGAGACTTTGCTGAACGTATTTATTAATTCCAGGAGTTCCTTGGTGGAGTCTTTGGGATTTTCTAGGTATCAAATCACCTGAATAAAGCAATAGTTTGAACTCCTCCTTCCCAATTTGGATGCCCTAAGTTTCTTTCTCTTGCCTGATTGCTCTGGCTAGGATTCCCAGCACTATGTTGAATAAAAGTGATGACAGTGGCATCCTTCTGTTGTTCCACTTCTTAGTGGGAATGCTTTCAACTTTGCCCCTTTCAGTATGATGCTGGCTGTGGTTTTGTCATATATGGACTTTATAATTCTAGGATATGTTCCTTCTATGCCTAGTTTGTTAAGGGTTTTTATCATGAATAGGTGCTGAATTTTGTCAAATGCCTTTTCTACATCTATTTAGATAATCATATGGTCTTTGTTTATGCTTCTGTGGTAAATCACATTTATTAACTTATGTATGTTGAACCATCCTTGCATCTTGGGATGAGGCACACTTGGTCATGCTGGATTATTACTATTTTTTTTTTGATAAGCTGTTGAATTCAGTTGCTAGTATTTTATTGAGGATTCTTTCATCTATATTCATAAGGTATTTTGGTCTGTAGATTTCTTTTTTACTTGTGTCACTTGGGTATCAAGGTGATACTGGCTTCACAGAATTTGTTGGAAGGATTTCCTCCTTTTCTATGTTTTGAAATAACTTCCGCAAAATAGGTTCAACTCTTGTTTTTACGTTTCTTAATATTAGGCTGTCAATCCATTTGGTCCAGAGTTTTTTTTTGTTGGAATGTTTTTTATTCCTGTTTCAATTTCATTGCTCATAATTGATCTGTCTATGAGTTCTATTTCTTCCTGATTGAGTCTTGGGCGGTTGTGTGTTTTATTCATTTCCTCTACATTTTTGAGTTTGTATGCGTAGAGATTTTCATAGTATTCACAGATGATATTTTGTTTTTCTATGGTATCAGTTGTAATATCTCATTTTTCATTTCCAATTGAGCTTGTTTGAGTTCTCTCTTTTTTTATTCCTGGATATCTAGCAATAGGTCTATCAATTTTATTTATCTTTTCCAACTTTTTGCTTCATATACAGTATCTTCTGTATAATTTTCTTGTTTTTTATTTCATTTAGTTCTTCTCTGACCTTAGTTATTTCTCTTCTTCTGCTTGCTTTGGTCTTTGTTTGCTCTTCCTTTTTATAATTCCTGAGACATGTCATTAGATTGTTAATTTGTAATCTTTCTGCCTTTTTGTTGTAGGCTTTTTAAAGCTATGATTTTTTCCCCTTATGACTGCTTTTGCTGTATCCCATAGATTTTTGTTGCTGTATCCCATAGTATTTGTTGTCATTCAGTTCAAGGAATCTTTTGATTTCCATCTTAATTTTGTCTTTGATCTCATAATTATTCAGCAACAGGTTGTTTAATTTCCATGTCTTTGTGTAGAATTGAGTGTTTCCCTTGGAGTTGATTTCTAGTTTCATTCCACTGTGGTTTGAGAAGATACATAGTATGATTTCTATAATTTTGAATTTGTTAAGCTGTGTTTTGTGGCCTAAAATATGATCAATCTTGGAGAATATTCCATAGTCTGATGAGTACAATGTATGTTCAATAGTTTTGTGATAAAATGTTCTATTGATATGAGGGATGCAGTTCTATTCATCCTGTTGATTAGTATCTTATTTCATTGTTTTTCCTCTTGTAGCATTGCTTCATATGAACTCTGAGTTTAGCTTTTGGGTGGTTTTACTCTAGAGGGTGACAACTGTGCTGCTTGATGTATACTGCAATTCTGAGTATTTCCTGCATGGTAGATTTGTCTTGACAAATTCCCTCAGTGTTTGGTTTCCTGGAAAGTCTTTATTTCTCCTTCATTTACGAAACTTAGTTTTGCAGGACACAAAATTCTAAGCTGTTAGTCGTTCTGTTTAAGAAGACTGAAGAGGGGGCCTCAGTGCCTTCTGGCTTGTAAGGTCTCAGTTGAGAAATCTACAGTAACCATGATGAGTTTTCTCTTGTAAGTTATTGATTTTTTTGCCTTATGCCTCACAGGATTTTCTCCTTCATGTTGACTCTGGCCAGTCTGATGACTGTCTTAGTGATTGCCTCTATGCAATGAGTCTTCCAGGTGTTCATTGAGCTTCTGAATCTGGATGTCTAAATCTCCAGCAAGACCAGGTAAGTTTTTCTCACTTATTCCCTCAAATAGATTTCCAGCTGTTGTGAATTTTTTTCTTCACCCTCTGGCATGCCTATTATTCTTATATATAGACATTTTACATAATCCCATATTTCTCATAGGTTTTGTTTATTCTTCTTAATTCTTTGTTCATTATTTTTTACTGACTGATTTAACTCAAAAGAGTTGTCTTCAAGCTCTGAGATTTTTTCTTCTGCCTATTGTTAAATCTTCCCACTGTGTTTTGTATTTCTTTGAATTATTATTATTTTTTTTATTATTTCCAGAAGTTCTATTTGGTATTTTTTTAATATGTCAACATTTTTTGTAAATTTTTCATTCATTTCCTGAATTGTTTTTCTGGTTTCTTTGAGTTGGTTTTCCATTTTCTCCCAAATTTCATTGAGCTTCCTTATAATCCACATTTAGAATTATCTGTCATTTCAGTATTTTCATTTTGATTAGTATGCATTGCTAGAGAGCTGGTGTTCCCTTTTTGAGGAGACCTTTTGTTCTGATTTTTCAAACTTCCAGAGTTCTTTTACTGATTCCTTCCCATCTAAAGCAGTTGTTGCTTCTTAATTTTAGTTTTTCTTTTGTTTAGATGGAGCTTTTTTCCCTCACTCACTCATATGTGATATTTGTAGTACATATTGGGTAAGAATCTTTGGCTTAGTTTGTGGGTACTTTTATGGTGATCTAGATTTTGGATAGATGTTTTAGTTATGGATATCCTTCGTATGATGTTTTCCTCAGTTGCTAGTTGTTTGTGTGTCATAGCAGTGGTGAGTTATGTGTGTGGGCAGATTCCCCATCTCTCTTTGATGAGATAGGATGGGGGCCTTTGAAATCCTTTCTCTATCCTCAGCCCTGTTTTCTTCTTAGCAGTGGAAATTGTTATGGCATGCCCAGTTTAATCATTGAGACAGTAGGGGATACTTGCAGGTGAGAAACAACCTCACCCTGTATGATTCAGTAAATGTTGTAAAGGATTGTGCAAATTGAAATCTGGTAAAGTATCTGTGTCAACAGGGTTCAGAGGTCTGCTCCCTGCTTCTGGGGAATGCTGTCAGGGAGGGCCTGAAGTGGCCCCACCCAGCCAGAAAGTGTGCTTGTTGAGACAGAGCTGTCTGAGATTCACAATCTGACGTCCAGCTCTCACATCTCCCCCAGTCTGCCTGTCTGCCCCACTAGTGTGTATCTCTATGAAACACTGACAGTCCGGGAACTCCTGAATTGGGCACCCTGGCTTTACTACAAGTCCACAGAGGAAGAGGCATGGGTTTGCCTCTCTGTGGGTGCCTCAGCCTGGAGGACACACCAGCTGGAGAGAAGGGAGCCACTTGCCAATTTCTGGGCACATAGTGCTCTCCCTGTTTGAAAGATTGGTGCGGGGACACTGATGTTCCTGGTGGGCCAACACATCTGAATGAACCCTGGCTGGTTGCCATGGCTCCCAGGGGTGGGTTCTTACTCACCATAAAACCCACCCTAATCAAACAGGCCAGCTTTTCTGCAGGATGATGGGCTCTCTCCCAACTGGCCATGTCTCAGAACCCCACTGTATGCTACTGTCAGATCTGTCCATGTGGGCTTGCTCACCACTTGAGTCCAACTTACAGACCTCCCTCTTTGTGTCCCCAGCAACGTGCTGGAGTCCACGGTGCACGAGGTCCAGCCTACTTGCCTGACCCACTCCTGTATGACTCCACAAAATGCCTTTGGGCAGGGAGTTCCTGAATTGGGCACTCCAGATCCACTGCAGGCTCCTACAAGGAAAGGCATGAGTCTCACTTTCAGTGGAAGCCTCAGCCTGTAGCACATTCCTGCTGCTGGTGGGGAGTGGCGCACACTTGCCACATTCTTGGCCCAGACTACTTTCCTGGTTGCTGTGGTTGGGGGAGGGGCAGGGAATGATGTATCTGAATGGAAGAAAGCTGGCTTTCTAGGCTCTCATGACACTCTCCCTGGAGGGGAGCCCTGCATGGAGTGTCCAAACTTTGGGATCACGCAAGTTCTCTCCACTACACCATATGTGCTGCCGTGCCTGGGCTCATGAGGGTAGAAAAGCCCTGAAGAAATTTGGTAGCCTGCTGGCCACCAAATGCTTGTGAAATGGTGAGAGGTATCCCCCTTTATCCTTTCACTGGGCTGGGTGCCCGTCTGGGTTTGACCATTGCCAATATCTTCTTTCCTTTATCTTCTACTTTCTCTGCTTCACTATTTTCCTCTGTGACATCCCTGGCAGGCTCTGGTACCTCTCTCTATGACCCATACCCACTCAGCATGTCCTCTCCTCTCTCCTTTGTCAGAATTCCTAGCTTCCCCCAGGATGGTCCAACAAGCAATGTCTCTAGTCATCTCTATCTTGTCAAGAACTCAAAAATAATTTTATATGCAATAGGAAGTCACCCAGTGGTGCTGGTACTTCCAATTTCTCTTCAAATTTAGACAACATTATATTAGCCTAAACATTAAAATTTTGTCCTAAAATATTTTGAAAGTGGATTGATTTTATTTCTCAACACAAAAACAAATTCTTTTCATTCAAAATTTTTCTTGAGTCCCAGTTTTTATTAAGATGGTATTTAATGCATTGAGGTTCTGAATCTGGGGGTAATTTACAGAAATACATATCAAAGGAAAAGGAACTGACAAGTGAGGTAAGGGATAATAAATTATATTTTAAGCATTTTTAATTTGATAGTTTATTTCACTTCAGTTGTGTGTATGGAAATAGATTGAAAAAGTACCTTGATTACTTGGCTAAATCAATTGTTTAGGGAATGGATAAGGTATTACTTTGCCAGTATTTGAAGCCAGGGTGGAGGTGGGACCTTGTTTTTCTGAATCTTTAAGAGGCAAAAATGTAATCGCTGAGTAGTGGTATCATGCTGAAGTAATTTCATCAGGGTATCTTGTACTAGCTTTTAAAAAATTTCTCACTTACTCTAAAACATATCCCCTCTTAGCTGCATTCAGAAAAGAGTGGATTTAAAAGGAACGTTGTGTTGTTTCTTTCCTGGTTGTTCCTATCACCCATTCTCTGAATGCACAGCTGTGGGATTTATTGAAGACATGTGAAGGTAACATGTCAGATGCTATGTGAAAGACTCCACAGTAAAATATAACTATATTATGGATATGTTGTTAGTAGTTTTGCCCAAGCAAGTCACTTATCAGAAATAAAATATTTTTCTAGTAATAGCTGTAGTAATTACTTTCTGTAATCTGTGTCATTTGTCTAATAATGTAACACCATAAATACTTAGCCAGAGTTGGCTCTGGACTACAATCTAAACATTAATTATTTTTGAAAAGTTATCAGAATGAGAATTAAAGCCTACTCTGCTTTAGATCCCTCAGTTTTAAAGTTGAATTCTTATATGATATATAACTTGGTGGAATATATAACTAGGCAGTCTACATAAATTTTAAAAATAGATTATCCTTTGCTAATTTAGATTTTTCCGTATACACATATATGCATATGTACATGTAATTTTAAAGCAGTATGTTTAATCACCCTTTCAGTTCCTATTTTAATATTTAAAATGGTTTTGAAAAAAAATAAAATAAAATGGTTTTAGTTTGCTTTCAGATGTAGCATTGAGCCCTAAACTGCTTTCTTCAGCAGTGGTTACCTGTAAGAAACCAGTGTGCCCCAGAATCATTTCCATTAACTGGGTCTCCAAATGAAGTGCTGTATATCAATGCCTTCAGGCTTGACATACACTGCAGGGTTCTTTCTCTTGGTAAATGAAGCATGTTTTGTGGAGCACTGTGCATATCAGCAAATAGGAATCTAGGGGAAAATAAAGTGTTGATCGTCTTAATATCTAGTCTGGAAAGAAGTAATGTAAGCTTCGATAAATAGAAACATACTCAAAATATTTTTAAAAGGGGTGAATGGAATTTTTGAGTTGGAATGTCAGATGATATAATTACCTGAGGTAGGGCCAGATGATATCATTTCACTGAATAGGCTATTTGCTTTCTTTATGAATAGATTTCCTGGTGCAATTAACACCTGCTTTTTGAAATCATTGGAGAGACAACTCAAGAAGAGGATGATTAAATATTAGAGTAGATATTGGTTTTTATTTTCCCTAAAAATCCTTCTGGTATTAATGTATGCAAATTTACTTAAAGGTTTCATTTTCTCTCTAGAACATGGACTAGAAAAGTAAACTGCACTTCTTACCTAAAACACTCCAGTGCTTCTGTGCTGAGTGTTACTAATAGCTTTGTTGTTCTAATATAATTCTCTAGGTACTTCTCTTTCCCTTTGTAATCTGCCTTTCATTAATTGAAGCAGATAGTTTTATGATTTGAACTCAGAAATATATGAGCTGTGAAAATATATTTATATATATCTGCTAATGAGATTGATTTTGTATCAAACACACCAGGCCTTATATATCTCAGTATGTGCTTATATTTCAGAATAGTCACTTTAGGTAAGCTATACAATTTTTGCCAATTCGATTGTTCTTGCTTGTATTATCTTTCTGAGGTTTTCCTTTCCAACTGGCTTTGGAGCTTGTTGAATATATTTTAAAACATCTGTATATGGCATGTTTTTAAAATTTGAAGGTAGATTTATCCTTTGCAAGTAGTCAGAAGGCTTTCAGAGTGGGAACTATTCCATACAGTGTGTGAACAATTGGATATTTCTCCATTTGCTGGCCACTAAAATCCTCTATCAGTACAAGGGTAAAGAGAGGTGGAAACTAATGCAGAAGCTACCTTAACTTAAATTGACCCTACAGATGTCACCAGAAGATGAAGGTCACCAGGTTCTGAAATTATGTTGTACTGCTCTTTTATTACACAGCAATTCCCACAGGTAGGGTAGGTGTAGTTTAGTACTGATTGTCACCACTGTGATAGTAGGAAAAAAATAAGAGGTGCAATGCATGAGAGTTTCCTGTGCTCTCATACTTATGAATACATTTTATTTAGAATTCAGATATCCTATGAATAATACCACTGACAATATTCTATTTTCTCCAATTGCTGTGTTTGAAAGGAAGTGAAAACTGGACCTTTTTCTTTTTATGCCTGAATTACTAAGTGTTTTGTTGACCAAAACTTTATTGTTGCTATCAGAATCATGTTCAATTAATTATACCAGTTTTAAGTTCTTTAACAAAAATTCATAAACTTATATAACCAGTCAGAAAATTCTCTTTACAAATTCATTTTAAATATTTATTGCTTAATTAAACACTTCCACTCTATTGCAACATATTCTCTTCCTGGAACAATGCATCCCATTATATTGCAGGCTATAAAATTGATTATAATAATATAATGATAGGAATTGATTATCACAGATGTAGAGCCTATCATCACTTAGGAATTAAAGCAAATAACAATATGCTGTTGGTTGCATATAACTTGACAATTAAAACATCCCCTTCTCTTGTTACCAAAGATTAAATAAAAAGAATATAAATCAAAATGATACTTTATTACCATTTGCAACCTAGCTTAACTAGGGCTATACTCATATACTCATATCAAACATATGCCGGCAAGTTCCTCCAACATCTTTGTAGGACACACATAGTTTTACGCTTGAACTCTGCCCAAGAGAGCAACATAGAATGTAACCAAGCCCTTTCAGTCCACAGTGCAGTAATGCAAGCTCTGGTGTTTTTGTAACTCCCAGTCCAAACTTGTTTTAACATACTTCTCTTTTTTAGCAATATTAACATTTTTTTCTGTTTATACTTACATTGTATATGTAATTGATTTGGAAATTTGATGGAAAGTGATAATATTACTTACCATGTAAACTCAATCAACAGGATCAAATTAATCCTTATTTTCCTTTATGTTGACAAAACTCCATTAAAATTTATCTAAGGTTATGATTATTGATTGATTTTTTTTTGGAATACCATTCTTTATACTATGGTTTAGTAAAATGAAACATATGTCTCTATTGGTGCTCACAAAACCCCAGGTTTTCCTATAATGTCAACAGGATGTAGAGAATAAGGGCAGTGATTCACAAATGTTAGATCAAAGTATATAAATGAATGTATAGTAGGCATTCAAATTCTACTTACTAAAGATTATCTAATTTAATGGTCTATATTAAGGATTAGCAAATTTTTTCTATAAAGGGCCAGACAGTAAAATTTTTTACTTTTTATTCCATATAGTCTCTGTCATAACTACTCAAGGCTGCCTTGTAGTACAAAGGCAGCCTTAGAAAACATGCAGTAAATGGACATGGCTGTGCTTCAATAAATGTTTACTTCTAAAAATAAATTGTGGGCCAGATTTGGTTCATGGCCATTGTTTACCCACCCCTGGTATAGATGGATAAAAGCAAGCATAAATGTTTTCTCTATCTACAAGTAATAAGTACATCTAATTAATTTTAGATATATGCATTGGCCCAATTTTATATTTTACTTTTGTCCAATAAGACACTTGTTACAATGTAACAGATCTTCTATAGTGCAAAATAATGAGATTAATTTAAAAATGTTTTCTTCCTGGAAATTGGTTATTCATATTGACTGTGAATAATCACAGCATATTTTAAAGACATGACCTATATGAACTATATGTCATATTATTTAGAATTTATCATTTAGTGCTCTAATCTTTTCTTCTGAAATTATGTGAAATATTTTGATGCTTTTGAACTTTTAATTACTATCATGCTGTAAGCTCACTAGTCATACCTCAAAGACAATATTTCTATAAAAGAACAAAAATGAACAGAGCTATTTCTCATTATAGTTTTTTTTATGGTTTTTTTTTATTCATCTTATTGTTATGGGGGATACAGAATTGCAGGTTACATACGTTGCCCATGTACCGCCTTTCCCCCCAAGTCAGAGCTCCAGGCGTGTCTGTTCCCCAGGTAGTGCGCATTGCACCCATCAATCAGGTAGGTATATGTCCCTCCCTCCCCACACCCCCCCTTCCCGAGTCAGCACCTTCAAGTGTTACCATTCCCCAAACGGTGCTCAAATGCACTCATTGTGTAGGCATACACCCATCCCCTCCCCCCACCCGCCACCTCAGTCTGATATCCGATTGGTGTCCTTCCTAGATGTGTATTTAGGTGACGTTCAGGGAAACCAATTTTCTGGTGAGTACATGTGATGCTTGTTTTTCCATTCTTGGGATACTTCACTTAATATAATGGGTTCCAACTCTCTCCAGGAGAACCATAGAGATGTATCTTCATTATTCCTTATAGCTGAGTAATATTCCATGGTATACATATACCACAGTTTACTAATCCAATCATGGATTGATGGGCATTTGGGTTGTTTCCACAACCAAATCCTTATGCTTTACAAATAAAGAGCTTATAATGACTTTTTAAAAGAAAAACCACAATAAAAAGTAAATGAGAAAGCAAAATTGTTATTTTCTATTTTCAAGCAATTGATTCACTTATTTGTTGACATATTCAGTCCTGTGTGTATATCTTTGTTATCTATAGAAATATAGAGGATCATAAATTCCATTTTACTTAAGAAGGTGATTGAATTGAAGAAATTCAGAGTGCCTAGAGGTGCCAAAGAAAAGAGGGATGTCTGGTCTTCTCTATACTTTTGACTAGGAAGGGAATGATACAAGGAAGAACCCTATGAGGAAGATTATAATTTATAATTTATAATTATAATTTATCTGCCTCTATTTCTTGTTAGAAAAAGATTTTTCTGAGGCCTATTAGAAAGTTTGTTCCCTTCCCTCCATGTAAAATTGCAAATTAAAATGAACATTAAAAATACACACAATAGTTTAACTGTATTTACTATGTACATGTAGAGAATGCAAAAGGAATGAATGAATAAATAAATAAATGTAGATATATTTGTATGTGTATGAAAATTCTAAATATAATTTTTTTAGGTTAGAAGTAGAATTTTAATATCTAAGCATTTTCAAGTATTTCAGCATGGAACCAAAAGTTTTCTAAAGTAGATTTCTTCTAGCATTAATACTAGGACTATATTGACACCCCTGTAAAATGCTGATAACAGGCACCACAAGGATGGTATTAATGTTTATGAGAGAGCTTTGCTTGTTTTTTTTTTGTTTTTTTTTTTAATTTTACAGCTGGTGGTACTGAGTAAATTGTCTTCCTGGAATGCATTTACAGATTAAGCATCCCAAATCCAAAGATTCAAAATCTGAAATGCTCCAAAATTTGAAACTTTTTGAGTGCTGACATGATGCTCAAAGGAAGTGTTCATTGGAACATTTTGACTTTTGGGTTTTCAGATTTGGGTTGGCCAATCAGTAAGAGTATATAAGGCAAATACTCCAAAATTTGAAGAAAAATATGAAATTTGAAACTTTTCTGGTCCCAAGCATTTCAGGTAAGAGGTATTTAACCTATAGCATATTTTAAATACCATTTAAAAAAAATTATACATTTCTTCCTACTCCCACCAAAAAAGAGGCATATTGTAAAAAAGATACAGTAATATATCTTGAATATCAATCAAGCTATCAACCAAGAAACTTTTAGGAAATAATATTATATTCTTGGTTACAAAGAAACATTTAATCTGGGATCAATAACCTAAGAACCGATATAGGTAATAAATTTTCTTAATTCATTGAGGGAAAAAAGTCACAGTTTCTTTTAAATTGTGGATGCTATGTTTATGATCCTAACAACTTATTGCTTTCTTCTTTCCTTCCTTATTCCCTTCCCCTCCTCTCCCTTTTCGCTCCCCCCTTCTCTTCCCTTCTTTCTTTTCCTTTCCTTTCCTCCTTCCTTCATTTTGTTTTTATTTCAAAATATTAAGAGGATACAAATGTTTTTGGTTACATGGATCACTATGGCAATGCTTGAGTCCTGGCTAAAGGTATACCCTAGCTAAAGGTGTATCACAATAGTGTTCATAGTATCCCTGGTAGGTTTTGCCCCTCCTCTCCGCCTCCTCCCCACCCCGCCCCCCTCCGTTGATTTCCACTGAGTTTTGCTCATTGGTTAGTTCCAACTGAATAATGAGTACACGTGATGTTTAGTCACCTCCTCTTCTTCCCATTGATGAGGGGGATGGAGAAACACAGGACACGTGACACTGGACAGATGAGATCAACAGCAGTTTATTGGTAACATATTTTTAGGGGAGGAAGATACTGTGCCATGTAGAACCATACAGGGGCTCCATTCAGGAAGAGCAATAAACCAGAAGTTGTAGGAGTCAGGATTTGTAGTATCCAGAGGGTAGGGTGCCTCTGGTCCCCACCTGGGGATGTGATTGGCTGTTTGAATAATTCTGCAGATTATTAGGGAACTGAAACCCACTACTCAGGGTTAAGCTGGAACCGTACCCAGTAATTCTGATGGGAAAAGTTGTTTGGCTAGGGCACCTTTTCCTACACAGGAGTGGAGCCAGAAGAAGAATTTGCAGCATGCCATCGGAGGCTCTGCCAATTTATCAGATGCATAATATAGTTTTATCTTCCTCCCTTCCTTCCTCCTTCCCTCCCTCCCTCCCTTCCTTCCTTCCTTCCTTCCTTCAAAATTATTGCTAATTACAGTCCTCTGATTCTGTGTCAGTTTTTCTTCCTCCTGAAATATTTCTTTAGCAAGTGTCTCTGACCTATAAAAAATTCTCTTGTTATTTTTCTAAAAAAATCTTTTCTTGGCCAGCTATCTGGTTGAAGATTGGTTAATGTTTTTCTCTAAAAATATAAAATATACTAGCCCACTATTCCTGGACTCTCATAATGCCAAATGGAAGTCTGCTCTTCTAATCATCATCCTTTTGTAGCTTACCTTTTATTTTCCTCTTATTTCTGTTAACTACTTTTATTTGCCTGGATTGTTTACAATTTTATGATGATAAGTTTTGGGTTAAATTTACTTTATTTATGGGGCAAATAACTCAATTGTCTCCATCAGTCTAAGGTATCAGTGAACTGTCAAATCTGGAAAATTCTCAGCCACTAATTATTCAACTATTTTCTTTCTGTCATTCTATTTTATCATTATGGAACAGATGTAAGAAGTATTTGGACTTTCCAATTCTAGTTTCTGTTTCTTAACCCCAATTTAGCTATTTTTAGATCTCTTTAAACCTCTGATTTGGGTTCTGAATAATTTTATTATTTCTATCTTTTAGTTTTCAAATTATCTTCATATTTTATTTTCTTATTTCTTAATAATAAGACATATAAAAGTGCATGACTTCAATGGGCAGCAAAAATGAATTTTCACAGGGAACCACCATGTAAACACTTCTAAGCTTAAGGAATTAAACACTGACCATGCTCAAGATTCTCCCTCTTGGATCCCTCCTAGTCAGTGGCCACTTCCTCCAACCACTAAAATAATCTCAATTCTGACTTCTAACCATGTTAATTAGTTGTATATCTTTTGGAAATTTATATGAATAGAATAATTAAATAAATATCTGGCTTCTTTTGTTTGACATGATATTTGAGATATAAATCCATGTTTTTCCATGTAGATGTGTAGTTTTTTTAATTGTCAAATTATGTTCCATTGTATATTGTATATCCATGATATGTTTATTCATTTTACTGTTCTATCGATAAGCATTTGGAATAGTTCCACTTTACGACCACTGCAAAGAATGCTGCTATAAATACTCTGCATATATGTTTTCATGCACATAAAAAGATAGGTTGTGGTGATTTTATATTATGTCAACTTAGTTAAGCTGAAACTCTATTTCCCAGAAATATCTTTCTTGTATATCCCCAGTCTGGGGTTGGCCACAAGAGAAATTTGTGTAAATCTACAAGGAATAACATAAGCAGTAATTATTTCAGCATAGTTCCAGGCAGTTGCAACTCATCTTCAGCGTCAGCTTTTCTGAACTCTCAGACAGGTGTATGTGCACTCTGGGGTGAAGGGTGCCAGCTTGTCCCTTGTGTCACCTTCATCATAGACTCATCATAGATGTAGCTTTGGTTACTGGCAAAAGAGGGACCCAGTTTGTCAGTCTGTGCTCTAAACTGTTCCCATGAGTTGTTTGTCCTCATAGCTTCTAGATTTTCCTTGCAGTTTCCAGTTTTCCTTGCTATCCTCCAATTCACCTCTGTCTTTCTTTCTGACTGCCAGCACTCTGACCTCAGATCCAACACCAGAAACAGAAACAAAAGCCTGACATACACTGCTTAACCTGCTTTCACAATGAAGGTCAGTCTACTCCCAATAATAAATCCTTACTCCATAGTACTTTAATGTTTCCACTTCTCTGATCAAATCCAGAATGATTCAGGTGGATTCGTAGGAGTAGCATAAACATTCTCTATGTTCAACATTAGTAGCTAATGCCAAGTGTTGAAGTACCTTTGCAGGTATACTTAGGTATTCTGGACAGGAGATTTTTGCCTGTTATATGTTACAAATAGCTTTTCCCAATCCGTGGTTCCTCTTTTACACTCAATATAAGGTGTTACTGATGAATAGATGTCTATACTTTTAGCATACTCCAACTTCTCTAACTTTTTATTTAGGTTTAATTATTCCTACATTTTAAGAAATCTTTTCCTATACCAAGTTTTTAAAAGTGTCAGCCTATATTATTATCAAGAAGATTTACTTTTTCACTTTATACTTAGATGTGTATTCTACTTTGAAATATCCACTGTGTGTAGGCATAAAACAGGGGACTAGCTTCATCAGTTCCATATGGATTTCCAGTTTATCTACGATCCATTATCAAGAAGATGGCCCTTTGCCTACCACTTTGCAATGGCACTTTTGTCATAATCCAAATGCCAATATATACCTGGGCTTTTTTGTAGATTATGTGATCTGTTATATATTGTCTATTTTTACAGAATTACCCAGTGTAATTACTGTAGCTATATAATGATCATTGATACATATTTCCAATGTCATTCTGTTAAATATTTTCTATTTTCCTTTGTAATATTTTTCTTTGACTCATGAGTTTAGAAGGTTTTGTTTCTTTTATTTTTATTTCCAACCATATGGGTATTTTTAAGTTACCTTTTTATTATTGATGTCAACCTTATTTCCTTTGATGACAGAGAACATATCTTGTAAAAATTTAGTCTTCTGACATTTGTTGCATCTTGATTTATATTCTGGCAAACCTTAAATTTTGTTATATGTTGAGTGTGATCTTGACATGAATGTGTATTTTGAAGTTCGGACATGTATTATCAGTTTTACCTAGATTTTAATCAACTTGTTAAATCTTCAAAATTCCTGTTAGTTTGTGTTTGTATTAGTTTTTAAGACAAGTGTGTTAAAATATCCAACCAATGTTTGTGAATTCTTTTGTTTTTCTCTTACTCGCAGATTACTGGGAGCACTAATAATTCTATATCATTTGCATCCAGATTTGTTGTTTGTGATGACCTGCAGATGGACTTGAATTACTGAAATGGCCAGGATGCATTTTTCAGTTTGCATTTGCCTTCACCTTGAACTGCCAACTAAACCCAATGATTTTAGTGATACTACATCTGCTTCCTTCTCTGCTTTTGGCATGGCCTAACTCCAGTTGTTAAGCCACTAAAGCAAAAGCTACTAAAACTTTGTTCATTTTCTCATATTCTAAGCTGATCAAACAAACCAAAGGAAAAAGCACTTCCCAAATTCAAGGTGAAGATTTTTCAATTTGGGTGTCCACCTGAACTTGACTATGTTATACATACAAGCAGAGGGATGTTTTCTTTTACACAGAGTTTTTTTCCCTAATTATTCTCAGTAGATTTTATGTAAATTTACTAGAGCATCATTACCTGAAGATGAGACTCTGATTTTTCTCTTTTCTTATGTGTTTAATTTGCTATTTATCCTATCCATTAATGCTTAAGTTAATTTACCTAACTATGTTGTTTTGTTTCTAAATGTTTTTTTCTTGCATATTGTTCCAAGAGCATCTCCATTATGGTTTCTATTACTTCATTAATCACTTTAAAAATTTAAAAATATGCATATTTCATAATTTAAACAATATTTCTATTATCTCTATTTCTATGGATATACTGATTCTCTCATCTTTGGTATTGTTTGACTCTTTCATGGTGTATGTTTTTCTTATGTATTTTGTTAATTTTTAACTTTGCTTTCTTCAGCTTAATTTTTGCTTGTTTGTTTTGTTTTTTCTGTGGAGTCTCATGTGCCTGGATTGTGAATGAGTCTCTGCAGTGAAATTTACTGTTTGCTTTTATTAGGCACCTGTTCTTTGGGCCGTGTCTAGAATTTGCATCCTAGTTGTATTCCAAGTAGACTAGAATAAGTCTAAAGAAACACTCTCTTTGACAGCCTCCTAATTTTCTATATTTTTCTAGGATAAGTCTAGTTTAATAGGTTCTAAGCACTCAAAAGTATTCTGGGTCTGGTTTCTAATTTTGTGTCATTTTATAGATAGATGGTACTTAAGTTTGTTTCCTGAGTATGACAAATTGAATACTTAGAAATGCATATTCTGGAGAATATAGAACCTACCTAATATTCTTAGGAAATAAAAAGAAATGGATTTGTTCCGTATTTGTGGTAGTCTAGGCATAACCTCATAAATTTATGAAAGCACGCTGTATCTAGGCAAATAAAGTATCTCTTAAAATGGACTTAGTTTTTAATCATATACTCTATGGCTTAAAGTAATAGCACTAGGTTTTGAAATTAGGATATTTTGAGTCCTGAATCTGACACTCACCATCCTATCGAGTGGCACAACAAATACTTACAATTTACCAATTTGTATCATTCCTTTATCAGTGCTGAGAATATACAGAAGCAGCAAAGAGAAAGTGTTCTCATTCTAATAGATCTTGCAGTGGTGTGTAATCTTGGAAAGCTAGTAAGTCTTACTAAACCACATTTAAAATAACACATTTCTATTATGGAAATAATACTTGTTCTACTCAAAAAGACATTGTAAAAAACTAAAATTAGGAAAAGGGAAATGACATATGTAAAATTATTTTTAAATAACTGAAAATATAAAGTATTATATTTTATCTCACTTTTTATTTTCATAATTTCCAATAGCTAAAATTATTACTTTATCATAGACTCTTCCAGAAATGTAAATTCCAAATTACTACTACCAAGCCTAAACCATTTGATTACTCTTCTCTGATAAGCTGTGCTGTTTGACATTATCTCCATGCCGGGTTTCAAATGGGCCGCCACCCTTTCTTTTTATTGATTGGGCTGACCACCTGTGTTTCTTTCATTGAGTTAGGTTCAATTGACTCTAAGTGTTCCATTTCTTTCTTTCTTTCTTTCTTTCTTTTTTCTTTTCATTTTTATTGTTTTGTTTTTTGGTAATTGTAAAATTAAAGCATGCTTACTTTCTCCAATGTCCTACCAACTCTTAAACTCACTGAGAATAATAGCAATTCTCTTGTTTTATTTTATCCATCTTACAAATGCCTTCTGAAATTCACTTTAATTTCGACAATGTTCATTGAGTTCCTATTAAATGTTAGGCATTGATCTAGACACAAGAATTACAGAGATGAGTAAAAAGTTAACCACACTCAAGAAACTTGAAATCTGTTGAAAGCAAAAGAAAAGCATGCAACTAAATACAAAACAAATAAAGAGGTATGTGGGCATGCCCAAGGTGTTACTGAAGCAGAGAGGAAAAATCAATTCATTTTGACACAGGAAGCTGGGAAATGCTTCGTGGAATAAGTGATAGAAAGGTTCAGTAATTACTCTATTGAAGAAATAACCTTTTCAGTCCATGTACCTGCTGCTATTGTATCTCGGACCCCTTTTGCTGGCAATGTAATAGTTTTAAAACTCCTTTCAGCCCAACTAAATCTTTAAACACCTTTGCGTTTTAAAACATTTCTCCTCTGGCCCATCAATAGTAAATTTACAACCCACAGGTCAGAACCAAAAGCTTTTCAAAGTGTAATTGACAAATACCAGGGAGCATCTCTCTTTATCACAGAAACTTTAAAACTTCAAAATGAACCTGGCAAACATGGGGCGCATTGCCTTCAATCAGGATCACTCCAGCTATTTCTCCAAAACACAGTGGGAAGGTAAAAACAAACTTCAGAAAGTTGAAATAATCCTAAAAGCTTTTTACAATAGCATGTAGCAAGCAATACTGAGTTTCCACAGTCTCAATATGAGACAAATTTATATTGTATGTCAAAACTCTAGAACTAATATTGCAGCACACTAAATCTAGTGCAACTTCAGATTGCTGTCTAAAATCCACTCATTTTCCCTTTTATTACAATTGTATCCTGCAGTGACTTAAACATTTTTCCTATTTATTAGGAAATACTTGCAACCGGTGAGAAAAATATATATTGGTTTGTAATACTTGATAATTAGACTTTCAGATAATACTACTTTTTTGTGATTACTTATTTATAATCAGACAAGTTTATGATTTTTCTTAATAAATTTTAATTTCTAAGCATGGATGCTGATGAAAGGATAACTTGCTTTGGTATTCGCCTGTACATTCACATCTTGATAAAAACAATTATACTCAAAGAGCTAGTAATTCATAGAATAAAATGAGTTGAAAATTTAAATTCAGCAACACATTCAGAAATGTAATACTATTGTTGCTCTATTTTTACTATATTGGGTCTATTTTTAAAAATATATGTTTTGGGATCTAACAATTGCCTTGTCATCATTTTACTGACTAGCTAATTTATCAGTTCTTTCTATTTTGAAGTTTCTATACTGTTAGGTACTTGTGTTAATTCTTCAGAGCTGCAATAAATTTCCATACTTTGTAAATATAAATATTGTTAAAATATATATTTAACTTGAAAAAATAAAAGTTAAAAATGAATTGTTTTTTGTTTTGATTTTTCTTTCTTCTGTTTCTTATATTTTTTTATGAATGTCAATAGAATTATCACTGCTTTCCTAAATATTCCAAGAATAACTCCATATTCATTCATGGGGAAACCAAATGAATTTGGCTTAACATAAATCTTTCCTTGTTAGGGGTGGCATATCCTGATTTTAAATAATTCTTCTGAAGTATCTTTTTTTTAGAATATATTTACCAAAATTTGGGGGAAATATTCTATTTTTTTCTCACACATAAATATTTAATAAAAATTTTGCAATATTTATTAAATGTATTTCCAGAGATAAAATACATATAAAATCAGACATATCAATACTTTTCTAACAGTGTCTTAAATGATATATTTAATAGAATTGAATTGTTTTTTATAATTTTTTTTGCTCAATCTGTAATAGCAAAAATTATAATTTTGTAATGAAAGTCATAATATATGCACACCCCTATACATATAACTATGAGCCACTTTTCTTAATATTTAAAATAGGTACTGAATTTTGCATAATATTAGTAAGGTAATTGGTGATAGAAATTATCTTTTTAAAGTCCTTTAAGTGTTACTACGCATAAACTGTGTTTTCTTTTCCAGTAGGAGAACAATAAGAATCAGACATTAAATGGTATTACTTGATTGATAATACTTCTATGAAATAAATAGTACTACTTGATTGTTAATACTCCATCTTTATCTTTTACCTTAATTAGGACTGAAATGTTATCCTCTGTTAATATATTTACTAAACATTTATTGTAGGTAAAACTGACAAATCCTACATTGACAATGTAGGTAATTGTTCTGGTACTTGGTTGGGGCAGATAAAAACTCTGGCCTAGCTATTTACTGCCCTACTTCTCCACCTCCGCTCCATCCCTCCAGAAGAGCATAAAAGACAAGGACACTTAATAATAGAGACAGATTAAGTCACTAGATTGATTTAATTTTATTTTAGAGAAAGCAGGTCCCTGGCAGATGGTGGGAGAGGCATTGCCCTAGAGGTGTAGGGGTACGAATGAGGATATGTGGAAGGCAATTGCTGGAAGGGGTTTGTTCTCAAAAAAGCTAGGGCATAAAGGGGAAGGAAAGAAAGGAAAAAGGAGCAGGAAAGAAGAATACGTATAACTAAGGGAAAAAATTCTATTTGCACTTTTGCCTGAAGCTGATCTTCCTCTGAGGCTAGAGTATAATTAGAAGCCAAACAAGACAATTATGATATGAAGATTTATATCTTACATAGGTCTCTACTTAGCTACTCTTTTGTCCTTTCTCCAGAAAATCTAAATATACCTATTTTAGACCGTGTCCTAACCTGTTTTTTGAGATGGT
Source organism: Eulemur rufifrons (assembly GCF_041146395.1). Classification (NCBI taxonomy): domain Eukaryota; kingdom Metazoa; phylum Chordata; class Mammalia; order Primates; family Lemuridae; genus Eulemur; species Eulemur rufifrons. The sequence goes on along the minus strand of NC_090989.1, from coordinate 97,492,898 downwards.
GTTTATAAAATTAGATCTCAATCATGTATTTGTAGTGGAGCTATTAGAAAAAAAAAGACTTTATTTTAGTACCAATTGTAATTTTACTAAAAATGATTATGCCAAACCTAATTATAAAGCAACTAGAATTGTGTTTATTTAATGAAAAACAATCATAATTCACGCCATCACTATTTATTAAAAAGCAATGCTTAAGGAGATTGAGGAGTCATTACAACACAAAACACAAATGTCGAATCTTAAAGGGAAAGTGTGACTAAAATTTTAAAAAGATTTGAATGTGAAGTGTGTGTCTGATAGTCATAAATCCATGAAAGTCTTTGGAGGGATGTGGATCTCTAACAGCTCTCTTTTCTGGTGGGAGCAAAGATAGCTTATCCTTTGATGTTTGAGCTGTGAATGCTAATGGCTTTTTGGTATTAGGGGTAAGTAAATGCTCTGGGTGATAACATTTTGTAAATGATTTTGCACTTTAATAATTCAACTTGGACTCACCTTTCTCATCGATGAGCTTTAAGAACCAATACAGTATTTAAGCAGCCCACTAGCTTATATATGATTTAGGAAAGATTTGAGCCTGGCCTCTTGTATCCTCTAGGGCCTCTAAGCGATGATTTTCAGGAATGTACCAGAAGATTCTGACCCAACACAGAAAACAAAAGACCTAAATTCTCCATCCAAAAATTGCCTGCTTTATGATTCAAGTAAAACCTCTTAAGGTTATTGTTCTGTTTTTTTAGGTGATTATATGTTTAAATAATCCTTTAAGCTTCTATTGACTTTCAAAAGTTAAAAACTGAAATCTCCGATTGAGGAACACAATTTTGAAAAGTAAAATTTTGAATTACTTATCCTCCATAAGCGGTTATCTCCCTGTAGCTATTCTTCCTCATGGTATGCTGAAAAAGCAGTAATTAGGCCATATGAGCCAAGGGGTATTTGTGTATATTGTAGGGATATACTTGTGTTTCCTTTCAAAATTCTCCTTTTATCGAAACTGACTTCTTAAATTAAGAACAACTTCCCCCTTATAGGTTTACTGGGGAATATGAAATATAGCTGGCTTTCTTTTGAGTTGTGCACCATTGAAAATAGAGCAGTACAAAGCCCAGGTTTATTTAGATTTTATTGACATTAATGTTCCACATGACTAGAAATGGAGAGAAAATCAAACTTTTGGTTCAACATGATTGAAACTATATAAGTACGTTATTTTTATGTGTATAAGAGTGAAGCAAGAATGACACTTGATAATGAAGATCAATACAAGCACCCATTCAAAATCATCCATGAATAAAATATTAAGAATGATTGTGCTTACGTGAAGAAAAGTTATTTTATTTAACTTCAGATGTATTAAAAATAATTATTATGGCTACAAACTCTGGAAAATGCTATCAGTTCAATGATGATTTAATGTTTTTTAATATTGTGTTTTAAATAGTGCATCAACTTTGTAAGAGTACCACCTAAAATTAAATATGAGAATGGATATAAAATTATGGCTAATTACAACTGTCATATATATTTTATTAAATATTATCATCATGAAGTTTATGTAGCAATGTAGGTGCATAATTTTAATATATCAAAATAAGGCCTATACTATTATTATAGCTATGCAAAATATCTCTCAGATAAAAATAATTTTTGTAAAGGAGATAATTGATAAATTTTAAACCATAGTGAACTGACATTTTTAAAAGTTAGTATGTTAAAATGAAGAGAAAAGAGATAGTAATTTTGTACAATATTAGTGACTACTATTTTTTCTATTTAATATACCAAATTTGTATAATTGTTTAATGTTAAAAAACATCTTTTCTTAATTTTCAAACAGGTTCAGTAATAAGCAAAATGTTAAGCTCTGAAGTCTACACTTTGCAACTCTTCTACTTACTATATGGTCCCTTCATTACTGGGTCACACATTATTGGCTGGCTTCACGAAATGCTGGATATCATAAATGTTGAAGTCCAATAAACTGTACAATCTTAACCACAATATGAAATGAGATTATTTCCAAGTTTATATTGAGGAATAAAGATATTTTAACCAAAGCACTTATTGAACCATAATCCTTAATGAGTTAAGGGGGCAATGGCCCCAAAAGACTAATACTCATGGGTATGTAAATAGTTGAAAGTAGTTTTTGAGATAAACTAATTCAACATCACCCTCTGGATTTGGTAATTATTCTCACGATTTATGATTAGACCTAGGTACATAAATGTCTAGGGACCTCAAGGCTGAGACACATATTAAGCTGGCAAAAATTGGCTTTTTATTGCATAATTCCCTATTCTCATCTATTCCTCATTAATCCATATATATGTAATTCATTAACTTGGCCATTATATCAAAATTATCTTTTGGTGATAGTGAAAGCTAAATAAAAATTATATGGTTGTTTAAAATATGTTATATTTATGAATTAAGGGAATTAAAGTAAATTATTAAATTCACATAAAATATTTCAATTGGGTTAATATTTGTGATGCAGAATTTATATATAAACTTCACCTGAATCATAGGTGCTTACTGCATACCCCAAGCAGGAGTAAAAGCCCAAAGAACTTTATGATATCTCTATTATAGAATTATCATGTTGCTATAATTGTTTACCTATTTTTCCTATTATTTGAAAAGTCCTAGTTATCTTAGCACTTATCTTAGTGACTGACATAGAAATGATACTTATAAATTCTTAACAAAATAACTTCCATGTTCTTTCATGACCTAGCTATCTAGTTAAGCTGAGACAATTATTGCCTTCCTTGGGACTTTGAAAATTAGAATAAAATAAAACTAAATCCTTTCTAGTGGCAGAAGTCATATAAGGTAAAATTCCGGCACTATCAATGTCTATGTATCTCATTTTACAGAGAAAGTTTCAATGAAAAAGAATATATATAACCTGAACTTTTGTACCCCCATAATAAGCTGAAATAAAAAAATTAAAAAAAAGAAAAAAAAGAAAAAGAAAAAAAACAACAAAAATGAAGATAAAACCAGAAATAGCCGTAGCCAAGAGCATTTTTTGTTGTTCCTGGGTGCTGATGGTTAAATTTTCTTCTATTTATGTAAATTAGTTGCAAAAGCTATTCTATTAGCCAATGTAATATTCTTTCTCTTAAGCTATTTTGAGATAGATTTCTGTCAATGGAAAATAAATGAGTTCTAAAATGCATGATTTAGATGAGTTAACAAATAATTATTCATCAATGAGTTAAAATTAAATGCAGATATATAAAATAATAAGGTATATGATAGAAAAAATAATAATGTTCTAAACTTCCCACCCATATTACCAGAGATTTGGAAATAGAGTTAATCAAAAAGTAATATCATTCTTTCTATAAAAACAACTTTTTCTTTTATTGATTTTTTTGGTCACAACTCATAAAATTTATTTTAAGAGCTCATAACCCATAATTTGCAAAATATTAGCCTAATAGGAAAACAATATTTAGCTCCCACAATGGGTCCCTTTTATTTGCTGTGACCAAAAAAAAAAAAAAAAAAAAAAATCAGAGATGAGATAAAGTTTTAAAAGAATGTAATATGCACCTCTAATGAAAAACAACATCAAATCAACAAAACATTCACATGACAAAGATTATTTACTGGAGTTCTTTTGGTTTCAATTTCATTTATTTCTTCTCTGATCTATATTATTTCTTTTCTTCTGCTAATTTTTGGTTTAGTTCTTGTTCTTCTAGTTATTTGAGATGCAATTTTAGGTTCTTTATTTGAATTTTTTCTACTTTTTTGATGTATGCCTTATTTGTATAAAATTTCCTCTTATTCCTGCTTTTGTTGTATCCCAAAGATTTTGATATGTTGTGTTTTCATTTTTATTTGTTTTGAGAAATTTTTAAATTTTCTTCTTAATCACTTCATTGACTCACTGATCATTCAGGAACATATTGCTTAATTTTCATGTGTATATGTAGTTTCCGATATTATTCTTGTTACAGATTTCTAGTTTTATTCCATTGTGGTCAGAAAAAATATTTGGTATGATTTCAATTTTTTGAATTGTTTCAGACTTGTTTGGTAGCCAAACATTTGATCTATCTTTGAGAGTGATCCATGAACTGAGGAAAAGAATATGTATTCTGCAGCTTTGGGATAAAATATTCTATGAATATCTACTAGATCCATTTGGTATAGTGCAGATAAAGTCCAAAGTTTCTTTGCTGATTTTCTGTCTGGATAGTCTTTCCAATGCTGAAAGTGGGGTGTTGAGTTCTCCAATGATTATTGTATCGGGGTCTATCTCTCTCTTTAGGTCTGAAAATATTTGCTTTATGTATCTGTGTACACCAATGTTGGGTGCATATATATTTTGAATTGTTATATCCTCTTGCTAAATTGACCCATTTATCATTATATGATGAATTTCTCTGTCTCTTTTTATAGTTTTTGTCTTGAAATCTATTTTCTATGATAGAAGTGTAGTTACTCCTGTTCTCCTTTGGTTTATATTTTTCCATCCTTTTATTTTCAGCCTAGGTGTATCTTTATAAGTGAAGTGTGTTTCTTGCAGACGACATGTAGTTGGCTCTTGTTTTTTTTTTTTATCGATTCAGCCACTTTATGTACTTTGACTGGAAAGTTTAGTCCATTCCATTTCAATGTTATTATTGATAGCTAAGGACTTACTACTGCCATGGTATATTTGATTTCTGGTTGTTTTGTAGCCCTCTCGTTCTTAGTTCCTTCCTTTCTTCCTTTGCTAAAAGTGTTTTTTTCTGGTAATGTGTTTTAATTTCTTTCTTTTTAATTTTTGTGTATATGTTGTAGGTTTTTAAATTTGAGGTTACTATGAGGCTTGCAAAAATATTTTATAACCAATTATTTTTAACAAATGACAGCTCTGCTTACAAACAAACAAACAAACAAATGAACAAGTAAAGAGAAATCTAACAGAAATTCTACCCTTTAACTCCATTTCCTGGCCTGCTTCTTATCTTTTTGTTGTTTCCATCCATTTCTTTGTATACTATCTCTCAAAAAGTTGTTATAGTTATTTTAAGTAGGCGTGGTGTTTTGCATCCCCACTCAAAATATAAGTGGTGTATACACCACAATTACAGCAATAGAGTATTCTGTATTTGTGTATTTATGGTTACCAGTGAGTTGTATATCTTCAGATGATTTCTTATTGTTCATTAATGTCTTTTTCTTTCAGATTGAAGAACTCTTTTAGTATATCTTGTAGGACAGGTATGGTGTTGATGTAATCCCTTAGCTTTTATTTGTCTAGAAAAGTCTTTATTTCCCCTTCAGGTTTGAGTAATATTTTCGCAGGACATTCTAAGGAACTAAGGCCTGAATTCAGATATTTCAGGATTCTGCTTGGTACTTTATTTTACTGTGGCTGATCTGGTACCCAAGTTGCAAAACAAAATCCTCTGAACTTTTCTCTGTCCTTTCCCCAAGTGGAAGACTGCGTGGGCTACACTGCTTGTAGTCTGTGGGGTGGGTGACACAGGCACTGGCTTGGCTGCCACTGCTGGTGTCTCACTGGGTAACATGCACCCCAAGCTCACTGGCTCCAAGTCAGCAGCACAGCAGCAGGAATTGCTCAAGGACGGTGGCCCCACTCCCGTATGAGTTTAGTCCAGACCCCAGGCTGCTTTTGGTCAGCTGCTGATGGTGCTAGCCAGAACTCCCGGTTTCAGGGCAGAGGATTTCTCTCTGGCTTGGCTGATCTAAATGCTCCCTCTATGGGCCCCGGTGGAATTCTTCCCTGTGCTGTGTTCTCCTGTGCCAAGGCGACCCTGAATGTCAATGAAAAGTCCTACAAACACTTCACCCTCCCCCCATCAGGCACAAAGAGTCTCTCTCCACTCAGTGTGCTAGAGCTACACTACTGGGGGATGGGGGAGGGGTGTCTTTTCTGACCTCTTCAGTACCTCTTTCCTTGATACGATGTTAAAACCAGTTAATATTATAACTTACCTGATTTTGGGTTTCTCTGAAAGTGCTTGCTTGCGTAGTTGTTGAATTTGGTGTTTGTGCACTGGGATGATTGCTAGATGTTGCTATTCAGCAAACCTTTTCCACTCCCTCCACTTATTAGCAGTGTTCATTTTAAATAAGAGTTGCATATCTTCATTACTCTGCATTATATCTCATAAATCATAACTTGCCATGTATGTCTTATATTTGCAATAATTAGTATTTTATAAATGTCCTTTCTGTTTTAATTTCAGAATATTATGGGGGTACAAATGCTTTGGTTACATAAATTGCCTTTGCACAGCCCCAGTCAGAGCTACAAGCATGCCCATCCCCCAGTAAGTGCCCACCACGCACATTAGGTGTCAGTTTACCCATCCCCTCCCCAGCCACCTGCCCAACACTGGATGAATGTTGCTTCCGTATGTGCACATATGTTTTGATTGATTAGTACCAATCTAATGGTGAGTACATGTGGTGTTCATTTTTCCATTCTTGTGATACTTCACTTAGAAGAATGGGCTCCAGCTCCATACAGGATAATAAATGTTCTTTCATATAATATAATGTATCCAAAATTTATTATTATTTTTTAATTAAATTTCTATTTCAAAAAATTCTATAAGATACCACGTTTTGCCCTAGAAGCCATGATGAATAATTAGAAAACAACTACTCTCCCTTAACTCATATACATTTTATCTAAAATCTGTATTAGCAAAACAATTATAAATATTATTAACAGCCCATATCAAATAATTTTAAAAGACATGGCAATTCAATGAATACTGGAAAATAAACACTAGTAAATGACATTGGAATAATTAGTTCTATTTTATATTATTTTAATTTTGAGATGGGGTCTTGCTATGCTGCCCAGGCTGGATTTAAATGCCTGAGTTAAAGGGATCCTCTTGTCTCAGCCTGCCAAGTAGCTGGGATTACAGGAGGGTGCTATGCACTTGGTGACAGTGGGGTACTTGGGAAATATGCACTGTGAATCGAACGATAATACTGTATCCACATCAGGATTCCTGTATGTGATCGTTATGTTACAGTTATGTAGGAGAAACTCCTTGTTCTCATAAAGTATTTAGGAGTGAAGTGCTGTCATATGTACAAATATGTACATATGATTCTCATATGATTCATTCCCAAATGGTGTATGTACAGAAGACACAGAAAGAGAAATGTTAACAGTCCATGAATGTTGGTGAGGAGTATAGCGATTGCTATTTTTCTATTTTATTATTTCTGCAAATGGTTCAAAATAAAATTGGGGAAAAATAAAAGGCAAAAATATTTTATAGATTCCATTACATGCTTTTATAACATGGATGATGATGGTGATAGAAAGAATAAAATTCCATTATGTTTCTATAGCTTTTTTCTCTTTGTAAAATGCTCCCAACAGTTAAATATCTTTTACATCCATATGAAATACTTGTAAAGGAACAGAATAAAATAATCATCATTGACTAAGAGTCAGTCCTTTTCCAGGTGCTTATATGTATTAATTCATTTATTCACTTTTATATTTAATAACTTTATGGGATAGTTATGCTGCTGTTTTTTAAAATACAAGGAAGTCAAGACTCAAAGTAATTCACTAAAGTCATCATGTTAACAAGTATAGCCTGAAATCAGGCTGTTCACTTAATTCCCAAAGCTTAGAGTCTTAGTGTTGTTTCAAAATGAAACAAATTTGCACTGGCCGGAACCAGAGTTCCTTGCTGGTTAGTGATCAAATGGGAGAATAATGTCAATCACTTGAATCCTGTTATTTATACTATTCCTGCTGGCACTGATATTTCTAAGGAGAATGGTTAAAGAATAATTATTTTCAAATAGTTGACCTAGCTATGTTTTATAAAGATTATTATATTTTTACAAACACTTTGGAGAATAACCAGATAATTTTATAACCTTCCCTGTAGTATTCTCAAAACTGCCTATATAAACTGCTGAAACATTATTCAATTAGGAGTATTGACATATTTATTCACATGATAGACATGAGAAATAATGGAAATGATGACCAGTTCAGTATGGATTTCCAGATTGTTGTTCAGCCTGGTAGAATTTTATTAAATATGAAAGCAGCTGAATAATAGGGTTGGAGGATATACTCACTGTACAATTTACTAGTCCCCTATAATCAGAATCTCTGTCATCATATAAATCAGTTACGAAGATAGAATCCTATGACACTAAAGAACATGAGATTTACCCTCAATAAATCTATTCTGATGAATCTTTGAAATCCTCAGGTCCTTTAAACATACATAAGGAAAACATACATGAGGAAAACAGCTTGCAAGATCTGAAATGAATGCAATATAGGCTGCATTTTATTTTTATTTTTATTTTTCATCACTTGGATTGGTATATGCTCAGTAATATTTGCATTCATTGGTGCTTCTTTCCATGATTTTACAATAAACATTGGGTTAAATAATCTTTGCTTTAATTTGAAATGGTGCATTTAAATTGAAGGAATATTTGCATGTTTTCTTCTTTGGCCTCAACATTTCCTGTATACTGATGTTCATAATTTAGGGATTTTATTTAGCCTTACATGTTAAATACGATATACTACCTGGTTGCTATCTGAAAATTATATAAAATAATAATTCTCATAACAAAAACAGCAAATCTTCCAAGGCCATGTCTTCACTCATTCAGTTTTTATTTTCAGCTCTCTTATTAGGTTTTCACTCACCCACACAGAAAGATCTCTTTCAGAAGTGCCTGGAAATAAGTAGTTGGAAAGACAGCTCCTTGAAAATATTAAAGCACTTTTTAAGATACAAGTATGCATGAGAGCCTAGTAAGGGACACTTATGCAAGTGTATTATTTAAATTGCAAAATCATCTTGCTGTATGCATATCTAGGAGCTTCCTAAATCAAGCAAAGCCAAGTATGGAGAAAAAGGCACTTTAATAGCTCTCTGCTTTCTACTTCTTCCTTTTTAGCTCCTAGAGGAAATAGCCCCTTCTTGGGTTAAAAAATCAAAAAGAAAACCATCAAAACAAAAACAAAAAACAATCAAACACACAAAAAAATCTCCACAGTATTTGATTTCTAATTTGTGAACCAATCTAGCAGAGATAATTCTCAGAGCATGTACACCAATCAAAAAGAAAGCCTGGTGAACTTGCTTTATTCTTTTGTTAATTTCCCCATTTCAAATCATGGCCTTTCTTTACATGTCATGAGTGGTTCTAACAAATAAAAAAAATAAATAAAGTCATGACCCTTCTATAAAAGTTAGAGACTGGTTTCAATGGATAGCCAACTAGCATTGGAAACCAGTAGAGTAAGATATATGCTGCATAAATTCTTGGAGGAATAGACTATGGTCTCCAGAGAAGTGTTGTAAGATTGAAATTAAGATTATTTGTGTAGGAAGATAACTTCATCTGATTTTGGGGTATAAGAAGGTATAATACAGTATTGGTTGGCATTCAGAAACCCATCTTTGTGGTCTAGGTCCATTTCCAATGCCCAGCATTGACTGTTGTACTTCCTATTAACATCATAAAATAAACTCTTCTTTAAAAAGTAAATGAGACATATTTTAATGTTGAAAGCAGAATTACTGAAAAATAACGTGATAAAAAAGACTTCTAAAGTAAAACTCCAAACATGTAGTAACTCAACTGCATCACCAAAAACTGGACAGATGAAAGAATGACCAAAGAGTCGAGGTGAGGTCCATTTTAGTTCCTAAATAACTAGATGCAATAAAACATGTTCTGAGTAACAACTCCTAGTTTACTACTGAGAGCATTCTAAGCATAACAGACTCTATCATCATCTTTTTTCGAAGAGTCTACATTTAGAGCCATGTATCGTTTCTGCCTCCTCAATGATTGCTTACAGTGTCAGCTCTTCACTCTTGTCACTCCACCCTCCTTCCACCCCCCAACAGTTCAGACCATCTTATCTTCATATAGGCAGAGTTATAAATAGTATCCATAAATTGCACAAAATTAACTAGGATGATTTTAACAGATGCTGATAGCTAGCGTGGAGCTTTTGGAAAACATGGCTTTGCTCCCCAGGAATGGAGTGGTTTTCATGAACTTTTACTAAACACACTTGTTATTGCAATGTAGTTCCTTTGAATCTCTTCAACATATTAGGTATATATGAATTTACTTTTCTATGTTCTATGTTCAAAATTATAGTCACATATATACACAAATACATATACAATGTATACACTATATATATTATTTTTATTCCTTCCTTTTCACTTCATGTTATTAAATATTACTTAGAAACTTGATTTTAATGGTGTATTTGTCAGGTGAGGCTGCCATAAAAAAATATTACCACAAACTGAGTTGCTCAAACAACTGACATCTATCCTCTCACAGTTCTGGAATGTGGAAGTCCAAGATCAAGGTGCCAGCAAGTCTGGTTTCTGGCAAGGCTTCTCTCATTGGTTTGCAAATGGCTACCTTCTTGCTGGATCCTTGCATGACCTTTCCTCTGTGCATGCATGTGAAGAGAGTGAGAGACAGATTTGTTGTCATTTCCTCTTCTTTTAAGGACATCAACCCTATCACATTAGGACCCCACTCTAATGACCTCATTTAACTTTAATCGCCTCCTTAACGGCTTTATCTCTAAATGAAGTCACATTGAGGTTTAGGGCTTCAACGAAAGAATTTTAGGGAGACACAATTTACTACACAGAAAATGGTTACAAGGAGATATTCTACTACAAGGGTAACCATTATCCTATGATTTTTAAATTTTAACTATTATAATTAAAATAATCCTGAATTATATACATTGTATAATATTTTTCACACAGTTCTCAATATTTATATGTGCTACATTTTAAGGTTATTGATGTATATTGTTAAATTAACTTTCAGAAATTATGACCTAATATTCCCATCAGCAAGATTAAAGGATGTGCAAGAAAACCAAAATAAGTATAGTGATAAGATGGTGAAGTGACTTATATTCTTGCCTCCCTCTCTCACACTCATATCTAAAGATGCCAGGAAAGCAGGTGGGAGGTAATTGGATCCTATTTCACAAAAAAAAAAAAGTTATGCCAAGTTAATGCAATATCAGGTAGTTTAAGAAAGTAAATATTTAAAAGATTATAACAAGATTAAATAATGTTATTTTATTAGTTATGGTATATGTTAAGCTGTTATAATTAAGAGATGTAGTATAGTAGTTCAAATAAGATAGAAGTTGATTTCTCACTTATGTAAGTTTACAAAATTTGGTGTGTCATTTTGACATTTAGCAGCTCTTCCCTACGTGCTTACCTGGAGACAATGTAGTCAGTTTATGTGCTAGATTGCCTGCTGTCAATGCTCCTTCAGTGTATAGTTTGACATTAGTGTCTATCAATGAGAGACACGCAAGTGAGATTCAGAAGGTGGAAGAAAGTGCAAGAGATCATTATTCTCTAGAGGTTATTGCAGACAGATGTGTGGATGTGATGTCCTAAGCAGCTTCCAGGTATACTTCTAAAAAATCTAGGTTGATTTGTGCTTTATATATGTTGCCAAAGACTATGACAATCTGTGGGAATTTCCCAGCGTTTCCTTAGATTTGTTGTGCCTTCAGCAAGAATCCTTGAAAACCAACTTCAATCTTCTTTGACCTTCTCAGATCCAATGGTTTTAAGTTTCTGATTCTCTGATATGGCTTGGACATTTGCCCCCTCCAAATATCATGTTGACACTTGATACCAGTGTTGGAGGCAGGGCCTGGTGGGAGTTGTTTTGGTTCTGGGGAAAGATCCCTCATGAAGGTCGTGGTGCCCACCTCATGATAATGAGTGAATTCTCAGTTTATTAGTTCACATGAGAGCTGGTTGTGTAAAGAGCCAGGCACCACCTCCTCTCTATTTCGCTGCTTCTCTCTCCATGTGACACACCTTCTCCCCCTTTGTCTTCTGCCTTCATTGGAAGCACTCTGGAGTCTTACCAGAAGCAGATGCTGGTGCTATGCTTGTACAGACTGTAGAACCATGAGCTAAATAAACCTCTTTTTTAAATAAATTACTCAACTTCAGGTATTCTTTTATAGCGACACAAAATGGGCTAACACATTTTCTGTACTAAAATTCTTCATAGTTTATTTCCTAAGCAAACTAATCAGCACCGCATTGTGTATTAGAAGTGGCTCTAGGAAACAGAAGATCAATTTCTAAAATGTGTAACTGGTTCTCAGCTCTAAATAGATTTGAAGGCAGTAATAAATTCATTATTTATGGAAAATGAGACCCTGGTATTCCATGGCATTCACTGGAAAAATACTTTCTTGAATTAGCACATAAAATGCCTGGAATAAAGAATCTATATAAGGCAAGGCAATGTGAGAACTATTAGCTCTTGAATTAGAACATCAGGGAGAAAAAAGAATACAAATATACGAGATCTGTGGGTTTGGGGTTTTTACCACTTAAACCCTGAAGGATTTGGAGGAAGAAAATAACAAGTTTAGGGTTTTAAATTATGAGTAGAAAACTGAAGAATTTTTATGATTGCTCTGAAAAATCCCAAATTTCTTGAAGCCACAAGGCTGAATTTTCTGATACCCAAACAAGTTTGATCTATAGTAGGCCAAATTTCAAAATATAAATTTAATTCCAAGCATCAGCTGGCTTTTTAAATTAAATTTACAATGTTGCTTAGGAGATACCAGGACCTCGAATTACAATGTGGACGTTTGGGTGGATTCTGATGAATATGAAGAACTTGAACTTCCCTCTGAGCCCCCCTTGCCAATAAAAGTAGCCCTTCCTTCTCCGCTCAGGGAAATAGCTAAGTCTTACCTCAGATCCTCATGGTGATCTAACCTAAGACAATAGGCTTTTAGGTGGATGCCAATTTTCAGTTCCAAAATTCATTATTTTTTCCTGCTTTCAGACTTATAACTAGACTCAAATCTCATAGTAGACCACAAAAGGATGACTACAAATCCTAACCTGACAGGATGAACAATATACACTGAGGAACTGCAAAATTTCATCAGCTATATTGACACAAACCTGCTGAATATGAGTGAGAATAATTTTTAAGAGTGCTATACAAGAGATGAAAAAATTTATTACTGGATCTGGCTGAATTTATTGACATGGGTACACTGACCAAAGGTCCTAGGCCATAAATTCAGGGTATTAATGGTATTGAATCTGTTATCTTGAGCATATGAAAGTGGCTCTAATACATTAATCATTTGCTTGAATGAAATCGGGGCTCACAAGTGGACTACATCAAATAAAGTTGAAAATTCAGGGTGTCCTTGTTACAATCCAAAGGAAGGAATCTAAAGGCTTAAGGAGATAAGAGCAAAAGAGTGAATTTATTATGTATGACCTGGTCCATGTCCCTAAACTATGTCCCTTCCCCTTCGGACTATCCAGAGGACATTTCCCCGCCATTGCCTTGGAGAATACATCTGTGTGAGAAGTACCAACATCCTTTAAAAATGTTCTATATTGGCTGTTCTCTGCAAGCTGAAGGTTAGAGTTGAAGATACTGTCAGTGCAATGAACTCTTAGGCTTTAGCTGCATGGTAGGATGCCAGGGTTCGAGATATCACTTAACAATCGGAAACTATGTGAGCTTGGCCATCATAATAAACAGCAAAATAAATACCTAGGAATATACTTAACAAAGGAGGTGAAAGAGCTCTACAAAGAGAACTAAGATACACTGAGGAAAGAAATCAAAGATGATGCAAACAAGGAGGAAAACATGTGCTCTTGGATCTGTAGAATCCACATTGTTAAAATGTCCATCATACCCAAAGTGATTTACAGAGTCAATGTAATCCCCAGCAAAATTCCTAGGACATATTTTACAGATCTAGAAAAACAATCGTACATTTTGTGTGAAACCCAATCTCACTCAGATGAAATATTTATCATGCTTGGGTTTTAAATTTATCATTTTGTAGGAAGTAGGTGAGGCTAGTAGTAATAGTTTTATCCATTATAGCCAAACTATATTATTTTTATATTTTTTCAAACCTAATCACTATAATAAACTACTTTAATAGTTTCCTAAAAATTAATAAAATCGTATTGATGCAATAAGTTCCCTTCAATTCATGAGTAGCTTAATAAAATGTGGTACATATATGCTATGGAATACTATACAGCCATGAAGAAGGATGAATTAGGCCTTTTGCAACAATTTGGATGGAACTGGAGACCATTATCCTAAATGAAGTATCTAAAGAATGGAAAAACAAATACTATATGTACTCACTATTAAATTGGAACTAATACATGAGCACACATGTGCACAGAGGGAAATAAAACTCAGCAGAAATTAAGTAGAAGGGAAGGGGGAGGAATGGGTGGGCAAAAACATACCTAATGCGTACAATGAACACTATCTGGATTATTGGCACACTTATAACCCTAACTCAACCATAACAAAATAAGTAAATGTAACCAAAAACATTAGTACCCCCATAATATTTTGAAATATTAAATAAAAAAATGAGTAAACTTAAGGCTGCTTGTTGAATATGGAATTCAAACAAAGGAGATTGAATGTTTCTGAAGAGGGCTTTACTCCCATTAGGGTAAAGTCTATAAAATGATATTTGATCCACCATAAGGTACGTTTTAACTTTAAGAATTCATGAGTTTTCCAGATAGTGCCTAACATTGTTGTATTGTGGTGAGTAAATGCTGACAATTTTTAATTTCCAATATTTTATTTAGGAATCAAAAGTTTTAAAATGGGTAAAAATAGTGCTTTCTCTGCATTTATTGTATACAAGTATTTCTTTCCAAAAACGAATTGGGAAGGAGTTAAAATTTTTCATCATTTATTCCAGAAAGAAACAGCTTATATGTGGTTAGTGATATCAACTCAAATTTCAAAATTTGGTCCCAAGGCAAATGTTTAACTATTAGTGTTAGAATAGCTCCTAAACTCAGCCAAGAAAAAATGTACATTACTTAATTTCACTCAAGTTTCCAGTAAATATTTATTAATACAATTTGATTCCTTTCAATTCACTTCAACAAATATTTATCGAACAGCAGCTATATACCAACCGTTGTGCTATCCACTGGAGTGTGAACACACAAAGATGAATTTATTATTCCTGCCATTAAAAAGTGACTACCAGGGGGAACAAATTTAAGGTTATAAAACTTCAGATTTTGTTATACTATCTTATTATGAGAAAAATATGGCTTCTAGAATGTTTGTGTTTTAAGATGTATGAGGGCAAAAAAAGTTAAAAATAAAAATTTCCAAATAGAATGATTATTTATGCATTTTATAAAAATGTTTATTTTTTCCAAACAAATCAAAGCTAGAGACTAAAAAATAAAATATAAAGTGGGAAAAATAAACAAAGAAATAAATGAATGGCTCCACAAAAAGCTCTCTTTACAGAGGAAGGGATACTAAAACCTAGTAGGAATGTTCAAGTTGGAAAATCATTAATAGATGCTAAAATGTTCAGTGAAACTTTGATAAAAAAGAGAATATTCAAATGGTCTTATAGTTTTTTTCCCCAGGAAATTATTTATTAATTACAAGGAGAAAAATAGTAACTTTATCAAGAAACTTAGCAGACACTGTTTTCAGTGATCAGTGTTAACTTCACCAACGCTGGGAACTCATGTGCCTTCTGAAATGATGCTCTGGGGAGGACATAATATTTTTAAAGTAATAACCCTGTCCCAAATGCGTAACCTAAACACAGTCATTAGGACACATCAAAAGTACACAATTTAAGAAATATTTTACTAAAAAACTAACCTACATTCTTCAAAAATATCAAAACAGTAATGACAAAAGGCTGAGGAACATATTTAAATTAAAGAGAACTGAAAATACATGACAACCAATTGTAATGTCTGTTCCTGGACTATGTCCACGTGTAAGAAACATATCTTTAGGGTACATTACAGGGAAAATGTATTATGCCTTAGATATTATTGTGTTATTAAATTTTGTCATTTTTATCATTCTACTGTGGCTCAGATCCTTTCTCTTAGGAAATACATACTGAATTTGGTGGTAAAGAGGCATAATAGATGCATTTTATTGTAAAACTGTTCATAAGATGATATATTTAAAGGGTGGTAAATATTGCAAAATATTAAAAATTGATAAATCTATGTGAAAGAGCCTTTGGGAGTTACTTATATTATTCTTGAAATTTTTCTGTAAGTTTGAAATTCTATTAAAATTTAAAGAAATCCAGCTAGTATTGTCCTAATGAATATAGAGATTATTATAAAATGTGGGATATACCATCACAATAACCTGACATATATGTATAGCATTAGATTAGTGGAAGAATAGTAGTTACACAAATATGTTACAAATAGCAACATGAATAAATCTCATAACGTTTTCAGTAAAAACATGTTAAAAGATTAACATTTCCTGGTCAGGATCACTTAGGAATCTTAAATACAAAAGTAAGATGTTTAAGTAACACATGTATCAAAGTAGTTCTTGTAAAGGTGAATTGTAAAAACAGGTTAAATAAACCAGAAGGAAGATCTGTCAAAAAAAGAGGTATGGGAGTGGAGAAAGCGGAAAGGAAGTTGCATCAAAAATAACGAAGAAACAAAAGAAGGAAGTAGCATTTCATTCTCTTGTCACTGTTATCTGTCATGAATCTATGGGTATAGTTAATTAAATTTTCTTTATATTTCGAACAAACTTTTAAAAGGTAAAGACAAACAGGCAAATGTGTTTATTTAAATTAATTTAAAAAATCAGACCTTGAACATCTACCGCAATAGTTCTCCAATGTAGTTATGTAACCCTCAACTCTTCACTCATCCCCCTTGTTCTAGATCATAAAAGGAGGGTTCAATGACTTCAGTTCAATTATCAATATGGCATACACACCATGGCACAGATATTAATATATAAGTGTACTTATGAATATATTGTTCAATGTAACTGACAAAGAGATCAAACAGGTTACTAGAAAACATTTTGGGTTAATAACATGAATTTTTATGTGAATTTTTTACTGGGTACTACTTAAAACAACAAAGTGTATAGGAAAGAATATTTAATTGTTATTCATTTCCCCTACTTCTTTATTCAGCTTCATTCATTTGATAATAATTAAGAAGATGTGCTGTCTTAATCTTGGAAATCTCTCAGGCATATACAGGAGCAATTTTGTTGTTAGTTTTAAAATTTATTTATTTTGTTGTTATATATTTTGGTGGTCATTTGCAATGCCATAGGAGGAGCATTAAATACATCATTGTGACCACAGTGAAACAACTCTGGAAACATGCTGCTACTCAGGGAAAGTGATGTGATTTCACTTTGACAAGTGACAAAGAACAAAAAAATCAGAAGCAAATATGTCCCTAGTAACATTTTTTCCCATGACTGAGCTTTTGTCAATGTCACAAAATTTGCAGAACATTGGAGACCTTACCACCTAAAGCTGTAAGCATTTATTTCTCTTTTGTGATTTTTTTTTTTTTTTTTACCTCATTTTGTTGTGTTTTAAATGGACTTTGTTTCAGTTTCCAGCTGCTGGGTATCCTACAGGAGTGAAATTCTGACAGTATGTTTTAAAAAGACTTAACCAGCTCCAGTGATTATTTAGGTTTAGCAGTCTGTGGGATGGTAAGTTGGAGTTTATCACTGCCAGCATTTCAGATGAGTAAACTTCATTTAGGAGAGAAGAGGTCAGTAATTCAGAATGTTCTATTTCAGTTGGAGAAGAAAAGTAGATACCAAAGAGAGTCCCTGTAGAGTCTGTGATCAAGTAGAAAGCAGAGGATGGAAATTAGGAAGCCTGCAAATCTAAGAAGCAGTAGCATTTCCAAAAAGAGAGAAATAAAATAGAAATAAAGGTTGGTAGAAAGGATATAGTTTAAAAGTACCCCGGAGAAATCATCCTGGAGTTTTGAGTGATGATCCTTTCATGAACAGGAGGAGGTTGAGTAATACAATTTCATTTGCCATTGTGACCATAATTACTAGCCTACCTGCATGTTGCATTCCAATGAGAGAAAAGATGTTTAAATTATTTTTGTTAGTTTTATTCTAAATGTTCCGAGGAGATCAAAGGAATTTCATACCAGTGGTTCTTTCTGTAATAGGCCAGGATAAATGTATGTGATTTTGAGTGCATAAATTAAGGTCTGCTAATGTGATCAGTTTTGTTTTTAGCAAGGAGAATTAATGAAATCCTTCATCAGGAAATGGTAACTCACTAATACTAACTAGTATTAATTTATACTCATCTTACCTCCAAATATAGAGGTCAATTGAAGAGTAAACAAACAGTTTATCACTTGGGCATTAATAAAAGCACTGTTCCAAAGATGTTCTTAACTCTTAAAGGCAGAGAAACAAACAAAGAGAGAGAGAACACAGAATTTTGAATTGGAGACATATTAGCCCATGCACTATATTTTGTGTTTCAATTATCTTACTTAAGTAGTTTCCATTTTTTTTTCAAAAATTACATATAATCTTACTACTTCTTTTATATGCATAAATTCTATAAACAAAAATAGGTAACCTTTAGCATTAGTTTAGCGTTTGACATATGAATATATATGTACAAGAGGAACATTAATTGGATTCATCATTACAGTTAAATAATATGTGTGTATCACTTCCATTATGTTATTTTTAAATATTGCACTTGCCTTGGATTCATAATCATAATCATAATTTATGTGTTTAACATTTACACAGCTCTCTGTTTGTTTGAAATATCTGCCAATTCTATAATACACCTTCTATAAAAGAAAGTACATTTTAGTTAATCCAGGCATTCTGGATTTTCGAAGACTGATCTCAGAAAATCCTCCCATGATTACTTTATTCTCATCTGATTCCTATGGACAAAAAATTAGCAGTAAGTAGTTTTAATTGAAGAATCACTGGGGAAGGGTACAGTTATGGCAATAGAAGCTTCTAGATAATGGAGAATAGAGAGAGATAACTTTGTGATTTAAACTATAATATATAATTTGATGCCAATTTGCTAAGATCCAAAGGATTTAATAATCAATGAATCACCATTAACATCTGAAGAGGCAGTCGATTCAGGCAGGGAAAAAAAATCAAGGTATGATTATCTTGATCTGAACATTTTATACTGAGGACATCAAAAATTTAAAGTATAAAAACTAGTTTTAACTTCCTGTTGTCATTTTAAAGCCTTTCTAAAAGGAGGTGACATAGAAAGTCATCCATTTTTTGCTGACAAAGGATACTGGGCATAATGAAAAAAGTATGAACTTTGGATTTAGAAGACCTAAGTTCAAGTCATTGATCTGTCTTTTTCTTTTTTGTGCTCTTGAGAAAATTTCTATTTCATTTTCTAAATAAAATCATAAAAAAGAAATTTCAAAGTATAAGCAATTAAGTGTTTGAGATTCCAATGCTGTTATAATTCATAATTTATAAAATATTTTCTTTTTATTTTTGAATTTCAAAAAATATGCATATAAAAATTTTTAGGGAGATATGTAAAGTAAAAAGTAAAATTTTCCTTGTACCCTCTCTCACTTTAATCACTAATAGATAGTCAAGACAATTGCAGAATAAAATTTATCTGGTAGCATACAGATTTTAGTGGTTGTTTTATTGCTGTGATTTTGTATATTAGAGCATATTAATGAAACACACACACATAAAGCTTTGCAACTTGATGTTTTCATTAAATTATATTGCATGGATATATTTCTATTTGGATTCACTTCAGTTTTAGAAACTGCTGCATGTAATTAAATTTTGTGATTTAGTATGTTTTATTCAACTATAATCTATTGATGAAATGTTAAGCAGTTTTAAATATTTCACTATTACATACAATACAGAAAATACTATCTGCCTATATATCTATTTATTTATATATATTCGGTATGCATGTGTGTGTGTGTGTGTATACTTTTGTTCAGGTAAGCTTTGGTAGATATATTCGTTAACAACATTAGTAAATCTATGATTATTCTGCAATTAAGTATGCAGCTTTGATAGCAATGCAAACATAGTAATCTGTTTCTATATACACCTGTACAAATTTGGGGTTACATCTGTAGGATAGATTTCTAGAGGTTCAATTGTTTTATTATTTTGGAAGATATTGCTAATACACTCTTGCCAGAGTTTATAATAATTTATACCCTCACCAGGGGTCTCTAAAAGTTTTTCCATGTATTTGAAAAGTGTACACTTGCTGTTTTTTTATACTTCCCAAATAATTTTGTGTTTTGTAGTTGGTATGGTAAGAAGTTTTATTGATGTTAAAGTAATTTCTAACTTGCAGAAAAGTTACAGTAATTTGTGCAATGCCAATAACAAATATATACCTTTTACCAGATTTACTTGTAGTTTAGATTTTGCTCCACAAACTTTATCAATCTCTCTGTTTTCCCTATGGTCTTCCCTGAACCATTTGAGAATAGGTTGTATATATCACAGGCTTTCATTTCTAAAAAATACAGTGTTTATTTTTTAAGAATATGTATATACTTTTTAGGAGAATTTTAATGTGTTAATTGTGCCATTCCATTTCTTTTTCTAAGATTTGCTTCTGCATACTCTTGTATTTTCTTCTGGATATTTTGTCTTTTTTCATATTAACATATAAGGGTTTCTGCATAATGGATAAAAACTCTTCTTTTTGTGAACTTTTTTCTAAATTTTTTTTATTTATGAATTTTGGGTTTTGTATGATACAAAAATTATTTCAATGCCGATAATGTATAAATGTTGTCTTATATTCTTTTTAGTACAACTTATTAAATATTATAAACCTAGAGTTTCATTTTGTGCACTGTATGATATAGGAGAAAATATTTTAAAAGGCTGATTTTTAAACTTTGAGTACGGAAAAGTCATGTTTACTTTTTGTAATTTTTCCTGTAGCATTTGTGTGCCAACCTTGACAATCTTACGAACATAGTAAGTGCCTACTATACACTGAGCACTGTGTGAAACTTTTTATTTAACAAAGAGGAAAGAGATATGGGAAATATCCTCAAAGACCTTAAAAGGGAAAAATTGGCATACTTGCCTTCATTTTCCCATCATCATTATTATCCTTTTCATTAGACTCTTAGATATTTGGTACCTTTACTCTGTTCTCTGGCAACCTGGGTCCCTCCAATATAATATTTCATAAGTATTGGGCAAGACATACATATCCTTTATTTCTTTCCCAACATCAAAAATTACCATTATCATGTCTTCTTCTTCCAAATCTCTATAATATCATAAGAAGCTATCATCATTTAATATATTAATTCATTATTTTACTTCAAAAGCACCATAATGTCCAAGTTTCAGATATCCCAAATATGGATACATTAGAATCACTCAAAGATCTTCAATAAATCCCAATTTTCAGGCCACACCATATTCCTACCCAAAGAGAATCTGCAGAAATGTCTATATATTCATAATTTCTTTAGGTTTGTGTTTTCTTACAGACATTTAGTAAATGGAGAAAATAATTATGTTCAGAGCTTTCAGTTCCTATTAATTACATCGTGAAGAAATTGTCCCCTCTATTTAAGGCAGAATTTCTCAACAGTTTCACCAATGACATTTTGGACTTGATAACTCTTTGTTGTGGTGCCTGTCTTGAACATTGTACAATGCTTAGTAGCATCCCTAGTTTCTACCCACTCGATGTCAATAGCACTCTCCCATTCATTGCAATCAATAAGATCTCTAGGAAATGTCTAATGTCCTCTCTGGGGAAAAATAGCCAACGTTTGAGATCACTGTTCTATGAAATGGGGTGAACCCTAATTTTCATGTCTGTCATGATTTATAAATACTATCTCATCCCTGAAGTAAAATATAACTCTCAAACAAACAAAAGTCATTTAATTTATTCCTAGAGCAACTTTGAACATCAGAAGAGAAAACCAGCTGCATGGAAGAAACAATGCTGACAGAAACCAAGATTATTCTTTATTTTTAAGATACTTTCATTTATTGAAAACATTGGTAAATCTAAGAGTATTCTGCAACTAGGTGAGAATAGCTTTGGTAGCAATATAGTCATAGTAATTGGTTTCTGTTTTCATGGATTATCCCACTCATTAAAACATTCTTATGACCTAAAAAATGATTATTTAAAAAAGTAGAAATATGTAAAAAAAATACATGTGAAAATTTAAACACTTTTTATTATTGTAATAATAATTCAGGAAAACTGCTTATGCTTGTGTCCAGAAAAAATTTAGTTTTTCTCTGAACAGAAGAACATACATGCATACAGACACATTCACATACACACATATATGTCCCCATATATGTATACTGGTTTTCCATTCAATCTTAGAATATACATATTTTATATATAGGTATATGTGTATGTTTTATGAATTATATGCATATATATTATTAATTTTAATATTTAATTTATTGCATTTTACAGATTACTCAAGAAGATAGCTGACATCTGTAACTATGAACCCACAAATTTTCTATAAATTTAGCTTCTGGCTGTTTAAGGAAAAGTTGATGATAAGGGAATTTGTTTTCTCAAAATTTACAAGCAAAGAAATGAAACACTTCAATGATTTAACTTTGTAACCTTAGAGGATGATTGTTGCTGATAAAAAGCTCTTTTCCTAAATTTATGATGCATCTTAAATAAGTTTTCAATTCTTTCTCAAAAAAATATTAGGTATATTCAAAGAAAGCAAAACAAGGTTTAAACAATGCACAGAAAATAAATTTCCTAAGAATGGGTGAAATTATGCATATTTCAAATGAAAATTACCTAAGCTTTAAGTAAACACTGTTAATTTTCACATTTGAAAACAATCTATATTGTGTAGTTTGTTAATTTTCATCATTAATGAGGGAGTATTATATTCTAATTAATTTTGTATTTAAATGAATGATGTTTAAAATGTCAAATAATCTAAAACATAAAAGGCAGATATCAAATACAATATATTATCATACTGTATCTTGTACATCATTAACATAAGCTAACATGGATCTGTTAATGTTTATTTAAAGTAGGTACTTTTAATTGTTGAAAAAGAATATTATTTATGGAGAGAGACATAATTTTATGAAATGATGCAGGGAAACAAAGGTTACTGCATTGATGTTTTCTCTAACAAGACAAGTGCTTCTCAAGATTGTAGTAGTAGCTTATTGTGAGCATGTTTATGGCCTGCTGGTTATGATTCTGGTCTCGTTTAGTCTAGTATACAGGTCTTAGTAACCAATAAATGGACAATTCCACCAAGACATACAATTATATTTTCCATAAGTTCAAATCTGATACTGCCAAATTGCAATCAATGCTCCTCACTAGGTCTTTGGAAACAGCATAAAATCGCTATAGAGACTGACTCTGAGTGTGGAGAAGAAAAAAAGGATAGTTTATCCAGTGGAGATCTAAATGAAATTTATATTTATATTTATTGCATATTTGGAGTGCTTCATAGCATTTCTACAATTAAAGGCAAAGACTATTAGAAAGCAACTGCTACCTAACACAGGCAGGGCTACTGAAGGTCTTGTTCCTTTCCTCCACTTTCCACTTCGCGTGAGTTTTAGAGAAAGATAATTACAGGATACTAAACTCAAAAATATATGTGTGGGCTAGGCTTGGCTGGTTACTCTCTCACCTGGGAATGTAAATTGTGAGCAGAGACACACATAACATTTATTGAAGGAGCAACATTGAAGGTTATAACCATAAATAGAAGATCCATGATTTCTTGCTGCTAAAAGCCTTGGGTCTGCCCAATTTCCACTTCTTGGTTCTATTTAATCACATGTTCCTCCAATCTTGCAATCGTGTATCCCATATCCATTGAGTTATTTTGTTTTTGCTTTTAATAGCAATTTATGCCTACTTGGTTTTTTATTAGTGAGACTAAATATAAGTTTTATTGACCTTTTCAAAGAACCAGCTTTTTGTTGCCTTAATTTTCTTTATTGCATTTCTATTTTCAATTTTGTTTTTCCTTTTTCTGCTTACTTTAGGCTTAATTTTCTTTGTTCCTCTAGATTCCCAAGATAGAAGCTTAGGCCATTCATTCTGTGTATTTCCTTTGTTTTCTACCATATGCACCTAATGCTATCAATTTGCCTCTCAATACCAAAAGGTATAACCCCCAAATTTTGATAAGTTATATTTTCATTTAGTTCAAATTATTTTTAGCTATCTTGAGACGTTATCTTTGATCCATTAATTATTTAGAAGCATGTTGCATAATTTTTAAATAGTTGGGGATTTTCTAGCTATCTTTCTGCTATTTATTTCTTAATTCCTTTGTGGCCTCAGAATGTACTCTACATGATTTCTGTTCTTTTAAATTTGTTACAGTGTGTTTTATGACCCATCATGTAATCTATCCTGGTGAATGCTTCACATGAGCTTGAGAAGAATGTTTATTCTTCTTTTGCTGGATACAGTATTTTATGAATGTTAATTAGATCAAGGCAAATAATAATTCAATTAGGATTATCTATCTTCTTACTAATTTTCTTCCTGTTTATCTATTAATTATTCACAGAAAGATATTTATATCTCAGAGTCTAATGGTGGATTTCTCTATTTTTCCTTCAGTTCTATCCATTTTTTGTTCCATTATTTTGATACTCTTTTGTTAAATGCATAGCCATAAAGGATTATTTTGTCTTCTTAGAGAATTGACACATTTTGCATTATATAATTGCTCCTCTTTATTGCTGATAATCTTCCTTGTTTCATGTCTGATTTATCTAAAATTAGTGTAGCTACTCTAGCTTTATTTAT
Organism: Eulemur rufifrons; assembly: GCF_041146395.1. Lineage (NCBI taxonomy): Eukaryota > Metazoa > Chordata > Mammalia > Primates > Lemuridae > Eulemur > Eulemur rufifrons. The sequence continues at coordinate 97,468,165 of NC_090989.1, read as the reverse complement.
TAGTGTTTTTGTGGTATATATTTCTTCATTCCTTAGATTTCAATTTACTGTGTCTTATATTTAAAGTGGATTTCTTGTAGTCAAAATTTAGTTGATTTTTTTCATTTTATCCACTACGACAATTTCTGTCTTTTAATTGGTGTATTTAGGCTATTCACAGGTAAAGTGATTATCAGTATTGTTGGGCCAATATGTTTGTAATTAATTTTTATTCATTACTCTTATTCTTTTTTTCTCCTACTTTTCTACCTTGTCCTGTTTTAATTGAACATTTTATATTGCTCTTAACATACAGATTATATGTCATTTAAAAAATGTTTAACTGTTGTCTTGGTGTTCACAATATACATTTTAAACTAATCTAAGTCCATTTTCATATACACAATACCACTTCACATGTAGTTCACGGTACCTTCGAATAGCGTGTTCACAATTCCTTCCTCCTGTCCTTTATGACATTGCTATCATTCATTTTCTTTAACAATATACTATACATTGCTATTATGTACTTTGTAATGCCTTAGATTAATTAAGAATAAAAAATAAAATATTTATGTTACCTTCATTTACTTATTCTCTGGTGTTTTTTTTTTTTTAAATGTAAATTCAAGTTTCTAACTGCTATCAGTTTTCTTCTCCCTGAAAAATTTTTTTTAACACTAATTGCAGGGCACTTCTGCTGGCAATAAAATACTCTAGTTTTTGTTTATCTAAGGAAGTCTTTATTTCTCCTTCACTGTTGTAGGATAATTTCACTGAATATAGAATTCTAGTGTTTTGTTGTTTTGAACACTTGAAATATTTCACTCCAATTTTTTCTTGCTTGCATTGTTTAGGCTATAAGGCCACTGCAATTTTAATGCCCCATAGATCTATCTTCAAGTCCACTCATTGTCTTCTTAGTTATGTTGAGTCTGTTGATGTGTGCATAAAAGGTATTTTTCATTTGTATTACTGTGATTTTTATTTCTAACATTTCCTTTTTATTATTTTTTCGTTTCCGTCTCTCTGCTTACATTATTTACCTGTTCCTTTCATTTTTTATACCTTTTCCATTAGAGTCCTTAACATGTTAATCATAGTTATTTAAAATTTCCTGCCTAATAATTCTAACATTTCTGTCATACTTTAGGCTCATTCTATGATTGCTTTGTTTCCTCAGATTGTGTTTCTTCTTGCCTTTTGGCATGCTTGTAATTTCTTGAAAGCATGAAATAGGAATTGAGGTAAATAGGCCTTTAATGTGAGGATTTACATTAATCTGGCTAGGGTTTGCACTATGTTTAATGTTTGTTGCAGCTTTTGTACCAGAGGCTTCAAATTCTTTGATATTTTTGTCTCCTGTCTTGACTTTTGGTATATATACACACACACATATATATATATATTTGGTATACATATATATATGACTTGTTTGGACTATATATATGTGTGTGTGTGTGTGTGTGTGTGTATGCATATTCCTCCTCATAGAGTGTGTGTTGTGCACCTCTTTCATCAAAACCCACTATAATTATACTGGAGCCCTATTTTAGCAAAGTGGCAGAGAAAGAGAATACTCTGTAATCTACTGATTAAGATTCAGTGTTTTAGTGGTCTGCATTTCCATGCTGTGACTTTCACAAGCTTTTTATCCCATGATAGTGTTACCAACCAAACTGGGGTTTGCTCACCTAGTGCAGTAAAGCCAGACACTGAAGCCAAGAGTTTCAGCAGTTGAAAGAGGCTTTATGTGCAGGGACCCACGTAAGGAGTTCAGGCAGCTAATGCTTAAAATTGGAACTCCTAGATGGCTTACAAGCCAGTGTTTTTAAAGGCAGGGGTACATTTCAGTCAGGAAAAATTGTTGGCCTGGCACAAAAAAGGATCCTGAAGGGGGACAGGGAATATGTGGATTTAGAGATTCTTGGATTAGGATAAATAGGTATGACAGGCCCCTCAGGGGGAAATTCAGAACAAATAATGGTGGTCAAAGTTTAATTTCTAAATTCTCCTTTATCTGTATTTTCCATCCAGCGGGGGTTTCTGAAAAATAACTCAAGACCATATGCTAAGATGCCATCTTTCAGTTTCTACAGGGAACCAGACACCTCAAGACTCTGGTTGACTTGGAGGGCAATCATTCTTATAAGGTTGCCTGTTCACTTTTTAAGGCTGGCCAGGTGCCCAGAACTTCCCCTAAGGGAACTCACAATTTTTCTTTATTTTTATGGTGGGCATGGGTTGGCACCCTAAGAGGGTGGGAAACCCCTAAGAGGGTTTCCTGCTCTGTTTCAATAAAGTGTTTATGCCATCCTCGACTTACTTCCCTGGCTGAAAAGTTCCCAATCTATTTTCTTGCACCCCAATCTCCCCCCGCCTTTTCTGTTAGTCTGCGCTAGAGGGAGCCAGACTGGAGACCAATTCTCTGTTCCCTCCTGAGATAAAATTTCACAACTCTGCTCCATCAAAGTACTTTCCCCTGGAGGGTAAGTAGTACTTTGTTATGGAGAAGAGTCTGGATGTTTTTCACAGCAATTATTATGAATCGCTTAACGTTAGAGTTAAGAGTGGAAATTTTTTAGATCCTCACAGTGAAAACTCAAAAATCATGAGGATCCTGGAAGAAAGACCACTAAAGCACAGGCCTCCTGAAGACTCAAGCCACATGAGTTTCTCACTCTCCCACTAGTCCTCAATGAGACTCCCAGTAACTCGCCAAAATTACTATTTAAGTGGTTATACCAGTTTATGGCTCCAGCAGCTTCTGCATCAATACAGCAGATCTGGGTGACTGCATCTCTCTGGGTGTGCTTGTTTTTCCTAATATTTGAGTGGCAGCTTACCATGCAAACGTAGTTTTGTAATGCATCCAAGATATGAACTAAAATAAAATCTTAAATCCCTCAGCTGATTGAATGGATGGACCCCCTCTTGGCCAAGGAAACCCCAGAAATTCCCTAAAGCTGAGCTGCTGGCCATGAGATGGGAGGTCAGACATGCCTTGTCATGCCCCCTTCCCTCTTGGAGATATCCTTTGTGACTCATTAACAGGCCTGAGACTATGCAAGACAAAGCTTAAAAAACACCTGCAGGCCATCAATTTACTCAACAAACCACTTGAATTTCCATAAATGTCCAGTGGCTTGTCTCTGACTAATAGACATCCTTATCTTAAGTTAAAACACTCCAAGCTTTTAGACAAAGTTTCATTTCTTTAACCAATTACAAATCAAGGAATCTTAAAACCTTCCTATAACCTAAATTCCCCCCCTCACCCCCCCGCCTCCCACTCCCACAGCCCTTTGAGATGTCTGGCCTTTTCTGGCCAAACTAATGTACTCCCTCTCACATATTGACATAAGATCTTAAGTGTAATTCCTGTCTCCATGAATATATTAAATATAAAGCCAGACTGTAACCCAGCTACCACAAGCAATTCTCAGGACCTCTTGAGGCCATGAGCTCCTGGTCAGTCACATTCATTCAGCTCAGAATAAAATTCTTTAAATTATTTTACAGAGTGGGTCTTTTTCCTTTCACAAAGAAAAGCCATTGATTTTTGAGTTTGTTGAGCTTTTTCTTTTTGTAAGGATAGAAGTTGTGGCTTCCATGTTTTTACACGTTGGAGCTGAAATCGTACTGGGCTGCAGGTCTGCCTCAATCTTAACTTACTGTCAACAAAATATTTTTCATAAACTTAGTTGTTGCTTTTCTGTCTATCTCTTCAAGATATTCTGTTTATGCAAGCATGTAAAACTCTTTTCTGTACTCTCAGAAAGTTTCTCTCAATTCCACTCTGCTTCTCTGTTATTGTTTATAAACATCATAAAATATCATATATAAAATATCATGTGTAAATATCATGTATTTTATATATAGTAAAAATTCTAATACACAACATGCCCTTTAGAACAGTTATATTTCCTACTCTGATTCTGATCCTGGAGAAATTCTTTGTAATGTTCAAATTGGTCCCTATCTCAAACTACATTTTATGGGAGGATTATCTTATTATCTTGATTTTGCACCACAAAAGACGACACTGGAACAGACACTATAAGCAAGAATTTCTTTGTATAAAGCAGTGGTTCTCCAGCTGGCTGAACATAAGAATTAATCTGGAAGCTTTTAAAATACATTAATGCCTGGTCCACTGTGGAGAGTGACTGATTTCATTAACACTTTATAAAGAAAGTAACCTGAAACAGTTTTTTCTTTATAAAACATTTCAGGTGACCAAAGTATAAAAGAGGAGTTAAAAATAAGTTTCATATTTGAAATATCAAACTTTCTGAAAATTGTAAATTCTGTATTCCAAAAGGCACCACGAAAAGATAAGCTACCAGATGTCATTTATATTTTCAAATTATAGATCTGAAAATATACTTGCATTTAGAATCTCAAAAGAGCTATTACAACTCAATAATAAGAAGATAAACAATGCAATTGAAACATGGACAAAAGATTTGAATAGACATTTCACCAAAGAAGATACAAGAATGGACAGTAAGCGCTTGAAAGGCACTCAACCTTATCTGTCATTAAGGAAATGCAGATTAAAGACATAATAACACCTCACACTTATTATAATGGCTATAATAAAAAGCAGGGATAAAATAAGATGTTGGCAAGAATGGAGAGAAAGTGAAATCTTCATACATTGCTGAGAGTAAAGTAAAGTGGTTTGACTACTTTGAAACAGAGTTTGTCAGTTTTTAAAAATGTTAAACATGTGCAGTGAAGAGGCTGGTGCAACAACAAAAAAATGTTAAACATGCATTTATCTTAGACCCAGCAATTGGAACTTTAATTTTCATTTAAAAATGAAAGCATATGTTAACAAAAATATAATATGTAGATGTGAATATTCAGAGTGGACTTATTCAAATAGCTAAAAAGTAGACATAATCTAAATGTCCATCATCCAGAGAACAGATAAACATAATGTAGTATATCTATACAATGGAAGACTATTTAACAATAAAACAACATTCTCATACATGCTATGACATAAATGAACCTCAAAAATATTGTTAATTTAATATAGTCAGATGCCAAAGATCACATATTGTATGATTTTATTTTTATGAAATGTCCAGAAAAGGCAAATCTCTGGAGACAGAAAGTAGATTAGTGTTGCCTGGGTTGAGTGGGAAAGGGCAGTGATTACAAATGGCAGGAGGGATCAATTCAGGGTGATAAAATGCTCTAAAATTGAATAGTGATGCTGATTGTCCAACTCTAAAGTTACTAAAATCATTGACTTGTATACTTGAAATGCATAAAGTTTATGATATTTAAGTAATTTTCAGCAAAGCTGTTAGAAAACTGATATAGAATGTAGAAAGACACAAATTTTGAACATTCCCTTACAATAATATTTAATAATATGCACATCTGGCAGAAAAATAGTCACATAACTATTACTATTCCAGAAATTCACATATGAAAATATAGAGAAATACAACAAAAGATACTTCACTATTATCTTTTCACAATTGAAGATGAAATAAATAAGAAATTAACAACTTGTGTTCCCCTATGTATGGCAAATATTTATCAGAGGTATATTTTGGAGTTACATGGAACTATGTTGAACATCATGTTTGCTATGTCTGATATGTGACTTCTCTGTGATTCAGGTTTTTTATTTATACATTGGAGATATTAATATTCTCTCCATTTATTATTTATGGTTGGAATGTAAAAGATTGACCTAAAAAGGTACTTAATACAGACTTTGAAATGTGGTAATCAGTGTTTTTACCTCCTCCTAGTAGGTAGTTTTATGAACAAGTTCCTAGAATATAATGGTTTCCCAGGGCTGCCATAACCTATTACCACAAACTGGGTTGCTTAAAACAACAGAAATTTGTTCTCTGACAGTTTTGGAGACCAGGAGTCTAAAATCAAGTGGTCAATAGAGCCAGGCTCTCTCTGAGGAAGCTCTTGCCTTTCCCTAGCTTGTGGTCACTGGCAATCTGTAGTGTCCCTGAGTTGGCACGCACATTGCATCACTCCAGTCTCTGCCTCTGTTGTCTTTCTCTCCTCTGTGTCTTCACATTGTCTTTCCTCCCGGTATGTGTGTGTCCACATTTTCCTCTTCTTAGAAAGACATCAATCTTTAGATTATGGGGTCACCCTAATCATGCATGATCTTATTTTAACTTGATTACTCTGCAAAGACCCAATTTCTAAGATAGATCACATTCACCACATTCACAGGTGTTGGGCATTAGGACAAGAGCACATTTTTTGTGGGGACACAATTCAACCAACAACACAGGTTAAAGAAAAGCAGTCATGTAAAACCTGACTTGAAAAAGAAATTACTAGTACTAAGGTTGGCTTAAATAAATGGATTTATTTTGATCAAAATAATTTCCTATAGTCTCCTTTAAAGTGAGCTCTCATTAAATTTTGAAATGTATTTGAGTCATTAAGATTTAATTTATTCCCATGTATATGCATATTTCCTAAGGATTCAATTTTTTGGTTCCCCACATTAGGAGTTTCAAAAGTCTATTTATATAAAACAATAATAAATGTCTCCAGTATAATATTTATACAATATTAGTATTTTTGAAAACATTAAGAAACAGGATTTTAGAACAATGTAAATATATACTGTATGCATATTATATAAATGTAAATTGGCAAAATGAAACATAAGAAGAGTCAGATAGTGTTAATTTCTACATGGTTTTAAGGCATATTTTACTGCTAGCTGGCAAATAGATTGACTATAAATACATGTGTAAAAGATAGTATAATCACTAACAGGAATTAATTTTGCTGCATGTTTGGTGTTTAAAAGTTAAATACAATGTCTATTGGGCTAATAACATAACCTAGCTTTTAACAGACTAATGAAAATTAGGATCACTGAAAAATTTCATGCCAAATTAATTGGAGAGAAATAATATATTTTATTTGACATCTTTTCAAGATATGACATGTAATTAGATTATATATTCCTATTGCTGCGGGTATTGTACTTTTATAAATTTCCTGTATAAACATATTATAATCCACTTATGAAGGTAAGCATGTTTGCAAATAAACTTAGTTACTGTAACCTAGACAATTATAATTGTTCAAGTACATTAAAAATCAAGAAGTTTTAAAAAATAGAAGCATGATGATATTGAAACAATTCCTCATTGAATTAAAATTAATTTTAAAATGATAACACATTTTCTTATTTGAAAAAGTTCTATTCAAATATTGTGATTTAATTTTGGTTTCTCAAATGGAGAGTTCTTAAAGCATATGCACATTATTTATGCTATATCTACTCTGAGTGATTAAAATCACAATTTCAATGAAACAGCTGACAAACTTCAGAAGAGCTTAGACTTGTTTCATTTATTTGTTAGAATATATATCTTCATTTGAGAAGTGGCAGATTTAAATCTGATAGACAAAAAGTATTTACGTCTTATAGCTGTTGTGATTCTCAATATCACTCTCCTCAAGTCTGATGGCAATTTTCAAATTATAAACCAATACATTTTGTAATGAAATGCATCAGGGTCAGAAGCTTAGGAAAAATTATCAGTGGCCTTAGAAATTCAATTTAACAGATTTTCTCACCACAGAAGTAGAGAGACACATGTAGGTACTTGTCTGCATACGCATAGCTGAATTCATAGTTGTTAAAGTTGAGCTCGTTCAAGAGGGACAGCTCTATTTTGCCAGAGACACAGTCAACTTTTAGTTGTGGTTTCAACAGATTGCCCCCAAATAGTTCTAACACATCTTTTATATATGATCCAGAACTGCTATTGATTTAGTAATCTTTCCGGGAGAATTTGTGGCACTAAAGGCAAAATTTATGGCCTATATTCCAAGAACATTTGGTTTTGATAGAGTCCTATATAAAATCAATGAGTACTATGTGTAAGTTTATACCATTCTGTTTCTTGGAGACTTCCTTGAACTTTTCACAAATCTATGTTTAATGATACTTGCTTTATTGTTGTTAAGTGGGTTTTTTAAAAATTGTGGTCATATCAGTTGTTTTGAATTCATGAAAAGTCATTTTTATGTGGTAGTATTAAAATCAAAAACAAAAACTATGAAATAAAACAAACTAGAACAGAATAGAATATTGAAAAGAACCTACATGTATATGGGCATCTGATCTGTGACAGCAGTAGTACTGGAAACAGGCTTTTCAATTAATATTGCTGGGTAATATGGAGTAATAAAAATAAGACTGCTCTTCTATCTCAAACTAGTAATACAGCAAAGTAACTTTGGTATTATAAGCTCCAGTTGAACATAGACGTGTCTTTGCACCAGCACTTTCATTCCTAGCTATATCTCCAACAAAAATGCATGCTCATGTGCAATGAAAAACATATACGAGAATGTTTACAGCTGCATTATTTATAGTTATCCCATAATGAAAACAACTCAAACGCCCATTGTATTGCAAGAAATAATTATGTTACTTAACAAGAGTATTTTTTTTTTTTTTTGTTTGAGACATGGTCTCACTATGTTGCCTGGGCTATGGTGTGGTAGCCTGATCATAACTCACTGTAACCTCAAACTCCTGGGCTAAAGCAATCCTCCCAGCTCAGCCTCCCAAATTGCTTAGGATGATAGGCGTGAGCCACCAGACCTGGGCTTAATGTGTGTATTTTTTGATGATCAGTGAGGTGTAAACACGGAATAACACCACAGAGAGGCACATGAAAGTGAAAAAGGTTTATTATACTAACATGTCTAGAAGAGGCAAGTACAGTATTCCACATAGGGAGTCTTAAGGGAGGAACTTCAAAGGAAGGGCTCAACTAAGCAGGTGGGAGCCCGAGAGAGAGTGAGGGTCTGTGGGTTAGTGACTTTATTGGGAGTTAGGGGGAGTACACAAACCAAAGGCATGAAGGGATCTTACTGGTTCATTTGAATGTTACTAGGTCAGGTTACTCAGGGGAGGGCAAGAAGGGGAACTTGTAGTAGAGACCACCTTATCACACAGGTGCACCTGGTAGTCTGCACAAGTTGTTCACAGCCTGTTGGTATAAATATTGAGGCATCAGGAAAATAGAAAGTTTAAAAAAATTTAGAATACACCCATAAATATTAAATAGATAAACGTGGCATTATACACAGCATTGAAAATAAACAAATAGTTACATATAAAAAATGTATACTGCCGCATGCAAACTAGACATAAAGGATTGTAACTTGTATTATTCTGTTTGCATACATTTCAAAATTAAAGTTCAAAAAAAGACAGTAGTACCTTTGAGAAGGAGGGAAAGGTAGAGATTTCGTTGAGTGTTAGTCTTATTTCAATTATTAAAATATTTATTTATTGATAGTGATTCTACTTGTGATAATACAATAAGCTATAAATTTTAATGTGCACTTATATGAATTGGGCTCTCAATATAAAAGCTTGTTAAGCATATATAATATTTTAATATTTTAGCTGCCCTAGATAGAATAAAATTTTTAAAAATAGTTTTTCTTATTATCCTGATTGAATTTTTCATTATATATTGGTTTACCCATACTTAAAGCTAAAATTAAATATTTTTTTAATTTTTCAATTTCAGAATATTACAGGGGTACAAATGCTTTGGTTACATATATTGCCTTTGCACCACCGAAGTTGGAGCTACAAGGATCTGCATCTCTCACCTCTCATAAAAATCAACTCATGTTGGACAACAGACTTAAACCTAAGGCATAAAACCATAAGAATTCTAGAAGAAACTGTTGGAAAACTCTTATAGACGTCGGGCTAGGCAAAGGATATATGAAGAAGACCCCAAAAGCAATCACGTCATCAACAAAAATAAATAAATGGGACCTGATCAAATTAAAAAGCTTCTGCATAGCCAAAGAAACTATCACTAGAGCAAATAGACAACCTAGAGAATGGGAGAAAATATTTGCATGTTAAACATCTGATAAACGGCTGATAACTAGAATCTATATAGAACTGAGGAAAATCAGGGAGAAAGAAAATCAAATGACCCCAATAAAAAGTGGCCAAAGGACATGAAAAGAAACTTTTCAAAAGAAGACTAATGGCCAAGAAACATGAAAAAATGCTCAACATCTCTAATCATCAGGGAAATGCAAATCAAAACCCCAATGAGATATCACTTAACTCCAGTAAGAATGGCTTTTATCAAAAAGCCCCAAAACAACAAATGTTGGTGTGGATGGAGAGATAGGAACACTCATACACGTTGGTGGGACTGCAAAGTAGTACAAGGTCTGTGGAAAATAATACAAGATACCTCAAAGAACTAAAAGTGGAACTACCATTTAATCCAGCAAAAGCACTACTGGGCATCTACCCAAAGGAAAAAAAGACATTCTATAATGAAGACATCTGCACTAGAATGTTTATAGCAGCACAATTCACAATTGCAAAGATGTGGATTTAACCCACGTGCCCATCAATCTATGAGTAGATTAATAATATATGGTATATGTGGTAATAAATGTGGAAGGTGGGGAGTTAAACTAAGGATGGATGTAAGTTGCAGTGAGTTTAGTATTTCCTCTTGGAGCATATGTGGAGTGTTGCTAAAACCATACCTTTTGTTGGTTGTCCACAGGTGGGAGATTGGGATTGAAATGGAGATCAATGAGGCATTGAACAAAGGAGATATTTCTGTTACTTCAGCTTTGCTGCCTCCCTCTCCATAGATATTAATGTAAAGCAAGGAGTCACTTATCATTGAGTTGTTTATTCTTAAGACAGCTGCATCAGATAAAGAAGGTTTAATTTTTGTTTTGTTCTGAAGAGAGAGTTCATTATTTCTAGGAAACAATAATTTTTGTGGCCAGATCTTGCTGAAAAGTATCATGTTTCTTCAAGTTTGTTTGCTAAATTTACATATGTTTAAATGAACACTTCTTACCTCTACCCACCAATCAAGTATCATGAATATTATTTAAAATTTCACTTATTTTATTAATATGTTTTTAAAATATGTTTTTTATATAGGCAAATAGATTCAAAATTAGGATTGGACACCAAATTCTCATTGTTTGAATAATTGACAGGGATATACAAATGAATAGGACTTGAAATTGGAAAATCTTTCCTATTTTTTATAAAGTCCATTAAGCAGAGATTATAAATGCTTTCAAAATTCAAGTATCAGCTGAATATAATTGGTGCTACATTATAAAAACTTACTCCTGCTGATCTGATCATTCTCCATGACTTCCATATGATTATGTAAAAGATAATTCATCTTAGACTGGGAAAAGGAGTTATCTCAAGGTTGCTCTAGGGTAAGAATCATGTGAGGTATTAAAGTACTAGTTTTAAAGAGAAATCAATAATTAAAAATTTTAAAAATTCTAGAATTTTAACTTTCTAAAAGATTTTAAAATTAAAATTCTTTTTATAAATACAAATATAGGTTATTTGGCTGGTATCAAATACTGTCATTTCTTTCCTTTTAAAAATAGATAAGAAGTGGGGCTACTATTTTTTATTTGGGATGGTAAACAATACGGAAATGAGCATTTGCATGGCTCATCTCCCCTTTATATTTGCTTCATTGACCTTGGCCTCAGCATTCCCCCATGGGCAAGCCACAGTGCCAGTTCTCTTGTGACATCATCTTGAGTAAAATTTAATTGATGGACATTTCATAGAAGCTTGAATTTAGTGGAGAACAAATGAATGGCAAACAAAACAAAGAGCAGAGAGACCATCAGGCTAGCAAGTGTTATTTAATGTTTCAATTTCTTCCTTTTTCTCATTTGTTGATTCAATATAGGCATTTATTTTCAGTGTCTTCTAACTCCTTGATTTTTCTTCTTCCTTTTATGGTGTTCCAGCTGCTTCTTACTTCCTTTTATCCTCCAGAGGTTGTGCATATTGTTTGTCCAATGTGTTCTCTTTCTCTTACCTTCATGTATGGTTTTCTTTATATTCTGTATATTAGTTCTCCTATATAGAGGCCTCTCACACTGCTAATTTGAAAGAGGCATCTTTCTTGTCTCTATTTTGATTAGAAAAACTCTTTAAACCATTTCCTAGAACCTCCTACCATCATGGAATGTTTTTCGCACTACTAGATAATAGGTTCGATTTTCTTTTCATATTCTTTATTCAATTATTTCAATTAAGATAGACTTTCTAAGTTTCAATTTCCTTATACTATGTTTAAACTAGAAAATGAAATGTATCTGGCCTGCTGCATGGGCTCAGTTATATTCCTTTGACACTAATTACCTTTTCTGTGTCACGAAGTACGTATTATGCTCAGAGCGTGCTTCTTTGAGGTGTCTTTCATAGAGGGTAATTGCAAAATTATGAAACTTAAATGAAGCACAGTCAATTTAAGTACACAATATATGAAGAAAAACAGAAGGGAAACTCATTTGTCTCTTTATTGACTGCCTCCTGTGGAGATAGATGGATGTTTGTTCTAGTTTTTCAGGTACTCGTATTCTCAGTGGTAGAGATGATGCAGACCTATTCATCACTAATTGCCAAACAAATTACATTAAGCAAATATTTACTGAGTGGTTTGTATGTGAGAGATAGAAAATAATAGATAAGAAAGAATTTGTTTAGTCAGGAGATACTTGCTTTATTTGACTAGGTCAAATCTCACCATGGGGCATCATAAAAACACCCAAGTGAGGATTCTATGAATTAGAAGATTCAATATTACACATATGTGAATTTCCCCCCAAGCTGATCTACAGATTTAGTTCAATCCTTGTAAAGGGGTTAAAATATGCTATTCTGGCATATTGATTCTTTAAGTTAAAGACACTTAAAAAAAGAAGCTGCAAAAAGATTTGTGTTGTTTCTTAAGAGAAGGCGATGAAATTTCCATTTGCAAGATGCTGTGCCTATACTGGAAGGGAAGACAACATTCTTATCCTCAAGGACAAGAAGTCAAGAAGGAGAGAATACTGTATAGACCTTATTAGAATAACTTTGATTTTAAGCCCTCCTACATAATTTAGTCACATTTTCACAATTTGCTATTTTTGGTCCAATTCAGCATATAATTGCTTCTTTGGGGTCTTCATTTCTTTCAGGGCTCTTGGTGCTCTGTAAAATTTGTATTATACTTGTTTCATGTTAATCTATGTTATATCAATTTAATTCTTGGACCTAGCCAGGACCTCAGGAAAACAGAGGTGAAGTTTTTCTGCCCCTATCATACTAACAGAAAAGAATATTCAAATGTAAAGATGAAATAAAGTAATTTTCAGGGAAACATGAACTGAGGAGTGTGTTGCCAGAAACTTTCGCTAAGATAAAGGGCATGCTTCAGGAATAAGGGCAATGATAAATGATATCAAACAGAAACCTGGAAGTGCACAAGCAAAAAAAAAAAATCACTGAAAAATTGTGTTAAATATCTCATGTTGAACCATATGAAATTGTCATTTATATAGGACAAAATAATAAAATATTGATAATTTTAATTTAAATTCAACCTAATAAATTAATATAAACTAATGACCTAATAAATTAATATGTCAAGATACATTGTAATGATTTCTGCAGTTTTACATATACATTAAATGAAAACACACGTCATCAACAACACAAAAAATGGAAGGGAGGAAATGGACTTAAAAGTTTTAAGGTTCCTGTAGTCTCAGGCAAATGATAGAATCAAAAGTTTTAAGTAGGATTTAATAACTCAAACAGAAACATATTTAGGATGATTTAAGAAGTGCTAAAAGTGAGCAACTGAGGCTGAAATGTCAGAAGTGTGATTTCTACATCTGAATCAATTACATGGCAAAGATGGGGGACCATGAAAAGAAAAATTCTATAATTGTGGGATATTGATATGGCTATTAAGCAAAAAGGAGATCCACCAAGAGATAAGGAGCTTGAAACAGAAGTAAATCAACCTACTTCTTTCTTCACTGAGAAACTTTTGATATAAAAAATGTTACTAGGACTATAGTGTGGTTAATTAGTTGATTTAAATTCTAGTAAAATCTCATTGACTCCATACACAACCTGTAAACCCATAGCAAGTTTACAGATCCAACTTGGAATAGCAATAGCTTCTAGCGGATGATATTGGATGCAAAGACTCTCCAACCAAAATTCTGCCCCCTCCATCTCTGGGTAAAAGTGACTTGCCTTAAGAAGGGAATTCACAAAAAGCCATAAAAACAGACTCTACATTTTTCATATAATGGAATTTAAAATATCCTGACAAAACATATGATAATTTGTAGTAGATGTCAGTGCTGACTTCTTAAGGTAACAATTAGACTATATTTCTCAGTCTCCTTGAATCTAAATGACTATGTGATTGGTTTTCACCAAGGTAATGTGTCATTTCTAGGCTGAGCTGCTGAAAATGGAATTATCTTCTCTAATCTGTATTTTTTTCAATCCAATAGCTAAATGGAGAGGACTCTGAGAATCCTGATGAAGTGAGAGCTGCTCAAATGGAAGAAGCTTGGTTACAGAGTTACTTTTTAAATTCAAGTCTTTCAGGAGAACCACCTACTGAGAAATACCACTGTGAGTAGTAGCATGAAGATAAATTAAAAATACACCGTATTTTAAAATGCTATGGCACTGAGATATTTTTATTTGTTATATCATCTAGTGTTACTTACCCTCACTAATAAGCAATGAAATATTTTTTCCTGAGTTCATCTGCATAATAATTATTTCAGTCCTTTCCAAAACATTTGTGGGTTTCCTTGCTACTTGGCAAATGCACTCAAATAAAAGAACAATTCTTATGATTATTTAATGAGATGCAAACTAGCATAGGTATTTTGGTTGATAAACAGTGATTATGCCAAATCTCAGTTCTCAGTGGATTAACAGGAAAATAGAAGGGGGTTAAAATAATAGGTAGCCGTAATAAAAGGAAGAACAAAATATCAGCTATTCCAGAAGTTCAGTGAATTTAAATTAGGATTTGTAAATGGTGTCCAGTCAGATATTGGGATGTCAGTTCAGGTTACATGAATTCTGAATAATGCTTATTTTAAATATTTAGATGTATTTGTAAATCCACAAAATTTGTCCCAAAATGGATACCTACTATCTCTTGACTAAATTAGAATTTTGACATTAGTTTGCATATATGGCATAAATATCTATTGTTTATGTCAATCTAGGTTGAGTAGTAATTATTTAGTGTCCTTTTTTTTTTAAAAAAAAGATTATTTTAGCTTTAAGAAAAGATAAGTTAATTATTTTTATATTTATATTCTAAACATTATGACAGAGTAAATTATAATATGTGCAGACAACAAGGACTTATAAGAAAGAGGGAAAATATTCAATCATAGCATGACATATACATAGTATGCATATATTTTGGTTTGGTTAATTGAATTTTACTAAAGTAAAAGGTAATTTTCTTTATTTAATTCTATTTTAATTTTTTAGCAAGGAAAGTAAAAGCTATTTAAAGTAGCTGATGAACTTACTGATAAATGAAACTTAGGTATAATTTACAAAATTAGTAGTCCAAATTTGGGAAAACAATATAGCTGGGTACAATACCATGCAATATACTTCCACAATAAGTCTACTAAGCAATTATTTGCTAGCAATAAAGATCCTTAAATTTCAATTAATTCATTATCTTTAACAGGTAATGGTAATATACAGTCTAGTATCTGGAAAATTTTTCCTCCCAATTTTCAACAGTTGTTTTTATAAACATTTCTAATTAAAGTCCTAATTAATTTTTTACACATCAAGAATTGTTGAAGTTTTTAGTGTTCTTAGCTTGCAGAAAATGTATATTTAAATAAAGATCTATGCTGCATCATTTAAATTTGTAGGCAAACTTTAAATTTAATTAAGTCAAACATTTTTACCTAAAAAAAATGTTGGTTTTAGGAAGAAGCCTCATAGAACACACTGTATTTAGGAATTAGTTGATTGATAATTTTCCAATTAAGCTTTTGGAGATAAAAATATAATTTCAATAAAACTATAAGTTATTGCTTACAATGTCTATAAAATTCTGATGCCAAAACTACATTACAACTTTAATAAAATAAAAATTAAGTTCTTATAAATATAATTTCATTTCTTTGAATTAATTTTATGCTTTGAATTTTATTTGCTAGTATAACATGCATATATTATATAAAATTAAATATTATAATTAAAAAAACTTTCACTGTTAAAAATTTAGTTTGTTCTAAAATAGCCTAAAAATAAAGTTACTTGAAAGATATGTTTAGATCCAAGACATAATGTGCAAGTTAACAAGAAATTAAATTTAAAAAGTTATAGATGCCACTTTTTTAGCTATTATGTAGTTAACTGAATGAAAAGTTTCTGTTTGTTTTTTGCTTTTCTTTATTATTTATATACCTTTTTCCCCCATGAATGGGGAAGTACCCAACAATGGTGTGCCAGAATATAGAATAACAACAAGAAAAAAAATAATGAAACTATTTCTAGAATGGTCCAAATTAAATACATTCCTATAACATGGCATTTCTCCATTTTGTAAACTGGAACACATCTAAAATATTATTTTACAGATTCTATTTTCTTGAAATATATTAATGTGAAAGTGCATTCAGGCTTACATTATAACTTTAAATTTACAATCTTTTTATTCTCTTCAATATGGTTTGTATAGATAATGGTTAAGTGTATAAATGTGCTTAAAATAAAATTATAATTTCTGTGAATTTAGTGGGTTATCAGTTTTCTAGCAATTTAAAAGTTAAATTAAAAATATGTTTTCCAAGATTACTATCAGTTGCTTGTTAAGAATCACTATATTTGAAAAGATGGAAAGTGTCATGCTATATATTTGAGAAATATTTTTAGAAGAAACATGAATAAATGGCAATGTGCAGTATATAGACAGGGATGGGAAGTGCAGAAAGTGACATTCGTCTGGTCAAAGTTTTTGAGCTATTTTTACCTGTCTGTTCACCAACATATAAACTTTTCTGAGCCTTTATTCTGTATTCTGCCAAGTAAGAAATATGATACATATGATCTGTAAGATTCCTATCATGATTTATTTCTCCTGTACATAAAATTTTTTCATTCAATATTGTTTTTCTGTCCTGTAGCAGTCACTGTACTTTTGGATATAGCAGTGCATGAGTTTATTATTACTGTGTAACAAACTTAGTGGCTTAAAGCAACACAACTCCATAGATCAGTTCTGCAGGTCAGCAATCTGGGCCTGGTTTGACTGGGTTCTCTGCTGAGGTCTCACAAGGCTGTGGTATAGACAGAGTTGGCCATAAAGTGTTTCTCATCAATTGTTTACCACAAGCAGTGAACAACGCAATCATAATCTCTTCTTTCTTAATGTATAGAGTCAAGTTTGCAAGGGTAGATGGTGCCCAAATAATGATTTAAGCACATGTCTGACTTATGTTAAATGGAAGTGTAGGTTGCCCTCAGTACATTTAACCAAGATGATCTTAACTGGACAATCCAACTGAACTATTTATTTACACCAATAACATAATCATGCTTTAGGTTTCAAGTGAAGGCTGATATCTCCCTAAATCTCCCTTTGGTCATCATTTATCCCACAGATTTAACATAGTATTTGGATGTTGCACTGGCAATTTTCCATTTGTCCCGCCAAGTCCACCTACTCCCTTTTGACTCATGATCTGCTCATCCCTCCCACTTGGCCCAGGAGATGGAAATTTATAGACTGTTTTAGCAAGTTCCTCACCCTCTGTTTTCTCATTGGATTTGACCAGTGAGTGGCAGACATCGTCAGCAACAATCAGAAGTGGGAGAGCAGTGATACTTGGGAACTCATTCTTCCTTCCTGGATACAGATCCTGTCCAGGAGGCCTCTCTTGCAATTACAACTCTATCTCTCTGGGCAACAGTTAACTGTTCCCTCTTCCTTTTCCTCCAATCTGGGCATGGTAATGACAACTGCCTGCTATTCCTGATATTGGAGTTCTATATCATTTCTCTTTCATTTTCCCTAATATTTTCCAAATATTTTAAATATTCTCCTCCTCAATTATCCTAGTTGAGGGTGGAATCTGTTTCTTCATATTCTGAGATAAATATTTTGTTATGATTTGGTATTCTTTCTTGCCAAAATATTCCCAAATGTGTTTAGGGTGGCAATGTGTATGTGAAATATATAGACCATGAAACACAATTATAGCCAATGGTACATAATCAGATGGGCATTTCAGAGAAAGCAGATTACCCTCCCATTACATATGACAACCATTTCTTATTCTCCCTTCCTGCTTCCTCCTGCTTTGTTAGAGAAAGGAGGAGGCACATAACCCCAAAAACCACATGCTTGTGGTGAAAGACTGGGGCCCTGAAGGGTGAAAGTGAAAAGATAGAAACAGCCTGAATTCCTAATGACAACTTTGAGCCACCATGCTAGCTTTGAACTTCATGATACAAATAAATCCTACTGTCAGTAGCATTTTTTATTTGCCAGTCTGAAGATGAATGTATTCCTTAGGACTATATCCACTGACTCTGTTTTGCTCATGATCCTTTCCATACAACAATGTCATCAGCTGGTTAAGTGAGGAGATATGTGTTCATGGAACATTTATTTTACTGTTTCTCCTGACCATGGCTGGAGCAGAGGTAGATAAAACAGGTCTGTAGTTTTCAAGAGGTTCTTAAACATGCTAGTTTAATTAAACCCTTTAGTGCCTACTCCTCCATTTTTTTCAATAGAAACACATCAAGATTCATCTCCAGACTTCCTCATAATAAGTTGCAAGAGATTTCTGCCCTCAGCCTCTACTCTCTAATTACTTTATTTACTTTTATTTTGATTCCATCATCAGGGAGTGGGGTGGGAAGCAGAAACTTAATATTATTTAATTAAACTACTTTATTTTGGGCCCACTTTACTCTTCAAACTTTTGGTAGCAAGAAAGAAAATCATTGCCTCTCCTTTTCTGATTTTTCCTCCTTATCAACTTAATGGTCTATATATTTTGCCCTCAATTTGCTGACTTAACTCATTACATGTCTACCAAATATTCCAGTGGATTTTTCTTGATACATGATTAATATATGCTCTGAGTGTCCCTCTGATGAGTATTGCTCGCTTCACATTTTATCTTAGGCATGTTAATAGATGATATTCTTACTGACATTTAGAAAATGAGATGAACAGAAACCAGCTTTTTGAAAAAAATTCCAGGAAACCCTTGTTTCTTTATCCAATGTGTCATATGAGCATTGAAAGATTTTGATCAGCCATCTGCCCTTTAACAGGCTTGGAGTAATTAAGCCTGAGAATGTTTTCAACATATTTGGAAAGAAATGAATTTGAGAAATAGCAAGAAGGAAAAATCAAAATGATAGTGATTGGATTTTAATAACAAATGAAGGAAAAGAATTTCATGGTACATGATATCTGATAACTAGCGATATTTGATAGAGAAGAATCAGATTTGGTTAGGAAAAATATTTTGAAATTAGAAGACCAGATAATAAGGCAGTATGAGACTTTCTTTTATGGGATGTTTTTTCAAGTAACATTCATATGATTCTGATTTCTGAGGCTGAGCTTTGCTATAGACCATTAGGTTTTCACTGTGAGCTACTGAGAGAGAGTAGCAAGATAAAATGACAAAAAAAAAAATTTAATGTGAGAAAATGAAATGGTCAGCTTGTTGAACTTGGTTACATTTTACTAACGTGAAGAAAAATAAAGCCAGTTGCTGAAGTGATAAGAAAATGCTAGATAATGTTTTTGTAAATTATTAATTTTTTGTCTCACCTTTATTATGGCAACAATTAAAAGTGAAATTGCAATACCAGTATTGTTACAATTACTCAATAGTATCTATGATATCCTGCGGATACTATTTGGTACTTTACTATTGAGACATGAGAGTGATAAAGGGAAACAATACACGTTTTATGTTTTGTGTAATAAAGACTTTTCATGCTTCTTTTAAAAGTTTAATATTATTCTCATTAACAAAATTAAATAAAAAAATGATTTGGGAAATTCTTTGTCACTGCTTTTCTCTGGTTTATTTGTACTTATTGAAAAGTTTATGTAAATACAGCAATAAAGTACGTAACTAAGGTCAACTTCCTTTTCTCTCTAAATTCAAGTTAAGTACCATTTGTTCTATTTTAAAGTCATTTTCAGAGGATTGTGAAACTAACATCAAAATTGCTCCCATTTGTGGCTTCTAATTTGTGATTGGCAACAGGCATTTAGATCTTCAGGTGCTAGATGTAAAAACGAAACACAAAGACAGGGGTAAATTGGAAGTGATGCCATGGTGGCCCAAAGAGAATCAGACAGGACTTGGTGATGAGATCATAATGAGCATCCTGAGATATGAGGCGTGATCTCAGCCCTACACAAGGCCCAGAGTGGAACTGACTACCTAAATTCAGTACACCACTTTCCCTAATGGATATAAAGCATGTGATGTGTCTGGCACACAGTGGGTTGACGCTCAAATACAGCACACCACTGTAAACAGCAGTTAGGGTAGTAGTACTCTACCTTTCTGCCTAGATATTTTTATTGGTAACCCAAAATATGCCCAAGATAAACAGGGAAGACATTCGGAAAGCTACTCAATTTGATCCTGTTTGATCCCACCCCTACTTCTAATCAAACTAAAATGTGATCTTGAAGTCTAAGATTTTTATTTGTTGTATTTATGGCAGTCGCTTTGGTAACTTACACAGCATGGTGCCTTACACAGGGTAAGTATTCAGTCAATATTTGTTGGATGATTAGAGTTGCCTTACTGTTTTTTCAATGTAGACAAATTACATACAAAATGACAAATATCTAGAAATACTAAAAAAAGATTTGCAAGAATGACATCACATCACATAAACAAAATACAGATGTCCATAGATTTCTTGCCAAATTTAAGCATATATAAAATTTTTGTATGTCAAAATGAAGTAGAATTATTCATTTTATACACAAAAGTTGATTTATAAATAATCTTACTCTAAAAAATAAGATGTAAAACTTTCATTTTAAAATTATAGTTTTTGTTGAAAGACATATACAGATCCATTAATGATTTCTAAAAATAATTATTTCATTCCTGAGAAATTTGTTTTTTTCCAATTTATAGGTTATTTTTAAGTATTGATGGATTTTATATAGTTATTTTAACAGCTCATTTAAAAAAGTTTCCTCTATATTTGTCAATTCATTCATGGCCCATATCTCTTTGTTAATAATAATAATAAAATACATAGTGCAGTTAAAATGTAATTCTGCTTTAAATATCAATCTCACATACATATGGTTAAATATTTTCCTCTTATTTTATTATATCTTCCCTTATAATTAATTTGTTAATATTTAAAGAATTTAAAATTTCAAAAAAAATTATGTAATGGGTAAGGATTTTAAACTTATTATATTCAATAACTCAGTTCAATTCCTGGAAATAATTCATAGAGAAAGCATAAACTATAGAAAAATGTGATTATATTAAATTATTTTATATCTAATATGCTCATTTAGATATGCACACTTTAAATGTATTCATATTATAAAAGTTCACAAACTTACAGCATAAATTTGACCATACGATTTTTATTCTTGCTAAAATTCCACAAATAACACAGCTGGAAGAATTGTTTTATGACTGGAGCATGAATAAGCACTATTATCTTAATGATAATACTATGATTTAAATTAAATATACTTTACCACTTACCTCAGAATAATTACTGTCATATCTCACTTATGCTTCCTATTTTCAGTAAATCAATTCAAGGACCTTGATTTTACCTATAAAACTGTTCCAATTATGTCTAAGAGCATAATATCCTTCATCTGTGTCTCAG
Organism: Eulemur rufifrons; assembly: GCF_041146395.1. Classification (NCBI taxonomy): domain Eukaryota; kingdom Metazoa; phylum Chordata; class Mammalia; order Primates; family Lemuridae; genus Eulemur; species Eulemur rufifrons. The sequence goes on along the minus strand of NC_090989.1, from coordinate 97,446,396 downwards.
CTTCCTACAACCATTAGTACCAATCAGTTACTTGCATTTTGCCCATGTTTTTTCACATCTCTTTTCCATTATTGGAAAAGAACACCTTAGCTCCTACCTTTAAAGTAAAAACTTCTTTTGTTAATATATAGAGTCACTGACTTTTCACTTATTGGAATTAGATAGCACCTTTACTTTATAAAGTGTTTTCACCAATAAAAGCAAAATTGGAATTTTAAAAATAAAAAAACCCCACAAATTCAAAATTATTTTAGTAAATTAAATATGAGTTATATATTCTTCCCTCTCCTCTGTTCTCTCTCCTCCTGTCTTTTTCTAACTACTTTATACATGATAATAGTAGCATGCGAAGCCATATTCATTCATGTTATAAAATAAATGTTATATCCCAAGCAATGGAGAGAGTAAGTACAAATTTAAAAAGTAGGCATCACTACTTAACATGATATTTCAGCAAGTGTTACAAAAGTTACTTTCAATAATTAATTTATTATGACTAAAGGGTCAACCTTCCTAATAGACTGTATTAGTCATTCAGGAAATATTACTTTGGCAAATAAGCTAATATAAAATGATTATGAGTTGAAATTTTTCCCGAGGGGGTTGGAGCTTCAATCCTCTGTTTCAATCTGTCTTAATTAAGAGGTGAGAGTATATCTAGACCCTGGCAGCAGTTCTTGCTTTTGCCAGTAATATGGATGTTGGGAAAGTTATTTAATGTATCATAGTCCTTACTTTATATACTTACATATGCATATGTTTTATTTCATCTTAAATATTTGGTTAGCATATCAATCAAGCTAAAAGAAATGATACTATTTATAGAAAATAGCCTTGTAAAGGTATAAGAAAATACAAAGATATTACTAAATAAGAGAGAAAAAATTAGTGGATACAAGCAATACATTTGGGGATAATGTAACCTACCTATCATGCTTGAATTTTTCACTTTTTTTTTTTTTTTTTTTTTGAGACAGAGTCTCACTCTGTTGCCCAGGCTAGAGTGAGTGCCATGGAGTCAGCCTAGCTCACAGCAACCTCAAACTCCTGAGCTCAAGCGATCCTCCTGTCTCAGCCTCCCGAGTAGCTGGGACTACAGGCATGCACCACCATGCCCGGCTAATTTTTTCTATATATATTTTTAGCTGTCCATATAATTTCTTTCTATTTTTAGTAGAGATGGGGTCTCGCTCCTGCTCAGGCTGGTCTCAAACTCCTGAGCTCAAACGATTCGCCCACCTCGGCCTCCCAGAGTGCTAGGATTACAGACATGAGCCGCGCCTGGCGAATTTTTCACTTCTATATTATTTCCCATAAGTTAGTTTTTTTGGCCTCTATATGCTATTCTTCTTTTTCTTCATTATATTTTTTAATTATACAACAACATAGTTTGATCAATATGGTCCGGTAAGTTTATTCTCTGTTGCACACTTTGGGTTCAAAACATATACACATACACATGTACTGTCTGTCGATGTGGTATACAGAATATGGAAAAAGCAAAACAAATAATTTTAAATGAAATGTGTGTATTTTTCTGAATTAAGTTGATTTGATAGAGCAGTATCAAAAGAACTTTAAAAAATAGGCATGTAAAAATGTCCAAAATTATAATTTCAGAGATAATATCCATTTAAAAAGATCAAAACAGAATAATAAACACTGAAAATTGAAAAAAAGTCTATGAAACATAAAGAAAATGATACAGTATTCATTAATCTTTCTTAATAAAACAAGTTTCACATGTCTTTTGTAAGTTTAGGGCTTACTTTTCACTTTTTAATGATTTTTTATTAGAAGATGCTCTTAAATTTAATAAAAACATATTTATCTTCTTTTTTATTTTTAGTACTTTTATATTTGTTGTATAAAAAACTTTTCTTACTCCAATGTCTAAAATGTTTGTTGCTCTTATTCTTCACTCTCTATAGCATATCATTCAGACTAGCCCTTTGTATTCATTTTGTAGATTAATTACTTCTTCCAAGGTTTGTATAAAATTAATTTTATTTCACTTAAAATTTAATAAATACATCCACTGATATACTGTTTCTTATTTATTAATTTTTGTATTGTATCAAGCATTTCTTATGAACTATTCTAGATATTTTTGCTTAATTTTTTTTTCTTTTTTTAGCCACTACTATAATAATAAATCAGCAAGATGCGGACTCCAGGTAACTTGATGAGGCCTCAGCATATAAGACCTCCCAGAAATGCTGCAGAATTAATAAACTTTTGTGCAAATCTTTAAAAAACAAGAGATAGCCAGCCAGTATATAAATTCTCCATTCTAGTGTAGATGGAATGAATGGAAAGCAGTTTATGTAGTTTGTCAGAAGATGGTCCCACTAAGTGAAACAATCAGTTGCACTTGGGGTGGAGAAAGGGAGGCAAATAAATAATCCTTCCTTGTGTAGACTACCTTTCCTTATCAGCTTCACTCATTGCCCACTTTGGTAATGCAGCCCTTAGGCTTTGGCTCAGGCTCTCATATTTGGGGAATCCAGCCTAACACTTCCACTGTACTTTGATCATACATTATTTGAAAATATTGGCATTCTTTATTCTATATGCCTATTACAAATTTAAAGGAATTTCTACTATATTTGTACAATTTACTTTCTCTGAGACAATATCTCTATGTTATTTTGTATATGTACTCTCTGATTCTATAAATCTTAGTTGAGTGGGAGAAAAGAAAAATGAAACCAGCAGTAATTAGAAATCAAATTTAAGCATACTAATTATTCTTTCAAATATTGTACAGCATGAAAATCCACAAAAGATAATTATAGAAAACCAAATTAGTAATATAGATAAAAAGTTTGAGGGCCGGGCGCGGTGGCTCATGCCTGTAATCCTAGCTCTCTGGGAGGCCGAGGTGGGCGGATTGTTTGAGCTCAGGAGTTCGAGACCACCCTGAGCAAGAGCGAGACCCCATCTCTACTAAAAATAGAAAGAAATTATATGGACAGCTAAAAATATATATAGAAAAAATTAGCCGGGCATGGTGGTGCATGCCTGTAGTCCCAGCTACTCGGGAGGCTGAGACAGGAGGATCGCTTGAGCCCAGGAGTTTGAGGTTGCTGTGAGCTAGGCTGACGCCACGGCACTCACTCTAGCCTGGGCAACAGAGTGAGACTCTGTCTCAAAAAAAAAAAAAAAAAAAGTTTGAGAAAGTCACATAGAATGTAAAAGAAAAAAGTGTATTTTTTTGAACAAAGCTTTGAAAATACTCTTTATTATGCATTTATTTTATTTTATTTTTTATTTCAGAATATTATGGTGGTACAAACACTTTGGCTACATATATTGCCATTGCACTGCCCGAATCAAAGTTAAAAGTGTATGCATCCCCCAGACAGAGCACACTGCACCCATTAGGTGTGAATTTACCCATTCCCTCCTCCCCTTCCCACCTGCCCAGTCCCCAGTGAATGTTACTTTCATTTGTGCACATAAATGTTGATTGATTAAGACCAAAGTAATGGTGAGAATATGTGGTGTTTGTTTTCCATTCTTGTGATGGTTCACTTAGAATAAAGGGCTCCAGTTCCATCCAGGATAATACAAGACATATTAGTTCACCATTGCTTTTTATGCCTGAGTAGCACTCCATGATATACATACACCACATTTTATTAATCCACTCATGGATTGATGGGCACTTAGATTGTTTCCACATCTTTGCAATTGTGAATTGTACTGCTATAAACATTCAAGTGCAGATGTCTTTATTATAGAATGCATTTTGTTCTATTGAATAAATACCCAATAGTTGGATTGCTGGGTCAAATGGTAGTTCTACTTTTAGTTCTTTGAGATATCTCCATATTACATTCCATAGCAGTTGTATTAATTTTCAGTCCCACCCGCAGTTTATGAGTGTTCCTATCTCTCTGCTTCGATGCCAACATTTGTTGTTTTGGGACTTCTTGTTAAAGCTATTCTCACTGGAGTTCAGTGATACCTCGCTGTGGTTTTGATTTGCATTTCCCTGATTGAAGATGCTGAGCATTTTTACATATGTTTGTTGGCCATTAGTCTGTCTCTTTTGAAAAGTTTCTGTTCATGTCATTTGTCCACTTTTTAATGGGATTGTTTGATTTTTTCTTGTTAATTTTCCTGAGTTCTATACAGATTCTAGTTATCAGCTCTTTATCAGATGTGTAGCATGCAAATATTTCCTCCCATGCTATAAGTTGTCTGTTTGCTCTAGTGATAGTTTGCTTGGCTGTGCAGAAGGTTTTTATTTTGATCAGGTTCCATTTATTTATTTTTGTTGTTGCTTTGATTGCTTTTGGGGTCTTGTTCATAAATTCTTTGCCTAGGCCAATGTTTATGAGTTTTTTCAACATTTTCTTCTAAAATTCTTATGGTTACATACTTTAGGTTTAAGTCTGTCATCTATGGTGTGTTCATTTTTGTGATAGGTGAGAGGTGCAGATCCTGTTTCAGCCTTCTGCATGTGAGTATCCAATTTTCCCAGCACCACTTTTTGAATAGGGATTCTTTTCCCAGTGTATGTTTTTGTCTGCTTTGTCAAAGATCACATCGCATGGTTTTATATCTGGGTTCTCAGTCCTGTTTCATTAGTCTATGTCTCTCTTCTTGTTCTAGTACCATGCTGTGTTACTTACTATAGTCTTGTAGTATAGCTTGAAGTCTGGTAAATTGATGTCTCCCAGTTTGTTCTTTTTACTTAAGATTGTTTTGGTTATACAGGGTCTTCTCTCGTTCCATACAAAGTGTAGAATTATTATTTTCTAGATCTGTGAAAAATGATTTGCTATTTTAATAGGGATTGCATTGAATCTGTAGATCACTTTGGATAGTATAATTTAAATGATACATTAATCCCAACCCTTACTGTTTAGTGCTTTCAAATTTATATATCGATTTTCTCAGTTTTAATTATTTATTCTAGAAGGAAGACATAGGTAAAATTGCTATTTACTTAAAAATGTGCAAGTGAATTGTTTTGGAGCCCCCTTTTTGTATAATTGAATATTATTATCAAAATTCAGTGATAATGGTTTATATCATGTTATGATTTATATGCTGTATCTTTTCTATTATTAATGTTCATACTGACTGCAGATTTATCAAGAACTTATTCTTCTTTATTATCAAAGCCAATGTAAATATTCTTTCTACTTTGATGATATCTAAATAAATATATTTGTAAATTATTTTGCATTCAGTAAATACTATTAAATTCTAAAACTGAGCTTTACAAAGAGGTGTAAGTTTATTTTTTCCCTCATGTTTAAATTTTTTATTTGAATTAAACTTTTTAAAAATTGAACATTCATTTTTAATAGCTATATTGATAATTTTATATATATATAATGAAATACTTTTCTTGTCTTCCATCTATGACACTTTAATTTTGTTCATACCAAAAATATATAATTGCTCCAAACTAGAAATAATACTGCTAAATATTGTATAGCAGAGTTAAAAGGATGTGGCTCCTGGAAACAAATTATAATACTTCATAGATAATGAAGTACTAATTTTTGTTGTTGTTATTGCTGTTTTTGCTGTTTTTACCAAGCATGGGTAGTGATTTTACTTTTGCTAAAAGACAAATGAAACATGTAACAAGTTAAAAATTCTGGTACATACTCTGAAATCTCATTAAAGTCCCAAACATTTTTATATCCAAAATGTGGGATTTAAAAACAGCTGTCATGTATTAAATAAAGCAGAGGTCACATTTTGTCACTTACTCCTTTAAATAATTGAACTACTTTTCTTTTTTACTTCAGTAACTTACATCACTTTTAAGCTATGCCATGTGTTCTGATTTTAGTGTCATGACTACTGATTAGAAAATTCCCAAGAAATATACTGGAAACAATCTCATCTAATTTTATTAATATTTTAATGTATATTAAAGTATTAGAACTACTATAATCAAGTTATATACATAGTCTTAAATGTTTCCGCACAAGTTACTTAATAACTTCAAAAGGAAATGGAGTAACCATAAAGTAGAGAAAGCAGACAACATTTTATCTGAATGATCAAAATTTAACATAACTGATAATGGACAAACAGGTAGCATATACCTGAAAATGTGATACTCTATGAAGGAATAATCAATTTTATATTATAATAGCCAAAAACACATACTCTAAATCAAATAATGAGGAAAAAAGGCAGAGAACAACTTGAAATACTCCAAATTGAAATAAATGCTATTATCAATGCCAAAAAAGGTAATTGAAGGCTGAGAAAAGCTTTCCTATTAATGAAGACTAAATGAGAATGCCAAACGATGGCAAACTTTTGTCCTGACTGGATCCTTTTAGGTAAAGCAAACAAAATTGGACATTATGTGAAATCTGCTCAATTTCAATTATATGCTTAGGTTAAAGTGTTGTATCAATGTTACATTTTGTAAACATGACCACTGTAGCAATGTTATTAAAATGAAATACTTTGTTTTCAAGAAACACATAAATTAGTAAGGAGTAAAGAGGCAAGTTATAACTTTTTGAAACTTGGCAAAAAGTATTTGGGATTTCTTTATGCATTTTTCAATTTTTTTTAAAGTTAAAATATATAAATAAACATCCAAATAAAATACATTTCCTGAGAATTCAAAAATTCTTAGCAATTGAGATATAGTCATGACAGTTTGGATTATTTATTTTCGTTTTAAAAGTATGTGCATTTTCTGAATTTTTAAAGAGAGATATGGCAGATTTATTTTCATGAGATTTAGGCATAACCTATCTTATTCAAGACGTTTATGTATTAAATCTTTCATATATCTGTAAGGTTATCATAAATATTTTTAAAAGGTGAAGTAAAAAATGAAGCATACTAAAATAGAGAAGGAAGGTCCGAAAGCAAGGAAAAAAAATAGATCCCCTGGTGATTCCAATATATTTATTATTAACCATGCATTTTAAAAAAATTATGAATGTTTTATTCAAAAAAATAAAGAAAATATGAACTAAATATATGAAGAATTAAATAATTTAGCAATTAGAATCTGACTATTCTAGAATTTGAAAAATATCTATGACTAAGAAATCATTGTATGTGTTTAATGGCAGAATACAGGATTGTTCATCTGAAAGACTACAGAACAGAAAATTTTTAAGAAAATTATGATGAAAATGAGGAAACTAATAGAAAAAACACTCAAAGAGATGAACTTAAAAAAATGAATGAAAGAAAGAAAATGCAAAAATAAGTATAACAGAGCTATGAAATATAGGCAACCATCGTGTAAATGGGATACCAGAATGAGAGTAAGATTGAGGCAAAAACAATTTTCAAAAAGGTAGTGTCTAAATGATTTTCCAGAGCTGAAGAAAGATTTTATCCCACAGAATCTAGCTAGGGAGTCTCCATAAAGGAAAACTACCAAGAAAGTTACACATAGAAATACCTTAGTCAAGCTTCCTAAGACCAAAAGTGAAGGTAATCCTTATAGAAATAAGGGAAAAAAAAAAAAAGACACAACAATTTCACAAAAACAATGTTACAACTGGCTCACTTTTCAACAGAAACCATGGATTTTGAAAGTCAAAGGAAGGACATTTTAAATATTGGAAGAAAAATCATAATAATGTAGAAATCTTGTCAGAATTAAATACTCTTAAAAGATGGAGATGAATTATATACATTTTATAAATTATGTTGAAATACAAAAGCCTGAAAATAAAAATTCTAATTTTAAGAAGCTGACAAAATACACAAAATATAAAATCAAAGAAAAATTAAAGATAAGCACAGCAACAACAAGAAAAGTTAAGGAAATTTAAAAAAATTAATAAAGCCAAATATGATTGTTTGAAAAGATTTTAAAAATGATGAATACCTTGAAAGACTAATCAAGAAAAAAAGAAGCATGTAATAGACCATAGCGTAAAGCTACAGTCACATTTTATTAAGTGTGCTATTAGTCTGAACATGTATCAATAGGAAAAATGAAAAATAATAGGGAGTCCAGAAACAGACCTATACATTATTTGTAATAACAATATATGCTTAGACCTGGAATATAGACCATTACTGTTTGGGAGCATGATCAATCTGGCTATGCACTGAGGTTTCAGGTGTTGAAATTATTTACCAAGTTCTGACTTGTAGCCATTTGAACCTATACGAGCATGAGATTTTCTCATTGTTGTATAGTTATTTATAGGGTCACTTGGAAAAACAACAGCTGTGTCACAAAATTTAAGATTCTGAAAATCATACCCTTGTTCATGATAATGAGCATGCAAATTAACGAAAATAATTATTAGGAACTGAAGTACCTACCCAAACAGGTCACCTCATTTCATAAACTTCATCAATGAACCTATATCTAAGGCAAGCTAGAAGAAATTTCCTGCTTTGGCACTATTCTTTTTGAGAATTCACTTATTTTTCTAATTTCAATATTTCCATCTAAGTTCTATTCGGCAATTATAGTTTTTAGAAAAGTCTCAGGAAATATATTTGCAGCATCCTTTACCAAATTTGGCACAATGACTTTCTTGAGAGACTGAATGAAGATATGTGATGGCTTTATTATATTTAGCTAGTTGTTTATTTTAGGCTACTGTTCTACTCAGTAAGTCAATAGTAGTCTTGGTGGAATTGTCCATGCCCGAGTAATTCTTTGTGTTATGGCATGGATGAATAATCTTCCTAACTTTTTTTTGTTTTTTTTTTTTTGAGACAGAGTCTCACTCTGTTGCCCAGGCTAGAGTGAGTGCTGTGGCGTCAGCCTAGCTCACAGCAACCTCAAACTCCTGGGCTCAAGCGATCCTCCTGTCTCAGCCTCCCGAGTAGCTGGGACTACAGGCATGCACCACCATGCCCGGCTAATTTTTTCTATATATATTTTTAGCTGTCCATATAATTTCTTTCTATTTTTAGAGGTGGGGTCTCGCTCTTGCTCAGGCTGGTCTCGAACTCCTGAGCTCAAACGATCTGCCCACCTCGGCCTCCCAGAGTGCTAGGATTACAGGCGTGAGCCACCGCGCCCGGCCAGCTTCCTAACTTTTTGAACTTGCTTCATAGCTTGAATTGAAGTGGCATTGAAGCAGAAAATGGCTGTTAAAAATTCTTCATTTATATTAATAAACAAGTTGAACAAATCGAGCACATATTTGTTAGCTGCTTCTTGATCTAGAATACCATTTTTTCCTATAATTAATTTTTACATGTTTCCATTTACAAGCCTTGGTGATAAAGATCCGTGAGTATCCCAAAAGAGGCTCTGTGAGGTAAACCTGAGGCAACACTCCAAGGTAACATGTATGCCCTAGACCTGGGTCAGTACTTAAGGCAATATGTTCCTGAACATTTTGCTGAGAAACTGAAATAGCTTAGTTCCACAAATGCAGGATCACAAATTAGAAGCTACCCTTGGATAATTTTCTTGCCAAAATATTGCAGTTGAATTGTTTAGCAACTTGTGCTTTGTTTCCTTTTCATGTTCTAAAAAGGAAGTAGTTTCCACCCACACATCCCATCACCAACACTAGGAGGGTACATGAAAATTTTTCTCTCCACCAAATACAGAAAGCCTGCTTTCATGATATCTATAGTGGTATTGACTTTCTGAAAGTCATTAAGGTTATTTTTCCATGTTTTATCTCAGAAAGAGTATTTTGATCTTTTTGACAACAGTATAGAGACTAACAGAAGTCTTCAAAGAGAAATGAAAACATATACAGGAACCACTATTAAAACCAGTATTTTTCTGATTAGGGACTAGAAGATGGCGGAGTGGCGGTGACTGCTTGGATCTGCGCTCCGGCGAGGAACCGTGGATCCGGACCTGCCACAACGCTAGAGGACCGCTCCCACACAGGAACAGTGGTGTGAATCCACGGAGAATCAGCGTGGGACAAACAGAGCAAGTGAGGTCTGAGGTGAACAGAAATTAAGATCGCGGAACTCTGCGGAAGGCGCGGAACAGACAGTAGCCAGCAGAGCGCAGGCGGCTGCGCCCGCCCCCAGGTGGGGCGGGGGCAGTCTTTGGGAAAGGCGGCTTGCGCTCCTCACTGACCTCCACCCCCAATTGCTTGGAGACCCCCTCGCAAGCCAGAGCAGAATCTCCGAGCGAGACGTAGGGCATTGCAGACAGGAGGCTTTTTCGGGAGAATAGCTTGGAACCTGGGAAGTCTCGGCTGAGACAGTCCTTGGCGAGAAGGGACGGACCTGTGCCAGGGGGGAGGGGCACGAACAATCCCCGATCAGCGAATTGCGCTGTACCCCTGCGCTACTTTTGTCGGTGGTTCTTCAGCCGGTGGCCCCCGGCGGCTTTGCCCGCCAAACCCCCCGGCAGCGGCGGTCCCTGGTCTCTGCCTGCCGGGGAGCCGGCCCCCCTCCGACCCCGGAGCGCTGCGGGCGCCATCTTGAAAGCAAAGGCGGAACCGCTCGGGAGCCATAAGGTGCCCAGCGGCTCTCTCTCCCCGGTGCCCCCCGCTGGTCTCTGGGCCCGCGCCATCTCCGCCGGCCACACTCGGCGTGAAGGGGCGGAGCTGCGCTAAGACGTAAAATAAACATTGAGTTGCCGCTCCGGAACCAACGGAGCGGGCGTGAAGGGGCGGAGCTGCGCTAAGGCGCAAAAACACAATCATTGAGCCGCTGAACTGTATACTTCAAAATTGTGTATCCCTTCGTTTAGCGATGCGCTGTGGTGCTGTGTAGCTCTGTTTTTGTTCTTTGGTGTTTGTGTTTTCACTGTTTCTGGGTTAGGTCTCTTTGTGTTATTTGTTAGTTTGGTTTTTGTTTTTTCTTTGTTTTGTTTTGTTTTATTTTGCTTCTTTTGTTTTTTTTTTTTTTTTCTTTTTTTCCTCTTCTCTCCTCCTTTTCTGTTCTCTTTCTTTTTCTTCTCCTTCTGTTCTTTCTTTTCACTTCCCTTTTTTTTTTTCCTTTTCTTTTTTCTTTTTCCTTATTTCTTCTCTCTTTTTGCCTTCTAACTGGGAACCCACGGTGAGCTTGGGAACGGGACAGGCCCCTGGCTCTGGTACATACCGGAACCTGAGTAGTCACTCCCAACGCCGGCGATCTGCGGGCGCGCAATAGCCATCTTGGGGCCCACAGCCAAGTCACTGCGGAGCAATAGGGTGCCAAGAGGCTCCCTGGACGGCCCCCTCCCCTGGTCCACAGACCTTATATAGGGTCCCCACCCACATCTAAACATTGACTACTTCTCCAGAAGCGAGAGTGTGGAGCCTGGTCCCTGGGGACATTGGGCCAAGGCAGACTTTTGCCTGTGGGAGTTGCGGCAAATGGGGCGCTGAGCGAGCGAGGGCACCATCCACTCCCCACAGCTAGTATCTTTCCTGCAGATAGAGACAGAAACCACCCCTATAGAGGAAGAACCAAAGGGAAACAAACAAACAAAGAGAATTTTGGTCCACTACTAGTGTGGACCCTGCCTGCCCTCTGAAAGACTACAACACAGTGTCCTAACTCACCAAAGCAGTCTTGGATCACTCCAATCCTCTAGGATTGGACCCATCAGAAGCAGTCCCCCAACTGAAATAGAAAAATTTCTAAACAATTCACAACAGTCTTCCCCTCTTGCCAAAGGAAGCAATATACCTAGACTGCTCCACAGCCTAAGAATAGAGCACAGAGAGTGCTGTTAACCAGACTAAATCTATAAGTAAAGATCCAACGATCAATCTAGATGGGAAGGGCCCAGCGAAAAAACACAGGAAGCACAAAGAATCAAACAGAAAGCTCACCCCCAAAGAGAAATACCGGCTCTCAACCATTTGACACAAACCAGACTCAAAACACCAACATGTCACAGGAAGAATTCCAATTATGGATCATAAACAAGCTGAATACTATACAAGAATCAATGGACAGACAACACAAGGAAAATGCAAAAAAAATACAGGATTTGGAGGAAAAATTCACTAAAGAAATTGAAATATTGAAGAAAAACCAAACTGAACTCCTAGAAATGAAGAATTCACTCAGAGAGCTACAAAACACTGTGGAAAGTCTCAAAAGCAGGGTAGATCAAACAGAGGAAAGAATCTCAGAAATTGAAGATAACTCCTTCCAACTAAATAAGTCAGTCACAGAGATAGATCAAAAAAGTAAGAGAAATGATCTGAGTCTTCAAGAAATGTGGGATTATGTGAAGAAACCTAACTTGAGAGTTATTGGCATTCCTGAGGGTGAAGAAGACAATAAGCAAGGGTTGGACAAGCTATTTGAAGACATAATCGAGGAAAATTTTCCAGGCCTTGCCAATACTCTAGACATACAGATTCAAGAAGCTCAAAGGACCCCTGGGAGATTCATAGCAAATAGGAAAACACCACGCCACATAGTCATCAGGCTGACCAAAATATCCACTAAAGAGTCCCTTCTCCGAGCTGTAAGGAGAAAGAAACAGGTAACTTACAAAGGAAAACCCATCAGAATTACGTCAGATTTCTCAGCTGAAACCTTACAAGCAAGAAGAGGTTGGGGCCCCATTTTCACGCTTCTGAAACAGAATAATGCCCAGCCTAGAATCTTGTACCCAGCTAAGCTAAGTTTTCTATACGAAGGAGAAATCAAGACATTCTCAGATAAACAAAGGTTGAGGGAATTCACCAAGACAAGACCAGCCCTGCAAGAAGTACTCAAAAGAGAGTTACACACGGACCAGCACAAGAAAGATCCATGAATGTAAAACTACTCAAGAGCTAAAGATCAAATTCCAGATACCACAATGGCTCAGGAGAGAAAACATCGCAATGAAGTTCTACCCAACAAGCTGAACAAAAAACCGTCTCACTTATCAGTTTTCTCAATAAATGTGAATGGCTTGAATTCCCCGCTCAAGAGACATAGACTGTCCCAATGGATAAAAAAGCACAAGCCAAGTATCTGCTGTCTCCAAGAAATCCACCTAACGAGCAAAGATGCATTTAGACTGAAAGTAAAAGGATGGAAATCGGTATTTCAAGCAAACGGTAACGAAAAGAAAGCTGGTGTGGCAATCTTAATTTCCAATAACTTAGCTTTCAAACCAACAAAAATAATAAAAGACAAAAATGGCTACTACATACTGGTCAAGGGCACAATTCAACAAGAAGCCATGACTATACTCAATATATATGCACCCAACCTAGGTGCACCTAGATTCATAAAGCAAACCCTACTAGATCTGAACCAGATGATAGATAATAATACTGTAATAGCTGGAGACTTTAACACCCCACTGACAGTACAGGACAGATCCTCTAAACAGAAAATAAACAAAGACATAATGGACCTAAATAGAATGCTAGAACAAATGGGCATGGCTGACATCTATAGGACATTCTACCCAAAGTCCACAGAATATACATTCTTCTGATCAGCTCACAGGACATTCTCTAAGATTGACCATGTCCTAGGACATAAATCATGTCTTAAAAAATTCAAAAAAATAGAAATTATACCATGCATCTTCTCAGATCACAGCGGAATAAAAGTAACAATGATCACAAACAGAAACCCTCACTCTTACTCAAAGTCATGGAAGCTAAATAACCTTCTCCTGAATAATTATTCTATAAAAGAAGAAATCAAGATGGAAATCAAAAATTTCTTTGAATTAAATGACAATGGAGATACAACTTATCAAAATCTATGGGATGCAGCTAAAGCAGTCCTGAGAGGAAAATTCATATCCATAAATGCCTATATCAAAAAGACAGAAAACATGCAAATAGACAACCTAACGAATAGACTCAAAGAGCTGGAGAAAGAAGAACAGAACGATCCCAAACCCAGCAGAAGGCGAGAAATTACTAAGATCAAATCAGAACTAAATGAAAAGGACAACAAAGAAACTATAAGGGAAATTAATAAAACAAAAAGTTGGTTCTTTGAAAAGATAAACAAAATAGACACACCTCTGGCTAGACTAACCAAGAGCACAAAACTAAAATCTCTAATAACCTCCATTAGGAACATGAAAGGAGAAATCACAACCGATGCTACAGAGATACAAGATATCATCTATGAATTCTACAAAAATCTTTATGCACACAAACTGGAGAATGTGGAGGAAATGGACAAATTTTTAGAAACACATAGTCTTCCCAGGCTCAACCAGGAAGAAATAGAGTACCTGAACAGACCAATATCAAGAACTGAAATCGAAACAGCAATAAAAAACCTTCCCAAAAAGAAAAGCCCTGGTCCAGATGGGTTCACACCTGAATTTTACCATACATACAAAGAAGAACTGGTGCCCATCCTACATAAACTATTCTCCAATATTGAGAAGGATGGAGTTCTCCCCAACACGTTCTACCAAGCCAATATAACATTAATACCAAAGCCTGGAAAGGACACAACAAAAATAGAGAACTACAGACCAATTTCCCTCATGAATATAGATGCAAAAATTTTCAATAAAATACTAGCAAATCGAATCCAAGTACTTATCAAAAAAGTAATCCACCACGACCAAGTGGGCTTCATCCCCAAGATGCAGGGGTGGTTCAACATACGTAAATCTATAAATGTAATTCACCACATAAATAGAAGCAAAAACAAAAATCATATGATACTCTCATTAGATGCAGAAAAAGCATTTGACAAAATTCAACACCCTTTTATGATAAAAACGCTTAACAAAATAGGCATTGATGGAACCTACCTAAAAATGATACAAGCCATATATGACAAACCCACAGCCAACATCATACTGAATGGGGAAAAACTGAAAGCACTCCCACTTAGAACTGGAACCAGACAGGGCTGCCCATTGTCTCCATTACTTTTCAACATAGTATTGGAAGTCCTTGCGAGAGCTATCAGGCAAGAGAGCAGAATCAAGGGAGTCCAAATAGGGAAGGAAGAGATCAAACTCTCACTTTTTGCTGATGATATGATGTTATATCTGGAAAACCGCCAGGATTCAACCAAGAGACTCCTGGAATTGATTAATGAATACAGCAAAGTCTCAGGCTACAAAATTAATATACACAAATCAGAGGCATTTATATATGCCAATAACAGTCAATCGGAAAACCAAATTAAAGACTCAATACCCTTCAAAATAGCAACAAAGAAAATAAAATATCTAGGTATATATCTAACTAAAGAGGTAAAGGACCTCTATAAGGAAAACTATGAAACACTGAGAAAAGAAATAGCAGAACTTGCAAATAGATGGAAAAATATACCATGCTCGTGGATCGGAAGAATCAACATTGTTAAAATGTCTATACTACCCAAAGTGATCTACAAATTCAATGCTATCCCTATTAAATTACCAACATCATTCTTTACAGACATAGAGAAAATAATTATACACTTTGTATGGAACCAGAGAAGACCCCGTATAGCAAAAGCAATTTTAAGCAATAAAAACAAAATGGGAGGTATTAATTTGCCAGACCTCAAACTATACTACAAGGCCGTGGTTCTTAAAACAGCCTGGTATTGGCACAAGTGCAGGGACACAGACCAGTGGAACACAACAGAAAATCCAAATATAGAACCATCCTCATATAGTCACCTAATTTTTGACAAAGCGGGAAAGAATATACTCTGGGGACAAGAATCCCTATTCAACAAATGGTGCTGGGAGAATTGGTTAGCCACTTGTAGAAGACTGAAATAGGACCCACAGCTTTCACCTCTCAAAAAATCAAATCACGGTGGATAACAGACTTAAACCTTAGGCGTGATACAATCAGAATTCTAGAAGAAAATGTAGGAAAGACTCTTACAGACATTGGCCTAGGCAAAGAATTTATGAAGAAGACCCCCAAGGCAATCACAGCGCAACAAAAATAAATGAATGGGACATGATTAAATTAAAAAGCTTCTGCACAGCCAAAGAAACAGTCCAGAGAATAAACAGACCACCTACAGAATGGGAAAAAATTTTTGCATACTACACATCAGATAAAGGACTGATAACAAGAATCTATTTAGAACTCAGGAAAATCAGCAAGAAAAAATCAAGCAACCCTATCAAAAAGTGGGCAAAGGACATGAATAGAAATTTTTCAAAAGAAGATATAAAAATGGCTAACAAACATATGAAAAAGTGTTCATCATCTCTAATCATCAGGGAAATGCAAATCAAAACCACAATGAGATATCACTTAACCCAAGTGAGAATGGCCTTTATCAAAAAAACCCAAAACAACACATGTTGGCGTGGGTGTGGAGAGACAGGAACACTAATACACTGCTGGTGGGACTGCAAACTAGTGCAACCCCTGTGGAAAGCATTATGGAGGTATCTTAAACAGATTCAAGTAGACCTGCCATTTGACCCAGCAATCCCATTACTGGGCATATACCCAAAGGAAAAAAGGTCATTCTGTAACAAAGGCACGTGTACCCAAATGTTTATAGCAGCACAATTCACAATAGCAAAGATGTGGAAACAACCCAAATGCCCATCAATACATGATTGGATTAGCAAACTGTGGTATATGTATACCATGGAATATTATTCAGCTATAAGGAATGATGAAGATACGACATCTCTATGGTTCTCCTGGAGAGAGTTGGAACCCATTATATTAAGTGAAGTATCCCAAGAATGGAAAAACAAGCATCACATGTACTCACCAGAAAATTGGTTTCCCTGATCATCACCTAAATACAAATCTGGGAATGACACAAATTGGACATCAGACTGAGGTGGGGGGTGGGGGAGGGGATGGGGGGTATGCCTACACAATGAAAGCATTGCGCACCGTTTGGGGAGTGGTTACACTTGAAGGTGCTGACTCGGGAAAGGGGGGGGTGGGGAAAAAAAAATGAAACTATTGTTTTTAACTTGCACTGTTCACTTAATAATTTATCATGAATATTTCCCATATTATTTCATATCATTGTACAAGAAATAATGTATACATTATGAGGACATACTGTATCTAACAAGATATACTGTTAGACTCTTTGATTCTGTAAAATTAAATTGAAAAAAAAATAAAAAAAATATAAAAAAAAACAGTATTTTTCTGAGTATTTCAATATTAAATGGACCATTTTTAACCAACTATTGAGATCATATCATAAAATAGCCAATGGCCCCTATAGGAATAGGATAAAAGATTAATATGAAAGAAGATGTTTCCCATTAAGTAAGAAAGTAGGTAATAAAGAAGGAAGAGTAGAATGACTTCACTAAACAACAAAACAACACAAAACCAAAACCAAACACACAAAAAAATGATATAGAAATAAACACCCAAAAAGACAATTTCTTGATCCAGTGCCTTAAGTAGAAGTTGTGAATCTCACACTCTCATCAACATGGCTTTATGATACCTTGAGATAGCTCTCTTTCTTCCCATGTCTTCTGTTTAAAGAGGACTTTTGAGAATCTGTTTTTATATCTCTCATTTGGATGAAAACACAGATAATGACAAATAAAAACTTGTGTGTCTTCTTAGTTCATAGTCATGAATCTAGGGCCCTACTTCCTGGTGAATAATTGCTATGCCAGTGGTTAAAAGCATATGATGAAATATTTTCTAATGTGATTTCAAGGAACTTTTTCTTTTCCCAAAAGATGAAATGCCTAGGTTTTTGTTCATGGAAAGACTACCTGAAAGGATATTGAGGGAAGGCAGGTTATACTTCGATGTAGTATGGCTGAGTATATTTCATGAGTCATTTCAATATTTTTTATGTCAGCTTGAATTAATGTGTAGTCCAAATTGGGGGAAAATGCTGAATGTTATAGAATGATACTAGATAAATTTTATTGTGAGGACCAATGATTATTACAGATCAAAAGGGACAGTGGGAACATGATTGGCTAAGGAAGTCCAATTGTATCAGATTGACAGTATGAATTTTAAAATGCTACTGTTTTTCTCTACTTTTTCTGAAAAATGGAATGAAGAAATAATAAAAATGTCTTTATAAATGGCAAGACTTTGCAAAACTCTTTTCAAAGCAAGCAATTATCTTATTGTTTTAACAAAATGGTTGACCTTGTCATTAGAGTAATGATCTAAACATTGTTAGATTTTGAGTTCTTCAACCTCAAGTAGAGAACTCAAGATCTAAAAATACTTTTGCTACCACATGACCCTTGCTGTCTAGGAAGGTAAAGTTTCAATTCATCTTATGTATAAGGAAATGATAATCAGGATTTATTCAAAATTAATCCCAGTGGTAGCTGTATCAAATTTATTTGGAGGTATTTAAAAGAACTCTGAAGCTAAGAATCTTTCTGTGGTATAATTTTATAATTTTGCCAAGACTATGTTAGTGGTATATGAGACATTCACCAGAGATATCCTAAGCAAGTTTGTTAGTTTGTCCACTGATGTTGATGGAGTGTACTGGCAATTTGTTTTGTCTATTGTGGTTAATTTGTTGTAAATGTTTGGCAAAATTCCATTTGATGCCATCTGGTGTTATCAAATGTTGTCCTACAAGTGCCAGAGATTATCAGAGATTACAACTGTATTTTTATGAATATCTCTTTTCAGATTCTGGAGAAAATTGCTGACATTCCATAGTGGGCTTTTTGAAATTCTCCAAAAATCACTTTGGAGTACTACAAGACAAGGTCTTAGTGAATGCTGCCTACCTAATGTAATGATAAGCAAAGGCATGTCTTCTCTATTATTTCTTTTTCTATGAGCCTTTACCTTTATAGAGATATAAACATTTAAATATCATCAATCTTTTGATCATTCTTCTTTTTTATTTATTTATTTTTATTTCAGCATATTACAGGGGTAGAAATGTCTTGGTTAAATATATTGCCTTTGCCCCACCCAAGTCAGAGCTTCAAGCATGTCCATCCCCCAGATGGTACACACCGTACCCATTAGGTGTGAACATACCCATCCCCTCCTCCCCCTGCCCATCCGCCTAACACCCGATGAATGTTATTACTATACATGCACTTAAGTGTTGATCAATTAATACCAATTTGATGGTGAGTACATGTGATGCCTGTTTTTCCATTCTTGTGATACTTCACTTGAATGGGTTCCATCTCTATTCAGGAAAATACAGGAGGTGCTATATCACCATTGCTTTTTGTGGCTGAGTATGGTATACATGTATCACATTTTATTTTATTTTTTTTTTTTTTGAGACAGAGTCTCACTCTGTTGCCCGGGCTAGAGTGAGTGCCGTGGCGTCAGTCTAGCTCACAGCAACCTCAAACTCCTGGGCTTAAGCGATCCTCCTGCCTCAGCCTCCCGAGTAGCTGGGACTACAGTCATGCACCACCATGCCCGGCTAATTTTTTTGTATATATATATATATTTTAGTTGTCCATATAATTTCTTTCTATTTTTTTTAGTAGAGACGGGGTCTCACTCTTGCTCAGGCTGGTCTCGAACTCCTGACCTCGAGCGATCCACCCGCCTCGGCCTCCCAGAGTGCTAGGATTACAGGCGTGAGCCACCACGCCCGGCCATGTATCACATTTTATTAATCCACTCATGTATTGATGGACACCTGGGTTGTTTCCACATCTTTGCAATTGTGAATTGTGCTGTTATAAAGATTCTAGTGCAGATGTCTTTTTTATAGAATGTCTTTTATTCATTTGGGTAGATGACCAGTAGTGGGATTGCTGGATCAAATGGTAGTTCTACTTGTAGCTCTTTGAGGTAGCACCATATTACTTTCCATAGAGGTTATACTAGCAAATCTTTTGATCATTCTTAATGAGGATTCTGCTGACATCAAGAAAACTCATGGTTTCCATAACATGCCAAATTATGGACTACTCCAAAAGCTTTGCTGCTGTCAGTGAATATATTAGCTCTCTCCTTTCTAGATACTGAGCAAGCTTCAGTGAATGATATGAGTTCTACAATCTGAATAGCGTTTGTGTCTCATGAGGGGATATATTCTAGGGGTGCATTAAGATCTGTTGTGTTATAGCCTGCCTGATATTTTCCTGTTCCTGTCATAAAATATGAAACTCAAAATACAAGAATAAATTGAGATTTTCTAGGAAATATATTTTTGATAAACATACTTGGAATATGGAATATTGTCAGAAAGATGCTAGAGCATTGAGGACTTTTCTTTTGATAGTAAAAGGAGAATTGGATAGAAATGTGTGAGGAAAAGAAAGTATTATAACAATTTGCTTCTTAGGTATAAATCATGTCCTAGAGGATTTCTTTCTTTTTATAATATTAATATATGAATGTATACATTTACTATTCTTTCTGAGCTAAAATAGCTGATAGTTGTATTCAGTCGTAGAACTCATCTCACATTGAAAACATAGCAAAAGGTAATTTTCATATTTGGATACGAATAGCATTTTAGGAAAATCTAAGAGTCCTCAAAGTCCTGCTAAGGGCTTGTGAAAAGTGGGAGAGTACTTCAGTAACTCCTGAGACATAACTGTCCTGGTACAGTACAGAAAGAAAAAGTGGATATTTAGTCTTTTGTTGCAAAATAACACCAAGTATAAAGGTTGTAGTCTGAGGCACAGAGAGTATATGTGGGTTATTAAAAACAGACCCTGAGGCAGAGTTTGTGTAAGAGTATCTGAAGATTAATGTTGATATTCTATGCCTATATCAATCAAATATCTGTAGAGTTTTCATTTAATATTATATTTAGACAAATTTCATTGTGGGTATTTAAGGATAAAATAGGAAACTGGGCACTTTGTTCTCACTCAGAGCATCTTCATTGAACAGCTGCCAAATTTTATTTCTCCTTCAGGTTCTTATAGGACAATTTTACCAAAACTTGTTTTTCTGCTGGTGTCTTTCTCAAAAAGCTCTCTTCTCTGGTGTTTAATACCTGGATAGAAGCAGCCATCTGTTTTGTTTGTAAGGATGTCACCCTCAGTCCTTACTAATCTTATTCGGTTTTTATTCTAAGA
The DNA here is from genome assembly GCF_041146395.1 of Eulemur rufifrons. NCBI lineage: Eukaryota > Metazoa > Chordata > Mammalia > Primates > Lemuridae > Eulemur > Eulemur rufifrons. Next base: position 97,425,569 of record NC_090989.1, on the reverse strand, counting down.
CTTTTTCAAAATGATCATAAAATAGTTGGATATCTAGCAGCAGGAATACTTTCCATCCAAGATTTTGCTGCCTTTTAAATTCTCTATCTCTGGCTCAAGGTTGGTCACAGACCATGAAGAAAAAGACTGGGCACATCTGTTTCAGGATTAGCACATGATTGTTACATAAAAATGTACAAGAACCAATTCCTGGAATCTTCTATGGAATTATCTTTTTCTTTGCAAGACTTTATTAAATTATAATCTATGTCACAAGAAAGAGGCTCCAAAGGTAATATCTAGCTTTTGGATACCACTTTAATTTCCTATGCAAAGTGAGATCTCTTAAATCAATCTGGGGATCTTTCTACTCAGCTTTTGCCATTTTATTTGCATTTGAGTTTCCTAGGTTACTTTCTTATAACTATTCTAATTCATTCTATAAATTTCTGTCCATATTTCCAGGTTTTTGAACATCTTTAACAATAGCTGTCACTCACCAAGACAATGGCTTAAAATAAGTTGTAATGGGCATGCTCTGTTCTAATTAAGGCTTAACTTTAACATGCAATCGAGCATTAAAAGTTCCTGGGCTGTCAGCAGGGTTTGCCAGATGGAAGGGTAGAGGAGACAGTGATGAAGTACGTAGAACAAGGAAAGAGGTGCAGTAGGGTAAAAGCCATAGGTTCAATTTATTGTTTGGGGAACCTAAAAGAAAGATTTAAGTTTTTCACATTTTTCTAAAATTTGTCTTGGTGACAGAAATTTTGAAAAAAATAATTTTGTAATCTGAATCTCTTTGCAAGTATTCTCATTCAAATCAAAATTCATATCAATGTATGTTAGAGATTTTGCTCTTTTTCATTATAAGGTGCATTTCAAATGAATAATTTTTTTATATTTAAGTTTAAGATTGGCAAACACAGTAAGAAAAGAGTAGTGGTGAGCAATCTATTTTTTGATAACTAAGTAGTTTTCTTAAATGTATAATTTACTGCCCAATAAAACAATTGTTGCCCAGAAGAACAAACTGTTTGTCTGAATAAACTGTTTCTTAAGAATTTTCTGGAGCAAATTGTAAGGTAATTTATTGGTTTATAAACTTACTTCTGAGTAGTCAATTACCTAAATAAGTACTTGAAACTTAGGTTGGTGAAGATTGTATAAGTCCCAGTAGTTCGATTATATTCATGGTCTCAATTCCATATAAAGGTCTTATTTAACATTTCAATTATGAAAACAGGCTATTGGTATCATTGGTCTTAAATTTATTTGCAAATCAAGACTGACTCTGTGTACTATATGTTCTAGACCTTTTACAGGAGTGTTATTTATCAAAATACTCTGTAGTAAATAATTTAACTTTTGTCCAAAGAGAAGTCTGGATTTTGCCCTCAGTTCCTGGGAAGAATCACTAATGCCACGGAATGCCCTGCCCGATAAAGTGCTTTTTGGTTGGAGACCTTGGGACATATCAGGTAATCTAACAATTTGATTTATGGTAGGGACTTTGGGTCATGTGATTACCACTGGACTAGTGGAGGGCCTGGAGAGTAAGGTCAAACATATAGGTAGTTGACCATGTCTGTGTGATGGAGCCCCATAAAGACTCTGGACAATATTCTTTGGGTGAGCCTTTCTGATTGATAAAATTACACATACATGTGGCCTACAGTTTTGGAAGAAGTTAATGCCATCTTTGACTCCATGGTAAGATTGTAACTGGAAGCTCCATATTGGGAACCTTCTGAATTCTGTCCATGTGCCTCTTCCCTTAGCTGACAATAATTGATGTCTTTTCACTGTAATAAAGGCCATTCTCACTGGAGTTAAGTGATATCTCATTGTGGTTCTGATTTGCCTTTCCCTGGTGATTAGAAATGTTTAGCATTTTTTCATATGTTTCTTGGCCATTAGTCTATCTTCTTATGAAAGTTTCTGTTCATGTTCTTTGTCCAACTTATGATAGGATTGTTTGATTTTTTTCTTGCTGATTTTCCTGAGTTCTAAATAGATTCTAGTTATCAGCCCTTTATCGAATGTGTAGCATGTGAATATTTTCTCCCATTCTGTAGGTTGTCTGTTTGCTCTCGGGATAGTTTCTTTGGCTGTGCAGAAGCTTTTTTAATTTAATCAGGTCCCATTTATTTATTTTTATTGTTGCTATGATTGCTTTTGGGGTCTTCCTCATAAATTCTTTGCCTAGGCCAATGTCTATAGGAGTTTTTGCAACATTTTCTTCTAGAATTCTTATAGTTTCATGCCTTAGGTTTAAGTCTATTATCCACTGTGAGTTGATTTTTGTGAGATGTTGAGAGGTGTGGATCCTGTTTCAGTCTTCTCCATGTGGATATCTAATTTTCCCAGCACCATTTATTGAATAAGGATTCTTTTCCCCAGTGTATATTTTTGTTTGCTTTGTCAAAGATTAGATGGCTATATGAGGATTGTTTTATATCTGGGTTCTTAGTTCTGTTCCATGGGTCTATGTCTCCATTATTGTGCCAGTATCATGCTGTTTTAGTTACTACAGCCTTGTAGTATAACTTAAAGTCTGGTAAATTGATGCTTCACAATTTATTCTTTTTGCTTAAGATTGCTTTTGTTATACAGGGTCTTCTCTGGTTCCATACAAAGTATAGAATTATTTTTTCTAGATCTGCAAAAAATGATGTTGGTATTTTAATAGGGGTTGCATTGAATCTATAGATCACTTTGAGTAGTAAAGACATTTTAACAATGTTGATTCTGCCAACTCATGAACATGATATCACCACTTCTATTCAACATAGTACTGGAAGTTCTAACCAGAGCAATCAGACAATAGGAAGAGATCAAGGATATCCAAATGGGAGCAGAAGAGGTCAAACTATTGCTCTTTGCTGACAATATGATCTTATGTCTAGAAAACCCCAAAGATTCTGCCATGAGACTACTGGAATTGATAAAAATATTCAGCAAAGTCTCAGGTTACAAAATCAATGTACACAAATCAGTAGCATTCTTATACACCAACAACAGTCAAACTGAGAACTACAACAAAAACTCAATACCCTTCACAATAGCAACAAATAAAATAAAATACCCAGGAATATATTTAACTAAGGAGGTAAAAGACCTCTACAGGGAAAATTATGAAACACTGGGGAAGGAAATAGCAGAGGATATACCCAAAAGGTCATTTTTAAACAGATATGATATACAAAAATTTTGAGGACATCTTGACTTAGATTGCTTTTGTTCTGAATTTATACGCAGAAAAATATGCTCAGTTTGCTAGTTTTCTTTTATAGCATAAGAAGAGCTATATTTATTTATAGTCTATTATTCTGCAAAATAATTTAAACACAACAGGGTTAAGTGTTCAGTGACTTCCAAGGTGTATCTATGTAATGTAATCTAATCAGGCAACTAAGGTAGTCCCTCCAGCAAGTAGAGTATATAAAACTGTTGACCCAAGGTTAGAAATAATTTCAGAGAAAATGATTTCCAATTAAATGTAATTCTTGTCTCAGTGTAGGTGGAATCACCATTGTAGATGAACTTTTCTTCCTTGCGGAAATAAACCATTATCAACAAGTAATCAAAGATTCTAAAGCCCCTATGACCTGTCTTTTTTTTTTTTGTAATAAACTAGGTTTCAATCTATTTAAGATCTTTTTAATAACATGAAAACATTGCTAGCACTGATATGTATAATACTAAACCTGACTGACTTACAGGGTCAGAATATTATCAGATATGCAGTAGTCAGGACACTTGCAAGAAAACTATCCATTGTCAGAAATATTGTGTGAACAATCCTACTCATGCTGTGGTTCCATAATAGTGACCAGCTGCACCTACTGAACAATCTCATTTGGTTTTTATTACTTCTTATTTTTAACTTTAGTACTAAAGTGCTGAAGCAGCTAAGTAAGCACAGAGGCATTTTTTTGAATACTAATCTCTTAGCAACGTCTGTTATATCAAATACTCTTTTAATGGGAAAAAGAAAATAGAAACTTTCAACACTAACTTAATTTAGAATTTACCATTTTTTCTTATGACATGTAAATATCCTCCACATCATTATTCTTTTTATTACTTTAGTAAGGTAAATATCATTTGCAGAACTCCTGAGCTGCTATAGAACACTATTTATAGCAAAAAAAAAAAAAAAAAAGTACTGCTACTTTAATCATATTGAGACACTTTATAGCTGTGCTGTAAAGTATTTTTTATACCTGACACGACAGAAAACCAAATCAAACGAAGCCTTAATGATTGCTGTTCTCTGAATATATGAAACAGAAAAATGTAATAATGACTAGAATATATTTTCAGGGATTTTTTAAGAATCAATTTGCTATTCAAGAACAAGGAAAAGAAATGTCTAAATTTTGGTCAGAAACAATATATGATTAGAAAAATGTCTCTGTAAGTGTATGAATATGTACATTATATTTCTTAATACTAATTAACTTTTGAAATGAGGGACATTTTCAACATTTGTCTCTAACATAGTACAAGGAAAAACTAGAATTAACCTCTAAACATAATCATAACATTATTTTCTTGATTCTGCAGTATTTATTGAAACTAATCACAAGTTAATTAGTGCCGAAGCTATTAAAATACCACTTTAAATGCCCAATTATATTAATTATAAGTGTTCATTACAAACAAATCCAGCATTCTTTTCTCTATTATTAGGCATGTGTGAATTTCCCAAGATGTCTCCTAGTTGAAATATCCCCATTGATTTGACCATTCTGTCTCTGTGGTGGTCATCAGCATATAAATAAATGAGAACTGGCCAAATTCAAATGTTCTTCTGAACAATTGATGCCATTTAATGCACATATATATAATTAGCTGAATGGAAAGATAAAATCTCTATCAAGTATTCGATGTTGCTCTCTAGCTAATTATTTCACCTGCGCAATCCTATCAGTTGGGAGACACAAACTCTTTTGACCTTTATGGTGTATATTATTAGTATTGAGATAATTTTTTAAATAATATAAGCTTTAATACTTATGGGGAGAAATGTCAACTTATCATTTTGATCAGCAACTAGAATATTTTTCTAAATTCTGAAATTAGTCTTACATTATGTCAAATATTTTATTATATGGTATATTTATATTATTTATTAACATTTTAATGTTAACTCTACATTTGTTATGGAAATTAATATGCATTTTTAATTTGTAACATGTGCTCAATATATATATCTTTAAATTTTTATATATGCATAAATATTTTTATATCTGAGTTTTTATTTTACTTACCTCTTATGCTATATTAGTGAATTTAGATTCTCTTTAACTCTCTTTAAATGTGATCTAATTTTATATGATGAATATTTTTAACTGTTAATAGTAGCTTTAGACATTAAATTATTTAACAAATAAATAAATGAACAGTAAAATGTTTGTTATTGTTATAGCTATCATCATTTTATTACAGTTATCTAGTTTCTGGGTCTTTGAAATATATTCTTACAGGAAGTTTTCAGACAATGACTGTCAGTTCTGGATTTAAGCATAAATGGAAATAATGTTTGAATGAATGTTTCTATTTTCTTTGTTAAAGTTTTCAACATTTTATTTTGAAGTAATTGTATATGTACATAAATTTTACAAAAAAAAAACTAAATAATTCCAATGTACCTTTCACCCAGGTTCATGACATGATGCAAAAAGGAAGTATGGACAGTAGAGAAATTCCATTTTGGAGACATGACTATTTCAGACGCAGCCTTAATCCAGATCTTGACACTACAGACAGTCAAAGCTGCAGAACTGAGTTATGCTGCTACATGGTATAGCTTTGAAAGGCAATTATGTAGCAGAATATGATTTTATTTTACCTATGTTTTAGTGTATCATTTTCATGAACATAAATAATCTTTGACGTCATCTATTGTCCTAAATACAGATATTAAGGTAAAAGAAGATATAATTCCAGATTAGCAAGTAATTAGGATTAGTTGTGAATCCATAAATTCCAGAAGAAAGGTAACTTCCCAACCTTCGTTCTTATTATTGTTCAGTTCTTAAAGCATTCATAGAAACTTCCTGAGACCTAAAGAAGCTATTTTATTAATTAGATGCTTTTTTGTGTTGTATTTTGCAGTACAAATTTAATGCATTTTTACACCATATTTTAATCATATAGAACAATAGTTCCCAACTTTTTTGGTACCAGGGACTGGTTTCATGGAAGACAATTTTTTCGTGGACGGGGAATGTTTTGGGGATGATTCAAGGGCATTACACTTATTGTGCATTTTATTTCTATTGTTATTACATTGTCACTTGCTACTCATTGATAGGGTTTTGATATGAGTCTGCAAACAATTGATTTATTATGGTCTCTGTGCAGTCAAACCTCTCTTGCTAATGATAATCTGTATTTGCAGCCACTCCCCAGTGCAAACATCACTGCATCAGTTCCACCTCAGATCATCAGGCATTAGATTCTCAGGAAGAGCCCACAACCTAGATCCCTCACACGAGCAGTTTACAGTAGGGTTCGTGCTCCTATGAGAATCTAATGCCCCTGCTGATCTGACCGGAGGAAAAGCTCAAGCAGTGATGCAAGTGATGGTGAACAGCTGTAAATACAGATGAAACTTCTCTCACTTGCCAGCGCTCACTTCCTGCTGTACAGCCCGGTTCCCAACAGGCCATGGACCAGTTCTGGCCTGGGTTGGTGACTGTAGATATTTTTACCAGTATCTCAGTTACTTAAAATAATCTTGGGGAAGAAGAGGAAGGCCCCTCGTCTACCCAGGTCCAGAGGCAGCTTCAAGGTGCCCAAGGTAACCAGGAAGGCAAAAGGACCCGTTCGAGGCACTTTGAGGAGAAAAGCTTCTCCAAAAGTGACCACCCTTTCAATTCAACCCAAAGAGGAGACAGGGCTGACACCGTTAGACCCTTGTCACCAGCTGGATGAGGAAGTCAGTCAAAATGAGCCAGAGCAGGCCCCAGAGAGCGGGGAGAGCTCCACCACCTCAAGCGTCACCCTCAGCAGCCAATAACTTCGGAGTGAGGCCAGCGACCTCAGAGCATCTGCAAAGTCTCCGGAGGTCTGGCTGCGAGGACATGGCCAACCATGTCAGTGAGGAATTTTTCACCAACGGGGTATATGGTAGTGATGAAAATAAAATCAACCACCTGTGGGGGGGGGGAAAAAAATCGGAGCATAGGTATTGTTTTAATTTACAGCCATTTACTGAATAAACACTATATTAAGAAATTATAAATTCAAAGGATGTTTATTTTAACCCCATAATTTATTAATTCATATGTTTGTCAATCTTTTGTAACACTTTCCTTGATGTACAAATAATGGCGAAACACTTTAACATAGCAGTTCAGACACTCTACTGGAGGATTTCAGATGCCAATTTCTTTTTCTGCTCACATTTCCTGTCCCTCCAGGTGACTTTACATCGTATCCAGTTGTGCCCTTTCCCTTATTCTTTAATTCCGTGGCCTCTGTAGTGACTTGTCCACACTGTGCTGCTCCTTTCCCATCTATTGTATATTTAAATGTTCCCTATTCGATACTCTGTGGTTACTTTGGTCATAATACAAGAAAAACACTTATCACATTGTATTATATTTAGTTTTTTGATCATCTCTCTCCTCTAATAGACAATGAGTCCCATCAAATAGTGGCCACTTAGGCCTTTTTGTATCCATAGAGCACTGCATAATTTCTGCAAAGTGGTGGACATTCAATATAGAGGTTTTGACTCAATAAATGAATAAATGAATGAATGAGATTTCATAACTGAGATACAAGGCATAAATGATTGTCAGTGTACAGCTCTTTGGTAAAAATAGCACATTTAAAAATTAACCAGTTCAATGTTAGTTAAAGCTATATGGTTAAGGGAGAATTTGACAGGATATTATATTATGCGGAGGTATGACCTGTAATTTATTATTACATTTACTCTCATATTGAAAGAGTTGAGTAACACAGCAAAAAATTAGATAAAACAAATACAGATGTGCAGCAGTGAATCTCTTTATTTATCTCTCACTAATAAATGTGAATAGTGGTTAACAGTGTTAGAATGCTTACTGCAAATATCAATAGTTCTAAAGTCTTTGTGGGTATCCTCTCTTTTAATCTTTGCATGATTTCTATTGTTAAAAGATAAACTGAGGCACGATAAAATTTTTTAAAGTTTATTTTTGGTTCTTTAGCTCTGTGAGTTTTTTTCTGGGTCATGAATTGGGAACCACCAAATACCATGCAGCTCAGGGCTTCATTGAAGAAACATAAGGGGCAGACTTTTATAGAATAAACGCAAAAGCAAAGCAAAGCAAAGCAAAGCAATTTTTTGATTGATTACAGTTATACAACTGCCTTATTTAATCTATTTCACTGCAAAAGTCCCTCTTTATATAACCATAAGTTAGTTAGGAACTTTTCATTAGTTATGCTTACGTTTTGTTTTTCTTCAACACAGGCATTTACACAATTGGCCCAAGTTAAGTTTTGCTTGTGTTTGCAAATAAAGTAAGTTTAAAGTCACTTATGAAGTCTAATTAACTTTTCTCAGGTATTTTTCAGGCCTAGACTCAATTTTATTTTATTTTACACCATGATAAAGATACTATTATTTTCCCAGTATAAAACATAGAAAGCTGTGGTCGAGAGAGGCTAAATAACTTGCCAGAGGACACTCAGGTAAGAAGTTGTAGAACACAGAAGCCAGGTGTCTTGCTTGGGGTTTTGTGCTGTTATTCCTGTATTATACGCCTCCTGAATATTATACTCCTCCCAAGTACTGATAGGTCAAGCTATAGAAGGAGCAATGGGTAAAGATGGTGACAGAGAAGCCTGTATAGTTGTATCATAACTGTCTGGAAAAATAAGAGTATGGATTATTAGATCCACTATATGTTTTCCTGGAGTTCTCTCTGTTTGTTTTATTTTGAAATTTTCTAAATTTTTCCCACTTATTCAATACTGTGTTCCTATGATACTCATTTTACTTTTTTCTCACACCCAGAAAAATAATGTTAATTATTGGAAGCCAGAATATTATCTCTCAATGCTAAAGAGCTGGTACACATTCTATGGACTAAACAAAAAAAAATTAGGAGTCTTAGATAGCTGTAGGTGGCAGTACCATCTTAAAATGTTTGACTTTTCACTACTTACTGCCATGCTGAGATCTATTTTTTCAATGACTGAAGGATATTTCAACTCTGTGTGTACCTTCTACAAAAGTGCTGATATTCTTGGCAACTCAAGAACAGAACATCTGCTTATATTGATCCTCTAGTTGGAAAACAATAAGAAAAACTTTTTCTTTTCCTTTTGTGTACTGTTGATATGATTGTAATACACTCTTGCATATTAATAGCTCTTGAGATGCATATTTGTTTGAATTTGTATGGTCAGAAATAAAGAAGCAATATTGAGTTATAAAACAAATAAACTATATTTGCTAAATACTTTCTTCGCCAAATGAAAACATACACATATAATATAAAAGTAAAATGAATGAAACATTTTAAAAAGAAGTTTTTCTTGTTTATAATCTTTCTTCTCTAGTTACATGACAGCTAATGTAGTATTCATGGTCAAATTTAACTTTTGAGACCATCTGCTCTATGGAAGATGTCATGGAAATAAAAGCTGTTTTGGAATGAAAAGAGAACAAAAATCTTATTCAGAGAACACCTCCCAGCTGTGCTACCAGTTACTGTGTAATCATCTTTCATTATACATGCTGTATCGGGGCATGGAGGATGATTAGAAATGCAAACCTGATGTTCTGAATTTGTATATTTCTTTTGAGACCAGATCTGCTCAGCAAGGAATTTAGCCTCGAATTCCAGTTGAATCTTATGAAATGTTTTGCTAAGTCACTCAATATTAACTTACTGATTATTCTAATATTCAAAAAGACATCCTAACGACAAGGACACATACTAAAATTCTTAGATTAGAGAATACTAGGTATAAGCAGTGTAAGATTAAGGAAAGTCAAGACTATACTACTAAAATCTTTGTTTTGTTTTCTTTCTTCCCTTGATTCCTACTAAACATGTAATATGGGACAGCAAAAAGTCCAATGCTATATGTTCTATAGTACATATATATGTCTTTTCCCAACCTAGACACCTACAATTCCTTTTGTATTCCTCCCAAAGTTTAGCTCTGTTACCAGTTTTAGAGATATATTTTCAGATATTCAATCCCTTTAATAACATGGCTGTAACATATAACTAGATAAAAGATAATATTTTAAACAGAAATATAATGTTTTGTGGTTCACTTCTGCACTCAATTTATTTCATAATATAGATAATAGGTTTTAACTCAGTCTTACACTTAATTTATCTCAGAGATCATCTCATATTTGGTAATAAAGCCTGATTCTATTTATAGTTGCTTATTATTTTATTGTACACAAATTGGTGTTCGGGCTTTCTAGTTATATATTGCTGCAAAATATACTACCCTAAAACTTATTGGTTAAAATAACTACCATTTTATCAACTCTACAATTTTTGTGGATAAGGAACATGCACAGGATTCAACTGAGTGATTTTTCTGGTGCATATGGTATAAACTGAGTTCGCTGAGTAATATTTAGATGATGGCCAGTCTGGGCTGAGTATATAAGAGGGATGCATTCCCATCTCTGGGGCCTTGCTGGAGATAGCTGGAGGCTGAGCTCAGCTGGCCTTTCTCTAGGTGGTCTCAAGTCTTCTCCCTATGATACCTCCAGCATGGTATTTGATTTTCTTATAAAACACCTAGGAACGCATGATACCAAGGTGGATGCTTCCAGTCCTCTTAAAGATCATGCCTCAAATGGCACAGCATCATTTCCACCATAATTTTTTTGGCCAGAATGGTCACAGACCAGCCCAGATCCAAAGAGAGGTGGAAAAGTTTTCAGGCATGCGAAAGAATCTGTGGTCGTTTTTAATATATCCCACCAGTCTTTTGTCAAACAACAAACTTCAATAGTTATTGTTGTATAGATATTTTTGTGATTATATTGGTAGTACATTATCAGAAATGATATTAATAGGTCAAATAATTTGCATTTATAATTTTGGCAAATATGACCAAATGTTTTACAGAAGTGTGTTACTGTGTCTTATTCCTCTTTGTTTATCCCAAGGGTACCTGACAAAAAATAAGGTGATTCAAAATATTTGAAGTAAAGAGCATAAGACTAAACGATAGGAGATAGTGTAAAGAAATGAAAAGAAGAGCAATAAAAACATGTAGTTATAGAAATTTTTTAAAAATAGGGTAAGAAAGAAACCTAATATTTGAAAGTCATTCAATTTCTTTGTATCTATTTCTTCTCTGTTAAAACAGAGAGGTGAGTTACATAACCTCTAAGACCCAAGTTGTATAATCCCATGATTATATTTCTGTTTTTTTTTAATTTTTAAAAATGTTCCATTAAAAGATAACTTTAAAATGTTTTTGCATTTGAAAGATGGTTTCATTTAGAGAAGACATGCAAAAACTAAATACCCTGAATAGTTCCTATGTTTCTGCTCCTTAACATTTATGACTCAACTAAGTATGACTGGATAAGACTCATGATTTTGTCAAAAGTTTAGCAATTAGAGCTTTTTAGATTTTATATTATTATCTTTACCAAGAAAAATATTGATAGTAACTCTCATTTCATGGGATATAATATCTATGATTTGGTTATATTAATATTTGTTTAAATATTACTCTTTATCACTAATTATTGTAACATTCAAAAAAAGGTCAGACTCCAGAGATCAAACAAAAACTCCTCAGAAGAACATTAAGTCAATAACATTTGCTTCACTTAAGCTAGAACAATTTTTTAAAATTTGAATTTCAGCTAACTATGTTTAATTTATATATCTGTAGTTGAAGATAAGCCAAAATTAATTATATTGTATCATCAGAAAAATATCTTATATTCAAAATAATAGAAAGTAAATTATTTGAATACAGGTTTTATCTGATAATCTCACAAAAGTTAAAAAAACAATATTCATAATGCCCACAATAATTGAAGTAACAAAAGTGATCATAGAAATCACATAAAAATAACAAAAATACTTCTTGGATATATCTCAACTGCTAAAGTTCTAACTTTGAGAAGCTATAGAAAATCTTCAATTGAGATCTGACACCTTATAAAAGTAATTGTAAAAATGACTCTCTTATTTCTAAGGCTTCTTTTTCACTTAAAATATTATTTTATTTATGTAAAATATGCATTGGTCAAATATCTAAATGAAAAATGAAAAGTTAAAATGGATAATTGTGAATAAAACTCAAATCATTCTGTATTTCCTTTAATGTTTGTTGTTTATTTAAACAATCTATGTGACGGCCATAATCTAAGCTTATGTTTTGGAAATTTCTTTGTATTAGTTTATTACAATGAGGGATTGGGGTGGAAGGAGGAGACAAGGTGAAAGTATATTAATAGTAGTGGTTAACTAAGATGTACTCATTAAAACAGTATATAATAAAAATCACCTTTGAAGTTTTAAAGTTGAAAAATAACAATAAAAATTCTATTAACGTTATTTTTTTCTTTTTTTACTTCCTAACCTACTACTATTTTTTTCTCAGATAATTTTCTTTCTTTCTCTCCTTCCTTCCTTCCTTCCTTCCTTCCTTCCTTCCTTCCTTCCTTCCTTCCTTCCTTCCTTCTTTTCTTTGAGACAGAATCTTGCTCTGTTAGCCAGGCTAGAGTGCCCTGGCATCAGTTCAGCTCATGCAAATTCCTGGGTTCAAGCAATCCTCCTGTCTCAGCCTACGGAGTAGTTGGAACTACAGGCATTCACCACCACACCCAACTAAATTTTTGTATTTTTAGTAGAGACGAGGTCTCACTCTTGCTCAGGCTGCTCTTGAATTCCTGAGCTCAAGCAATCCTTCCACCTTGGCCTCCCAAAGTGCTAGGATTACAGGTATGAGCCACCGTGCCCAGCCCAGATAAAATCTTAATGGTGACCTATGAAATAGTCTGGTTTATAATTTGTTGTGGACGAAGTTAGAAGACATCGTATTCTTTAATTGATATTACTTCACTTTTTTTTTTTTTTGGTATGTCTCAGATCTTTGATGCCTTTCTTTTCTCTCCACATAAACTACTTGAATTCTACCAATGCCCCCCAACCTGAGCTCAAACTGCAACAGTTTGTGCTGTGCTAACTCCCTACACTTTGTCACTTCCTATTTAAAACATATGTACTTTCACTTTTTGGCTGCTAAACATTGCAGCAGAAAGTCAAACTACATTCTTTCTGAGAGTTCACAATTTAATTTGATCTTTTATATATTGATATTCTCTTGATGCCTCCACCCCCGCCATGCCTTGTTGGTTGGCCATTCTTTCAGGGATGTCCTCCAGATTTTCTACTGTATCCTCCATAGCAGTAGTTAGTCAGTTTTGTTTTAAAGAATGTATTTCTGGGAACTTTTTAAACCAACGATAATATGATCATCAATTTTTTATTATATATGCAACATTTAAGTTTCTTTCATATATTATCTTTTAGTATCTTTAGCCTTAAAAGATATTAATAAGATAGATTGTGTCCTTCATTATTTTCTTTCAGAGGAGAAAATTAAGACCAAGAGAAGCTAAGTGGCTTGGTTAAGTTTATGTACCTAGTGAGATGGAGGAAACACAGGCCTGTGCCTATACAGTCTCCCCCTCTTTTTTGTTCATTCATTCAACATGCCATATATTGATTGCCTGTGACATGCCTCTGTATTAGCATTAAGAATCCGAGAGTCTAGACAAATGTAGTTCCTCCACTGGTAGAATTGACAGTCATGAGAAAGCATTGACATTTGTCAAGTGATGACAATTCTGCCCAGAATTAACAAGGAAAAATACACTGTATACAAATCTGAAGTGGAGTTTGGAACAGAAAGCTTTTATTAGGTTATAACATTTAAGCTGAGAACTGAAAAATTAATAGGATTTAGCTACAAAACTTGCTTATGGGAGACAGGAGGCACTGGGCAATGCTTAATAAAATGACATTTTCAAGTAGAACATGTCAAGTTTCATAAACTGAACAACGAGATTTGCCTGGGGCACAGAGAAACTGATGATAGTTTCTTCCAAGTGTTTTCAGTTGGTTGCTACTATATGCCACCTGTTTTCAGTCTTTTAAAAGGTAAATATATGTTCTTATAATTATATATATTTTACATAATATCTCAGTAAATGTGTTTTGTAGGAGAATGAGAAAATATTGTTTAACAAAAATTAAAACATCTCTAATTCTAACATCCAATGAAAATCATTGTTAGCTTTTTGTCACGTATCTTCACAGACATCTACTCTATATAGGAATGCATATACTTTCAGAGGAAAAAAATGAACATAATTAGCATACTGTTTTTATTAAGCCTTTTTATTAAGATATATCTGAAATTCTTTTCCGTGTCCATAAATTTGCATCTATAACACAATGCCTGAACAATGTAATACTGACATAAGAATGGACAGACATATCGATTAAACAAAATAAATATTCTGAAAATGATTCTACTATGCTACTATGATAAACATCATAGTCTAAAAGAGAAGTAAATTACTTAACAATGATTTTGAGACATTTATTAAGTACATGGAAAATAAATTTTAATCCTTGTCTTCTCTTCCTCTTATACCTCACAGATTTACAAAATTACAAATGACTGTTTTATATAAATTTATAACTGCAAACCTAGAGTAAGATTTATTGATCTACATATTGGTATGCAACAGGCATGGGCTTTCAGGTAGGAAAATCTGTGAAATAAACAAAAAATGTGTGATGCATTTAAATAAATACAAATAAGCTCTATTTTATAACTTTAAAAATATCATTAATAAAATATAAATATAAATATAAATAATTCAACAGAAAACTAGAAACACACTAACAACACAAATAACAGTCGAGGAGTTGATATATGTAAGCAGTTTGTATCAAATAATAGGGAAATTGCTAATACTCAAATGGAATAGCTTGTAAAAATCATGAGCAGGCATTCGTAGTATGATTTAACTTCAATTGTAAATTAAGAAATCAAATTAA
This sequence comes from Eulemur rufifrons, assembly GCF_041146395.1. Lineage (NCBI taxonomy): Eukaryota > Metazoa > Chordata > Mammalia > Primates > Lemuridae > Eulemur > Eulemur rufifrons. Next base: position 97,410,507 of record NC_090989.1, on the reverse strand, counting down.
AACACAAAGCAATGCTGCATTACCTGAAAACTCTTTTAGTGTACCTTATGGAACACAATCAATGACTGGCAAAAAAAAAAAAAAAAAAAGAATCCTCAACTGTTCTGTGAAATTTCTTTTCACATCCCTGCTATATGAAATCAAGCTCACTTCGGATGGTGTTATTTTGCTTGCAGCGGTCTCAAGGAATGAGGCTTTTCTCTTTTACACTCTTTGCTCTGCAGTTTCTAAAGGTAGAGCAGGAGTCCTTCATTGCTGTTTCTAGGTCATTGTCCCTTCCCTTTGTTTAAATCTCAGGTCATCACACTAAATATGTGCTCTCTCTCTTTGTTGCCACCATGTGTTCCTCTAGGGTCTCTTCTATGCCTTGCCTGGATCCCCTTCCACAATATGGATGATTACAACCTATAGAAAAATGTAATTTATTCCTTCATTGCTCTTGCTTCTCGCTTCCTTGATTCCCTCTCATGCAATCATTTTGTCTTTCATCCTCAGTAGCCACTTAGTTAATGTCATTACTATTAATTGAAACACTTCTGTAACCTCAATTTCAAATATCTTACTCTCCAACCACCAGTTCTTATACTTCCAACTCTTTCACCTCAGTGTCCAACCTCTAACACTCTTTAACTCCACTTGAACCAACACTCCATTGATGTTACACCATCTTTCAGCCCCTTTGCATTCTCACTTTCCCTTTTATTATCATAACTCCCAAGGCTAATCATTATATTCACTAATTTCAATAGATACTCATTCCCTTGCCTTTTTTTTTTCCACTTCATTTTACTTAGATGAAGAAACCTAGACCTTCTGCCTACTGCAAGTCTGTATTCTGTTGCTGAATATAACTCGAGAAAATAAAACTATGCTGACTAGTGACATGTAATTTTTTTAAATCACTTAACTAAAATAGCCCTTGATGCTCCTACCAAACCAAACTATGATTTCTAAACTATTTATTCTGTCCAAGAAAACTCTGCTATACATAGTCTTCTCTCTAAACTTCCTATGCCTCCTCTTTGTTCTTACTCTCAGATGATGCCAATTCTCACTAAATAAAGAAAAAATTATAGCAATTTGAAGGCAGTTTCCACAAGCTTCCTCTGCTATGTCCTTTATCCATTATCATATGTACTACTTTCTCTCCTCTACCTTTCAGACATTCAGGGTTCATAGCCCCAATTATGAAGTATATTCTCTTAGAGTAGGAGAATGGAAGACAGGGCTGAGACTGTATGCAAGGGCTTGCAGAGTGGGTGCAGGTGTTAAAGTCTAACTAAGGGGGTCTGATAACCACCAACAAGAACGGTATTCAACCAGCTTGTCAGCTATCCAGATCACCTTGCATGAACTTTGGCTAATTACAATATCATTTGCTTTGTGATTTTAAAATTTCTCCACCCTTGAAATCATTATGATGGTGGCAAATGTCACCAACTATGTAAAGCATGAAAATGGGAGGAAACCCAATCCTAGGAATTACTAACCAAATTCTTAGTAAAGCCAACCCCTTAGCCTTGATCCTCCCCTCAATTAGTGAGATTTTATGAAAGCACAAACACCTTTCCTTTAGTGCAGCTGCTCTTTCCCAGCCTGCCCGCTCCCTCTCTCTTAAGGAGCATACTTTCACTTTGGCTTTCAATCAAAGCTGCTTGCTTTTGGCTTCTGTAGTGCATCGTGACATTCTTTTCTCCAGTGATCACCAAGAACCTGAAACTACCTTGGTAACAATTCTATCCACTCTTACCTTCTGAGGAACATTATTCCTCTCTCTCTCTCTCCCTCTGATGCTTAATCAGTTTTTATCTGTCATCTCCATCAACTTGAAATATATTACTAGTTCTCCCACTTTAGAGGCAGAATCAAGTGAAAACCTTCTTGAGCCCGTATTTTCTTCTACCTATCATCCTACTTTCTCTCCTATTATACCAACATTTTTATAAGTTCTCTGTATTCAGTTTCTTCCTCTCATTTTCTTTTGAACCCTCTTCATTCATATCTTGGATCCCATGACTTGTATCCAATTCAAGTTTTGACCAATCTTAGTCTTTATTTTATTTTACATATCAGCAGCATTTGATAGAGTTGGTTACTTTTCTACCTCAAATACTTTGTTCCTTAGCACTATACCCACTTGGATTTCCTACAATCTATCTGGCTACTCTTTTGCTGTATAATGCATAAATGCACAACTCCAGCTTAGGTTCTTGTATGTCTTCTTGGATATCCAAGTGTCTTGAAGTTAAAGCATGTCCAAAAGAATTGATCTTCCCTACTAAAACTATGCTCTATAATATCTTCCTCATGTCCACTAATGGCAGCTCTTGCCCTCTAGTTCCTTGAGCCATATGATTTGTTAATGAATCCTGAAATCCGTACCTGCAAAATATTTCTTTTTCTCAGCACCTCCATGCCACCATCCTCTTACCTGTAGTCTATTGCATTCATATTATAACCAGTCTCCCTGATTCTGCTCTTTCCTCTCTAAAGTTTATTTTCAAAATATCAGCCAAAATATTCTTTTAATACTTAAATTAGATAAAGTAATTCCTCAGATTAAAATGCATCAGTGGATTTCAGTTTCACTAAGAAATAAAAGCAAAAGACCTTCAAACGTCCTACAAATCCCTACACGGTTGGCCTTTCAGGATTGTCTCTCTGGCTTCATCTCTCGATACTCTCCACCTTGTCTATACTGTTCCCACCACTCTCCTTCACATGCCAGGCACACTTCTATTCAAGAGAATTGCACCTGATGTTCCCTTTGCCTGAAATTCTAACCTAAAGGAAATTGGAAAACTCACTCACTACTTTTTTTATTATTTTTCATTTTTTATTGAGATACATTAATATACTATACCATTAAACCTTTTAAAATGTACAATTCAGTGCTTTTGAGTATATTCATGAAGTTTTACAACTATCACCACTACCTAATGCCAGAATACTTTCATCACCCCAAAAAGAAATCCTCATACCCATTAGCAATGACTCTCCATTCCTACCTCCACCTATCCCAGCTGCTGACAGCTACTAATTTTCTTCTTATATTTATGGATTTGCATATTATGCACATTTTATATAAATTCAATCATTTGATGTATAATATTCCATGGTGTTAATATGCTACATTTTTTTATCCATTTATTAGTTGATGGATAATTAGTGTTGTTTCTGCTTTTTGGCTATAATAAGCAATGCTACTAAGAACATTCACATACAAGTCTTTGTGTGAACATCTGTTTTTAACTCTTTTGGACATGTATCTAGGAGTGAAATTTCTAGGTCTTATAGTCAATCTATGTTTCATCTTTGAGGAAATACCAGATTGCTTTCCAAAAGGGCAATAGATGAGGTATATACACAAAACTCTTACAACTGAACAATAAAAAGATATCTCAATTTTAAAATGTGCTAGGTATTTAAATAGATAAACACAAAGTCAACAAGAGGCTAGGCGCAGTGGCTCACGCCTGTAATCCTAGCATTCTGGGAGGCCTAGGCGGGTGGCTCACTCGAGGTCAGGAGTTTGAGACCAGCCTGAGCAATAGAGAGACCCCTTCTCTACTAAAAAAAAAATAGAAAGAAATTACCTGGCGAACTAAAAATATATATAGAAAAAATTAGCTGGGCATGGTGGTGCATGCCTGTAGTCCCAGCTACTCGGGAGGCTGAGGCAGTAGAATCGCTTAAGCCCAGGAATTTGAGGTTGCTGTGAGCTAAGCTGACACCACGGCACTCACTCTAGCCTGGGCAACAGAGCGAGACTCTGTCTCAAAAAAAAAAAAAAAGAGCCAATAAGAATATGAAAAGATGTGGAACATCGTTAGCTGTTAGGGAAATATAAATCAAAACCACAATGAGTGTTACTTCATGCTCACTAGGATGACTATAATTAAAAAATTGGACAACAATAATTTTTGGTGAGGATATAAAGAAGCTTTAACTTTTTAAAATTTGCCTTTTAAGATCTTTACTCAAATTTATTTTTCAAGCGGATTTTTCTATTCACCTTATAAAAATTCCAATTCCCTTGCACCAAGTACCCTCAAAACTTGCTATGTCCCTTTTCCTGATTTTTGTTTTATTTTTCCTTTCTTTACTTGGTGCCAATCATTTGTGTCAGAGCTCCCCAGAGAAGACGATCCAATAGAACCCCCAACACACACGTACACATACAAATATACACATAAGTGAGAGAGAGAAATTAATGAGGCATTGGCTCACAGGATTGTTGGGGCTAGCAAATTTGAAATCTGTAGGACAGGCCTGCCAATTAGAAACTCAGGCAGGATCACTATATTAAAGTCCTGAAGCAGAATTCTTTTTTACTTGAGAGATATCAATTTTTGATCTTAAGGCCTCCCAATTGATTAGATGATGACCACCCACCTTTTGTGAGGTAATCTGCTTTACCTAAAATGAAATAATGGTAAATATGAATAATATCTACAATACACTTTTGTAGCAACATCTAGACTAGTGTTTGGTCAAACAACTGGGACAATAGCTTATCTAACCTGACACATAAAATTAATCATCACTTCATTGAGCATATGTTATATTTATTTTATCTTTTTTATTTCCTGTGTCTTTGACTATAACACAATGTAAGCAGCATGAAGGAAATTTTTAAAATCTATTTTGTCTGTGTTGAATCCAAAGGACGTATAATAGCACTTGGAATACACTAGGTACTCAGTAATGAGTCAATGAAAGGTAAAATGAAAGAGAATGAAATGCCATTATTACTAACAGTATGAGTAACCTTAACCTGTCAAGGGTGTAATGAAATGTAATGAAATGACTGCTTACTTCCATGGTATATAAGCATATGAATTTAAACATTTCTTAAAGACAATCTAACCAAAGAATCATAGATTCATAGAATCAAAGCCTAAATATGATGATCCTGCTATTTGTAGCCTTTTCTAAGTAACAAGGATAAGTATTAATATATAATAATACTTTTGTTTATACAGAGTGTCAATTCAAATGAAAAACTGAAAGCAAGGCAAATATTTAGATAAATTATGATGAATCTACATATTTAGAAATTATGTGTTATTGCAATCACATCCACAAAACACTTCTATATACTTTGGAAAGTGTTTGATGCATGTGCATGTGGTATGACACTCAAGGTGTGGCCACGTCCACAGCCTCATCTGTAGCCCTCATGTGAGAGAACTGGCCAAGAAGAAGTTTTGAGGATGTTTTTATTATTGGCAGTCAAGTGCAAGACCACTGACTACATCTCTCTCTGCAGTACTGTTATCCCCCACCCTAAGTCATTTTTTTATTGAATTCTGCAAGGATATTTGACTGATCATTTGTGAGCCAACCACCTACTGATTGGGCAGCCTAATATCTCTTTGAGTGTGAATGAAAGAGTCATCAGCTGGACTAGAGAAGATTTTTGGAGCCATGAAATGCTGTAAAAATTGTAACAGAGTAGTTGCCCCTCCTCCCATAGATATGGAAGGGAAATATTGAAAGTGGGGAATATGTAACAGTGGGAATGGGCTGGAAAACTAACCCGCTCTTTTGGGAACTGCAGCCTGGTCTGCATCCTTGAGGAAGGTTAAGTCTTTTGTTAAAACTCCCAGGTGTTTTCTAGATATAATATCATATTGTCAGCAAAGAGTGAGAGTTTGACCTCTTCTGCCCCCATTTGGACATCGTTAATTCCCCTCTCTTGTCTGATTGCTCTGTCAAGGATTTCCAGCACTATGTAGAATAGAAGCACAGATAGTGGGCAACCTTGTATGGTTCCAGTTCTAAGCAAGAATGCTTTCAATTTTTCCCCATTCAGTATGATATTGGCTGTGGGTTTATTATATATGGCTTTAATAATTTTAAGGTGTGTGCCATCTGTGCCTGTTTTGTTAAGAGTTTTTATCATAAAAGTGTGCTGAATTTTGTCAAATGCTTTTTCTGCATCTATTGGGAGGATAATATGGTCTTTGTTCTTGCTTTTATTTATGTGATGAATTGCATTTATAGATTTGCATATGTTGAATCATCCTTGCATATCTGGGATAAAGCCCACCTGGTCATGAAGAATTATTTTTTTGATGTGCTGTTGGATTCCGTTTGCTAAGATTTTGTTGAGGATTTTTGTGTCTATATTCATGAGGGATATTGATATGTAGTTTTCTTTTTTTGTTGTGTCCTTTCCTGGCTTTGGTATCAAGGTGATATTGGCTTCGTAGAATGAGCTGGGGAGTTGCAAAGATGTGGAAACAACCCAAGTGCCCATCAATAAATGAGTGGATTAATAAAATGTGGTATATGTATGCCATGGAATACTACTCAACCACAAAAAAACAATGGTGAACTAGCACCTCTTATACCAGATAGAACTTGAGCCCATCCTTTGAAATGAGGTATCACAAGAATGGAAAAACAATCACCACATGTACTTCCAATCAAATTGGTACTAACTGATCAATACTAAAGTGTTCATATCGAAGTAATATTCACTGGGTCAGATGGGAGAAGAGTGGTGGGGTTGGGTAAACTTACAACTAATGAATGCAGTGCACAGTACATGGGGGAAGGGCAAACCTGTATCCCTTGCTTGGGTGAGGCAAAGACATCATATGTAACCAAAATGTGTGTATACCTATAATATTCTGAAATAAAAATAATAATAATTTTTTTAAAAAAAGCTACCAGGTGGCCACCCCCCACCCCAGGTGGGATGCTGGCAGAGTTCATAGGCTTTGTTTTTGGCAGAGATGGGATGATTAGGATAGTTAACCATAGTAATTGCTTGAAGCCAAGAACCCTCCCTTTAAAAGCTCTGTATTTCTGCCTATGTTTAGGAAATTTGGGATTTTGAGAGGAGAAGGTCTACCATATTTCCTCCTTTACTGGCAAAGTAGACTCTTTTCCTCCTCCTCAAACTGCTTCACCTGATTCTTCTAATTCGGCCTCATGGACAAGTGGCCAAGCTTTTGGTAACAGATTTTGGCACCCCTAGGTGGGTCCGTTGGCTTCCTGGTAAAATGGCACCCTGCAGAAGAGGCAGGGAGCAACTCCAGGAGAAGCTGAAGGGCATCACCTCTTTGGGTAAGAAAGAAATGGATTTCCAGCAGCTGCTGGAGCTCGACTTCACTTCGGGAAATCCCATCTCTTTCTTTGCAGATGGATGAAACACTGACCAACCCGATGATTTGGAGGGGAAGGAAACAGATTTGGGAAATGTAGAGACACCTGTGGCCGTTTGTAAGGAAAGCATCCCAGGATGCCGAGACCCTGTTTCCACCCATTTGTGGGGTGTTTTCAGACTTCCTTGTTGGGTTAGAGGTGCCGTTTGTGGGTAGAAATGCAATGGTTTAGTGGGGAGGGGACCTGGAACTCTTTTGTGGTTCCCAGGGAACAGGGAAGACTGGGCCACCATTTAGGGAAGGTTTGAAACTTCCAGCCCTATAGCAGGGCATTTGGGGCACTGTGGAGGTGCAATACGTGTGGCATTCCCTTTGGTTTTCCCATTTGTTTGATAAACCTTATATTTTTTGTTGAGAATTCTCTGTATTGTCTATGTTTGTTTGTAAAATTTTGTTGCAACAGAGGAAATTTTCATCTAAAAGTCCCTTGGAAAAAATTTTGGCTGGATGGTAAACTTATAGCTGCCAACCTATGTCTAAGGAAAATGGTTTTATTATAATCTAATACATGTGCTGGAGTGTGAGGAAAAGTGGCTGCTAAATGAAACTTTAGATTGTACTGTCTTGTAACTGAAATTATTTTGTCAAAGGTCAGGTAAATATCCTATATGTGTTGGCTTATTGGGTAGGAAATGTCTGATTTATTCAAGGTTGGACATTTCATGTTTAATAACCTAATGTGATCTTAAAGGCCTTCAATAAAGTGAATGCTTTTAACAGTTGAATTTCCCCAGCAGAAAGGAGAACCAGTGGACACAGCCCACCACCACATGGTGAAAGAGTTGGGAAAGAGCCTGTTACCCTCAACCCCAGGTGCCTGTTCAACAGCGCGAGGCGGGGAGGTGTGCCGACCCCCTGGGAGGGGTTCGGGGAGCAGCCCAGCTGATCTTCAGGAAGGCGCAGAAATAGTACCTTCCCCATCCCTGTGGATCCTGGCCTGGGACAGCTGTGTATTGTGCTCAGCAAAATTCCTATCTGCCCTTGGTGTTTTCCTAGAACAGGGGCAAGGTACTTAAGAAAGAAAATTTGTTATCTACATGCTGCTGCCAGCTCTGTGCAGGCAGTATGTGGCCAACATAATGAAGGTGGGCTCAGGGAATCAGGGAGCAACCCTGCTTTCTGCACTTCCCCAGGCCGGTGGCAAATATGGACTGTGCGTGACCTGGGAGAGAAGCAGCCCATTGTTGTGTGGGAGAGGGGTAGATAGCCTGAGGCCAAGAGCCCACTGCCAAAACTCAGCCTGTACATGTGCCACTCCTGCAATGGGGCCAGCGAGGCCTATGCAGTGGCCATAGTCACCCTGCTATAACTGCTGCCCTGAGTGATCACTGCCACTGTGAGGGGTGGGGAAGATTGGGACTGAAACTAAATTGAGTAGAAATAGTCTCTTCCTTTAAGCAGAAAATTCAAAAGGGCATTAGAAAGGAGTTTGCAGGGACTGCATCCCTCAGGCAGGTTAAATGTTTTGTTAAAACTCCCAGGTGGCTGCCAGACCCCCAGGTGGGTGGCTGGCAGAATTCGCAGGCTTTGTTTTTGGCAGAGATGAGATGATTAGAACAGTTAAACCACAGTAATTTCCTGAAGCCGAGAACTCTCCCTTTAAAAGCTCTGTATTTTTGCCTATGTTTAGGAAATTTGGGATTTTGAGATGAGAAGGTCTACCATATTTCCTCCTCTACTGGCAAAGTAGACTCTTTCCTCCCTCCTCAAATCACTTGTCCTCCTTCTTCTGATTCAGCCTCGCGGACAAGTGGTTGAGTTTCGGTAACAAAATTGTTTGCTCAATGAAAAAAATAAAATGGTTTATGTTTGTAATAATCATGCTATTTATTCATGATTATATATTCAATTGAGAAATATCCCAAATGGAATTTTGCTTTTAAATATATAATGTAACAATGTAAGCTGCCAGAAAAGAAAATAATAACAAAATCATTTCCTTGCTTGTGAAATCAAAGCTATAACATCTGCTTGCTTCACCTGCTGAAGATAATACTTTAACTTGTACTTCATGGTTAACAAGGCTGAACACTTTGAAACATACTTCTCCAGTTACCCAACCTGTAAATTAAATATATCAGCAATGCAATTATTGCATTATGCTTTTTTTACAGATATAAATCACATATAAAAGAATTGCAATGCTGAGCAACGAAAACTATAATCTGTGTTTTACCATTAGTGCTTGAAACTTCCCAATGTAAAGCAGTGTTGCTAAAGTTGCAAATAGGTTCCATAGCTGCTAAGATGAGGTGACCTTAGAACTGGGAAAGGAAATCATACTAAAAAGAAATAACATGTTATTAAAACTCTTTCTACATAACTTGTTTTTTTTTTGTATTTTGCATAACTTTAATAGAACAGCTATATCATTTTCTACAGTTTAAAATTTTGGATTACACAGTAATTTTTTAATTTGGAAAATAAATAAAGAAATAAAACACGCAAGAGTAGCCAATTCTAAAAACACTCACTAGATAGTCATTGTTAACAATCAAAGAACTAAAAGTTTACTTACCATTTGATTCAGCAATCCCACTACTGGTTATTTACCCAAAGGAAAACAAGTCATATTATCAAAAAAACACCTGCACTCAAATGTTTATTGCAGCACAATTCACATTTGCAAAGATGCGGAACCAATCCAAATTCACATCAATTCATGAGTGAATTAACAAAATGTGGTATATTTATACCGTGGAGTACTACTCGGCTATGGAGAAGGATGGCTTAACGCCTTTTGCAATAATTTAGATGGAACTGGAGACCATTATCCTAAGTGAAGTATCTAAAGAATGGAAAACAAATAACACATGTACTCACTATTAAATTGGAACTAACTGATGAGCACACATTCGCATAGAGGGAAGTAAATCTCAAAGGAAATCACACAGGGGGCATGGGGGAGAGGGGGATGTACCTACCTAATGGGTACAATGAACACTATCTGGGTGATGGACACATTTTTAACTCTGACTGAAGCATTACAAAAGTGATCTGTGTAAGTAAAAACATTTACGCTACCATAACACTTTGAAATAAATAAGATATATATCTATATACACATAGAGATATGGGTACACACATATATATTTACAAATATATTTATATTTATATATTTAAGTTACAATGTATTACATACTCAATGAAAAAAATTTAAAAGGACAAAACAAATACCTAAGATAAAAAGCAAACATTGTTCCCATACAGTCACCAAAAGTCAAAGACTTTAACATTTTGACAACTTTTTACAATTAAGGTTTTCTTATTTTCCTGATGATTTTCCTAAGAAAGTATTCAGATTGTAGGTTCATATTTTCTTTAATTTACTCTCTCTATTTCTCATTATCCTTGCCAGAGGATTGTCTAAATATTTGCTCTTTTCAAAATGTTCCTTCTCTTATTTATCAAATTTAATCTAATTTAATAATTTCTACTTTTTCTTAAGTCCTTCCTTTAGGAATATATTATTTATTTATTTATTTATTTCCAGATATTATGGAGGTACAAACATTTTGGTTACACAATATGACTTTGCCACAGGGATACATTATTATTATTTATATTTTGAATTACCTCTTCACAAAAGCATTTACAATTTTAGGGGAATAATATTTATAATACTGTTCAGTCATGAAATTGTGCTTGTTGCAGCAACATGGATGGAACTACAGGCCATAATCTTAAATGAAACAACTTAGAAACCCTTAGTCAAATAACACATGTTCTCACTTGTAACTGGTTCCAAATAACTTGTACATGTGGACATGAAGTGTGGAATAATAGACACTCAAGACTCGGAAGGGTGGAAGGGTGGGAGGGTAGGACAGGGTGATAAGAAATTACTTAATGGGTACAATATGCATTATTTAGGTGATAATTACACTAAAAGCCCAGACTTCACCACTATGTAATATATCCACGTAACAAAATTGCACTTGTACTCCTTACATTTATATTAGAGAGAGAGAAAAATCAGCCTATGTTTCCATTTTGTGTTTGATTTTTCTTCCTTGTTTTATGCAACTTCCTGATTCCCATTTAAACGTATAGAAGGTTTCTAGATCATTCTGTCAAGGTGGCATATTGCAGAATTAAAATAAGTAAGTTTACAAAGTGTTTCTTAGGCTTGGAATTTAGAGTAGTGGTTCTCAGGCCTAGCTGCGTAATAGAACTACCTGGCGGAGGAAAAATTCTAACATATCAGATACCTGAATCCCATCCTTAGATTCTGATTTAGTTGCCTTACATGAGGCTCAAACATAGGTATTATTTTTTAAAGTTCTCTAAATGGTTCACTTAAACAACCAGAGCTAAGGACTATTCAATTTAAAAACATAGAAATAAATAAGGTTATATTCAAAATGATTTGGGCAATTAAGACCTGAAAGTGTGAAGAAATTTTACTACTTTTTACTTTCTCACCCATGATTTATTTAGGCAATTTTTTCTTAATTTTTTCAATTTTATTAATTTTATAAATTTAAATCCAAATAAAACATGATCTGTGTTAATTATAAAGAGCTCTGGAAATAGAGAAAAACATTCATTGTTCCTGAGGGTGGACAGTTGTGTTCCTTCAAATTCTTTATAACTTATTTTGCCAAATGTCTTTTATCTTCAGAATTTCACCACATTGTACACCAAGTGCCAAAGACAGCCCTACTTATCTTTTTCTTACACTAATTTATTGTAGGATTAGTCTTTTATCTGGTCTAGAAATAAGAAGGAGAAAAATCACTGGCCAACTGAAAAATCAGCACCCATTCAATAGAGCAGCTATTTATTTACCCTAGCCAGGCTTATAATTCTACTTTTATCAAAATAAAGATTCTTGGACTATACTTTGAGAAATTTTGTATCACTCGGTCTGGGTTAAGGTCCTGGTATCTGTATATGTGTGTGTGTATGTGTATATATATATATATATTTTTTTTTTTTTAAAGAAAAGCTAAAACAGTGATTATAATGTATATCCAAAGAGTCACAGCAGTTAAGGAATATACCAATTTATTGTGAATAATTCAAATCACATGCTATTATATTAAGTGACCACAGGAGGCAGGGCCAACAATCTTCTTTTTTTTTAAAGAGGTGTATAATATTCTCTTTCAATTGGTAAAATACATGAATGCATCATCTGCAGATTTTGAAATGATTTTTATCATTTGCAGATCCCATGTTAAATTTATATATTTGCTATTTACCAAAATTTGTGACAAAGACCATGATGTGAATTGGCAGTTTATCTTGGATTGTTCAGTTCTTTTTTTTTTTTTTTTTTTTTTGAGACAGAGTCTCACTCTGTTGCCCAGGCTAGAGTGAGTGCCGTGGCATCAGCCTAGCTCACAGCAACCTCAAACTCCTGAGCTCAAGGGATCCTCCTGTCTCAGCCTCCCGAGTAGCTGGGACTACAGGTATGCACCACCATGCCCGGCTAATTTTTTCTATATATATTTTTAGCTGTCCATATAATTTCTTTCTATTTTTTTTTTTAGTAGAGATGGGGTCTCGCTCTTGCTCAGGCTGGTCTCGAACTCCTGAGCTCAAACGATCTGCCCACCTCGGCCTCCCAGAGTGCTAGGATTACAGGCGTGAGCCACCGCGCCCGGCCTGATTGTTCAGTTCTTAATAATTATGTTGCTATTATTAATGTTATCTTTTTTTGTGAATATTTAGGTATTAAGTATTTCAGTTGAAATTTTAGAGGAGCAATTACACTGACTGCTTTCCATTTACTATCCTTAGTTGTAATCCTCATCCCTTAGCCATTTCTTCTACTTTAGAAAAAGAATTCTTTTTTTGCTATGAAGTTTGAAGAGCTGTTTCTGGTAATAAAATATATGCTTTAAAATTATATAGTAAGATATTGAATAAATACTCATTCAAAATATAAGATATCAATTATCTTTCAGAATGAAACTGAATATTCTCTGTTCATCTTTTCTTTAAATTTCATGGGGCTAGTATATTACAATTTTCATCCTTTAAGCTGTGGTCATTAGGCACTATGACCACTCTTTTCTTATTATTGAAATTTTACTCAGCAAAATTGGGACATTTGTCTTGCTACCTAAATTATTCTTTGTGAACATGATTTATATTACAACTGGCCCAAAAGACAGTTTCAGTTTCTATTTGCCTTGGAATTCCTCAGATTATATCTATCAGATTCAATATACTGGAGAGTTAGCATTATTTTGAGAATGCATCATGCAAAGATAATAATTTAGTGTGAGCATAACCAAAGTTTAAGTTTTAACATCAAAAACAATAACAAACTTTTTATGCCAAGTACATGAAATCAATTATAATTTCTCCTAACAAATACCAAGCATCTATGAATATTACATAATAAATAGAAAAGTAGACCTTTATGTATGCACACACATACATTTTTTACAGTGTCCTCAAACTAATTATATGTCCAACATGTTTATGGACCTAATATTTTATTTATCCTGAGCAAAATAATCACGTCTTTACTAATATTTACTATGAAATTTCCTGGTTTTCTATGTAATATAGAAAAATTCTTTGCCAGTTAACACCATTAAATCACTTTATTCTTGAGTACTTTATATATTTGAGATAATAAAATGAGTTTCCTGAAGCTCTGAGCATAGATTTTTTAGTACACAAAATGGAGGAATATGTTGACAATGTTAGGTTCAGCCATTAAAAAGCTTTGTGAGGTTGGAGATTTGGAATATCTTGTCGGCTTCATGAGAAAAAAGTATACACAAAAGGATGAAGTAATAGTGATATAGTTTTTTGATTAACTTAATAAACACATTTATTAGAGTAATGTAAAAAAATATCAAAGACCTACAGCATTATATTTTTCCATTATCTTTCCACTCAATCTTTTCCCCGACCTCCATTTTCTTCTTCTTTTTATCCTTTTTAAAATTGTTCAGTGAATATAGTACTTGTCAAAGGCAACAGATTGGCAATTGAGAAGACTGAAGTGTTCATTCCTTTGTTCGGGATTATGTGACAGTGGTGTTCAGCTCTCTCATGGTCCTTCATCCCATTCTATGACGTACAGATTGAAAAATAAAAAAAAGTTTTATTCTCCCCTTACTGATTCTTTCAATCTTTCGATCAAACATGCCATCTCATTCTTGATTTAATTTCACATAAAACTCTAGATATTCAATGAATATTCATTATTACATTATGGATTTAAGAATGATAATAAAGTTAGATACTTTATTATCTAAGTAAGCATCATATTACTACTATTTTCCCCAAATATCTTAAATGATTATTGTAGGAAAGTTTAACACATGAATTAATGAGAACTAACTAGTTAATATATGAACAAATGGATGATTCATGAGTGGACATATATACACATGTTTATATATATATGTACATGTATGTACATACATACAAATATAGAAAGAAAGAAAATAAATATGGGCTAGAATTAATCCACCTTCAGATACATACTACTGTAGAGTAATATATTATTTTAAGATGTGAGAATTTGTGGTTGATTGGAAGCCTTCAAATTTAGTTTGCCATGACCCATCAGCTAAGTGATCATCAGTGAAGGAAAAGCTCCTTTGCTCGATACCATGTGACATGGTTAAAATTGATAGTTTAAAATGAATGGCTCTGATTTTCCCAGAAATAAAACAAGAAGTCAGGCAGACTCTATGTCATCCAGAGGAAAGTATTCTTATTTCACCTCCCCTAGGTAGCTTGGGAAGGGAAGAAAGGATGCCTTTTATAAAAACAGAAACAAATGGAACAAGAAGAAAATAAAAACAAAACCCACCTAAGTAACAGGCAGGACCAAAGATATAGGGAGAAGTTATTTCATCAAATGCCAGGAGAGTAACAAATATGTCATCAAGGTTTTTTTACCCATTTCATTGTGCCAAGAACTGTGAAGGGTCTGATATTTGATACTACTTGCAAGCTAACAAGTTAACCTTTGCTTAAGATCCTAACAGAAGACAGAGACTGCTTGATGGTCAGAAACAAAGCACTTTGTTACTTATGGCAATAGCAGTAACTAGAGGAGCAGGAGTGAGAGACCAGGCAAGTGATACTGGGGTGAAAGAAAAGACAATGTGAGGTGGTAGGAAGTTGGTCACAGCTGTGGATAACTGGGGCTAATACTTCTGGGGTCTTTACAGAAGAATATAAAATCCCTTTTAGGATGGTCTCTCTGAGATTGGAGAGAGTGAAGTATTCATTCTCTAGCTCCCATCTGCCATCGTTTGAGGATTTCCTGTGTGAATGCTGATGCCCCTGAACATCCAGGCTCTCACTGGCATCCCTGCAGCATCAGCAGAGAAACCCCCGAGACTGAAAGTGAAAGATGCACTTATGTGCTTCAGGGGAGATACTATCAGTGTGGAGTGGGTGAAAACTCATCCAGAAGTGTTAGCTGCAGCCCTTGCTGTGGCTGCTGGTGTCACAGGCGACGGCAAGAGATATGAGGCAGTGCACAACAGGCATCTAATACACACATATCAATGAAATCATATGCATTATACACAAATAGAGAAATTATGGAAGAAAATTCAGTAAAGTTTTAACAAATCATTTCTGTGATGTAGACTGACATTGGGTAAGTGAGTATATTGGTTTTCTTGGGCTGCAGTAACAACGTGCTGCAACCAGTATGACAGCTTAAAATAACACAAATCTATTCTCTCACAATTTGGGAGGCTGTAAGTCTAAAACGAAGGATTCTTAAGGGCCATGCTCTTTCTGAAGCATCCAGGGCAGGATCCTTTCTTTACTCTTACAGCCTCTGGTAACCCCAGACATTCCCTGGCTTGTGGCTACATAACTCCATTCTTTGCCTCTGTCTTCCCATGTGTCTCTGTGACAGTGTCTTTACATGGCCATCTTCTCTCTGTGCCTCTTTCCTTATAAGGAAACCCATCATATTGGATGAAGAGCCCACTCTATTTCAGTAGATCCCAACTTAACTAATTACATCTGCAAAGACCCTATTTCCAAATAAGTTCACATTCTGAAGTACTGGGGGTTAGGACTGTGACATACCTGTTTGGTGGGATCCAATTTAACAAGAGAGAGCAAAGGAGAGTGTCCCTTTATTAATCATTATCTGAAATGTTTGAAAATATTGGCAAAGAATATTATAGAAGTCATTGTAGTTTGTCTCATTCTTATACCTATTTCCTTTCTTACATGCCTATAAATGTTATCAAGATTAAATACTCTCACCTCATTCTTGCTGCTAACAGTGGCCCTGTGACACAGACGTAGCCAATAGACATAGATGTGCTGACCCTTCTTTACCATCTTTCTCTATCCTTTAAAAAAAAAGTATATTTGGAATTATAAAAGTAATTTAATGACCACAAGAGAACAAGCTAGTTTGTTTAAACGAACAATAAACAAAAGCAAGAAGGCAGCAAGTACATTGGCCCTAACCTAGTAAGACCACTCTAGCAGCCACTGAATTCCAGGACTTCTTGTTACATGTGAAATAAATACAGCATTACAGACATGTGTTACTTAATGCCTAGAATATGTTATGAGAAATGGGTCATAATGCAATTTCAATGCTGTGGGAACGTTACAGGGTACACTTACACAAATGTAGATAATATAGCCTACTACACACCTAGGCTATATAGTGTAGCCTGTTGTTTCTAGGTACATATCTGTACAGCACATTACCATATTAAATACAGTAGGCAATAATAAATCAATGGTAATTATTTATGTATCGTTAAATATGTTATATTTAAACATAGAAAAGGTACAGTAAAAATATAACGTTTGGTCTATTGTCGACCGAAATATCTTATGCAGTGCATGACTGTATTTGTCTAAGTCACTGTTATTTGTCTTTTCTGTTACTTGGACATAGACTCATGTCTAAATGATATATGTGCACATGTATTCCTGGTAAACCTTAAAATTTTCAAAGGCCTATTATAGCAAAAGTTGGTCATCAGAATACCAAATCCTGAGATGAAGATTGATAAATACACTCATCAATATACTCTGACTACTTGGTGCTAGATATTTTTATATTTAGAAACATATAAGCAAGATGTGAAAATTTAAAGTGAGAAAGAAAAATTACATAATTTTCTGTCAGAGAATTACGTATTTACTTTTCATGACACTTTATAGACAACAGTTCCTGTAAATTGACTTTTAATTTTTGCCCTATGTTTTAACTCTGGGTTCTTTTGGTGTTTGTTTTAATGTGTTTGTTCTTGAATAGTAAAGTTTTTCTGAAATACTATTTTTAATTGCAAGTATTGCTATAGCTTAATGACAGTTGTACACATTCATCATTTTGTTACCTAAAACATATTGGCCACTAAGTCTTGTAAAAATCATATTACATCTTTGCCAGTAGTATTGATAAGGAAGAAACATTGTTTTAGAAAGTTTATTTAAAGCATGTATGTGGCATTAAGAGATAATTTCTGAATCTATGAAAAAAACAAATGATAGATGTAGATGGAGTTTTTCCTTTTTATATACTTAGGTTAACATATTTTACAATTGAGTCTAAGTATTAGACTATCTTCAGAACTTTCACTTAAGGAATAGCTGACTAAACTGCTTTGTGTTAGTTAATGAGTTTTCTATGTTAAACTAATAATTTATGTTTGGATATACAACAGTTTGTTCATTCTATTTATATTTAGAAAATATAGCTGGAAAAATTTGAATTTAACTAAAATTAGTGGTGGAAACCAAAATAAATCATCTCTCAAGGGATAATGTTTATTCCTATAAAAAGATGTAGTCATTCAAGAAATAAAGTTTCCTTTAGAATTGGCTTACAGCTCAGTAAACTTATTTAGAAAAAATATTTGCTTTAGAATTTGACTAGTATCCCATAAATTAATTTAGCTTTAATTCAGTGAATTTATTTTGATTTGTTACTAATCATTCCTGTTAATTTCTTTTTTTTATAAAAATGACCCTCTTGTTTTTCAACCCTACTACTCTTCCCTAAATACAAAAATATTACTTTGAAATAAGTTAATTTTAACTTTTCCCAAGTGAATATCTCTAATATCATAATAGAAATTCCAATGAAATTATCTCATTATGGAAAGAGTATTTGATAAAATTATTTCATATATTTTTTAAATCTGTTCAAGGCTGAATGTATGCCTTAATTTTAGCTAAAGTTATAATAGGAAGTTAGTGTCTGATATTAAGCAAACTTGTTGATTTATAAATGCAATTTCCCACATTTCCTAATGTTGATCTGATACAAGACTGATATATTTAAAAACAATCAATATTGTGATCACTATATATGTATATAATGAAATCCATTATGGTCAGGTGCTGTCTGAATGTATCCTCCAAAATTTGTGTGTTGAAACTTAATGCCCATTTTGATATTATTAATAGTGTTCAAACTTAATACACGTTTTGATAGTATTAATAGATGGGGTATCTAGGAGATGAGTAAGTCATGAGGGTGGAGCCCTAATGGATGAGATTAGAGCCCTTATAAAAGGATCTGAGGGGGTAGGTTCACTCCTTTTTGTCCCTTCCACCATATCATTACATCAAATCATCATACATATTACAAAAAACTATAATCTGATTTTCTATAGGTTGTTAAGGGACCAATGATATTGGCCACTGCCTTTCTGCTATTATAGATGGAAAGAGATTTAGTTTTCTTAAACAAGCTGAAAACTGAAATGAAATACAGTCTATAGGGACTGCATTCCTACTCATGAATGGCCGTAAAAGGTCAAGATACTATCAATGGTGAACAGTAATTTAATTTCTTAAAATCACCAGAAGGTATAAAAAGTAGACTGACTTTTCCTTCTATTTTATATATCTTTTAAATTAGATCAAATGAATTTACCCAGTGCTTATTAATAGAGTACATTTCTTTTTTAGTAGTCACTACCTCAAGTAGAAAAAATGTATTTTTGTGTTATTTTACCAAATCCCTTTTGGCAACTCTATATATGACAATTAAAAAGATAATTTATAAATTTCATAGTCTAATGGAGATTAATGCATCATTTAAAACATTTAGTATAAGAACTGGGGTGGCAGTTGTTATTTAATAGGAATAATTTAGGCATATTAAACTTAGGTTGTCTCCAACTGTTACATGCTTATTATCTTCCTGCTAAGAACTTCTGGTCTGGACTGTCTGGCCTCTTGGTAAAATCCCTGTGCTCAGTCAATATTTCTGGTTTCTAACTCCAAGGGAAGGTTCCTCTCTTTAAGTACAATATAATTTCTTCTTCATTTTAAAGCTGATATTGAATACAGGCAAAGAAATAATTTAAGGTCTGGGTAATATATATTTGATGTTACTAAACAGGAAGGCCTTGACTCTTGTGAAAGCAAAGATATTTTGTTTGCAGAATCAAGTACCAAACCTGGAGACTCAAAATCAGAAGAAAATGATGTGAATTTTAATTATATAACCCATATTTTAGAGAATGACATATATAAGATTATGTACTTGCATATGACTGAATACTAGTATTCTTTGAAAATGTAGAATTGAAAGTCTTTGAGTGTTCAAGTATTTAAAAAACTCATGATGTTTTCATCATTTTCAACTAATTTCAAATATACTCTAAAGAACCTAAAGAAAGAAATGCAATAGATTTTCAACCTAAGGAAAATTTGATAGTAGTATTTTTTATCTTGAAGTGGGTATATTAGATTTATATTATTGTTCTAAAAATTGCTTCAAACATAATGCCTCAGAACAATACTTTTGCTTTGATTTGTTTTGTTTTGTTTTGCTGTTGTTTGTTTAATCATGCAGTTCTGTAGGTTAGAAGTCTCAACAAACAAAAATCAAGGTGTCAGGAGAGGCAAATTTTCTCCTGGATGCTGTAAGGGAGGACCTGTTCCCTCGCACTTTCCAGCCTCTAGGGGCCCTCCATATTTCTTGACCCATGACCAACCACTTCCCTTCATCTTAACACCAGCCACAGTGGGTCCAGTCCTTCTCACATTGCATATCTCTATCCTCCTATTCTGCTTCATTTTTCATTTTTAAGAACCCATGCGATTACACTAGGCCCATTTGGATAATCCAAGGTAATCTCCCTATTTCAACATCAGGTTATTAGCAACTTTAATTACACCTGCATCTTTAATTCTGCTTCATCATTCAATGAAGGTAACACATTCACAGTTTTCAGGGATTAAGACAGAAACATCTTTGAGGAGGAATTATATTGCCTACCGTAATAGATATTTAAAAATCAAGAAAAAATGATCTGTGAATTGTGCACAAGTCTAGTTTCAGTAATGTTTTAAAAAGTAGAAATTCCCTTTTTGGCACTTCATATAACTAAAACAAAGCAAACAAAAGAGATACATACAAAGTGATGGTGTATTTTTTAAAAAAATTTTATTATCTGACTGGCAGAAATGATTTCCCTTTCTTCATACAAATAATAACAATTTTGCAACAGAAGTATTTGATGAAGAAAACAGAAAAGTCATGTTTTTCTCTCCTAGGAGAAGATAAATCTTTTATAATGTATTTTTAAAATATCTAGACTTCCAAATGTCTTTATTTCCTTAAGCTATTAAAAGTTTAATTATGTTACAACAATTAATTGCTTCTGTATGATGATGTAATCAAATGTTTCCTTTCATAGTTTGTTTTTATCATGTATATTGATTTATCTGGATATGTCTCGATATGATGAAGTATAAGGATGATGGATTCTCCTTGCTGAATGCTGAAGGACATCACAATGTGTACATGTGGTGGCATATGCCACCTGGCTGTGCTGTCTTGGAGCATTCTGAGAAGGCTTCTATAGCCAAATCTTTAAGCACATCTGCTGATTACAGAATCACACGATAGAGTGACATTGAAATTCTCCCTGCTAAAAACACAGCACACACACAAGTATATTGTTTCTTCCCATCATTATTTTAAATAATAACAAAACCAAATCACTTAGATAACATTTTAAAAATAAAAAGATATCAATTGCACACATGTGCCTCAAAAAATAAATAAATTAGAAACTATCTTGCCCATATTAATGTTTCTCTAACTTTGTCTAAAGAAATGACCAATGGAAATGGAAAGTAAATATACTAATAATTGTTAATTAATTAGGGCCCAAATAGTGAATATACAAACTTGATCTACTTTCCAGTTTACAAATATTATTATTTCATGTCTTAGTATTTTCTAAATTGCCTTAATAAGATCACAATAGTAAATTAGGAGCAAAAATATCCAGGTAACAACCACGTGGAAATTTTATTTTGAAATGGTATTTTCCTTTATTGAAATCCATAAAAAGGTTTTAAACCACAGGGAAGCATAGTTATCAATGATCATTTTAGATCTCTTCTCTTTGCTGCCTCCTTTTATAAAAATAAATGAACAATGAAATAAAACAAAACACACCATTGCTTTGGACAAGGTAATGGTAGCAGGAGAGATTCCAGATGAAACCAAATGTTTCTTCAGGGACCAGATGTATATTATTGCCTTTATGAAGATTGGTCCAACCAGAGTTGAATTCCAGGTCAGTGTATGGGTGGGCAAGCTGAGGAAGTGAAAGGGCTGACCTGGGGTCTTTATGTGAATACACAAAGTGAAATAAGCAAAGGTATTCTTTGTTTGAAAGTAACTGTGGGCAAATTTCAAACATTCCACAATTTTAAGAGATGATTAATCTTAAAACATAGTGAGATTTCTAAATTTATTCTATCTATATAGTAATTTATGACAAAAGATTCAGCCTAAATACATTTAGTATATATAAATGACACAGGCTTTAATTATGTAACCGTTATGTAATTTTAAGTATGTTGATTTGGTTACCTCATGTAATCATGAGAGCAATAAATGTTTATTATAAGCATTTGGCTTATAATAAGGACATTCTTCCTTAGTATGCTACGTCTACTGATATAGCCCACTATTATTGTCCTGTCTATGTTTAAAGGAGACCTAGTGATCAATACTGAATTAGACAGTAGACAGTACTGATTAACAAAACCATAACACAGATCTTTTATTACTATTTAAATTTATGTTAATTATTTTGATTACATTAATGCCCACATAAAATAAGCTATTTCTAGAAAATTTGATTCCATAATTTATAAAACTGAGAAATTTTTAAAAATGACAAAATACATTTGTTCAGGGATGACTAATAATGGGCAATCCAATAATTATATTTCAGTTATAATTTATATTTGCTTTCACTGCCAACTGCCACAGATGGATATTTAGAAATATTTCATGGTTATTAAAGAATTTTATAATTATATAAAATCACACTTAATAACCCAGATATTTTCAGATATATTTACTTAAATAAAATTTCTACTATTGATCTTTTTTAAAGTGACTTACCTAACACTTAGAGTCTTTGTCATCTGTGAGAGTTGTGTATTATGCATTTTATCTTCACACATGAATGGTCATGAATGTTAGAACTACACTAGATAGTTGTAATCCAGAAATATATGAAGATAATTTTATCCAAAGATGAAAGTATTTCTTTTTTTTAATTTATTTTATTTTTTATTTTTTTATTTCAAAATATTAGGGAAGTACAGATGTTTTTGGTTACATGGATCGCTTTTGTAATGCTTGAGTCATGGCTATAAGTGTGCCTATCACCCAAATAGTGTTCATTGTACCCATTGTAGGTTTTTGCTGTTTCCCTTGCCCCTGGTGCCCACTGCTTGATTTCCACTGAATTTTACTTCCCTCTGTGCATGTGTGTGCTCATGGGTTAGTCCCAATTTAATAGCAAGTACATGTGGTATTTGCTCATTCATTCTTTACATATGTCACTTAGGATAATCTTCTCCGGTTCCATCCAAATTGTTGCAAAAGGCATTAATTAATTCATCCTTTTATGGCTGAGTAGTACTCAATGGTATGCATATACTACATTTTGTTAAACCACTCAGGAATTGATGGGCACTTGGGTTGATTCCACATCTTTGCAATTGTGAATTGTGCTGCAATAAACATTTGAGTGCAGGTGTGTTTTTGATAAAATGACTTATTTTCCTTTGGGTAGATACCCAGTAGTGGGATTGCTGGATTGAATGGTAGTTCTACTTTTAGTTCTTTGCTCCATCCTGTTTTCCATAGAGATTGTACTAATTTGCAGTCCCACCAACAAAGTATAAGTGTTCCGTTCTCTTACTGAAGAATTTCTTCAGTGAGAACTCAAGGCATATGTGTGTGTGTGTGTGTGTGTGTGCCATGGAGTACTACTCAGCCACGAAAGAGAATGAAATGATGTTTTTTGCAGCAACTTGGCTGGAACTGGAGACCACTATCCTTAAGTGAAGTGTCTGGAAGATGGAAAACCAAATACTGTGTGTTCTCCCTAATAAGTGGACCTGAAGGATGAGTACAAATGGGTACAAAGCAATATAAAGGACGTTGGAAACCAAGAAAGGGGAGGTTGGGAGGGGAGGTATATGATAAAAACTTACCTCTTGGATACAGTGAACACTATTTTGGTGATGGGCACACCAAAAGCCCTCACTTAAGCATTATACAAGGTATCTATGTAACAAAAATATTTGTATACCCTTAATATTTGAAATAAAAACATAAATAAATAAAAATAAAAATATTTTCTAAAAAAAAAAAAAAAAAAAAAGAACTCAAGGCAATAAATTAACTGTTTTAACTTCTCTCTCTTTTGAGAGTTGCCAGGAAAACTGCTCCCTTTTAAGACCCTCAGAATCTTTCTTCTGCTTGGTGTGTTCTCATTCATCATAATCCAGAGCAACTGATAAAGCTGTTTATACTTAGCACTATACATATTTCAAATGGGTTAAATACTAAACGTTTAAAAATAAAGATCATGACCCTGTCTTAAAGAAGTGAGAAATAATTTTATGTCTTTAGAAGTATAAATACTTCATTTTTATAAGAATTGCAGTTATTTTAATATAAAGATAACTACAATTCAAGACCCAAACCAAAATAAAGCAATCAAATACAAAATTATGTCATAAGATTGACAGAGAAAAAAATTACTATGCAGTGTTTTAAGTAAGTCATAAAGTCTTTTGCCATTCTTGAATCAAATGATAAACTTGATTATAATGAAAATTGTGATGCTAATCATGTTTAAAATTTTTTATGTGTTTCTCCTGGCATTGAGAATTCAGATTTTTCTATAAAGATCTATGATAATTCAAAATTAATCATGCTATTTTATGCAACAAACTTACAAATAAATAATTCAAAATAAAAATATAAACAAAACAAATAATAAACACTATAAATTTCTGTAACTTTTTATAAAACTTGATATCAATATCAACAGAAAGATTATACTGCTCTTCCCTGTATCAGGCTTTGCTAGTGTGCATGCCAACAATCATGCTCAATTTCCTCTCCTGACACTTCTTGTCTTTGGCACATCTTCATCATCCATCTGGCTTTAGAATGTTTTTACTTTTTATCCACACACATCCAATTTACTATAAAATTAATTTTGATTGAACTTCTGAGTTTGCTGGTCCTATGTAGTACAATTATTATGAATGTGGATTTATTTCTCTTACATTTTGGAGTTCAGAGAATCGAAAAGAAAGCAAGCAAGCGTTGGTTGTTCAAAGGATATAAATAAATAAATTTTTCAAAACTGTTTATAACTCAGGGATACTAAGACTCATTTTTCAATAATTTCTTTTTGTTTATATGGGCTATTTTAGGTACATTCAGATAACTTTGCTATTATGTGTGTATATATATGTGGGAATATATGTATGCGCACACACATGCACACACATACACACACATACACATATAGTCATGTGTCACATAACGATGCTTTGGTCAATGATGGACTGCATATACAATGATGGTTTCCTAAGATTGTACCATATTTTTACCTTTTCTTTCTTTAGATATGTTTAGATATGCAAATACTTACCATTATGTTACAATGGCCTATAGTATTTGGTACAGAAATTTGCTGTACAGATTTGTAGCCTAGGAGCAAAAAGGCCATATCATATAGCCTAGGTGTGTAACAGGCTATAAAATCTAGGTTTGTGTAAGTACACTCTATCATGTTTGCACAGTGACGAACTTTCCTAAAAATGCATTTCTCAGAACGAATCTCTGTCATTAAACAACACATGACTGTACACTCTGTGATGTTTACACAAGGACAAAATTGCCTGATGACTCATTTCCATTAACATATTGCCATTGTTAAGCAACAGATGACTATATATACATATGTACAGTCATATATTGAATAAATTTGTTGCTATTAAAATAAGCTATAGTACTCTTTCATAGGTAGCTTAGGTAGCTTATTACCTTTGAGACAAATGAATATAATTATAAAAATTGAACAGGGGAAGAAGACTTTTATTGCTTTTCCAACTGCACCATTTATTATTTGTAGGTCTTTAATTTCTGGCTTATTTCCAAACCTATGGTTAAACATAAGAAAATTTGACACAGAATAATATAAAGTAGATATCATTTGTTTTTTTTTTTTAAGACAATAACCCTCAGTAGTGTTTTTATATCACTTGCATTTGGACTGGAGTAGTTCTACATCACACACTTAGTTTACATGTTTGTGGAGGGAAACACATGATAATTAAAGCCAAAGTATATTATCTGTGTGATAGCTTCACTGCCAACATAATGAGGGCCAGATTAGCTGAATACTATGAGTTACTATTTCTTATCAGTGGGGCTGACAATAACGAGGTGGGTGGCAGTAGAAACTGTCAGGGTCTGGGAGCTAGTAAGGTGGCAGGGGACTGACTATATTGTATATCAGTACAAATTCTGAATTATGATTATATCTCATTGTCCCTTTCTGCAAGGCGTAGAATAATGTTCTCTCTTCATGGGCCAAACTTATTTTCTGTGAATCTGCTCATTTGCAGAAATAGGGATGTCAATGTGTTCTTACAAGATTTTTAATATATGCATAAGAGAGGTATTTAAGAAGACGAAAAATGTGATCATGCCTAGAGAAATACAGGGTGCAGTAGGGACTCAGTGAATTAACCCAGTCTAGACATTTATCTGAATATTGACCTAAGGTTAAAGAAGAGACATGTTCAGAAGTAAAATTCTTTGAAACAACATTAGCATTGTTATACTATCAAAAACATCACTCTCATATCTCAACAAAGTTTATTAAGTGACTACTCTATGTAAATTCCTGTTCATTTTTGCTACAAATGTGTAGTTTTTCTTAATCCAAACTCCTTCAGTTCTTCTTGACAACGTCAGTTTTCACAGCCTTACAAATTCCTAGGTTTTGACCCTGCAGTTTTCTAGCACATTTTACAATTTTCCACATTCATAGACAATGTTCATCACAACTGTTGATTTGGGAACTATTCCTCAGACCGAGTTGTAAAACATTTGTGTAATATCTTGGAATTTTTATTCCAAGTGGAGCAGAAAATGACATGCTCTGCATATACGGCTTGGATGTCTTGGGTCTCCAAAATCTTTTTGATCAGGTATCAAAAAACCTCCTAAGTTCTAATATATCACATTTCTTTTAAAATGTACTCCTTAGATAGAGCCTCCTCTTTACATAGATATTCATGAATAAACTTAAAATTTCCTAGTGATATGTTATACTTAAATAAGTGAGACATGGATTCAGACAAACATAGCTTTTAAATTGGACATCAGTCATTATTTGTCAGATTTTGAACAACTTTCTTAACTTTTCTACACACTGGTGTTCTTATCTATAAAATGAGAAAAATAATAGTAACTCACTACTAATTAGAGTTATGATTATTAAAGGATATAATACATCTGAAATACTACCTGAAGCAGAACAAATGTATAATAAATCTTATTTTATCATTATTAGTTATTTATTTTGTGCATTATCTTTTACCTTAGACAATAAAATGAGATATTGAAAATGTAACACCACGACTCATCAAAGTATTTCATTTTAATAAGCTACTTTGGTATATTTTCTTTTAAATGTCATACTCAGTGGGTAAAATAATTTAATTTGAACTGGTCACAATTGATTTGTTTGCAGTATACAAGCAAAAGAGCTTGTACTTGTACATTTTGTTTTTTGCAACATTTGTTATGTGTGTGCACATTCATAGAACATCCACTGATGGCCCACATAAGGAATTAATTACAAATGTCAGTGAAAGAATAATCCTAAAAGAGTTATGGATTCAGCACTAAAGATTATAAAGAAGTTTATATAGACAGTGCAGTCATGTTGTGTTTCTCAGAGTGACATTTAAAGCTTATTAAGGGTGATTTGGGGAGACATAATATGCACTTGAAATAACTCCTAAAAATATTGAAAGCTTGATGTAGGCACATGTGTATACAATCCAATTTCTAATTAAAAAGATTAATCACATGGTATGAAACAAGTAAAAGTTTTTCTGGAAATTTGTATAGTTGATCTAGTCAGTCACTAACTTGATTCCCCACTTAATCCAAAAGGAGTTTTAACTGATACACCAAACAAGTGCAGCGTGAAAGAAATATTCAAAAAGTCCTTGAACACAAGCTGAAGGGTCTGGGTAAAGAGAATAAATTAATATAATGGGTTCCAACTCTCTCCAGGAGAACCATAGAGATGTCGTATCTTCATTATTTCTTATAGCTGAGTAATATTCCATGATATACATATATCACAGCTTACTAATCCAGTCATGTATGGAACCCATTATATTAAGTGAATTATCCCAAGAATGGAAAAACAAGCATCACATGTACTCACCAGAAAATTGATTTCCCTGATCATCACCTAAATACACATCTGGGAACGACACCAATCGACACCAATCGGATATCAGACTGAGGTGGGGGGTGGGGGAGGGGATGGATGTATGCCTACACAATGAGTGCATTGCACACCGTTTGGGAAATGGTAACGCTTGAAGGTGCTGACTCGGGAAGGGGGGGTGGGGAAGGGAGGGATATATACCTACATGATGGGTGCAACGCGCACTATCTGGGGAACAGACACGCCTGGAGCTCTGACTTGGGGGGAAAGGCGGTACATGGGCAACATATGTAACCTGCAATTCTGTATCCCCCATAACAATAAGATGAAATAAAAAAAAAAGAGAGAATAAATTAGATACAAAGCAATGGGGGAGTATCCTTGCTTCTAGAAAACTTGAGATCAAACCATGGAGTATTGGACCACTTGGAAGAGTCCGCCATGAATTGTAGAGGGTTCTGGGAAGATGAACTATGAGAATTCAGGTTCCTTTCCACCATTGAGGATAATAGTCTATATGCCATGCCTAAGACAAAAAATGAACTGGGATTAAAGATATCAGGATTCAAAGAAGGATGTTTGTTCTGTGGTAGTTGAGATAGAGAGAACCTATACATGGCTTTCTCTTCCAAGACCTGGATGAACTTTGTGACATCTGAGTGAAGCAGCACAGATAGGAGGCCCTCAAAGTAAAGGATCCTGGGAAGACATTGGCCACAGCTATCTGGAATTTCTGACTGCAGAGACTAGAGATCACCTTATTCTCTCCCAAACCAATGTGACCAATAAAGAAATGAAGAAGCATGTTAAGATATGAGGTTATATCTGGGACTAGGAAAAGTTTAGGAAAGTTTAGAGTGATGTAGTATCAGGAGAATGTTTCATGTTCCAAGGACATGTGGTTCTTACTTCTGTTGGTCCATAGCAAGAAAGAGTCTTTCACTCTCCACCTACTAAAAGATTGGGCAATACAAGAACCAAATCTGAGCCCCAGTGAGTCAGCAAAGAACAATAACATATGTCTGAGCAGGCCCAGTGGCTAAAGAGATCTTTCACAATTTTGACATATTAGAGCAGATGGGGAAGACTAATTAAAGACAAAACCACACAAAAATAGCACCAAAGAGAATTCTGAAGGTTAAATAGGCAAAACCTACATTATTTTTCAAATATGACATTCATGTTATGAAAAGAGGACGGTCATTGTTGTCAAATTAAGAAGATGGTCACTGTTGTTACGCAAATTGGTGGCTTGAAAATATATTAAAAAAATTGCCAAGAGCAGAAGAAAAATACAAATATAGAGAACATATGAGAAAAAAGAAGACACATGGAAGGGAAATACAGAAAACTTAACATGCAAACAATATTTTGAGGGGGAGAAAAAAGAATGGATGAGGGATAGGTAATGGTAAAAAAATAATGAAAGATGTGTCAGGATATGAATGTACATATCGGGTCTAAGGTGTATCAGTAAAAAAAGAAATATACCTAGTCATATTGTGACAAATTTTCAAATCTTCAAGTTCCTATAGCATACTAATAAGTTATGTTATTGTCAATATTACTGTTAATAATAAAAATAAAATGTTACCTATAAAAAAGGATTGCCATCAAATTTCTCATTTTTTAACACTTGAAACTGGAATGGGGTAATATAAAATTTGCTGACTACTGAGAAAAAAATGTATCTATCCTCCAAATCCTATACCTACTGACAATGTCATCATCTTACAGGGAAGATGACTTATAGTGTGTGCAATAACATAATGAATTCAATTTGAGAGAAATAATTGAGAAAATAATTGAACCAAGTAATAAGTGATCTGAAAGAGAAAAATCCAAGCTTTTTATTTTTATTTCAAAATGTTATGAAAGTACAAATGTTTTTGTTACATGGATACATTGTACAATGCTGAAGTCAGGGCTTTCATTGTACCCACCACGACAGTGTTCATTGTACTCAATAGGTAAAGTTTTATTCATCACCCTCTCAACTTCTCCATTCTTATTATAATTTCCCATGCTCTTTATGGCTCTTTGTGCACATATGTACCCATTGTTTATCTCCCACTTATTAATGAGAACACATTTGTTTCAAGGGTCACTGTGATGAGATGTGAGTAATGAGAACATGTGGTGTTTGTTTTTCCATTACTGAGATACTTCACTTAGGATAATGGTCTCTAATTCCATCCATATAACTGCAATGGACATTATTTCATTCCTTTTTATGGCTTAGTAGAACTCCATGCTATATATATATCTATATATATATATGCACCACATTTCCTTTATATTCCCATAAATTGATGGACACCTAGCTTGATTTCATACCTTTGTAATTGTGCATTGTGCACTGATAAATATTTGAGTGTAATTGTCTTTTACATAAAATAATATCTTTTCCTTTGGGGGCATGCCCAGTAATGGGATTGCTGGATTGAATGGTAGGTCTGCATTTATTTCTTTGAGGAATCTCCATACTGTTTTTCATAGAGGTTGTACTAGTTTGAAGTCCCACCAACAGTGTATAAGCATTCCTTTTTCTCTACATCCACAGCAATATCTGTTGGTTTTAGACTTTTTAATAATGGTCATTCTGTCAGGGGTAAGGGTGTATCACCATGGTTTTAATGTACATGTCTCTAAAGATTAGTGATGTTCAATATTTTTTCATATATTTATTAACCATTTGTCTATCTTCTTTTGAAAAAACTTCTGTTCATGTCTTTTGCTCACATTTTAATAGATGGTTTGTTTTTTTCTTGCTGATTTATTTGACTTTTTTGTAGATTCTGGATATTATCCTTTGACAGATGTATAGTTTGCAAATATTTTCTACCAGTCTCTAAGTTACCTGTTTACTCTGTTGATTGTTTCCTTTACTGTACAGAAGCTTTTTAATTCAATTAAGTTCCAGTCATTTATTTTTGTTGCTGCTTTATTTGCCTTTGGGGTCTTTGTTATAAATTCTTTGCCTAGACCTGTGTCTAGAAGACTTTTTGCTACATTTTTATCTAGAATTTTTATGGTTTCATGCCTTAAGTCTTTCATCCATCTTGAATAAATTTCTGTATATGATGAGAGATGGGAGTCTTGTCTCATTCTCTGCCTATGGCTATACAATTTTTTGAGCACCATCTATTGAATTGAGTGTCTCTTTCCCAGTGTATATTTTTGTCTGCTTTGTTTAAGATCATTTAGTCGTAGCTTTATTGTTTTATTTATGGGTTCTCTATGCTGTTCCATTGGTCTATGTCTGTACTTTTACACCAGAACCATGTTGCTTTTGTTACTATAACCTTGAGTGTAACTTGAAGTCAGGTAATGTGATGCCTCCGGATTTGTTCTTTTTGCTTAAGATTGCTTTCACTATTCAGGCTATTTTTGGTTCCAATGAAGCTTAGGATTATTTTTTCTAGATCTATGAAATAAGATATTAGTATATTGATGAGAATTGCATTGAATCTGTAAATTGCTTTGGGTAGAATGGACACTGTAATGATGTTGATTCCATGAATACATGAGCATGGTATGATTTTCCATTTGTTTGTGTCATCTATAACTTCTTTTGTCAGTGTTTTGCAGTTCTCCTAGTAAAGATCTTTTAACTTCTTGGCTAAATATATTCCTAAGTATTTTATACATTTTTGTAGTTATTGTAAATGGTATCGAGTCATTGATTTGGCT
The DNA here is from genome assembly GCF_041146395.1 of Eulemur rufifrons. NCBI lineage: Eukaryota > Metazoa > Chordata > Mammalia > Primates > Lemuridae > Eulemur > Eulemur rufifrons. The sequence goes on along the minus strand of NC_090989.1, from coordinate 97,378,889 downwards.
CTCAACATGACTGTTATTAGTCTATAGATATGCTACTGATTTGTGTATATTGATTTTGTAATCTGAGACTTTCTTGAATTTATTTATCAATTCTTTTGGTGCAGTCTTTAGGGTTTCCTAGATACAAGATCATACCACCACCAAACAGGGATAGTTTGACCTCCTTGTTTCTTATTTGTATGCCTTTTATTTCTTTCTCTTGCCTGATTGCTCTGGCTAGGACTTCCAGTATTATGTTGAATAGAAATGGTGACAGTGGGCAGCCTTGTTACAATCTTAGCTTTCAAACTTTTCTCCATTCACTATGATGTTGGCTATGGGTTTGTTATAGATAGCTTTTAAGATTTAGAGGTATGCTTTTTTCTATGGCTAGTGCTTGAGGGTTTTTATCATGAAAGGATGCTGGATTTTATCAAATACTTTTTCTGCATCTATTGAGATGATCATATGGTCTTTGTTTTTGCTTCTGTTTATATAGTGAATCACATTTATTAATTTGCATATGTTGAACCATTCTTGCATGCCTTGGATAAAAGCCGCTTGATCATGGTGGATTATTGTTTTGATGCACTGTTGAATTTGGCTTGCCAGTATTTTGTTGAGGATTTTTGCATCAATGTTCGTAAGTGATCATTTTTTCTATCCTTTCCTGGCTTTGGTATCGAGGTGATACTGGCTTATATAATGAGTTAGCTGCGATTCCCTCTCTGTTGATGTTATGGAATAATTTTTGTAGGACAGGTGCCAGTTCTTTGTAGATCTGGTAAAATTAAGCTCTGACGCTGTCTAGTTTGTGGGTTTTTTTTTTTTCCCTTGGAAGATTTTTTATTACCTTAATCTCTCTGTTCATTATTGGTCTTGTCAGGATTTGTATTTCTTCCTTATTCAGGCTTGGGAGGGGTATGTATTTGCAGGAACGTATCCATATCCTCCAGGTTTTCTAGTTTGTGCATAGAGGTTTTCATAGTATTCACAGATGACATTTTGTATTTCATTGGTATCAGCAGTAATGTCTCTTTTTTCATTTCTGATTGAGATTGAGTCTTTTCTATTTCTGATTAATCTGGCTAGTGATCTATTGATTTTATTTATCTTTTCAAAGAACCAACTTTTTGTTTTATTGATGCTTTATTTATTCGTTTCTATTTCATTTATTTCTGCTCTGAGTTTTTTATTTCTTTTTTTTCTGCTGGGTTTGGATTTGTTTTGTTCTTCTTTTTCTAGTTTCTTCAGATGTGACATCATGTTAATAATTTGTAATCTTTCTGTCTTTTTGATGTCAGCATTTAAGTGCTATGATTTTCTCCTTAGCACTGCTTTTGCTGTATCCTATATATTGTGAATGATTGTGTCTCCTTTGTCATTCAATTTGATTAATCTTTTGTTTTCCATCTTAATTTCATCATTGATCCAAGGATCATTCAACAGCAGGTTGTTTAATTTCCATGTCTTTCTGTCGATTTGAGTGTTTCTCTTGGATTGATTTCTAGTTTTATTCCACTGTGGTCTGAGAAGACACATGATATGATTTCTGTTTTTCTGAATTTGCTGAGTCTTGTTTGTAAATGTCTGTTATTTCCATTTGTTCAAGAGTCCAATTTAAGTCCAGTATTTCCTTGTTTATTTTCTGCTTTGATGATCTGTCCAATTTTGTCAGTGGAGTTTTGAGGTCCTTCGCAATTTTAATACTACTGTTTATTTTTTTGATTAGAGCTAATAGAATTTGTTTTATAAATCTGTAGCTCCTGTGTTAGGTACATGTATACATAGGATTGTTAGGTCTTTTTATTAAAAAGCTGCCTTTTTATTATATAATGACCATCTTTGTCTTTTTTTACCATTGCTGATTTAAAGTCTATTTTATCTGATATGAGAATGGCTATACCTGCTCACTTTGGTTTCCATTTAGTTGGAACATTTTTTTTTTTCCATCTACTTACCTTGAGTCTGTGTGAGTCCTTGAGAGTTAGATGAGTTTCTTGGAGATAGCATATAATCGGAATATGATTTTTTATTCATTCAACCAGTCTATTCTTTTATGTGGAGCATTAAGATCATTCATGTTCAATGTTAGTATTGACATGTGGGATACTGTTCTGTTTATCATATTGAATGATACTTGTTTAATGATACTTTGTTGTTTTGTTTTCCCTCCTGGGCTGTTGTTTTATTACAGTTGTGACCTTAACTTTCAGGTATTTTTACACTGACAGGTATTTAGTTTTCTGTTTTATGTTTAGTTTTGTGTATTTTCTGTAGGGCAAGTTTAGCAGTGAAAAATTCCCTCAGTATTTTCTTGTTTAGAAAAATGTTTATTTCTCCATCATTTATGAAACTTAGTTTGTCAGAATACAAAATTCTTGGCTGGCGGTTTTTCTGTTTATGAAGACTAAAAATGGGGCCCAGTCCTTTCTGGCTTGTAAGGTCTCTGCTGAGAAGTCTGTTGTTAGCCTGATGGATTTTCCTTTGTAGGTTAGTTGTTGCTTTCATCTTGCAGGTTGTAGAATCTCCTTCATTTTGACTTTGGCCACGTGGATAACTATGTGTCTTTCAGATGCCCTATTTGCTATGAATCTTCCTGATGTTCAGTGACCATTTTGTATTTGGATGTCTGAACCTCTGGCGAGACCAGGGATGTCTTCCTCAATAATTCCCTTGAATAGGTTTTCTGTGCTTTTTGCTTTTTCTTCTTCTTCCACAGGCATACCTGTAACTCTTATATTGGCTTGCTTTATATCATTCCATATTGCTCTGAGTGATTGTTCATTCTTCTTTATTCTTTTCTCTGTATCTTTGACTGACTATGTTAGTTCAAAGCCTTGTCTTCAAGCTCTGAAACTCTTTCTTCTTAGTCTAGCCTATTGAAGATTTCTGCTTTACTTTGAAATTCCCTAAATGACTCTTTCATTTCTTTAAGTTCTGTTATATCTTTTCTTATGTTGTCTATCTCTTTAGGGTGTTTTTCAATTTTTTTCTTTCATGTCTTGAAATTTTTTCTTGACTTCTTTGTATTGGGTTTCAACTTTCTCTTCAATCCTATTCATCTTACTTGCCATCCATACTCTGAATTCCATTTTTAATATTTTCACAATTTCATTTTGCTTGGAGTCCATTACTGTAGTTCTATTGTGAACCTTTAGACATGTTGAACTTGCTTGTTTTTTCTTGTTGCCAGTGTTCTTTTGCTGTTCCTTCTCATCTGAAACCTCTTCTCTCAGCCTAGGGCAGATAGGTTTTGTGGTGTGCCTATTCTCCTTTTCTAGGAACTCTCCTACATAGTGAGAAGAAGAAGAGGTCCCCAGATGGTGCATTTGTCTCCTACTCCAGAAGATTAATCTAACAGGAGAGTGGCAGATGCACTGAGATCTGGTAAGGTAGCTTCTCTGCACTGTCCTGATCCCCTGTGGTTGTGACAATTCAGGCTAGTGCTAGGGGATTTCATGTGGAGTGATAGGTTAGCCCTAGGCCATTGTTGGAAGCTCTGATAGGTGGCTGGATGTGTTCTTTTCAATGGAGGTGGGTACTGCAGAAGATTGTTCTGCCTAGGTCTCCTTGTGGTGGTGGTAGTGGCTTCTGGGCAAGGTACCTAGGCAGTGGCATGGGTGTCAAGGCTGTGGGTATTCCCTCCTCCCAGGTCCAGGTGCAATGGCTGCACACAACAGGGCTGGCTCATAGCTAGTGGGTCCATGGCAGAGCACTGGACTGTTAGCATGCTACAGTGTAGTGCCATAGTGGTGTGACTCTCTGGGCAGCACATAGGGTCATGGGGTTCTGGCTGTCATATGGCTGGGGCTCTCTGTCCATACAGGTCCCAGTGAAGCTAATACCATGGGGAAAGTCCAAGCTTTAAGAACATTTGAAATGGAAGAACCATGATGTAATATAAGCCAAGTTTAATTATAGTCAAGACTTAGAATTTTTAACTAGCTCAGCAAAACCTAGGAATAAGGGGGAATTCTAAAAGCACCACACTTGGGGAAGAGAGAGTAAGTTAAAATGTTTCTATATTTCCTATCATAGTGGGATGAATAACACGAACCATATTGGTGAGGAATCAGTATATTTTCATGGAGAAATATTTATTTTCTTTTTCAACACTGATAGAGAAACAAGTACAGTATTTAATTATAAATTCAGGGTCAGGTAAAGTTAGAGAATGAAATTAGAGTGAGAATATCCAAATAAGTTGGAAAAATGTGGACTAAATAACAACTTCACAAAAATAATACAGAATAATAAGGACATACAGGAAAGAATAATTTTAAATAAGCAGTTCACATAAATTAAGATGGAAGAAACACAACAACTATATACAAGTGTTGCTGTATGTGTAGTTAAAATTATGACTCCTTTCAAAAGACAGAATTCAAAAGTGTCTTTTAAATGCATTGCACACCGTTTGGGGAATGGTAACACTTGAAGGTGCTGACTCGGGAAGGGGGGGAGGGGGGGAGGGACATATACCTACATGATGGGTGCAACGCGCACTATCTGGGGAACGGACACGCCTGGAGTTCTGACTTGGGGGGAAAGGCGGTACATGGGTAACGTATGTAACCTGCAATTCTGTATCCCCCATAACAATAAGATGAAATAAAAAAATAAATAAATAAAAATAAAATAAAATAAAATAAATGCAGGCCATGAAAAATAAACTTAAAGCCAATAACAAAGAAAAGTTCAAAATAAAGGAGATGCCAAATAAGAACCTTAAAAATAAAATTAAGAAAGAAGTGAATTTTTTAGCATCACACATGCACTTGCTCTAGATTAAGGTTAAAAGCATGGAATGGTAAAGAAATATATTTTGTTATGATAAAAATCACACTTTATTTTAAAAAAGATAAAAACAGAAGTATCTATAAACATAATCACTTACCAGCTAAATTCACAAAGCAGAAATCATTAGAAATGCAGAACTTCATGAAAAAAAATAGAGTTTAAAAAGAAAACTTCAATAGAACAGAGGGAAAGAGGCAAAGGATGTGGAGGTTCTCCGGGGAACTGGCAGCTGACGGTTAGATTCCCGGAGGCTCCATTATGAATAGCAGGAAAGCAGTCAAGAATATCTGCCACTTCAGATAATCGGTATGAAATCCGCTGCATAAAATCATGTTAGTGATGATGGAAACAGAAAGCCAAGACACTGAATGCCCAGTGTGCCAGGAGCATACAGAGAGAGCCCCGGTTGGGACAGAGAGTAAGCTGTGCTGCCTCAGAACATAGATGCAGCAGCCTTTTGCCACATTAAAGAAAATTTTATCCTCTTAAAAGGAAAGTATACAGAATGAAGGATTATGGTTCATATCTATCATGGTAAAAATTAAAATGAAATATTTCTTCCTCTGCTACAAAGAATTTAAAATCACAAGTTAGAGTACTTACTTCCATTTGTACCTAAAGTGCACAGGGCACCTTCCTAAACTGATCTCTTACCTCTCACAAAAATCAACTCACAATGGATAACAGACTTAAACCTAAGGCATGAAACCATAGGAATTCTAAAAGAAAATGTTGGAGAAACTCTTATAGACATCAGCCTAGGCAAATAATTTATGAAGACCCCAAAAACAATCACAGCAACAACAAAAATAAATACATGAGACCTCATCAAATTAAAAAGCTTCTGCACAGCCAAGGAAACTATCATTAGAGCATAGACAACCTGGAGAATGGCAGAAAATATTTGCATGCTACACATCCAAGAAAGGGCTGATAAGTAGAATCTGTATAGAACTCAGGAAAACTAACAAGAAAAATCAAACAGCCCTATTAAAAAGTGGGCAAAGGACATGAACAGAAAGTTTTCAAAAGAAGATAGGCTAATGGCCAACAAACATATGAAAAAATGCTCAATATCTCTAATTGTCAGGGAAATGCAAATTAAAACCACAGTGAAATATCACTTAACTCCATTGAGAATGTCTTTTATCAAAAAGTCCCAAAACAACAAATGATGGCGTGGGTGCAGAGAGATAGGAACACTCATACACTGTTGGTAGGACTGCAAAGTAGTATAGGCTCTATGGAAAGTAATATGGAGATACCCCAAAGAACTAAAAGTAGAAATACTATTTGATTCAGTAATCCAACTACTGAGTATTTACCCAAAGGAAAAAAAAATACATTTCTATTAAAGACATCTGCACTTGAATGTTTATAGCAGCACAATTCACAATTGCAAAGATGTGGAAACAACCTAAGTGCCCATCAATATATGAGTGGATTAATAAAATGTGGTATATCTATACCAGGGAGTTCTACTCAGCCATATAAAGGTGAACTAATATGTTTTGTATTATCCTGGATGGAGCTGGAGCCCATTCTCCTAAGTGAAGTATCACAAGAATGGAAAAAGAAGCAGCGCATGCACTCACCATTAAATTGTTACTAATTGATCAACACTTATGTGCACATATGGAAGTAACATTCATTGGGTGTTGGGGAGGTGGGAGGAGGGAAGAGGGGATGAGTAAATTCACACCTAACAGATGCAGTGTGTGCTGCCTAGGGGGTGGCACACTTGTAGCTCTGACTCAGGTGGTCCAAAGGCAATATATGTTACCAAAGTGTTTGTGCCCCAGTAATATTCTGAAATTAAAAAAAAACTAACTAAATAAAAATAACATATATGATTTTATGTTTTGGATAATTTCTAAGTTCTAAAGTACTAAAGAAGGAAAATGTTTATTTCAATAGTCACTAAATCATATTGAACAATAAACACTTAGAAGACGAGGAGGAGGAAGAAGAATGCCTTATTGGCCTCTGTAAAGAAAGAAAAAAGTAACAGCTGCAGCCTTTTCTTTCTCTACCACCTGTTCTAGGACAAGAATATTTTACAGTGCTAATGTTCTTCCTCAGAAGTGATGTGGTTGAGGTCAGATGTGTTCTGAATATTCCCATGACTTGACCATTTATTTCAGTTTGCCACCAAGATTCTCAAGACCGAAAAATTAAAGATGCAAGATTAAATTGTGGAAATTCTGAAAAGAGAAAGGGTGTGTCCGCCATAAAAATCACAGAGAATATATTATCTCCTAACCAATCCTCCTGAAATAGATTCCGTTCTCTAATGCAGTGCTCATTTCTCTCAGCCTACATCTCTCATGCTATGATTAAGGCTTCCTTCATGTTGGCTTCATCACACAGTGCCGTGACAGAACTAATGCTTAATTACTATTTGCTAAATTCTTTATCTTTCTTAGGAAAATATTTTATAATACTAGGAACTCAATCATTTTATTAATAACTTTATATACCAAATAATAGTGCTTTAAATACACATTCATTCTAATATTCTTTGCATTCTCAATACTCAATTTAATATCTGCAAGATAGTAGGTGCTCAGTGAAAGGAATATGATCAACTGAGGGACACAATTTCATGTTAAAAACCTGTCACTTACTCTTCTGGTCTCAGGTCCTTTGAAGAGATGATTTCAAAGTCAATTTTACTGATTCTTGAAAATGTAAGTTTTATGGGAATAAGGATACTATCTATATTTTCACAGCTATAGCCCCAGTGCTACAAGCAGTGTGTAGTATATAGTAGGACTTTAATAACAGTTTGTTGAATGAAGTAGAAATATTTATTTTCACGTTTGATTTAATTATAAAATATAGCAAATGTACATAAAAGAATATGGCAGCCATGCACTTAATTCCAGATATGTCCACATTTGCTATAGATCTCTTTATTTGTTAAAAGTAATAGTTTAAGTTTTATCACCTCCAACCTTCTCACCTCTTCCCTAGACCCACTTTCTTTAAATCTGTGTCATTCATGTGTATGTTGTACATGTTAAAAATATACTAAACTCAATATATACTATTTTGGGTTTAAAATATATTTATATATGAAGATAAATTCTTCTAGAATAGTCAGGCTTTTATTCTAAGACTGTAATCATTTTCAGATTTTAAGACCATGACAATATTTAAAAAAATTCGTTTGCTTTCTTTTACCCATACCTTAAAGTTGTTTCTGATCTTCTTTCTTTAAAAACTCAGAAAATCTTCTCTTTAGCATAAGTTTCATTTCTTTATTTTTCTCTTTTGCCTTCCTTCTCTACCTGATCTTAGATTCTGAATCATAAAGACAAAATAGGAAAGAAAGATCCCGTGAGGAGAAGTAGGGGAGGAGAGGAAAGCTGATCACATCTATGTCCTGTGATAAGATCCATTGGAGAATGCTGCTGAGACTGAACACAGACATCATTTTAACATGCTCCTCAATACCCACTATACCATGATGTGGATATTGTGTACAATATTTGCATCTTGTTTCTTCCATCAAATAATTGTCCTTAGTTGTTGACCGTAGTCTCAGGCACTGCACTAGGCATTGAATGTCTGTCACTTAAGAAGACAGGATCCTTGCCTCAGAGAGTTTGTTGTCTGGTTGGGGTTGGGGGGGAAGAAATTAAAATATCATGACAGAAGGATACAGCTATAAAATGATTGGAAATACTGGGCTGGCATGTAGTATGGATATGAGGTATTATACTAATAAATTATCTGGCCTAACAGGATCATGAAAGACTTTCCACAGGCAGTTGCCTTTAAGCAGGTTGAGAAGCAGGTGAACTAAATACGCAGCATGGGGAACAGCATGCAAGAAGCCTTAAAGTCTAGAAAGAGCCTAGCCTAGTGTTTTCAGAAGGGTAAATAAATTCATTATTACTAGTTACAAAGAAAAGAATGAAAAGAAATGAGGCTGGATAGACAAGGTTGAGCATAGGAAGCCAAGGGAACATTTTTTGAGTGAAAGGTAGGAGGTACCTTTGTGCTACAAATCTGAGCAGAGTAACTTGAAGGAAAATGTCTACATAGGGTAGTGGTAATGAGCCTGAACATAAATGAAAACCTTCAGCAAGTGTAAGTGGTAGAATTGACAAGTCTTGGCAATGTATTGGATTTAGGAGAAGATGTAATTAAATGAGACCCATGAATATGGTGCTGAAGGCACCCTGCAAAGCACTGTGAACCACATATTAAAGATTATTAAATTCCCTAATCTTTTCCCCATATTTCATTCCCTCAAGTCATGAGAACCTGTGAGTGGATGGATTCTTTACACTGAGTGCTCCAGTTCTGCTGCAAAGTTATAGATCCTGTTTTTTTCTAAAATTTAATGTTATCTGCCTTTACAGATGTTAATAAATTAAATGATATTAGGAGACAATAAGCAACCAAAGAATGTCTTGGTTTTTCTGCAGAAGAGATCATTTAATAAGAAATAGCAGATCAAGGGGAAATACACAGCGATAGAAATAGCAAAATATTCATTCATATCTTTCTAAATCTAATTTTCAATGACTCTTCCACAAATAAAAATGTAGAGTTAGTTTAAAGCATCATCTATATTTCCAAAATAAATATTTTCATGAAAAGAACAGGAATGAGGTAAAGTGTTTCTATTTTAAAGATTAAAAAAATGTTGGTGAGCATTGTATGGGGGAAGGGCATGCCTTTAATCCTGGCTTGTGTGAGGCAAAGTCAAAACATGTAACCAAAATGTTTGTACCCCCATAATATCCTGAAATAAAAAAAAAAAGTTGGTAAAGTCTATGTAAATCATCCAACTGCAAGGAAGGAGTGGTGTTAGAATTTAAATACAAGTTTGCTTCTTTACATTAAAACTTATCTGGGAGTAATGCTTTCAAAATATTATGAAAAATGTGATTTTAAGTTTTAACTCCCTTGAGTATCAAAACTTAAACTCTAATTAAAAGAAATTAAGGTTCTGTACCTAAAAGCTAGGAATATAGACAATAATAACAGTAAGAGGAAAAAGAAGTGAGGACAAAGTCCCAGACAAACTTTTCTAAGTATATAGCTGCTGGCTAATGCTAGTTAAAATAATTATTATAAACTTAAAGTAGTCGTCAACAATTCTGTAAAGTAGGAATTTCTTTGAATTAAACATAATAAATAAATAACCTATTTAGTATGATTTGAGATGTTCTGATTGTATTTACTCATTTATTATAAAATGTTACCAGTCATGATATTTGATCATTTAAATAAATCAATATTGCAAGAAGAAAAAATCACAATTAAAAGAATAAATAGCTTACTTCTATATTAAACTATTAATGTATTAAAATATATTTGTTCCTTTTAAACCAGGTTTGTTTGTTAAACAACAGACACATACGTTTTAGTTGTGATTTATACTCCAGCCACTCCAATCAAATGACACTGTAAATTAGGTAGTGTTTTCCATTGTCAAGTGAATGAAAGTAACATCTACATTAATTTATTAACTTGTATTAAGTACAAAAATAGTAGATTGCTGAGTTGGGATTCAAATTATTTTCCATATCTCCAATGCAAATGTTATTTACTATTTAATCCCAATATTATATTTTTAGCTCTACTGAGAATATTCCAGATTGGCATTCCTGAGTGGGCAGAAATTTTTGTCTGTTTATTTATTCCTAATATATTCCTAATACATAGAACAGTGCCTGATCCTATTAATGTTCCACAGATATTTGTGAATGAATAAAAAGAAAGTTATAACATTATGATATTATATGATTCTTCAATATCAAATAATATGTTGTGGCTAAATATTTTAACTTTTCAAGACATGTAAATCTGTAGAACCTACAGTAAATACTATTGAGCAAATTTAAAATTAAACTTTTCAATATTTTCCAAAATTCATCTTTAAAATTGTACATTTTATCACACAACATAAAGAAAATAATAAGACAATTATACGCACACATACCTGTGTATGTGATATTTATGATAATTGGTAATAATTTTAAATCAAACCAATATATTTTAATAAGTTATTTTAGTACAAAATATCTCAAACATTAATATAAAAGAGTAGACTCAATTTGCAGCATCATCCATATTTCCAAAAGATATATTTTCTACATGCTATTATCTATTAACACATTAAGAATCTTGAAGCCTAAAACTTCCTTACCATAGAGTTGAGGATAAAGGACAAAGTTAGCGTGAGTCCTTACTGATGACAAAGAAAAACTTTATTTAAAAGGCCCTAAAATATTTGTAGAGACAGTCTACTTTCAAAAATAAGAAATAAACATTGTGAAAAAGCCACTTTCAAAGTAGGAACCTAGGTTGATGTCTATTTCTCTTCATATTTTTAACATTAAAGACAACAAATGTTGTTTCCCTGTCATATTCAAAAAGGACAATCAAATGCACTTCAAAGAAATCTGGTATCTTTATTGCTTTGTTCTTAGTGACAATGACAACAGCTGCTATGTAAACCAGATAAATACTTGGACTTCAGACAGGAGGCTGGAAGAACATATCCCTAGGGTTGCTTTATTTGTTGGCTGCCTTACTGATTATCTGCTATGCTGAAGACACTTCTTTAATAATTGATATTCCTGTGAGGGGTTTGTTCTGGAGAAGCATCATAAATGCAAATAGAAATGAAACTCAAAGACTTGCACATCCACTTATGTGGATCTCAAAGCCCTGTAGAATATGAGTTAATGAAATCTGTATTTTATGGATCCTTGCATAGTGTATTTTTTAAAGGTTGTGAAGATATGCCCAGAGACAATAACACCTAACTTCTGGGAACTTAGGCAATAAACTCAAATTACTACATAAATAGAAATTTCATAACACACTTATTTGCTAAAACTTTAAAAAGTTTATTTTAATTGTACAAGATAGGAACATTTCTGTAAGCTATATAACATTTCTTGAAATTATAAAAAGGGAATACTAGCATATTATAAATTGTTTATTTAATATAGAAATATTAATTACTATGCACTAATGTAACCATTTTATTAAACAGATTGGTCTCAATATGCAAATCCTATAACAATTCTATTTCTTTTTTCACTCTCTTCAAATGTTCTTGTTAGCCTAACTCTTTCTGCTTCTGGGATAAATTCATGGATAGGTCTTCAGGTATTTCCAAGCCTCAAATAGTTCCATTTAATGAGGTGAAATCCTGAGTTAGTATCATAATCAGAACTCTGAACTTCAATGAAATTAAAGCTTCTTTTCTTTTCGCTCTGAAGGCTGGTTCAAGACTGGAAGTCTGCACTTGCTTAGAAGAAATTATCAGCTTCTCTCTTCCTTATTTTGCCAACTACTTCCTCACTCCCTTGCTTCATCTTCTGATCCAGGAACCCCCATCAAGAGTTCAATCAGAGGAAAGGTAAATTGGGGTAAGGGATGCAGCCTAATTCTATTTTGATCTGATATTGGCCCTCTTTCAACTTGTCAGATATTCAATGCTGACTTCTTTACTGATGTATTTTCTCTGTGTTTCTCAGAGAATCCCTCCCCATTCCCCTGCAAATATCCAACTGCAGCCACCTTGTTGTTGATGTTGCTTCCAGCTGACCATTTGTGTCTCTCTTTAGCCCTAAACTCAGCTTTGACTCTAGCAGAACATTCAAGTAACCTTCTCAGTCCTAATCCAATTGGGTGAGGTCCTTTCCTAACCTGGCAAATTCTCTTGTGGTGTACGTCTGATCAGTGGGAAACATGTACCTTTGCCATGCCCTCAGTTCTGCCACTTCATGTAAATAATGATATTCTTTTACCTTTATATTTCTTAGATGTGGTTCACACTCACTTCTGTGGCTCTCAATATCTAGGGATATGTAGGAAGTTTTGTTAGCAGTTCTTGTGAAACTCTTCTCATTTGATTTAAAGTAAAGATAAAAATGCCATGACATTCTAACACTTTTGCCAGTATGATTCTGCTTGCATCTTTAATTGCACCCCATCCATATCCTTAAAATGTCTGAAGAGCTACGAGTTCAAAAAAACATTTCTATGCTCCTCTGCAAGTTGCTTAAACATCTTCCAGCACATTCCATTGGCATGTGACTGTTCTTGGTCTTGGAGACTCAACTAGTAGGGATCATTTTATCCTAATCAGTTGTTGACTCTCCCACAAGGTGGTCACGAACTGTAGAAGCAGCACCACTGCAGAGTTTGCTTCCACTCCCTCCTAGTTTGCTGTGTTCTGATCCTCACAAAACAAGCAAGATCTGTTTTGTTCCATTTTAAGAAGACAATACTGGTGCGGATTGAATGTTTGTCTCCCGCAAAATTCATATGTTGAAGCCCTAGGCCCCAGTGTAACGGTTTGTGGAGATGGAGCTTTAAGGAGGCAATTAGGATTAGATGAGGTCATGTGGTGCTCATAATAGGATTAGTGTCCTTATAAGAAGAGGAAGAGAGAGACAAGTCCACATTAGGACATAGCTAGAGCTTGGCCCTCTCCAAGCCAGGAAGAGAACTCTCACCAGGAAGTGAATGGGCTGATGCTTTGATCTTGGAACTTCCAAGCCTCTAGAACTGTGGGAAATATATTTCTGTTGTTTGAGACACCCAGTAAATGGTATTTTGTTAGGGCAATCTGAGCTAACTAAGATACCAAGGCTCATAACTCTTGAGAACTTGCCAAAAATGTCATAGCTAAATGGTTGAGTCAGGATTCAAACCTAAGGATGTTTGAATGGAATCCACTGTTCTTTTTATATAGTCTATTGCTATCTCCTGGGGTTTTGAACTTCTTTCACATGCTTTTGTGGTAACGTTTAACAATTTTTCTGTTTCTTCCATAATTGTACTCACTCCTTCATTAAATATTTCTTAGCCTCTCTCGAGCAAGCTGAGATATATTCCTATTTCCTGCCCCAGCAGTACCCCTAGTCACCTTCTTGGTTTGTATTGATGTATGTTTTAGTCAGCAAATAGGCATACATGCACTGTGAATATTATGTGTATATATGCATATATGTATTTTTACTTATAGTATGTTAAAATAATGCCTATTTCTACATTTTATTAACTACCAATTACATAGAGACTTGAAATTGATGTCTATTTCTTTGTAGATAAAGTCCATATTTGGAACCCTTCTATTAGCAACATGCATAGATCTGAATATATGATATTGTTTTTAATAATTTGGCTTTCCTGAGGCCTTCAAGGATTCAAAATGTTTTGGGATAATTTATGTTGAATGATGATTGATAAAGCCATCTGATGATTTACATTATTAATAAAAAAAGCAAATGAACAAAACAAAAGCCAGAAATATACTATAATTCTATATAAATTCTGTCAGGCCCTCTCCACTATTTTTCGTGTCTGGGAAGTCCTCTCTCTAAAGGACTGAAAGGAATGGAGGAGCACCAGCCCATTGTTAGTATTACAGTTTGGCAACCCTGCATGGAAAATCCATTCAAATTCCCTGGATTCAAATAGGTTTCTGACATAATTTCTTCTCTGATTATGAACAGTTTTAATTGCTCTTAAATGATTTCAATAATCCACATATAACATGAAATCAGTCAAACATTTTTATATTTCTTTCCTTTAAAGATGATATTTACTTGGCATTTATCCAAGTGTATGAGAAAAAGCACCGGAAATATTGAAGGGCTTAGATATAATTATCACAAAGCTTATTATAATTAAAATATTCCTGTGAAGATCCTAGTGGGATGTTAAACTTAAAAATATGTGATATAGTCCAGTTTTCTTTTGATCACTCATGTGTTTGACCAAAAAGTAAAAAAAAAAAAAGTACTTTTTTTCTAGACACCTAAGGTTACTTCTCCAGATCAATTCCATTTGAAAAAGAAAACTGATATAGGTTCCTACTCTATAAAAATGAATTAAGCTAAATTGCATAAACTTATTTCTAGTGTAAAAATTACTTCTAGGTATGGCTTTTTATATTTTTTTTAAATAAAAAGCTCTCCTATAAATCTGATCAAAGTTTTTTTGGAAAGTAGATTAAAGGGGAAACACATTGTACAAATATAAGATAAGCTATTAATAATATGGCAAAGTAAGGTGAACAAAGTTTCATTTTCCTGAAAAAGAGTTATTCAAGAAAAACACTGGAACTCAGATACAGAAGTCAGAACTGTTTTCAGCATTTCTAAAAACTATATATTTGTTTCCTATAGTCTAGACTGCATGTATTTAACTGCTAAAGCTTAGGCAATTTGTTTTATGAGATGATGGTGAGTGGATAAAAAGTAGTTAGAACAGCAAGCTATCATTAGCAATAATAGAAAGAGTACATCAAAAATCTGACCCAGTGCATATATGATATCCTCCTGTGTGTTAAAACCTTAAAACAGTGTTTATTGCTCTAAGAAGCATGACGGGAAGAGGGACCTGCTGTTGTTTCTCCATATTTTTATTCCATTAGCAAGTGACATTATTCAAGCCTCATTATTACTCCTAATGAAGCAACACAACAAAGCTAAACTTCAAGTAAGTATAAAATATTTGAAAGAGTTCCTGCAGCGCATTGAACTTGGTGAGAAAGCTCTTGAGAAAAGGGCAAAACCAGAGAAAAATCTTTCAAGTGTCTTAATTTCCATGATAAATGGTGACACTCCTAGTTCAATATTTGCCTCAAACTGATACTGGTATAAATAACACAAAATCTATTTGCAGGGCCATCTACTTCTCTAGCTGCCTCTGCAAATAGCTATTTTATTAGATGGTTTGTGGACAAGGTAACAAACAACAAAACTACTTTCTTGAAATTTACAGATCACCAGGCTTGTAAAAAAAAAAAAATCTACAGATCACCCATCTTGTCAAAAAAAAAAAAAAAAAGATGAAGCCATTACTGCTAGATATACAAGTTTACAGCATTTTTAAGTTTTCCTGAAGGTTGTAATTTTTTACTGAATAAACTTTCCATTAGGAACCCAAAGTGTAGAGCCATATTTTTATATGTATTCATGACTATATGTAAATAAGGCAAAGGAATGTCCTAAAATGTGGCTTAAAATGGGTGTGGTGTGCATCGTCTGGGGGATGGACACACTTGAAGTTCTGACTCTGATGGGGCAAAGGCAATATATGTAACCTAAACATTTTTACCCCTGTAATATACTGAAATAAAAACAAAACAAAATAAAATAAAAGTTCAAAAAAAATAAATAAAAAATAATTAAAATAAAATGTGACTTAAAAACAAATGAATGATAAAGCTCCCTGAGGTTTTTATTTTTTTATTAATTTATTTTCTTATTTTGAACAACATATACTTTGAATTGGATTAATTGAAATGTTTGGTTTTATGACACACTCTCATAATTTGTCTATAGGAAGTCTTTCATTTATGTATTTAGTTATCTATAATATAATAAATATCCATGAAACAATCCATAGACACAAAACCTGAAAAGATGACATCCTCCAATTTGTCCTTATCAATCTCCTCACTTCTAAAGTAGCCATTGTCATGAATCTTGTGTTCATTACTAGTTTGTTATAGATCAGTAACTAATGCAAAGTATTAATATCTACCAGTTCTTGGCACATATTATTAGCTTTAACCACATGGAATCACTATGCTAACAGGTCAAAAATTGCTGTCCTTCTTTGAAAATTCCTGAATGACTAATTATCAGGAGTTTAAGACCAGCCTCAGCAAGATCAAGACCCCGTCTCTACTAAAAATAGAAAAATTTAGCCAACCGATGTCTATAGTTCCAGCTACTCAGGAGGCTAAGGCAAGAGGACCACTTTACCCCAGGAGTTTGAGGTTGCAGTGAGCTATGATGATGCCACTGTACTCTACTCGGGGTGACAGAACCAGACTGTGTCTCAAAAGAAACAAAACAAAACAAAACAAATAAAAAAAAAGAAACTAGCAACATTAACAAAATAAAGAAAAAATTTTAAAAGATTATTCCAATAGATGAAAAAAATATATGTAATCAAATCGTGTCTATTCATGATTTAATAAATAAATCATGAAAAATAGAAATAGTAAGGATCTTAATGTGACAAAGTTACCAATAAAAAAGTTAAAAGGGCCGGGCGCGGTGGCTCACGCCTGTAATCCTAGCACTCTGGGAGGCCGAGGCGGGTGGATTGCTCAAGGTCAGGAGTTCGAGACCAGCCTGAGCGAGACCCCGTCTCTACTAAAAAAATAGAAAGACATTATATGGACACCTAAAAATCTATATAGAAAAAATTAGCCGGGCATAGTGGCGCATGCCTGTAGTCCCAGCTATTCGGGAGGCTGAGGCAGTAGGATCGCTTAAGCCCAGGAGTTTGAGGTTGCTGTGAGCTAAGCTGACGCCACGGCACTCACTCTAGCCTGGGCAACAAAGTGAGACTCTGTCTCAACAAAAAAAAAAAAAAAAAAAAAAAAAAAAAAAGTTAAAAGAAGTATCCTACCAAATGGTGAAAATCTCTATTATTAACAGTATTAAGACACAGAAAGGAAGACTAGCATCTTTGAAAAATATAACAAATATGAAAAAATATCATTTTTTAGGAGATCTAGGTGGAAAGTATAGTAGATTATTGGGACTTCATTGCTTATACTAAGAAAATATTACATTAATAATAGCTATACTTACCTAATCATTTGTGAATTTATCTCTATTAATATTTCTTATTTAGTCTTAGAAAAAACTGATAGAAGTGAATTTAGTATTTAAATATCTAATAAATGGCAATATGGTGTTACTCCTGTTGAGGCAGAATGAAGGAAAAAGAGAGAAACTGATACTATATTTCAATAGATGCCAACAGTTAAGCATGAAAATATATAATTTTGTTGATATTCATTTATGGAAATTGGTTCCCTGTTCCATCAAATCTGTAAGTTCAAAGTCTTTTTTTAGGTAGGTTTTTTTAAATAATTAAGGACAAGTGTACTTTTATTTGTATAGTTTCGTGTTATATGATTTATTCGCTCCAAATTATAGCAGGTACTGTTCTACAGACTGAGAATACAGCAGCAGACTAAAGTGTCGTTGGAGACTTACATTCTCCTTGTGTTTTTACTTCAACTTCTAAAAATCAACTTCCAGTTATTACTCTTAAGACCCTAGAAAGATTTCAAATATTATGGGAAATGGCTATTCAATTAATAATTGTAATAATAACTAATAAGAATGCAATTTTTTTAAGCTGGTGAGAATTCTAAGTGCTTTACATACATATTTTTCCTTCAATCATTTCAATTCCTCTTAAGTACTTTTGTCTTCATTTTTTCAGAAGTATGAATATACTGAAGCATTGAATGGGTTCTGTAAGTTACCAAATTTCACATAACAATTAAGTGACAGGGCTGGAGACCAAACCAAAAAATATGTAAGTGTGCTTTTCAGGTTTCTGATTTGTAACGCCAAGAGGTATGGATTGCCAAGTCTCGTTACGCACATCTCAGTTATAGTAACCTGTGGTACGCAGTCAGAAGAACTAAGAACACTGGTGGGCCTTAAAGACACGGGGGCAATTCTGGTTCTGCCATTATTCAGCATAGCCATCCCAGACAACTTTGTCATCTTCCATCTCTACATACTTAGAGACAGAAAAAATCAACAACTTTAAAATCTCCTTCTTAAAAGGAAATCTTACAGTAACAGCTAAGATACAAAACAGAATATAAGGCAGTTTCTTCAGTTGAAGAAAACATACTTTTTTCCCTAACTACAAGAATAAATGAAGACACTTTCATCTCTGTTTTATGAATTTGTAAAATTTATAATAAAATTACTAGAAATTGCTGTGGTAGGCAGAATGCTAAGTTGGTCCCCAAGACTCTTCCCTCCTAATGTTCACAACTGTATAACCCCCACCCTTTTTGTGTAGGCAGGACAGGGAATTTGATGGATTTCATTCCCATGGTTAGGATGTATTACATGACAAAAGTGAAAAGATTTATGGGTGTAGTTAAAGCCCCAAATTTGTTGGCATTGAGTTTATCGAAAGAAAAATCTTTCTTGGTGGGCCTAACTTAATTAGATAGGCCCTTAAAAGGAACTGGCCTCCTCTGAAGGAAGAGATTGGAAATGTGAGAGATTCTTCTGCTGGCTTTGAAGAAGTAAAGTGCCCTGTTTTAAGAGGGCCACGAACTGAAGATAGCCTCTAGGAAATGAGAGCAACTCCTGACTCACATCCAGCAAGAAATGAGGACTTTAGTTTTACGAGGAACTGAATTCTGTCAACAACTGGAATGAACGTGGAAGAGGACCTCAAGTTCCAGATGAGGACACAGTCCTCCTGACACTTTAATTTCAACCTTCTAGGACCTGAGCTATGCTATGCCTGGACTTTTGACCTTCCAAGATCATAAATTTGTGTTGTTTTTCATCCTGTAAATTTGTGGTGATTTGTTACATGGCAGTAGAAAACAAGTAGAGTTGCCATAGAAGAAGAGTGGTATTTTTTTGTTGTTGTTGCTGTTTTATAATTCAGAGAAAAGAAGGCTTTGTCTTTCATTAATTAACTTTGAAAGATTAAGATGTTATATTGACAATGGCTAATTTATAAGCTCTAAAATGTTAAAAAAAAAACTCTTATCATTGTAAGAAAATTCAATTATAACACAGAAATAATCTTTTGCTTTTCAAACACTCTTTATTTATTGTTTGACATTTCTCTTTCTTATATTATGTTATTTGTATGTGCCACCTATAGTGGTTGCTCATTCAATTTTTCAAACTATTCATGCACCTATTTGACAGTAGTGTATACTGTGATAATGACTTGAAAATAAATGATGTGTGTTAAACTACTAACTAAAAATGTGTTTGTTCTGGAGCTAATGATGTCAGAAGGAGAGTCAAGTTAATAATAGCTCTTCAGATTAAGCAGTTAATAATTATGCATTGGCAACTCCACTTGTTTTCAAGACACTTTTCCCAAAGCTTTTAAATTCCGGGTCTGGATAGCAATTAGTTATACGTATTTTTTCAGGTTGTTTTATTAATTCCGATTATTTCACTTAAAAATATGTCAGCAAGCTTTTTCACATGATTCTTAGGAGTTCCAAATATTTTCTGTTTTAGCTAGAATTTGAAAGAAAAATGCAGTTGAAACCACACTCTCTTCATCTGCTGGTGTCCACATTCTGCAATTTAACTTCTACCAGAGTTATTATCAGACTAAAAATACTGGGATGTTTCTTTCGTACATATTCTTAAGTGCCAAATATAGTTTTTCTGTGAAATCAAATAAAGATGGGGGGTGGAGAGAAGGCAAGGGCAATATATGTAACCTAAACTTTTGGTTAGCATAATATGCTGAAATAAAAATAAATAAAATATCATATAAAAAAAGATGAAGTGAAATTTATAGAAAATAAATCTGAGTATTCTGCTGATGTGTCAAACTTTATTATTCAGAGAATAAATCTTATCACATCTCTGTTATACATCACTGTAGTACTTCATGACCTGCAACTCAAACTGTACTGGGGATTTCTCTTCAAAAGGACTATACTGTGGCAATAGGCAGAGGATGATTAGCATTATTATCTTATTGTGGATTCTATAAAAAATTTTATTCTCTTTAATTTGAGATTCAATCTATTTCAGTTTGAGAGTTTCAGAGGAAGTCAAATAGAATTGAAATTAATTGATAAAACTTGTTGTATCTTCTATTAAAGTTCTTGGCATAATTGCCCACACTTTAGTCTGATCTCATTTAAGCCTATATTTATTATTAACTTTAAATTGTATGGTAATTAGGTTAATAGCATGAGGGCTGGACAAATTAAGATATTTTCACTGCATGTTTTCAACCTGTGTCCTACTGTGTGTGACTCAATTCATTATGCTTTTTGATTAAAGAGACTATATCAAGATGCTGACCCATAGATTTTTAAATAAAGTCTTAGCTGAAACCGTGCCTCCTGATGTTTGGAATAAATATTTTATTAGATATGATATTAACTAGCATAATTTATTAACCAATGACAAATATTTGGAAAGGCTTTGCATATTTATAAATTTTGCAGAATGTCATCCTGCTGGGAGAATAGAAACTCTGAGGACTTGTAATGAGCTGCATATTCCCATATCTGTTCCCAGAGGGAAAAGTCATTATCACATTGTATTGTAAGTAATTTTTGTATCTTTGGGGCCTCGAAGAAATTACCTATTGATTTTGATTAAAAGAAAAAGAAGAAAAGAAACAGCTTCTGTAATGTGCACTGTAGTTTTTAAATAGTACTAGATCTTGAGTTTAAACCTAACATTACCTAGGAATATAAAACAAAAATTTTTAAGTCAGAGCAGGATTGCTTCAAGTGCTATTTGCACCAAATGCCCCTTTCCAAGGTTGTTGCCATGTAAAATCTTTAAGAATTGGTTCTTAGTTTTAAAAACCTGGTGCAATTGAGAGAGAGAGGGAGAGAGAGAGAGAGAGAAAGAAAACTTGGTATAGAAACCAGTACTCACCAATATTTCTGGTAAAGGATGTAAATTCCAGTTTCCATTTGAAAGATTCTTTTTGTTAAAGTGGATAATTAAATCAGTTTTTTAATTAACATAAAATGCAAACAAGTTGTTAAGTACATTGAAATTGTGATAGAGTTAGTGTCAATGGACTTGGAATAAAATCCTAGTTTGCATTTACTAACTTTATGACCAGGAGTGGATCAAGAAAAGCAATGCAGATCAAAATTGTGTTTAGATAACATATTTGTTTTATTTAGCCCTACTTGGAAGTTAATACCAGAACCATGTAGTATTTATAGGCATTTTTTATTTATTCTATTTAATTAGTATGCAATTATTTTAAAAATAAAGTCTTTGGAAAAATGCACAAAGCTCTAATTTCATAAATTAGTTCATGTATTTACAATTAACCACTTTGTTTCTATGAAATACAGAGTAAAGAAAATCAACCAATGATTAAAAATTATGTGTATGGCCTTGAAGACATAGTCAATAATTCTGCAAAGTGTTTGTAACCAAATGATGATGGCCACATGCTGTATAATTGAGTTGGCTGATTATTGTGACCACCTATTTTAAAATATTTTCCATTCTAGCAAATGCCTATTGTAAAAGTAATTGTGGAAATTTGTCTAATCTCAGTCACTGAAATCTTAAACAACAGGTTTTATAGTGGTTAATATTTTCCCAGTGAAATTATGTACTACTGAGATTTAGTGAGTTGCAATAAAAATAGCAGAGTATCACATTTTAACTGTGTATTTTAGAATTTAAGTTGCATCCTTAATTTTTTAAAACTTTTTAAATTTTTAATTATTATAGGTACAGAATAGTTGTATATCTTTATAGGGTACATGTGATTTTTTTTTGTTGTTCTCCCTTGGATTTGTGTTGAAATTTCTTAAGTCAAATACTTTCACAAAAAATTGTTAAACATGATCCTGGTAGAATTTACTGTGAAATAATTAAAAACAAATCAGGGAATTTTTTTGAACTACTTTACTTCTACTGTTACTTACCTGGAATCTGCACAGATGGATTAATTAATTAGATTGCTGGTGGCCCCATAGCTCATAAAAGGCAGAATGCTAGACAAACACTTAAAATATGAATCTTTGCTCTAGAACCCATGCTTCTAACAGTTATATACCATATTGTTTTCCTTCTGCTATTAATAATCTTTAAATAATACACATTTTACTCATTTGGATCTCAAAGTTAAATGAGTAATAAAGAAATAAAAGGAACAGAAACATAATTTATGATGTCACATTTTTTAATAAAAATCAACCTTCTGATTTAGATATAATCTAGAGGAAAGGTTGCTTTTTGTTGAACACTAAGCCTAGGATGTGCAGTAGACTTGCATTTTGAAGTTTCAGATACACATATAAACACACACACTTTAAGAATACTAGGAAGATGCTGGGCACGGTGGCTCACTCCTGTAATCCTAGCACTCTGGGAGGCCGAAGCAGGAGGATCGCTTGAGCTCAGGAGTTTGAGACCAGCCTGAGCAAGAGGGAGACCCCCATCTCTACTAAAAAATAGAAAGAAATTATCTAGACAACTAAAAATATATAGAAAAAATTAGCCGGGCATGGTGGCGCATGCCTGTAGTCCCAGCTACTTGGGAGGCTGAGGCAGGAAGATTGCTTGAGCCCAGGAGTTTGAGGTTGCTGTGAGCTAGGCTGATGCCATGGCACTCTAGCCAGGGCAGAAAGAGGGAGACTCTGCCTCCAAAAAAAAAGAAAAAGAATACAGAATACTAGGAAGGGTAGCAGGAAGTAAAGTGAATCAAGGAATCTACAAATACTAACATGAGATAAATATATAAAATATATGAACTGATATAGACAGATAACTAAAAGAATTAAAATATAATCCCAATATTTTTGTGCCTGAAAGTCTTTTAAATCTTTCCATAGCATTTTAATCTTCACTTTTCTCTTATTCATTTCTCACTAAATTTCTACTGTTCATTTCCAATCCCTTTCTTCCATTAATTATGGTTCATATGTTTGTCTTTGATGTGTAGGTATTTGAAATTCTTCATTTTGCTTTCAGAATCTTCAAAAATTTCTTCAATCTCTGGCAAGCAATATTTGGACTCTTTAATCTCCCTCCAAACATCCTTTGACTTCCTATTCAATTGCATCCCTGCTCTAAAAAAGTTTAGATATCTTCAATTCTGGCAAGCCTTTGACATGTTTTAAGGTGATGTTTAGAATATCCAGTGCACTTTAGAAATGCAGAAACTGATTTTTTTCTGATATTCTGACACAATACACATTGATTAATATGATAAATATTATGAGAGAAACAGATTCTTTTCCATTCTAGTAAAATTTCTTCCATCTTATTTTTTTGTTTAATCATAGTCATGCTTAATAAAATGACCCTTGCTTCAACTGAACTATGAACCAAAGATAGAGCAGTGATTTTTAATTACAGCAAAATTAACCTAAAGTACTCTTAGAATGCATCATAAAAGTAAATTAGTGATTAAAATATCATAAATCAATTAATATCACTTGCATATAAACTTGTAAAGGCTTCCTAATAAATTCAGAAAAATAGCAAATTCCTGACTTCAACACTCCCCTGCTTACTTGTTGAATTTCGTATCGTGGCATAAGCACATCACTTCTTTACTCCAGGTATACTGGCCCTCCTTTCATTCCTCAAAGATGCTGAGCTCATTCTTGCCTTAGAACCCATTACCTATGCCTGGAGTGCTCTGTATTGTCATCTTTGTATGGCTGGCCTTTGTCATTAAGCTGTCAGTTTAAATACACATTCTACCCTAACTACATCGTACAGTCCTTCTCTGACACGTTCTAATTTTAATTCTCTGGTTAACATACTTCTCCTGGCAGTGGTTCTTGATCCTACCTGCACATTTGAGCCATATGGGGCTTTTAAATTTTCAAACATTCAGAGCTCACCATAGAATCTCTAGGGGTGGGCTACAGACTTTGGTAAATTTTAAATCTCTCCAGGTGATTACGTTGTAAACCCCAGCTTGAGAACGCTTAGACTAGATTTTATCTTGTTGATTAATTAATTGATCAGATTGTGTTCTGCAGGTCTTCTCCCAATACAATGCAGACGCCATTGGGGCAGGCATTTAGGATTTCTTTACTTGTCCCTGTAGTTTGATGCCTAGGAGAATGTCTGGAAAAGCATACAGAAGATAAATGTTTGTTAAATGAACAAATTAAGAAATGAAAGGCAGTTCAGTTTTAGCAGGTGTCTATGATTTTTTGATTTGGTTGAGATTCTCTTCAGGTTTGCAGTTTTAGGAAAATAATTTCATCAAGCATCCCAAGTATACCTATACTCCCATATTAACTAGAGTTATAATTATCATTACAACCATGTGTCATTTAATTAAATTAACAGCGATAAACTATCCCAGTACTCTGAACATGAAGCAGAGCTTCATTTTTCTGTTTCTGAACTATTTGAAAGACCAAAAAAATTCAGAAGGTTCTGAGATAAGCGTGAAACTATAGCATAAACACTTCATCTAATGATGATGTATTTATACACTTTCTCCTTTTAATTTCCCATAAATATTTATGGGGTTTGGTTGTACTACTGCATTTAAATTATTTTATTGAGGTCTGTTTATCCTTCTTATACTTTATTGTTACTTACCCTATCACTCTGAGTATATTCTGGGGGCAGGAATATGTGGAAAATAATGAATCTTATTAGAGCAGACTGAGAACCTATGGGCATCTTAAATCTATTCTTAATTATTAATGCTAAGCAGTTAAATGTATTACTACATTTACAACAGCAACAGAGCAAAACTTTTCTTCAACTGACAATTTTGAATATTTTGAAGAATTTTTTTTATCAGGTATAATACTTCATGGGATTCACATGCCAAGGGGCTTTTATTCAATTTGGGGGAAAAATAAAAACAGCGTGCACTGAACAGTAGAAAGAAGGGCTTCTATCTCACTTAATAAAATCTTTTATCACGTCTACTTGCCTCAGGAACAAGATATATAATGATGAACTTTTGAGAATATTTATGGCGCACTTCTCACTGTTATCATGAGTTACTGCTTAAAGCAGAATTTGCAAAGTCAAATGCCTATAGGTGGTATGCAGGTAATAGGAATGCTTGAAACATGCCAAGTTGAAATATATTCTTCATTTACTGGGGGGAAAAATGCACTCCTTAGCCTTTTGAAATATGTAGCCCTGCGGGTCAATTTTTATTCTTCCCAGTTGTAAAAGAGATAAGGGTACAAGTAATAGTTTGCCTTCCTCTTAGATCTACTATGAGACAAATAAAAGTGGAAGGATGATATGGACAGCCTCTGCCCCTTGACCTAAATGCTGCCATGACAACAGGGTGTGATCGGGAACGCAGCACTTGGTTGGTTTCTTATTCTAAAGCTCAATAGTCACTCAGCTTCAGAAAAGTGCCGGTGTGCTAAGAAGGCCAAGTTTTTTTGGTAAGTGTCAACACGTGTTGTAAGCCTGAATCTTTACATAGAAAAGCACAATTTGTATGGAAGTAGCTAAGTCCGTTTTGTTTTTAAATACTCTACAGTGTGAATAAAGTAAAAGACAGTGTCTGTCAACCAGATCTAGTTCTTGAGTCATCATTTTTTAACCTCTATTGCAGAGATTTAAATTTTATATATAAAATCAACTGCTTTTAAAGAAAATATTGTCATATTTTAGAGCTGTTCCATTTGACTAATCACTACAGTTTAGAGGACATTTTTATTTTTAATTCAGTAATCCCTTTGCCTTTCTTTGACATTTATTAAATGCACAAAATATGAGTAAAAATCTACTTTAAAGTAAAAATTGTATAGATCTTTGAATCGGACATGAAGAATTTACCATAAGAGTTTGTACTACTGCTTCATGACTGAACCAATTTTAATGTGATAAGGATTTAATTAAAGACTTCAGTCAATGAAGCCACATAAATTCATGTTTCATTAACTTAAGTAGCCACTTCTGAGGGGAATGCTGTCAATAATTTTTAAGGAGAAACTTCTCAGTAGCATTAACAGAAAATAAGAAGTAGGCTTTCTATAATAACTAAAAATTAGTACTGATTTAGTAAGCCCTGCTCTGAATCTGACACTCAAAACATTGCCCACAGAATCAGATGATGAGGGGTGCTGAGTTTTCAAAAGGAAGTGTTACTATGAGAAATTTTACTTTTGCAAGTATATAGATGGGAAATACAAGGTTAAATTTGGGGAACAATTTCACTAAAGCTTTTAGAATACAATAGGTTTTACACACACATGCACAGACATACACACATACAGGCGCAATGGCCTTTCCATAACTTCATTTTTGGTATCTGATTATAATATCACCAATTTTATTGAGAAATTCTACGCCCTTTCCCTCTTAAGAATACTACTGTTATCTCTGCCTATTTAATTTTCTTGTTATTTATTTAAAGAGATATCCTCAGAAAGGCAAATAATCTCTTCATGAAATCTGCAGAATCCCAACA
This sequence comes from Eulemur rufifrons, assembly GCF_041146395.1. NCBI lineage: Eukaryota > Metazoa > Chordata > Mammalia > Primates > Lemuridae > Eulemur > Eulemur rufifrons. The sequence goes on along the minus strand of NC_090989.1, from coordinate 97,352,168 downwards.
TGTTAAAAAAATCTAAATTCAAAGGGAAAAGTTTAAAAGCATATTATTCATGGTTTAAGTTCTTCCCTAATTATAGACAAGGGGCAGCCACAGTTTGGAATTAAGATTTTTCATGAACTCTTTTCAAAATTTTCAACTCATCCCTGCTTAAAATCTCTCCTGCTCTCGTTAGAATGGAATGTATGTTTCTACCAAGAAATCACCAGTAGCCACACAACTCTTCCAGCTGTGGTTAAACTATACCACTCAGGTTTTAGATATGATCTAAGGAGTGAAGGTAAGATAAATACACTTTGTCTGGGTCAGAGATTTTCCATTCAGGTCACTTTGTCTGGGACAGAACAAATAATGCTCAGCTTCAAGAAACAGATACACTAAGGATTTTTCTCTTGGACAAACAATGGCCACCAAACCACAGGATGTGCATTTGAGTTTGTGTGGGAAGAAGAGAATGTTAAATGAAAGCAATAGGGATTTAGTTCTTTCCGTTTTAGATGCTTTCCTAACCCCCAAAACTTTCTCCCTGCTCACTTTAAGTTTGTATGTATGTAGATAGAAACCATTATATGTTAGACAATTTCTTACAGTTTTTTTTCATTACTAGAAATAACTATAAGCATTGATGTAGTTTCTTTAATCAGTAATCATCCCTTATGCATCCTACCATTTGACTTGGGTATAACATTAAATAGATAAAATATAAAAGGTTAGACTAAGTAAAGCTCTTTTTTAAAAAATTAATACTGTAACATTTAAGTTAATGCTTATGACCCTCCTCGAAATATAGTAAGAAGTTTCAATTGCTAAAGATCATTAAGGTTAACTCTTCTAACTTATAATATATTTTTAGGTATTGATTTTGAAAGTGGAACAGTGAAGATCATTTAAGGAAACAAGGTAAATATGAAAAGTACCTTCTATGGTCAATATTATCATACTACTAGCACTTTGGTTAACTTCCATCATATTCATATATAGCATATAATACTGGAAGCAGGTGATCTTATATTTAGCTCTTTTATTTTTAAGTTTTTTGTTATAACATTAATAACTAGAATAAGGACCAAAATTCATACTAAACCATGTCTTGTTATAATTTTTGAATAACTATGTTTAACTTTTTCTTATATTGCTAAATAATCAGCTCAATTCTTTGGTTTTTATTGTAAAATTTATTTTCAGTTTCCTAAGTTATTGAACTAATTTCTTTATGCAATGATGGCAATCCTTTAAAAATATTCTTTTCTTTATAATTTCTGACCATGAGTGTAAGAATCAACCTAAAACAGCCAGTTTTTCATGCAATGCCTATAAATATTCAGCAAGGAGAAATAGATATTTGATGAAAAACCTGATGGAAAAGACTGTAGAAAAGTCCAGTTATTGCAATTGCTTAAAGATAATGAGGTTATTTTTCATTCCTCACTTTTCTCTAACACAATAGGTATAAATTGTAAAAGAAAGATCTCAAGTATAGTCATAGGTCATTACCCACACCTGGAAAAATATTATTAGATTTCTGAAATATGCATAATAATACATTAAAAATATTTGTAAAGATAGCAAATAATTACATGAATGCATTTTTTATACATTGTACCAAATTATAGTCAAATCTACATGTTGTTTTAACTTTCCAATCAATTATTTTTCTCATTTGCCAAAAGCTGTTATGTTACACTCACAATACATTTATATGAAGGCAAATTTATGAACTGCCTTAACAATTAATTAGTAAGAAACAGTAAACAAACAAGAATCCAAGGTATTTAAAGTAGATATTTCCTAATCTAATCCTAATTTTTATACTGCATATAGGATATTGCTTTAAAGAAATCTTATCTCCTAAAGGTCACAAAAAATAATTAAATAGATCCTTTTTATCCTTAGTTCCATGACAAGGACATCATGTTAATTTTATCAGATTGGACTTTGCCACTTTTACTCATGATAATAATAATAAACTATTATGTACCCATAATAATTAAAATTTTTTTTTAAAAATTGAGCACTTACAGTATGTTAATATTGTGCTAAATTATACATTATTGCACTTTATCCTCACATGACCAGGGCTGGGTGAGAAGATTCAGGTTTACAAGTCATTTAATTTTTGTTCATATGGCTACTGAGAAACAAAACGGATCAATGCTATATCAAATATAATGATTGAGAAAACTATACTAATGAATATCTCTCAAAACTTTCAACATAAAATTCATATGTTGAGTTCTAATTTTTAGTTCAAAGTTTCCTTTTTTTTTTCTTTAATAAATTTTACCTCCATTCTTCTCTAATTAGGAAAATTGGTACATTCTAACTTGGGATTATATTTATATCTTCCTCTTTCCTGAGTGACCTTCATGTTGCCAGAATGACAGACATGAAGCAATGACTATGCAAATTCCGGATGCATATATAAGCAAAAAAATAAAACTTTATTGTTTAAGTTACTAAGATTTTGGAATTGTTTGTTGCTTAAACACAATTTAAGCTATTCTGACTGATACAATATGGGAAATTAGGTGTCATGTTCTCTGATTTATGGTTTCATCTACTTTTTGATCTTTTGATACATACCCTGGTTCTGCTTAAAAGACAGCAAGCAATAATACAGATCGTCCCTGACCTATGATGCTTTGACTTATGTTTTTTGACTTTACAGTGGTGTGAAAGTGATATGCATTCAGTAGAAATAAAACGTCAGTAGAGTATTCGATGAATTACAGAGATATTTAACACTTTATTATAAAATAGGATTTGTGTTAGCTGTAGTCTAATGTAAGTGTTCTGAGCATGTTTAGGTAGGTTAGGCTAAGTTATGTTTACTTAATTAGGTGTACTAAATGAATTTTTATTTGCAATATTTTAATTTATGATGAATTGTCAAAATGGAACCCCATTATTAGTTGAGGAGCTTCTGTCTTCACCATTCTGTAAAGTATTGGAAGTTGCATGCGTTCTTTTTGTTTGTTCAGAAGGGCCTTTATCTTTTTTTTTTTTATTTCAGCTTATTATGGGGGTACAAAAGTTCAGGTTATATATATTACCCTTGCTCCCCCCCATCCCCCTGAGTCTGAGCTTCAAGCATGTCCACTTCCCAGGCAGTGCACATCGCACTCATCACGTAGGTATACACCCATCCCCTCCCCCCACCCCCATCCCTCCCAGGGCCTTTATCTTGTCTTTTCATATCTCCAATGGTATCTTATCTTTTCATATCTCCAATGGTAAAATCCTGCTTATCTTCCAAAACAAAGATTATATTACCTTTTAAACAAAGCCTTATTCTAATTTCTCTGAAGAAAATTATTTTCAAGCATACCACTATTTGGTAATTATATTTTGAATTTTTTTTTCAAATTCTGCTTTTTTCATAATCTTTTATACATATCTCTGATACAAGGAATATACTATTGGAGATCAGTTACCATATCAAAGAACTCAGCATCAGATTTTGCACTAATAGGTACAATAAAGGCTTATTGAGTTGCTTGATCTTCAATTTTAACCTATTTGTAAGCTTCTAAGGGGTAGGCAAAATAATTTTCTGAGTTAAAATTCTTCTTTATTTTATATAAAAAGTCTGCATTTGCTAAACACATTTACATTATCATATTGTAGACATATAAATTATAGCACATGTATATTAATTGTTATCATAAACCCCAAATCATTTATGTGCTAAGATAACACCTTCATGTATGCAAGACAAAAATCAGAAACTCAGTGCTTAAGGAGGTTAAGCAGTTTGAAATGGTCAAGGCATTGTGCAAACTAGGGAGAATATGCTTCCTTCGATAGAGGTGATCTTTAATGAGTCCTCACAATTATGCAGTGGAGAACTTAGGGCCAGTAGTATGAAACTTTTCAAGTGATCAATCAGTGTTGAACATAGGATATTTATGTACAATATATTTATTTTAAAAATCAAGGCAAAACAACAAAAATTCTAGCTTTTAACTTTAGGTATGTAGCATATGTATATTTGTATTAAATCATCAATTATGTACTTCATTAAATATTGATTAAAATAGCCAACTAACACAAATTTTGATCCAAAAGCAATTCATTGATTTTGCAACTAAATTAGAGAGAACACTATGAAACTTTTTTCTATAACAAATTCTGTTATTCTCATGATTTTGTCTTTAATTAATTGATTCAACGTCATATAGAATTTTATTTAGTTTTTAAATTATGCTATTTTCAAAAAAAATAGAAAAAGTCTATCACTTTTATCCATATTATATAATTATTTTTGTTTTACTTGGCAACTACAGATGCTCTGAAGATTATATCCCATGTTTAAAGCTGCTAACAATTTTACCCTATGTACACTGTTTCTGTGAACTCCTAGTTTCCCCTATCCTATCTAGTTTCATTTTCTGAATAGAAAGGGGTAGCTTTAATTCCTTTGACTTTTTTCAAAATCTTAATTTGTTCCAAAGTAAAAAAAAAAAGATGGATAGAAAGCTATCTTTGAAAAATGATGCTAGTTCCTAGCATGCAAAATGAAATGCTGTGAGTTTAACATTAATATACCTAGTGAAGAAAAGGGGATTTATACTTTTCTTTTTCTGTAAATTGGAGTTCTGAATTTTCTCAGAAATTCACATTTAATCTCAGAATACCATCATATCATGACAAAGTTATTATTTTCAACCGATTTTGTTTGCAATACAAATTATAGCATTAGGGAATTTTTAAAAAGTTGCCTTAGTGAAGAAAACTTCATAGTTTAATACATAGCAGATATTTTGACTCAATATTCCTTTGACTTTTTAGCTGAGAACCTGTATTTCAACACTGTCTCAACAGTTTTCCCAAAGCACCCACATAATGTCCACAATTAACTGGTCAATGGAACGTTTCTTTTAGGATTGGAAAACAGTTTTATGGATCACTGTTTCCCCATAGGTATTAGATCTTGCTCTACCACACAGCCTACTAGGTCATGGCTTTAATATTCAATGAATGCATTTGTTTGAGCACATTTTCTTTATTGAACTTTGAGATATTAAAACAAATATGTTCATAAGAGGTATCAGTCTGTAGTTTTCTTTTGTTGTTGTTGTGTCCTGATTTTGGTGTCAAGGTGGTACTGGCTTTGTGGAATGACTTAGGGAGGATTCCCACCTTACTGATTTTATGGAATAATTTCTGTAGGATAGGTAGCAGTTCTTCCTTGTAGGTCTTGTCAAATTTGACTGTGAATCCATCTGGTCTCAGGCTTTTTTTGTTGGAAGATTTTTTTATTAAGGCTTCAATCTTGCTGTGCGATATTGATCTGTTCAGGATTTCTACCACTTCCTGGATCAGGCTTCAGAGATTGTGTGTTTCCAGGAATTTATCCATTCCTGGATAAATTCATTTTCTGCTCCCATGATCTTTCAATGGGATGTTGAAGTTCCTGGCAATTAAGATGCTACTGAATATCCCTTATGAACATAGATGCCAAAATCCTCAAGAAAATACTAGCAAGTTAAGTTGAACAACACATCAAAAATGTAATTCACCATGATCAAGTGAGTTTCATCTCAGGGATGCAAGGATGGTTCAACATGTGTAAATCAATAAATGTGATTCATCAGATAAACAGAAACAAAAACAAAGACCATATAATCATCTCAATAGATGAAGAAAAAACATTTGATAAAATACAGTGCATTTTCATGATAGGTTTCTAGATTTTCTAGTTTGTGTGCTAACAGGTGTTTGTAGTATTCATGTATGATATTTTGTATTTCTGCGGCATTAATTGTAATGTCTCCTTTTTTCATTTCTGATTGAGCTAATTTGAGTTCTTTCTCTTCTATTTCTGTTGAAACTGGCTAGCAGTCTATCGATTTTGCTCATCTTTTCAAAGAACTAACTTCGTGTTTCATTGATCCTTTGCATTTTTTTTTTTTTTTTTTTTTTTGTTCCCATTCATTTACTTCTTCTCTGAACTTTGTTTTCTTCTGCTGGCTTTGGGTTGGTTTGTTCTTCTTTTCCTTAAGATTCGACATCAGGTTGATAATTTGTGATATTTCTGTCTTTTTGAAATAAGTATTTAAATCTATGAATTTTCCCCTTCACTACTATTTCTGTATCTGATAGATTGTGAATGATTCTGTTCTCTTTTTCTTTCATTATGTGGAATCTTTTGCTTTCCATTTTAGTTTCATCATTGACTCAATGATTATTCCACAGCAGGTTGTTTAATTTCCAAGACTTTGTGTGGATTTGAGTGTTTCTCTTGCAATTATTTTCTAGATTTATTATACTTTGATCTGAGAAGATACGTAACATAATTTCAATTTTTTTAATTTGCTAAAATTAGTTTTGTGGCCTAAAATAGGATCAATCTTGTAAAATGTTCCATGTGCTGATGAGAAAAATATACATTCAATAGTTTATATGTAGAATGTTCTGTAAATATCTGTTAGGTCCATTTGCTCTAGAGTCCCATTTAAGTACAATGTTTGTTTTTATTCATTTCTTCTCCAATGATCTTTCAGTGGGAAGTGCACATATGTGTAATATTTGGCAGGTTTTAAAAATTTGTGTTATATTTTTATTTTTTAAATTCTTTCTAGAAATATTCACTTTACTTTCTCATTTTTATTTTCATTGAAGATTCTTATATTTTATAAACTTTAGTTTCTATAAAATCTGTTCCTTTATTATTATTATTAAACTTTGAGCATATACACTTTGGGTTCATGTATTCTACAATCTCTGCAGTTGGGTATAGAACAGGAAAGACCAAGTTTTTTGTTAAAAGTATTAAAACATAGAAAATATTAAAAAAAATAGGCCGGGCGCGGTGGCTCACGCCTGTAATCCTAGCACTCTGGGAGGCCGAGGCGGGTGGATCGCTCGAGGTCAGGAGTTCAAGACCAGCCTGAGCAAGAGTGAGACCCCGTCTCTACTAAAAATAGAAAGAAATTATATGGACAACTAAAATATATATATACAAAAAATTAGCTGGGCATGGTGGCGCATGCCTGTAGTCCCAGCTACTCGGGAGGCTGAGACAGGAGGATCGCTTAAGCCCAGGAGTTTGAGGTTGCTGTGAGCTAGGCTGATGCCACGGCACTCACTCTAGCCCGGGCAACAGAGTGAGACTCTGTCTCAAAAAAAAAAAAAATAAATAAAAGTTACCTCAAAACTCACCAGACAAAGATAACTATCATCATCATTTCATGGTAGAATCAAGTTGTCACCTCCTATGTGGTCTGTAGATACATATATATATATGTATATATACACACACACACACACACACACACACGTTATCTTATTGTGAGTGTAGATACATAGATACATTGGTTGGGGAGTTTCTTGTAGGTTTTCTTTAAAAACATGTCTATAATGCATCATGCAAGAGTTCAAGTTATGATTTCTTAAAAGTAGAGTAAGAACTTCAAAGCAATTGCAAAGCAATCTGAAGGCAGACTACATTTTGTATAATTATTTTTTCTCTAATGCAAGTCTTTTTTTTTAGCAACCCAGTTGGAGTCTTCTAAAATATTCAACTTATTTGTCATAGAAACATTATTCTTTACAGTAATATTTGTGTACTGCAAATCCTAACACATCAAATCCTTGGCTAACTAGAGTGTATCTTACTATTTTAGACTATTAAGAATGAATTTTTTTAAATATTTTACAGTAAAATTAAGAGTGTTGACTAGTTTATTGAACTGGACGGAGAGAAGTGAAGAGAGGATTTATGGAATATTATACATATCATTTTACTTTGCATTTATTAAAGTATATACTGGCATAATTAAGATTCTTTTTTATAGTATTTTGTAATTATTTTAATCTCAGTAATAGAACATATATTTTTTTCTCTGTCATTAAGTATGTTTCTACAAGGACAATTTAGCCTTGATGTTGACTTTGCCATAATTTAAACTATTTTGGGGGTCCTTGAAAATAATTTCTTATTGAGAATATCATTGTTATATTTTGAAAATATTATATAGTAATACTTCTGAGTTATTTCTCCTTATTTCTGGTTTTTTATGCAATTTTGCATTTGTCTTTAATTAAAAAAGAAATTGATGAGTTTTCAAGCTTTTTTATCAGGCTATTTTAATTCTTTATACATTGAAATTTTAGTTTATAATTTTTCTATTATCTACATTGTTGATTTCTATGTAAATTTTTGTAATGATTTCTTCTTTTTTCTTTTAATTTCTACTTATATCTATTTTAACACATTGACTGCCACACTAGAAAAGAAATTTTTTCCTTAGGGCCATATATCTTATCATGAAAATAGAATAAACACTTTGAAAGCAAAACAATCCTTTCTAATTTAATGAAAAATTTGTTATTTTTTATTGTTTTCTATGTGAGTTATATGAAATTAAATTGTCAATAATAACTGTAACAATAAGAACATCAACAAGTAAGATTTTCACAAACTAACTGCAGGGTTTTGCCCAGGGGGCCACCCATCACGTAACATGTATGCTACAGCATGGCAGCATGAGTTGCCTGTGCACCATGTAAAGAGATGTGTGAGTTACAGGTGTTTCACAAGGCCCTGGGCTCAAAACTAGCATGAGTTAAATACAACTCACATGGCAGTTAATGTGTTAAAGTTTACAGATCTATCAAATAAAAATGTAGAGTCCTTAATTCAATTTAAATCGCAGATGAACAATTAATCAATATTTAAGAAACATTTATTATAACATAAAATTATCTTAAATTCATATTTAACTAGAAATCAAGTATTTTATGTGATAATAATGTTCTATATTTTTAATTAAATATTTCATTAATACATTTCCAACAGTTATTGCCTATCAATAAAATTTTGTACTCTGAACTCGCATCCCACAAAGCTTTGACAATAGTTTTGATTAATTATTAGCATTGTTTTTATTTAAGCCTGCTTTTTTTTTGCCCTTTGATTGCCTTTTTTTTACTGTTATATAGAGTTTTGAATGTCTACGTGTATATACTAGAACATTTTGAGCTCTACCAAAATTATTCATTTTTGTTGTTTTATCTGATAGTATATTATGCACAATTCTATGTGGAAATTGAGTGACTGCTATTAAATTTAAAATAAGTTTTGGCCGGGCGTGGTGGCTCACGCCTGTAATCCTAGCACTCTGGGAGGCCGAGGTGGGCGGATCGTTTGAGCTCAGGAGTTCGAGACCAGCCTGAGCAAGAGCGAGACCCCACCTCTACTAAAAATAGAAAGAAATTATATGGACAGCTAAAAATATATATAGAAAAAATTAGCCGGGCATGGTGGCGCATGCCTGTAGTCCCAGCTACTCGGGAGGCTGAGACAGGAGGATCGCTTGAGCTCAGGAGTTTGAGGTTGCTGTGAGCTAGGCTGACGCCACGGCACTCACTCTAGCCTGGGCAACAGAGTGAGACTCTGTCTCAAAAAAAAAATAAATAAATAAATAAAAAATAAAATAAAATAAGTTTTAAAATTTTAGACAGGCTATGTTCAAGTTTCTAAAATCTGTTTTTAAATTTCACAACTTGCCTATTTATAATTGTAGAGAATTTGAAATTTAAACATTTCAATGATTTAAATATTATTTTTTTGTTTTTCTGTGAATCATTTGGAAAGAGAGAAAGTACTCAAAAGTTAACATGCTATCAAAATCCATAACATACATTCATGTATATTATGAGTATATATTTATTTGTTACTGAATTTGTTATAATGTGTGAATAAACTTAAGTTAAATGTAGGTATGATATTACTTTGAATTTTCTCTATAAATTCCAAATTTTAAACATAAGGTTCTAAGATTCATTCTGGCTTCACCCTTACTTACAATAACTTTTTGTAAATGACAAATAAAATATGATTAGCTGCCATGAGTGGGCTAATTTCAATAGCTTATTGAAATGCTTTTCAAATGTAAATAAGCATTAAAACACCTCAGGGATACAAATACTATCAAATAATTATTCCTCTGGAAATAATAGGATATGAAATGTGTTCAAATTCCAGATGGTTATAACAAATAATGGAACACTAACCCGAAAGAAGCACCTTCTAATGGCTTTTTAAAAAGGAAAACATCTATCTTCTACATCTAAAATGATTCTATTTTAGAACATTTATTATGGTATACTCACCCCTCTTGGATTTCTAAAAACTTTGCTCATCTTTTGTGTCTTATAACACATGGTTTTATTTTTCCAATAACTTGTAGTAATCATACAGTATTCATTGCCTAGATTGCATTGTTATTAGTATCCTGATAACTGAAGTATATCATTAAAAAGGATATTTTTTTAATGAAACACCTGCATATCTTTTAGATGGCTGTCTTAAATTTGCCCAAATATATGGCATATACAATTAAGGGGCTTATAATTTTTTGATAGTTTTTAGCCATTTTAACTAGGAATAAACTGAAAATTCCATTGTTACTTTGAAGTGCTGCATCATTATGACACATTAACTTGTGTAGTTAATGATCACTCTCTCTCATTGATAAAAAAATATCTTACCTGGTGAAATATTTTAATAAAGGAGTTGTTTTATTACACAAGTTCAAATGTGATCATTGAGTTTTTAGAGTTCTACAGATGACAAAAATTTTTAATACAGCACCTATTATGAATAATAGTCAAGCAATTTTTGAACTTAATAATCTAAATGTAAAATAAATTTAATGTTCAATTGCAATGGAAAGGAGAAAAAAGTCACCAGAACAACTTTTAAAGCCATTTTTCTAACTTATTGTAAATACTGGGATAATAGTGACAGTACGTTTTATTTAATGAATTAATGTTCTACTGTTAAGAAAATTGAGCTGAATGAATAATTTTTAACAATGTTTTATATATTTAAAAATTGTTTTATGACAATATAAACCAGGAAGATCTGGTGTTTAAGACAGGAGAATTTCTAGTCACTGGAAGGATAACACACAGCAAGTCAGGCAAGCCCACACATTTGGGCTAAGCATTCAAAACAGGTAGGCTTTTTTAGAAAAACTTGACTATAAGAATATCTAAAATTAAAATTTTAGACTTAGGGAAACTGAGGCAGAGGTCTTATTTTTTGCACATTTAAAAATTATTTAATATTTAAAGATATACAAAAGGACTGGAAGGAAGTAGAACAATATGTACATATGATCATTTTTCTACTTTGAATTACTACTTCTTATTTTTAAAATACATACTTTTACAAGAGAAGTTTGAGTGTATATGTGTCTGTCAGTGTGTGTGTTAGAGCAATTTTTAAAAGATAAAAGAAATTTTATTTACTTTTTTTTCCATCTGAAAGTACCTAGAAGGTTCTTATTGGGCCAAGCATTTAGGGGACCGGATATTCAGTTTTGAACTAGTTATCTTGTATTCTCACAACTAATATCCTTTAGAATAGAATACAGAATGTCATACGTAGCATTCCAAAGACTATCAAAAGTTCCAGAGATCTCTTGAGGCTATTTTATTAACCTATTTAATTAAAGACTTATAAATTGTAAACTTGAGGTATTTGCTGTTGCTCCATTCACTTAATTCTGTCTAGCAAATGACCCAAATTTAGTGGCTTAAAACAAAATATATTCTCTCTCATGGCTCAGTGTTTTGACTGAGTTCAGTCATTCTCATTTGGGGTCTCCTATGAGTGTCCAGTCATAGTAAATGGCCTACTAACCTAGTTGGCACTTATTTTTTGGTTGTTGACTAGGAATTAAGCTGGGTTTATAGACCAGAGATTCTGTGCATGAACTCAGCACAGGAGAGTAAGCTATTATATTGTACTGTGAACTATTGTACAGCAATGAATTAGATAGCCTAGATGTAATGGATAAAATCCTAGAAACACAAACCTACCAAGACTAAATCACACAGAGATAGAAAATCTGAATAGATCTATAATTGGTAAGATGATTGAATCAGTAATCCAAAATCTCCTGACCAAGAAAAGTTCTAGACCTGAGAACTTCACTGGTAAATTCTATAAATATTTAAATAAAAACTAACATCAATCCTTCTCAAACTTTTCCAAAAAATTAAAGAGGAGGGAGGACTCCCTAACTCATTCTATGAGTCAAGAATTACCTTGTAATCAAAGCCAGACAAAAAAACTACAGGAAAAGAAAACTAGAGACCAACATCTTTTGTAAATATTAATGTAAAAATCCCCAAGAAAATATTAACAAACCAAATTCAGCAGCATATTAAAAGTATTATACACATGGTCAAGTGGAATTTATTATTGGAATCCAAGGATGGTTTGACATATAAAAACTGATCATTGTAATACATCACATTAACAGGATGAAGGAATAAAACCTTCAATTGATGAAGAAAAATTATTTAACAAAATTTAAACAACATGCTTTCATGATAAAAACATTCAACTAACTAAAAATAGAAGGAAAAGCCTCAATATAGTAAAATCCACATGTAAGAAACCTGCAGCAAACATACTCACTGGTAAAAAACTGAAAGTTTTCCCTCTATGATCAGGAACAAGGCAAGGATGTCTGCTTTCACCATTTCTATTCAACATTGTCCTGAAAATTCTAGGCAGGGTGATTATACAGAAAACTAAGAATTTAAAAAAATATAATAAAAGAAATAAAAGTGATACAAATTTGAAAGGAAGATATAAAATAATCTCTGTTCACAGATGATGTAATCTTATATGTAGAAAGTTTTATATACAAACACACATAAAAACTCTTAGAACTAATAAACAAACTCAGCAAAGTACCAGGATATAAATTCAAAAAATAAAAATCAGTTGTATTTTATAATCTAAAAATTGAAATTCAAAAAAAGAAATTTAGAAAACAATTCCCTTTATAATAGTAGAAAAAGCAATACTTAGGAATTAACTTGACCAAAAAGGGAAAAGACTAGAATAATGAAAACTACAAAATATATCCAAAAGAGATTATGGGAAACATAAGTAAATGGAAAGACATCTCATGTTTATGGATTGGAAGGTTTAATATTGTTAAGATGCCAATATCAACCAAAGTGATCTACAGATTCAATCCATTTGTACCAAAATCTCAGTGTCATTTTTTTTAAAAATAGAAAACATAATCCTAAAATTCATATATTGTCCTATAGTATACCTATAATTGCCAAAATAATATTGAAAAAGGAAAACAAATCTGAAGGATTCAGACTTTCTGATTTCAAAACTTGCTGCAAAGCTACATTAATCAAAATAATTTAATACTGGCATAAAGACAGACATATAGACCAATGGAATAGAACAGAGAGTTCAGATACAAACCCTTTCACTTATAGTCAAATGATTTTCAAAAAAATATGCCAAGATTATTCAATTGGGGAAAATGTCTTTTCAATTAGTAGTGCTGAAAAAAACTGGATATCCATATGCAAAGAATGAAGTTAGACATTTACCTGACACCTCATACAAAAGTGAATTCAAAAAGGGATACCTGACATAAATGTAAGACCTAAAGTTATAAAATTCTTAGAAGAAAACAGTACACAAGCTTCATGACATTGGATTTGGCAATGATTTCTTGATCATGACACCAAAGACACAGGCAAGAAAAGAAAAAATAGACAAATTGGGACTTCATGAAGTTTTTTAAACAATCATGAATCAGAGACACTATCAACAGAGTAAAAAGGTAAGCCACAGAAACCATTGGCACAGAAATTATTTGCAAATCATATATCTGAAAAGGGATTGATATCCAGAATATATAGAAAGCTCATAGAACTCAAAGACAAAAAATTCAAACAACCTAATTAACAAAAGCGAAAAGGACTTGAATAAATTTTTCCAAAGAAGATATGTAAATGGCCAATAAGCACATGATCACAAACATTAATCATTTAGGATATGTAAACTACATGAAATGCTACCTCGCTGCCGTTACAGTGCCTACTGTCAAATACAAATCAAAAACAAAAAGCAGACATAACATGTGTTGGTAAGAATGTGGAGAAATCAGAACGCTTGTGCAATGAAGTATTACTCTTTAAAAGGAAGGAAATTCTGACAAATGCTACAACATGGATGAACTTTGAGGACATTTTGAAAATTGAAATAAACCAGTCATAAAAGGATATATGCTACATAATTCCACTTAGATGAGGTACTTAGAATAGTCAAAATAATAGCGACAGAGAGTAGAATGGTGATTGCCAGAAGCTAAGGGGAAAGAAGGTAGGGATTTATTGCTTGATGAGTAGAGTTTCAATTTTACAAGGTGAAAAGAGTTCTATGGATAGATGGTATGAATGGTTAACAACAATATGAATGTACTTAATGCCACTGAACTGTACAATTAAAAATGGTTAAGATAGCAAATTTTGTTATTAGTATTTTACAACAATAAAAATTTAGAAAAAAGTGAAAAAAAGAACATCTAATATTTTCTATTTAGGTAAATATTTTTTTCATCTTCCCAGGTTCCCTTTTATGTCACTGAAAAGCTGTATGCTCAATAAATAATTGACGAGTTAATAAAAAATGTACAAATGGCTTTAAATATATTTTTTTTTATTTCAAGATATTAAGGGGGTATACATGTTTTAGTTTACATGGATCATTTTTGTAATGCTTCAGTCCTGACTATAGGTGTGCCTGTCACCCAAATAGTGATCATAGTACCCACTTGGTTTGTTTAATCCCCTCCCATCCTCCCCCTACCCTTGGTTGCTTTCCACTATGTGTGTACGTGTGTGCTCATCGGTTAGTTCCAATTTAATAGCAAGTACACATGGTGTTTGTTTTTCCATTCTTATAGTACTTCACTTAGGATAATGGTCTCCATTTACATACAGATTGTTTCAAAGGTATTATCTAATCTTTTTTATGGCTGAGTAGTACTCCATGGTATACAAATCAATTCAGTATATACCTCTGGTTCTTTCATCTTATTTTTATGCACGTTACTAAAAAGAGCTTTATATTTTCTCTCCTAAAGAATACCAGACATTAATGAACCTGTAACAAATAAACTTGGATATGTGCACATTGAGGCTGTTATTTCAGCTATGCTTTAGTGTTAGAAGTAGGCATCTGCCAGGTACAGATGGGCTACAGTGAGAACAATGTAATGAGGACCAACAAAGCAAGATGCATACTTCTGTTCCAATGAGGTTTTTGTTGACTTTACTGATTTGAATCAGTCAGAATTGTGTGAATCTTTACCTTCCTACTCTTATTTCACTCCTGGAGCCATTTTATTTGATCATTTTGTGCTTCACTAATTCCTAATTATAAGATGTACAAACCAGTTTATATGACACATGACTTCATATAAATGCTTTTTTTAGAAATACCAATGGTTTGTGGTTTCTGTTTTTAGATGCTTCTATCTTCTGCTTGTGGGCTACTTTGTACTCCCAAAATATCTGAGAAGGCTTAACTCACTTTGTCTTTAAGCCTCAGGTTATCTCTAGGATGATTTCTAAATCTAGCTAATAAAGCATCACAGATTCATTTGGTTTCATCACAAACTTGCCCTTTGTATTCTCATGGGAGTTATTAATTTCTATCTACTTCAAGTGATAATAATACAGTCAGTTAAATATGTGTATAAATATACTTTACAAAATTCAAGGGACTATAAAAATGTAAGTTACTGTTTTTAATACTCTCATACAGGTACACATGAAGCTGGGATCACTATACCTTTGTTAAACATTGATTTGTTTCCAATTATTTTATTTTATTCTTTAGTTTACTATTCCCCTGTTGGTTCATTTTTTCCCTCAAACATTTAAAATAATTTGGTCCTGTTATTTCCTTATTTATAGCCTTCCAAAGGGTTTTTATAGTTTTAGAATGAGAATCAATTTAATTAGCATGGTCTACAAGGCCCTGAAGGAGCTTTCTCTACCCCGATCTGCCTCTTTCAGCTCTTCTTTTACTACTTTCTTTTTCACTATTCAAATTGTGGCCTCAGCAGCCTTTTATATTTGAAAAAAAAATCAATCCCCTGCTACTTGAAGATTTCAGGAAGTCTATTCTTTTTACCTGAAATTGTCTTTCCTCCCCTAAGGCCTTAGGTTAATTACCTCCTAATAAACCTTTAGACACTTTTAAATTATAAATTGGTTTTTGTAATTACCTGGCTCAAAATTGTTCAATAGTAGTTTTCAAAATGTGCTTCCTGAACTAGCAGCATCAGAATCACTTGGGAACTTTTTAGAAATACAAATTCTCGGGCCTTACTCCAGAACTGCTGAATCAAAAAGTCTGAGTTTGAGGCCCAGCAATGTGTTTTAGTTATGTTTTTTAATTTCAATAGATTTACAGGGTACAAGTGGTTTTTGATACGTGGATGAATTGTATAGTGGTGAAGTCAGGAGTTTTAGTGTACCCATCACAGAATACTGTGTACATTGTACCTGATAGATTGTTTTTGATCCCTCCCCCTACCTCCTATGTACCCTTTTTTGAGTCTCCAAAGTCCATTATACTGCTCTATATGACCATTTATACTCCTGTTTCTTGCCTACTTATAAGTAAATACACGCAGTGTTGGTTTTCCTGTTCCTGAGATACTTCACTTTGGATAGTAGCCTCTAGTTTGATCCAAGTTGCAGCAAAAAAAAAATATATTTTATTCTTGTAAATGGCTGAATAGTATTCCACAATATATATCTTTAACCACTCATCAGCTGATGGGCACTTAGGTTGATTCCAAATCTTTGCAATTGTGAATTGTGTTGCAATAAACACGAGTGCTTTTGTGGATACCAGAGTAATATTGCTGGATTGAATGATAGGTCTACTTGTAATTCTTTGAGGAATCCCCATACTGTTTTCCATAGAAGTTGTACTAAGTTCTAAGTTACATTCCCACCAACAGTGCATAGCATTCACTTTTCACAACATCTGTGCCAACATCTATTGTTTTTTGACTTTTTAGTAATGGTCATTCTGTCAGAGCTAACTTGGTGCCTCATTGTGGTTTTATAATAATGTGCATTTCCCTCATGATTAGCAATGTTTAGAAATTTATTATATGTTTATTGGCCATTTCTGTATCTATTTTTGAAAAAATCCTCTTCATGTTTTTGCCCACTTTTTAGATCTTATAAATGGGATTATTTGTTGTTTTCTTGCTGATTTGTTTGAGTTCCTTGTAGATACTAGATATTAGTTCTTTGTTTAGTGTATACTTTCCAAATATTTTCTTCCATTCTGTAGGTTGTCTATTTTCTCCTTTTAATTATTTCCCTTGCTATGCCAAAATCTTTTAGTTTAATCAAGTCTCCTTTATTTATTTATTTTTTTGTTGTTGTATTTTGCTTTTGGAGTTTTAGTTATAAATTTTTGCTTAAACCAGGTCCTGAAGAGTTTTTCCTCAGTTTTCTTCTAGAGTTTCTATGGTGTCAGGTCTTATGCTTAAGTTTTTAATCCATCTTGAGTTAATATTTGTGTATAGTGAGAGATAGGGATCCAGTTGCAGTCGTCTGCATGTGGCTATCCAATTTTCCCAGCACCATTGATTGAACAGGGCATTCTTTCCCCAGTGTGTGTTTCATCTGCTTTGTCAAACATCAGTTTGAGGTGTTTCATTTTATTATATTTCTATGTTCTCTATTCTGTTCTATTGATCTATGTGACTGCCTTTATTCTAGTACCATGCTGTCTTGGTTACTATGTCCTGGTAATATAATTTGAAGTCAAGTAGTATGATGTCTCTAGATATTTTTTCTTTTCTGTTTAGGATTGCTTTGGCAATTTGGACTCTTTTTTTATTACTTATGAAATTTAGAATCATTTTTTTTCCAATTCTGTGAAAAATGATGTTGGTATTTTGATGGGAATTGCACTGAATCTGAAAATCACTTTGGGAAGTATGGTCATTTTAACAATGCTGATTCTTCCAATCCATGAGCATGGTGTGTTTTCTCATTTTTTTGTGTCATGTATCATGTCTTTCATCTGTGTTTTGTAGTTCTCCTTGTAGAGAGCTTTTACCTACTTGGTTCAGTATATTCCTAGGTATTGTGTTTATATATATATATATATATAAAAATTTTTTTGTAGCTATTGTAAATGTGATTCCGTTCTTGGTTTGAGTCTTGGCTTGGCTGTTATTAGTGTATACAAATGCTACCAATTACTGATTTGGGCACGTTCATTTTGAATTTGAGAATTTACTGTATTTATTTATGAATTTTAGGAGACTTTTGGAGGAGTATTTAGGGTTTTCTAGGTATAAGATTATATCATCAGCAAACAAGAATAGTTTGATCTCCCATTTTCCTGTTTGTATGCCCTTTATTTCTTTCTCTTTCCTCATTGTTCTGTCTGGGATGTCCAATACTATGTTGAATAGAAGTGGTGATGGTGGGCACACTTGTCTTGTTCCAATTCTTAAGGGAATGCTGTCAACTTTTCCCCATTAAGTATAATGTTGCCTGTGTGTTTGTCATATATGGCTTTTATTATTTTGAGATATATCCTATCTATGTGTAATTTGTCATAAATTTTTATCATGAAGGCTGGATTTTATCAAATGATTTTTCTGCAGCTTTTTTTTTTTTTTAGTTTCTTTTCTTCTTTTATTTGGAATTTCTATGACTAATTACCAGTGAAGTTGAACATACATTTACATATTAGTCATTTGAATTTCTCCTTTTGAGAATGGTCTTTTATAAGTTTTTTCAAATTGGCTTGTGATCATTATTTACATATTTTAGATATTATCTCTTTTCTTTCTTTTTTTTTTTACAATCTTCATTCTTCATTTATTATTCTTCATTTGGAAGAGAAAAAATTTTAAATGTTGGTTTGTACAGAAGCTCTTTGCTCACGAGTCTCTGGTTGCATGAGTGCACACATTCAATATTCAAACAGAATGCTAATATAAAAACAGGCTTGATCTCATCTTTCACCTTAGAATCCTTATAAAATGGATACACATTAACTGATGGATAAATTTTAGATTTTACCAATAGTCCATAGGCATTCTTCTGTCTTTCTTTCTTGAGGACAATTTCTATAGCATTTGTTTTAACTGTGAATATAGTCCACTCTAAAATTACTTTGCAAGCTAATCAGCCAATGTGTTTCATTTTAGTGCTGGAAAAGTTATTTCCTGAACTTGTTAGGATCATTTAAAATGAAGTATCAGCATTATGAAATTATACATAAAAACCTCCTATTCACTTTGAAAGTATAAAGGAAGCATCTCTATGACTTAAAATTTGCATGTCTTCATTGGTATAAAATAACTTCTTTCCTCTTTTATTCTCTCATGCAAGTGTTTATTGGCTGAATATTTTTTTTTTAATTTCAGCTTATTATGGGGAGTACAAAAGTTCAGGTTACATACGTTGTCCATGTACCGTCTATCCCCCCAAGTCAGAGCTCCAAGCATATCCATCCCCCAGACAGTGCGCATTGCACTCATCATGTAGGTATGTACCCATCCCCTCCTCGCACCCCCCCTCCCCGAGTCAGCACCTTCAAGCGTGACCATTCCCCAGATGGTGTGCAACGCACTCATCATGTAGGCATACACCCATCCCCTCCCCCACCCCCCACCTCAGTCTGATATCTGATGATGATCATATGATTTTTGTTTTTAATTTTGTTGATGTGGTGAATCATTTATTGGTTTGCATATGTTGAAACATCCTTGGGGTGAATCCATTTGGTCATGATGAATAATATTTTTAATATGTTGTTGAATTTGGTTTGCTAGTATTGTATTTTTTTAAGATTTTTGCATATATGTTCATGAAGTATAATGGTCTAATGGTCTGTAGTTATCTTTCTTTCTTTCTTTCTTCTTTTTTTTTTTTTTTTTTTTTTGATGTATCCTTTCCTGGCTTTGGTATCAGTGTGATATTGGTTTTGTAGAATTAGTTAGGGAGTATTCTCACCTTCTTGATGTTATAGAACACTTTCAGGAGTTTATGTACCAGTTCTTCTTTGTAGGTTTGGTTGAATTCAGCTATGAATCCAACTGGTACAGAGCTTTTTATTGTTGGGATTTTTTTAAATTACTGATTCAATCTCATTACTCATTATTGGTCTGTTCCAAATTTCTATTTCTTCCTGATTCAAGTTTGGTATTTTTTGTGTTTCCAAAAATGCATTCATTTCCTCTAGATTTTGTAGTTTGTGTGCATAAAGGTGTTCATAGTGTAAAATGTCTTTTGTATTTCTGTAATATCAGATGTAATATCTCCTTTTTCATTTCTGATTGAATGTATTTGAGTCCTCTCTCTTTTCTTGGTTAATACAATTAGTGGTCTATTGATATCATTTATCTTTTCAAAGAACCATTTTTTTGTTTCGTTGATATTTTGTATTTTTTTTTGTTTTAATTTCATTGAGTTTTGTCTGATCTTTGTCATTTCTTGTCTTCTGCTAGCTTTGGATTTGATTTCTCTAGTTTTTCTAGTTCCATGAGATGTGACATTAGATTGTTAATTTCTGACCTTTCTGTCTTTTTGATGTAGGCCTTTAGTTCTATGACTTTACTCTTAGAACTGCCATTGCTGTATACCAGATATTTTGATAGCTTAGGTCATCATTATCATTCAATTAAAAAAATTTAAAAAAAAATATGAAAATAAATAAATCAATAAATTAGTCTCCTTAAATGACATATAGATGAAGAATTGAATAAAACAAGAGTGTAGATTGACAGAGAAGTTATGATTCTTTTAGTAGTACAGGTATCAAATAATCCCTCCTTATTTAATTACAATATTATCTTTAGATATGTAAGGAAGAAAATAATTTGGAATAAATGTTAAGGGTATAAAACCAACAGAAGTTGGTAACAGAAACATGGAGTTATTAGGGAATTCAGATGATTCAGGTGATTCAGGTAATTTTTAGGTACCTAGAATGGGGAATTTGAATAAATGATGAAAACTGTAGTAGTACTTTCCACTTAACAATAGCAGCTCAAGGCCTTAACACAGAATACATTATGATTATTATCTAAGCCTAGTCACCATCATCCTGGAGGTTGGTATGGCTAAATTCAATCCAGAATTTTTTTTACTGACCATTTTAATGGCATATGCTCAAGTAACACTTTTTTTCCCTTTTGTTTCAATTATATATTTTGAGTATGATATTATTTAATTGTTGGACAAATACTATAGAGTTTAATGAAATGCTAAATAGTGACTTATGTGAAACTCAATTATTTTCTTTCCGGATTTAAAACCAAATTTGGACCAAAACATACATTGGTGAAAATTTTTCCAAAGTATATGATTAGAATTTATTAGAGATAATATTAAAATACTATATGTGAATGTAAACTATTTTTACATTAATACTTCTGTAAAATTATTTGGCATTAGGTAAAAATTGAGACCCTCAAGGTTACTTTGGTTGATCTTTTAACATATAGCTCCTAATATAATTGAAAACATTCTACTTTACACACTTGTGCTATCACATTCCTCTTGCTGTCTAGATTTAATAGTAATTATCATTTCAGTGAAGAGTTATTGCTTAATTATTGCTGTAATAGCTATTATTGATCATATCTAAGATGTACAAATTGACAGAATGTCATTTTAGTTTGCTGGGTGGTATAGACCACATACTCATTTATACAAAGTGACTTCATTGTCATCAATAGTGCCATTACTACCATCTCTGCTGGGCATATGATGCTCATCAACTCTGTGGAGAAATGGCACATAGATCATGACCATTAACTTAAAGAAAATGTATAATAGTTCAGCTAACCAGGAGAAAACTTTGTTATAGGTAGACTTTATAAAATCAGGATAAGTTTTATAATTACCAATATTTAAATTATAAAATATTGATATAATTTATTTCAACATTGATATTTTGAAGCAGTGTTAATTTATACACACATATATAAATATATACACCTACACATGTGAATGTATACATATATAATATATACATATAACTGTATATATTATATATGTAATGTTTACCTTTTTATTATAAAAAGTTAATCAAATTTGTTATAAAATTAAATAAACACGTTAAATAGAAAGAATATGTTACAGTAAAACTGCATACAAATATTCTTTTTCATATATCCATGCCTAAGGTAACATTCTTCTATTGTTTATATTTCAAAGTTTGTTTTAACATTAACTAATACTTGTTTATGGTTTTAAAGTTTTTTATATTTTTGTAATATTTATACTTGAAGCAATTTTAATACCAGATTATTCTCAATAGTGAAAGAAAATCCTCAATGATAATTTAATATTATTTTCTTTTGAACAAAAGATCACAGTACTTTTGTTAAAATATTTGAGTGTGGGAAGTTTCTGGAAAAAATAAGTTTAACTCTATATAACAATTTCAGTGCATTTGAACTTATACTCAGCCTGGATTAAGACATACATTGTAGGCTTCACAATTTTCCTTCATAACTTGTCCTGTGATGTGACTTGTCACAAAAATTACTTTACTTCTTTGTATTATTTTGTGAATTTTACCAATTTACTGAATTTACTGAATTTACTAATTTTATAGCTTACTAACTATGCAAACAATGTAACATTTTATTAAAATAGAGAACAAAGGAATACACTGTTTGTGGGAATGTAAATTAGTACAGCCACTATGGAAAACAGTTTGGAGAATCCTTAAAAAACTAAAAATAGGACTACTGTATGATCCAGCAACCTCACTACTGAGTATATATCCAAAAGAAAGGAAATAAATACATCAAAGAGGGATCTACACTCCCATGTTTGTTGTAGCACTATTCACAATAGCCAAGATTTGGAATCCACCTAAATGTCTATCAAAGGATGAATGGATAAAGAAAATATGGTATGTATGCACAATGGAATATTATTCAGTCATAGAAAGAATAAAATCTTATAATTTGCAACAACATTGATACATCTACAGGACATTATTTTAAGTGAAATATGGCTAGCACAGCAAGAAAAATACTGCATATTCTCACTCACCTGTGGGAATTAAAAACAAAAAATTGAACTCAACGATCACCTACCATTATCTTTCTTAGTTTGCAAGTAAACATTTTTGTTTGTTTGTTTTTGTTCAGTTTTAATTATTGATTTCTTAGTGGATTGAATTTTAATTAAAAATTGAGCTCACTTTAGGAATCTTGGGGATAAATGAGCAAAAGAACACACATGAGAGCTTGTTCTACCCAACACCATCTACTTCTACCTTGTGAATAGTAGACCTATCAATGTTATTTTCTCAGGAAAGGTAGTAAAATATATTAATGTTTATCAATGACTTTATTTCTATTGGAAAATAAATAGCTTTATTTTGTCAGCTATGGGCCTGGTGTATATCTGGTCAATCTATAAAAGCATAGTTGAGGCTGGGTGTGGTCGTTCAGACCTGTAATCCTAGCATTCTGGTAGGCCTAGGAAGGCGATCACTTGAGACCAGGAGTTTCAGACCAGCCTGAGCAAGAGCGACACTTCAGCTTTACAAAAAAAAAACAAAAACAAAAAAAAAAACCCACAAACAAAAACAAAAACAAAAAAAAAAAAAGGGAAAGAAAAACAGCTGATCCCAATAGTAGTGTATAAGTGTTCCTCTCTCTCCAAATCCATGCCAGCATTTGTTGTTTTGTGACTTTTTGATAAAAGCCATTCTCACTGGAGTTAAATGATATCTCATTGTGTTTTTGATTTGCATTTCCCTGATGATTAGAGATGTTGAGTGTTTTTTCATATGTTGGCCATAAATCTATCTTCTTTTGAAAAGTTTCCATTCATGTCCTTTCCTCACTTTTTAACAGGGATGTTTGATTTTTTCTTGCTGATTTCTATGGAAAGTAGTATGGAGATACATCAGATAACTGAAAGTACAACCGTTATTTGATCCAGCAATCTATTGGGCATTAGATATTGAGCGTTATTGGGCATCTACCCAAAGAGAAAAAAAAAAAAAACATTCTGTAAAAAAGACATCACACTTGAATGTTTATAGCAGCACAATTCACAATTGCAAAGATGTGGAAACATCCCAAGTGCTCGTGAATACATGAATGGATTAATAAAAAGTGGTATATGTATACTATGGAGTACTACTCAGCAATAAAGAAAAGGGTTAGCTACCTCTTGTTTTATCCTCATGGAGCTGGAGCCCATTCCTCTGAGTGAAGTATCACAAGAATGAAAAAACAAGCACCACATGTACTCACCATTAAATTGGTACTAGTTGATCAACACTGATGTGCACATATGGGAAGTAACATTCATATGGTGGCAGGCAGGTGGGAGGGTGTAGGAGGGGATGGGTAAATTCATATCTAACAGATTCAGTGCTCACTGTCTGTGGTATGGGCACACTTGCAGCTCTGACTTTTGCAGTGCAAAAGCAATTTATGTAACCAAAGCGTTTGTACCACCATAATACTCTGAAATAAAAAAAAATAAAATAATAAGTAGGAAAAAAGATTAGCGGGCCTAGCAGTAGTGCATGCCAGGAGTCCCAGACAGTAGTGAGGCTGAGGTAAGAGAATTGCTTGAGCCCAAATGTTTGAGGTTGCAGTGAGCTACAATGTTGACACTGCACTTTAGCCCAAGAGACAGAGTGAAACTCTGTCTCAAAAAGAAAAAAAAAAAGAAAATTCATGGTTGAGTTCCAATCAAATAAAATGATTGCACATAATCTTCCAGAACATCCTTATGTCTGCAAAAAATTCATAAAATTCTAATGGTGAAATATTCAGTATATTCTTGTTTCATCCTTAGATGTTTTCTAGCTATTTTTTGTTGAAAATTGTGTTCAAAATCCATATCCGGATTCTTAGAAAACTTTTTTTACAGTTTTACTTTATTTCATATGCCAAGGCAATCCTTGTAGCTAGTGAAACATGCAGTTTTATTTTATTTCTATTGAACCATCTGGTTGCTGGACATTTTGAAGCATTTTCCACTGCTAAAATATCTATCTAAAAAAATGTATTTTTTTAAAACAATCTTCTCTAGAAAGTATTGCAAGTTAGTTTTAACTTCACAGAATGAATGACAACTTGATGAATACCATCTCAGAACATATCATTGCTTGAAATTTTGGCAGTTATAAAGGAATTTGCAAAGGCAGTAATTAAAATGAGCAGAAAAAGGCAAACTCCTTTAACTTGGTGTCCTCAACAAAAACATATCCTTTTTTGTAATGATGACTTTTAGTGATATTCTTAACAACTTTTCTTCGTATTGTGTAAATCTTGTTCTTTCATTTCCCAACTCTAATCTTCCCTAATGAATGAAAGTACAGTGCAGTGTTAACATTTCAGGAAGATATAACATAAGTTTATTTTGATATTGTAATTATTCTTTTATTCTAAAATGCTAGATTCATTGTAGCAGTGGAATGAAATAACTGTTAACTAATATTTTTCCAAAATTTGAAGAACAATGAAGAAACACATAGTTTTGATGTGAACCAAACAGAACTGATGACAAGTTAAACTATACATCAAATTCAATGTATAGACATTAAAACTGTTCTCAGTATAAAGTAAACAGGAAAAGGAAAGTGAGAAATATCCCTTAGCAAAGAAAGACAGGTGTAAAAGGTATTACCAGTTTTACAAACGTATTGCTTAGAATCCATTTGAAACTAACAGTTTTTTAACATTTAGATTGTGCTGTAGCATGAACACAAAAAGTGCATAATTTCAATTAAATTACATAAAATATATTCTTTTTCATAGAAGTAATAAAATTGCCCTAAATAGAATGTTTGGTCTTAAATTTTGGTGAAATATATGGTATTTCTATTGGGATAATATTATTTGATTTTGACTGATACATAATATAAGAAGTAACCATTTCTCATAATGAAATATCTGTGAAATAAATTTTAAAATTAGGTTAAATTTTAAATATAATGTACCAAATTATTTAGGAAAAAAGTTGAAGTAGAGTATTATCTAGATCAACCAATGGAACATAGCTAAAGCAAAACTTAAGGCAAAATGTATGTATTAAGAAAAATAAAAGAACAAAACAATCAATATGTTGTGTTAGAACAGCAAATACAGAAAATTAATGAAAATAAAATACATTAAAATAGGTTTTTTGAAATGACTACCAGTTGTCTGAAAACAAGTATTTTTTTGCAAAAGTAACATAATGCATATCATATATAATTTATTTGTGTGAATTTAATTAATTATAAAAATTGCATATAAATATAATGCATTTCTATGTAATTAAAATATTATTATATATTCTTTTGTCATATAAGGTATCTCTATATATAGTTCAGTCTATTTCCATTCTATGTATGTGTTGGTGCCACATTATTTTAATTATAGAGTCTTCATTATATGTTGTAATATCTGATAAGACCCTTTATTTCCTTTTATCTTTTTCCTTTCAGTGCATGCATAGCTATTCTTCCATGTTTATTTCTACATATGAACTTTAGTATTAACTTGAGAATCTTCATTAAGGAAAGATCACAGGTGTATCGTTTGGAATTGCATTAAATCTAATGAATATCTTAGTTTAAATTTTCTTACTGCAAGTTCCCTTTGCTTTCTTACAGGTCATAATGTTTATCTGAGACACATAATCCTAAACTTTATATAGATATTTTAGGAATGACATTGCTTTTCATGGACAGTGGTACTGCATGAATTGTACAGTCAAATGAAGAATATACATTCAAGGATAACATTATTTTAAAACTAAGCACTAAGATATTTCAACTTATTTTATTAAGATTCTAGTAAGTCAATGATTTTTAACAAGCCAAAACCAGACTACAACCTACATTTTTGCAAAAGATTATTGATTATATATTCTCTAAAACTTGGAGGGTGGTAATTTCTTTAAAACTATTTAATTTTGTAAATAAGTATTTTCTAAAAGTATATTCCTATTTGCCACACTAAAATATATTTTTTTAATTCTTATTTCCAAAGGTTAGTATATTTTTAGCTATAAATATTTTGACTAAAATAATATGAGTAAAATAAATTACAAAATGCATATTTTCTATTCTTAGAAATTGTTTAATTCTGAAAATACTTATCTATTGGTAGTGAATATACTAAATCAGGAAGCAAGTGCAAATTAACACTACAGAATTTATTCTAAGATCTCTTGAAATTTTCAAACAAAATTGTTTTATATATTAATGAACAAATCATTATGTTTAAGGAAGTAACTCTAGTCATAAGAACTTAGAATAGGATTCATTTAAAGAACAATAGCAATTGTATATTATATAAACAAACAAGGTAAGTTACACAGTAAAGCAACCCATAGAATATATGATAAATTAATCTTTTAGCCTTTACGTTGATATGTTCATATTTGCTTCCATCACACAAATATATAGTATCAGTATAAATTGCCTTCCTTGATTACAATGAAGCCAAAGATACAATGAAGCTAATTATTAATTTGAAACCCAAAAGCCTTTTCTTAGAATTTAATTTGTGAATAAGAATTTTCTAATTCAATTTAAAAAATCATGCTATATGAAAACTATATTGTGGAAAATATAGTTAAATTCAAGCAATTTGAATCAATAGTTGACATCAATTGTTATTAAAATAAAACAAAAAATATTCTAATAAAACTATATATTATGTTATTATGAAATGTCTGATTTCCTTAAGTACTACATTTGACAGTTGATATCTCTGACATTTCACTTACTGTTTTATTTTTATTGTGAAGGTACATCCTCATTCTTTCAAACACACATTTTGGCTTGTGATTATCTTTCACAATAAAATGTGTCACCCAAATGACTTGATTTTGCAGTATGTATAAAAGTTATGGTTACACTGCACTTTATTTTACTAAGTGTGCAATAGCATTACATCTAGCAAAATAAGGTGTATACCTTAATTTAAAAATGCCTTACTGTCAAAAAATGTAACAATCATCTGAGCCTTCAGTGAGTTGTAATGTTTTTGCTAGTGGAGGGTCTTGCCTCAATGTTAATGACTGCTGATTGATTAACGTGATGGTTGCTGAAAGCTAAGGTGGCTGTGGCAATTTCTTAAAATATGACAACTGTGATGTTTGTTATGATTCACTTCCTTTCACAAAAAAAATTTTCTGTAGCATGTGATGCTCTTTGATAGCATTTTATCCATAGCAGAACTTTTTGGAATCAATCCCCTCAAATCCTGCCACTGCTTTATGAACTAAGTTTATGTAATCTGAATTATTTGTTGTCACTTCAATGTTCACAACATTTTCACCAGGAGTAGATTCTATCTCAAGAAACATGTTTCTTTGATCATCCATAGAAACATGGCCTCATCCATTCAAATTTTATCATGAAGTTGCAGCAATTTATCTTCAGGATCCATTTCTAGTTCTCTTGTGATTTCTAACACATGTGCAGTTACTTCCTTCACTGAATTCTTGAACTCCTCTCAGTCATCAATGAGGGAAAGAATTAATTTCTTCCAAAATCTTTCTAATGTTGATATTTTGACCTCCTCCCATGAATTACAAATGTTTTGTAATGGCATCTAGATGGAAAATCCTTTCCAAAAAGTTCAGTTGACTTTCCCCAGATCCATTAGAGGAATCACTATCTATGGCAGCTGTAGCTTCACAAAATGTATTTTTTAAATAAGACTCAAAAGTAAAAATTATTTCTTTATCCATGGGCTGCAGAATGAATGTTGTTTTAGCAGGCATGAAAACAACACTAATCATCAGAGCTCTTAGGTGACTAGGTACATTGTCAATGAGCTGTAATATTTTGGAACAAATCTTTTTTTCTCAGCAGTAGGTCTCAAAAATAGGCTTAAAATATTCAGTAAACCATACTGTATAAAGATGTGCTGTCATCAGACTTTGCTGTTCCATTTATACAGCACAGGCAGTGCAGATTTAGCATAATTATTAAGGGCCCTAGGATTTTCAGAAAGGTAAATGAACATTGGCTTGTGACTTGCAGTCATAAGCTGCATTAACCCCTAACAAGAGAGTCAGCCTATACTTTGAAGGTTTTATGCCAGGCATTGACTATTCCTCTCTAGCTGTGAATGTCTGAGGCCCATCTTCTTCCAATATAAAGGTGTTTTGTTTACATTGAAAATCTATTATTTATTGTAGCCACCTTCATCAATTATCTTAGCTATATCTTCTAGATAGCTTGCTATAGCTTCTACATCAGCACGTGCTGCTTTACCTTGTACCTTTGTAGCTGTGCTCTGAGTGGATGTTCTTTCATATTCTTGGTGATCATCAGAAGAAAAGAATTTTAGAACATACCATGGAAGCCAAAAACAAACAGCTTTTATAGAAAGTGAAAGTGAAAGTGTGCTTTCTCAAGAGAGAGGCAGTGGCCTGGTTCCAAAAGAGCAGCTGCACCCAAAGGAAAGGGTTTTTGTTTTTCTAAAGTCTTACTAACTGAGGGGAGTAATATTCAAGGTAAGGGTTTGGCTTTTACTAACGATTTGGGTAGGAACTCCTAGAATTCAGTATCCTCCCATTTTCATACTTTATACGGTTGTTTGGGAACTGTCATGGTGATGTCAAGGGCAAAGAAATTTTAACACCGCAATGTAAATGATATTATAATTAGCTAAAGTTCATGTAAAATGACCTAGGTAACCGACAAGCTGGTTGAAGCCTGTTCTGGTTTGTGATTATCAGTCCCCCTTAGACTTTAACACCATCACTCATTCTGTAAGTCCCTGAATCCAAGTGTCCTCCTCTACTTTAACGTTATGGAGATGACTTCTCTCCTTAAACCGTTTGAACATCTGCTAGCTTCCATCTTTTCTGCTGAAGCTTCCTCTCCTCTCTCAGCCTTCATGGAATTAAAGAATGTGAAAGCCTTAGTCTGGATTAGGCTTTGTCTTAAGGGAATGTTGTGACTTGTGTAATCATCTATCTAGACCACTAAAACTTTCTCCATGTCAGTAATAAGGCTGTTTGCTTTTTTATCATCTGTGTGTTAACTGGAGTAGCATTTTTAATTTCCTTCAAGAACTTTCCCTTTGCATTCACAACTTGTCTAACTGTTTGGCAAAAGAGAACTAGCTTTTGGTCTATCTTAGCTTTTGACATGCTTTTCTCAATAAGCTTAATCATTTCTAGCTTTTTATTTAAAGTGAGAGACTTTTCACTTGACTCTTCACTTGAACACTTAGAGGCCATTGTAGGGTTATCAACTGGTCTAATGTAAATATTGTTATAATTCTGGGAATAGAGAGGCCCAAGGAGAGGGAGAGAGACTAGAGAAGGTTAAAGTAGTCAGAACACACATACAACATTTGTTAATTAATTTCACTGTTTTATATGGGCACGGTTTGTGGTGCCCACAAACAATTAAAATAGTATCACTAAATATCACTGATCACACATCACCATAACAGATATAATAATGAAAAACTTTTAAATATTTCAAGAATTATCTAAACGTGACACAGAGATACAAAATAAACACATGATGTTGGAAAAATGACCCTGATAGACTTTCTTGACACAGGATTGCCACATTCAATTTGTAAAAAAACCCAGTATCTGTGAAGCACAAGAGAGATGTACAATAAAACAACATATGCTTGCACTTGAAACTAATAAGTTCAGAAAAATATGGTATGGTTTGATATAATTGTTCTTTGAAACTCTAAGTGAACATTTAAATGTATATCTGTGCTATCTAAAAGGAAATTTTTAATAAATTAAAAGCACAATAACATTTTAAATGGGATATTTAAGCTACTGAAGATAATTATTTTAAGAAAACTATAAAAGTATTTATCTTCTGGCACTCTCTCCTTTAAGCTTCAGCCACCCTATTGGGCTTTTTATCCCTCTAATATGTCACATTCTTTGAACCTCAGAGACTCTGCTGTCACTGCTCCTCTACTTGAAATATTTTCCCTTCATAGTTCTGCCTACTTTCCATCATTTATCTGTCAATTCAAAGGTTACCTTTGCTAAAAGGCTCTTGTGAGAACTCTAGCCAATATAGTACCACTTGAACTCCACAAGGCACTTCCTATATCAGTTATATATTTTATTTCTTTCACAAATTATGTAACTATCTAATTAAAGAAACATATTTAAAATATATGTATTTGTATTATTTATTTTCTATCTCCCCATCCACTCTTCCATAAAAATATAAGTTCTAGTGTAGGGAACAGGTTATTTTCTCCTTTCCTTATTCACCATAGTTTTCCTGGTACCTTCAATGACACCTGGAACATAATTGACATTCAGTGCATTATTCCTGAGTAAATGAATTATTCTGAGCAGTACATTAATTCTGGTCCCAGGAAGAGCAACTTGCCAAAATATCTTAGGCATGTTTTGTTGATGTGGTCCATGTTAATATCTCCACATCAGAATAACTAACCTGTATTTTGCTTTTTAAAAATGTTAAATTCAAGGAATTAAATAATACAGAACTGTCCCAATTATTTATGCATGTTATAGTTTATTTTTTGTGAAAACATAAATATAAAACTAATTGATATCACTAATATATATATATTGATATAAAAATTGATTGTGTTTACTGTCTTTAACAATGTTAAACCAGAGTTTTGATATTGTATTCTATAGTAAAGAGGATAAGTAAGGCAAGCTCATTCAAGAAAAATCAATTTGTGAATTACTAAGAAAGAGTGTTATATAAATTGTTAGTCTAGACACCAATAATTTTTTCTGTCATTCATATATGAAACAGATTTTAAAGAAATTTATACACACACACAATCTCTCCTTTAAATTTTTTTGAACTATTAATCTAGATCAGTTTTCTCAATCAGGTTGGTTAGACTCCCCGTAGACATTTGGCAATGTCTGGAAATATTTTTGGTTGTCACAACAGAATTATCTTACTCAAATAGTCAATAGAACTAATGCTGAGAAACTCTTACCTAGTGATAGACTTTTTTTTTTTTTTTTTTTTTTTTTAACAGTTTTACTCTGTTGCCCACGCTGGAGTGAAATGGCATTATCATAGCTCACTGCAGCCTCTAGTGCCTAGCTTCAAGTGATACTCCAGCCTCAGCCTCCAAGTAGTTAGGACTACCGGGGCAGGCCACCATGCTGTTTGGTGGGGGTGAGGAGAAAGAGAGAGGGACAGATGTTTTGTCTATAATAGGGATTGACCAACAGAAAAGAGGTAGAGAAATCACAAATTGGAGATATGGCTAAAGCCCAACTGGATGGAACTGGGACATGCACATTGGGAGATTTCAAGTGTCCTTAACTGACCTGGGGTTTATTACCATCTAATTAGCATTACAATTTTGATCCCCCAATGGGCTTTCATGGAGGATTCTGGGAGGACGCATACCCACAAAGAGAATAGTTATATAAGAAGACCTGCCAATCATACAAAGGTGGGAAAAGAAACTCACCCTATGGAGAGGAGGGGCAGTTCAAGTTATCATATAAAAACACATGTGTGCTGAAAACCCAGGGTTGTCTCCATTAGTGGAGACAGACTCATTCCCTCTCTGGAATGTACCGTGATTAATAAATCTTGGTGCTTGGCTCAGTTATATCGATTTGGCCTGCTCATTCATTCCATCAACTCAGTCTCAGTAAACATTCTTCTATACTGCAATAAGAATCAGGGAACACACAAACCTAAGATTTTCATGCCAAAACCTGGGAAGAAATATTCACATCTCCCAATAAGGTAAGATGATGGAACCCATGTGAGAATGGTTCTGAGCCTTTAAACTTGCTAGAAATCCTGATGTTCACTCTGCCTGCCACATGTTACTTCTTACCCCTGCATCTCTCTCACTGTCTTCACTTTCCAGAGGAGGTTTCTCTTCCACCTCCCTCCTTCAGTAAACTTTTTTCTCCTCCCCCTCCCTCCTCCTCCTTCTCCTCCTCCATCTCTACCACTTTCACCCGGCCACACTCACCCAGGCCAGCTATTCTAAACTCCCTCCTTGCCTGTGCAGAAACTCTCTCTCCAGGAGGCTGTGGGACCAGAAGGCATCATAAATCACTCAGAGCCAAAATAAAAATTTAATCCTTTTCCTTTCATGACCATCTAAAGCTTTTGCCTCTTTAGATCCTGACTCCAGAGAGGGACACTCCATCTTAACAATACACTTCATCTCCTAGTTGGCCCCCAGTATTTGGCATAAACTCCAAAAGCTTAAAAAGGGGCCTCAGAATCCACAGGCAGAACTTTAAACCTGGCCTTCAAGGTTTTTGATAACCAAGGTGAGGAGAGGAGAGAGAAAAAGAGAGAAAGATACCAGCAACGGGTCTTAGAGCAGAAAGAAGTTTTTCAGATGGTCGTTACCTTGACAGGAGAAGAACTTTTCAGAGACAGAGTTACTCTGGAAGTTCAGACAAGAGGACACTAGGACTACACTCTTTTCCAGAAACTGAGGCTTGCCTCCACCACAACCCTGGGTCCCTGGAGTTAGAAATGCCCCAGAGAGTGGGCTCCACGAGGAACGTGCCCTAACTATAAAAAGGGAGGGCATTGAAAGAGCGAATGCTCAGTTCCTAAAATGGGAGATCACATTCATGTTCCAAAACCAGCAGAGCCTTGTCCTGAGCTGGTGTCCTCCACACCCACGGACCCTCTGAGACTACTTCAGTCCGACAAACAGACCCTGGCTTCAAAACAAACTCAACATCATCACATGGGATGGCTGAGTCTTGGGTAGCTCTCTCTCTCTGTCACAGATAAACAAATTGACTTTTTAATAACACAGGAGCCACTTGCTCTGCTTTCACTAAATTTTCAGGGCTTCTGTTTCTCTCTCCTATCTCCTTGTCAGAGTGGAAGGTAAAATAAAAAAACAAAACCCTGTGTACTCCACAGCTCCTCTGCTCACTGAGTGATTAAGTCTTTGCTGAGTCCTTTTTAGTGCTCTCCCATTACCCCTCCCCCAAACTGGGAATCTGAAGGTTGAGTTAGACACCTAGCTCCTTTAACACAACGGGCTTCCTTTCTCAGACTCTTGGAAAAGCTTAACTTTCCGTATTACCTTCCTTTTCCCTTTATCTAAACCCAAAGTCCTACTCTATGCTTTTAGGAAAAAAGTAAAAACAAGATAGAAGGCGACTAGTAAAACAAGAGAAAGAAATGTGTAAAAGCAATGAATATAAAATTATACTTTTGACAAAAAGGTTTAAACAAGAAAGAAGTAATATTGTATAAAAAGGGTTTTATATGATTTTTTTGTCCTAAAATAACTGGTGGTTTTACAAAAAATTAAGATGAAAACAGAAGTCTTAAATATGTTGTCAATGGTCACTACAAGTCAAGATAAGGTTCATAAAAGGGAGTTTATAAAGAAATTTTATACATGATCGAGTTGGCTATAATTAAAAAGGAAAATTTCTAGTTAAAACAAAGTTTTAGATTCTTAGTTATAAAACTTGTGTTTAAAACTGTTCTTATACACATATTAAAACTGATGGACAAATCACATCAAAAAAATTCAAAATTCAGAGGATCAATCTGCCACTATACAGTTAAAAAACAAAGTTTATTAAACTGTCTCTTTATTTTCTTAAACAGCTTAAAGTTACAGTTACTAAGTTACTGGTGTTGAGTTAAGGCTGCCTAATTCAAGGTTACTGAAATAGCCAGTTCTGACAACAATATGAACATTAAAAACTCATTTGAAACTTCGGAGAAAAAGGTAAAAAGAACCTTTATGGTTTTCCTCTAATTTGATTCCAGTTCTGCTTTATTCTCACTTTCAAGACAGTCCATTTTCCATCCCCTCCCCCTTCATAACCCAAATAAATTCTCTCTCAGGTAGGGACATCTCAATCTCCATATCCAGCAGGAAACAGATACAGGAAAAAAAAAAAAAAAAAGATCTCCACCTATATTCTCCAGATTTTGAGTTCATTAAATAATTTTTTTTTCTTTTTTAACCAAAGAGGGGGAAAAATGAAAGTGGTCTTACTAATAACCTATTTAACAGAGGAAAATAGCCTATCTAACAGAAAGTAAGGGAAATAAACACACAGTACATAATTACCCCTTTGAAAAGGAAACTCACAACACAACTGCCCTTTGTTCTATTTAATTAAAACACTTGTGGCCTAACCCATTATCTCTAAGCGTCCTTTCTCAGCCTTGAGGAGCCCTAAGTAGACGGTATGGGTGTGAACTTCCTGCTCCAACTCTCTGCATCAGTTCCTGCCAAAAAACAGGATTTCAAGGATTCAGATAACCCACCTCGCAGAAAAAGAAAAAAAAAGAACTTCCTGACATCTTGCAGCCACTTCTGTTATCAGGCTGCTGAAGCAGAGAAAAGAAAGCCATTTTTACCATTTAAAATGGCAAACAACTTTCCCTCAGCTGCCCAAGACCATCCTCTACCTTTTCTTCAATGCTTTGGTCTCTGTTTCTCTCTCTCTCTCTCTCTCTCTCTCTTCCTCTCTCTTTCTTTCTTGGATGGACTAAGGGAATGCTGGGAGATGCCCAGAGGTGGGGGAGGCTGAGAGACCCATGCCCATCATGCCTGTTCTGCTTTACAACCTTCTCTCAGCAAGAGAGTGTGCTTTGGGCTGGTCTCTCCACCTGCCTGGTCACTGGTAACCTTGTTCAACACCTCTGCTCCTGATATGATCCAGAGTTCATTGGAATAAACTGTACCCTCCATTCAACAAGAGACGAAGGAACAGTAATGTGATTGCTCATTGACTCCTTATGAAAACCTAGAGAGAGACCTCAGCATCCTCTCACGTTGAGCCAATGGACGGCCCTTTCACTGTGGTCACCAGCAAAGAGCAGGACAGATTGGAAGGCCACTCGGGGTAGGAGATATGGGGGGGATATGGGGAAGCAAAGGCTAAAAAGTGAGGGTAGGAAGGGGGCACACACTTAGTAAGGTTGACCTTGCTGAGATGCCTCTGGTCACTGGAATCTGCCTTGTGGTTCTGGTGGGAAAACTGCAGGGCCTGGAGAGCTCTGGCCCTGTGAGATGGGACATGGCATCTCCATGGGAAACACTCATAGCTGAAAGGGGTGCCTTTATGGACTGCCACAAAAACCAACCCGACAGAACTGGGGACTCCCAGTTTGACAGCTAGTCTCCTCCTCTTCTCTCCCCATGGAAAACCTGGGACAAAATACTTCAATTCCCACAAATTCACCCCTGGCATGCTTGTTAAAAAATTAAAAGACCCTTGGATTTGATAACCTTTGGAAGAAGAAACTAATATTCTTTTACAACACATCCTGGCCCCAATATCAACTGCCAAATGGAGAATCCTGGCCCCTAAACAGGAGTCTTAATTATACTACAATCTTACAGTTAGACCTCTTTTGTCGAAAGGAGGAAAAGTGGTCAGAGGTCACCTATAACCAACGCTTATGTACTTGAAGGACAACCGCCAACGCTGTGAGTCCTGTGTCGGGAGGTACAAAATACAAAAAAGGAGAAAATAGGCAGCAGAGAGGGAACAGTGGCTAGAGCCTCGGCCCCAGCTAACCACCAGACTCCCCCTAAATACGTTCCTCCACCTCCTATATGTCCCTTGCAAGAGGTGTCGGGACCTACAGGACAACCTGGGAGAATTTATGTCCCATTGTCTGTGGAAAATGTAAAAACATGTAAAGAAAAACTGGCTCACGCAGTCTGATAGGTAGTATATTCTCTCTTCTCTCTCAGTGAAAAAACCAAGGGCATGACAACTACTTTTCCTCACTATTCTCCTGAGATCAATAGCTCAATCCTACTACTCCTCTTATTTGGTCCTGTTTATTCAATCTTTTGGTGACATTTGTATCTTCCAAATGACAACAATTTTATATGAGACTGATGTTTGCCAGACGGTTCCAGCCAGTGCCAACTAACCACCTAGGAAAATACTGTGACATACATCCACTGGACCAGAGCACTGAGACATTCCATCTGTGACCTCTTCCTCCTCCTAAAATAACATGAGGACCTAAAAACGGACTCATTGCCCATAATCAGCTAAAAACAATTGCAGAAATGAATCTTTTTTTTTTCTTTTCTTTTTTTTTTTATTTCATCTTATTGTTATGGGGGATACAGAATTGCAGATTACATACGTTGCCCATGTACCGCCTTTCCCCCCAAGTCAGAGGTCCAGGTGTGTCTGTTCCCCAGGTAGTGCGCGTTGCACCCATCATGTAGGTATATATCCCTCCCTTCCCCACCCCCCCTTCCCAAGTCAGCACCTTCAAGTGTTACCATTCCCCAAACGGTGCGCAATGCACTCATTGTGTAGGCATACACCCATCCCCTCCCCCACCCCCCACCTCAGTCTGATATCCGATTGGTGTCATTCCCAGATGTGAATTTAGGTGATGATCAGGGAAACCGATTTTCTGTTGAGTACATGTGATGCTTGTTTTTCCATTCTTGGGATACTTCACTTAATAGAATGGGTTCCAACTCTCTCCAGGAGAACCATAGAGATGTTGTATCTTCATCATTCCTTATAGCTGAGTAATACTCCATGGTATACATATACCATAGCTTACTAATCCAATCATGTATTCATGGGCATTTGGGTTGTTTCCACATCTTTGCTATTGTGAATTGTGCTGCTATAAACATTCGGGTACATGTGTCTTTGTTACAGAATGACCTTTTTTTCCTTTGGGTATATGCCCAGTAATGGGATTGCTGGGTCAAATGGCAGGTCTACTTGAATCTGTTTAAGATACTTCCATAATGCTTTCCACAGGGGTTGCACTAGTTTGCAGTCCCACCAGCAGTGTATGAGTGTTCCTGTCTCTCCACACCCACGCCAGCGTGTGTTGTTTTGGGTTTTTTTGATAAAGGCTGTTCTCACTGGGGTTAAGTGATATCTCATTGTGGTTTTGATTTGCATTTCTCTGATGAGTAGGGATGTTGAGCATTTTTTCATATGTTTGTTAGCCATTCTTATATCTTCTTTTGAGAAATTTCTATTCATGTCATTTGCCCACTTTTTGATAGGGTTGCTTGATTTTTTCTTGCTGACTTTCCTGAGTTCTAAATAGATTCTTGTTATCAGTCCTTTATCTGATGTGTAGTATGCAAAAATTTTTTCCCATTCTGTAGGTGGTCTGTTTATTCTCTGGACTGTTTCTTTGGCTGTGCAGAAGCTTTTTAATTTAATCATGTCCCATTCATTTATTTTTGTTGCTGCTGTGATTGCCTTGGGGGTCTTCTTCATAAATTCTTTGCCTAGGCCAATGTCTGTAAGAGTCTTTCCTACATTTTCTTCTAGAATTCTGATTGTATCACTGTTATCCACCGTGATTTGATTTTTGTAAGAGGTGAAAGCTGTGGATCCTGTTTCAGTCTTCTACAAGTGGCTAACCAATTCTCCCAGCACCATTTATTGAATAGGGATTCTTGTCCCCAGAGTATATTCTTTCCTGCTTTGTCAAAAATTAGGTGACTATATGAGGGTGGTTCTATATATGGATTTTCTGTTGTGTTCCACTGGTCTGTGTCCCTGTACTTGTGCCAATACCAGGCTGTTTTAAGAACCACGGCCTTGTAGTATAGTTTGAGGTCTGGCAAATTAGTACCTCCCATTTTGTTTTTGTTGCTTAAAATTGCTTTTGCTATACGGGGTCTTCTGATTCCATACAAAGTGTATAATTATTTTCTCTACATCTGTAAAGAATGATGTTGGTAATTTAATAGGGATTGCATTGAATTTGTAGATCACTCTGGGTAGTACAGACATTTTAACAATGTTGATTCTTCTGATCCATGAGCATGGTATATTTTTCCATCTGTTTGCAAGTTCTGCTATTCTTTTCTCAGTGTTTCATAGTTTTCCTTATAGAGGTCCTTTACCTCTTTAGTTAGGTATATACCTAGATATTTTATTTTCTTTGTTGCTATTTTGAAGGGTATTGAGTCTTTAATTTGGTTTTCCGATTGACTGTTATTGGCATATATAAATGCCTCTGATTTGTGTATATTAATTTTGTAGCCTGAGACTTTGCTATATTCGTTAATCAATTCCAGGAGTCTCATGGTTGAATCCTGGGGGTTTTCCAGATATAACATAATATCATCAGCAAAAAGTGAGAGTTTGATGTCTTCCTTCCCTATTTGGACTCCCTTGATTCTGCTCTCTTGCTTGATAGCTCTCGCAAGGACTTCCAATACTATGTTGAAAAGTAATGGGGACAGTAGGCAGCCCTGTCTGGTTCCAGTTCTAAGTGGGAGTGCTTTCAATTTTTCCCCATTCAGAATGATGTTGGCTGTGGGTTTGTCATATATGACTCATATCATTTTTAGGTAGGTTCCATCAACGCCTATTTTCTTAAGCGTTTTTTATCATAAAAGGGTGCTGAATTTTGTCAAATGCTTTTTCTGCATCTAATGAGAGTATCATATGGTTTTTGTTTTTGCTTCTATTTATGTGGTGAATTACATTTATAGATTTATATATGTTGAACCACCCCTGCATCTCTGGGATGAAGCCCACTTGGTCATGGTGGATTATTTTTTTGATAAGTACTTGGATTCGATTTGCTAGTATTTTATTGAAAATTTTTGCATCTATATTCATGAGAGAAATTGGTCTGTAGTTCTCTATTTTTGTTGAGTCCTTTCCTGATTTTGATATCAATGTTATATTGGCTTGGTAGAATGTGTTGGGGAGAATTCCATCCTTCTCAATAGAAATGAATCTTTGACCACAACTCCAAGGAATTTCAGGTCCGATGTCTCTCAGGGGGAATGTCAGATAGGGACAAGGAGATGGAAAGAGAAACAAATGTTTTGCCTCTAACAATCATAAAAAGAAACTGACCAATTAAAAAAAAGAAAAATCACAAACTAGAGATATCAAGACCACAAATGGGACAAATTAAAGCATACACATTAGGGAATTTCAGTTGTCCTCAGCTAACCTAGGGTTCATTACCATCTAATTAACATTGAAGTTTGGACCCCGCGATGGCCTTTCATGAAAGATTCTGGAAGGATATGTGCATACATATGACATTGCCATGTAATAAACGTGACAATCACCCAAGGGCAGGAAAAAAATAAAAACTCCGTCTATAGGGAGGAGAGACAGTACAGTTATTTATATAAATACAAAAGTGTCCTAAAAACTTAGGGTCATCTACACTCAAGAAGATAGACCTGTTTTCTCTCTGAAATGTATTGTGCTTAATAAATTTACTGTTTGGCTTGCTCATTTGTTCTGTCAACTCAGTCTCAGTAACCATTCTTCAGTACTGGGATAAAAACCAGAAAACATGCCAACCTGACAATGCCTGGCTAATGCTTTTAATTTTTTGTAGAGATAAGCTCTTGCTATGTTACACAGGCTGGTCTTGAACTCCTGGACTCAAGCGATCCTTCCCACCTCAGCCTCCCATAATTCTGGCATTACTGGCATGAGCCACTGCACCTGGCCTAGACTTTTAAGTATTTTGATATTTTATTTCCTTTGTAACACACAGTTCTAAGATTAAAACATACCAATTGCCTGATGGAAACAAAAAGGTAGTTTGATTTTTGCTACTTAACAGTTTCATCTAGCTGGCATTGCTTATCAAGACTATAGTACAGCATTCTCATAATTTCTAGTGGCATACAGCATTCTGCATTATTTCTAGTGGCAACCAAATAATTTCCTTACCTTTGGTTTGATAAAAATGTTAATTCCACAGCCTTCCTTTAGCTCACTTTACAGTGCTTTTTTGATGTATGTTTTCATTTCATTTATTTTTTAGGTTTTATATATGTTTTACTTAGACATATGTGTCAGAATTTGCAGACTGAGTTTGTTCACCTGGTGTGGATAGTAATGTATTCTTAGAGCAAATATTCTAGGGGTTCGATAATAATAAGACCTATTGATGAGTCTCTGTATAATGGTTTTTGTCCTGATATCCTTAGCACCATGCTAGATACCAAAAGTTTGTTTCTTACTCAAAGATACTTTTTTGGCTTCTTTGATGTGTATTGTTATCACTGAAGACAAGATCAATGGGTCTTGACATGATATTGGTTGATAAAAATGACCTACTGTTTCATTGCTTTGCTCTTCTCAGTGTTTCCCCAAGCTATAGTCTGTGTGATGAAATAAATATGATGTCACCTGCACTAGCCACCATTCAGAGTGGTGTATTGCATGAAACCAAACACAAACCAAAAAAACCCCTAAGGAATCATGATCTGTTTCATGCTCAGTACGTAAATGGTTATACAGTATAAAATTTAAAAAGAAGAGAAACAAAGAAAAATCAACTACACCACTTGACTGAATATATCCAAAGCAGGAGAGGAAGCTACATGGGGGAGGGCTGGGCATCAATAGCAAAGACAGACAACTTAAATCCTGTTAAAAAATTTTCACTTGAAAATGGAGATTATAGCAGATTGTATAGTGTCTAGAATTATTTTTGTCCCTTTTTTTCTGCTTGTTTGTGTTGTTTAAAGTGTTCAAAGTCTGTCATGTATTTGTTTTATATTAATGAACATCTGGAAATAATAGATGAAGAAATTTAATGTTTCCAAATGTGTTTTCTTTTTCTGTTTATTTATTTATTTATTTTTAATAAAAAAAATTTTATTTACTTAGAAGCATTCAGAATGTCAAAAAAACAGCTGCAACTTTTTTTTTTGCAATTACAGAGTGGTATTCAGTTAACAGAACAACAATTATTTCCTATAAGCTGCATCAGAGACAACTGAAGATGAAAAAACTACCATCCCCATATATAACTAATTTGTGCTGTGCACCAACAAGAACCTGCGTTAAATTTTCATGCCAATTTACAACCCCCATACTGTACCAGGCAAGGTTAGTGGCTACTGAAAATACCACCAGGACAGGGCTAACTAAAGACATTCAGTAGTGTGTTAACTATACAAAAAAAGACACTGTACAGTTTAAAAACAATCTTACACAGCTTTACATTTCAATTTTTTTCTTTAAAAGGAGTGAATTGTGTACAGGGGGGTTAAATGCTTAATAGACAAGAAAAAAAAACTGCCCTAGAACCAACTTATTCATCATCATCATCTTCTTCTTCATCTTCATCCTCTTCATCTTCCTCATCTTCCTCCTCTTCCTTCTTTTTCTTGCTTTTTTCAGCCTTGACAACTCCCTTTTTTGCTGCATCAGGCTTTCCTTTAGCTCAGTACGCAGAAGTATCCTTTTCATACTTTTTCTTCAGCTTTGCAGCCTTCTTTTCATAAGGCTGCTTGTCATCTGCAGCAGTGTTATTCCACATTTCTCCCAGTTTCTTTGCAACATCACCAATGGATAGGCCAGGATGTTCTCCTTTGATTTTAGAGCGATATTCAGAACAGAACAAGAAAAAGGCCGAAGGAGGCCTCCTGGGTGCATTGGGATCCTTGAACTTCTTTTTTGTTTCCCCTTTAGGAGGGATATAGGTTTTCATTTCTGTTTCATAATGGGCCTTGTCCGCCTTTGCCATATCTTCAAACTTTCCTTTCTCTTTAGCAGACATGGTCTTCCACCTCTCTGAGCACTTCTTAGAAAATTCTGAGAAGTTGAAACTGTAACATCTGGGTGCTTCTTCTTGTGCTCCTCCTGGCAAGTTTGCACAAACAATGCGTATGATGACATTTTGCCTCTCGGCTTCTCAGGATCTCCTTTGCCCATGTTTAGTTATTTTTCCTCAGCGAGGCCACAGTCGCCCAGGGCCCATCCGGCTCTCACTTGCCCCGGCGCTGTCTCTCTCTTTTTCTATTTAAAATCTCATTAAAGGAGAACAAAAGAATGGAAGGTACAAGGAAGACAAATATGACAAACAAAAAGGAAAAAATATATCTTGCTGTATTTTTGTTACCACAGCTTCTATCTTATCTTTATCAAAATATTTAAAAATACCTAAATTGTTTAAAGAGACTTATGCTTTTCAAATAACTGTTCTTTACACCATCTATCTATTCTTTTATTTCTTTTTTCTTTCTTTTTTTTTAGAAACAAGGTCTCCCTCTGTCACCCAGGCTGGAGTGTAGTAGCACGATCATAGCTCACTACAACCTCCAATTTCTGAGCTCAAGGAATTCTCTTGGTGGTATAGCTGGGACTACAGGCATGAACCATCACA
This sequence comes from Eulemur rufifrons, assembly GCF_041146395.1. Classification (NCBI taxonomy): domain Eukaryota; kingdom Metazoa; phylum Chordata; class Mammalia; order Primates; family Lemuridae; genus Eulemur; species Eulemur rufifrons. Next base: position 97,309,216 of record NC_090989.1, on the reverse strand, counting down.
CCCAGCTAGATTTGTTTTATTTGTTTTGGTTTTTGTTTTTTTTATAGAGATGGTATTTCACTATGTTGCCCAGGCTGGTCTTGAATTAATGGTCTCAAGCAATCTGTCTACTTCTCCTCCCAAAGTTCTGGGATTACAGGCATGAGCCACAGGCCCGCCCCAGGCTTGTACCATGTTTTGTTATCTGAGGGAAGAGTTTAATAAGAAATCACCCTTCCTTTACAATAATTGCAAATAATTCTGAAACACACTAAGTGAGAAGATGCATTTGAACATGTGGGTTTGATAAACAAAATAAACTTTCTAGTTAAGTGTGAAATCCTTAACATTCAGATAACTAACCAAGTTAAACCCAATATAAAAATTATTATAAACACTTGGACATTAAATATATGGGAATACAAAACAAAAAGCATCTATATCCATCTTTGTATGAGCCTTTATTTTTCAGGTAGGAAATTTATTATTGCTAGAGCTTACTAACATCCTATGTTCAAAGAAATTGCATACAACTGGATGATTTGCTTTTATATAAATACTTTTAAGGAAAATTGTTATTGGTGTTGCTGAAAGTAATTGCAGGGCTCAAACATCATAATTCATTTTTAAACTTCAAAAATGTTCAGTACTTGGTATTCATTTCAATTTTAGCATAATTAGGTGAGAGTGCATGTGGATGTACTTATACAACTTTATATCTCTAAGAATTATATTGCTATCATTACAGGAAATTCTTCAATATTATAAGACAGGAATTTAAACATGGGACATTGACTTACACTTATGCTAACAAATTATTACTCCCAGCATCAAGTTCAAGAAAAGTAAACACATCTTTTAACTAAGTGATTCTAATAAGCTGCTATTGTCTTTGAAAATAGATTGACATGCAAATTGAATTATATATTACACTCATACACTCCTTATGCATATTTGTATATGTGCACAGATGTTCCTCCACCTATAATGGGATTATACCCTGGTAAACCCATCATAAGTTGAAAATATCTTCAGTCAAAAATGCATTTAATATACATAACCTACCAAACACCATTGCTTAGCCTAGCCTATCTTGAACATGCTCAGAATACTTATTAACCTAGAGTTGGGTAAAGTCATCTGGCCTAACAGTACACTGTAGAGTGTGGTTGTTTATCCTTGTGATTTTGTGGCTGAATGGGAGCTGTGGCTCACTGCCACTGCCAAGATCAGGAAAGAGTATCATAGCACATATTGCTAGTCAAGGAGATGATAAAAATGTGAAATTTGATGTACAGTTTCTACTGAATGCATATTGCTTTCACACCATCCTAAAATTGAACAATTATAAGTCAAATCATTGCAAGTTGAGGACCACCTGTATTTTTAAAATAGATTTTCCAATAAACTTTGCCAAAAAGACTAAGAAGATATTTTTCATTGAATAAATAATAATTTATTAACATAAGCATAATTGTATATTTTTATTTAATAAATATATAAATCTAAACAAATTCAAATCCTTAGATTTTAGTGCCCAATTACATTTGTGGCATTGTTTTTTATCCATTGATTCATTACCTCTGTCTATTCTTATAACCAACTTTCTTATCTGAATCTGCACTCTCTCTTTCACTTTACATATCACATTAGATGCAAATGTTTGTTATTTATACTTCCATAATGTCTTTGAAATTTGCCTTTGCTATTTTTCATTTTTTTAAGCCTTCATCAGTGACATCCTGACATAATTAACAAGACAGAACCAATTATTATATCTACTTTGCCACCATTTGTGAAAGGAGTGAGTTTATCTAAAAAATAAGGTTCTATGTAGGAAAGTAGAATAGTTTTTTTTTTCCTATTTGTTTCATCATTTCCTCTAGAAGATATTAGCAAGTACTTCAAAAAAATACAAAGGAAACTATGCTCTTTATGGATTCCATGGTAATGAAGTTACAGTAATTCTTTATAAAATCAGGTAATTTCAGTAAATATAGTACCTAGAGCAGCTATAGAAGTGATTCTGTCTGGGCCAAAAAAATGTAGCTCCATCATTACAACTGCTTAAAGCTTACCCAAGATTGTTGTTTAAGGCTCTCAGTGATTGGCCACAACCTAAACAGGACCCCCTTTAACACTGTGTATACTTCCTTACAAAAGTGCTTGATCTCCTTCCCTGAAAGCACCCCACACCTTCCCTGTCCATGCTAATGATTTCTTTTTTTTTTTCCTTTGGTCTATGGAATGACTTATTTTTCCATATTTACTGTCATTTAAGCTTCAGCCTTAAATGATACCTCTATGCTGCTGTCTTCCAGTCCTCCTCAAGTGAATATGACTTCTAATTTCACTGATATTCCCTAACTTGGAGTTTGCTTATTTCCTATGGTCTTTGTCATGAGCCATATACTTAGTGATGGCCACTCGTACATAACACAAGTTCTGTCCTAAGGCTAAATTATTTGAGAATAGAGATTGTGTATCACACAATTTTCACACAGCAATTCTTAATGAAAAATTAGTAAAGGCTGAATAAACATATTTTCATAGTATTTCTATCATATATAATTTTGATCATGCTAGAGGAAGCACATAATAAAATACATAACTTATAAACTGTGGCAGGAGATAAAGTCAAGTTGCTTTGTCTCCTTTCAAGAGAGAAACTCTCACAAGAAGTGTGTGGCTCTCTGCCAGCCCCAGCTGTGAGTGCCAGTGAGATCAGCCTCTGCTTTCCAGGTGAAGCTGTAAGCCTGCTGGGAAGCAATAGTGAAGGATAATAGTGGCACAGAGGTGGAGGGAAGCCTTGTCCAGTGTAATGAGTCAGGTCTTTGAAAAGTTTAGGAAGAACAATGCATAACGGAATTGCAAAGATGTGGAAACAACCCAAATGCCCATCAATTCATGAATGGATTAGTGAACTGTGGTATATGTATACCATGGAGTATTACTCAGCTATAAGAAATAACGGAGATACGACATCTCTATGGTTCTACTGGAGAGAGTTGAAACCCATTATATTAAGTGAAGTATCCCAAGAATGGAAAAACAAGCATCACATGTACTCACCAGAAAATGGGTTTCCCTGATCATCACCTAAATTCACATCTGGGAATGATACCAATTGGATATTAGACTGAGGTGGGGAATGGGGGGAAGGGATGGGTGTATGCCTACATGATGAGTGCATTGCGCACCGTCTGGGGAATGGTCATGGTTGAAGGTGCTGACTCGGGGAGGGAGGAGTGGTGTGAAGAGGGGTTGGGTATATACCTACATGATGAGTGCAATGCGCACTGTCTGGGGAACGGACATTCCTGGAGCTTTGACTTGTGGGGACAGGCGGTACATGGGCAACATATGTAACCTGAACTTTTGTATCCCCCATAATAACCTGAAATTTAAAAAAAAAAAGGATAACGGGATTGGCTGATATCTACAAAGTTACACTGACACCCTACAGAGAGTCATGATAATAAACTGGGAGCTGCTGAGGGTGCAAGCCCGAGAGCCTCCATTGTAGCTTACAAAGAGATTATTTCTTGGTTTCTTACAGTGTGAAGTAGGACCAATTGAGGAGCAGATTCGGGATATTACTGTTAAGATCATTGAGCTACAAAAACTATTAAATGCTTAGTCTAGGCAGGTCTGCTATGTCATGTGTAGGACCCTGGTTGAGAAAATCTAGGTTACTAAAATTTAGGATGTGCTATGGTCTGAATGTTTATTTCCCTGCAAAATTCACATGTTAAAATCCTCATCCACAAAATGGATGGTATTAGAGGGTAGGGTCTTTGGGAGCTGATTAGATCATGAGGGGAAATCCCTCGTAAATAGGATGAGTGCCTTAATAAGAACAGCCCAAGGGGACTTGTTTGTTCTTCCATCATGTGAAGAAGCAGCAAGAAGTTACCGTTAATGAGGAAGGGGGCCTTCATCAGACACCAAGTCTGCTGGTGCCTTGATCTTGGACGTCTCAGCCTTTAGGACTGTGAGAACTAAATTGCTGTTGTTTATAAGTGACCTGGTTTATTATACTTTGTTATAGAAGCCCAAAGAGACTAAGACAGAATGGCACCATTTCTGATTTCCTCTGATGATTGTAACTCTGAAACAGGGATTTACCATTCCCTATCAATAAATAGTGCTTTCCCCATATGTGAAGACACTGCAGAGTCCTCTTCCCTGCAAAGCAGTAGCTTCCCCTCAAGAGCTGCTCCCATCTTTTCTTCTGGCTGCCAAGTTGATAAGAAGGGTTGAATCCCTGAATAATTTAGATCAATATATGCCCATTTTGATCTGGGTTCTATCAAACTCATGAAGTCACCAAATGGGGTAGGTCCAGCAACAGTTCATTGTAGGACAGAAATGGTACATTGAGGATTGAGCCTGAACATGACTAGAAGGCATAAGTAATCTGTGTGAGTATATAGCCTAGATTCTCATGCCACCCGTCATATATTTATCCCTCTTCACCTTGTGTGTATGGATGTATAGAAAGAATATGAAAAATCCAAGCTAGATTTATGGATAGATTGGCTCAGTCTACAAATGAAAACCAAAAATAAATGGAGGTTACATTACATGCATACTCAGTGGTGGCTTTGAATGACAGTGAGTGAGAGAAAATTGTCCTCATAGACAGAGCTTTTAGGTTTACAATGGTTCATCTACTTTACATAAAGAAGATATGACCAAAGGTGAGAATATATATTTAATTATGAGCAGCAGTAGAGAGCCTGAAAGTTAGTGTACTGAAGTGTCAGGTAAAATGCTGTCAAGGGGAGAGGTATATGGATGGACACATGCAAACGATCATCAACTATGAAAATTTTCATGTCAGATGTTAATGCCCACTAGAGAGCAATCACCATGCAAGAGGTACTGAACAACGAAGTAGACACAATTTTTAGCCAGTCAATATTAAACAGCATTTGTCATCAGCTATGACAGATGGCATGATGGGCACAGAAATGGAATAAGCATTGTGATAGTGATGGAGACTACACATGGGCCCAACAGCATTGGATTTCACAATCTAGCTTCTGCCTTTCTTAAAACATTTAATATATCAAACAAAGAGACCGATTTTGAGGCAGCAGGATGGCACTTTTTCATTACAATGGAAGATAAACTCTCCATTTGGTGGCAAGTGGGCTATATTAAGTTTCTCCATCTTGGATAGTGTAACAAGTAATCCTCACAGGAATAGACACCTATTTTGGATATGTGTTGTTTTTGTTTATTTGTCAGTTTTTTAGTACCCAGAGAGACTCAGCCAACACCACTAACAGGGACTCACAAAATGCCTAATGCACAGGCATAAAATTTCATATGATATTGCATCTAGTCAGGGGACACATTCACAGTAAAGGAAATGCAGGACAGTCCAAGTTGCACATACACTCAATAGAAAATAATTAACATGGTTATTTCTTGAGGAAGGAAGCCCAGTAAAATTCATATAAACGTTACACACATCTTAAGCTTTCCCTAAAGACCCATAAACATTCAGAATAATGGTGATGGTGGCCTCTATGTAATTAATGTGGTGGAACTGTATGTTTTAGGTACAAAGTTAAAATAGAATATGGTGGTGCAATCACATATTTTTAAACACAAAATGATTTAAACTTTATTAAATATAACACTAAACACTTTGGAAAGATTAGCAGAATTAGATATATTTAAAGCTATACTACAGAAATAAATATGATTTGCAACTTGAGTGGATAAATACCTTTTTAATTGGGAAAAATAAAGGAAGCCAGAACAAAATAGGCTGTCATCTGATTAACAAACTTATTTCCACTTTTAATTCTCCCAGCTAATACTGGAAGGTATATTGTATAATACTGGGTACACATATGGTATGCCACAGGAAATGATAAGATAACCAAATGTGAGCATATAATGCACTGAGGAGTAAAGGCATCCTTTCAGGAAGGAGCATTTTTTTTTTTTTTTTTTTTTTTTTTGAGGTAGGGTCTCACTCTGTTGCCTCGGCTAGAGTCCAGTGGTGTCATCATAGCTCACTACAACCTCAAACTCCTGGGCTCAAACAATTCTCCTGCCTCAGCATCCTGAGTAGCTGGGATTACAGGTGTGTGCTCCCATGACCAGCTAATTTTTAAAAAACTTTTTGTAGAGACTGGGTCTCGCTATTGCCAAGGCTGGTTTTGAACTCTTTGGTTCAAACAATCCTCCCACCTCGGTCTCCCAAAGTGCTAGGATTACAGGCATGAGCCACTGCACCTGGTCAACAAGCATGGTTTGAAGAACTTTAGAGAAATTATGCCTACTTTAAAAATCTTACCCAAATACTACCTTAAATTCTACCATTATTTTTGGTATCAATATATTGTTCCATATATGCATTATTTTTTCAGTCAAGTACAAATTTATTAGAAATGCATTAGAAATGAAAGTTCTAATTCCAAAAATAGTAGTCTATATGGCTAGAGTCAATCCTACATATACTGCTAAAAAAAAAAGTCCTCTTTGTCCCAATATAGAAGAGAGAAAGAACAATTTTATAATTGAATATTAACAGCTTACATGCATTTAAGGTAGCCCAAGTAAATACAGAGTAAATACAGACTCTGGACAGAATTTCACACAATTTATACAAAACAATAAAAGAGAGAAAAATTAAAACTCTAGTTTTCTTGAGAGACAAGAGAACACACCTTGTGATTGCTTCCAACACCTCTCCTGAGAGTCTTCTAAATTTATTTTATGTGTTTACAGTTTAAGAATCAGAAAGCCTGGGACTTTTTGTTGTAAAATCAAGAGGCCTTATGTTTCAGGAAACACCCTGAGAGAGTGAGAGGCAGAGCCTCCCTTTTCTTTATTAAACAAAGAAGCCTTAATTTTTACACACTTTATACACACACACATTTCTATTAAGGCAATAAGGAATATAGATATAAAACTATTAAAATTTTAAAATGTTTTTTTCACCCCCATGAATCTCTTTTTCTTTTGGGCCAATGGATCTCAAATTCCACTTGATTATGCTTTGCATTTTTCAATAAAAATTTATTAAAATGGAGAGATGGCAACAGCTTCTTCACCAGTTATATAGTTCTATTTTTTTAAGAGACTTTTCCTTGAATGGAAGAGTGGACTGCAAATTGTGTTTAAAGAAAATGAGTATCTTAATAAATTGATTTCATTTTCAAATTCATAGAATTGGAAGTGGACTGATCATTCAAGGCTACAATAAATGTGGATTTTCTCTGAGGACCCAATACCACAACATAAACCTAAACCCATCCCAGACAGATTATGCCTCTTACTATTTTATCTTGGAGACCAACACTGGTGCTGCTGGTGATTTTACTTTCCTGAAAATGTAGAAAGAGTGAAAGATCTTGCTCTGCGATTTATTATACAGTTCTTTGCTTAATTGCCTGCATTTCTATCCAGAGTCCATTCTTGCTTTCCATGCTGAACACAACTCTGACACAGTTTCTCTGCTTTCTTCTTTGATCCATCAGTGAAATTTCTTCCCTCTGGGGTGGGGGGAAAATGGTTCCCTGTTGTTTCTAATTGTTCTCTCCTCAATGGAATTATGCCTTTGTTATTTTTTACCTCATTTTTCTGTCTCTTTAGTGGGATTTTGGTGGAGATAAAGTTGCATAGTTGCCATCTTAAACTAGAAGCCCAAATTATAATTCTACTATATGTCAATGCTGGTTTTTTATTCCTACCTCCTGGAATATTCTTTATCACCAGCCATATTCCTATAACATACCTGAGAAAATTCTTAGTAATTTCAAGATGTAATGAATCCTCCCTCCAGATTGGTATCTGAAACTACTTCCTATATTTCAGGAATCTACCAATGTGTTTTTCTCAGTATAATACTGTTTTCTATTACCAAATCCAAATGATTCGCATACTATATTTCCTTGTTCATTTGACAACTGGCATGTAGAGTATGAATATGTGACCTAATATTTGCCAGTTTGGTACTTTGAGTCCGGAAAATAAGGGTACACAGAGGGATCATGCTATCTAGGTAATATATTTCTAATAAGTTCATGTTCTGTGTAATTAACTTCAGTATATTTCTTATGTATTCAACCAAAATCACTGACTGATACAAATAATGGCAGCAGCGTACAGACTTCTGACAAGAGAGCCTCAGGAGGTAATGGGAATTTGGGATTGGGAACATCATCTAATTCAGACTGAATGCAGTACAAATTTACTTTTAAGTTATGAGAATATAGAAGCCCAAGGTATGCAGTAATGAAAGAGTTAATTAAATTGATGTATAGAATCTACTGGAATGAGATGCTCATTGAAGCCTTTGAGATTTTAGTTGGCTGCTCCCTAAAATAGTAAAAAGACAGAAGAAATTTAATAAACTACAAGGTGAACTGGCTACCATTAAAGATACTGGAGAACATAAAGAAAGAAAAAAAACATCATGCTAAAATTTGCTTATTATTCACCAACCCTGGAACTCTTTATGTTCTTGCCAAAGAATGTCTTACCTCTTGTAGCTTCAGGGTAAATAAAGCAAATAAAAAGTTTAATTATTTTCTAAATTACTGCTTCATTTCATCAAATAGAAATACTAAGAACTATTAAAATAATATACCATTACTTTCTATACCATTTTGAAAAAAATTAAAACTATAAATTAAACTATGACATAAGGCTTTGATACAAATTATCATTTTATACTTATTAGACACTTCTAGAATTATTGGTACAAAAATTTATCATGTATTAATCACTCTTATAGTCCATAATGGAAACTGTAATGGAATAAACTAGTTAAGGTATTACCAAAATATCTTTAAATTCAATATCTAAATTTTTGGATCTCCTCTTAACTTGGAGCCACTGATATATTGCTTTTCCCTTGTGTCCCTAAGATAATTTAACAATAGCCCTGCCTGTCACATAAATCTATCACACTAACTTCTTGTTTTTTTAAAATGTAATTACTCTCTTCTAAGAGATTTGGCAAATGTTCCCACCTCTAACTGTATTATGTGATGCTTGATAGGCTATTCTGTTTCTCATAATATGGTTGCAAAGGATAACAAAACTTCTACTTGCGGGAAGCTTTATTTTTGTGATAACTTAAAGCAGTGTTTTTCATAATATGCATTTGATTCATGAGGATGTAGTTAAAATACAGATTCTGATTTATTAGGGTTGAAGGTGGAGAGGCAGAGAGCTAAGATTCTGCATTTTCTACATATCTCTATACTTGAGTAGCAAGTAGCAAGAATGTAAAGCACTTGGTTTATGTTTTGTAACAGACTATGGAATTGTAGTAAAGCTTCCATTAGTATAACATATTCGCTTTCTGTGACCACAGTGAACTTTATTTTTAAAAGCAAATTGAGAAAAAAAAAAGCAATTGAGGCAACATGTATACCATGGTTTTACTGTTTGTTTCAGGAAAAATGAGGCTGTAAATACATAACCTTACAGGAAATTCTTGAAGCACATATGAATGAGAAAAAAGTCTCACAAACTTTGCCAAATTCCTTTCAGTTCCTTGTCTTAAAAGACCCACTTCAAACCACTTCAGCCCAAACTCCCCCAAACCCTAAATAATTCTCAATTCTGACTCCGCTAATGGGACTGTTCAAAGACTTTGTTAAGGTAGCATTTTCCTTACCAAAGTGAGAGTTAATAAAGTTTGCTTTATAACATGCTATCTAGTGATAATTCATTAAGTTTAAAAAAATCTTAATCTTTTTGGAGACATTTTGAGTGGCAATTAAACATAACACATGTTTAAAAAATGTAGACAAATGATTTTGATGACAATGATATGAAAAACAATGATTATCTTTGAATAAGCATAGGTAACAGCAACTAAATCAGGACTTACACCTGACAGTGAATGTAAGAAACCAGGTTTTGAGAGGTGCATCCAAAAAATCAGTGATGTTAAAAAGTCATGTTTGATTTTTTCTTTCTGATTTGCTGGAGTTCTTTATAGATTCTGGTTACTAGCCCTTTAATGGATGTATAGCATGTGAATATCCCATTAAAAAGTGAGCAAAAGACATGAACAGAAGCTTTACAAAAGAAGATAGACTAATGGTCAGTAAACATATGAAAAAATGTTCACCGTCACTAATCATCAGAAAAATGCAAATCAAAACCACAATGAGATATCACCTGACCTCAGTGAGAATGGCTTTTATCAAAAGGTCCTATTATAATAGATGCTGGCATGGATGTGAAGAGAAATGACCACTTATACACTGTTGGTGGGACTGCAAACTAATGCAACCTGTATGAAAAATAGCATGGAGATTCCTCAAAGAAATAAAAGCAGACCTACCCAATTCATCCAACAATCTCACTACTGGGTATTTATCCAAAGGAAAAAAGTCATTATATCAAAAAAAAAAAAAAAAAAAAAAAAAACATTTGCACTAAAATGTTGCAGCACAATTCACAATCACAAAGATGTGAAATCAACCCAAGTGTCCATCAATTCATGAGTGCATTAATAAAATGTAATATTTGTACACCATGGAGTACTACTCAGCCAAAAAAATGAATTAATACCATTTGTAACAATCTGGATGGAACTGGAGACCATCCTTCTAAGTGAAGTATCACAAGAATGGAAAAACAAATACCCCATGTACTCACTATTAAATTAGAATTAACCCATCAGCCCTCATGTGCACAGACGGAAGTAAAACTCAATGGAAATCATGCAGGTGGAAAAGAGGGGAGACTGCTGAAATCATACCTAATGTATACAATGTATACATCTGGGTGATGGACACACATAACTTTGATTGAAGCAGTACAAAAGCAATCCATATAACCAAAACATTTGTACCCCCATAATATTCTGAAATTTAAAAAAAGAGAAAAAAGAGAGGAAGAAAAATGATGTTAAAGAATTCATTTTAAAGTCTTTGAAATACAGTTCTTCATAATCTATTACTAGATGTCATGAGCACATAAGCACTTTAGTAAGAAATGGGCACCTGAGAATGGAATTAAACTAGGAGAATTATGAAGGCTCAGAGTAGGACTGGATACATAATTTGTGTGGCCCATTGAAAATGAAAACGTGGGGTACTTTGGTCAAAAATTAAGAATTTCAAGATGCATTAAACCCAGCAGAGCATTAAACCAACCTTGGGGCTCGTTTGAGAATGGAGTCCTGTGAAACTATACAGATGGCATACTCAGGAAGGTAGCATCTTATACATTGAAACTTCAGCATCCCCATTGCTACAGGGAAGCCTTGTCATTCAGAACACAAGGAGTAGCCAACTGACCTGGATCAAATCTCATTTGAACCATTGACATTGAGCAAGTTAGATTGAGCCTAGTTTCATGATCCGTAAATGGGGATAATATTTATAATACCTATGTAATAGGTTGTTGAAATGTAAATCATTTAAAAATACATGAAGTGCCAAACTAGATAAATTCTGATAGCCTGAAGAGACTTATTCCCTCCATTCTTTTGGTCATTTAGCAAGAAGCTGGTTTAGGAGGGCATCTGACAAATAGCAGCAACAATAATATGCAAACCCTCTACTAGCAATTGTTGGCATTCCTATGCTTGTAGCTGCATCACCTCAATCTCTGCCTCCATCTTCACATAGCCTCCTCCTCTATGTCCTCTCCTTCATTCCTTTTTCTCTAAACTCCCTCAGCCTCTCTCCCATAAGGACACATATGATTGCATTTAGTTAGGGTCCACCCAGATAATCCAGGAAAAGCTTCTTCTCTCAAGATCCTTAACTTAATCACATATTTTGCCATGTAAGGCAATATTTATTGTTTTTACCACATAAATTCATTAGTCACAGGTTCTGGGAATTAGCACTTGGACATGTATTTTGGGGAGGCTACCATTTAGCCTACAACATTCCCCATTCATCACTGTCATTAGTCTATAAAGCAGCATTTCTCAAGCATGTCTGTACATTGGAATTACCTGGGGAACTTCGAACAATACTGGTCCCAGGGGCCCTCTCCAGGGATACCAGTTTAATTAGTTTGGAGAATGGCCCGGGCATCAGAAATCTTTAAATCTCCCTAGCTGATTTTGAAGTTTAATAAAGAGTCAGAAACATTAAATTAGGGCTAAAAATCTCTGGGGATTTTCAATTAAAGACAACTTTGAAAGAGGAATTATATCAAAAGATCTGTTGTACTTTATATTACCAGTTTACACTAGTAATTTACATAAGTGAAAATCTGGCGGCCAGAGCTGGGTCGGGTGGTGTTCTGGGAATACAATAGCAGATTTGACTGACAATCAACATGAGTCTGTCACTTGGAGTTTCTAGGTTCACTGTGGTAGCACAATAAGCTGTGAGAAGTTCACATTATTGGTCAGTGTGCACTGACAGCCATGGCAAATTAAATGAAAATGGCAGCAATTCCAAGGTTCTATGTTAAGAAATAAATTTAACGGACTATAGAAATGATCCCTGAAAGTTGGCGTGGATGCGGAGAGACAGGAACACTAATACACTGCTGGTGGGACTGCAAACTAGTGCAACCCCTGTGGAAAGCATTATGGAGGTATCTTAAACAGATTCAAGTAGACCTGCCATTTGACCCAGCAATCCCATTACTGGGCATATACCCAAAGGAAAAAAGGTCATTCTGTAACAAAGACACATGTACCCGAATGTCTATAGCAGCATAATTCACAATAGCAAAGATGTGGAAACAACCCAAATGCCCATCAATACATGATTGGATTAGTAAACTGTGGTATAAGTATACCATGGAATATTACTCAGCTATAAGGAATGATGAAGATACGACATCTCTATTGTTCTCCTGGAGAGAGTTGGAACCCATTATATTAAGTGAAGTATCCCAAGAATGGAAAAACAAGCATCACATGTACTCAACAGAAAATTGGTTTCCCTGATCATCACCTAAATACAAATCTGGGAACGACACCAATTGGACATCAGACTGAGGTGGGGGGTGGGGGAGGGGATGGGGGTATGCCTACACAATGAGTGCATTGCGCACCGTTTGGGGAGTGGTAACACTTGAAGGTGCTGACTCGGGAAAGGGGGGTGGGGAAAAAAATATGAAACTGTTGTTTTTAACTTGCATTGTTCACTTAATAATTTATCATGAATATTTCCCATATTATTTCATATCATTGTACAAGAAATAATGTATACATTATGAGGACATACTGTATCTAACAAGAAAAAAAAAGAAATAAAAAAAAGAAATAAATTTGAACAATTTATTTGTTTAAATAAATAAAGAGAAAAGAATGCTGGAGTGAATTTAACATGACAAATCCACTCCCTAAAAATATCCCCTGGTAGGGTGCAGAAGACACTTCCTTCACCAAAATCCAGGAATATCCTTTCAGGAGGGTTGAGGGTGTCATCCTGTTTGAAAAGTGCTTTTGTGGCAATTTTCTATAGACCCTAGATGCTGGTAGAGTTTCTGTAGGTAAAAAAGGATTCAATTTGACTATATTCAAAGGAATGAGAGGAGCCCAAAGAGGCAGAGATCAAATAATGGCACGTAACTCTAGAGACAAGGTAAGCATGGTTGTCAGACAGCCTGGAGAGCTAGCAAGGTCATCAAAATGGTTTTCCCTAAAGATCTTGGTAGCCTCTAATTGTTCATGACCCTAAGGACTGAAATAGTGGGAAGTCTCCAAAGGTCACCTTTATCTTAAACGTTTTATGACGAATACCTAAGAAAAAATATGTATGTGCATGTCTATATATAAACAGATTTTGACTTATAACACCTCACTCATTTCCCAGAAATCTGTGAATTAGGAGACTCAGAACTCATTGAATGAAAAGGAGATTAGATAGACACACCTGCAAGACTCTTCCATAACAATTTCTGAAGAAATTTTAGACTATCACTAGAAATATAAAGTAGTTCTCACTTTTTCCACATATTTTCCAATTAATTATGATTAGTATTAGCAATGTGTGTGAATAACATGTAAATTTCATTTTACAAAACATGATTATTATTTACATTTTCCTTTTTTAATTTTTTTTATTTCAGCATACTACAGGGTACAAATGTTTAGGTTACATATATTGCCTTTGCCTCACCCAAGTCAGAGCTTCAAGCCTCTCATCCTCCAGATGGTGCACACAGCACTCATTAGGTGTGTATATACCCATCCCCTCCTCCCTCCTCCCATCTGCCCAATATCTGATGAATGTTATTACTATATATGCACTTAAGTGTTGGTCAGTTAATACCAATTTGATGGTGAGTACATGTGATGCTTGTTTTTCCATTCTTGTGATACTTCACTCAATAGAATGGGTTCCAGCTCTATCATATAGCATGTTTTAAATATATTCAAATTATCATTCTTGGATGTTTTTTCATGTCTTACCCTAAGTTTTGATTGGGTGGTATGTCTTTTTAAATTTACAATTAGAAATTCTTGATATATTCCGAATATTAATGAACTTCAGTTACATTTGTGCTAATTATTTTCTCTAGCCATTTTTAACAGACTTTATTTTTTAAAGAAATTTAGGTTAATAGCAAATTGAGAAGAATGTATAATGTACAGAGTTCCCACATACTCTTTGCCCCTGCATGTATACAGCCTTCCCTACTATCAACATCCCACACAAGAATGCTACGTTTTTTGTTTTTTTTTTGAGACAGAGTCTCACTCTGTTGCCCAGGCTAGAGTGAGTGCCGTGGCATCAGCCTAGCTCACAGGAACCTCAAACTCCTGAGCTCAAGCGATCCTCCTGTCTCAGCCTCCCGAGTAGCTGGGACTACAGGCATGCACCACCATGCCAGGCTAATTTTTTCTATATATATTTTTAGCTGTCCATACAATTTCTTTCTATTTTTAGTAGAGACGGGGTCTCACTCTTGCTCAGGCTGGTCTCGAACTCCTGAGCTCAAACGATCCGCCCACCTCGGCCTCCCAGAGTGCTAGGATTACAGGAGTGAGCCACCACGCCCGGCCAGAATGCTACATTTTTTATAATCAGTGAACCTACATTAGTACATCATTATCATACAGAGTCCATAGTTTACATTAGGGTTTACTCTTGGTGGTGTACAGTCTATGGGTTTTGACAAGTACATAATGACATATATGTACCATTAAAGTATCATACAGAATAGTTTCTCTGACCTAAAAATTCTAGGTACTCTACCAATTTATACCTTCTTCCCCACAACCTCTGGCAACCACTAATCTTTTATATTGTCTCCACAGTTTTTCCTTTTTCTGTAATGTTGTAATCATATAGTATGTAGCCTTTTCCTATTGGTTTCTTTTACTTAGTAATATGCATTTAAGTTTCTTCAATGTCTTTTTATGGATTGATAACTCTTTTCTCCTTAAAGCTGAATAATATCCCATTGTCTGGGTGTACCACACTTTATTTATTCATTCACTTCCAACTTTTGGAAAATATGAATAAAGCTTCTAGAAACATTAATGTGTACGTTTTGTGTAAATATAAGTTTTCAACTCATTTGGGCAAATGCCATAGAGTGCTATTGCTGAATTAAATGTAAGAATATGTTTGATTTTGTAAGAAACTGCTAAACTGTCTTCCCAGTGTGTGTACCATTTGGCAATCCCACAAGCAATGAATGAGAGTTCATGCTGCTTCACGTCCTCACTGGTATTTGGTGTTGTCAGTACAGGTGAAACAACAAGACATTAGAGAGTTCTGAACAGAAGAGTGACATATTTGACTTATGATTTCAAATGACTACTCTAGATTTGTCATTGACGATCTACCACATCAAGTGTAAATGCAGGGAGACCCATTTAAGAGGCTTATTCTAATTCAGGAAAGAGATCGTGGCATACTGGACTGGGGGTACAGTGGAGATAGTGAAATGTGGCCAAAGTCTGCATGTATTCTGAAATTAAAGATAACAGGATTTCCTAAGGATTATGCATGAGGTGAATGAGAGAGAGAAGAGTCAGTCATGATACAGTCTTACCAAATTCAATTTAAAAAAGACCGATGAAAAGAATCTGGGACTCTTTAATGCTCATTTCATTGTCAGGAACATCTGGGGCTCAGTAGCAGCTATGCCAGCAGGGACTAGCAATCATGGTGGTAGCATCCAGGTCCAGTGGAGGTAACACCGGTGGAGGTGCTGCTCAGTCAGCAGCGATGATAATGGCATCCCAGCCTGACACATTTTTAGTACGATTTCTTTGCAGATCAGGCTATCTGACCACTTCTTGTTCCTGCACATATCTCAAGCTGTTATCTTAACTATAACATATGTTTTAAATTAAATTCATTTCTTCTAAGTTAACTAGAGTCAGTTTCTGATATTTTCAAATAAGAAACTTGAATTATACAAGGACTCTTTTGAATCTCTAAGCACAAGGACAAGGATCATGCTTTATTCTGTTTGTGTGCAATGCCCAATTACATAGTCATGCCTCAAATATGCTTTTTGTTGAATAAAGTGGTAAATTATTAGTAAAGGAATAAATTGGTGGATGAATTAAAGTAATTGATTAAATTATTTAGAGTTACATTATTCTCTGAAATATCTCAGAATTTTATACCATACAGCTTTCTATTTATTGAAAATTATGTATTAGTTCAGAATGAAGTTATTTTTTAGAGGGAAAAAGTACAGTATACATAATTCAAAGTAAAAAAATAGTAACCTATTATCAAGTGTGACTACATGAAATGTGTGTTCTATGTGTATTTTCAATTTTCATACCTCATCTATTGGAGGAACAGTCTTCATATAGTAGCTTGTTTGTGGAAGTTTTTACTCTTTGTTTTTCTTAATGTTGATCACAAAACCTAAAATCCTATTTTAATAATTGGTTCTGCTTTGTTTTATATTTTATACTGGGACACACACACGCAATGTATATTCATTGCACTGTGGTAACTATGGGAAAGTGTAGAATTTTGTTGAGGCAATGCTGCAACATCTTTGGTAAAGCTTCAGGCCTCAGTACCAGTGTGTTAACATAATTGAAGATCCTACTGGCTGTGAGCTATTATAAAAACTTCAGATAAGCTGTGAATAAATTGAAGACATATTTTTCCATACCGAAAATCTTACTAGACTAACTGGAGCATCTGAACTTGGGCTAAATATCTCTCATTAATTAAATTCATGCAATTCACACTGCACTTATTAATAGTTATCATGATCAATAAGACTATTTCATTTTTATGTGGTAAGTTGGAGTTATGTCCTTCACTATTACATAATGTAATGGTGATGAGGGCAGTGAGAAAGCTCCCTAATTAGGGTCATATCTCAATTAATTCAGTATTTTTATGTTAGAATTCTTTGTACAATTCGCGATGTTATATAGTTTTAATTAAAAAGAAAAAAAACAGTGATATTATCTCAGTCTGTACCAGGTGACAATATATCTACAAAATTTTTTTCTTCTACTGAGAGCAAAAGAGAAATGTGCATGTAGTGAAAATGTATGGCAAGTTATCTCATAAGAGCTGGGATAAATACAGCTTTAATTCATGATACTTATATAGGTTTTTTTTTTTTCTCCTACGACTATTCTGAGTTTCATTTTAAACTTGAGGCTTTTTTTATTTGCTACATATAGATGCAGATAAAAACTTTAAGGACATGGGTTCACTGACCTTATCACCATTACTTTCTTCTTATAGCTTTGCAAATTTTATAAAAGATAACTGGAAATAGTGACCTCTTCCTTATAAGAACAATCAATTTTAGCTATTTCAAATCAGTTGTGCATTTACCTAGAAATGAGATTGCTGGATCATATAGTAAGAGAACATTTACCTTTGTGAGATCCACTAAACTGTCATTTTCCCCCCACACTGTCAATCTCTGCCTTCTTGTTGGTATGTTTAGAGGATACACATTTAAATTGATTTTTTATAGTGTTGGATTAAGATCTACCATGTTTATAACTGTTTTCTATTCATCGTACTTGTATTTTTTTCTTCTTTTCTTTCCATCATTTTCTGCCTTCTCTGTTATTAATTAAACATTTTATATGATTGTATATTCTCTCCTCTCTTAGTAAATCAATTATATTTCCTTGTTTTTATTATTTTATTTCTTGCTCTAGAGTTTGCAATATACAACTAATCTAAGTCTACTTTCAAATAGTACTATATCACTTCATGGATAGTGCAGGTACAATATGACCAAGTATTCATAATTTCTCCCTCCCTTCCCTTATAAAGTTGTCATCATTCATTTACCTATTATCTGTATGCTATAATCAAATACTTCATTGTTATTATTATTTCAACAGTTATATGCTAGATCAATTAAAAATAATAAAATTAAGAAGTTTCATTTTACCTTCATTTTTTCCTTTTCAATTGCTTTTCTTTTTGTTAAATGTAGGTTTGATATTCTGACCTATGTTATCTCCTCATTTCTGAAGAGCTTCCTTCAGTGTTTTTTGTGAGGCAAATACACTGATGTTAAAGGCCCTTTTTTTTTTGTCTGAGAAAGTCTTTATTTCTCCTTCACCTTTAAAGGGTTTCACTGGGTACAGAACTCCAGGTGAGTGGGTTTTTTCCCAGAACTTCAAATATTTTGTTGAACTCTCTTTTTGCATGTAAGGTTCTGAAAAGAAATCCAATTTAATTCTTCTCCTTGCTTCTTTTTTTTTTCTGTTTTCTTTCAAGATTTTTCTTCATTTTGGTTTTCTTCAATTTGATGATGATATGTCTAGTTGTAGACTTTTAGTATTTATCCTCCCTGGTGTTTACTGAGATTCCTGGATCTGTGGTTTGGTGTTTGTCATTAATTTTGGAAAATTCTTAGTCATTATTACTTCAAATATTTATCTACTCCATTCTCTCTTCTATTGGTGTTCCCATTACACATGTCACATCTTTTGTATTTGTCCCACAGTCTTTAGGTGCCCTTTGGCTTTTTTTTTCCTCTCCCTTCTTTTTTCTGTTTGCATTTAAATTCAGGGAAGTTTCTGTTGATATATCTGCATGCTTACTGATTTTTTTTTTCCTTATCTGTGTCCAGTTTACTGATGAGCCAGTCAAAGACATTCTCCATTTCTGTCATAGGGTTTTTTAAAATTTTTGTTATTTCATTTTGATTCTTTCTTAGAAATGCAATCTCTGTTTAAATTACACATCTTTTCTTGCGAGTTATCTACTTTTTCCAATAGAGTCCCTAACATATCAATCATAGATATTTTAAATTCTCTGTATGATAATTCCAAAATTTATGTCATATTTGAGTCTGGTTCTGACGTTTGCTTTACATCTTCAGTCTGTGCTTTTTCTTATCTTCTATCATGATGTAATTTTTTGTTGAAAGCTGGACACGATATATCAGATAATAGGAACTGAGGCAAATAGGCCTTTACTGTGAGGTTTATGTTAATCTCAGAAGGATTTGAATTGCTTTATTGTTTTATGTAGTTGTAGGTGCCAGGAGCTTCAAATTCCTCTGTTTTTTTTTTTTTTTATTTTTACCTCCTATCTGTGTTTCCATAAGAACTTCTTCCTAAATAGAGCCTGTGCATGGCATTTTTCCCTGTAATTCTATTATTATATTAGAGACCTGCAGAAGTGGTGGTAAGGAGTTGGGGAGGGTAAGTATTCTATATCTTTTGATTAAATGTCAATCTTTTAGTAGGCCTGTGTCCCTTAGCTGAGACCTTCACAAATATTTCTTGCCTCTTCCTTCTCCCACTTCAAATGTGAGATTCAAAGACCAGTTAGTGGTTATGTTGGGTAATTTTGCTTCTGCCTATGTGGCATAAAGCTCTGGTAAAGTCTTTTTTACTGGTAAATAGCCATGTTATGGAATACACACTAGGTATATTTCACAATAGTTACTCTTCCCCTCATCAAAGACAGGAGGTTAGTTTTCTTAACTCTTCAATATGAGAACCTTGTGGTTCTCATATTGGGGGTTACTGAAGTTTAAACCCCCAAAAGTGTAAGACCCTCTTCCCCTAACACTGTACCCTCTACCCAGGAGCTTCTCATTCTCAGGATAGTTGAACTTGGCTTTTAGAAAGTCATCAGAATTACCATTTCAGTGTTCCTACCAGTTTATGGCTCCAGCAGCTTCTGCTCCAGGTTAGGTGTGTTGCTCTATAGTCACCTGACTCTCCGGATTTTGAGGTGTTGGTTTTCCTTGCAACCTCCATTCTCTGATAAATGTAAGAAAATGGTTGATTTTTAGTTTGGTCAGCTTTTATCTTGTTCCAATGAGAGTGATGGCTTCTATATTTATATGTCAGAGCTGAAACTGGAAGTCCTATCATTACATTTTGATCCTAAGAAAATAAGTCAGTACTTAGCACATAAAAGTTAGTAAGCACTAGTATGTGGAATGCATAGATATTAGCCCTAATCATAGAAGAACTTGGAATTAGCAGTAGAATGTTAAGTTTGAAAGTGATGTCACCAGTAAAAGAAAATAATAATAAAATCAATAGACAATAGAGTAATAGAGAGTGAATGCAACAATTAGAACAGGTGTCAGCACTATAACTTCTAAAAGTAAGTGAACTGAGGTTTTTAAAAAGTATTCATAATGTTTTAGTGTGTCTGTTATGTGAGTAGAGGAGTCCTTTGGAGGGCACAACATGAAAGATCTTGAAATTAGGATATAAAAAACCAGTATATTTTTAATATAATCATTGAAAATGATGGAATAACCCCAATGTTTCCTATATAATTACTGTTTAAGAATAGTTTTTGTTGCTAAGAATACATTTATTAATATCATATCATTTCCATTTTAATATCACCTATATGAATCACTTTATTTAATTAATAAATAATTATTAAACATACTCTATACACTGGAGATAAGCAGTAATTGAGAAAAAGACTAATGATTATTCAAAATACATTTATATAACCTTGAATAACTTCCCCTTTTACTATTTTCTTTTATTAGAAGAAAATATCATGTAACTATAAATTATAATTAAAAGCTCTCAGGTCAACTGCCCTATAGTAACATATTTTTATACTTATTAAGATTGTGATATAAATTATATAAACTTATGGGAAATATTTATTTATTTTAAGAGGCAGAAGTTTATGTAAAAATTATGTTAAGACAATACAGAATTATAACAGAATATGGATATAACCCCTTTAAACAAGAATGAGGACAATATTATGTCACTTTAATTTGTGGCTTGCAAATTACTTACTTCAAATATATTTTATATATGGTGTGTATAAACAATCTCTTGATTACTTATTCCATATTTTCTGTACAATATAATTTATATATTTAAAAATGGAATAAATAGCAAGATACTAAAATGTTACAAATCAAAACCAAGGATGAATACTATTTTCTTAATTATGGCATGAATTAATCATGTTTTTATAAACATAAGATACCCACTCCACTGATAGTTTATTTAAGCCACATCAAAAAGAATAATATATCCTGCTTAATTCTGGTGATTAACATTTACTTTCTTCATGTTTATTAGATTTGCATTGGGATTACAGAGAATTTTCAAACCCATTTAAATGCTCAATGAACTCAAAATATTTGAAAATCACAAGTTGGAAAAGGAAAATGATATACTAAAATTTAATAAACTAAGCATGACAGTAGCTAAAAACCATAAAAAAGATTAATATATTTGGCTACATTAAAATTAATATATATTATAAGGTTGCAATAAACACATTTATACATAAAAGGGAGAATATTTTCAAGTCATAAAATACAGTATTAATATAACTAATATGCTTCAAGAATTTATTAATATAAATCAACAAGAGAAGAGATGAACACTGCTACGAGGAAGTGGGTAAGGGGCATAAACAAGCATTTTACGGCAGAAGTAATGATGGTAAATCAACATATAAAGTGGCATTCACTACTGTAAGCAATGAGAAAAATAAAAACATTGAAGATGATGTAACGTTTTTCTCCATTTAGATTAAAACGCTTAACAAAAAAATTTAATATCAACTCTGAATGATGTAAGGAAATAGACATTTTCATGCACATATGGATATGAGTTATTATAAACTTATGAAGGGCAGTTTTGCTATAATTTCAAACATTTAAAATGTGTATATTGGGTCCTATCTCCATTGCTCCATCTTCTCAGCTGCGAGAGACCCAAATGTCTTTCCTGCAGCTTCTGTTGCCCTGTGTCCAGGTACTGGGAGACACACAGGGAGGATGCTAGGACACCAAGGAAGCTGGGAAATGATGGCTGATGAGGAGCATTTCCAGCATGCCTCCTCCACTTAGAAGAATCAAAATACAGTATGTAGACAATCACATTTTGAATACATTACCCAAGAGGGAAAAGACGAGTTCAACAGAAAAGTGAAAGGAAACACTAAAAACTAGGAAGAAGAAGGAAAACAAGCAGCCTGCATGGCCAGGATCCGCTGGTGACTGGGAGTGACTCTCCAGTATGGGAGAGGGTGAGTGTCTTTCTGTGGTCCAGTTTCCCACTGGGAAATCCTACAAACCAGGCCAAGGAAAAGCACCATGACCACCTCCCATCCCTGAATGGAACTTAGGGAGTAGCCAGAAGACTGTAGGAAGGAATTGCTTCACAGAGGGATCATGTCCTTGGTCCCACACCTTCCTGAGACCTAGGCAGCTACAGTGAGACCTCATTGTCTGGCCTAGCTCTTAACAGACTGTGTGCCGTCCTGGGTACCAGCAGTGCTAGACCTAGGCATTAGAGAAACAAATGCTGCTGTTGTGGAACCTGGGTGTGAGCAGGGAGTAGGCAACCTCTAACAGGACTGAAAAGCAAGCGTGGCATGGGCTGCTGCTACCAGTGCTGGAAGTGGGGACCTTCCTGGGAGATGAGTAGGACAAAAGTGCTCTGGAAGCTTGGTTTTGACCTGGGCCAGGGCACCTATGGCCTGGGGCTGAGTCATGGTAGGCACAAACTGCTAGGTCTTACTGAATATGCAGATCAGCTGTGACAGCTGTGACAGGATAGGGAGCCCTGTAGGGACTGGAGCATGAAGAGGACACAAGTCCCCCATCCACCAGCCAAGGCTGTGGCTGCTGACACCAACCTACCCCCCAACCCACAGCAGGACTTCAGCTGTGTTTCATCCCTCAAACACTTGCCCTGAAGCAAAGTGTGAAATCCAGGATCTTGGGGGTTCCACAACCCACTCTACAACCTGGGAACAGACACTTCTCCTGGTGAACAGAAGTTATCTATAAACATCCCAGCACTACCACCTCAGCTGGCTCCTACCTGCAAGCATCACCTACTGACCCAGAGGCTGGCCCACACATACCATTGCAACCACTGCCAACACAAGTGCCCAGTGCTTGAAACCCAGAAGAGCATTTGACCACCACTGCTACCATCATCACCCAAAGGGGACCAGCTGCCCAGGAGCTCCAGAGCTCACTTATTCTTCTGGTACAACACTGCTACAACTGGCATCTGAGAAAGCCACTCAGAGGCCCAACTATCAGCCTGCTGGAACTTCTAACATAAGTGTGAGCATATATTTCCCCAGGGTGCAAGAATAGACATGCTTGGGCTACCACTGAAACCTGAATACAGATCCATCTGGCATTCCATTCCCCGGCACACTTTACAACAGTGTCCACCACTAACCATGTCCTAACACACTGAAGAAAATGCAGATACCACTAATACTATAGCCAAAGAAATTATACATCGTCTTCACTACCAGAATCACCTAGAAGCAAAGCCCAAGAGCCCTATTCAACCAACATCATAGTCACATCTTCAGGAAAAATACCCTCCACCCCAGAAAAAAAGTATATTCAAAAATAAGAAGAAGCAACTGCTACACTAGATATGAAGAAATCAATGTAAAGATACAGGAAACATGAAAAAGCAAGGTAATATTATACCCTCAAAGGAATATAATAATTCTCTAATGGCAGATCTTAGGCAAAAAGATATCCTAGAAATCCTAGATTAAAAAAAATAAAACATTGATTTTACAGAAGCTCAATGAGATGCCAGAAGAATCTGAAGATCAACACAAAGAACTCAGAAAATCAACTCAGGATATGAATGAAAAATTTACCAAGGAGATAGATAACCTTAAGCAAACAAACAAACAAAAAACAGAATAGAAATTCTGGAATTTAAAAATTTATTGGAAATAATACAAAATACATTTGAGAGCTTCAACAATAGACTAAGTTGAAGAAAGAATTTTAGAACTTGAAGACATCTTTTGAAATAATTCAGTCAGACAAAAATAAAGAGAAAAGAATGCACAACACTTTTGAGATGTTTGGGACTACATAAAGTAACAATTTATAAATTATCTGTATTTCTGAGGGTAAAGAAAGATCAAAAGTGTTAGAAAACCTACTTGATGAAATAATAAATGAAAATTTCCCAAGTCCAGCAAGAGATTTAGACATTCAAATATAAGAGCCGTGGCAATTCCCAAACAACAAAGCAAAAAGGACTTCACCGGGGCACATTATTACATGGAGGTAGAGTGTAGAATGATAGACAATGGAGACTCAGAAGGATTGGGGTGTGGGAGGTGGATGAATGATGAAAAATTACTTAATGGGTGCAATATATGCTATTCAGATGATGGACATGCTAAAAGCCCTGACTTTACCACTATGCAGTCTTTGCATGTAACAAAATTGTACTTGTGCACCATAAATTTACACAAATGAAAAAAAGTTTACCACAAATATGGCAGTCATCATCAAGGTTAAGGTTAAAGTTAGGTTTAGTTATAACAAAAGTGTGGATGATAGTTGTCACAGATGCAAAAAAAATTTTTTCTCAGTTGCTAAGGAGCCTCTAATCATTTTATTCCATATACTCTAGTGCTGAGCGTGTAAGGTAAAACATCTCTGTGTGAGTAGAAACAACAGAGGAAACTGAGGGACAGGGTGGCAGAACATACTATCATGGGAATCTGGATGTTCACAATGAAGTAGGATATCTTGGTATAATCACTAGATGTCACAACCCTTCATGCTACTTGAAAGATTTCCTTTCTGTCCTCCAAAATGAAACTTCCCGAACTGTTTAGGGCATATGTGTGAAAAGATGGCTGCATTCTTCTTCCTATCTAGGTATTCTGGCTCAGGACTGTGTCCTCTGAAAGAAGGAGCTCTTCACTTATGTAGGCCTGGAGCAGGTGGCATTTTCTTCCTTTCCCAAAAAGTAATATATATAGTACTGTGACCCTAAAACCCCGGGACTACTGGAGAACATGTGAAAAGGCCACCAGGAATCTCTTGAGTAAGTAAGAATACACTGGGTAATCTGATATGGAAAGGAAAAAGAAATAATGTTAAAGTTATTATTTAACTTTTGTTTTGTTGATGGACTGAGACTAGATAATCCACTGGGCAAGTTTACCTGAGAAAATGAGCTCACACGTCATAAAATTTGGTACCCAGCTGTTCCTACTCTTCTGTTTTCCAGGAATTAGGAAGGCTCAGTTTTCCCTCTGGTTGTTCCCCTTTCTAACAATCCCAGGGGTAGGGCTTTCCTCCTTGTGCAGGTGACATTAGAGTTATGGGCCTGGACAGATATAAACTGACATCCTCCCTTCCTTATAACCATGTCTTTGGGACCACAATTCGCATACACAGAATAACTCGAAGACTCAGCTGGGTTAGTGTCTATTTCTCAGCTTCATTAACAAATGAGTGCTCAAGATTCAGGTGGGTGGTTGTGTTAGGTAGATAATTAAGATCTCTGGCTCTTCTAGGGACAAATGTGCTCTGCTTTGGTGCTATCTCTAGCAATTGCTTCGCTTGGAAAGAAGGATATAGGAAGGCTTTCCATTTTGGTGTTGCCCCACCCTTAATCCTATCCCAAGCAACTGCTACACCTGGGGAAGGAGGGAATGTTTTATCAATCTGGAAATTCCTCAGTCTAGATATGATATGAGTTGGAACGTGACCTAGAGTAACCTAAGGGTAATTGTGTCATTAGCTTAAATCTATATTGTGGCTCACTCCCACCATGGGCTTTTGGAGAAGGAATTTGTATATGCAGATGGAATTTTGAGCACACCTGTTGATGATCACTGGTAATGTCCCACACCTCCCGAGAGCCCTTCCCTGGACTGGGCCCATAAAAGGAAACAATCCAAGAATTCAAAATGAGTCAGTCAGCCAATCAATCAATCAATTGATCAATCTATCTCTATTCACTCATGGAAGTAAATCTGTTTTGTTCTACAATAAAATGCTGCTCGTGTGGAACTACTTCCTACATGAGGTTGTTTCATTGCATTGGCCCTGCTGGTGATTTTTCCAAGCAAGGAGTCAGAGGACCAGGATAATAGTCTGGACTTGACACGTTGGTGTGTCCGGTCATTCTTTGGCCAAGAGGATACCAAGAACCGAGGGCAGACTGCCACCCTGACAATAGGCAGGACTTTCTCAATGATGCATGTAATTCTCTCATAATTTTGTTCTTACATCTAACTGAATTATAACTAATGAGAGGTGTTTCCAGATCAAATGTAAATATCATTATTATTACGAGCACATAAAAATTTATAATTTTAGAGGGAAATTGGTAATTTTGTGATTCTGTATCTTATTAATGCTATAGGATAATTGCTGAAAGTATGGCATGTAAGTCCACAAATATACACATTTTATTTGTTGTATTCATTTATTAAAATGATCTCATTTATTATTTTAGTGAATAATCAAACAAAAATGAATACAGTAAATAAAATGTGTATATTTGTGGACTTAGATGCCATACTTTTAGCAATTATCCTATAGCATTAATAAGATAATTACATGTCAAGATTTTGTCACTATAGCATATATTAAGGTAACAAAACAAACCACTCAATAGTCTAAATATTCATCAATAAAGAAATACTGAAAAAAATAGCATGCCTCCATACTAGAAAGTAACATGCATTACTAAAAATCCATGAAGACTGTAACTATATTTTTATAAATCTATTTATTGATATATCTATTTTTAGACTTGGCAGATCAAGTTAAAACATTTCAATGTTAGAAATATATATATAGTATGATTTTATGTGCATATACATGTATATTTTAATTTGCTCTATTTGTTAAGACACTTTGAGATGCAAACATCAAAAAATCCAACTAAGAGCAACTTATGCTACAAGGTACTGGTATTTGATCATGTACAATAAAGCTTAAAAGTTTCCAGTTTTGTCTTATTTCCCTCTATGCACATGTGTGCTCATCAGTTAGTTCCAGTTTAATAGTAAGTACATGTGATGTTTGTTTTTCCACTCTTTACTTCACTTAGGCTAATGGTCTCCAGTTACACCCAAATTGTTGCAAAAGGCATTAAGTAGTCTTTCTTCATGGCTGAGTGGTATTCCACAGTATATATATACTATGTTTTGTCAATCCACTCATGTATTGATGGGAACTTGGGTTGATTTCACATCTTTGCAATTTTGAATTGTGCTGCAATAAACATTCAAGTGCAGGGGTCTTTTTGATAAAATGACTTCTTTTCCTTTGGGTAAATAGTCAGTAGTGGGATTGCTGGATTAAATGGTAGTTCTACTTTTAGTTCTTTGAGGTATCTTCATACTGTTCGTCATAGAGGTTATACTAATTTGCAGTCCCACCAACATTGTAGGAGCATTCCTTTCTCTCTGCATCCATGCCAGGGTCTGCTATTTTTGGACTTTTTAATAAAAGCCATTCTAACAGGGGTAAGGTGATATCTCATTGTGGTTTTAATTTGCATTTGCCTGGTGATTAGTGATGTTGAGCATTTTTTCAAGTGTTTATAGGCCATTTGTCTATCTTCTTTTGAAAAGCTTGTGTTCATATAATTTGCCCATGTTTTGATGGGGTTGTTTGATTTGTTGTTGTTGTTGTTGTTGTTGTTGTTGATTTGCTTGAGTTCTTAGTAGATTCTAGTTATTAGCCCTTTATTGAATGTATAGCTTGTGAATATTTTCTCCATTCTGTAGGTTGCCTATGTGCTCTGTTGATTATTTCCTTGGCTGTGCAGAAAGTTTTTAATTGCACACATGTGCACAGAAGAAAGTAAGACTTAAGAGAAATAAAGCAGGAGGAGGGAGGTGGAAAGGATGGGTGAAAACCTACCTAACAGGTATGATGAACACTATCTAGGTGACAGGCACACTTATAACCATGATTTAAGCATTTTAAAAGTGGTTCCTATAGCCAAAAACATTTGTACCCCTGTTATACTTTGAAATAAAACAAAAGTTTCAGTTTTTGTTTGATTCAGTAATATAATATTTTCATGGATCCAGATGTTTCCAGTGATTTTATTTGTCCCTCTGCTTTAACAATCTCATTCTAAAACTTTTTTCTATTTTGGTTTGGATGGCTGGCAATTGCGATCAGCAGTACATTCATCCCTCTCACATCTATTTACAATGGTTTACAACGGCCCATTGTCTTAAAATCAAAGAGAATCTTTTCTAGAATCCTTAAGCAAATTTAAAAAATATGTGTTCCTCCTATAGCAGTCACTGGAAATGGGGATGAGATCACCTTATATCATTCATTCCCCAAATTGGAACTGAGTGTGGCATCAGTTTCTATTATGGCACATGACCATATTGGAAAAGGGTAGATTCATGCCCCACCCTCAAAAGATCAGTGTATAACCAGAAACTGATGCTGTCTTAGGAATCAAGGATTTATTTTACATGAGCATATAGAGAAATATCTGGAATCATATTCATCAAATTTTTAACAGTAATTATTTCTAGGTACAGTTGCTTGAATGTTTTATAATGAAAATGTATTGTTTTTTAGCCAGATTTAAAAATATCGATCTAAGTTTTTAAAAATTAATTCAATTGATAAAATATTTAACAGAAATTGAACTAAGCTATATTATTTTCTGGTAACTTATTCTGAACTTCTTCATAGGTTTAGGAAATTAACCACTTTATGAAATTTGGTGTTAGGTAGAGTTTGCCTTTAACAATGGAATCACAAAAGACCAGATACTTATTTTTCTAGCCACTTTTGCTTAGTAAGTTAGACTCAGAATCCGAGGCTTTGAATTAAAAGACAGTGATAGAAAACAACAGAGTTTGGTGAATCAACTCTGGATCAGAAGCAAAGACAGTGTCTAATTTCCAGAAGCAGTAATTGTAATACAGCCTGCTCCCTTTGTCCAGTGCTGGCCCTGCATACAATGAAGCCAGAACTATAGCATTCAGTAGAAGTGGAAATGATGTCCTTACCTAACTGGTTCTGCAGCTCAATTTTGACTTTAGCTGTGATTTAAAAACCTCTCTTGTGCCCCGCTGTTTTTCAAGTCTGATTTCCCAGTTTTTCCTGTATTACTGTGATTGACCCAGTACATAAACTTTGGAACTTAAATTTGACTGTACTAGTTCTGTTTGCAATCAAGAATGTTGATAGAGAGCACATGCAATAAAGTGGAGAAGAGATTTAGTCCATAAGGTATATATTTAGACTTTACATGTGAGAATCTAGATAAATTATTTGGAAGCATGTGAGCTTACTCCTGCATAGCATTGCTGATAATTGCAAAGATAGCCTTTATGATACATATAATTTAGTATAAAAATGGAATGAGATATCAGTTCTAATTTCAAGAAGGGTCTCAACCATGTTCGTTCCTTATAGAGAACATAGCCGTGGCATTAATAAAGAAGTTGCCAACTTTCCCAGTATTTATGCCACTAAATATTGGACAAGACAGTTCCTAGAACTACTATCTTATGCTTGAGACAGGACTGTAAAATTCCCAAACCATTACAGTAGTGTGGCTTTATATCTCATGGATGTAACCTTACAATATCAGGTGTGACAAAATTAAACAACAATGCTCTTAGCCACAGCTACTTAGGAAACCTAGTGATATTTCATAAGAGGTGTCAACATGTCTACATTTCTCAGCATTGAGAGGCTTGTTTTTGTTTTAAAACTTAAAAACTTTGAGTTTTTAAGTTGTTTTTTTTTTTTTTTTTTTTTTTAGCTCCACTGAACAGGGAGATTTAAAATTCTCTGTCTATAGCCATAGTATCTGAAAAATAATTATCCTGATGAAAAATATATGGCCACCAAAGAAAACCACCCTTGGTAAACATAGGAATACTCAGGTTTGAGAGAGAATGAAAGGGAAGAGGAGAGATAGAGTCTCATAGCATCACAAAGCATAAGTAACAATTCTTTATAAAAGAGAAACCAAATTGTATCATTAAAAATCTGAAGATTAATTTCTTAGAGATTTCCATTAAGTGTTTTCATGGGAAAAAAATGGCATTTAATGAAAAACATCGAGAAAGCAGCAAGAATTAGATAATCTAGCAGAAAACGAGAAAGGTTAATTTAATGTTAAGACATGTATTAATAGATAATCCTTACTCTGTGCCAGACACACTTATAAATGTTTTAGATGTATTAACTCATTTAATCTTCACAAAAATCCTATGAGATATACAATTATTATCTTTAGTTTCCATATGTAGAATCTGAGACATAGAAATATTGAGTAGCTTGCCCAAGGACACACAACTAAAGAAAGGTAAATCTGAGATTTAAGCAGTACTCTAATTCTAGACTGTACACTTAATCACTCTGCTGTGCTATCATAGCAATATGTGAAAAATCTGTGGAAAATTAGGGCACAGGATGAGGACAGAGGTAGAAAAGGCCTTTTTCAATTTAATGAAACATGAGTCAAATCCTCTATTTATGTTAACCAAGATTCCATGAGAAATAATATTAATAACGCTGGAATTGAACTATAAATACTTTATCATACAATGCAGCTAGCTGGTGAAAATAGTCAGCTTTAGGATCTCCTGTTAAGCATGGCTTCACATAGTATAAGAAATACATCACCACTAGAGTATACTGAAAATAAACATGAGGCAAATTATAAGAACACCACACACACACACACACACACACACGAGTAATTTTATTTTATTTTATTTATTTATTTATTTATTTTATTTCAGCTTATAATGGGGGATACAGAAGTTCAGGTTACATATGTTGTCCATGTACCGCCTGTCCCCCCAAGTGAGAGCTCCAGGCGTGTCCGTTCCCCAGACAGTGCTCATTGCACTCATCATGTAGGTATATGCCCATCTCTTCCTCGCATCCCCCCCTCCCCAAGTCAGCACCTTCAAGTGTGACCATTCCCCGGATGGTACACAACACACTTATCATGTAGGGATATACCCATCCCCTCCCCGCTCCCCCCACCTCAGTCTGATATCCGATTGGTATCATTCCCAGATGTGAATTTAGGTGATGATCAGGGAAACCCATTTTCTGGTGAGTACATGTGATGCTTGTTTTTCCATTCTTGGGATACTTCACTTAATATAATGGGTTTCAACTCTCTCCAGGAGAACCATAGAGATGTCGTATCTCCGTTATTTCTTATAGCTGAGTAATACTCCATGGTATACATATACCACAGTTTACTAATCCATTCATGAATTGATGGGCATTTGGGTTGTTTCAACATCTTTGCAATTGTGAATTGTGCTGCTATAAACATTCGGGTACATGTGTCTTTGTTATAGAATGACCTTTGTTCCTTTGGGTAGATGCCCAATAATGGGATTGCTGGATCGAATGGCAGGTCTACTTGAATCTGTTTAAGATATCTCCATAATGCTTTCCACAGGGGTTGCACTAGTTTGCAGTCCTACCAGCAATGTATGAGTGTTCCTATCTCTCCACATCCACGTCAACATGTGTTGTTTTGGGACTTTTTGATAAAGGCCATTCTCACTAGAGTTAAGTGATATCTCATTGTGGTTTTGATTTGCATTTCTCTGATGATTAGGGATGTTGAGCATTTTTTCATATGTTTGTTAGCCATTCTTATATCTTCTTTTGAAAACTTTCTATTAATGTCATTTGCCCACTTTTTGATAGGGTTGTTTGATTTTTTTCTTGCTGATTTTCCTGAGTTCTAAATAGATTCTTGTTATCAGTCCTTTATCTGATGTGTAGTGTGCGAAAATTTTTTCCCATTCTGTAGGTTGTCTGTTTACTCTCGTGACTGTTTCTTTGGCTGTGCAGAAGCTTTTTAATTTGATCAGGTCCCATTCATTTATTTTTGTTGCTGCTGTGATTGCCTTAGGGGTCTTCTTCATAAATTCTTTGCCTAGGCCAATGTCTGTAAGAGTCTTTCCTACATTTTCTTCTAGAATTCTAATCGTTTCACACCTAAGGTTTAAGTCTGTTATCCACCGTGATTTGATTTTTGTGAGAGGTGAAAACTGTGGGTCCTGTTTCAGTCTTCTACATGTGGCTATCCAATTTTCCCAGCACCATTTATTGAATAGGGATTCTTGTCCCAAAAGTATGTTTTTGCCTGCTTTGTCAAAGATTAGGTGTCTATATAAGGATGGTTTTATATTTGGATTTTCTGTTGTGTTCCACTGGTCTGTGTCCCTGCACTTGTGCCAATATCAGGCTGTTTTAAGAACCACGGCCTTGTAGCATAGTTTGAGGTCTGACAAATTAATACCTCCCATTTTGTTTTTGTTGCTTAACATTGCTTTTGCTATACGGGGTCTTCTTTGATTCCATACAAAGTGTATAATTATTTTCTCTACATCTGTGAAAAATGATGTTGGTAATTTAATAGGGATTGCATTGAATCTGTAGATCACTTTGGGTAGTACAGACATTTTAACAATGTTGATTCTTTCGATCCACAAGCATGGTATGGTTTTCAACCTATTTACAAGTTCTGCTATTTCCTTCCTCAGTGTTTCGTGGTTTTCCCTACAGAGGTCCTTTACCTCTTTAGTTAAATATATTCCTAGATATTTTATTTTCTTTGTTCCTATTTTAAAGGGTAACTGAGTCTTTAATTTGGTTCTCTGATTGACTGTTATTGGCATATATGAATGCCTCTGATTTGTGTATATTGATTTTGTAACCTGAGACTTTGCTGTATTCGTTAATCAATTCCAGGAGTCTCATGGTTGAATCCTGGGGGTTTTCCAGATATAACATCATATCATCAGCAAAGAGTGAGAGTTTGATCTCTTCTTTCCCTATTTGGACTCTTTTGATTCTGCTCTCTTGCCTGATAGCTCTCGCAAGGACTTCCAATACTATGTTGAAAAGTAATGGGGACAGTGGGCAGCCCTGTCTGGTTCCAGTTCTAAGTGGGAGTGCTTTCAGTTTTTCCCCATTCAGTATGATGTTGGCTGTGCTTTTGTCATATATGGCTCATATCATTTTTAAGTAGGTTCCATCTATGCCTATTTTGTTACACGTTCTTATCATAAAAGGGTGTTGAATTTTGTCAAATGCTTTTTCTGCATCTATTGAGAGGATCATATGGTTTTTATTTTTGCTTCTATTTATGTGGTGAATTACATTTATAGATTTACGTATGTTGAACCACCCCTGCATCTCTGGGATGAAGCCCACTTGGTCGTGATGGATTATTTTTTTGATTAGCACTTGGATTTGATTTGCTAGGATTTTATTGAGAATTTTTGCATCTATATTCATGAGAGAAATTGGTCTGTAGTTCTCTATTTTTGTTGCATCCTTTCCTGGTTTTGGTATCAATGTTATGTTGACTTGGTAGAACCTGTTGGGGAGAAATCCATCCTTCTTGATATTGGAGAATAGTTTATGTAGGATGGGCACCAGTTCTTCTTTGTAGATGTGGTAAAATTTGGATGTGAACCCATCTGGACCAGGGCTTTTCTTTTTGGGAAGGTTTTTTATTGCTGTTTCGATTTCAGTTCCTGGTATTGGTCTATTCAGGAACTCTATTTCTTCCTAGTTGAGCCTGGGAAGGCTATATGTTTCTAAAAATTTGTCCATTTCTTCCACATTCTCCAGTTTGTGTGCATAAAGATTCTTGTAAAGTTCATAGATGATATCGTGTATCTCTGTAGCATCGGTTGTGATTTCTCCTTTCATGTTCCTAATGAAGGTTATTAGAGATTTTTCTTTTCTGCTCTTGGTTAGTCTAGCCAGAGGTGTGTCTATTTTGTTTATCTTTTCAAAGAACCAACTTTTTGTTTTATTAATTTCCCTTATGGTGTCTTTGTTGTCCTTTTCATTTAATTCTGATTTGATCTTAGTAATTTCTCGCCTTCTGCTGGGTTTGGGGTCGGTCTGTTCCTCTTTCTCCAGCTCTTTGAGTCTATTCATTAGGTTGTCTATTTGCAAGTTTTCTGTCTTTTTGATATAGGCATTTATGGATATGAATTTTCCTCTCAGGACTGCTTTAGCTGTGTCCCATAGATTTTGATAAGTTGTGTCTCCATTGTCGTTTAATTCAAAGAAACTTTTGATTTCCGTCTTGATTTCTTCTTTTATAGAATAATTGTTCAGGAGAAAGTTATTTAGCTTCCATGTCTTTGAGTAAGAATGAGGGTTCCTGTTTGGGTTCATTATTACTTTTATTCCGCTGTAATCTGAGAAGATGCATGGTACAATTTCTATTTTTTTAAATTTTTTAAGACATGTTTTATGGCCTAGGATATGGTCAATCTTAGAGAACGTCCCGTGAGCTGATGAAAAAATTGTATATTCTGTGGACTTTGGGTAGAATGTCCTGTAGATGTCAGTCAGGCCCATTTGTTCTAGGATTCTATTTAAGTCCATTATTTCTTTGTTTATTTTCTGTTTGGAGGATCTGTCCTGTACTGTCAGTGGGGTGTTAAAGTCTCCAGCTATTACAGTATTGTTATCTATCATTTGGTTCAGATCTAGTAGGATTTGCTTTATGAATCTGGGTGCACCTAAGTTGGGTGCATATATATTAAGTATAGTCATGTCTTCTTGTTGAATTGTGCCTTTCACCATTATATAGTAACCATCTTTATCTTTTATTACTTTTGTTGTTTTAAAAACTAAGTTATTGGAAATTAAGACTGCCACACCAGCTTTCTTTTGGCTATCGTTTGCTTGAAATATCGATTTCCATCCTTTCATTTTCAGTCTAAATGCATCTTTGCAGGTTAGGTGAGTTTCCTGAAGACAGGAGATACTTGGTTTGTGTTTTTTTATCCATTGGGTCAGTCTGTGTCTCTTGAGTGTGGAATTCAAGCCATTCACATTTATTGAGAACTGATAAGTGGGACAGATTTCTGTTCAGCTTGTTGGGTAGAACTTCACTGCTATGTTTTCTCTCTTGAGCCATTGTGGTAGCTGGAATTTGATCTTTAGCTCTTGAGTAGTTTTACATTCGTGGGTCTTTCTTGTGCTGGTCCATGTGCAACTCTCTTTTGAGTACTTCTTGGAGGGCTGGTCTTGTCTTGGTGAATTTCCTCAGTCCTTGTTTATCTGAGAATGTCTTAATTTCTCCTTCGTATAGAAAATTTAGGTTAGCTGGGTACAAGATTCTAGGCTGGGCATTATTCTGTTTCAGAAGAGTGAGAATGGGGCCCCAACCTCTTCTTGCTTGTAAGTTTTCAGTTGAGAAATCTGGCATAATTCTAATGGACTGTCCTTTGTATGTTACTTGTTTCTTTCTCCTTACAGCTCGAAGAAGGGACTCTTTAGTGGATATTTTGGTCAGTCTGATGACTACGTGGCGTGGTGTTTTCCTATTTGCTATGAATCTCCCAGGGGTCCTTTGAGCTTCTTAAACCTGTATATCTAGAGTTTTATGCAGGCTTGGAAAATTTTCCTCAATTATGTCTTCAAATAGCTTATCCAACCTTTGCTTATTATCTTCTTCACCCTCAGGAATGCCAATAACTCTCACGTTAGGTTTCTTCACATAATCCCACATTTCTTGAAGACTCTGATCATTTCTCTTATTTCTTTGATCTATCTCTGTGACTGACTTATTTAATTGGAAAGAGTTATCTTCAATCTCTGAGATTCTTTCCTCTGTTTGATCTACCCTACTCTTGCAACTTTCCACAGTGTTTTGTAGCTCTCTGAATAAATTCTTCATTCCTAGAAGTTCAGTTTGGTTTTTCTTCAATATTTCAATTTCTTTAGTGAATTTTTCTTCCAAATCCTGTATTTTTTTTTTTTTGTGGTTTCTTTGTGTTGGTTATCCATTGTTTCTTGTATATTATTCAGCTTGTTTATAATCCATAATTGAAATTCTTCCTGTAACATGTTGGTGTTTTGAGTCTGGTTTGTGTAAAATGGTTGACAGCTGGTATTTCTCTTTGGAGGTGAGATTTCCGTTTGATTCTTTGTGTTCCCCGTGTTTTTTCACTGGGCTCTTCACATCTAGATTTATCGTTAGATCTTTTCTTACAGTTTTAGTCTGGTTAACAGCACACTTTGTACTGTGTTCTTAGGCTGTGAAGCAATCTAGGTATGTTGCTTCCTTTATCAAGAGGGGGAGACTGTTGTGTATTGTTTAGAGTTTTTTCTACCTCAGTTAGGGGGCTGCTTCTGGTGGGTCCAGCCCTAGGGGATTGGAGTGACTGAAGACCGCTTTGGCGTGTTAGGTCACTGTGTTGTGGTCTTTCAGTAAGCAGGCAGGATCCACACTAGTTGCAGGCAGAAATTCACTCTGTTTTTGTTTGTTGTTTCTTTTTTTTTTCCTTTGGTTCTTCCGCTATAGGGGTAGTTTCTGTCTCTTTCTGCAAGAAAGACACTGGCTACAGGGAGTGGGCAGGGTCCTTGCTCACTCAGTGCCCCAGCTGCTGCAGCTCCCACGGGCAAAAGTCTGCCCTGTCCCAATGTCCCCAGGGACCAGGTTCCACATTCTAGCCTCTGGAGAAGTATTCAGTGTTTACACAAGGGCGGGGCCCCTATAGAGGGTCCACGGACCAGAGGAGGGAGCCACCCAAGGAGCTGATCAGCACCCTATGGGTCAGCAATGGCTAGACTGTGGGCCCCAAGATGGCACCCGCATGCCTGCACATTGCCGATGCTGGGGGTAACTGCTCAGGGTCCAGCAGGCACCGGAGCCGGGGGCCTAGTGAGCTCCGAAGCCCACTGTGGCTCCCCAGCTAGAAGGCCACCAAAAAGAAAAAAAAAAAAAGCAAAGCAAAGCAAAGGGGAAAAAAAATCACAACAAAACAACAAAACAAAAAGAAAACAATAAAATCTGTGGTTTGGCGTTCCTATGCTGCTTCTCGCCTTAGCGCAGCTCCGTCCCTCCTCACCCAGTGCGATCTAGGCTGAGATCCCCCAGGGTCCAAGCTGTCTCCCGATATTGTCTCCTGTCTACAGAGTTTATGCAAAGCCTGCGCTGTTGGCTGGGTTCACGGACTAGTGGAGCCAGCCGCCCAGGGAGCCACTCAGTGCCCTATGGCTCCGCAGTGGCTATGCTGTGGACTTCAAGATGGTGACTGCACACCCACAGATCGCTGGCACTGGGGGTTAACGTTCGGGGTCTGGCAAGCACCAGAGCTGGGGGCCTGGCGAGCATGAACACCCACCGGGGCTTCCCGGGTAGAGAATCACCGAAAAAAAGCAAAGAAATACAAAAAGATCTGTGGTTCAGCAACCCTTTGTTTCTTTACGTCTTAGCGCAGCTCCATCCCTCCTCGCCAAGGGTGGTCTCGGCTGAGATTCCCCCAGGGTCTAAGCTGTTTTCCCGAAAATGTCTCCTGTCCGCAGAGCCCCACGTCTCCCGTGGTGATTCTGCACCTGCTTCAGGCAGGTTCTAATTAAGTGGGTGTGGAGGTCAGTGGGGAGAAGAAGCCGCTTTCCTATGAGGCTGTCCCCCGCCCCACTCAATGGTGAGGCGGGTGCAGCCATCCCACACTCCTCTGTCTATTGTCCGTCCCGCACTCTCCAGAATTTCGCAATCCTATTTCCCGTTCACCTCAGACTTTTCTTGCTCTGTGTGTCCCACGTTTATTCTCCGTGGATTCACACCGCTGTTCTTCACACCAGTAATTGTGAAAATGCTAATTTGTGCAATTAGGTTAATAAAAAACATGACATAAATAAAGTCATGCCATGGGAATTTTTGTTCTTTTATTCAATAGAGTAACCACTGTGTTTGGATATTTGGTATATTTTACTGAATAAGCAAATATAAAGCTTTACCTTTTTAGACTTTCTGGTTTAATAATGGATGACAGAAAATCAATAATACTTATAGCATGTCACAAAGTGATTTTCAAATGTATAAAAAAGGTGAATAATGGTAAAGGAAATTCAGAATGCCAGAGTTAAGGTGAGACTTGAATTAAACAAACAAACACAAAACATGTTATATTTTAACAAATCCTGAAGAAGATGATTAAATCAAAGTTAACCATAAAATTATCTGCCAAAATTTTGAGGCATTTATAATAGTATAAAGACCCCAAGGCAGGGAAGAATCTTC
The DNA here is from genome assembly GCF_041146395.1 of Eulemur rufifrons. Taxonomy (NCBI): domain Eukaryota; kingdom Metazoa; phylum Chordata; class Mammalia; order Primates; family Lemuridae; genus Eulemur; species Eulemur rufifrons. Next base: position 97,271,013 of record NC_090989.1, on the reverse strand, counting down.
TGCATTCAAGGAACAGCAAGGCCAATGCAGCCAAAGAGTTGAGGGGAAGAGTGACAGAAATGAGCTCAGAGAAATAGTGAAGGGCTGGGTCATGTAGAAGCTTGTAAGCCACTTTATAGACTTTAGCATTTACTGTCATGTGTTTGGGTGCCATTAAGGGCTTTGGCTAGAATAGAGACACGATCTGATTAAAATTGTTAAAGAATCATCCTGGCAGCTGTGTTGACTAAAGAAGCACGGAGTGGGGGTGGTGTAGCAATGGTAGACTCAGACATTGCATTTAGAGGGCTACTGTACTAGTTTAGCAAAGAGGGGAACGTGGCTGTGATCAAGGTGATTTTAGTAGAAATGTACTCAGTAAAGGAGTGTAGGAAAGAGTGGCAAATAATATAAAGCAGGCTCACTGAGCATGGTTACCGACTTGCCTGAGTCTGATTAGACAGAACGCAGAAGTTATGTGTGAAGCAGGTTTGCTACTTACCTATAATCGGTAACAAGGAAAAACAGAAGCCTAGGATTCATTGCAAGCCAGTTCTCCAAAACTCTGGAAAGCTGCCCAGGATAGATGGATGCTTGACTGCATGTGTTCCAATTGTACCTCAGATGAGGGATCTCAGAAAGCATCCCACTCTGGGTTTTATTCCCCGGGGGCTACAGGATACACTGGGCTAAAGCATTAAAGGACATCCTGTTCCTAGGGAGAACTGGATTAGAGTCTGGGCTACTCTGGCCAGCTCCCCCTTTTAACAAGATGTTGCATTCCCAGCACATTTTATAGTTATCCTTTAGAACTACAAGTCAGAAGGTGGGGGGAACTGAGTCAGTCTGAGGCCGCCTGGAGAACTGTCCTGCAATAATGTAGAAAGATAAAAAAAATAAGTGTATTTGTCCTAGAAACCAAGTAAAGAAAGGTATGAGGGAAGAAAGGATGATCAACTGCACCAAATGTTGGCTGGTAGCTCTGAAAAACAAACCCAGAAACTGGATATTGAATTCAACAATGTAGGGGACATTGTCTTTTATAATAAAAGCAATCTGGTTGAAGTGCTGGGAATGAAAGCCATAGGGGGAATGAGTTTAAGAGTATGGGCCAAGAGGAATTTGAAACATCAAAGATAGACAACTATTTTAAGGAATTTTATTGCAAAATCAAGTGGTAACTTACAAGATATGTAAGATCAAAAGAACAGTTTTTTTTTCCTCTTTTTTTTTAATGGAGGAAATAAATGTTTAATAATGAGAATGATCCAGTTAAAAGAGAATATTTGATGTAGGAGAGAGGAAGAGGAGAAAAATTGCTGGAGGCAATGTCCATAGGTGGGTGAGATAGAGTGGTATTTAATGCCATATGAAAAGGTTGGATTGATACGTGATCATGTAAAGTTTATCTTTAGTAATAGGCAGGAAGGAGAAATGTATCCTGATGCTGATCTGGGGTGGGGGAGATAGAGTGATATAGCATTGGAAGTCTGTGAAAGTTTTCTTCTGATTGCTTCAAAATCACAAGGAAATAAGAAGGAATATCATTAACTGGAAGAATATGTATACTTCTTTTTATGTGAGTGTTAGTGTGTTTGTTCATGTGTATATTTGTTTTGGGGCATACAAAAGAGGACACACATCATTTTGGTGTTACACATTCTTAATTTGTGTTAATGTACAGTCTGATAGTATCCAAATTCTTGAACACTAACTTGTGGTAGCTTTTCTTCCTCACAATATAAGAATATATGAGAGCCTATTCCATGAAATTCGAGTTAGAGAATAAGAAAATTTGGATGGAGGGACTTGAAAGATAATCTAAAATCCTCATTCAGTAATGTTTGTTCAAACTATCCCAAGGTAGATGATTGCTATTTTGTTTATAATGAATCAGATTTAGTTATATTTCAAACTGATTTCAAAATGTTTACTCTTTAAGTTCATTTACATATCAGCAATATCTATCTATCTATATTTAAAAGCAGGTTTTTATGATGTAAATAAGAGTTTGACAAGATATTTCTTTTTCCATTTGGATTTGAGGTAGTGCACACTTATATGGATAAAAGATTCAGAAATCAACAGCTTCTGAATACTTTTTGATAGAAAGTGTTATTAGTTACAAATAGCAAATACAAAATTGAAAATGATGAACCTCCAGATAGTTCCGACTGGCCAAGATAAAATCAGATATTCTTGGAAACGACACAGATATCAGCAATTGTTGACAAAAAAAACTGAAGAATATACTTGATCTACTATGATTGAGTCTATGTTATTTCAACATAACATATATAAATAATAGATATTCAGAATCTTATTTATTTATTGATATATCTTCACATATTTATTGTGTATGATTTTAGAAAAGTTATTTGATCTTCAATTTACCTAATACCTAGAACTAAACTTATTTAAGAGAAGAACATTTCAACTCTTTATATACTTGAGATATCCAATAATATTATTCCTTCATATTTCTTTATTTTTGCTCAACAATTTGTGTGTGTGCATCTGTGTGTGTGTGTAATTACTTTATAATGGCAATCAGGCACACAAACATTGAGGCTGTGTTAATGTTAAATATAGGAGGACATTTGACCAGGGAAATTTGAGCTAAAAATAATAAACAATAGATTTTAGATTGTTCCCTTTATTCCTTCATTCCTTCACTCAATGAATCAAGAAATAATTCATTGAGTACCTCTGGCATACCAGGTCCATTGATGGGTGCTGGGGGGGATATGAAAGGGAATAAGCACAAACAACCCCTAATCTTTCAGAAGGTACATTTGAGCACAGAGGTTCTACACTGGCAGACCTGAGCTAAACCAACTTTCCAAATGTTTTTTCTGGCTGACAGGGTGTCAAAATTAGTCAATGTGAATGGTCTTATGTAAGTTACCACATGTTATTGGTATCACCCTCTCTATGTTTTTATGCTTAGCCTGACCCAGTCATTTATGCAACCTGCCTAAACCTTATACCTGTATTGTTTTCGGACCCTGCTCTCATACATGAATACATGCTATTGGCTATGAAATAAATTTGAATGTCATTTTATAATTAACAGGCACTATTTGTTTTTTTTTAATCTATGCACACATAAAATACTATACAGCTGTGAAAATTAATGAAGTCATGTACATCAATGTGAATGGAATCACAAATAGAAAGTACCGTGTAAGCAAGTTAAGAATGCATACACTGTAATTTTATTATCATGAAGGTAAAGAAAACATCCAAAAATTGATAGTGTATTGCTGGGGTTTTTGTATATTTTTATTACAGGTGTTATTTGTTTTTAAATATTGGGGTTTAACATACACAAATTAACAGTATGCATTCTTTAAATTCTAAGACAATTGAACATGTACACAAGTATAAGGAATCAAAGTAAAACTAGATAGGAAAATCCAATTTTTTGTTCAAAGCAGACTTCGCAGTTTTCTTCTCCTGAATTGAACTTAACTTCTATGTCAAATGAGCACACAGAGACACCTGCAAGATTTCTCCCCAAAGACAATATGGTTTGTTGTTGATACGTCCTGAGAAACTATTACAAGGTTAATTGTTTTATTTAAACTCCCCATTTAAGAAATTATTCCACATCCTTTTTACATGATGGGGACTCAAGTGTGGAGAGGAGTGTTGAAGTTCACCCCAACATTGGAGGGCAGTGACCCCCTTAGACCTGGACAAGTGCAGCTCTTGAAACAGGCCCTGGGCCTCAAGTGGCCCAGTGCTTTGGGTGCCTCCCTAGAAATGGCAACGTTCCCCTCCAGTGTGCCTGGGACCAACCTGAGCATACTGGATATGGCCTTGCAAAATGCAGGGGCAGCTCCACTGCAATAGAGTACATTTCTCCCTACTATGGATCAAAGAAGGAATATGAAAGTAACTGGTAGAAAACTATGTTTTTCTTATTAGCTTCTCCCAGCAACCTGGTGAGATAGGTAATATTAACAGGATATTTCATATAGACCGAAGAAATTTAAAAGTGAAATAAGCTGCACAAAGTTACAGAGTTCTTTGTTCAGAGCTGCTTGTAATGTCTTGGCGTCATCTTTACATTACAACTCTGTTTTACAAAGTAATAACTATATATTTAGGTACTGTGGTAAAACAGAGACCACACCTTTATAGAAGGAAATTTCATGGTACACACCACACTCTGGGACATTGTCTTTAGTTGAGCATTTTTTTTGTCTCCTTTGTTTATATGACTGCAAATGAATTATTAAAATGGTAGGTAGTAATTCTATACAGTTAAGAGAAGTTAAAAAATGATTTAGAAATTCCTTTGACTATTAAAATATTTTAATCTGTTTAGTGCTGTTTAGATTTGGTTTAAATGAAATTGAAAATAAGGACTTGCTCAACATTCAGTTAACAGATTGATAAATTTGTGTGACACTAACTGTCCTTTTAGTCCTTTTCAAACTCTGCCTCTCAAGCACTAGCAACCAAATAACTATAATAAAATGGAGCAAGTGCTTTACAGTTTTTGCAGACATATCTAGGGTTCCCTGTTATGTTTAACATTGATTTTTCCCCGAACCATGTCTCTGTGCCAAGAGATCTTTCTCTCTGTCTTTATAGTGCTCAAGACTGTTTCCCATGGGATATGGGTCTGCTACATTTTCCAGGCTCATTTCAATAACAACAAACAAATGTAGACATCTTTTATACAGAGAAGTGTCTTTTCTATGGTCTAGAGAAGACCATGCTACAATATATTTCACATTTTAACAACCCATATGCCTTTTTGATAAACCTTAAAATTGTATATTAGGCATTAATACTGTTCGACACTTCACAACATATTATGCACTGTAACTGAAAAGCCAGCCAAAGCAGTTTAGGCAATGAAAATGTTTTTTATAACCACACATCACTGTAAAATGTGTTTCTGTTCTTAGTGCAGGGGAATCCCTCACATGCCATACCATACCATACTTTATTATCTTAATAGGTCTCGCCCTCTACAGTTGAAAATAACTAGAGCATGACTACAAGAAGCTTACCATTGACTTTACCCTGTAACATAAATGCATATCAAACCATACAAAACCACCATATAGTCTAAAGTCCAGCCATATTCCCTTTCCTGACCTCCCTTATTGGCATTGGTTTCTACTCATCTCCCCTTCATCTGCTATGCCACAGCCATCCTAGTGTACTTTGTGTCATTTAACTGACCAAGGTCAATCTTGCCTTGGTCTTTTTTTTTTTTTCATTTATTTTTTATTTACTTATTTATTTTTTAATTTACTTATTTATTTTTTTTTTTTGAGACAGAGTCTCACTTTGTTGCCTGGGCTAGAGTTCCGTGATGTCAGCCTAGCTCACATCAACCTCAAATGCCTGGGCTCAAGCAATACTCCTGCCTCAGCCTCTCAAGTAGCTGGTACTACAGGCATGTGTCAACATGCCCGGCTAATTTTTTCTATATATATTTTTAGCTGTCCATATAATTTCTTTCTATTTTTAGTAGAGATGGGGGTCTCGCTCTTGCTCAGGCTGGTCTCAAACTGCTGAGCTCAAAGGATCTACCCGCCTCGGCCTCCCAGAGTGCTAGGATTATAGGCGTGAGCCACTGCTCCCAGCCCTGCCTTGGTCTTAGAGCTATTTATTCCTCCTAGAAATATCATCTCTCAATTTTTGTTGTATAGACTCTTTTCTTTTATTCTCATTTTATATTATATACAAACATGTCAGTGAGGCCTCCTCTGATCATGTAAAGTGCCACCCAATATTTAATTTTTCTCTTAGCATTTACCACTACCTTGGATTTATCGGTTTGTCTATTGTCTATCTCCCAGGCCTCATCCATTTCAGGGTATACACACTGTGAGACTATAGGTCTCAACAACATTATTTAATGTAATCCTGCTCTTTGGAACAGTGTCTGCAACTCTGTGTGTGCCCACTGAAAAAATGTTGAGAGACTATAATGGACTGAATGTTAGTGTCCTCCCCCAAATTCATATGTCAAAATCCTAACCCCCAAGGTGATAGAATTAGGAGGTGGGGCCTTTGAAAGATAATTAGGTTGTGAGAGTACAGCCCTCACAAATGGGATGCATGTTTTATGAAAGGCCCCAGAAATCTCCTTTGTTCCTTCTGCCATGTGAGAACACAGGGTGAAAATGACCATCTATTAATCAGTAAACAGACCCTTATCAGATAGTGAATCTACCAATACCTTGATCTTGGACTTCTCAGGCTCCAAAACTGTAAGAAATAAAAGTTTTTTGTTCTAGCTACACAGTCTATGGTACTTTTCCTACAGAAGCCTAAAAAGACAAAGACATGAAGTCAATCAAGAAAAATGATAGAATATAAGCTATAAGCATGAAACATTGGTTCTGAGATAAACAAACCCATGTGAACATGTCAATGCCTACTATTTTTTTAATTTTAATTTTTTTATTTATTATTTTGGAATATTACAAGAGTACAAAGGTTTTGCTTGCATAAATTGCTTTTGTACCATTTGAGTCAAAGTTATAAGTGTACCCATCCCCCAGATAGTGCGCACTGTACCCATTAGGTGTGAATTTACCCATCCCCTCCTCTAACCTCCCACCTGCTTGATTTCCGATGAATGTTATTTCCATATGTGGATATAAATGTTGATCAACTAGTTCCAATTTAATGGTGAATACATGTGATGTTTGTTTTTTCATTCTTCTGATACCTCACTTAGAAGAATGGTCTCCAGCTCCATCCAGGTTAATACAAAAGGTACTAGTTCACCGTTTGTTATGGCTGAGTAGTATTCCATGGTACACATATATCACATTTTATTAATCTACTCACATATTGACAGGCACTTGGGTTGTTTCCACATTTTTGCAACTGCGGATTGTGCTGCTATAAACATTCAAGTGCAGGTGTCTTTTTGTCTTTTTCTCATGTGGATAAATACCCAGTAGTGGGATTGCTGTATCAAATGGTAGTCCTATTTTTAGTTCTTTGAGGTATCTCCATACTACTTTCCATAGAGGATGTACTAATTTTCAGTCCCACCAGCAGTGTATGAGTGTTCCTATGTCTCCACATTCACGCTAGGATTTGCTGTTTTGGGACTTTTTGATTTAAGGCTTTCTCACTGGAGTTAAGTGATATCTCATTGTGGTTTTGATTTGCATTTCCCTGATGATTAAATATATTGAACAATTTTTCATATGTTTGTTGGCCATTAGTCTATCTTCTTTTGAAAAGTTTCTGATCATGTCTTTTGTCCACTTTTTAATGAGGTTGTTTGATTTTTTTCTTGATGATTTGCTTGAATTCTATATAGATTCTAGTTATCAGCCCTTTTATCAGATAGATAGCATGCAAACATTTTCTGCCATTCTCTAGGTTGTCTATTTGCTCTGCTGATTGTTTTCTTAGCTGTGCAAAAGATTTTTAATTTGATAAGGTTTCATTTATTTATTTTTGTTGTTGCTGTGATTGCTTTTGGGGTCTTCTTCATAAATGCTTTGCCTGGGTCAATGTCTACAGGAGTTTTTTCCAACCATTTCTTCTAGAATTCTTATGGTTTCATGCCTTAGATTTAAGTATGTTAGTCATCATGAGTTGATTCCTGTGAGAGGTGTGAGGTGCTGTTTCTATTTCAGTCTTCTACATGTGTCTATCCAATTTTCCCAGCACCATTTATTGAATAGGGATTCTTTTGCCCAGTGTATGTTTTTTCCTGCTTTGTCAAAGATCAGATGGCAATATGATGATGGTTTTATATCTGGGTTCTCAGTTCTGTTCCATTCATCTATGTGTCTGTTCTTGTGCCAGTACCATCCTTTTTTGATTACTATAGCCTTGTAGTCTAGCTTGAAGTCTGGCAGATTGATGCCTCCCAATTTGTTCATTTTGCTTAAGGTTACTTTGGCTATACAGGGTCTTTTCCGGTTCCCCCTGAAGTATAGAATAATTTTTTCTAGATCTGTGAAAAATGATGTTAGTATTTTAATAGGGACTGCCTTGAATCTGTAGATCACTTTGGGTAGTATAGACATTTTAACAATGGTGCTTCTGCTGACCCATGAGCATGGTATTCTTTTCCACCTGTTTACATCCTTTATTGTTTCCTTCCTCAGTGTTTCATAGTTCTCCCTGTAGAGGTGTTTTATCTCCTTAGTTAAATATATTCCCAAGTATTCCATTTTCTTTGTTGATATTGTGAAGGCTACTGGGTCTTTGATTTGGTTCTCAGTTTGACTGTTGTTGGTGTATATGAATGCTACTGATTTTTGTACATTTATTTTGAACCTGAAAGGTTGCTGAATTTATTTATCAATTCCAGTAATCTCTTAGCAGAATCGTTGGAGGTTTCTATATATAAGAAAATATTGTCCCACCAGCAGTGTATGAGTGTACCTGTCTCTCCACATCCACGCCAACATGTATAGTTTTGGGACTTTTTGATAAAGGCCATTCTCACTGGAGTTAAGTGATATCTCATTGTGGTTTTGATATGCATTTCTCTGATGATTAGAGATGTTGAACACTTTTTCATATGTTTGTTAGTCATTTTTATATCTTCTTTTGAAAAATTCCTATTCATGTCCTTTGCTCACTTTTTGATAGGGTTGTTCGATTTTTTTCTTACTGATTTTCCTGAGTTCTAAATAAATTCTTGTTATCAGTCCTTTATCTGATGTGTAGTATGCGAAAATTTTTTCCCATTCTGTAGGTTGTCTGTTTACTCTCGTGACTGTTTCTTTGGCTGTGCAGAAGCTTTTTAATTTGATCAGGTCCCATTTATTTATTTTTGTTGTTTCTGTGATTGCCTTGGGGGTCTTCATAAATTCTTTGCCTAGGCCAATGTCTGTAAGAGTCTTTCCTATGTTTTCTTCTAGAATTCTAATAGTTTCCGACCTAAAGTTTAAGTCTGTTAACCACCGTGATTTGATTTTTGTGAGAGGTGAGAGGAGGCATGGGCAATATATATAGCCTGAACTTTTGTACCCTCATAATGAGCTGAAAAACAAAAAAATAAAAATAAAATAAAATAAATAAATAAAAATAAGACAGGTCATGTCTAATTATATAATTATCCATTTAGTCAGACAAAAGAAAGATGACTTAATATATTAGTACATCAAAGCAGTAAATCTTAATGGGTATGGGGAAAAATTATATATTTTATTACCACTTTGTGGTACTGCATAACACACTGTATATTGCATAGCATGTATAGTGCATAAAATTCCCAAACTTACCAAAAGATTTTTAATGTGCCTACTCAAAAAAACAAAAAAAAAGAAAATATTGTCAGCAAAGAGGGATAATGTGACCTCTTCTTCCCCCATTTGGATACCCTTGATTTCCCTCTCTTGTCTGATTGCTTTGTCTAAGACTTCCAGCACTATGTTGAACAGAAGTGGTAATATTGGACAACCTTGTTTGGTTCCAGTTCTAAGCACGAACAATTTCAATTTTTCCTCATTCAGTATGATGTTGGCTGTAGTTTTGTTGTATGTTTTCTACCTTAGATTTATTTTCTATAAGAGTCTTATGCAATTAAGATGTATCATTACAAATATATAACCAATATTAAAGAATTTGAAGAATGAAGATATTTAAGGTATTGCCTTTAAAAGTATTCCTTCTGTTGGTTTTGCAAACTTCTCTGATCTGCATTCTACCCTCAATTTTCCTTTTGGATGTGTTGTAATTTTGGTATTACTATTGTCCCCCATATTTTTGGTGCTAAAATATTTATGAAAGAATAAAATTCTAGAGCACATTCTGTTGGTCACTTTTGCTTTCTAGACCATCATCCAATACATCCTGAAAATAATTCTATATCACCTCATAGATATCTCTCTCATTGTTTTTTAAAACTCTGTATTATTCTATTACATTGCTGTACCCTATTTATTCAACTAACCTACTCTGTATGGACGCTTAAGTTTTTTCCAATTATTTCATAAACTTTTTACTTTATAACAGTAGTTTTAGATTTACAAAAAAGATTTCAGGGATAGTAGAGAGAGTGCCTATATATCACACACTTAGTTTTACCTATCATTAACATCTTATGTGCACGGTGCACTTGTTATAATTAATGAACCAATATTGATACCAATATTTTTATTAACTGCTGTCCATTTTCTCCTCCAGTATCATATCCAGGTTATTACATTACATTTAGTAGTAATGTTTCCTTAGTAATATTTCCTCTTGGCTGTGATGGTTTCACAAACTTTCTTTATTTTTGATGCCCTTCCCTTCACAGATTTGAGAAATTATATATTTTGTAGAATGTCGCTCAGTTGAAATTTGTCTGATATTTTTTCTTGTGATTAGATTGAGATTTTGTGTTTGGGGAGGAAGACCACAGAGATAAAGTGTAATTTTTATCACATCATATCAAGAGTACATATTATTAACATAACTTTTCACTGTCCATATTAAATTTAATTACCTGGCTGAGGTAGTTTCTCAGATTTATCCAACATTAAGTTACCCTTTTATCTTCCTTTTCATAGTGTATTCTTTAAAAGAAAATTGCTATTTATAGACAAATCTTAAATGGGAATAATTCTCCATCTCCTTGAGAGTGACATACCTATGTAAATCATTTGCAATTCATTTGCCTAAGAGATTTTCCAATTCTTCCTCATTAATTTATTTATTCAACCATTTATTTATATCATTATAGACTCATGGATGTTTATTTTACATTTCAGACTATAATATAATAGTACTTTATTTCTCAAATTTTCCCAGTTTTGGCAATTTCTGTTGGGTCCTCTGTCACTTTGACATATGTCCCATCAACATAATTTTTTTCCCTAGCAATTTCTTACTGTATGGCACTAGAAGATGATCCAGGCTCCTCTTGTGTATTTTCTTACCCAGCTTACAGGTAAACATCTGTATCTATTTTAAGCTAAACATGAGTTCATATTTATATGTGTTTTCTAAATATTTTCTCCTAGTCCATTGCTTGTCTTTTCATTTTCTTTATACTGTCTTGTACGGCATAATTTTTTTTTATTTTTATAATTATAACATCATTTTTTAAATGTCATGCATTATATTTTTCTTGTTGCCTTTAAAAACTCATCTTGTCTTTTGTCTTCTAGAAGCTTTATAAATTTGCATTTTGCATTTAGGTCTATTATTTACTATTTTTTGTGTATGTGAATTTGTAAGTCCTATATGTAGCTTGATTTATTTGGCTATGGTGGTCCAAATTTTTTAAAATAAATTTTTGTTGAAAAGAATGTATTTTATTCATTGACTTGCCTCTGATCAGTTGACTATATTTGTGTGAGTATATTTCTGGGCTCTCTATTCTGTTTATTGATCTGTGTCTATTTTTTTTTTTTTTAGCCAATATTACACTCTCTTGATTATTGTACCTTTATATTAAGTCTTAAAATCATATAGTGTCAATCTTCCAACTTTGTTGGTCTTCATGATTATGTTGGCTAAGCCCAGGTCTTTTGCCTTTCCATAAAATCTTTAGAATCAATTTGCTGATATTAACAAAAAAACTTTATAAGATTTTAATGGGGATTGTATTGAATATATAGATAAAGTTGGGGTGAATTGACACCTTAAAAATATTTAATCCTCTCACCCAGAACACAGAATGTTTACTTACATATTCTTTGATTTCTTTCTTAACTATTGTGTAGTTTTCCACTTATGGATTCTGTATATATTTTGTTAGATTTATACATATGATTGATGATATAGCAAATTATATTTTCTTTTAACTTAAAATTCCAATTGTCTATTACTGTTATATAGGAGAATAATTGGATTTTATATATTAACCTTATATACTGTGACTCTGCTATGCTTCCTTATTAAGGGGTATTTTTGTACATATTTTGAGGGAGAGGGGGAGAGTTTACATAGATAGACATGTTTCTGTGAATAAGGAGAGTTTTATTTCTTCCTTTACAATTTGTATACCTTTTTTCTCCTTTCCATGTCTTATTGCAGTAACTAAGATTTTCCACACAAAATTAAATAGTAATACTAAGAGAGAAAATCCTTGTCTTATTCAAATTTCCTGTATTTTGCTATTAAAATAAAATCTCATTTTTCTTTTGCATTTTTATGTATGACATTATAAATAAATACATATAAAATACATGTATGTTGATATTTTTAGAAGTAAACAATAAATTTGTAGAAGAGAATCACTGAGCTAAAAGCATGTATATGTAGCATTATTTGATACTGTCAACTCATCAACAGATAGTTCACAAGAAAAGGTTTATAAGTGGACTAAAAGGATAAGAAAAGAGGGGAAACCTAACTTTTTATATGAGCAATACAAATTAAAACTAAACTGACGTATTTTTCTTAGCTATCAAATTGACAAAACAAGTACCTAACAAAACACCCAGCTAGTAAGCTTTGAGGAAACAGAAATCAGACACTATAGGTTGGGATCTAAAATGGTACAACCTCTATACTGGTGAAATTTACAATATTTAATAAATATCTTAGGTCTTAAATACTTTCAAGGATTTTTTTTTTTGTCATTCCAAGGTAGTTTGTGTTCAAACTTATTTCTGACTGTTTTTTTTTTCTTTTTTGCTTTCATTAAACCACTGAATGTAAAATGCCATGTAAGAAATAGGACATGAGAATTGTGAACTCCTTTTTCTGGAAATTTTCTTAAATATGTAGATGATAACTTTTGAATTGTGTAGAACATTCCTAACCTAATTTATAGCCTCACTTAGATCTAGGTCCATTGCAATGAAAATTTTACTATTTGTGAACAATTTCTGTAACTCTCCTGAAATAGATGGAAACTTGATGATGTTAGGGTGGAAAATTGTATGTAAAGATTGGCATCTTAGGACTCCCAGCTCTGTCAGTAGATTGAATAGGATTAAAGAGCTATTTATTTCCTCCTGGGAACCTATACCAAGTGTTAATTTTGGTTACTTAGGTATCAGGCCAGCTAAGTCATCTCTGACTTTCTCATGAGTCTTGTCTTTATCATTATCAGTGTTTAAGTTGAGATCTCTTCCAAAACTAAAAGGGACAATGACAAAGATTTCTCTCAGTTCTGAGATAATTTACTTCTACTATACTAATATTTTACATGACGTGATGGCAAAACTATGTTTTGAAATTATGATTCAACACTTGTCACTTTTTAGCTGCATAATCTTGGAAAATGGGTTAATTATTCTGAGTTTCAGTTTTCTTACCTATAGAAGAGAGAATCAAGATTTACTCTTGTAACTCATAAAATAAGTAGTTGTTTATGGAACAAATGATGATCAAAATATCAGTTAGGATATTTTGAAGAATTAATGTGAAAATACATAGCACATTTTCTGGAATATAATAGACACTCAACAAATGTTTATATACTTCTGATATTTTTATCTATTCCATATCTCAGTTAGAATTGTCATTTTTATTTGCTTTTCTGTCACTTCATAGTTTTAATAATATGTTTACATAAAACCATCACTTATGTTAGTTATATGACTTATGGTAGTTCTAAAGAATATACAATAATATATTTGAGATTCACATATAAATGTCTATATTTTATGCTTATGCCAATTCAGACTCATTGTCCTTCTGTGTGAAGGTTCAAATAAATCACTGTATTTAAAATTTAATTTCAATTTTCTCATTTTTTAAGTCAGGATTTTTCCAGTCCTATTTTTGATTTTTACTCTTGGTGTAAATCAACTTCTAATTTTATGATTTCTGCAGTAAAATGTGATTGGTTCCCATGTTTCCCATGCAAATATTCCCAGAGGAAATGGACATTTTTTTTATATAATGAAGAAGTAAAAAAGAACAATACACTGAAAGTCCCATTTCAATGTATGCAACAAATTAGTCTTTGTGCTATTTAATTAACTTGGAACTTTAAAATACTAAAATTGCAACTGCATTCATATGAATGTATTAACCTTCAGGAGTATATACAGGTGTTTAATTTGTACTTAGCAAGATATAAATATCAACTTAGATGTCGATTAATTGATTAAAATATGTTATATTTGAGTAGCTATTTTAAATTTGACATTCAATAAACATTTTTCAGAGCCAAATGAAGTTTTGATCTGCATTTGCCCATCTATTTTCAGTCTTAAATTTTGCTTATCATTTATGAAACTCTTAATTTGTGTCAGGTGCCATGTGTTGCTCTCATTTTGCCCCCCAAAACAACTCCCTAATTTTAACTTCACCCAATTATGATCAATTCCACTGCTAAATGTTTATTTCTTCCCCAAGCTAGTTTGAATGAGGTGGTACTAGAAATGTTTCATGTTAATGACATTGACATTTTTTTCTAACATTTTTGATCTTTAATTCTTCTTAGATACTTGATTAATATCTACTTGATTTCATTTTATTAAAATTTTATTAACATATTAAAAAATGCTCAACATCTCTAATCATCAGGGAAATGCAATTTAAAACCACAATGAGATATAACTTATATCCAGTGAGAATGGCCTTTGCCAAAAAGTCCCAAAAACAATAAATGTTGGCCTGGATGTGGAGAGATAGGAACACTGATACACTGCTGGTGGGACTACAAACTAGTACCACCTCTGTGGGAAGTAATATAGAGATAACTCAAAGAGCTACAAGTAGAACTAGCATTTGATCCAGCAATACCATTACTGGCCACCTACCCAAAAGAACAAAAGATATTCTATAAAAAAGACATCTGCACTAGAATGTTTATTGCAGCACAATTCACAATTGCAAAGATGTGGAAACAAACCAGGTGTCCATCAATACATGAGGGGATTAATAAAATGTGGTATATGTATACCATGGAGTTCTACTCAGCCACAAAAAACAATGGTCATCTAGCACCTCTTGTATTATCCTGTACAGAGCCGGAACCCATTCTACTAAGTGAAACATCCCAAGAATGGAAAAACAAGCACCACATGTACTCACCATCGAACTGGTATTAACTGATCAACATTTGTGTGCACATATGGAAGTAACATTCATCGGGGGTCAGGCAGATGGGAGGCAGGAGGAGGGAATAGGTATACACATCTAATGGGTGCCGTGTGCACGGTCTGGGGGATGGACACACGTGAAGCTCTGACTCGGGTGGGGCAAAGGCAATATATGTAACCTAAACATTTGTACCCTTGTAATATGCTGAAATAAAATTAAAAAATAAAAAAAAAAATTCGAAACAAAAAAAAACAACACATTTATTCTATCATCTCTCTACAACTCAATGTTAAATTAAATCATCCCATTGGGAAATCATTTATAATTATTTGATTTTAATCATTGAGAATCACACATAGACATCCTTTCCTGGCAATGATTTGTTAGTGATTCATTCTTGATTCTCCTAAGGATAATTTCTTCCCTAACATTCTGGGAATAGATATATAAACCACAGAATGTCCTTCATTTGACTCAATATTTTTTATTGTTTTGCTAATGCATCTGATGTGTTTTAAATGAGATCTACCAAGTTAAATTAATATAGGTCACAGTTAAAGTTCTAATATTTACCAAGAGTTTTGAACTTTCAAAATAATATTAAGCAAACATTATTGCTCAAATTAATACAAAAGCAATTTTGATTACTTATTTAAGCAACAATTTGCTTTTATTATACAAATGAAAATAGAATGGCAATTACTTACTACATAATCTTTCCTGTCCAAAAAGTCCCACAATCCTGTGGCATACATCACCTTAATTATTTATGTATCCAACTCTCTTGCTCACTATCAAAAATGCAATTCTTAAGAGGCAATGATTAAGCTGTATTAAGTGATTTAAGCTGAATTTCATAATATGTAGACATCACATAGATTATTCAAGAAAATTAATTTCAATGATGCATTCTTTTATTTTAAATGATTATGACACGGATTTGAATAAAATATGTGTGAGGCATCCCATCTATTTAAAAGCTCTGACATACACTATGGCCATACTTTACATTGGATCAAATATTTTTTTTCCCTTTCTCCCAATTGCCAAAGAACCCAACTCCAATTCCATAATCATAAGAGGACAGCTCTGTGACATAATTGCATTATTTCATAAGCACAATATTATGTTTATGTCTCTGGGACCAGTTAAAGGTGGTTTTGAGTGCTAAAATAATTCTCTCCTCTTCTGCTTGAAGGTAAAGATCATTTAAGATTCTTCTATCTAAAACATTGATGGAGGTATGGAGTTATTTTTGTTGTGATCCAATGTAATATTGAATTACATAGCAGGAATATCTGTTAGGACTAGAATCAAGATACACTTCTAATACAAAAATTTCTCAAAGTAGAACAGCATGCATTCAATCATATTTATTTTATTTTATTTTTATTTATGTATGTATATTTTTGAGAAAGGGGTCTTACTCTGTCACCCATGCTGAAGTGCAGTGGCCCAATCATCACTGCAGCCTAGAACTCCTGAGCTTAAGCAACTCTCCCTCCTCAGCATCTCAAGAAGCTGGGACTACAAGTGTGCACCAGTCCTGGCTAATATATTTTTTCTTTCTTTTTAAATTTCATAAGATTATGGGGATACAAAAATTTTGGTTTCATATATTGCCTTTGCACCATCCAAGCCAGAGCTACAAATGTACCCATCCCCCAGACAGTACACTTCGCACTCATTAGTTATGAATTTGCCCTTCCCCTCCACCTCCTTCCCACCTGCTCAGCACCCGATGAATATTACTTCCATGCATGCACCTAAGTTTTGATCAGTTATTGCCAATTGGATGGTGAGTACATGTGGTGCTTGTTTTTCCATTCTTGTGATACTTCACTTTGAAGAATGGGCACTAGCTCCATCCAGGAAAATACAAGAGGTGCTAGATGACCATTGTTTTTTGTGGCTGAGTAGAACTCCATGGTATACATATACCACATTTTATTAATCCCCTCATGTATTGATGGACACCTGGTTTGTTTCCACATCTTTGCAATTGTGAATTGTGCTGCAATAAACATTCTAGTACAGATATCTTTTTTATAGAATGTCTTTTGTTCCTTTGGGTAGATGACCAGTAGTGAGATTGCTGGATCAAATGGTAGTTCTACTTTTAGTTCTTTTAGGTATCTCCATACTATTTCCTTAGAGGTTGTACTATTTTGCAGTCCCACCAGCAGTGTATAAGTGTTCCTATCTCTCCACATCCATGCCAGCATTTGTTGTTTTGGGACTTTTTGATAAAAACCATCTCATTGGAGTTAAGTGATATCTTAATGTGGTTGTTTATTTTCATTTCCCTGATGACTAGAGATGTTGAACATTTTTTCATATGTTTGTTGGCCTTTATTCTGAATTCTTTTGAAAAGTTTCTGTTCATGTCCTTTGCCGCCTTTTTAATGGGGTTGATTTTTTCTTATTGATTTTCCTCAGTTCTATATAGATTATAGTTATCAGCCCTTTATTAGATGTATAAGCATGCAAATATTTTCTCCCATTCTCTAGGTTGTCTGTTTGATCTGTTGATTGTTTCCTTGGCTGTGCAAAAGCTTTTTAATTTGATCAGGTCCCATTTATTTATTTTTGTTGTTGCTGTGATTGCTTTGGGGGTCTTCTTCATAAATTCTTTGCCTAGGCTGATGTTTATAAGGGTTTTTTTTTTTTAACATTTTCTTCTAAAATTCTTATAGTTTTATGCCTTAGGTTTAAATCTGTTATCCATTGTGAGTTGATTTCTGTGAGAGGTGCGGATCCAGTTTCAATCTTCTGCATGTGGCTATCCAGTTTTCCCAGCACCATTTATTGAATAGGGATTCTTTTCTTTAGTGAGTATATGTGTGTATGTGTGTGTATATATATATATAATTTTTTTTGTTTGTTTTTGTGTTTTTAGAGAGAGAGTCTTGCTATCTTGCCCAGGCTGGTCTTTAATTCAATCATATTTAGAGCATGTGAGGCAGGGATTATTTTAAAGAAATCTTTACATTTTATCTACATTTGGTAATTTCTCCCCACTTCCATAATCAAATTTTGAATCACGGATTTTGCCTAAAATTTTTCAGTTTGTTGCATTATTATTAAGCCAATCATTTCATCTACTTTCTCTAGGAAGAAGAATTTAAAAGCTGTCTGTTTGCAGGTTGAAACAGGAAATAGAATCTTTTCTGAAGTGAGAGTAAATCCATAGGAAGATAATTATATATCCAAGTCATATTCAAATCCATCTGTGATAGTTTTTTCTTGTTGCCAGTATTACTGTATTTTGAAAAATGACATAGATATATAAATATTATTCATTTATAGCCTCATACATTTCTGTAGGAAAATAATTGCAAATATGATAGAAACATGATGATTACCCTTAATACATGAGTTCTTGAAAATTTATAACCAATCCCCTCTCTTTATTAGAAAACTGAACACACGTAATGAAAAGGTGATTGGTGGGAAAAGAAATAAAAATAGGCAGCAAACATAGCACATAAGCTCATACTCACTAGTAAACAATCAAGAATAGAGATTCTCTATGATTCTCATCAATCAAATTGACAAAATTAACTTTTTATTAAAACCTATGGCTCTCTGATCTGTGCAGAAATTTTCATGAAACAGTGGAAAGCACCATGGCAGTAAATACATTTGTGATTTTTAGATTTAGATAATCTGTAGCAAATTATCCTGATGTCAAAAAAGTATTGATGAATAAAGATGTCCTTTGTAGCATTTTTCATAATAGCAAAGATTTGAAAATATTACACATATACAATAATAGTTTTGTTTCATAAATTATAGTGTGATTATATAATGCAAAATTGCATTATCATTAAATTTAATACCTAAAGACTGTTTAATGGTAACAAAATGGTTGTATTAAAATAGTAACAAGGCAAATCATAGAACACTAAACTCAGTCTTATGCTAATTTTTCAGTTGGTTACGTGTATTCAAATAAAATGATGAGAATGGAATTCATCAAAATATTAACATGGGTAATCTCTTTGGTGTATTTGCATGTTTTAATTTGTCATTATTTTCCATGAGTTAATATTATTTACAAATTAAAATATATAAATATTATTGGAAGAAATAGAACTTTTAAAATTATTTAGTGCATTATTGTACCATTGATATTTTTCTACAAATTCAATAGCAATTTTCAATATCCACTTGTATTATTCAATTTAAAATTTTACTTGTTTCAAGGCATAAATGCATATCAAGAATAATTCACATTAGAAAACATAAACTATTCTGTATATATTACTACTTAGATGTCGGAATATAAATGGAATAAGTGTGCATTTCTCAAGACATTTATAGAAAACTTTTATAGAATTTTAACCTTTTTATTTCCTAAAATAATATAGGTATATATTTCAATTATATGCTTCCAAAACTTTGATATTGTCAAGTGAGATCCTTTGGATATGACCAAACTTACAGATGTGAGCCTAAACATGCACACATTGTTTAGGATTGGTTGTGCATATTTTATGTGTGAGCAATTACAAATATAAAGTCTTGATTTCTAGATTATCTTTTAGAAAATCAGAAAATATGACACGATTTAGCTTCATGGTTTTTAAAGGCACCACT
Organism: Eulemur rufifrons; assembly: GCF_041146395.1. NCBI lineage: Eukaryota > Metazoa > Chordata > Mammalia > Primates > Lemuridae > Eulemur > Eulemur rufifrons. The sequence goes on along the minus strand of NC_090989.1, from coordinate 97,251,486 downwards.
GGCTATGGGTTTAGCTTTATTTTTTTCACCATAGACTCCAGCTGTCCAACCTTATTCTATTAGGTTATCTGCCTGAACCTTGTTGGCATTTGAATTTAAAATCTGTATTGCCCAAAGTTATCATACAGTAGTGGTATGCCATTAACAAGACTGAATTTGAATGATAAAGTTTATGAAGTTTTGAGGCTTCTAGTGCTTAAAATATTATACTTGTGTGTAAGTATTGATATTTCTTAAAGCAGAAGTGATTTATTCTTATTTGTTTTTAAGGTATCTAGAAGATAGCAAATGAAAGAACAACGAAGTAAAATTTTTACTTTAAGAATAAGATAACTTAAGAAGAGATTCTATGTTTTCTTATGGTATCAATAAAATTGGAGGTTATAATTAAAAGTTGAAAAGTCGGCATCTCTAATCATGAGAGAAATGCAAGAGTATTATTCAGCTATAAGAAATAATGATGATATGGAGTCCCTTCTGTTCTCCTGGATAGAGTGGGAACCCATTCTATTAAGTGAAGTATCTCAAGAATGGAAAAACAAGCACCATATGTACTCATCAGCAAATTGGTTTCCCTGATCATCACCTAAGTGCACATTTGGGAATAACACCAATTGGGGGGCCGGGCGCGGTGGCTCACGCCTGTAATCCTAGCACTCTGGGAGGCCGAGGTGGGCGGATCGTTTGAGCTCAGGAGTTCGAGACCAGCCTGAGCAAGAGCGAGACCCCACCTCTACTAAAAATAGAAAGAAATTATATGGACAGCTAATAATATATATAGAAAAAATTAGCCGGGCATGCTGGCGCATGCCTGTAGTCCCAGCTACTCGGGAGGCTGAGACAGGAGGATCGCTTGAGCTCAGGAGTTTGAGGTTGCTGTGAGCTAGGCTGACGCCACGGCACTCACTCTAGCCTGGGCAACAGAGTGAGACTCTGTCTCAAAAAAAAAAAAAAAAAAAAAAAAAAAAAAAAAAAAAACACCAATTGGGTATCGGACTGAGGTGGGGGATGGGGAGAGGGGATAGGTGTATAACTACATGATGAATATGTTGTGCACCATCTGGGGAATGGTCACACTTGAATGTTCTGACTCGGGGGGATGGGCGGGACATGGGCAGTGTATGTGGCCTGAACTTTTGTACCCCCATGATGATAAGCTGAAGAAAAAAAAAAAAAAAAAACCCACAATGAGCTATCACTTAACTCCAGTGAGAATGGCTTTTATCAAAAAGTCCCAAAACAATAAATTGTTGGCAGGATGCAGAGAGATAGGAACACTCATTCATACATTGCTGGTGGGACTTCAAACTAGTACAACCTCTATGGAAAGTAATAATGGAGATACCTCAAAGAGCTACAAGTAGAATTACCATTTGATCCAGCAATCCCATTACTGGGCACCTACCCAAATGGAAAAAAGACATTCTATAAAAAAGATACCTGCACCAGAATGTTTATAGTAGCACAATTCACAATTGCAAAGATGTGGAAACAACTCAAGTGCTCACCAATACATGAGTGGATTAATAAAATATGGTATATGTATAGCATGGAGTATTACTCAGCCACACACAAAAAAAATGGTGATCTAGCACCTACCTCTTGTATTATCCTTGATAGAGCTGGAACCCATTCTACTAAGTGAAGTATCACAAGAATGCAAAAACAAGCATCACATGTACTCACCATCAAATTAGTATTAATTAATCAATATTTATGTGTGCATATAGTAGTAACATTCATTGGCTATTAGGCAAGTGGGAGGGGAAGGAGGGAATGAGTATATTCACATCTAATGGGTGCAGTGTGCACCATCTGGCGTATGGACACACTTGAAGCTCTGACTTGGGCGGGGCAAAGTTATGTAGGGGCAAAGATATATACAATGTATGTAACCTAAACATTTGTACCCGCATAATATGTGACATAAAAAATTTTAAAAAACACATTAAAGCATGTGGCATTATTTAGTAAATGCTATCATGTATATCTCTCAAAGCTCAGCAATTTCATTTAGGTAGAATTAAATTCCAGAGAAATTGTTGCAAATATGCATTGAAACATGTTCAGAAATGTTCACAACAGCATTATTTATTCATTGCTAAAAGTTGGGAACCAGCTTAATTGTCCATTCACAATGCATAAATAAATTGGAAGCATTCTTACAGTGAAATATTATATAGTGGTAAAAAGGTATGAACTATAAATAAATAAATAAAGTTAATGTATCTCAAAAAACGAAAAGTTGAAATGTTTCTTCACAGAACACTTGTATGTGCATCATAGCAGTTTGTTTTCACTACATTTGCCACCTACAATCCATTACATTAATATAATAAGTAGGTGAATTGACAATATTGACTTACGTTTATACCCAACATAAATGTTGCACATCCTGATGTGTAAAGTGTTTGAGTAACTTACAATGTGCTTCTTTTATTTGATATAAGCAAAGACAGTATTTTCCTAAGAGTTACGTAGGTAATTTACATGACAACAAATTCAGGAACTTGCAAGAATATTTCAATTTAAGCAGGCTGATATCCTTTGCCTTTTACCTTCTTTCCAAGTCTCACTGCATGAATTCCTTCCTGATGGACAGCATGCATACGCATCCCAGGGTGTAGAAGCTTAAGACAAGCTAAAGCCATTCATCTCCTCTGAATGCCTGGATGATTGTATGCATAGACATTTTGTGTTCAACAGAGAATTACACTGGAAAGATTGTTGAGTACACATTTGTTTCATTGTCAGATCTGTTCATGGAGTCCTTCCTATAGAAAGCATTATTCTGTCTTCAGCCACTATATTAAGTCAAATCAACAGAGAATTAGTACCTGCAATGTAGTAGAATTGCTTTTGTGAAATTCCTTTTCAGCCTGTATTAGAGAAAATGCTAAGACAGGAGTCCAAGAAGCAAAGCCCTGTTGCAGCTATTCCAAGACAATGCCGTTAAGGACCTTCTTTAGTATAGTAAACATTGTTTAAGAAGATTCACTATTGGCCGGGCGCGGTGGCTCACGCCTGTAATCCTAGCTCTCTGGGAGGCCGAGGTGGGCGGATCGTTTGAGCTCAGGAGTTCGAGACCAGCCTGAGCAAGAGCGAGACCCCACCTCTAAAAATAGAAAGAAATTATATGGACAGCTAAAAATATATATAGAAAAAATTAGCCGGGCATGGTGGTGCATGCCTGTAGTCCCAGCTACTCGGGAGGCTGAGACAGGAGGATCGCTTGAGCCCAGGAGTTTGAGGTTGCTGTGAGCTAGGCTGACGCCACGGCACTCACTCTAGCCTGGGCAACAGAGTGAGACTCTGTCTCAAAAAAAAAAAAAAAAAAAAAAAAAAAAAAAAAAAAAAAAAAAAAAAAAAAAGAAGATTCACTATTGCTCTTTCGAAAACATATTTACTCTTATGATCACAGTGAAATGTGTAAATGAACAGACTACCTTTTTCTATAGGAGTTTCTAAAAACTTTGAGTCAAATTTGTCCTCCATGAAAGTAAGAGGGTAATTTTCATGGATATATTCAGTTTTATTATTGACTAATTTCTGTCCCTACCCTGGCTATTCTTTCTGTTTTTTTAACCTTATGAAATATAAACATAAAAATATACATGTATGTATATATAAATTCATATATTCTAATAAGCCAGCTAACATTCTTTCTGGAACAATATATGTCATAAACAAACAAATACACACAGAATATAAATTTTGCTAAGATCACATGAGATTGTGTGTGTTCAATAGTAATATTAAAAGCAAAATTTCAGTATGTCTTACAATTCTGAATAACTTCACCATTTTTATTTCAAATTAAGTCACATGATAGCTTTAGCTTTTCATATGAACTTTCCTTACATTGATCTTTCATTTTTTGCAAAATATTCTTAATTTGATTGTGGGATAAATTCCTTCAATTAAGTATAAGATAAAAAATTCATTCCATGTACTTCTAGTATAGGTGGAGAGTAACATATATACAATTTTAGGAAAGCTAACTCATTTTAAGTACATATTATAATGAAATACTTAGATTAATAATGGTTGATTCATGACATGAAATTCCATTGCTAGCTCTGGAATTTAAAATTTCCTTTTCTTTATTTTCTTGCACCTGACATTTTCCTGGTTTTACTCTCTTCTCTCTATCTTCAAATTCTCATTCTCCTGCAGACTGTGAAAATGTTAAATATTTTCTTAACTTCAAACCCAAATATCCAACATCCTAGTTGATCATCTAATCTCAGTCAACATAGTCATGGATACTTCAGAACCAATTTGTTCTGGACCGAAGTCATCAATTGTCACCACCACCCCCCCCCACTACAATAAGGTTCAGTGCCTCCTGCCATTTCTGTGTTCTGTCTCATAATGACACTGTGTTTCCAGTTTCTCAAGTGAGAAATCATGATTCTCCCTTAATCCATCACAGCCTCATTTTCAATTAATCATTGCATACTGACAAGTCAAACTCTGAAATATTTATGGAATCTATAATCTTCTCTCCAACATGATTATTTCTTCTCTGGGTCAAGCAGGACTCTTTCAATTAATCCCTTTGCCTCAAACTTGTCTCTCTTCAATATGTTAATATTATTCATAGTGCAAAGTGAAATTTCTAAAATGCAGTTGCACTTTTCATTGCTTTCTGGATAGAATCCAATGTCATGGCATGACCAATAAGTCCTCAAATTTCCTCCTATATTACCTCACTTTCAAAATATTGAAATTGCCTTCTAAATGGTATCTCTTTTTTCTGTGAAGTCATCTGGCATTTGCCACATAAATCTTCCTAAAACCTTGCATTATCAAGTTATATGGTGATTGCACTAAAGTTTATATTTCTGGCTTTCAAATCTTCCGTAGCTTGCCACAAGAGTAGTTTATTAACCCCTTTTTTTTCCTGGCATTACATTACAAATGACCTTTTGTATTAGCTCTTCTGGTCTACTCAGTAGCCTCTAAATTCTTGCATGTACAGTTCCTCTCACTTTGTGGCTTTTATCTTTCCTCGAATTTGTTCCATATTCTACCTCAACTTTCATTCATAGATTTATGGATATCAAAGACTAATCTGCTATGCTACTGTTTCAACAGCTTCTATCCACCCAGATCATGTAGATTTTATTTTCCTTTTAAGGGTTAGTCAAAAGTAAACAAAAATAACTCTCTCAATTTTTGTCTTTTCATTGGATGCACAAACCTATGTATTGAGGATAGCAGATGGCAAGTTTGGTGAGAGTGTGTTTATCTACAAGCTGTGGCTATAAGGCATTGAAACAAACCTTTTGAACAACCACATATCAATTTCCTTTATAAAATTTTCGGTCTCCTCTAGTCACAGCCATATCGCCATTCTTTCTTCAAAACTGTGAAATATGTACCTTTACTACTCATTGCTGATATATATATATACATATATATATACACGCACGCACACACACACACACACACTTTTATGTCAATTATACTAGATTTTAAAATAACCGGTATTTTCCACTTTATTGCTCTCTTGCTCTCAAATCTAACGACAGATAACTTGAGAATAAATACATGTTCTTTGACAGTTTGGCAGATTATAAACCCACAGTATTCTTGGAAAGGTGAAATTTCTCTGAAATTTCATGTTTTATTTAAAATTTTATATGAATTCTGCTTCCTACTCCAAATCAAGCTGGTATTGTTGTTACAACAAATAAAAATATAAATCTCCTACTATTAGCAAAAGGAAGCAACCAATCATTTAGTTCTTGCAGCCTTTGATTTTTTTCCAGTGAGAATACTTTGCTTGTAACCACTGAAAAGCTATTCTAGGTCAGCTTTCAAAGGTAAGGTGCTCTTGACATTTCTTTCCTTTAAATAGCTCTCAAACTGAGATATTTGTAAAGTACAGTCCTTCTTAGATCACACCTATAAAAAAGGATATTTTATCAAATCACTATATTTTGTCTTCCTTTTTTGTCTGTGTCATATTTTCTGGTGTATACACTGCCCAAGCCCAGTCACATCATCAAGATTATCATACTAAGCCTAAGGCTGACTATTCAGAGACAGCTTTTAAATCAAAGAAGATAAAAATATTTTTGAAGGAAGTTACTCTTTTTACTTTGATCAACCACAAAATAGATAATTATATAGAACATATTTTAAAATGCTAAGGTAAATAGTAGAGTCTCAAAAATGCCACTGCATGTTACACAAGGTAATAAATAATTGATTAAATAATTATTGAATAAAAGAAGAAATAAATTAATTCATTTTTTAATTCATCATGACATATTTAGGATCCCAAGGACATCAGTGGTATGGTGATGATGTTCCACATGCTTATGCTTATCTTAAAATGTTTGCTAAATTTGCTTGCCTTTGTTTGCTAGAAACCAGACGGAGAGGTAGATAAGAGAGTTGTCTTGGATTTACACTTACTTATGGTCAAAACTATCAATAAATAGTTTGGTAACATATATTAAAAAGTGTATAATAAGTTATTCATATAAATATTTATTTTAATTAATCAGTAGAGCATATGTTATCTGTGACTCAGCTCTTTGTGTATGAGTTTTACTTAGCCTATTAAATTTATATTAAACATTTGATCATTAGCAGTAAGTGATGATTATTCTATATATCCAAATTATTAAAACCTGTTATTCTATTGGATTTTTTTTAAGAGGGTAAATAATTTGTGCAACTGGTGGGAATTCTAATAATTATTTAAAATAAGAACTTTAGAAAAATGGATATTACTTTGCATCAGGATGGATATTTTTGTTTAGATAAGTGGACACTACTTGCTACCCACAAAATACTCATTCTTTATTCTTAATTAGAGAGCATTATAAGGAACAATTTAAAATAAAAACACTTTAAAAAGAATCATAATTATATACTTTGTCTATTGCCCTTTTTTTCCTTTATCCTTCCCTGACCACCATCGTGATATTGGAGGTAGAGTAGCCATTCAAAGTTTTCACATGATAAACCATATGTTACAGATGACTGACCATGAAGAGAAGTATAGATATTTTATGACCAAAAAGGCTACTGTTAATATATCAGTCCTAGACTACTTGCTACGAGAATCTTTTACATAAGAAAAATGCAACCCCCAATTTGTTTATACTATTTTTGTTTATGTTGTCAGTTATTTGTAGTAATAAAAATGCAATCCTTAACTAAATCAGATGCTTACATTTTAATATGAGGAACTAACAATAGTACTCACCCAAACATAACTTTACAGATACATTTTAAAAAATTATTAGGTTCACAAAACACTATTTGACCTGAAAGATTGGCTATAAATGCACATTTAAAAGAAGCAACAACATAATTTTAAAGAGATGTTAACACTCTCTTTGAAAATCAGTAAAATCCTCAGCCATAAAAAAAATGATGAACTACTATCTTTTATAACAACCTGGATAGAACTGGAGACCATCCTCCTAAGTGAAGTACTGTGAGAATGGAAAAACAAACACCACATGTACTGACTATTAAATTGGAAGTAAATGATCAACACTCGTGTACATAGGGTAGTAAAATTCAATGGAAATCAAGCAGGTGGAAAGGAGGAAGAGAGGATAGGTAAAATCATACCTAACAGGTACAATGCATAGTATCTGGGTAACTTTGACTCAAACTGTATGAAAGTAATTCATTAAACCAAAAGCTTTGTACCCCCATAACATTCTGAAATAAAAATAAATAAATAAATAAATAAATTACATACATTAGTGAACTTGGGGGGAAAAAAAAACAAAGAAGAAAATATGTAAAATGAAAACTCCCAGACTATTCCAAAGAGTCAATCCCCTAAACTCAATATGGTCTCATTTGCCATAGTCTCCTCTAGCAATTTAGATTTTTTCATAAATCTTTTTGTTCTACCAAAAATGAAAATCAATTTGAGATGATTGAGGATATCCTGCTACTCAGCTGCTCTACATTCATGCTGTCATGTCCCAATCAGATGTAAAATAACTTCGTTTTAATTTTACTTTTAAGTTTTTCTATGGAGATTTCTTCTCTCGATTATTTAAAAATGTTTGCTTGCTGGAATATTCTTTAAAAGTATCTTAAGTAGAAAGAACAACTACAAATAGTCATATATTAAGAAAGTTAGCCAGTTTCATTAAGCATGCCTTGTGGAGCCAGGACCTAGGGAGCAAGATCCCCTTAAATTTTAGTGTGTGGTTCCTATGACCAAGGGCAGTCTCAATAATGTATAATTGTATGGTTACATTGTATAATTAAATGATTCACCACAATCATTTACATAAGATTTAGCATTAATATAATAGTATTCTTTTAATACACAGTCTATTTTTAAATTTTACAAATTGCCCTAATAATATCCTTCATAGCATTTTTCTTTAAATCTAGGATTTCTTTGTAGTTACTTTTCGAGATGTTTCCCTAATGTGTATCTTATCACAAATGTTCATACCTTATCATTTCAATTTTTGAAATTTAAAAATATTTTGAAGTTTGGGTAGAAATATTATTAGACAATATATGTTAAAGATAAATCTTATAACTAAATTTTCACCATATAAGTGTATAATATTTGGTAGTATCCTCATGAAGGAATTTTAAAATCTAATTATGTTATTAAAATTAATTCACCTTTATCTTATATTCCTTTACTTTAATCCTCTTTAACAGTTTTTAATAATTCTGATAGTATAATTTATTTTTTCTTTTTCAAGTTGAAAATGAGGCAGGATAAAAGGGGAGTAATTTAAGGTTTTGCAAATATTTTTCTGTTGCAATAACTAATAATAGAAATTGCTAACCTTTAGTAAGAATTTGTGTTGTTGAAGTACATGTTGGTTTACTTAATCCTCACAGCAGCCATCACTGATTGCACTGATGTTCTCCATCTTAGACTTTAGGGCACCGAGGCACAGGGAGAGCAATTAGCGTGCCCAGCATCACACAGCTCCCGTGTGCTGAAGCAGGATGTGAACACAGCCTGTATGGCTTCAGAGCCTGCAGACTTACATGGCCTTCACTCTGCCATACTGCCCACAGTCAGTACCAGAACCATTCTAGAAAATTTCACACGTACGTACTGGTCAATTTGACTACAGCGGCAACCCTCATATATTTATTTTTGAAGAATTATGCTCCAGCTTGCTCAACACACCATTAGATCCATTAACAAATATGTTTCGAAGAGTAAGGCAGATGCTCACTTGAGGTATCATGAGGATACAAGGGTTGGGGTCATAATACCCATCACAAAATAAGACTTTAAAGAATTTTCTCTACCTGGCCTTTCCTTCTATATTTGTCTTTTTAGTTGTAATTCCCACATGACAAAAGATGTCACATCTGTATTTTTCTACATAGAGAAAGGAAGCAGTTTTCTACCTTATCCATTATTCTTCCATCCCGCCTTGCAGCATCGGGAGAGACTGGATTGTAACATAAAAAGAACGTTTCCTCTTGATGGAGTGAAAGGGAGAACTGAAGATAGTTACTATATTTTTCTCCCGTGGCACCCTCTAATGTTGAACCTTATTTCCATTTGCCTGGACGACCCAATAGTTACATCTTTGCCTCCATTTACTCTTCCCCCTACTCACTTATCATTCTAACACACTATAGATTGCTTAGGAGTCATTCTTGATCACTATCATGCTTATTATACTGTGTGTACAAACTTGGACACACAACAATGCAAGAACAGTATATTTTCGCTGACCTTTTACTTTCTGTTCTCTCACATTATGATAAGGAGAATGACAGCTGACATGATTTCTGATCTTTGTTACTTTAAGCAAGTCTCTCCCACACCTCCAGTGGTTGTCAAATCCCAAAGTCCCTTCAGGCACGAGGTACTTATTGCCATCTGACATATAACTAACCTGTGTTTGTCTATTATCTGACTCCTTATAATGAAATGTAAAGTTTATGGAGATAGATACTTGGTTTTGCTCACTGCTGTGTTCCCAGAAATGAAAAGAGTATCTGACACATAGTAAGAGATTAAGAAAATTTGCTAAATGATTGTTGAATTAATTGCTTGCCCCATCCATACTCTCTTTTGTCTATCTGTGTATACCCATATGATCCTAGGCATAGCATGATCATTTCTTATACTGAATTCTCTAATCTGTTTATTTGCATGACTGTGGGTCCTTGAGGATAAGCATTGTGCCTTATTTACTTTCGTATCTCCTATATGGGGACACCAAATACATAGGGAGTTCTGAGTAAATATTTCTTGAACGGAAACATGAATAAATAGTTTTCATGACTACAGTATGCAACTTCAGCACATTGTCATAATAAAAGTTCATATAAAGGTATAAACATGTTTAGATTTTGCAAACTATAAGAATCATGCTTGTGTCTTGATAATTTTATGTTTTAGTATCTATAGTGAAAATGATACTTAAAGGAGTAAACACCTATAAAAAGCAAAAGCTTTTAAATATTTTTATTTCATTTGAGATTAAAAAGAAAAGAAGAGAAAAATATCATGCTGTCACACCTGAAATAAAAAAAAAATTGACACATATTTTTATGAATTCTTATTTCTTACAAAAACATACTTCTTGTCCCCAAGAAATTATATTAAGCCAGTGGATTTTATATTGAATTGTAGATGTAATTGTCTTATAAAGTAAGTTTGTGAGAAGAAAGACATTACACATATACATTGAATGGCATGTAAAAATAATATAGGAAATCTTTCAATTATGATCAAGCAGAAAATACATATGTGTGTATATATATTTCCTCCTAACTCTGAGTAGTTTTAAATTTATATTTTCCTAATGAAAGAGGAGACATATTATTTTGTTCCACATTTTTTGAAGAAAAACAGAGACTTCTCATATTTCTACTAAAATATGCTTTTGAAAATTTAAGTAAAAAGCTTGACGTTCATGATTTTAATTTTCTCCCAAATTTTATATATGATAATGAAGTAAAAATTACTGCATAATAATCTTAAAGAATTGGTTTATCACATTATTCGCAGATTTCCACATTTCAGACCTTTCAAAAGAATGCTCTAGCCGGGCGCAGTGGCTCAGCCCTATAATCCTAGCACTCTGGGAGGCTGAGGCGGGCGGATTGTTTGAGCTCAGGAGTTCGAGACCAGCCTGAGCAAGAGTGAGAACCCCCCTCTTCGTCTCTACTAAAAATAGAAAGAAATTATATGGACAGCTAAAAATAGAAAAAACTAGCCGGGCATGATGGTGCATGCTTGTAGTCCCAGCTACTTGGGAGGCTGAGGCAGGAGGATTGCTTGAGCCCAGGAGTTTGAGGTTGCTGTGAGCTAGGCTGACGCCTCGGCACTCTAGCCCAGGCAACAGAGTGAGACTCTGTCTCAAGAAAAAAAAAAAAAGAAAGAAAAGAAAAGAATGCTCTGGACAAAAGCATTCTCTGGTATGTGAATTTTGGTTAAAAAGAAAGAAAGAATGAGACAATGTGGCATTCGCTGGACTTAAATAGCGGTAGGATACTTTATAAAGCCAATGTTCTTTGGAATGTTCTGTGAAAAATATTTAAAGAAACAGATGGACTGATAAATTATTCAAAAGCCTTATATATTTCAAAATTTCTTTTTGATTGTTTAGAGATAAACCTATGGAAAAGCTAATAGAGGAACTTATAAACTACTCACTGTTAAGTGATAGTAATTATGTCTCTTCACAAAACAAGTGTCTTAAATATTGTTACATTTAATTCTAAAAAATACCACTCATTTTGTACATATTTATTGAACACTTACTTTGTGTCACATTCTGTGCTAAACAATAGAGAATTAATGGTGAAAATTATAAACATGCTGCTTATTTTCACTAAAGTTTCTGGGAGACATAGAAATGTGTGAAAATTACAACAGTAAGAAACAGATGATAAGAAATTATTATAAAGGATGTATAGAGGACCAATTAAGGGAGTTGCTTAAGCACGCTGTTAGATTAGGGAATTCTTTGCAGAAAGGGCAATTTCTAACCAGAGACCTAAAGGGTGAACAGACATGGTTAAGGTGGAGGTATGCTGAAAGTACATTAGAAACTGTATTTGAGGCTTCTGAATTCTATGAGCTGAGGAAAGTTTACTACAACTAGAGTTAAGGCTTGAGGGGTGAGTGGGAGAGAGGAGAGTGAGAGGGACAAGGGAGACTAGGGAGATAACTTGAAGAAATTTGATCATATAGACCTAAGAACTATGGAATAACTTTGAACTCTTTTCTTAAAAACAAGAAAGCACAACTTATTTAATCATGGCAACCAAATAATGAGAATTGCATGTTATTTTTTATTGAGGTTTAATATGCATATGCTAAAGTATCTATTACCATAATGCCTATAATTAACAATACAATATTGTGTACTTCAAAATTTATTAAGAAGATAGGTTTCATGTTAAGTGTTCTTACCATAAAAACAAATTAAACAAACAAAAACAAAGAGACACAAAGAAACTCTGGTAGATGCTAGATATGTCTATTACCTTCATTGTGGCGAAGGTATCACAATATTCATCTATGTCCAAATTCATTGAATTATACACATTAAATATGTATGGTTCTTTCTATATCAGTTATTTCTTATCTCAATTAAGCTATTTAATTAAATAAAAATTAAGAAAACATTGAGCAGCTCAATGCAAAACAGTCAGTCAAATCAAGATATAGAGCATTTCCAGTGCCCTAGAAGCTTTCTTTGGGATTTGCCGCCATTCAGTATCAAACTTCCAGAGGTAACTATTATTTCAATAGCATTCATCTAGCTTAGCTTTGTCTTTATTAAAATTTAGTAAACGAATTATATAGCAATTACTCATCAGTGAGGCTTTTTACACACTATGTCTGTAATATTTACCCATGTGTTCCCACAGCAAAAGTTTGTTCTTTTTCTATAGAGTTTTCCATTGTATAAATATTCCAAAATGCATTCATTCTATTACTTCTGGGTATTTGGGTTGTTTACATGTCTTAGCTATTTTGAATAAAACTGTTACCCATAATCTAGGACGTATTTTTTGGTGAATATATGTACTTCTTGCATATATACATATATTCATTTATTCATTTTGTATTTTGTGTTTGTTAAATTTTTAAAAATGTTTTCATGTATACATATATTTTCCTAATAAAGAGATGTATGAGCTGGTTTTCTTATTTTCCGTTTCCACCAGAAATGAAAGCTACCCTTGATCTACATCCTTGCTAACACTTTTCATTTATAGTTCTTTTTATTTTATTAAATTTGGTTGGGGTACATTATTGTGGTATTAATTTTCTTGTCTATCAACACTGATGATACTAAGCAACTTTCCTTATGCTTATGAAGTCCTCTTTTGTGAGGTGTTTTATTTTCCCATTCTAAAAATGATTTTTAATTCTGTATTTTATTTATGTTAAGAACATTTTAAAAAATATGTACATTCTAGATATGTGTAGACTATGGCTTATTTTCTATTAATAGTGATAATATAAAGAATGGGAGAAAATATTCACAAACCATATATACAATAAAAGACTAATGTGCACAATCTACAAGACAAACAAATCAGCAAGAAAAAAATAAACCCATTAAAAACTGGACAAAAGACATGAACAGAGTTTTTTCAAAAGAAGATATAAAAATGTGGGGGGGGGAGGGACATATACCTACATGATGGGTGCACCACACACTACCTGGGGAATGGACATGCCTGGAGCTCTGACTTGGGGGGAAAGGCGGTACATGGGCAACGTATGTAACCTGCAATTCTGTATCTCCCATAACAATAAGATGAAATAAAAAAAAATATGAAAAAATTCTCAACATCAAATATCCCAGAGAAATATAGATGCAAAAATCCTCAACTAAAATACTAGCAAAAAGATTTCAACAATACATAACAAAGATCACTCAACATGATCAAGTGGAATTCACCTCAGTGATGCAAAAATGGTTCAACATACAAAATCAATAAATATGATATGTCATATTAACAGAGTTAAGGACAAAACCATATAATCATTTCAATAGACACTGGAAAATAATTTGATAAAATTTAACAACACTTCTGATAAAAAATTCTCAGAAAACTAGGTATAGAAGGAATGTAGCTCAAAACAATAAAGACCATATATGACAAACCCACAGCTAATATCATACTGAATAGGGAAAAATAAAAAGTCTAATATCATACTGAATAGGGAAAAATAAAAAGTCTTTCTTGTAAGATCTGGAACAAGACAAGGATGCCCACTTTCACTACTTTTATTCAATATATTACTGGGAGTTCTACCCAGAGCAATTGGGCAAGACAAAGATATATAGGGCATCCAAATTTGAAAGGAAAAAGTCAACTTATCCTTGTACACAGATGACATGATCTTATATTTAGGAAAACCTAAAGACTCCACCAGAAAAACCTTTTAGAACTGACAAACAAATTCATTAAAATTTCAAGATACAAAATCAATGTACAAAAATTAGTATCATTTCTCTACACCAACAGCAAACAATATGAAAAGGATATAATAGCCACAAAAATATGAAATACCTAGAAATCAATCTAACCAAAGAAGTGAAAGATGTATATAAAGAAAAATATAAAATTCTGATGAAAGAAATATGAGGACACAAAAAATGGGAAAATATCCTATAATCATATGTTGGAAGAATTTGTGTTTTTCAAACGTTTGTACTAACTAAATCAATCCACAGATTCAATGCAATCTCTACCAAAATACAAATGACATTCTCCACAGAATTAGAAAAAGTAATCTGAAAACTCATATGAAAATATAAAATACCTCTAATAGCTAAAGTAATACTGTTCAAAAAGGATAAAGCTAGAAGCATCACACTACCTGACTCCAAAATGTATTACAAAGCTATAGTAAGCAAAACAGCATCACACTAGAATATAAATAGACACATAGACCCACAGAACAGAATAGAGAACTCAGAAATAAATACATGTACTTATAGTCAACTGATTTTTACAAAGGAGTCAACAATAAACAATGGAGAGAAGTCACCCTCTTCAATAAATATTTCTGAGAAAACTGGATATTTATGTGCAGAAGAATAAAACCAGATCCCTATCTCTTACCATATATATAATTGAAATTAAAATATATTAAAGACTTAAATGTAAAACTGAATTTATTAATTACTAAAAGAAAACATTTGGGACATGAGTCAGGACAATGGTCTAGGCAAAGATTTTTTGGCTAAGACCTCAAAAGCATAGGCAACAAAAGTTAAAATAGGTAAACAGGATTACATCACAGTAAAGGCCCAATAAAGACAACAATGTTTCTGTACAATAAAGGCAACAATCAACAGAGTGAGGAGAAAATCTGTAGGATGGAAGAAAATATTTTTAAACTATCCATGCAACAAGAGGTTAATAATCAGAATATGTAAAGAAATCCACTTCATAACAAATAAAACAAATAATTCAACTAAAAAATTGGCAAATTATCTAAATAAACATTTAGATAAACAAAAGAAGACATATAAAGGGCCAACTAGTAAATGAAAAAATGCTTAGTATCACTAACTATAAGGGAAATGCAAATCAAAACCATGTTGACATATTATTAGCCTAGTTAAAATGTCATTACCAAAAAGACAAACAATAACAGAGACTGGTGAGGGTGCAGAGAAAGGAGAATGCTTGTACATTGTTGGTAAGAATGTAAATCAGTACAGCCACTGCGGAAAACAGTGTGGGGGTTTCTAAACAAATTAAAAATAAATCTACCATATAATCCAGTAATTCCATTGCTGAGTAGATATTCCCCCCAAAAAAGGAAATCAGTATGTCAAACAGATATCAGCATTCCCATCTTCATTGCACAAGTATTCACAATAGCCAAGATATAGAATCAACCATGGCCATCAACAGATGAATAGATAAAGACTATCTGGTGTACATGCACAATGAAATATTATTGAGCCATAAAAAAGAAAGAATTCCTGTAATTTGCAGCAATATGTCTAGAATTGGAGGCCATTACGTTATGTGAAATAAGTCAGGCACAAAAAGACAAATATTGTATGTTTTCACCCATATGTGCAAGTTAAGAAAATTGATTTCATAGAGGTATAGAGTAGAATGATGTTTACCAGAGGCTGGGAAGGTAAGGGGTGAAGCGATGAAGAGTGGTTGGTTAATGTGCACAAAAATACGCTTAGATTGTAAAGTATAAATTGTAGTATTCAATAGAACAGACATATAGTAGGCTAGAGTACCTAAGTTTGTGTAAGTCTACTCTATGATATTTGCACATTGATGAATTGCTTAAGGCACATTTCTCAGAATATACCCCATTGTTAAGCAACTCATGACTATAAAAATTTATATTTAATCCATTGAGAAATAGTTAACTTTAATTGAAGTTCATTTGAATTAATTTTTGATAACATGGGGTAATATAGATAAATATAGATATTTGGTGCATATATTTTAGATTTTTAAAAGTAGTCATTAGTCACAATTCAATCTATTTAAAGTAGCATATTCCTAATGGCTAAAAAAGATTTTCCACATGGATTGACTCCATATATATTTCAGAATAATCAGCAATACTATAAAATATATATGACCTAATTTCAACATTTTGACTTTAAAAAAACTATGGATCATGTTTCATTCTCAATATTATAGTGTTATGTGAAAAATTCAATGTAACTGTATGAAATATTAATTGAAAGGGATATTAAGGAACAAGAGTAAAATAGATGTATTCCTACTAGTGTATCAAATTCAAGGGTGGTCTTTAGGTTTTTGAATATTATATTTTTAATAGAGTAAAATGAGAAAGGCATCTGAAAAAACTAAAGACATCATTGAAAAGATTAAAATATTATAAATTATAAAATATTAAATATCCAACTTTCAAATTATTAATCATGAATAACGCAATTCTAAGATACAACTCAATTATTTTATTGAATATATGAATTTTTATGAAAGGGATTCAGTATCACATAAATCAACTTTTCTGAGCAGTGAATGTTATAAAATTAAAAATTAAAGAAAAGAGGTGAATTAGAAAATGTATGGATCAAATGTATATATTTTCATTTTTTAATATTTAGAACTAAACTTTAAATACAGACACTACAGAAAAGGACTGAAATCAATTTATAAGCATTTTTTAGCAAGAGGTAAAGAATGTACAATAGGATGTAAAGTCATGCATTACTCTTTCTCCCCTTCTTCCATGGTAATCTGATTTCTGATTTACAGTTGATATATGGCCTTCAGAATAAAGACTACATTTTCCATTCTAAAATCTTTATTTGATGGCCATAGGTAGGCATAGTCATATGCCTAAGTGGTCACTACCAAGATTTACATTTTTTATCCACATTTTCTTTTATGTTCTTGATTTATTTTTTTCTCCTCCCTTTGTTCCTTCTGTCTGCAGTACTAATGTATTATAATAGCTAAAGTGTTAGCAGCTATTTGGGATCATGGAGTGATGTTGAGATTAGAAGCTATACACATTGGAGATACAACAGAAGTACCCTGGATTCATACTTGACCTGGTCTGACCTCTTCCAGTCTTTTTGAGAATAGGAGAAAAGTAAAATTCTGTTTAGCTTAATATATTACTATAATGTTTTTAATGTTATCACTAAAGATATTTCTAATAATTAATTTAATTAATCACTCAGTAAGAGGAAAATTAAGAGAATCTGAAAATTGTGAAAGTACGTACAAAAAAACACATGAATGAATTTGATATATAAAGAAATTATATAGAGGAGATCAAAATAATCAGAGGTTGTTCTATAAAATGACTGCAATATAAATAAGTCAGGCAAAATATTTTGAGGAAATAACAGAAAAGAAATAAGTAAATAAAATTGGGAATGAAATAGGAAACATTGGAAAAATGCTAGGCAAACTTAATAAAAATAAAATACAAATAATCTAAGCAATTTTTAAGAAAAATATAAATCAGTTCTGGGAAGTATGAACATCCAGGCTTTCAGCCTACATTCATACCACCCTAGAGGGAAGGAGGAAGGTATCTCATTACTCTCAGTAAAAGTGGAAATCTAAACTCTCCAGTAAGACTTTACTCTATGTTGTTGTCCCTACTCCCATCACCATGTTTTGCTGGAGTAAGGTGTTTATTATCAAAAACTTTTCTCTGTTGCTAGGCTGCTACTTTTATGGCTCTTTGGCAAGACAGAGTAGGATTTCTTATGACTTTTTTCTTGTTGACACCCATTTGACATTTCCATTTCTGGGCTCCTTTAGCAATCAGTTTGGGATATACAGGAGACAAAAAAGCCTACAACAAGCTCACCACCATATATATCATGAGTTCCAGGATTCCTTGTTAATCTTATTTTACTACCCTTAATAGGCTTCTTCTGTTTATTTTATATGTTAGGTTCAGGGTACTCAGCTGTACTTAATGGAAGCGATAGGATGAAATGCTTCTACTCTATCTTGTTTGGAAGTGGAAAAGGTGTAAGATTCTTGATTGTATGGTGATGTTGCCATGTAAAAAGTCACTCCTAGTTGACTGCTAATGAGCTGATTTATTGGAATTACTCATAACAAGCAAAGTTGGGTATCAGCCAAAAAAAAAAATTTGAAATAAGATTATTGATATCCACTTGATGCAGCTTATCACCAACTTAATGTATTTTTTTCTCATATGTTTCTTAGCCAACACAGTACAATTGTTTTGTAATGATCTTGCTTCTTATGGTATCCTCAGATATGTTATCAGGATGATCATACCTGAGATGCTTAATTACTGAGGCCTGTTTTTGTTTAAAGTTTCTCTTAAAATGTTCACTGAGGAGTTGGAGATTTAGCAATGGGACCATTTACCTATCAAGTTTTAGATTTCATATTAAATCCTGTTATTTCTGGCTAAGGCTATTCATAAAAACTGAAGAGAGAGCTGCCATTACATCTGCTTCAGGATTCACTCTTGAATTCTGTCTTGAGGTGTTAAAAAGCTCATTCCTGACATTTTCAATGGATTAATCCTTTCTTTTCTTGTAGGGCTGAATTAGAATCCAATCTATTTTTACAGGAAAACCTTTAGATAAAGCCTTCAAAAGATATTGTTCAGGATCTACATTGTTCTAAATGCTCTGGTGTTCTATACAATTTAGAGTCTTATACATCACCCTCCCAATGTTCCTACTGTATCTTTATCCTCCAATTTTTTCCATCTGAAATTTCTTTTACAATATGAATTCTTTAGAAAAACTAATTTAAAGAAGGAATCAAGCTTTCAGTTTTCTAGTCACGAAAAGTAAGAGAGTCAGAAAGAGGGTTATGGGAAGATGAAAGTATAGGGAAAGAGAGCTATATTTTAGGGCCATTGTGTTCGAGTTGTGATTTGGATGGTGTGGAAAAATATAAAGCAGTTTTGTTATTTTAACAAAACAACTCTGGAATCTGAATATCATTTAGAAGCTTTCATATACTAGTATAGAATGAAAATCATTGTATATATTAATTTTTTTTACACACCCTCCCTTTTTTATAATTACTTCTCAAACGAACATTTTCTTCATATCAAAAGTTTCCCAAAGGGACCAATTCTGAATTATCCTCTGTGAAATCACGTCATTTTTAAAGATTATCACAAGAATTAAAATAATAGTTTGATTACACATAGGAAGCAGTAACCTGACACAGAGGGTACTTAAAGTTGGAATGAGGCAGACCTGTGAATAGTGTTTGCAAATTGGCCTTTGACTGTTGCATGTGCACCCTAGGACTAACTTAATCACTGGCCACCTCCATTACAGACCTGACAAACGTTCAATTTCCATCAGATGAAGTTTTAGATATGACATTGCTTCCAGAACAGTCAGGAATAAAACAAGAAAAAATTGAGGAAACTTCTTACAAGGTTTTGGGAGTTAAATAAACATAAATTTGTTTGTGAAGAATAATGTTATGTTGAAACCCAAATTCATAAGTCTTGACATCAACCTTGAAAAATGACCTTATATTGGTCTCATGTTTATCTTCTTCCCTATAGCATTCCTCTTAGTGACTTAGCAAAATATGGAAAGGACAGATAATAGTGTTGTTACTAATAAGGCTGATTTTTTCCAGGATAAAAGTTTTTATATATGATCAGATAATCAAAGGATTCCTAAAAGTACTACTTATTTCTAAGGGAATATTTGGGAGCTTGACAAAAAGAATTTTGAGTTCAGACAAAATGCAATGCCTTTCTCACTATCACTATCAGGGGGACCTATGAGGCGGAGATTAAAAGGCCCTCAGAGTACACTCTTTCCAAGTTGGGCATTTTGATCTGTAGCCATGAGGGTGTATTGAACAGATCTCTAAGTGACTTCTAAGATTGTCATCTTTTGGCTCCCCTAGAAAACCACACAAATAGTCTATTTCTCAAGCACAACTAACTTTAGTAATAAAGAACATCATCTTGCCATAGTCTTAATAACTTTTAGTTGGTCATGGGAAGATATTTATACTTTTTGAGTCTTCGCTCAAATGGTTTAAGTGGTTTCAAGGCAGAAAATGTTAGAATAATGAAATGTCAACCTAATAGTTTAGGTTTGATGGACACTATGATGTGACAATTGTGAAGTGAATCTTGACAATGAATTGTTATGTGACCGGTGAGTTGTTTGATAAGCTTAGCCTTCTAGTATTTTGATTGAAGAGAATTTGTCCAGATACGCAAAGTGGTTTGCTGAAAACAAAGGTATTTATTGGTTTATTGTCTTAAATTTCTGGTCAAGAATTTCTTGAAATAAATAGTCATATCATATTGGCATAAATGGTCTTGGTTCTATAATCAAGTTATGTGGATGCTGGTGATTGATTTCAATTCTCAACACTAAGCACAATCCATAAAAGTAGTGGGATACCATGGCCACACCTGTAATCCCAGATGCTCAGGAGGCTGAGAAAGGAGGATTGCTTGAGCCCAGGAATTCAAGGCTATAGTGTGCTGTGAATGCTTGGGCCTGTGAATAGCCACTGTGCCCTAGCCTGAGCAACGTAATGAGATCACATCTCTAAAAAAAAGGGCAGGAGAAAGTAAATATTGATATTTGTTTACATTAAATATTTAATGAAATAAAACACACAAAAATGATTTGAAAGGTAATCCTACACTGTGGGAAGATATTTGCCACACAGAAAATAAATAAATGATTACTATCACCTATATGTTAATAAGTTCTACAAATCAGTAAAAAAAAAGTATATATATTTTGTAGAAAAAGAGGCTTAAATAATCACCACTGAATGATAACTATTTCAACTTCTCTGAGAAAGACAGATTAAAACAATTAAATACAAATCAATAGTAATAAAATTGGCATAAAGTAAAATTTTATAAAAATTACATAAAATGAAATGTTAACAACTGTTGATAAAAATATGGAAAAGAATTAATTCATATACACAACGGAACTGGAAATTAGTATTATCATGCTGAGAATATGAGTACTATCTTATAAAATAGAATATGAACCCTTTATTATAAAGCAATACTGCTTTCAAGTAGATACAATGAAATCATTCTTGAGTATGTGTGTAAGGACACATATTCAAGAAAAGTCAGTGAGGAATAGTTTCTAATAACAAAAAATAGAAATAGGGTGAAGGAAAACTAAAATATGGAATATTCTTATATTTGAATTTTATATGGCACTTAAGTTTTATGAACATGACACTCCATGTCTTTAATGGATGCCTTGTGTGAAAAAAAAAATCAGAAAGATATAGAGTATTTGTAGTTTATATAAATGTTAAAAACCTCAACTCATGATGTTTTAGTGGATACATACTGTATATTTTAGTGAAATATAAAAACATTGACAAAACATGTAAACCCAAAATTCAGGGTCAGAGTTTCCTTGCAGGAGAGAGAGGAATGCATTTCAACTGAAAATTTGACTCTTTTATTTAATATATGTAAAAATAGGACAATGATAACTGTTGTTAAATCTGGAAGTTAAGAATAAAGCTGCTATTATATTTTTTCTTTAATTTTGTGTTTACTTTAAATATGTCATGATGTAAAAATAAAAACCATAGATTTAGGGAAAAACTAAAGAAACACACAAAAAATGATCTTACAGAAATACATTCGTATATGTCCAAAGATTTTTGTCCAAACATATTTTTTGCTGTTTTGTAAGAAAGGACTATTTGAAACAATTTAAATAGCAAGCAATAAGTAAAGCAAAAAACAAAGTATACTGTTTTCAAATAATATGCATATATTAAAAGCAATGTGTTAGCTCTTGGATAAACTAAGGAAAGGTGAACAAGTTGACTAGATTATGCAATGTGTTACATCATTTAGGTAAATATATCTAATATGTATTTTTTCATAAAATACTGAAACATCTTACATATAAAACTCTAACATGAGGATGCACCTATGTGATTTTAAGCACATGGAAGAAATATAACAAGTTGTTAAAAGCACTTACTCTTCGAAAATGGATGAAACTGAGGATGGAGAGAATTTATGTATTATTCTTGTAATGGTAATAAAAAAGTCAAAAATAACAAATCTCAAAAACCTACAATAAAAGAAATGCATTCAGGAAAAGTAGCATATACATTTAGAAACAAGGCATGAGTAGAGGTTTTTGTCTTTTTTTCCCAATCCTCATTTAGAAGGACATTTTTAAAGATGAGAAGTTTTTCAGTTACTCTACTCATTAATTAATAATCCATTAAGAAGAGAATCAATTGTGAATTTGCATAGACAAACTGACATAGAAGCATAACTGAAGATTTTTGTAGGGCATGTCATGTCAAAATGCCATGAATGGGCTTTCAAATGCAGTAAGTCCAGATAAAGAAGCCAAATTATTGCCATAAACAGTGCGTCATTTTTGTACAAAACTTTTTAAATTAAATTAACACATTATAAAATAAAGAAATATCTATATTTTTTGCTTCTATTTTTAATTTGTACTTGAAACCATAACATTTACATCAGGAAATTTATTTTATTTTTTAAACCAGAAGCTTCAGAGGAAAGTGTTCAGTCAGTAATTAGCCCATGGTAGTTTCAGATACTGGATTGATTCCCAGGTCTTAGTCTTCTCTCCTGTGGGAAATTTTGATCATAAAATTCAAAGGCTGACCTTGGTTCTGATTTTATAAGGGATATTATATTCAATTCAACCTTCACAATCTAGATTGAAAGAAGATGAAAGGATTAGCTAAAATTGAACAGTATGCCTACAGTCCATTGAAGAAAGAAAAAAGTTAAACTTTCTGAATCATAAATTATACATAAGAAGATATATGCAAATAGTATAATCTGAAGTCACCAGATTTTCTGTATTATGTGAAGGTGTAGGTGTTAGGTTAGCTGCATGGTAATAATGGCTTTAAAAAGACAGTGAATAGCTAGAGCAGAAAAAATATTTTCTTAATTTGCAATTCTAGATTATATAGAACACTTGCAAATGAATTAATTTTCTATATAAATAGCAACTAAAATTATGAGAGTTTTAGATCCCATTTACATTATTTTTGTATATGGGCACAAGTACTATATATACTATTTTATCTTTATAAAAATTTCATAAAAATTATGATAAAAGTGTTCACATACTTATATATATTTAAAACATCATTCTAAAAACATTTGTAATTACTTGTAATTTTTAAGGACATTATCTTTTTAAAAAATTATTATTGGTATATATTAGTTGTACATCTTTATAGGGACATGTGATGTTTTGACACAGGCATACAATGTGAATTAGTCAAATCAGGATAATTGGGGTGTCCCTCACCTCAGGCATTTAACATTTCTTTGTTTTAGGAACATTCCAATTCCACTCTTTCAGTTCTTTTAAAGTATACCCTAACTTATTGTTGATTATGGTCACTTTGTTGTGCTATCAAATATTGTACAGTATATCTATTTGACTATATTTTTGTACCTATTAACCATCCCCACTTTATCCCTCCTCTCACCCCCACTACTCTTTCCAGCCTCTGTAACCATCATTCTGTTCTTTGTCTCCATGAGATCAATTGTTTTTAGTATTTAGTTTCCACATAGGAGAACATGCAAGATTTGTCTTTCTGGCTTGGCTTATTTCACTTAACATAATTTTCTCTAGTTCCATCCATGTTGTTGCAAATGGCAGGATTTCATTCTTTTTGTGAGTATATAATATTCCATCATGTATATGTACCACAATTTCTTTATCCATTCATCCATTGATATGCACTTAGGTTAATTCTAAATCTTGGCTATTGTGAATAGTGGAACAATAAACATGGGAGTGCAGATAACTTTTCCATATACTGAACTACCCTCCTTTGGATATATACCCAATGGTGGGACTGCTGAGTTGTACAGTAGTTATATTTTTGCTTTTTGATTCTAAATGTTGGCTATTGTGAATAGTGGAACAATAAACATGGGAGTGCAGATAACTTTTCCATACACTGAACTACCCTCCTTTGGATATATACCCAGTGGTGGGACTGCTGAGTTGTACGGTAGTTATATTTTTGCTTTTTGAGGAACCTCCATACTGTTCTCCATAATGGTTGAAATAATTTACATTCCAACCAACAGTGTATCAGGGTTCCCCTTTCTCCACATCCTCACCATGATTCATTATTGTCTGTCTTTTTGATAAAATAAATTTTAACTAGGGTGAGATGATACCTTATAGTTTTGATTTACATTTCTCTGATGATTAATGATGTTGAACATTTTTTTTCATATACCTATTTGCCATTTGTATGTCTTCATTTGAGAAATTTCTATTCAAATCCTTTGCCTATTTTTTAAGTGGATTATTTGATTTTTTTTTCCTATTGAGTTGTTTGGGCTCCTTATATAGTCTAGCTATTAATCCCTTTTCAGATGTGTAGTTTGCAAACATATTCTCCCATTCTGTGGGTTGTCTCTTCCCATTGTTGATTGTTTCCTTTGCTGTGCAAAAGCTTTTTAGCTTGATGTGATATCTTTTGTCCAATTTCACTTTGGTTTCCTGTGCTTTGGAAGTATTGCTCAAGAAATCCTTCCCCAGACCAATGTCCTGAAGAGTTCCCCAATGTTTTCTTTTAGTAGTTTCATAGTTTTAGGCCTTAGATTTAAGTCTCTAATCCATTTTTATTTGATTTTTGAATATGGTGAGATATAAGGGTCTAGATTACTTCTTCTGCAAAAGATATTCAGTTTCCCAATACCATTTATTGAAGAGACTGTCCTACCTTCATTGTAAGTTCTTGTCTCCTTTGTTGAAAGTAATGTTACTGTAGATGTGTGGATTTATTTCTTCATTCTCTATTCTGTTCCATTGGTCTATGTGTTTGTTTTTATAGCATTACTCTGCTGCTTTGATTGCTATAGCCCTGAAGTATAACTTTAAGTGAGGTGATGTGATTTCTCCAGTTTTGTTCTTTTTCCTCAAAAGGGCTTTGTCTATTCTGCGTCTTCTGTGGTTCCATGTAAATTTTAGAGTTTTTTTCTTTTTTCCTATTTCTGTGAAGAATGTCATTGATATTTTGATGGGGAGTCCACTGAATCTGTAGATTTCTTTGAGTAATATGGACATTTTAACCATGCAAATTCTTCCAATCCATCAGCATGGAATATCTTTCCATTTTTTTTTTTGCATCCTCTTCAATTTCTTTCATCAATATTTTATAATTTTAACTATAGATATCTATCACTTCTTTGGTTAAGTTTATTACTAGTAATTTCATTTTATTTGTTTCTATTGTCAATGGGATTTCTAACTTGGTTTTATTTATCAGATTGTTTAGTGTTGGCATATAGAAGTGCTATTGATTTTATTAGCAGTATGTTGATTGTGTATTCTTCAACTTTACTGCATTTATCAGTCCTAATAGTTTGTTTTTATTTTTGTTTTTGTTTTTTGTTTTTCGGGGTGTGTGTGTGTGTGTGTGTGTGGAGTCTTTAGGGTTCTCTAGGTATAAGATCATATAATCTGTAACAAAGGATATTTTGACTTATTTCTTTACAATTTACATGCCTTTAACTTCTTTCTCTTTTCTGATTGCTCTAGCTACAACTTCCACTACTATGTTGAATAACAATGGTGAAACTGGGCATGCTTGTCTTGTTCCGGATATTAGAGAAAAAGCTTTCAGTTTTTCCTCATTCAGTATGACATTAGCTGTCAGTCTGTCATATATGGCTTTTATTGTGTTGAGGTAAATTCCTTCTATACCCAGTTTTTTACAGTTTTTATCATAAAGGGATGTTACATTTTATGGACTGATTTTTCAGCAATAATTGAAATGATCATATGGTTTTTGCCCTTAATTTTGTTGATAGAATGTATCACATTGGTTGATTTACATTTCTTAAACCATCATTACATCCCTAAGATGAATCCACTTGATCATGATGAAGAATATTTTTAATGTGTCATTGAATATTTGTTGAGGATTTTTTCACCTACGTTCACCAGAGATATTGGACTACTGTTTTCTATTCTTCTGTCTTTGTCTGGTTTTCTATACAGGCATCATAGAATGAATTTGGGAGTGTTAGTTACTCCTTGATTTTTTCAAATAGTCTGAGTAAGATTCGTATTAGATCTTTGAATGCTTGGTAGAATTCAACAGTGAAATCATTGGGTTCTGTGCTTTTGATTGATGAAAGGCTTGTTATTACTGCTTTTATCTCATTACTTGATATTTGTTTATTTAGGGTTTGAATTTCTTCCTGGTTCAATCTTGGTAGGTTGTATTTGTCTAGTAATTTATCCACTTCTAGGTTTTCAAATTTATTGGCAATATAGTTGTTCATAGCAGTCTATAATGATCCTTTGGATTTCTGCAATATCAGTTGTAATGTCTCCTTTTTCATCTCTGATTTCATTTATTTGTGTTTCTCTCTTTTTTTCTTAGTTACTCTGGCTAAAGGTGTGTCAATTTTATTTTTTCAAAAAATCAACTTTTTGTTTCATTGATCTTTTTTATTGTTTTATTGGTTTCAATTTCAATGATTTCTGCTCTGATCTTTATTATTTATTTTTTTCTACTTATTTTGGGTATAGTTTGTGCTTATTTTTCTAGTTCTTTGAGATGCATAGTTAGATTGTTTCAAGGCTTTCTGCTTTTCTGATGTAGGCACTTATTGCTATAAACTTTCCTCTGATGACTGCTTTTACTGTATCCCATAAGTTTTGATATGTTGCATTTTCATCTTCATTTGTTTTGAGAAATTTTTAATTTCCTTCTAAATCTCTTAATTGTTCCACTGCTCATTCAGGAGCATACACTTTAATTTCTGTTTGTTTGTATATTTTTAAAATATTCCTCTTGTTCTTCATTTCTTGTTTTATTCCATTGTGGTCAGAGAAAATATTTGGTATGATTTCAATGTTTTTGAATTTTTTAAGACTTGTTATGTGGCCTAACATAAGGTTTGTCCTTTAGAATGATACATGAGCTGAGGAGAAGAAGGTGTATTCTGCAGCTATTGGATGAAATGTTCTGTAAATATCTATTGGGTCCATTTGGTCCATAGTGCAGATTAAGTCTAATGTTTCTTTGTTGATTTTCTGTCTAGATAATCTGTCCAATGTTAAAAGTGGAATGTTGAGGTCTACAACAATTATGGTATTGGAGTCCATCTTTTTCTTTAGCTCAAATAGAATTTGCTTTATGTATATGAGTGCTCAAGAGTTGAGTGCATATATATTTAGAACTGTTATATCCTCTTGCTGAATTGACCCCTTTACCATTATATAATGACATTCTTTGTCTCTTTTTACAGTTTTATCTTGAAGACCATTTTATCTGACAGAAGTATGAGGCCTGTATCCAAAACCAGACAAAGACAGAAGAATAGAAAACAATAGTCCAATATCTCTGGTGAACATAGATGAAATGGATTTTAATTTTTGCAGTCTGGGCTTGTTTGAACCCACACTTCTTGAGAAGACTTTACAGATATTCACAGAGAATTGAATATTGTGGTCTAAGGATTTGGTCATCACAGTTGTGTCAGCACATGAGGTGCCCTAAGCCCAGTAATGCTGTGACTCTTGCAGACTACTAGTAGTACTGCCTTGGTGGACTGGGGTAAGAAACAGGAAAATTACCTGGATTACAAGGCAAAGTTTTTCACACTCTTTCTTCTCTCTCTGTGCTAGGCTGCTGGAGCTGGGGGAGGAATGAAAGTCATGGCCTCTAGCACCAAGTCGCATCTGAAGCCAGCCCAGTCACACACAAAGCCCATGGTGACGACTGTTGGTTGGCTACCTCTGATGTTTATTTAAAACCCAAGGGCCCTTTAGTAAGAAAGTTCCAGGACTAAGACCTTCCCTTCAGGGCAGCATGTTTCCTTATGTTTCAGGGTGGGTCTAGAGATGCAGAAACTAAGGCCTGGACTAAGGGGCTTCAGGAGTCTGCTTGGCACTTTATTTTACTGTGGCTTAGCTGGTACCCAAGTTGCAAAACAAAGTCCTCTGAACTCTTCCCTTTCCTTTCCTACAGTGAAAGAATATTATGCCTAAACCATACTGCTTGTATCTGGGAGAGTGATAACACAGGCTGTGGCTTGGCTGCCACTGCTGATATCTCACTGGGTCATGTGCATCCCAATCCACTGGCTCCTAGTCAGTACAGTCACAGGAATTTCCAAAGGACTGCAGCCTTTGTGGTCAGACTGCCTTATGAATTTATTCCATGCCCCAGGTCTCTTTTTGTCTGCCAGTGATGGGGCTAGCTGGAACTCTGGTTCGAGGGGAGAAGATTTTCCTTTGGCCAGGCTGGTCTAAATGCTCTCTACCTGGGCATTGGCAGCATTCTGCCCTGTGCTATTTTCCCTTGTGTCAGGGCAGCCCTGAGTTTTAATGCTGAGTCCTACAATCACTTCAGTCTCCCTCCCAAAGACACATAGATTCTCCCTCCACTCTGCCTGCTGGTGTGGTACTGCCAGGGATGGAAGACGGGTGGCATAGTCAAAACAAGATTATCTTTTCTGCCCTCTTCTGTGCCTCTTTCCTTGAAATAATGTTAAAACCAAATAGTATGATCACTCACCTGATTTTTAATTCATCTTAAGGTGCTTGCTTGCATGGATATTTGTTGAATATGGTGTTGATGTGGAGGGATGATTGCTGGGGATTTCTATTCAGCCATCTGGCTCCAAGGACGGTATCTTTAGTATTTGACTCTCCTTTGACTCATTTAGAAAATATTTCTTTTTGAGATTAAAATATTGCCAAACTCATTCTCATTCACAGTTAAAAACATTTAAAATTCATATTTTTAAAATATGCCATGATAATTGGAGTTTTATAACAAATAAAAGTTAAAAAAAAGAATAAAAAACATGACACATCATACCAAGCAAAGCATCTTATCGATTTACCAAGAAAAAGATAGTTTGTCACATTCTAAGAAAAAAGATTTTTGTCATCTTTAGGTGTCAATTACAAGACTGCTTTTATGCTTGCTTTCCCTATTACCATTGATCAGTGCTTTCATTTCTTACCATATTCATTGTCAAAATTTCTTTCTTTGAGAGGGATGGAAGAACATCATCTTGGTACTGCATTCCACCACTTCTCTGTCTGTTAGACAGTTCAAATCTGTCTAGATTCAGGCTATACCAAGCCAACAGTTGATGCTTAGACATGGAAATCTGCTTTATTTCATTAATTATTACTAACCCTACTATTTTTCCATTTAAAATATACTTTTCACTTTCGAAATGTTTTGAGATTTGTGAGTAGACACAGTTTGATTGTGGAAACAGAGTAGTGTGACCAAAGGATAATAGTGCTGCAGGAATTACATATGTATTCTCCAATATTTGGATATAGATAAAGCCAGAACCATGAAAGTCAAATGCTAGAAATTCAAATAAACAATGTCAGAGTTAATTTTGCCACGAATGACAAAATGGACTTTGGTTTATTTGATTCTATGTCATTCAGTTTTTTAAAGTGTTCATCATAGTGACAGGATAATTTAGAAATATGTTCTATTTATCAGCACTAGGTATTTTTATGTATCCATTCCAACAAAACAGGCATGCAGATATGCATTCTTGCTTCATGGTCTGTAATAGCTCAGAACTGAAGGTAGCAAATGAAGAAAATTTCCCCCAACCCTCAATCCTCATCCAGATTTCACTTCTTAAAAGCCTATAACTAGTCATTAAAGAATTAAATATTTAATGAATGTTCACTAAATTCTCAATGATTTTAGGTACTGGAGATATAGTAGTGAAAATGATTCTAGATAAGTAAGTTAAGAGGAAATAAATAATTAAAAAGAGGTTGTAAATTACTATGAAATAGTAAGAGAAAGTTTTCACATATAATACATACATCTTTTATTCAATGTTAGATTGCTAGTGACCATGATTATAGTAATTGCTAATATGTATTAAGTTTTAGTGTGAGTCATATAGTGGGATGCATAGTTTATACATATCGTTCATGGAATGCTCATAATCACACTGATTATTCCGATTTTAGAACTGAGATAAAAGCAAAACTTTTAGATGTTAGGTAATTTGCAAGTACATGTTGAAACCAAAATTTCAATTCAAGATCTGTCTGATGTCAGAGAGGGTCAAAGGTAATCATTTAGCTATTATATATGTATTTATATACATAATCAAATAGAACAAAGAAAAAAATATTATTACAATACTGCCTTTAAGTTTTTTTTTTTTTAATGGTCTCTTACTATGTGTAAATGAAAGAAAATATGATACTTTCAGAAGGAGAATTAGGGAAATGAGAACACCAAGTTAATGATACAGAGGTAGCCTTAGGTAAAGCCAGTTTGTATAAATTTTCTAACGACTGAGAAGTCCAAATGAGAAGAGACCAATAACCTACTTCCTTGCAATGGACTGAGAATAGCTAGAGAATTAGGTTTGGTACCCTTAAGGAGTCTAGAACACAGGTAACTGGCTCCCAAGTTTGACCAAAAAGCAGAGGAGCCACTTGACATAAGGGAGGACTCAACATTTGGAAAATGGGCACAGCAGAGGCATGTGGTGCAGACCAATGTCATGGGAGCCCTCCTCATGTGTACTGGACAGCATGAGACACTTGAAAATGCCACTGCTCCCTGATAGTGGGGGAGAAGATCTTCTTTAAGACTGCTAATGAATTTCTAAGCAGGTTGGTTTAGTGATTTAAATTCTATTTCAAAAAGTAAAAGAAATACAGTATTTTTACTCTTAAATGATAGTATAAAATTCATACTTTCTAATTATGGAGGCATCATCATCACATAGTGGGTTATGATTATGGTGTAGTAAATATTTTTATAAGAAGCTAAATTATAACCCTAACAATTAGAGACCATTAATTTTGAGGCAATGGTCATGACCCTGCTGGAGAATTTACATGTAAAAACAAATGTCATATTTCATACTTTTTAGTGAATGGAGGAATATCAGTGAACTATGATAAGATTTCTGAACCATTACAACATAAGGTTTAACAAGCCCTAGTGGATATAAGGTGCTTAATACAGGAATAAAGAAAGGGTAGATGTGCTCTTGTTGCAGCTTTCTGATAAAATTTAATTTGCGATTCCCAGTAGATTGTCAAGAAAATGAGGGACAAAGATGTGCTTCAAATTTTCTATAACAGACTAAATTTGAAAACAAACAAAAACTCAACTCCTCCAGAAAATGGAAAGACATTTAATGTCTAATGTTGCCAGTGTTCTCAAAGAAAAGGCTCCCTTTTTTCCTCATTGGGAAATATTACCCAAGGCGGGCACACAGTTTGGGAAGATCACAAGCCCATGGAGGAAATGATTAATACAAAATAATAGAACATGTAGTGTTTTACAGGAATGAGATGTCTTTGCTTAGATAATAGATATTTGAATCTTGGTTGTGGTACTCTGTTACCATTCTGAGGCATTGGAAAATACACAGGAAGTAGTGTGTTTCTGTGTTGTGTTAGGGAGTGAAGAAATACTGGTGTGTTTCTGTGTTGTGTTAGGGAGTGAAGAAATACTCCACTGGTGGAGTATTTTTAGAAGCTTAGGCTTTAAATTTGCAAACAAGCTACAGGTTTTCAAACGTAAAAATATTCAGCAAAAGTGATTGAATACCTGAATACTTTAAACTTTTTGAAACACTGTTAATGTTGGAAAACCTCAGGTGAATTTCCTAAAGTTTTAACAGAATCCAGAGAAGGACCGATTATGTTTAAAATTGAGGTTGGAGACTTACGGAAGACACTGGACCTGGACATTTTGGACACAGGAGTATGAATCCCATATAGAATATGTGTGTCTTGGGATAATACTGAAAGGAATAGTCAACTTCAAGCTCCACTTTCTTAAAAATTTATCTGCTACTTTTTCCAGTTGCTGAAGATGGTGAAGGAAACATTTCTCTCAGTAATTAAGTTATGGCCACTTCAGAAGCCAGAAACTGTCAGTAAAACATTGAATGCATTTGTAACCCTTCAGAAGCTCACTGCTTAGATGAGTGGATCCTGGTACCTTGAAACAAAAATAATACTTATTTTTCTAATAGCACAGAAAGCTACAAATAGAAAAAAAAACAACTTATTGAAACTATGCACAATTGCTTGCTTTGAGTTTATTTTAATATACACTATTTTCATCACCGATATGTTTTTATTTTTGCCAACATTTTTGTCAATATATATACTCCTTTTATATTTTAAAGCATATTCATTTAAAAGTATGGCCATTATTCGTTATAGAGCACATTTGAAACAAATTGTTTGGATTAGAATTTTAAGAGTACCTCAAGAATTGAAGGAAGCTTAAAGGCCTTCTGATCTAATAGAAATACAAAATTAGTAAATTTCATCATAACAGAGACACATAATATGTATTTGAATATAGGGTGATTTATTGATATCATCATTATTATTTTAGTTAATAACACAGGTTTTATTTAATCTTTTGTCTAGCTATAACTCTTCTAAATTTCTCCAGGAAGCTAAACATAAGAGGAACAATAAAGAACACAAAATTAGAACACCCATTTTTAGATATAGCCCTAAGCAGTATGATGTTTTGGTCAATGACGGGGCACGTATGACATTGGTCCCATAAGATTATACTATTTATTTTTATTTTTAAATATTTTCATTGTATCTTTTCTATGTATAGATAGTTTAGCTACACAAATACTTACCATTGTAAAACAGTCACCTATAGTATTCAGTAACATGATGTACAGGTTTTTAGACTAGGAGCAATGGGCTATACCATACGGCCTAGGTGTGTAGTAGGCTATACCATCCAAGTTAATGTAAGTACACTCTATCATATTCTTACAACAACAAAATCACCTAATGACATGTTTCTCAGAACATATCCCTATCGTTAAGTGATGCATGACTGTGTCTAGTTGTGGGTAGTCTCCAAAATAAAGGCTCACTCTTGGTCAGAGCATGAGTTTTGGTCTCAAAGCCCTCCTAATAGTCCCAGTTGACCAAAAGTCCAACTCTAGCTAGACAACTAGCTGAGTGTGTTGCTGCACACACAAGAGGAGACGTAAAAAGATTTGCTTTTCAATGTACATGGGAGTAATAAGGGGAAAAGTAAGGGCACTTTTTCTCACTTTATCTTTACACAAAAAGTAGGAGAGAAACATAAACTAAGCATAACTAAATGATATGCTTAGAGGCCTCAAAACTGTGAATGGACAAGGTGATTACTTTTTGCACTCTTTTGTTTCATACACAGCTATTCTAGTTATGTTTTTATAGTATACCTTTACTTAAGAGTATGTTCTTTTGTTTTGTTATTCATTAATTACTTATTGAGTACATTTCCCAACACTTTTAAGAGCTTGAATGCAGTATTCAAAAAAAACAGGTAGAGTCCCTGCTCTTATAAATATTAATTTTAATGAGACATTTACTGATAAATATGTGCAATGAGATAGTACCATAAAATAATAATATAGAGGGAGGCAGGGGAAATTCAGAATGGATTGTCAGATATGTCCTCTCTGAGAAGGTGACATGTGTATTTTGGACAAACCAAAATAAACAGGAAAACAGAACAAAGGAACTATCAAACATATCACTCTGTTAATTGTTTACATGTATCATCCTATTTATTTATCATAAGAACTAGTTAGGCTTCATAAGTATCATTTTAAGGGAAAAAATTCAATTTACTTGCTCAGATAATACAGTTCAACATAATATAGGGAAAATATACACACATAGGAGAGGAGCTTGGGGCAGAAGGTTGAACTGGTGTTGGTCACAATACATAATGTGTTCCTGTGTATTGATCATCACAGTGGTTAATTAGGAAGCAGATGCTCCCCAAATCACCAGCTGTTTGGGGTCTGACACCTGATATTATACTGGTACAAACTGGAGAGCTCAAAGTGAACATGATAAATTTCCCCCTAGGTAACACATCAGAGCATGTCCCTGCTGAGCCATCTAGGACCAGTGACTTAACCATTTTAAAGAAGAGTGTGTCTTGCAGGAAATTCATCAGAATCACTTAGAATTACACCCAGGATGCAAACCTGCACAAGAAAGCCAAGTCACTTTCCTATCTGCTTCTTCTCTATTATTTTTACCTTAAAATTTAGTCATGAGTTTAGGATGATTCCTTGCATTTGACAAATTGCCCTTCGAGGACATGTTATTACATAACTCTTCATCCTTGTTAACACCTAGATTGAGGGAATTTTGGAACCCGAATCTAGTCCTCAAAACTCTTTAGATAATTTTGTGAAACCCAGGACTCCACCACAAATTGTATGCCGGGAAAAAAATTCTTAGTAGAACTGGTAAACTTACTAATTAATGTGTAGCAATGCCCTATATTACATACATTTTAGAAGGATTAATGGTGGGTCAAGAAAGCTAATATTTAATTTTTATATCTATAAGTAAACAGTAAAATGTAGCATCACTTGCTATCTTAGTTTTATGATAAAATTAAAATCTTCAGATGATTTTTCAAGTCTCTTGGGTTTTTAAAATTTTTTTTTATTTTCCCCCTACTTATGGATTATCATTCCCCAGACTTGCTCTTGCATGAATATTTTACAGTCTCTTTAGCTGCTGCAAAAAAACCCAGTCCTAATATAGAGTATCTATTTCATGCAGGATTCTCAATAAAAGAATACATCCACATGGATCCAGAGCTCAGCGTGTTCCATCAGACCGATAATACTCTCCCAGCTTCTCAGTCTGAAATATGTTCTCCTGCTGATCCTCATTATTATCACCTTCAGTGATGCCTTTTCAAGCCTGTTGTCATATAGCATGCAATATCTCAGTGCTGTCAGGAGCATCATTATCATCTCTGTCAAGGAGTACCCAGGCATCTGACCCCATAACCTCTAAAAGCACACTATTCCCTGATAGGAATTTTGAGAGAGAAAATGTATGTGTCTATATCTATACAAATATTTTTTTCACTTGAACTGTATTTCTCTCTCTCTCTTTTTCTCTCTGTCTCAGTAGAAATACATTTAGAGATACATAAATAGATACAGATTAATAGGTATGTATCCAATATATGTTATGATGCAAATTAAACAAAAGGTAAAAATCTTTGCATCATCTCATAAAGTAAAAGTAATTGGGATAACGGTCTTAAAATGCATATTTCCTTGATTTTTATTATTTTTACTTTTTTATCAGTGCTATACAATGTACCAGAAAATAAAACAAAATAAAACCTATCTGTAGTGACAGAAAGAATTGAAATTCTGTGTGTGTTTTTTTTTAAGGATTTTAAGTTAGATATAAAAAGTGAGGCATCTCAATGATATTTTCTAAAATAGTAAAGTGTTAACAATATCTCTTTAAAATATATAATTTTATAGTGTCTTTGTAACAGTATCTGTGAAAAGAAGAAGCCAAATTGTGGTTGTGCATAACTATTTATAGGTGACAGACCAATAGAAAATTGAAAAAGTAGATAGCTTGACATTTCCAATGGTGATTAAAACAAACGCTTTACTAGTCTGGTGGGCACCGAATGCAAAAAAACACTGTTTTGGTCCTTAGAAGAGAATGTGACCTAGAAGGACAAATATAATTTTAAGGGAATAAAAAGCTGGTGCAGTCTAAACAAAGAGTTTATAATTTATTATATCAGAGTCTTATTTTGTAATATTAAAACACAAAATGTGTACATGTAGACTTAACAAGGTGATATTTAAATAAGTTCATTATGAATGGAAAAATATTGAATAATATATCTAAATATGAGATTACTGTCTGTGAAAATATCTTTGAAAGTGTAAGAGGCATTTGAAGCAGTCATGGTAACAGAAATATTTGATCAAAAGCAGCTATTTGTTAAAAACATTTTACTTTTTATATTATTTCAAATAGATCTAAATATATGTTTTAAGTACATTGCAAAGCTGTCCTCTAGAGTCATAACTATGTAGTATAATATTTATCATCTATAAAAAGAAATATTAATATTTCCTGTTATTTAGGAAGAAGATATCTTTCATATTCTTCATAATCAAGGTATAATGAATTAAAGAAGAAATTATGTGTAATACACAAATTAAGATTAAAAATGTATCCATGCTTTCAGCTAAATTCTCAAACTTAGTTGTTTTTCAAAGAAATATTGCAAAGCTTAAAAATTAAGTGATATAATAAATGTATAGATGAATCAAATTTTGCCATTTTGTCAAACCTGTAAGAATCCCGGTATGTGAA
The DNA here is from genome assembly GCF_041146395.1 of Eulemur rufifrons. NCBI lineage: Eukaryota > Metazoa > Chordata > Mammalia > Primates > Lemuridae > Eulemur > Eulemur rufifrons. The sequence continues at coordinate 97,214,815 of NC_090989.1, read as the reverse complement.
ATCTTAGTCTAGTAGTATGCCCTGGGGTTGTCTCTTCTCCCTAAGGCAGTGATCCACACTGGCTTGTTCTTGTGCTTTCCTTGTTCATGGATAATGGAAGGATGGAGATATATGCCAGAAAAAGAAAAATGAGCTGTTTTTTTTTTTTAATAACTTATCTTGAAGCATTTTTCTTATATTACCCAAAAACATCCTAAGGATGTGAAATAAAAGGAGATACTTTTAAAAAGAAACACATTTCATAAGTTATGCTGAATTGTGTAAACTATATAAAGTAAATTAAACACTATAAAACTATGAGAAGGGAGGCTAAATGTCTAGCTTTCACTGGAGATAATGTGTGTAGTGGAATAGATCTATATTATCAAGACATTAAAGAGGTGTTTAACTTAAAAATGGAAAACACTTGCTATAGAAAAATGCAATATTAAGGGAAATAACAAAGGATTAGAATACCTGTGAAAATAGAGCTAGGTAAATTTTCTAAACTGTGCAAGCAGAATTTATATGTACTGATACAGATCCTATAAGAGAATATAAAATAAAATAAAATTTGTAATACATTTAAATAACAACAATGGCATTTCCCTATTTTATTCTCCCTAATGGCAATGGTATAATCAAAGACATCATCTATGATCATACATGAGAATAAATTACCCGACTAATCTGAGAATTTTAACTTAAACTTTTAACACTCTGTTTTAGACAAGCTATCACAAAATTGCAAAAGGTAAACAATTAAAATTTTAAGAAAATTTTATTGACAGTTTTCACTTTGTCTATCCTACATCCATTTCTGCTTCTTCTGGAGGGAATGTCCCAATTTGCTTTAGGATTTTACCTTTTCCCCATTGAAAATTGTATTGTATGAGTTCTCTTGGAAGCAAAGCTTAGAACAATCACTTTAGAAGTAACTAGAAAGCAAATAGCTTTATTCTTGAGAGTTGCTTAATTATCAAATGAAATCTTTTTTTACTTGTTTATTGTTGTTTGTTTTTTTTTTTTTTTTTTTTGAGACAGAGTCTCACTTTGTTGCCCAGGCTAGAGTGAGTGCCGTGGCATCAGCTTAGCTCACAGCAACCTCAGACTCCTCGGCTTAAGCGATCCTACTGCCTCAGCCTCCCTAGTAGCTGGGACTACAGGCATGCGCCACTATGCCCGGCTAATTTTTCTATATATATTTTTAGTTGTCCGTATAATTTCTTTCTATTTTTAGTAGAGACGGGGTCTCGCTCTTGCTCAGGCTGGTCTCGAACTTCTGACCTTGAGCGATCCACCCGCCTCGGCCTCCCAGAGTGCTAGGATTACAGGCGTGAGCCACCGCGCCCGGCCTGTTTTTTTGTTTTTGATTTTGTTTCTGTTTTGAGACAGTCTCCCTCTGTCACTCAGGCTAGAGTGCAGTGGTGCAATCATATAGGTCATTAAATGTGAAATGTCCAATTTTGAATCAAAAGTTTAGTTTATTATATCTCAAACAGGAAGCAGTTCAATTAATCAAAGTGTGCACTTAAACTATTGGCAGTTTTGCCATCTTAATGGTAGCTTGCTTATGCCAACAGCAAAGAAGCCTGAGATTGCGTGGCAATGAAATTGACTAAGATGTTTTCCACCGCTTGTTGAGAATTGAATATTTTTCCTTTCAAGAAGTGGTCCAAAGCCTGGAAGAAGTGGTGGTAGTCAGTTGGTGCAAGGTCTGGTGAATATAGTAGATGACAGAGAGTTTCCAAGTCTTCTGTAGCTTAAGCAGTGTTGTTTTCTACAACATGTGGTCTTACAAGAGGACTGGCCTGTCTCTATTGATCAATATCAGCTTGCAAATATCCCCATCATTTTGTCCAGTTGGGTGCAGTAGACATCCACTGTAATCAATTGACTAGGTTTCCTGAAGTTGTAGTGGATAATACCAGTGCTGGACCACTAAACAGGCAACATTAGCTTTTTTTGATGAATATTCGGTTTTGGACTGTGTTTTTGCACTTCATCTTTATCCAACCATTGTGCAAAACACTTGCAATTGTCAAAAAGTATCCATTTTTCATCACACATAACAATGCAGTGTAGAAATGGTTCACCTTTATGTCATGACAGCAAAAAAAGGCAAGCTTTGAGATGATTTCTCTTCTAACACTTGTTCATTTCATGTGGTACCCATGTATCCAGCTTCTTTACTTTGCCCATTTGTTTCAAATGTTCCAATATTGTTGGAATAGTAATGTCAGATGCTGCTAATTCATACATACATTGAGATGGCTTCACTTCCACTATAGCTTTCAGCCCATCATTATCGACCTTGGTCTCAGGTTACCAACATGACTCATGAAGATTAAAATCACCAGAATGGAACTTCTTAAACCATAAATGTATTGTGTGTTCATTAGCCACATCATTCGCAAACACTTTGTTGATATTTTGAGCTGTCTGCACTGCATTGGTTCCACAACACAACTCATATTTAAAGATAACATGAATTTTTGATTTATCCATGGTTTCACAATTGCTTTAAAAAAATTGAAAAATAATCACAAGCCAAAGTGTGCATTTGAAAGAAAAGGGATTTACCATCACAATAAAAAATAAAACCCAAGAGCTGTCAAGTGAAATGTCAGAGATATCAACTGTCAAACTTAATACTTAAGGAAATTGAACATTTCATACTCAATAACCTAACAGCTCATGCAACCTCAAGCTCCTGGGCTCAAGCGATCCTCCCATCTCACCCCACTGAATACTTGGGACTATAGATGCACATGGAATTCTTGAGCTCCTTAGGATTCACAGGAAAGTAAATTTATAATCTGAGGGTATGGGGCTGAACAACGGAAATACCACATTATAAAATACTCCCCATTCTGGAGTACCTTCCAGAAGAAAGCAGTTCATCCATTGCTTGGGGTTCATGTGAATAAATTTTATTGAAAGGAGATCAATACTTAATTCTGATAACTTGTTTTTTCAACTTCTCTCTTTTATTTTCTTCTCATCATTTATCTGGGTGAGGAACAGAATGAGATTTTCTTTTTGTTACTTTTCCTATCTTTTAAAGCTTTCTCCAACATTACATCCTTACTATGCCTACTCCAATTTTATAGTTAAGCACAATTGGAAAGGTGCAGGATAAAATATCATCTGTTCTGATACTTAAGTGTTAAACAGAAGAACCTATTTTAAAAATAGCAATTCCATTATGCTTTTTATTTCAAAAGTTACAGTATATATTTACCTTTGTTGGTGTTTCCTGGAATACAAGTAGATCATTGAAATTTGATACACTTGTTTTTATATCTAAATGAATGTATCTGAAATTACATAATTGCTAATATTTCCTGCTCATTTTTATTTTTTAAATAATACCTATAATTCTTAATTGAAGGTCATTTCCTACCTTTTTTATTGTTATTTGTAATCACGTCATGATTTTCATGGTTTCTCTATTGTTATTGAATTCTAAGAGACTTTCTCGTGTTTCTCCATAGTATTAATTCAGTGCACCAAAAAATTATTGTCTTTAATAGTTATTTTCTACAGTAAGTTTTTTCACTTTTTGCTTCTGAAGTTTCTTTCTTATTTCACCTATTTGCCTTTTTAAATCATCATACTCTATTTTCTAGGCATTCTGTTTTCTCCTCATAGCATTAACTAATGTTCAAGAAGATAGTATGTCTACATGGCTACTGAGGAAGTCAATAAATTTGCTAGAATTGTTTTCTTCTTATCCTCAATCTTAAAGATAAAGATATTCTACTTGCTTTGTTAATATATTACATTTCATAATCTCTTTACTCATGATTGAAGGAGGCAAAATTTCACTGTTAAACCAAAGTAACAGTAAACACGCTGAATATTCTGTTTTTTATTTACTCTCCACACTTGTAGTATAAGTAATCTTCTCAAACATATAATGGAGAATAAGTGGATCTATGTAATCCCCATTCACATTTTCTGACTTCTGAATATCATGTGTACAATGTAGCTATCCTGTGATTAAATAGAATACTTTTCTACATCCACTGAATAATTATTACATAATTTGATCTACTATAACTAATAATATCTGAATCCATAATCTGAAATCAGTTAACTAGTCCTTAAATCTGTAAAATGAAGAATACAAAGCTAGCATAACTTTTATTCCTCTGAACCTATATTGATTTATACATTAGGACTATTGGATCCAGCTGGTAACATACAGCCCTCAACCTCCCTTATTGCCATAACTTCCTGAAACATTTTCTGAAAGTGAAATAAGAAATTATATGAACATTAAGGATACTTTACATAGAAGTATCTGTGTAATGGAGAAAGAATCTTCCATGCTTGGAATCACTCATTCAGGGAGATATAATAAAGGCCCTGTGAAATAATTTCTCCTGATGCACACTACTGCTACATTTTTATCAAAATCTCTCTCTCTCTCTCTCTCTCTCTCTCTGTCACACACACCACACACACAAACACTACACAGCACACACACACACACACGCTTCTATAACTCTGAGAAAATAAACTTTTATTGCTTAAGCCACCCAGCCCACAGAGTTTTGTTATGGCAGCCTGATGCCAGTTGTACAGTGGCATCTCATGATGATTTTAATTTGATTTCCCTCATGGCTAATAATGTTGAACATCTACTCAAAAGTTTATTTGTCTTCCATACATCCTCTTTAATGAAGTGACTCTTCAAATCATCCCTAATGAAGCACTTGAAAAGTGGTGAATGATTCTTCATTCTTTATTTGCTGTAGGGATATCTAAACCACTTTGTTGATATAGAGTTATGATAAGACTGATGATTTCTTGTATGTTGAAACTCAAGCGATCTCTTGAAAAAACAAAAAAAATCAGAGCCAAGCATACTTTGCATGAGCGTAATCAAATATTAGACTAGGTTAAGCCACAAAAATAGTGGCACCATTTTTTTTGGTATTTTTTTTTCTTGTTATTGTTGTTTAACCACAACATATCCTAGACAGTACTGGCTGATATTCTATTATTTAAACTATCAAAACAAATAAAAAACTAATAAATAATTTTCACCCCATCTCTTATTAGATGATCTCATATTTTTTTGTTTCCTTTGGCAGTAAAATTTCTCCAAATACTTATCTATACTTGCTATTTATAGTTTACCTTCTCCTCATTTTTTAGATTAAAAAAAGATGCAATCCTATGTTATATATATGAAAGCCATTTTATGTATAAAGAACCAGTGAGATAGATTAAATAGAAAGTGATGGAGAAAGATATACTATGTTCTCACTAACCAAAAGGGTGGTCTAGTTGCTATAAAGACTTCAAAATGGGAAACATCATATATAAAGAGGGGCATGGGTTAATGACTAATGGGTGAATTCTACAAAACATGATGATCATAAATATGTACGGACTTTACAACAAAGTGTCAAAATATATGAGGCAAAAATGGATAGACTTGCAAGGAAGAGAAACAAATCCACTATTATAGTAGGAGACTTCAACATTCTTCTTTAAGTGATTGATAGATAAAGCAGGAAGAAAATCAATAAGGATACAGTTGACCAGAACAGCACTATCAATCAACTTGATCTAATTGGCATTTATATAATACTCCATCCTACAACAGCCGACTACTCATGTTCTCAAGTTCACATTGAACATTTACTAAGATAGACCACATTCTTGGTCATAAAACACTTTAATCAATTTAAAGTTATAGAATTCAGACAGAAATGGAATTAAAGTAGAAATCAATAACAAAAAAAGAAGAAAATCCCCAACTATTTGAAGATCAAAAAACACATGGGTGAATGAAGAAATCTCAAAAGGAATTTGAAAAAAAAATTGAAATAAATAACAATGGAAATATAACTGATTAAATATTGTGAAATACAGCAAAAGCCATTCTTACAGAAAAATTTAGAACACAAAATGCATATATTAGAAAAGACTCAAGATATAAAATCAAAAATCTATGCTTTTACTTTTGCAAATTTAAAAAAGAAGATCAATTTAAATCTTATGCAATCAAGAGAAGAGAAATAATAAAATAGAAAAAATAAAAGAAATTGAAAACAAGAAAGAAATAGTGAGAATCTGGTTCTGTAAACAAAACACAATAAACCGCTATTCAAGCAAATCAAGAAAAAAATTAATACAAAATGTTATTAGTGTAAACAAAAGAAGGGTCATCATTACTAATCCCATGAACATTAAAATAATAATAATGATTACCTTAAACAAATCTATGCTCTAAAGTTAAATAACTTAGATGAAATGGAAAAATTTGGAGGGGCAGACATAAAGTACCAAAACTTACAAAAGGAGAACTAGATCACTAACTAGTCCTATACCTGTTTTAAAGATTGCATCAACAATTACTAACCTGTAAGGTAAAACACCCAATAGCACCCTCTCCAAAAAGAAATAGATATAAATATAACAAATATGTGGAGAATCTATATGAAGAAAACTACAAACCTCTTAACTAAATAAATGGAGCAAGATTTAATTTTCATGGAGAAGAAGAATCAATGTTTTCAATCTATCAGTTCTTCCCAATGTTGTCTATAGATTCTAATGCAATTCTAGTCAAAAATTTTAGCAGGTTATTCTTGGATATTGACAAACTAATTCTACATTTTCTATGAAGAGGCAAAAGACTCACAATAGCCAACACAATATTGACGGAGAACAAAGTTGGAGGGCCAGTGTTACCCAACTTCATGACTTACTATAAAACTATAGTAATTAAGACAGTGTGGTGTTGGTGAAATGATAGACAAATAGATTAATGGAACAGAATAGAGAGCCCAGAAATAGGTGCACATAAATACGGTCAACTGATCTTTGATGACAGATCAAAGGTAATACAATAAAACAAAGATAGTCTTTCATCAAATGATACTGGAACAACTGGACATGCATATGCAAAACAATACATTCAGATACAGATTTTACCCTTTACAAAAATTAAATCTAAATAGATAATATAACTAAATGTAAACCATAAAACTCCAAGTTGATAACATAAGAGATGAGCTTGGACATGGCAATGACTTTTTTGATACAACACCAAAGGTATGATTCATGAAAAAATAATTGATAAAGCTAGACATTACAAAAATTAAAAATTTTTGCCCTGTGAGAAACACTGTTAAGAGAACGAAAGACAAGCCACAGACTAGGAAAATACATTTGCAAAAGACATATCTGATAAAGGATTGTTATCCAGTATACACAAAGAACCCTTAAATCTCAATAATTAGAAAACAAAAAATGAAATTAAAAACTGTGCCAAAGACCTGAACACTCCCAAAATACACAGGTGGCAAATGAGCATTTGAAAAGATGTGGCACATCCGATGTTATCAGGGAAATGCAAATTAAAACAATAATAAGATATAATTTCACACCCATTAGAATGGCCAAAATCCTGAACACTGACAACGCCAAATGCTGATGGATATATGCAGCAAAAGGAACTCTCATTCATTGCTAGCTGAGATGCAAAATGGTACAGCCATTTTGTACTTTGTACCAAATTATCTACTATTTTGTACTTTGTACAAGTGTATCATTTTACTTTGTACAAAAAGAGTTTGCAGTTTCTTACAATACTCACAAGAGTAAATATACTTTTACCATATGATTGAGCAATAGCACTCTTTGGTATCTACCCAAAGGAACTGAAAACATATGTCCATACAAAAATTTTCATATGGATGTTTATAGCAGCTTTATTCATAATTGCCAAAACTTGGATACAACCAAGATGTCCTTCAGTAGGTAAATGTATAAATAAACTGTGGTATAGCCAGGCAATGAGTATTATTCAGTGCTAAAGGGAAATGAGCCATCAAGCCATAAGAAAACATGGAGGAACCTTAAATGTATATTACTGAGTGAAATAAGGCAATCTGAGAAAGCTACATACTCTATGATAACAACTTTATAACATTCTGGAAAATACAAAACTATGGATCAGTGGTTGCCAAGGATTGAGGGGGCCTGGGGAGGGATAAATCAGCAGAGCACAGAATATTGTTAGGGCTCTGACACTATAATGGTGGATAGATGTCATTATACATATCTCCAAACTCACAGAATATACAGCAGGAAGAGTCAATCCTAATGTAAACTATAAACTTTGGGTGATAATGATGTATCGTTGATTCTAACAAATTTACCTCTCCAGTGGGAGAAGTTGATAATGGAAAGGTGTATGCATGTGTGGGGGCAGGAGATACATGGGAAATTTCTGTACCTTCCTGTAAATATTGCTGTGAACATAAAACTTCTCTAAAAAATTAGTCAATGGCTACAAAGTTACAGTCAGATGGGAGGAATAAATTCTGGAGTTCTATTGCACAGTATGGTAACTGTGGTTAACAGTATTGTATTGTATATTTCACAATAGCTAGAAGGAATGATTTTGAATATTCTTACCACAAAGAAATGATAAATCTGTGAAGTGATGAATATGCTGAATACCTGATATGATTTTTGCACAATATATACATGTATTTAAGCATCACACTGTACCTCTTTGTCATAAATGTGTGGCTTTCTGCCCTGGTACTATTGCTCATAGCTTATGATGCCTTTATCTTCATATTTAAGGCTTTTATTTGTTATCACACTTTCAAAGAAAACTCAAATGCCATTGATAATTAAGTAAATTTTGCAAAAGAAATATCTCCCACCTTTAAACTGTTACTTCTCCAAAATTCACATGAAATATTGTCTATCATTATTATACTCTTAAAACTGATCTTCCTTGTATTGATTGTATGTTTTGTCCCCATTACAAGTTCCAAAAGGGAAAGTTACCACCAATTTTATCATTGTATTTTCTAAGGTTCCTGCTGAATGTCAGTGAAATTAGCAGTATAAATGAAGTTATCTATATATGTATATGTGTGTATATAGTTTTAAAAAAGAAAGAATCCTTCCACTGGCAACAGCATGAATGTATGAATGTATTAGTATCTGGGAGGACATTATGCTAAGATAAATAAGCTAGATACAGAAAGAAAAATACTGCATGATCACACTAATGTATAGGATCTAAAAAAAAAGTCAAACGCACAATAACAGAGTAACAGTGTAGAATAGTAGTTACTAGGGAGTGTGGAGTGTAAGATGAATGAGTAATAGAGACCTAATGTACAGCATGGTGACTATAACTAATAATAATGTGTTGTATGCTTGAAAGTTATTAAAAGAGCAGATCTAAAATGTTCTCAGCACACACACACACAAAAAGGTAACTGTGTGAGATGACAGATATGTTAGCTTGACTGTAGTAATCACATCACAACGTACACATATACCTAAACATCATGATGTACAACCTAAATATATGCAATTTTTATTTGTCAATTATACTTCAATAAGCTGGAAAATGTCAAAAATATTTATTAGAATTATTATTCTAGCAATAATATTTATAATTGTCCCTGTAAAACATAGGTATTATCTGTAATTTATATATTATAAAAGATTAGGTCAGTATATCAATCTAGTATTCTGAAGATTTGAATTCTATTCATGTCTGCAAATTTTAGCTATCTGAAATTTGATGAATCACACTAGGGCTCATTTTCCTAATCTGCAAAGGACAGAGTTGGACAAAATCAAGGGTCAGAAACTACTTTTTGTCATGGGCCAAATATGGCCTGCCACCTGTTTTTATAATTAAACTTACTAGAACACAGCCATGCCCCTTTGTTTACATATTCTCTATGACTGTTTTTGCACTGCAATGGCAAAATTAAGTATTCATCCTTAAAGCTGTAAGTGTTTACTGTCAATCCCTTTCCCAAACCTTGACTAGATTGTTTTAACATCCTCCTCTGTTCTGATATGCTATTTAATATAATTCTAAATATAATCATTTTTTCCAGATTATTCAACTTGTTTAGAAATAAGAAATAATGGAAATATAGTATAATTATATCTTCCAGTTCTTACTTCTGTGAAACTAAACTCTACAGATTCTTACTGAGAAATCATAATCCCCAGTCCTTTGTATTTAATTATAATCAGTTACCTACAAAATGATGGCAGTAGGTGACCAGTGGTAGACAGCATGTATGTTCTGATTCTCTATCCTATGCTTCCAGTACTACTTGGAGCAAGGTTACCACCTGCTACCATTGTAGTGACTCTCAGTTCCACCTCATGTAACTCACACTGATGCTAGATCCTCAACCAGATGAAAAAATAAAAATGTCATATCTATGCTGCATTGTGTAACCTAGTATTATGTCAGTCCTGCAATGGCAACTATTCAACCTGGAGGCCAGGACTGTATCACATTTCAGTATTTTTCTAAAACTAGCTACCATTGACTGAATAACACAAGTCATCCTACTTCTCCTTGTCAAACTGAAATCTACCCTCCTGGAGTGTCTTCAGCCTTCAAAGTTACACTTCTGTCCTAGGTTAATTCCATGCTCTCTCCACTCTCATTCTGCAGTGTCTTCTACTAATAAAACTTCCCATGTTATTACAGTTACATAAAGTAACTTGCTCAGGTCAATGGTACCAGCTTAGTAATTGGTAGCTTGAAAATTACGATTGGTAGATATGTACTGCCTCCGAGTCATCCTTGGGCACAGATTACTATGACTTTGGAATGGAGCTTAAACAGGACTGCCCTGTCTTCTTAGGCTTGTTCTAAATAGCATTAGATCTTATCGTTAAGGTAATTTATGAAGATTAGGAACCAAATTAAATTCTCAGAAAGTTTGTGTAATTGTGGGAAGCACAGATTTCAGAATTATATTGATCTATATTCAAGTAGCAATTCCACTTCTTGTGTTAATCATTTCTCTCTCATCTTTCTTTAAATAAAACTGGTAATAGGATGTAATGTAATTATTGCTGTAAGTATTAAATTAGATGATCCTTATAATGAGCTTACCACAGTGGCTGGCACATATGAAGTCCTCAATAAACAGTGGTTATCATTGCAATCTTATTGTTACTTGGTTATTAAGAGAATGAAAGAATTTTGTATAAGGCATCATTTTGGAAATTTAAAGCACAACAACAGCACCATCCCAGAATCCCTAGTGCTTCTGCACTAAATAAGTGGCCTACAACGAGAATGGGCTTAGATATTTATATATCACTGAATAAGAAAAAAAAAAGCAAACAAAAAAAAACCCTTTGATACCTATTACATAAAAATAACATAGTGAATCAAAAATGCAGAATAGCTTTAAAAACATAACCTACAAGAGGTGTTAAGTTCTTACATCAAACCCAGCTGTATTTTGACTACATTGTTCTGTTTGGAATAATGCTCAAAATGTTCGATGGTTAAGCAAAATTTGAGGAGATTTCAGCAGAATAATAAGGATTATAAGTAGAAAAAGCAAATAAGTCCACAAAGAAAGATCCAAACTAAAAAATAAAAATTAAAAAGGAAATGAAGCTGAGTCATATAATAAGATTTCTAGTATATAAAAGGATATTATTCAATAGATAGTGACAACCTATTTTCTTTCATTACTTAGAATGGTAGAAGACAAAAGAAATTATACTGTAGCATGGAGGATATAAGCTATATAAAACAAAGGATTTCCTGACAATTAAGAATGTTAAATATGAAAATGGGTTAGCCCAGGAAGGTCTTTACAAGGGAAGAGATTTTCATCATTTAAGTTAGTTTATATGTGATCTTGCCTGAAAGCCGGAAAATGGACTCGACAGCCTCTCAGGGTTCCATGCAGCCCTGTGATTCCTTGAATAAATATTTGAGTAAATGTTATTATATTTTTACAGTGGAATGGTTTTGTGCTTTCAGGATGGATTACCAGTCATATTTTCGCATCATCCTCACAAATTCACATTTATGGTAGTCCCCTGAAGAGATATTTACATCCTTTTACAAGTAAGTTTCCTATAGAGACTCTAAACGCAAACTCTGTTCCATATTGCCTTTATCAGGATTTGACACTGAGCTCAGTGGGTATTAGAGTTTCTAAGTGAATACATTTCAGAAGCACTGAGAACTGAACTTTAAATGGCTTATATTGATCATAAAGCCTCTAGCCTTTAGAATAAAATGCCAGTTCATTCCCAGGAAATACTGTTTGCTATCCCCTAAACATTATAAAATAAAATAAAATGTTAGGAAGCAAGTTTTTATTGTTAAAGAAGAGAAATATAAACATGGAATGCAAGAGAAATAGAAGACCCCTATGATATTAGCCTGAAATTGGAAGTATCGACATAATTTTCTCTCTCTCTCTCTCTCTCTATATATATATATATATATTTATACACACATCCCCCCCCCAAATTCTTAGCTCTGCTCACTGAAATTCTCTAAAAGCAACAAGATACCAGTGACATCAAGAAAATGGAGGTTCTTATAAAAATTAATAATTCTGTTATTGGAATAGTAAGACTATGAGATGTCCCTGACACATCTGAAACATCTTGTTGTATCAGAGTCAGGAAGTCAGTCCTCCCTCTATATTCTTGGTGGAATGAGTCTAGAACCCCCAGCATATACTAAAATCCATGGATACTCAAGTCCCTCATATAAAGTTAGCCTAATATTTGCATATAACCTACTCCTATTCTCCTGTATATCTCTAGAATAATTATAGATTTTACCCAATAAAATATAATGCCATGTAAATAGTTGTTATACTGTATTGTTACCTTATGTGTACTATATTTATTTTTTTATTTTTTTAAGTATTTTTGATCCATACTTGGTGAATCAACCAAGTGTGCGACCCAAGGATATGGAAGGCTGACTGTATTTGTTGTCAATGATAAAACTTGAGCTTTCAATCCAAAGTTAGAATTTTGGAAAATGTGTTCCTACCACCAAAATCTTTCCAGATTCCTAAAATTTAAAGTTTTTGTTGATGAAATTGGTGATAAATGTATTACTTGATATTGCATGAACAAATACATCAATATTTGGCTTTTCTTTATCGGTGAGCTAGTATTTTCCTAATGCTATGACCATAATGGCCTGACATCACAATGGATAAGGAATCCTCAAAGGGCAAGGTAGACCAACACATTTTAATGTAATAAGGCAGAGTTTTTGGCTTGCCAGGCTGCTGTGGAAAGCCACCAGGGAGGGGCTGAAGCAGCCCACCAAGCCAAAAAGTCTACTTATGGGGGAGGGGCAGTCTGGGATTCACAGTCTGGAAGATGGGAGTGGGTTTTACTCTTCTGTCTCTTCCCCTTTCCTGTGGATCTCCTTATAGACTGTAGGTACAAGCAGCAGCCCAAACTCGCTGAGTTCACTAGCAATGGCACTGCAGGCTGGGAGCTCTCCTGGCCAGGCTCCTGCTCCAGAGTGAATGAGTGACTTTCCTGTGGGGGAGGGGTGATCTGTCTGTGCCATGTGGCTTGGACTCATACCTCATTTTTATTTTAATTCTACTCACATGGGCTCCCTCACTTCCCAAGATTAGTCCACTAATCTCTACTCCATGTCCCTAAGGAACAACATTGAGTCCTGGGGGTATGGTATCCAGCCTGTCTGCCTGTCCTCTGATACCCCAAGTTCAATACCTGACAATGCCAGGGAGAAGTGTGCTGGTTCCGTATTGCCCAAGAGATGCTCAGTCTGGCTTAATTCTGTGGAAGCCTGGGTGTGGAGGGCATGCCAACAGAGGTGAAACAGCCACTTCTGAGAGCCCCAGCTTTGTTGTCCCTGGGGGTTCCTGTGCCAATGTACATGGGAATTGCCACAGCTATATCAGCAGCTGTGAGCAGTGCAACGGAGGAGGAGGAGGAGGAGGGGGAGGGGGAGGGGAAGGGGGAGGAAGGTCTGAATGGAGGAGAGCTGGCATTCTGGTCCCCTTTGTCCCAAAACCCACCCCCACGCCCGGCTTGCTAGACTCACCCCTTCCCTGAAGGCAGCCTACCCTGAATGTTCAAGTTCTGGGATTATACAGTTCCCCTGGGACTCACTGACCCCGTGGCCACCACAGTCTGGGAAGGTGTTGGGAAATGTTTGTGTGGGCGCCAGTGACAAAACTGAAGGGCTAAAACTACCTGGGCAAGACTAAGGCACACAACTGGTAGAAAAGCAGTATGACACCCGCTGCCTTAGCTTGGGTGTGTGGTGAGGGAGAGCACCCCCAAGGGGGGCTGGAAGCCCAGTGCTCTATTCTCAGGAATCTCCCAGTTCACTAGCAGCAGCAGCTTTGGGGCTCATGAGGGTAGAAAAGCTCGCCAACAATTTGGGAGTCTGCAATCTGCCAGAGGGGAGGAAAAATAAACACCCCCACCTGCCCTTTCCACAGGCCTCCAAATTCCTTGGGGGTTGATCTCTGCCAAAATCTTGCTCCTCTTGTTCTGCTCTGCAATTTCTTCCCAAGGACTCTCCAGTAAGTTCTGAAACTTTACCCTCAGAATTACACCTGGGCTATGTTTTTGTCATCTAAAATGTTTCCTTCTTTGGAGATGAGCTGGTGACTGATGTCTTCAGTCTGCCGTCTTGCCTCCCCCTCCTCAAAAATCATTTTTCATTATCACAGAAATTTCTATTTATTATGGGAAACATCTGGGATGGTATTAAAAAAAACTGCCCTCCAAACTGAGATGGTACTGAAAGACCAAAGAATGACTCTACTAAGTCAAGCTTTGAGAGTTAAATGAATTTATTAGCTATTACATAGACAGGGTGTTCACTCCTGGGCAGCATAGGACTTTTCTGGGCAGGAAAATCAGCACTGCCTGCACGTTATGGCACCTTAAATTGTTTTTAGAGAACAATGTGGAGTCTTTCTCTACATCGCTGTATATACACAAGTTAAATATGTTAAACATGAGCAATATATCCACCATGTGTTTTTATGTGACTCATGTTATTTTAATCTTTCCCTAGGTGGAGATTCTAGTAGTAAAATGAGCTAAAGGGTACTATAGGACAGCAAAAGCTGTTACAAACAGTCTCAACCAGTTTACAAGGACATGCTTACAGGTGCCTTTGGGCCTTGTGGGATTGTTGGCATATTTTGTGTTTATCTTAAGCCATTGATTTTCTTTCTTTCTTTCTTTCTTTTTTTTTTTGAGACGAAGTCTCACTCTGTTGCCCAGACTAGAGTGCCATGGCATCAGCCTAGCTCACAGCAACCTCAAACTCTTGGGCTCAAGCGATCCTTCTGCCTCAGCCTCCTGAGTAGTTGGGACTACAGGCATGCGCCACCATGCCCGGCTAATTTTTTTCTACATATATATTTTTAGTTGTCCATATAATTTCTTTCTATTTTTAATACAGACGGAGTCTCACTCTTGCTCAGGCTGGTCTCAAACTCCTGAGCTCAAATGATCCGTCTGCCTCGGCCTCCCAGAGTGCTAGGATTACAGGGGTGAGTCATTGCGCCCGGCCCATTGATTTTCTATTAACCCTTAGATATCAACTTTCTCCAGTGGAGACCCTCTATTTTCTTTCTCACTGTTGAGCAGCACTACTCTACAGAATATGTAAAGCATGAATGCTTTTGATGGTATGTTATCAGCAGAATATAGAGCATTCATTAATAGGAAGAAAGAAAATTGTTTCTTTTGTAGCTTATTTAAACTTTTTTTTTTTTTTTTTTTTTTTTTAGTTCTTGGTTTTTGTGTAACAAACCACCCCTAACTTAGTGGTCTAAATGACTGATTATTTATTTTTATCTATTCTGTGTGTTGTCTGTACTTGACTGGTTGATTCTTTTGTTCTACTTGGTATAGCTAAACTCACCCATTTGGTTGCATTCAGCTGGTAGTGCAGCCAGTTCTTTTAATTTCCAGTACGTCACCCATTATTCAGGTTCCCTGCTCATGCAGCCGCTCGTCATTTAAAAGTCTAGCTTGATATTCTTTACAGCATGGTGGTTGGCTTATAAAATGGAGTGTTCCAAGACGATAAGCCCTGGTGTGCATGTGCTGTTCAATCATCTGCTTGAATTGCATTTTCTGATGTCTCATAGGAGCTTAAATGCCAGGAAGAGTAGTTCTTTGTGACTGATATAGCAGTCTATTACAAATACTTTCAACAATTATCTAAGGGACCACTGATTTGAAATTAGAAATATAACTCAAAGTTTCTCGGGGTTGGAAAGAGATATGTAAAAGCCCTCTGCCTCAGTCTGATCTGGCTGCCACAACTACATACCATAGTACTGGTGGTTTAAACAACAGAAATTCATTTCTCACAGTTCAGGAGGCTGAGACGTCTAGGATCAATGTTCCAGCCAATTCAGCTCCTGATGGAGGCTCTCTTCCTGGCTTGAAGATGGCCACCGTTTTACTGTGTCCTCAAATGGTGGAGAAAGAGAGGACTCTGATGTCTTTTCATATTCTTTTATAAGAGCACCAGCCCTTTTGGTTTAGGGCTCCACCCTGATGACTTCATTTAACTTTTATCACCTTTTTACAGGCTCTATCTCTAAAGAAGTAGTCACAGTGGTGGTTAGGGCTTAACATATGAATTTGGAGGAGAAAAAAAAAATTCAGTCCATCATAGCCTCCAAGTCAGAAAAAAGCAAAAATCAAAACAAATATGAAACAAAGCTGGTGTTGGAACATCAGTTATAGATTTTGGTGTTGTTGCTATTGTTGCCAATTGAACTTCTAGAGTATAACAGTACCTGTACTACATATATATGTAAATACATGTGTGTGGGTATACATCCCACAAATGCATAGATATATATCCACACATGAATCATTATAGATGTATTATATATACATTTATATATATGTAAAATGAAATTATTCACTCACCAACACCACTCCCTTCAAACTGTGACTAAGATATCAGAAGTCCTTCTATTCTGCAGTTCTACCGTCTCAGATCATCACTTCCCTCCATGCAGAAAAAGCACAGAAACACAGAGAAATCAAAGCATCACTTTTGTTCAGAATGAATTGGTATCAGGCATATTTCCTGACACTTTTTGTTTGTATTAATGATTACTTACAATATAAAATATCGAAAACATATTATTCTATATCAAAATGAAAATATAAAGTATTACATTAATTATTTATTTAAATCAATACCTTTATTTTGCTGTTAAAGAAACAAGTAAAAAACTAATGTGGGCCGGGCGCGGTGGCTCACGCCTGTAATCCTAGCACTCTGGGAGGCCGAGGTGGGCGGATCGTTTGAGCTTAGGAGTTCGAGACCAGCCTGAGCAAGAGCGAGACCCCATCTCTACTAAAAAATAGAAAGAAATGATATGGACAGCTAAAAAAATATATATAAAAAAAAAATTAGCCGGGCATGGTGGTGCATGCCTGTAGTCCCAGCTACTCGGGAGGCTGAGACAGGAGGATCGCTTGAGCTCAGGAGTTTGAGGTTGCTGTGAGCTAGGCTGACGCCACGGCACTCACTCTAGCCTGGGCAACAGAGTGAGACTCTGTCTCAAAAAAAAAAAAAAAAACTAATGTGGGCCGGGCGCGGTGGCTCACGCCTGTAATCCTAGCACTCTGGGAGGCCGAGGCGGGTGGATCGCTCGAGGTCAGGAGTTCGAGACCAGCCTGAGCAAGAGCGAGACCCCGTCTCTACTAAAAATAGAAAGACATTATATGGACAACTAAAAATCTATATAGAAAAAATTAGCCGGGCATAGTGGCGCATGCCTGTAGTCCCAGCTACTCGGGAGGCTGAGGCAGTAGGATCGCTTAAGCCGAGGAGTCTGAGGTTGCTGTGAGCTAAGCTGACGCCACGGCACTCACTCTAGCCTGGGCAACAAAGTGAGACTCTGTCTCAACAAAAAAAAAAAAAAAAAAGAAAAAAAAAACTAATGTGACTTCATTCAATTCGCATAATAGAATGCAATAACTCTCCATTTCAATGACTTAGTAAGTCATGGCATATTAAATATAAAGGAATATTATTGGTTGCCTAAGTTGACATTTTCTTTTCATTCAGTCTATTATTTTCTATTTTAATGCTTTTAATGTATAAATAAAACAAAAAAGAATATTGTGGTTTCAAAATGGAAATAAGAAGAGTAAATTTAATGGTGGTTAGTTTCTGAATTAAAGTGTTTTAAATTTTTGCCACTTCAATTGTTAAAGAGAAAATAAGGAGCAAGTGCAATTGCCCATTTGGTTAGAATGAGAATGAGAAGATTTGATGAAAAACAATATGAAACTCTTTACTCTTCAAGAAATTTTGTCATGGAAGCAAAAAAAATCTGTAAATGCTATATTTTTAAAAATCATACTCTGTCGTTTACAAATTACTTCTGATCTTCTCTATGTTATATACCATAAGCAACTCCTGGATTTCTTAATCCTGATCCAGCAATCTCTTCCTCATCTGTAAAAGTGCTTGAGCATCTATTGGTCTTCAGACATATCTTAAATATTTATAAATCTAATCTGTCAACTTAGAAATGATAATAATGAGAAAGAAAATCTATAAGCATAAATACAACGAAATTGTTCACTTAGAGTATTGATTCAATTACATTATTTTAGAAATTCTTTTATTTAAAATTTACAAAGAAGTAATATCTGCATTTACTCTGTTTATGAAGCAAATATAGTATTATAATAGACACGATTGTATTAAAAAGCCAGTTATGTCCTTAAAAACATATCACTGTTGTAATAAATACTACAGGCATTAGGATATTATTTTAAATTTAGTTTGATAATATGGGTCACATAAAACAAAAAAAAAGTTCTATTGTCAAATGAAAACTAAAGTAAATTGTTTAATACAGTGAGTATACCATTCCATTGACAATAAAGGGATCACAATTTTATTTTTAGAAAACAAAATGACTACCATTTTAATTAAAAGATGATGAGCTGGTTATTATTGCTGCCTAGGAAGTCTGCAAATATGCTGGAGGTTATCACTATAATAACCTTAATTATCATCTTTGGAATATGTACAAATTGTCTGTGCTTTAGCTTAGCTGATGACCAAATTGAAGCATTCTCCATAATGCTAAGTTGCAAATTCAGTGCCAAAAAAAGCTGCATATAAGACATTTTGTAGCAATTTTATATACTTCTTAAATATTTTGAGAGTGCTGATCATCATCTATGTAATCTTTCTACATCTAGGATTTTAAAGTTTTATTACAGATCTACACTATGGGCAAATATAAAGCCTCTGAACCACAGCAGCTAGCAACTGCTATTGATTTATTGTGCAACTTTGTTGGGAGGAAAAAGGAGCATATAAATGTGTTACTCTGTGGGGCAAAGTTTCTGCATTGGAGGATCAGCTCTAAACTGGAGTTACATGCAGTGTTCATCGATTTAAAGTAAATAAAAATAATTTTGTGAAAGGTTTAAAAGAGAGTTTTAATTGGGTTTTTGCGTAATAAGAAAACTTTAAAGTCAAACTGTCAGCTTGTCACCCTTTATTATTGTTCTACTTTTTTAGTAGACTCCCTAGGATTTGTCACAGTCTCTCTCTGTTTTATTTCCTAGGTGTCTATAACTTTCAAATTATATTTTTCTTAGATTTGGACTTTACAAATATTTTGAACATATCTAGTTTTTAATTTTTTTATTACAGAGTATTACAGGGGTACAAACGCTTCAGTTACATATATTGCCTTTGCACTGCTCGAGTCCGAGCTACAAGTGTGGCCAATCCCTTCACAGTGCACACCGCCCTAGTTAGATATGAAATTTCCCATCCCCTGCTCCCGCCTCCCACCTGCCCAATACCCAATGAATGTTACTACTATGTGTGCACTTAAGTGTTGATCAATTAGTACCAATTTAATGGTGAGTACATGTGGTGCTGCAATACATCACTTAGAAGAATGGGCTCCATCTCCATCCAGGATAATACCTATTTTTAATGAAAGAATAATAGCAAATAGCTCCCAATTAATTATATTAATATAATTTCAAAATCACTGTAAACTGGAGATAAATGTCTTTATAAAATATATCCTAAATTTTATATTTATGCAAACTGAAAGGCTACAAGTCATAGAATTTACATGGTATGTAGGAAAATTAATAGTAATAAATGCATTAACAGAATTCTACCAGTTATTAATATATTTTTTTCCTTTTCCCTAGAAAATGAACTTTCCAGATGGTCTGCAGCACTCTATCTCATTTTGAATATTAAATCAGAGATATTTGTTTCAGAGCAATGAAATTTTTATAGGTAGGCCATAGTGTACTGAGTGACATTCCTCAACTTGGAATGTTGCCCAATCAGTTCAGTAGTATATAGGTGTCGTCTCTGTGAGAGTTTGTTTTGCTGCATTTCAAATAGTTTGTCATTAAATTAAACATCATCATTTGAAGGAGCTATAGTTATTTGGGTTGGTAGGTTTGGAAGAACAGAGATAAACTGAGACACAGAAACAAATGACTGCACCCAAGTAGGACATGGATAAGAGAAGAACCAAAAATTACATAACTCTCCTAAGAGAGACAGATATCATTTCAGTGAAGAAATTAGGAAATTTTTCATGGGAGATAACTTCAGTCAAAAAAGATTAGTCATATAATACTTAGAATCCTAGGGTTTCTTTT
Organism: Eulemur rufifrons; assembly: GCF_041146395.1. Taxonomy (NCBI): domain Eukaryota; kingdom Metazoa; phylum Chordata; class Mammalia; order Primates; family Lemuridae; genus Eulemur; species Eulemur rufifrons. Next base: position 97,194,331 of record NC_090989.1, on the reverse strand, counting down.
CCTGAACATCTGAAAGGAAACAAATTCCTTACAAAAGCAAAATTATGATTCTCTGAAATAAGATTTAAAATTCTAGAAGCTAATGGTGGAGGAAATTTTTGAGGGAATATTCTGAAAGAACATGGCAATAGGGCAGCATCTCTGGAGAAAACAATTTTAGGAAATGAATGACAGAAAAGTCAGTGAGAACTGTTGGATTATATTCTTAGAATGATAGCTATAATATATTTTTAATATCTTCTCATATTCAACAAAATATATTTATCAACTTCAGTTTTTCAACACTAATGAATAAAGACATGTTATTTCAAACTTTGCTTTGTCTTTTTTTGAAACATGGGAATCAAAAATGGGAATTCTCAAGCCCATCAATAGTTGAATAAAATATTTAAATGTTTTTTAAGAGAATTCCACTACATTAATATTTCTTATATATTAAAAACTATTAATGACTAATTTGAGCTTCACAGAGGAGGATTATGATAAATTCAAGGAAAACTAACATTGAGAAATTCTCATTATGACATAATGTAAAAGATACAAATGACGTTATATTGCCATTTATACAATTTCAAAAATGAGTGAAAAATATTACAGCAGGCCAAAGAAGATATTCTTATTCATAATGTGCAGTGTACATTTGAATGCCTGGAAATTAACTTGTTTTAAATGCTATCTGAAATAAGATAGATTACAAATAACCATATGCCACTATAGAGAAAAGAAGTTTTAATAAAGAAACTATACATCTTAAGAAATATAGATCATCTACTTAGTACATTGAGTTGCAAAAAAGAAACAACTAAAGATGTAATTTATATTTCAGGAACTAACCTGTTAATGAGGCTGTGGATTTGTTTCCTGAGGCTGTTTAACAAATTATCATAGATTCCATAGCTTAAAAGAACAAAAATGTATTCTCTCATAGTTTTGGCTGCTAGAAGCCTAAAATCAAAGTGCTGATAGGATCACATGAGGGGAGAATCCGTTTCTTCTCTCTTGTAGCTTTTGGTGGTCGCCCAGGCAATCCTGGACTTGAGGCCACATCATTTTAGTCTGCCTCGGTCTCACTACAAGGTAACAGGCAATTAAATATATTCTAAAAAGCAATAAATTCTAAAAAGATAAAGTAATAAATGGATCCCAGGGAAATTTTTTATGGACAATAAAATTTGGCTTGGGTTTTCAGGAATTAATAGAATTTTTAGGTATATAGAAAATCAATAAGATTATTACAGATTGGTGGAATTGAATGAAGACAAGGAAGAGTCAGTTTACTGAGTGTGTTTGAAAAACAATAAATAGATTACAGACAACTTATGGAATGTATTAAAGCCTGCAGTCTATTCTGAACAAGAAATCAAATGCTTTTGATGAAAAAGTTATATAACTCATAAAACTAGAATATCATCTATAGAAAAGGTAAAAATTAAAACAAAACATTCATTTAAAATGTAAAAGCAGTTAAATGGCTTTTATCTAAGAAACAGACAATAATGGGTGCTGGCAAGGATGTGGAGAAAGGAAAATGATTGTACTCTGTACAGTGTGGGTGGGAATACAAATTAGTACAGCCACTCTGGAGAACAGTATGGAGGTTCCTCAAAAAAATAACAATAGAACTGCCATGTGATCCAGAAATTCCACTCCTGGGAATATTTCCAAAAGAAAGAAAATCAAAATATCAAAGAAATATCTACAGTCTCATGTTCATTGCAGCACTATTCACAATAGCCAAAATGAGGAACAACCTAAGTGCCCATTAACAAATGAATGGATTTTAAAAATATGATATATATACACCATGAAATATTATTCAGCCATAAAAAAGAATGAAATCCTGTCCTTTGCAGCAACATAGATGGAACTAGAGGTTATAAAGTGAAATAAGCTAAGCCCAGAAAGGCAACTACCATATGTTCTCACTTCTCATGTATGTGGGAGATAGAAAAGTGGATCTCAAGAATACAGAGAGTATACTGGTGGTCACCAGAGGGTAGGAAGGGTAGAGGGGAGGGAAGGTAAAGAGAAGTTGGCTAGGGGTTCAAATATATAGGTTGATAGAAGAAATAAGACCCAGTGTTAGATAGATTAGTAGGGTGATGATAGTTTAAAATAATTCATTATACATTTCAAAGTAGCTCTAGAAGAGAATAATTTAAATGTTTTTAGCATACAGAAAAGAGAAATAATTTGAGGTGATGGATATTCTAAGTACACTGATTTTATCCTTACTTATAATCCTTAATTATATGAATATATTAAGATATCACATATAACCCCAAACTATGTACATCTATTATGCATCAGTAAAAATATGCAAAAGCATCTCACAAATCCATTTTTAAACCATTACATATAACTTTGAATTGTAACTCCTCCTTCAGCTCACATAATTTAGGACAAGAAAGTGTTGAACTAGAAACAAGGAAACAAACAAAAGAACCTGGATTTTAGAAGTGAGAATGATGTTTGATAAAGTTAAATAAAATGAATTAACAGTGTATTTTATATATAACAATGTAATTTAAAATATTTTAATTAATGTTTTCTTTAGAAGAAATTACCTATCTTTTAAAATGTGATTGGTATGTAAAAGTCAGGCTAAAGGGATCTGGGTATTCTAGTGAATCTTAAACATTTGGAGTGTAAATAAGAGAACAAGTCAATTAGTACATGTTTTTAGTCTGCTGAACCTGTAGACATTAATCCTTCTCCAGCTTTCATCTATATATCTTCATATAATTGTCTATTATTATTATTTTCATTTGGTCCCACTGTGAAACTCTCAGCACACTGCAGGTTAATAGACTTAATATACATTTTCTTCTCTATCAATTGAAATTTCCAAAATATATCCTGAAATTGTTTTACTTAAATCCTACCCCTGGTGCAGGGAATCTTTAATCCTCTAAGTTTTTTGAGCCTCAATAAACACTCACACAGTGATTAGAAGGGAAAAAAATGGGATAGTAGGTAGGGGAATAAAGTGGGGAAAAGTCCAGGCCACAGTTTTGTCTAACTTGAAGTTTACAGCCATGGAGGTAAGTCCCGGCTATATTTCTAGTAATCAGCATACATATTTGTAAGGCTGTGGTAAAATATAATTACAATGCATTATATATTTTATACACAGAAGGATTAGGTTCTCCCTAATCTATCCATATAACCATGCAACAAGAAGTATAAGCAGAGAATATCATTGAGCAAAGGAACTTTAAGCAAGAAATTATCTACTTATTTCTCTTTCTTCCTCAGTGAACATGTGAAACCTTTTTTTTCCCCAGAAAAGGGCTTGGTGAAATTGATTTACCTTTTCTTAATAAGAGTGGTAATTTTTTAATCCCATCTTTTCTATCAGAAAGAAAATAATTATGTGGCAGTTCTAGAGATTTCCAACCATATTTGGTGATGTTCTTTAAGATCCTCTGTACAAATAACAAATCTACTTAAAGTTCAAAAAAGTTTAAATTTTAAAGTTGCTATATTTTAAAAGAATTGATAATACACAGTTAAATAAATATTTCTATTATTACTATATGGGCCCTGACACATTTTAGTCTAGTTCAACATTGCTCGAGAATAAATACAGAGTACTTAAAAGATAAGCTAAAAGAAAAGAAGCAAAACTCTACCCAATAAGATCAAACTCAACAATTTATTTGTAGCCAGTTAGTATTTTCTACAACTCCAATAGTAAAGGCTTTCACATACACTACTATGAGAGTATCGTGTGTGTGTGTGTGTATGTGTGTGTGTTTTCTATGTATATGCATATATATAAGAGTGGTGTCAATTGCTAACTAAAGTATATAGAGATGTTTATTCAGTTATTATTTACTTATTTTGTAATGAAAGTTTCACCAAAATAGAGCCAAAGAATGTATCTATAATATTCCATGGAGGTACTTCTTGCTTTTCATCTCAAAAAGACAGATAAAAATTATAGCAGTTTGATATGTGAATATCTGCTTAAACAAATGCAAACTTAGTGTGCATAACTTTTACTATTTTTCAGGGAAAAGTAGTATTAAAGAAAGCTCCTGAGTGGTAATTCTCTCTATTATCCATCTCATTTAAAATAACATTTTAGTGACAGGAATTGAATAATTCTTTATCATTTAAAAATAGTATAGAATTTCATAAAGTTTGCAGTCAACAAAGTAATCCCCAAATAAATAAAAATAAGTTTGTTTTCCTTTATTGTTAGCCTAAGAAATATTGGTCTTAAGAGCTTTCTTGAAAGATATTCCTGGTAAATAGTATAGTATAGTGTGTGCATGCTCACAATGTATCAAATTTCCTTTGCAATACTTTACATGAATGTTCACATTTGATTGTCATGATATCTTTAGGAAGCATATACTCTTAACATCCTTAATTTCCAGAATAAAAAAGGGCACACGTTTTTAAAAGAAACTTCCCAGCAATCACACAGCTATTAATTACACAGCTGGTTCCAATAATGGCAGAGTAGCTTATATCAAATTAATCCTCATGCAGAAAATATTACCAACTCTTAGGCAAATTTAAAAAATCATATTTAAAGGTACTGAAGAGTGACCAAAGGCAGGCAAATATTAGGAAGAATTTTACCCTTGAAAGAAAAGGTTTATATTGGGTGACATATTCTTTAAACAGCTTTTCTTCTGAGGCTACTTCTCAGTTCTTACTGGGCATAGCACAAACAGAAAGGCAAAATTTTATTGACTGAGGAATATGGGGCATTAAGAAAAACTGGAAAATGAAGGGGCTATGTGGATATGAGAGAGCCAAGATGGATAAATCACAAATTCTGCACATAAATTCCCTTAGATTGTGGTTTGACATCAAAACTATGAGCAAGTTCCCAAGGGGCTGAGGAAGAAAATCAAGTCTGAAAAGCTAAAAGTCCTGAGCAGAGATTTCAGTGGCTTCTCAATGAAGTTTGGAGTTTGAGTCTTGACAATATAGAGGTATTTATTAAATGCCTTGAATTTTCCATTGATATTCCAGGAGAACTACACATTATATGCTAAGATATTTTCTTTAGGACTGGACCTATAGAACCTAAATAGACTCCAACTGCCAAATATAAAACCAAGTATACACAAATCCAAGGTAATCTTTTGGTGATTTAACAGCCCATTACCACAAACATCAGCAATCTTGAGAGGAAGATTACAAGGTCCGGAGTATCATATTAAAACATGTCATCCAGCATACAGTTAAAAATTATTAAAGATGAGAAAAATGATAAAATGTAGCCCAGAATCAAAAGAAAAAAAATCAGTCTATGAAAAGACACCCAAAATTGAACAGGTGTTCAAATTTGGAGACAAAGACTGTAAAATAACTATAAAATACTTTTAAGACTAGGAACAGTAGGAAATGGTGGAAGAAGAAATGAAGAATTCCATGGAAAGTTAGGAAAGCATAAAAAAGAATCAAATAGAAATCTTAGGACTGAAAAATAAAATATTTAAAATGAAAAACCATATTAGAGAGATTAAGAGCAGACTGTGAATTCCAATTTCTTCATTAGTAACTGAAGCACAAAAAGGAAAAGAAAAAGAAAAAGGCCAAAGAGCTTTAATAACTTATGGGACAGTTTAACACATGTAATTATAATCTCAAAAGGAGAAGAAAGAAAAAAATGTGACAGAAAAATATATTTGAAAAAATATATGCTAAAATTTTCCAAATTTGATCACAAAAACAACTTATAGAAGTAATAATATCAAAATATTTTAAAATAGTTGCTAGGTTTTTAAAATTTCTGTGTGTATTATGAGCAAAGGTGCTAACTTGCTTTGTTCCACACTATTTTTTCAAAGATATTTGTTTAGTGAACAGATTTGGCAGATAAAGATAGTGCCCTTCCCTGGAGCAGAGGGCAGTTTTTTGTGGATTTGTTTTGTTTTGTTTGTTTGTTTATTTTTAATGCCTATAATAATAAAGATAATACCGTCAGTGGGAAAACAGACAGGTTTACTGCCCATTTTAGAAGCTTCAGGTTCCCAAACTCAGGGTTTATCTTCTGTACTAAAACCCGCTATGTGTACAGGCATCACCACAAACCTCTCTGCAAAACCCTATGGGAATTGGGACTCTGTGAACCAATGCAAATACTGATATTCTAGCTACTGATATTCTTTTGCTATGAGTAACAAATAATTCCTTTGTCTTTGACCCGTGTTCTGACAGCATCTGTGAAACTGTAGCAGGCTAACGTGTTAGCTTTAAGCAGTGTAGAATCCTAGACCCTTCAAAGTTCTTTAGAGCGATCAGAATTCCAGAGCCTACAATCAGTGAGGAAGGAAGGAGGGAGGGAAGGAGGAAGAGAGGTAAAAAAGAGTTACAAATCACAAATATAAAAACAAATTACATTAATGTTAAAACTAGGAAATACCAAGCATCATGTATGCAAGAAGCACTAGGTAAATACCGAATACCTTAATTCAGGTTAAGAAGACTAATGTTTACTAATTTCAAATCAGAGTATTGTGTTCAGTTTTAGGTACATTGATTTAGGGATGATACAGAAAAGTGGTAGGGCCTTAGTGGTGAAAGATTATTTTGTGAAAAGCAGTTGAAAAATATGTATGTGTGTGCTTTGAAGAAGAGAAGAATGCAATTAGACACAAGAAAGTTATCTAAATGTTTGAAAGATTATAATGCAAATATGGTAATAGAAAATGTTATGTTCCCCCTGGATAAGACTGAGACAAATAAGTTAAAACTAAAGACATACTTGGGTTTACCATAGGACTATTTCAGTGCACAGAACTGCTCGCTGATGGAATAAGCTATGCAGGAAAATAACAGGCTTCGTTCTCTACAAGGTATTTACATGGAATCAAAATGGCCATTTATTAGTCTCAATTCTAGCTTGGTCTTTAATACTTTGCTCACGCAGGAGCAGTTAAATAAAACACCACTATTTCTACATCTGCAAAACAAGTAGGTTTAGAGAAGTGATCTTAGAGTCACTTGCATTTCTAAATCATTCTATGGATTTTCAGAGACTTAGAGAAACAAAGATGTGATAAGCAAAAGCAGACTTGAGACATCAACTTTCTACGTCAGCAAAATTAAAATTTAGACACCAGACGTGTATAACAAATATAGGAATGGTATGGTAGGAACACTTAACATGAATTCTACCTTCTTAAATATTTTTTCAGCTTTATTAAGCTAAAATTGACAAATAAAAATTATGTATAATTTAGATGTATAATATGATGTTTGGATATACACATACATTGTGAAATTGTTACCATAATCAAGCTTATTAATATATATATCATCTCAAAGTTACCTTTTGTGTGTGTGTGTGCATGTGTGTGGGGGGGGTGAGAAATTTAAGCTTTAACAAATTTTAAGTATACAATATATTATTACTCACCGTAGCCACCATGTTTTCTATCAGGTCTCCAGAACTTATTCATCTCATAACCAAAAGATATCTCCCATTACCACCCACTCTGCCCAATCGCTGGTAACCACTTTTCTATTTTCTGTTTCTGAATTTGGGGCAATTAGGTAGGAGGGGTGAGCAAATGGATATAAGGAAACTTTTGGAGGCGATGAATATGTTTATTAACTTGATTGTGTTGATGGTATCCTTGGTGTGTGCATATGTGTGCCAAACTCATCAGATTCTATCCATTAAATGTGTACAGTTTTTGTATAACAATTATATCTCCATAAAGCTATAAAAATAAGAATAGTGTTAGAGAAAGCCTATTCTGTTTCTCTACTTTCTTTGTATGTTTATTAAACCTGAACAAATCTTTTCAAACAGGTAAAATAATTATTAATACCGCCAACTCTCTATTACTTGCTATACTTGGAAAAGGTTTCATCCTACAGCAATTATTTGAAATAAACTGAATGTTGAAGAGTAGCAGACAGGATGGAATTTGAGCATGGCTACAGATGAAATAGAGTGAGAACCATAAACTTTGAATTTAAAATCTGCTTTCTATTGGGAGAAAAATGGCATTAGAATATTAACTATGACACGTGATATGCCAGGGAATGGATTTCCGAGTCAAGATTTGGAAAGAAAATACATTTCACATCTTTTAATTTTCTAATCTCATGAAAAAAAAATAGAATTGATTTGAAACTGATTTGTTGGCTTGATTTTTGTCATAGCTTGGCTAATGCAATATTCTACCAGGAAAATTCTTTAATTCTTTCACTGCATCTGAGGAAATGTCTGTATATTAATAGACATGGAAGTAAAGCATAATTACACCAACCCCTGCTTTGTCTACTAATCTTAAAATATGAATAGTTAAAATAAAATTTTATCACAAGTGACTAGACCATGGCAAAATGCTAATGTGGACAGTATAGGAGGTTTTTCTGATTACTTGCTTCATGCTTTCTATTTTATTATTGCTATTTTAAATCTAACTTGCCATGTTAATTATGTTCAGAGGCAAGCATTTGAATATTCTCAGCATGAACTTATATTTAAATTACAACAAAGTTTGGCAGTCCATACCCATCAACAAAAGAATGAACAGAAAATTGTCTTACAGAGCTTTGATTTTGTTGCAAAATTAAATGTACCTTGAATTTATTTTAGAGCTTTAGAAAAAGAAAATTGGATTTTTTAACCAATAGATATGTGACCTCTCAAGTAGATAAACTGAGCTATAATGTATCCTTGTAAATAACTTCCAACAAGCCTAAGTGCTACATTTCTCACATCATTGATTTCAAACACTGGCACATGGTTATATATGACATGAGTCACACAAGCCACAGATACACATACACACACACGTATAGACATAAACATTATTTCTTCATTGGATGAAGACATTTCTGAAATGCATAAAAGTAAAATATAAAACAAAAATTTTAAAATTAAAAAAGGATAACAAGTAGGAAGCCAAGCAATAAGCAAAAATTAAAGTGAAAGTTGAATAAGCTTGAGAAATGACAAGATATGTTGTTGCAGCTGCCTAATACACACCTAACTGAAGAGTTTGTGCTAGAGATAGCAATGTGATATCTCTTGAGCTAGAGGATCAGAACAGACAGCATAAGATCCTGACAAATGCTTTATTCCAACCCCAGAAGCATCAGAAAATAGATGTCAATCTGACATACAGTTTTTTGACAAATAAAATAGTATTGAATGCTGACATATGCCAAGAACTGTCCCCAATGTTGAGCATAAAACAAGGAGCAAATAAACAGAATCTCTGATTTTATTGACCCTACATTCTAGTGGGTAGGTCAAATGAAAAAAAAGAAACAAACAAACAAACACACATTTCTATATAACAAACTACCATTTAGAAGAGTGCTATAAGAACACTTTAAGCAGAATAAGAAGATAAAGCATGACATGGGATCAGGAAAGTCCTGAAGAAATCACTGAGAAAGTGATTTTTGAGAAGTAATCCAAAGGAAGTGAATGAAGAGAAGTGTTCCAGACAATTAGAATGGTAGACGCCAAGGTAGGAATAAATATTTTAGAAAGATCAGGAGATGCAGGGCAGAACACCTGGAGTTCCATGACCATAGGGAAACCATTAGAAGGTGAAACCCAAGAGAAAGCTTTGCCTGTCATATTATATAGGACCTTCTATTCTGCAGTAAGCATTAGGAAAGTTATTCTAAATGGTTGGGAAACCATTATAGCATTGCATCTGTGTGAGGGAGAAAACACAAATGAATTTAAATTTTAAAATGATTACTAGTTGCAACTTAATTTATGGACAAGAAAAGACTCACTGGAAGGCTATGGCATTAGTTCAAATGAGATATGATGATCTATTGGCCTAAGATGGAGGTAGAAAAAAGTGGTCTATTTTCAGAACTAATCAGGAAAAAGATATGACAGGATTTGATGATATTTTCTATGTGGGATATAGAAGATAGAAAATAATCCAAAATGGCTCTAAGTTTTTTGACCTGAGGTAATCATTACAAGCATAGGAAGTGTTCAACACAGGAATAAACAAGTTAGGAAGAGACAAGAAGTTTAGTTCCAGATATATTAGGGGTGACATGTCCCTGAAATGTTTAAAAGGAGATAGAAAGTAATGAGTTTGAAATATGAGTCTGGAAACAGGGGAAATACCACGGCTGAAGATGTAAATTTGAGAATGGAATAAAAATAGCATTTAAGATCATGGAGCTAGATAAGGATAGCCTACACAGTAAGTTAAAATAAGGAAGAGGTGAGATAAGAAAGCACTGAGCCATAAAGCATTCAATGTTTGGGTGGTCAGGAAAATAACATTCCAGGAAAAGTGACTCAGAAGAAATAGCCAGTGAAGTAGGAGGAAAAACAGGAGAGTATGGTTTCCCCAAAAGCAGAAGTGGAGAAATTCTTACAAAAGGGAAAAATGATTGATTGTGTCGAGTGATTATGAAAGGTTGAAAAAATTGAAGAAAACAATTTAACCTGACAGCAAAGAAGTCATAGATGACATTCATATGAATGGGTTTAGGGAGATGATAGTTATAGAAGCCTGTAGGGAGAAGAAATGGATGAGAAGAGGCCTAAACTCTCCTTAAGAGGGACCATTCTAATATCAACTCATCATAGCCACCAAATTATAGACGTATCCACTACTGTTCAAATTATAACTGTCACTGCTGTGAACTCTATCCTGACCTAAATTTTCTGGTATGTTCAGATTTACAAGTTCATTCACTAGATATTCAGACTCAAAAGTTCTATCAAATGCTGAACCATTTTCCAGATGATATACAAGGCCATGTGGGAAAATCATGACTAGATAAAAAGTAGAATCACCTAGAAAACTTTAAAATTGCAGATTCCTAGACTCTACCAAGTGAGATTTAACTTCAATTTGCTTGCAAATGGGGTAGACATTGGTAAATTTTGAAGATATCTAGAGAATATATTTAGAATCTGTGTTTTGAATCAAGGATAAGAAGAAAAAGAGGGATGGGAAATAAGAATGACATTTCTTAAATGCTCTGTGTCTAGCATTGTGATAGATATTATATATATTTGTATTCAACTTTACCTATAAAAACCAAGGATATATTAGAGAGCTTAAACAATACTTCTCTATACCTGAGGGCCTTTGAAGCCCATAAAACTTAAACATATCTATTGCTGTAATCTCTATCTTGCATTTTAACCTTGGTTCACATCTTAACTTTCATTATTTCTGTTTGTACTAAACTTCACAGCAGTCTTCTTCCTCCTTTTCTGTTGGCCTGAAGCACAGATAAATCCTCTAGTCCATATGCCAGATACACATGTGGTGAAGGCTTTATGAGGAATATTATACTAAATTAAAATAAACAAACAAAAAATACAACATTGCATTTGTACCAATCTGCTCTTGCTCTGCTGCTGACAGATTTTTTAAAATGACCAACTTGTAATATATAAAGAGCCATTTGAAGCGAACTATTCAATTAAATTCCTTTTCTTGAGCAAACTCAACATTCATTGTTTTTTTTAAACTCAGCTGGTTATGAACCAAAGATTGTTAAAATTTGACTAAAATCTTCATTTCTCTTTTCTCTGATTTTCAAATCTTTAACTATAAGGCTGCTTATCTAATACCTCACTTAATTCATAATACAATGTTTAAAACTACTTTCAAAAGTGATTTTTATGCAATGAATAAATATTCTTAATGCAAAGTCAAGGGAGAAAAAAGATGCAAGATGTAACTAGGACAGGTTGGAACATTAAACATATGCTATTAATTTCAATATACTTGCTAGAAAGTGTAACAAATTTAGAACTAAACCTTTCAGCAGCCAATGCAAACAGGAGAACATTATCACTTTGCTTATTTATAGTGCACTTAAGATAAAAGCAAACCAGATGTTCCATAGAAGAATGACTATGCTTGGTTCTAGGATGAAAGAGAAATTTCTCCTGAAGAGCCTTATAGTAAAGACTGTGCTATATAGTAAACAATTCGAACCAAACTGCCATAATAAGTTCAGCAATGCCTTTATAGTTCTTTTTCTGGTCACACAGAATAATGGCATCACACCAAAGAAATTTAGTAGTGTGATTGTAAGCGAGACTCAAACAATATAGAAAATAATCTTCTATACTTTTTTTTTCCTTAATTGAGTTCTTAATTTACTCTTCAGATTACAGCAATGTGGAATGGTGGAATAGCCATGATTAAATGTCATCTATGTCTCAGGTAAAACAGAATTACAGAGGCCAGACTTATTACTATGAACTCTGTTAGTCAATTGGAAGAATGAAGGCACTATTAAAAATAACTCAAACTATTTGCAATTGCACAAGGTTTTCAAAATTATTTTATTATTCCAAGTAGCAATGGAAAATATCCCTTAACTATTTGGAGTAGTACATATGTAAGAATAATAAAAATATGCTGTATGATTTATTTCTTTTTAAATTAGGATTGGAGGAAAATTACTCTTGAGAAGAATTTGCTATTGTACACATTAAATATTTCTGCCTACATTATAAAGATTGGTTTTCCATACCCCAAATTTTAGCATTAGTGCACTTCTCAGAGTTAATTTTGTTTTGTTTTGTTTTATTTTGTTTTGGCATGGATGTAGTTGAGTAATTAATCTAAACATTAAATATTTAAATGTTTTCAAAGATATTAAATTTATCAAAACCTAAATGTTTATATATAATTTTCATTTCTTTACATATTGCTTTTTATTGTTAAATCCACAGTAAAAAATTAATAGACATTAGAATAAAAATTATGTGTAAAATATTAACATAATTATTAATAAAATATATAATATAAAACATACATTTTTTAAATTAGAATTTTATAAATATTTGAAAAATCATATATATGTATGCTCTACAATTTCTTTGAGTTATTTTATGAACTCCATGGTATGACGCAATTTTAATATATGAGAGTATCAAAAATATTCACAAGCTGAAATAAAATACCATGTTTTATTATGTATTCAACATTAATTGGCTATAAAATCTGCATTATAAGAAGGAAGTAATTACAAATCTGCTTAGTACTAGATTTATAACCTGAAAATCAATCTTATGAAATTTGCACCAACAACATTTGTACAGTTGTTTGCATTAGTCTTGTCTTTATTATACCTTCAAGGGTGATAATATACCAATTCAAGTGACTGATTATAGAATGTAGTTACTTGGAAGAGGAGGGAACAAAAATGGATATCTTGCTAATATATTTCTCTACTGTCTTATTTTCCTAAGATTTTTAAATATGTATTTGTGTTAGGTTGATTATGTTAGCAACATTTTTAAGTTGGTTACCACTTTCATTTTTCATGAAATTTAACTTTTTAAATTATGTATGCTTTCTAAGTACCTAATTGTGATTTAATAGAAGCAGCTTCAAACAATACACATTTACAGGCAGAGATTCTTTAAATATTCAATATCTAGACACAGAATTTCTTCACATGCAAATATATCTTTAAAGTTATTAATGATAACTGGTAACAAAATTGTAAACTTTATTTTCTATTTGGCCAAATAATTACTTAAAATATATTTTTAAAAATTGTTTCAAGTTTTTTTTAAAAGGAAAAGGAAACTTTGAGCACAGAATAACAAGAATGTGTCTATGGATCCGTGACAGCCTATATCCAATTATGATCATGCCCTCTAAACTAAATATAACAAAAATGAGGACCAGAACTCATTGAGACTGACAGTGAATTCATCAGAATAACTCTGGTAGAAATCAAAGTTGAGGCTGAACCAGGCAACAAATTAAATTACTATAAATACTGGACTCCCAAATGCAAAACTTGAATTAAAAAACAATATAATCATAATGAAAGACATATTGTATGATGAGGACAAGTAAAAAATCAACCATTTATTCTTCCTGTTTAAAAGAAAAAGAGGGCCGGGCACGCTCATGCCTGTAATCCCAGCACTCTGGGAGGCCAAGGCGGGAGGATCATTTGAGCTCGGGAGTTTGAGACCAGCCTGAGCAAGAGGAAGAGACCCTGTCTCTACTAAAAATAGAAAGAAATTAGCTGGGCAACTAAAAATATATAGAAAAAATTAGCCAGACATGGTGGTGCATGCCTGTAGTCCCAGCTACTTGGAAGGCTGAGGCAGAAGGATTGCTTGAGCCCAGGAGTTTGAGGTTGCTGTGAGCTAGGCTGATGCCACAGCACTCTAGTCAGAGCAACAGAGTGATACTTTGTCTCAAAAAAAAAAAAGAAAAGAAAAGAAAAGAAATATGTAAGGAAAATAAAGACATGGTCATTAGACAGCTATGATCATACACTTAAAAATAAAAATATATTTAGAAAATAGTGAAAGTTTAGAGCAAAACTGCATTTACTTATTATCTTATGTACATATTAAAGGGGAAAACAATTGAAGTAATAAATAATTTAGAATAAATTTTAAAACTAATGATTTTATGACTTAGTAAAGATTTCAAGCGCTGGAACATTTATAGATCAAACTGGTAAAAATATAGAAATATATATTAGAATAAATCTTTATGTTTATTCTCTTTGCTTATTCAATTCAAAATTGAAAAAAAAAATACTTCAAATTTGTTAAAAATGTAGATAATTTTAACCCCCAGTTCTTGGCTTGTTGCAGTAGCAGGGTAACAACTAGTACATCAACATACACTAACAGAAGGAAAAGAGAAAATATAGACATTATTCAACTGTCTCCTTGAAGGCAGTCAGTTTTAATGGGGCAGTGGTAACTAACAGAACTAAGACAAAGAAGAAAAGTAAGACTTTTGGAAGTGCAGCACTATCTCTGTAACTGCTTTTCCTGAGGATCATTTTAAAAAACTGACTATAGGCAGAGGACAGAGTTTATGGGTGTTGCAACTCTGTAAGACCAACACTGATGGTGACAGAAATTAAAAGAGCATTTGGCAGACCTCAAGCAAACCACCAGTTTTTACGTAAGAACTTTAGCTGAATACTAGGAATTTTGAGGTGAAAGGGAGTCTAAGGGGGAATTTCCCCTTTGGCTCTCTGAAGGTTCACTGAAGAATCAACTTGCAAAAGGCTGATTAATTGGAGAAAAGGCATGCCAATTTATTTAATGTGTATGCACTAAAGCCTTCAGAATGAAGACAAAAAGATACAGGGGAATTGTTTATTTTTTATGTTTAGGTTCAATAAAGTCTGGACAGCCATGTAGAAATACCATGAGACAAAAAGAGAAAGATCTAAAGCTAATGGACCCAGTGGGGAAACCCAGCAAGGCCTGCCTGTCTAGATTCTTCTTGACCTCTCTGAATATGCATGCCTTCCTTCTGGGTGCGGGGCAGGGCCCTCTCTGGAATGGGGGTCCTATACTTACAGTCAAACAAGGTAAGTCAGATAATTTCTTTATGGCTAGTTTTTACACAGATAATGCGGAAGGAAATTTAGATTAATATTTTAGGTTTTATGGCTGGCTTTGGGGAAAAGGGGTTCCAGTTTTGATGATTTGCCTTGGGGAAGAGGGATTCTAGCTTCTATGGCTAATCTTGGGGGAGAATGGGACTGAGAGACCCCAGGGCAAAAGAAGGTCAGAGGAAAACTTTTACTTCTGAGGCTGCTTCTGAGGCCTTTATTTTGAAGTATTGCTTTCTAGGCCTCCACATTCCCCAGTATGAAACTTCCCCAAGAAGTTTCACAGTCCAGAAATTTGTTTGGTGGATTGTTTTATAATCCATTGACCAGTCTGGGAATAGTCCAGTCCAGTTAAACACTTACCATTTGTGTCTCATTTTAGTCAGTGGTGTTGCAGCAAGTCTTCTTCCAAAATTAGGCTTCTGTATGATTTGAACAATCAGATACTTAATTAAGAACCACTACTGTGGAAACAACATTCTAAAAAAGGTTAGAACAGATTGTAAACTCAGTTTTTGTGTTTAGAGGACAGCCAGTCAAGAAGATTTTTACATGTTAGGCTCAAAGCATCTTCCAATGGACAGAGAGCAGAAAAGTGGCAACCTGACATATTTTTCCTGGTTTTCAGTTTGCAGCAAGTATCCCAGGGAACTTTCTGAATAGTCTATATACCAATAAGCACAAAGACTATTTATATATAAGTTGCTATAGTGATTTCTCCCAAAGTTCATATCAAGTTGTCTAGTTTTAGCCTGCAGGGCTTAAGGAAAAAGCAATTCCAATTTCAATGATTTCAAGTCAAAAATTTGAAAAAAAAAAAAAAAAATCAGTGGACAAGACTGAAATCTAATGACAGACATGGTATAGGTTTCCTCAGAAACATAATATTTCTGTCTCCAATCCCCCATTTCTACCAATGACAAAGCATAGTAGGACCAATTTATTTGCAATTTACTTGGCATGATTATTTACATAAAGTAGAGGAAGAATAGTGACTAGCCATATAGGCTCTTTTAAGTTGGCTTTGCTGGAACTTTGTTTCATAAGGAATCTCAGAGAAGATATTTGAAAGCCTCTTGAGGCTAGCCAAGCCAAGTATTTGCCAGACTATCAATAATACCTGTTTAAATTTTGTGAATTCATCTTTTCTTGAGGTCCCCAAATAACTCGAGTTCCTGGGGCATATCAGAAAGTGTCATTCTTTATTTACCACAGGCCAGGAACATTGTAAAGGAATCACATAGACAAGGTACCCAGCCAATTTTTCCAGTGGGCACTTATCAGCTGTATAAAGTCAAACTCAATTCCCCAAAGGTGTCTGGGCATATCTGAAAATAGGACATTACACTCAAAGCGTTGGTAAAACAACCAGTACCTCCAATTGTGTTGTGCTGCAAAAGTAAATGGATTCTTATTGAATTTATGCAAATAACTATGTTGCTATAAATTAAGAATACTCACAAGTAATTTCCAAATTCTAGAAAAATCAGGTAGAGAGAAAGACAAATGTTTCAAATTTTGTTCACAAAAGCATACATTATTCAATTTATTGTAAACTATAAATAGCTCAAAAGAAAAAAATTCTTTATCTTCAGAACACATAAAAATAGTCAGCAGTGTTTCAAATTTTGAAAGTCATAAAAATTATTTTAGTTCTCTATTATTTCCATACCATGTAATTAACTCTTGTTCTGCTTGATGGGTTAGCAATCCTCATGAGCCATCAGCTTTTTAATTAGAGTCCTAGAAATTTTTTTCTAGGCTAATGGTATGATCTATAAGTTATTAGAAACCTGTACTTAACAGTATCTGGATCTTTTTCATGTATTTTTCTTAAATTTTGGGCTGTAGCTGATTATTGTATGCTTTTTGAGAAGATTCAGAATAAAACAATGTGGATGATAAAAGTCTCAGAATTGCCATGGTTAAAGGCAAAATTTGCAAGGAACTTTTTTTATTTCTGTGGCATATAACAATTTAACATAATCATAATTATTGCTGATAGCATACACATTGGAATTTTAGGAATCTCATACAATTTTGGAACACATTAATAACATATTCATACAAAGAAAGTTAAACACCATTTAATATTTGCTAATGCTTTCCACATGATTTTCACATACTGAATAAACCTAACCTCTTGGACTACCAGGAGTACTAGTATCCAAAGAGTTAGTTTGAGGTCAAAAAGACTGAATTTAGAATTTGAAATTTTGATTTTGGGAAGTTTGTCAAATATCAAAGGTTTAAAACACTTACTTAAAATAGAATCACAGGTCACTGTGAAATAATAGTCATTTGCCAAAGTGATAATTCAAAGATTTTAAAAAGCAAATATATTTACTCACTGGGAAGAAAGGAGACTCTGTTTCCCAAACAATAGTAACAGCTAATAAAGACACCATAAGGCAAACTGAATCTGTCTTTCTCTCTCCCCTTCCCCCTCCCCTTTTTTCTGCAGTTTCTTCAAAAGGTAAACAAAAATCTTTTACTATCTCTTATTATTATTATAAGAAAATCTCGTTTAAAAGAGAAAACCAAATTTTTCTTTCACGAGTGTATTATTATTTTTTTTCTTTTTTCCATTTTTTTTATTTGTGTATATTCATGGGGTACAAGTGCAATTTTGCTACATTAATATATCACACTGTGGTGAAGTCAGGGCCTTCGGTGTATCCATCACTGAAACAACACTCACTCTACCCACTCTTGCCATCCACCCTGTATTATTAATGCTAATGCTAATTTTGATGAAACCTTATAAACAAATCCATTCAATCTCAATCATTTTTGACCACCCAAAATAAAATTTCTGCATGCTTTGTAACCTTTTATAATTTTTCCACTCTTTCTCCTTCCTCAACTCTTTACATCCAGTTTTCTTTATAATTTTTCTCCTTCAATTTAAAACAACTTTTACAATTTTTAAAGCTAAAAAGAAATAATTTGCCTGTGACAAAAAGCACATTTCATGTGTTCTCATAACGATTCTCACCAGAAATAAATTCTACTTTCCCTATAATTTTTGTATTTATAATTATTTCTATTTAGTAGTTTTAATTGCATATATTAACTACAGTGTTAACTCTTACTAACTCTTATTTTCATTGAAAAACCTAGGAAGTAAACAATTTTAATGATGTATCAGATGCAGAGCCCGAAGACAAAGGACAATGCCTAGAGCTAGGACTCACCATGACTTAAAGGCTCAAATCCAAAAACATGAAGTCACAAACAAGTTAAACAAGTATCAAAAGTTCTACAGAAACAATAGCTTTATGACCTTAAAATGTATAGCAGAAATAGCCTAAACTGGTGTGACTAGTTGACTCAAGAAAAATATTTTTATTTGATTGTACCAACATTTTAAAACTATCTTTTAAAAAGATTACTAAGGTCACATGAACTAGTAAAGTATTTGGTCTAGTTATTTAATTTATGAGTACTTACTTAGTTATCTTTAAGTAAATTTGGTACCACATGTAGACAATATATAAACATATGAATAGACATATGCATATATGTTCACAGAACACATAATATACATATATATATATATACACACATACATGTATGTATCTAAAAGCCAAAGAGATTAAAGAGTTTTATGCAGAAGAGACTAGAATTGTGGAAAAGAGAGAAATCTGTCCACTTATAATTCCTTGTTTATGAGGAAAAACAGAGGTTCTCTCCCAAATGAGGAGTCTGTGGTGCCTTCTCTATTTTCCTTAAGGAAACCCAGCCTGTCATAATTTGTTTTTGGTCCTCTCATGTGGCATTGATTGTTGAGAGATAAAGGAGGGACAGCCAGAATTAAATGGAGAAATATACAGAGAAAATGCTTATGGTTAACAGGAGTAATAAGAAAACAGGAATTCAGTTCATTGAGAATTGTTTTCCCTGGAGAGAACAGAGGCCCTAAAACTATATATGTAGTTGTCTATATCTATATCTAGCTATATATATATATATATCTTCTAAATATCAGTTTTAATTCAATTGTTGACTATAGAACTTTTTGAAGAAAATCCTTTCTAATCTCTTTTATAAGATTTTAGCCAGTACAAACAGCTGATAGTTTTAGTTTTTGCATTTTTTTAAGCCAAAGATATTTTTAAAGTTAAGCCTTAAGTGGAATTTTAACTATCAATCTACAAGGAGGGCCAGCATCCATTATTAATCTTGCAGCAGATCTAAAGCAAGCAGTTTAGCTTACAAAGGATTTTAAATTCTTTACTATATTTTTGTTCTTTAATTTAGTAAAGATAGTTTTTAGTGCTAGCCATGATATTATTATGTTTTTTTCTAAGATTTGATCTTTCCGTAAGTACAAATAAGGCAATTGTTCAGAATAAGAGATCTCTAAATTCTTTTTTTTTTTTTTTTAATTTAGGAGTCTAATTGAAAGGATCTATATTCTGGCCATTGACAATTGGAATATTCAATAGTGTACTTATTCCAATAATGACTCAATCCAATAGCCTCTTCAGAGAAGACACAAAATTCCAAAGATTCCCCCATGCTCTCATAGACTAAGACAGCAAAAGTTTTTTGTTATTCCAGAAAATTAAAGATGATGTTTGAGTCTGGTAATGCACAAATTTGTAGGGGGCTTCCAGTCACACCGTACACTATAACCCACACCCTATAGCTTAAAAATGTATAGCCAATCACTAGTCAATGTTACTTATGTAAATGAATGAGAATTCCTGTCAAACAGCTCACTCCCTGTCCCCTTTTTTTGCCTTTAAAAACCTGCTTGTTACAAAGACCAGGAGCATATATCCAAAGTTACTTGCATATGAGACTTCCAGGCAACTATCCCTACTTCAACACAAGTAAACTCTTTAAATCATATTTTGTGTTTTGGCCTTGATCTCTATAGCAAAAGACAGATTAGCAGTAGAAAAACAAACAGAAGTTTATTTATTCATATACTTCATGTAAATATGAGAAATACCTAGGGAAAAAAGAGTAAATCTCAAAGAGATGGCTTTGAATTTGCTCTTAATTCAAGCAAATAAATGTCATCATTTGCTGATACAAAGAAAGAAGTGTTTGAAGAAGCTGATCACGGGGCATGATTAAGAAGAATTGGTAAAAAAGAGCAAAATTTCTTATGTGGATTTAGTGCCTTTCCCATGATGTGTCTCTAATTATTTCTTCATCCTTGTCTTCCTAATACAGAGAGGAGACACCCTTACAAATGGAGATCTTCTTACATGCAAATTTCTCTTACAAAAAGGTAACTTCTACTTCTGTTTTTAGAGCTTCTCTTGTGTCTGCAGTTTCTCAAAATAATCAGCTCAGAATACTCCTTATGCAACAAAGGCATATTTTGAGTAGGCATATTCTGGTTTCCTACAGTTTTTTGGGGGGAGTGGCATATTTTTGGTCTGCAATGTGACAATATTTGAATTCTAAAAAGAGAATAAGCAAAAAATAGAGCAGAAACACTTTTTAAGTTAAAAAATTGAGAATATTCTTCAAAGTTTGAAAGTAATTAACATATAGATGCCAGAAGAACTACAAACCACTAGAAGAATAAATACAAACCAAACTACTCTCAGCCACAACATAGTAAATAATTCCTAACAAGGAAAAAATAAAATCAAGATCAATCAGAGGAGCAAACAAAAATGCAATTCAAGAGACAGAGGCAAGAGTAAATCAAATTTAAAATAAGTTATTTATTTTTTTATTTTTTCTTTCCCTGTGTTTCACCATTGCCATTTTGGAATGTCAGCAAGTTTTTTAAAATTTGTAACTTCTAACTTAATGAAATTCAGGTTATCAGTATTTACTTGAACATTAATTGGCATATCGTTTCTATGTGAGAATTAGGAAATGTTATCAGAGATGTAAAAATATATATGCAACATTTTGCAACCATATATGTTTTGAATATCTTTCTCATGATATGGCTATGGCATTATTATTCATAATAGAAAAGAACTTTAATATTAAAATATATTTTAAATTCATTATCGTACATCAAAATAACAAAACATAAATTGTCCCCAAGATGGTGATTTAAATCTACTCTAAAGTATTTAGAGTAGTGATTTAAATCTACTCTAAAGTAAAATAAATAGTATTTATTTTTAAAGAGTGATGAGAAGATAGGCAGAAAATTTAAATTTTACTCCTTACATTTTAGAATTATTTGAATTTTTGGCAACATATGGGCATCTTTTACTTTGAAAATTTTCTTTGGAAAAATGGGATTTATTAAAATATATGAAGAAACATAATAATTTTTAACCTCCATAGTTATTATATTTTCTTTATTATACTAAAAAATACATGAATTCAACAGTCTTCCAGAAGATATATGCCTTTTATCATTCGCTTGATTTTTGAATTCCTTTAATAACATCTCTTTAAAAATTTTTAGATCTTAAAGTGTACTGTGAAGTTTATGTATTCAAAATTAATGAAGAATTAAAAAATAATGTTTCAATGTAGATGATATAGTAAATAATATTTCCAGGATAAAGTTAGTAAAATTCCTTGAAGTTTTTTTTCCCATTAATCTGAATTACTATGGCTTTTTCATTGCTTTTAAGATTTAACTGTGATGGTTAGCACAGAGAGGCAACTTCAATATAAATAAATCTGATGAATAGAAATAGAAATTATCGGCCGGGCGTGGTGGCTCACGCCTGTAATCCTAGCACTCTGGGAGGCCGAGGTGGGCGGATCGTTTGAGCTCAGGAGTTCGAGACCAGTCTGAGCAAGAGCGAGACCCCATCTCTACCAAAAATAGAAAGAAATTATATGGACAGTTAAAAATATATATAGAAAAATTAGCCGGGCATGGTGGTGCATGCCTGTAGTCCCAGCTACTCGGGAGGCTGAGACAGGAGGATCGCTTGAGCCCAGGAGTTTGAGGTTGCTGTGAGCTAGGCTGACGCCACGGCACTCACTCTAGCCTGGGCAACAGAGTGAGACTCTGTCTCAAAAAAAAAAAAAAAAAAAAAAGAAATAGAAATTATCTTGGACATTTTTCCTGGTCTTTCTAAACTTTTAAATCCTGAATTCTATATAAATTATTTAACAGTCTGTGATATTTCATATACAATCTCCCTTGAATTCTTTGATTAAAAAAAATCTATGCTAACTGACAAAGAATATTAATAATCCTTTTATGCTAATTATGCTTATTACAAATATAGCTATATATTACCATTAATAAAGGATTGTAGAACCTTTATTTGACAAAATAAGCAAGGAAAGAATAAAGACATAAATGCCTATGGTCATTAACATTGGTAGAAACTAGTGCATTACTGAAAATGGTACATGGGTATGCTCACATAAGGATTCCCACGGATGCAGAGAAATGTCTTGGTCCAGAAATTTTCAGAGTCTGCCTGGATGAACACATGTGGTCTCCAAAGTATAGTCCCCAAAGGTCTTAGCTTCTCAATTCTTGAAACATTGTACCTGAAAAAGTATCCTGTTATTTGCCTTAGTCCTTTTTTGTTAATGAATACCTTAGCCTTGGTTATTGATAAGAGATTTATTTGCCTCACAGTTCTTCATGCTGTTCAAGAAGCATGGTACTGGCATCTGCATCTTCTGAGAGCCTCAGATTGCTCCCACTCATGGCAAAAGTGGAAAGGTAGCCAGAGTGTGCAGGTCACATGGTGAGAGAGAAGTAAGAGAGAGGCGAGGAGTTATTAGGTTCATTTCAACAATCAGTTATCTCAGGGACTAACAGTGAGAACTTACTCCCCTAAGAATGGAACAAAGTCATCCATGAAAGATCTACTCCCATGACCTAAACACTTCCTACTAGCCCCTACCTGAAACATTAGGGATCAAATTTCTATATGAGATTTGGAGGGGATAGATATCCAAACTATGTCATTGCTAATTAACTGACAAGCTGTCTGTCCATATATAGAACCTACCTTGTAACAGAAATGACTTGATGTCCATTCTCAAGGTAATTGTCCCAGGATTAAATAAAGCTTTCTATAGCATGTGATACAATCTGTTGCCAGATAATCCCGTCTTTTTTCCTTTTTCTATTTTTATTTTCCTTAATAAGAATTACCATTTAAGTATTCACTGAGAGTGAATATAGTTTATAGTCTAAAATAACCTGGGACTAGCAATAATGACCCTTCACATTCAACAGCTTTTCTAAAAATAAGGCTTAATTATTTTTTCACATGTACTAAAATTATGTATAGTATTCAATGGTATAAAATGTTCTAACTCAGAAAGTAGCAAAAATAGAACATTATAATTGTAAATTTTTATACTATATCTATGCTAGTTTATCTAACCAGAAAAATATTTCTGTGACTTGCACATACTGAAAATTATGCCTTGGGAAAAATCCTTCTGCAAAGAAAATGTCAACTCAAACATTTCATATTTGGAGAATGCATTTAGTAAGGTATTATTTCTAAAAGACCATGTTAAGAGTTTTATAATTTTATAAAGATGCATAAAATCCCTCATATTAATGGCAAAAAGTGATAGGATATATCAGTGTGAGGGAAAGAGCTCAAAGTATTCTTTCTTAGTATTTATCTTTGAACTAGGTTATTTATATAGTAGCATCCAATATATATTTATAAAAATAAATATATATTAAGTTATAAATTAACTATAATAACAATATTATTACACAATGAGAAACTGCAATGTGCTTCACAATATGTTTATCAATTTCTAATACAGCTGGAATTTTATTTTTTTCCAAAATTAGCACATTATAAACAACAATGGCATCATCACAAAACAAACAAAATCAGAGTAATTATATTCTATTCAGAAAACAGGAGAAAAATATTTATTTTTATCTTCAAGCAGATTATTTCCTCTTTTCCATATTCTACTTCCTTAAGTCCCTACCTTTATGACTTCTTACTTCATCAGTAACCATAGACTAAATCACTTAAGTTGTAACTGAAGTTTCAAACACTGCACATAGTCTGAGGTACCACTTGTCTAAGTCCCTTTGGCCACTATTACAAAAATACCAAAAAATTTTGCTTTGAAAAACAACGGAAATATATTTCTCAGAGTTCTGGAGGCTGTGAAGTTCAGGATCAAGGCACTGACAGAATCAGAGTCTGGTGAGGGCCTGTTTCCCCACTCAGTGCAGGGACAGAAAACGTGTGGTACATTTCCTCCTTCATCATAAGGGTCACAGCCAATAATCCTATAAAAAAAGACAAAATTTATAAGAGAAAAACACAACAAATTATTTAATCAAAGTTTTATGTGGCATGGGAGTCTTCAGAAATGAAGACTCAAAGACTCAGGGAAAACTCAGTTTTTATGCTTCTTTGATGAAGAATGAGAGCCATGTAGAAATACGATTGGACAAAAAGTATATGATCTAATGGTAATAGACTGGGGGGAACCCAGCAAGTCCTGTCTGTTCGTATTCTTTTTGGTCTTTCTATGTGGCATTTATTTCTTTCAGGTATAAAGCAGGATCCTTTCTGGAATGAGGGTCTTATTTATGATCTACTGTAGGAGAAGGTCAGAGAATTTCTTTATGGCCAGCTTTTACACAGCAATGCAGGGGAACGTTAGAGTAATAATTCTATTTTCTATGACCCATGCTGGGGGAGAGGAATTCTAGTTTCTATGACCTGTCTTGGGGAAGAAAAGGAAGCCAGAAAAGGAAGAGCATAAGAAAGTCAGAAAGAGACTTTGCTTCTGAGACCCTTTCAGTGCCCAACCCCTCAGAGTCCTCAGCATGCCGAAGTGCCATACTTTGGAGTATTGATTTCTAAGCCTCAGCAATAGACCACCATCTTCTTACTATTTCCTCACATGGCAGAAGGAACTAGAGAGCTCTCTGGGAACCCCATTATGAGAGCACTAATCCCATTCATGAAGGCTCGTCCCTCATGACCTTGTTACTTCTCAAAGCCCTCACCTCCAAATACCATCACATTGGGGATTAGGTTTCAGCATATGAATTGTGGAGTCACAGAAACATTCAGTCTATACAACCGCTGATTACCAAAGCATGTTTGTAATCAGTATAAATTTTAGGAATCATGTGTCAATGGAGGTCCTAACAAACATTGTAAATAACCAGAGTTATAATTTTTTTGTGTATAGAGGCAGTTTTTTATTAGATTTGATCTCTAGTTTCATAACCGGAATTACGAACTACTTATGTAAATAAGTGCCAGACCTAGGAAATTGTCAAAGTACTCCAAGATTACAGTAGAAGCAAGATACTCTTGTTAGAAATTATTTCATTGAATTCAACCCTAAAGAGAAAAGGTTTTTTTATCTATTCCCAGTCATCTTTGATTCCAGTTGCCTATCAAATTTTTGAATAATTTGTGGTCATGCAGTATCTCTCTGATGTGCATTATCTGCTGTGTCATCTACTGGCTGGACTTTTTGAACACCCCGCCTGCCTTTTATTTCATTCCTGAGTTATCCTTTCTAGACTCCCACTAAGCACACAATGTTAGAACCATTACCATAAACCTGCTTGAATGTAGACAGAGTTTACTATTCCCAAGTCCCAATAAGTCCCTTGGTTATCATTAAAATAAGCTTGATCCTAATGTGAAAATTATCTATTTTCAGGTTTAATGAAGTTTGATATATAAAAATTTATACTATTTTGTAATAATATTTTTTTATTGTTATTAATACATCATTTCTCAGTGTTCTTTTTTTGAAATTCTGGATGTATAATGCCTATTTCTGCATTCCGGGAAGCACATGATAACAAATGCTCTGAGATATTTGCTTTAGAAATACGCTTTTGAGACAGCAAAAATGAGAACAAAGCAAGTCTCAGATTATTAATGAAGAGTTTGACAGTTGTGGAGTTTCCATAGATTCAAGAGATTACTTAAAGTTGTTTGAAGGTAATATCTTTTAACATATTATTTGGAAGAAATATGTGAGAGTAGTAGAAAATAATTGAAAACACATTCATGAGTATATAAAAATACATAAAAATTAAGAAACACATACCCATAACTCTTACATTATTATTTCTACAATTTGTCATGTGGTTATAGCTGGTATATATAGCTTTCTTCTTCCATTACTCACTTCATATTCCCTACGTGTTTGGAAAGTACCTTGGCTGGTCTTGCTTTTTTGTTTGGTGGAGTGATTCAAATGTATATTACTAAAACATCTGAACCATTGACAATTCTTCTTGTATTGAATGGTTCCAGTTATGTATTATCTTTCATCACCTGGCCTAGGTGTATTAAGTGGTACCCCAAAGAATTTCCTGCATCCCTTACATACTTCTCCTTAGCCCTATCATACAGTATCAATCAGAATCAATTAGCCTAACTACAGAGACACCACCTAATCTGCCTGATAATTTGCTAATGTGACGAACACAAAGTATCCAGGGGATAGACTCAATGAAAAGATATTGGTGTCCCCTTTTGGAAGCATTCCTTTTTACAGAATTAAGACTTATAGACTAGCAAAGCCTATAACTATGGTTATGGAAAGAAAAAAAATGTATTTCTGTATTAGATATCTAGAGGTGATAGTGAGGAGAGACATTCCCATTTATACTCTTCTATTCTAAGACCTGTGAATTCTGGCTTGTAAAAGAATTTATTTAGCAACCATGACCAGACAGATGCTATAGTGGTACAGAAAGATGTTACCATTCTTCTGGTACTGAAATCAAATCTTCCAAAGCCACTCACCCATATATCAGGCTATACATGAACACTTCATTATGATGGTGTGATGGTTAATTTCTTGTGTTAACATAATTGGGCCACACACAGGGTGCCCAGATATTTGTTTAAACATTCTCATGTGTTTGTGGTAGTATTTATGGATGATATAACATTTGAGTCAGTAGACTGAGTAAAGGAGATTGCCCTCTACAGTGTGAGCAGGCCTCATTCAATCTGTTGAAAGGATGAGTAGAATAAAAAGACTAAATATGGAAAAATTTGCTTTCTATGCCTAACTGTCTTTGAGCTAGAGCATCAATCTTCTGCCTTTGGATTTGGACTCAGACTTGAACTAAATCTTATAACATTTGCTCTCCTGGTTCTCAGGCCTTCAAGCTTGAATTGAAACTACACTACTAGCTCTACTGGGGCTTGCTCACTGCAGATACTGGAACTTCTCAGTCTCCATAATCACATGAACAAATTCATTATGATATCTCTCTCTCTCTCTCTCTCTCTCTCTATATATATATATCCTATTTTGTTGTTTCTCTAAAGAACCTTGACTAATATAAATTGAGAATATAGTAACACCTGTGAATTTCCAAAGAAGAAGCATTCTATTATATCATTATAATCATCATGATTCATTTGCTCCAACAGGAATTCCTTCTGCAGAAGCAAGGATGGTGGTGAATAAGCATTTCTGTACATCTACAAATGTTTGTTTGTTTCTGTAGAAGCACTGTGGTGAGGAAAAAATAACCCAATATATTAAATATTTATTCCAGTGAGATGTACTTTGAACTACACAAAATACTGCTACATTCATAATGGAAATAATCCAATGTAATCAGTCTGCTACGTAATGTCCAACTGATACTCTGGGGGATAGTGCCACATGTGGGACTCATTGTTGATCTCTCCCAACTCAGCAGCAGCCGTGGACATAAAAGCCTTGGAAATGGACTTGGTTAGCACATGGAAAGCTCTCATTCTTTTTACCATAGACCTCCACTAAAAAACTCATTGGACAAAGACAGGGTGGCTGGGAGAAAAGACTGGCTGATAATCAAAAAGTAGACATCTTTCCTCATATTTTTACCTGCTAAGTAAGACACAAAGTAAAAGGTTTTGGATCATATGTAAAATATGTAATTATTCTTTGCATAGCCTCATAAAGTTTCATAAGGTACAATCATAGCTTAATATTATGTCAAAGACTCAAGGTGATCTCTGTGTATATTTCTTGAGTACTTTGCTTTCAGTGCTTTCTGTTGTATTCTTTTCCACAAATTCCAGTACTTCAGCATCCTTAAACACTGAACTCTGTCCCTATATTATGTTAATGTGTTTTAGAAAATGCCCACAGGCACAAAAATTGGGGAAATGATAGAACTCACTTCTTTTGTTTCCTTTATGTAAACAGTTAAAGCCCACAGTAGGTATATATCTATATATCTATACATAGGTAAAGTATATATTTCATATATATGACATATCAAATATATTATATTTTCAAGTTTAATATACATATATATACATATATATTTATTCCATACATTGTGCCTGAAAAAGGAAGTCCCAAACGCCACACATTTCACACATTATTTTGTTATCAATGGCGTGTGCACCAATCATTTTTATAGTAGTAAAGATGAAAAATTTGTGCAGTGTCAAATATACAAATGCACTAATTCAACTTTTAAATGGGATGCAGCCAATGCCAAAATCTATTAATATTTTTGATGCTTTATTTTACACCCAATGCAATACATTAAAACCTTAAACATTTAAAAGCTTTCCCTTGGAGTACATCTCAAAATAAAATAAAACCATGTTTATCAGTAAGTGTATGTCACAGCACACAATTACTGAAGCAGAGGCTGAGTTTTATTTTTAGTGCGCATTTACATGGGATATAAATACACCTGTTCACCACCAATTTCCTAATTATCTTTCTTCCAACTCTCTGACCATCCAGCAGAACACTATGCATTACCTATGAAACAATGTAGATATATATCTTTTGCCATCTCTCTTTCCTGCAAAAATTAATGACCAGGTGAACTTTCTAGAGTTCTTTCCACTGGGAGAATTTTATTTCACCACTGTCATTCAATGTGACCCAGGAGAAGGGATGTAACAAAACTATGTGTGAAAAATCTCCAGATAATTTTCTTCTTCAGTCACTGGTCATGGGGAAATGCATATGAAGCCCTAAGTCTGGGTGGAGAAAAAAGAGGCAATCTCCAGGAGCAGCCCCAGGGGTCGTGGCATGTGGAACCACTTGCTCATGCAACTTACTTATGTATTCACATCCTGCTGAGGATGTGAATCATTTTTGTATGTATCACTTCCAGATGATGATGGAGCACTGCTGTGCTTAGTGAGTCAGGAAACACCCAGTCCAGTTTGGGTAGTTCTAATTACATAATAGGTTGCCAGGCCATAGTCAAGAATTCTGTTTCTATTAGGGCCCAGTGGCAAGCCAAAGGAGAATAGTTCTCCACAGAGGATTCATGGCTTTCTTCCAGAATTCTAAAGGGACTAAATTATGATTCACTTATAGGGTCGTAGAGAGGAAAAGATAATGTGATATGACGTAGTTACTATCTGAAATAGTGTATGATTGTAGTGATAAATTAGGCACAGTGTAGTGTTCTATTGAGCAAGCAATAGAGTACTTAGGAAGTGAAGTAATAGACACAAATTACTGTTTTTATCATCTTATTAAAGAGGTCAAGAGACCTTGTGCTGTTAACTGCAACCTAAGTGTATTTTAACACAATCAAATTATAAAAAGATACATTTGTAAAAAGAACAAAAATTCCTTTGAGATAAATGAAAATGTTGAGGTTATTTGAACTACCTTTTTGCCACTTTCTGTTGAAAGGTTATATTATGAAAATTTCAATAGTAGTCCATCCAGCAAATTATAACTAAAAATAGAAAATAATATTTGCAGGTAAATTTAGAAAATAATAAATTTTTGATATATAAATTTTATTTTGGTATAGGAGGTAAAGGTAAACTTATTTGAAGAGTCTTTCATTCTCAAATATTAATATATATATTTCTACTTTTCATAATGTGGTATATATGACAACATATACATTTCTATAATTGCAGGGCATTGTTTTCATTTCTTCTCATTCTATTTAAATGTTTTCATGTATACAAGATATATGGACCCAAAACTGTAGAGATATGGATATTTTCTTCCTGTAGTAAAGCTAAGTTTTCTTCTGGTGAAGAAATGTAGTACCAGTTTACTTTTATCTTTGTGAAGCTTGACTGTTGTCTTTTGGGGACATGTCTATCTTAAATTTGCTTTTAATCATAGGGCGTAGCACTTTCTAACAGGGCATGGTCTATGTCCTAAATCCTATTTGCATCATGCTTAAGAACAATTACCTATTCAAAGTTATAAAGATATTATCCTATGGTTTCTTACAAAATATTTAATATTTATTTTTCACATTTAGATCAATGATATGTGGAATTTTTTCTTTTTGGTTATAGTATAAGGGAAGGTTCAAAACACATATTTTATATATGGTATTAGATTGACCTCTACACATTTTTTAAAAAGAATATTCTTTTTTGAAAAGAATATGTCTTCTTTGTCATAAATTAGATTACCACATAACTTTCATTCTTTTGGTGGATGAAAGCAAAATATGGCTATTTGTCCTTTGTATCTATCTCTTCTTTTGCATATACTACTTGTTATTAAGTTAGTAACAACATTCACACTTATTTTCTAAAAGCCAGGTGTGTTAGAGTCTCATTGATCAACACTGCATACAAAATCTGAAACTGTTAATGAGTATCACGACATGATTCAAATGATCATGTTAGAAGATGTCATGCTCCCTGAGCACACAGGGAAGAAAGACAGCAAATACCTAAAATGGAATTTGACAGAAAAGAGGCAGTGTAAGTTGAAGCTGCTACTCTGGGAGAGTAAGAACAAAGTAACCAGAATCTTACCTACTCTCACAAGACAAATTCTTTGGAGCCATTTATCGCAGTATGACTCTTGAGAAAACCAAGCCACAGGTGCTTAAATAAATTGCTCAAAGATACATGGTTTAGAGTTACGGAAGAGAGATTTGATCCAGGGGTCATGATCTTAGAGAGATAATGATCTTCTTCATTCAATTAGGTCTCTTCAAGATGAAATTTAGTTTCTTAATAAATTAGTTTCAGCTCTTCTGCATTTATTTTTTTTACACGCAATCTTAGCTAAGTTATTTATTATTTGGGAACAATACTCTAAAGTATTACGTGGGAAAAATCTGATTTTTTTCTGATTCCTTCATGTAAATTAATTGTCTCAATGTGATATGATTTTTTGAAATACCAGTTTTAAAACATTGCATACATTGCATATCTTATCGTGGACATTAATATTTTTGTGCCCTTAAGTTATCACATTCAGGAATTAACCCAATAATACTAAAATGGTTGACTCAGGCTTACAATGGGGAAAGTTATTACATTGTTGCTGTCATTATTGGCTTCTAAACTTGCATGGTCTTTTTGGCATTTGGATTATACTTTTGGCTCGTAATCAAACTGTAGCCAAGACAAATCCCTAAATGGTTACAAGCATTATTACTTCAGGACTTTATCTTTTCCTCAATTGTGTTTTATTCAATTGTTTTATTCTTTTGACCTAGTATGTCAAGATATTTTAAAATGCTGACTTCATATTCTGTCACATTGCTCTCAAGACAATGACAATAAATATTATTGTTGTATTTTTACCTTAAATGTATTTGCATATCTTAAATACAATTGAAAAAAGGATAGAACATTGTATATACCTGAATAATTTGCAAATTAGTATAATTATCCAAATATGGTATCAATAAGTTAATTATGAATTTTCATTTGTCTAAGCTTGAATTTTCTTCTTTTTTTGTTTGTCTGGTCAGTGTTTCTTAATACTATACCAATGTCTAAGTATCTTTTTTATTTTCAGATTACTAGACATATAATCACAACAACTCCATTCTTTGCAATTACTGAGGAGACCATAGCAACGTTTTTTCTAATCATACTTTCTAGTGTTTTGAGGATATTAGATTGAACTAACCCTGACTGCCATTAAATTCTTTTTTATCCTTATCTGTAACACATCTTGGTCTTCATATTGTCAAAGTCAAAATAAAGTATAGAGATAAATATCTAAATTAAATTTTTTATTTAAAAATCACAGGATAACAATTCAGGACATACACATAGACTGGGATATTTTTTGGTATGTCTGAAGAACAAAGAAAAGTTTGGGGTTTTATTAGAAAGAGAAATTTACGGATTGTTTTGAAAGAAAGCTCATTGGCATTAAGAAAGCTTTTGAGAGTTGTCAAGCTCTGATTGGTGACTGACAGCAGTAAATAAAACTAGTCTTAGAGCCCAAGCAAGTCATTTTACAAGATAAAACTGGGCCTAGGACTACAGCAGGCCATGTCAACAGTGGGCCTTGTGGGAATTTCAGCTCTTACAGCAGGTGCTGTGTGGTGCAAGAAATTTCTCTGCCTGGCCCCAGATACTGAGTTATCTGGATATGACAAAAGTAATCCAATTCTTATTAGTATAATCAATTTTCATAATATCATTGTTAACCTAACTTATTTGAAACATTTGACTTTTAAATTATTACTGGTGATTAAAATCTCTTTGGTTCTCCTGGAGAGAGTTGGAACCCATTCTATTAAGTGAAGTATCCCAAGAATGGAAAAATAAGCACCACATGTACTCACCAGAAAACTGGTTTCCCTAAGTGCACATTTGGGAATAACACCAATTGGGTATCAGACAGAGGTTGGGGCTGGGTGGAAGGGATGGGTGTATACCTACTGTTGAGTGCGATGCACACTGCCTGGGGAATGGACACGCTTGAAGTTCTGACTGGGGGGGATGGAGTGAGGGGAGGGGAGGGGTGCACACCTACGTGATGAGTGTGATGTGCACTGTCTGGGGAATGGACACAACTGAAGCTCAGACTCGGGGGGATGGGGAGGCATGGGCAATGTATATAGCCTGATCTTTTGTACCCCCATAATGAGCTGAAAAACAAACAAAAAATAAAAATAAAAAAAATATTAAATTAAAATTATACCTGAGTAGTTCCACTTTGTCTATGTCATCTTTAATATTTCTATGAGCTATGGGTAATACTTTCACATAATCTGTCCTGTAACTTCTGTAAATCATAAGTTTGCTTGGAATAATTGTATTATTTTTCTTTCATTGCATTTACTAAAAATAACCAGTTTATATATTTTCACTCAGATAAGAAAAAAATAAGCAACTATTTAAATTAAAATTAGTTATTTTTAGTACAAACCTCATGATATCATATTAAAATTATAGTCTTCATTACAAAAGCATACATTTTCATTGAATAAATATATATTGATAAATGGCAGATAAGATGGAGTACATGAATTCTCAAAAGCTAAAGTTGGTTAGGTCACCAGTTGCTAAACATAATTAATAAAAAGCACTAATACTATGTACTAACATTGTACAATGTCAAAGATAAAAGGAAAATCCCAGTGGGTATAGAAACAGAAATAAGTCAAGTCTAAAAGTGTATGTAAGACTGGATTCTGACATTAGAGAGACATTAGTACCCCTGGGTGCTGGAATATAATAGAACAATACTTCCAGCATTCTAAAGTAAAATTATTTTCACTTGAGATTGCTATAAGAAGACAAACTGTCAGTTTGACATCAGAATTAAGACACGTTGACACATTCAAAGATGTTTTATTAGTCACTTTATGGACATTAAATAAAAGCCACCTCAATATCAAGAGTTGTCTAACAACAAGTAAATGTTCAGCTCCTGTGTCCTCAGCTTAGTTAAGTGGATTCAGCTTCAGTCTACCCAACCATGAATAGCTTTAGGTAAATTGGCTGCACTTGTCTAATGCAGGTGACATGTTGGAGAGTGAGAAGTATTCATGGGGGATCTTATTTTCATGATGAAGATCGAAAGTTCCTGGCCGGGCGCGGTGGCTCACGCCTGTAATCCTAGCACTCTGGGAGGCCGAGGCGGGTGGATTGCTAGAGGTCAGGAGTTCGAGACCAGCCTGAGCAAGAGCGAGACCCCGTCTCTACTAAAAATAGAAAGAAATTATATGGACAACTAAAAATCTATATAGAAAAAATGAGCCGGGCATAGTGGCGCATGCCTGTAGTCCCAGCTACTTGGGAGGCTGAGGCAGTAGGATCGCTTAAGCTGAGGAGCCTGAGGTTGCTGTGAGCTAAGCTGACGCCACGGCACTCACTCTAGCCTGGGCAACAAAGTGAGACTCGTCTCAACAACAACAACAACAACAACAACAACAACAAAAAAAAAAAAGATCGAAAGTTCCCATGGTATAAGTAGAGATATAATACTGCTGAGGGCTCATGCCCCAAAATCGCATTTTCACACCATTCACATTCTAATGGTTAAAACCAGTCACATGGCCAAGCCCAACATTAGTGGGGTAGGGAAGTAGAATCTTCTAATCAGGCTAGTGAAAGACAAAGAAATATATGGGAAAAATAATTTAACACAAAAATGTTGCCTTCAGTACACTATTTCTATTATAATTGAATAAGTGGTAGAGCAATCATGGCCATGAACCAAAATAATTAATGTCATCAGCAGATTTCAAAAAATATGCAATCATATCAAGTATATTATATGCATATCAATGCAACTTAACTTAGTAGAAAAACAAGAGCAAACTAAATCCAAAATTAGTAGAAGATAAGAAATAATAAAGCTCAGAGCAGAATAAATGATATCAAAACAAAAAAATAGAAAACATCAATGAAACAAAAAGCTTATTTTTTTGAACAAATAAACAAAATTTACAAACTTTTAGACAGATTAAGAAAGAGGAGATAAGACCCAAATAAATAAAACAAAAGATGAAAAAGGAGACATAACAACTGATACCACAGAAATTCAAAGTATCATTATAGACTATTATGAGCAAATATCTGTCAATAAATTGGAAAACCTAGACAAAATGGGTAAATTCCTAGACATATACAAGCTACCAACATTGAACTAAGAAGAAATCCAAAACCTGAATAGATCAATAGCAGGTAACAAGATAGAAGCAGTAATAAAAAGTTTGCCATCAAATAAAAGCCCAGGACCCAGTGGCTTCACTGCTGAATTCTATGACACATTCAAAGAACGTTCTATGAATTAAACATTATTATCTTGTCTAATAACAGAATCAGAGGAAAGTTTAAGTGTTAAGCCAAAGCAACACAATATTTTAAGTGGCAAATAAAAGATTCTAATCTATGCCAGTGTTTTTAATCATAGCAATGCACATACTCTAATTAATTTTTTAATATATTTAGTCATTTATTATTTGTTTAATTGTTTATTCAATATCTACTTACTGAGAATTACCTAGATGGCAGAAAATATGCTAGGCAATGGAAGAATAGGGAATAAAAATAAAGCCTGCAGCTCTTCCCTTAGCGATTTAATCTATTGGGAGACATAAACATAAAAATACTTGCAACACGGACAAAAATAATTAGCAGAGCATTCATCTTTCCTCCTCAACATTGCTTCTCCCACAAACACAACACATACACACACATACACATGCTGTGTGCATGCACAAGCGTGTCCTTTCTTAAAAGGTTACTTCTTGCTAGGTTGTCTGTCTTATTTTGCCGAAACAAAGGTTAAGGATAATGGCTAAGTATTGAGAGAAAAAATGTGTAATTGGGAGATCAGCTTGTAGTTCCCAAGGAGCAGCGTGGCAGACAAGAAACAGTGCGTGTGGGTTTGTATGACTATTTTTGTGTGTGTTTGAGTGTTGGGATGTGTGTGTTATGTCTGAGACAAAAATGTAGGAAAAAAGATTTAGTAAAAACGATAAGTGAAAAATGAAGGCAAGATATACAAATAAGCATAGAGGTTCAATTGTATTGAGAATTTTGGAGGAAGATTATAGAAGGATTTGGCGGGGAGCAACTCTTAGAAGAAAAGATTTTAGGAACTGCCACTATACATGTGTGACAGCTGTTTAAATTGATTTAAAAGATATTCTTTCTGTGTAATTTCTACACTTTTTCAATTTCTAGGTCAAATGATTGCAGTTTTACATTCCAATTATGTTTGCTCACTTATAGTCATATTTACATGACATTGCGTATTTACTGTGTCTCAAAAATACCTTCTTTATACTGCAGATATATTATTGTAATAAAATATTGTAATCCTGGGGTGAGATGTATGGACAAATTAAGAAAAAAGCACAGTGAAGGAAGTTGTTATGGGAGGAATGCAAAAGTGTCTGGCACAAATCCTTCACATAGGTTCATCTACTGGGTTGTTCATCTCTTTTTCTTTTATGGAAAATCTCTTTTTGGGTTAAAAGTTATGAATTTTATGAATGTCTCATTTTCTCTTTGCATTAGTTTTACCACATAATTTTTTTCACTGTAACTTTGTGAAATTTACCACTGCTCTTGTTATTATTAAATTTTTCATTTGAGTTTCTTCTTCAGTTGGTCAACATTCTATAATGAGAGAAATAACTAAAGTTATTTCTACATTGTAAAATATAGACGATCTCTCAAATGTCTTACCCATATTGTCTCATCCACATTGTCTCAGGTGACCATATTTATCCCTCAGGTTTTCAGTCCCTGGTTTCCTTGTGGTTTGCTATACACAATCTTGGCTGCTTAGCCTTGAGGCCAATTCTTCAGCACCTCTAATATATTACAAATCTGAACCTTTATTCCTCATATCCCCTCTTTTAGAATAAACTTCCTTGCCTGTTCATTGGCAATCTGTAATAGGCACAGACACTTCTCTAAAGCAGGCTTTCCTGATTCCAAGACTGGAATAAGTGCTTGCATTAATCTTCTGATAGCACCTTACGCAACTACTATCATGATTTCCACATTTTATTATGTACTTTTTCAGTGTGTGAAATAGTTATTTCTTTGATTCTCCCAGCATTTGAATGTTTGTGAAGGCAAGAACTGTTATTAGTGTTTGGTTTCTAGTGTCTATGAATATTATGTGACATATAATAACACTTACTAAAACGATTCCTTAATTATAGGTAATGTCGGATATTGATTGGAATGTGAAGATGAAATTAGATAATTTATTTGAAAGCATGTTACAAAACCCAATGTATAATCTATGCTTTAGTTATCATTGTAACCATCCTGAGAGTACTTTTATGTAAAAAGGGGCATTAATATTGACATACACATTTTTAGAGATTGTCTATATTCTACAATGTAGAAATCAATTTACTTATTTTTTTTTGCAAAATAATGTATAATAGACCTTGATTAAATTTTGGAAACAATATATCCATACAATATAATGTTGCATTTAAAATATCAAAATTTTTTATCTTTTTATTTTCTTTTGATTTACGAAAATATATTGCAAGATAAGTTATTGTTTGCCTTTGTCAATATCCTGTGACATTTCCATGAAAGTATAATAATACTGGAGAGTTTTATTAGATTTCCACATGAAGTAACCATGATGCCTGAACTATTGAATTTGTCAAAATTATAATAGCTTTTCAAAACACACAAGTAGAATCTTACCTCCAAGTTCATATTATATTGCTCTTGTTCTAGACATAACAAATTGTTAAATAACCTTTTGACCCATTTTATTAACTGAGAAATGTTAGTTATAATATTGCTTGAGAACTCTGATACACATAATTATAAGTTCATATTTGAATCTCCCAGACACGAACACCAATACACAAAATTAAAAAACACAAATTTCTTCTGGAATAATTTTAAGAAATTGTTGCATACATTTCCCTTCATTTCATAGGAAATAAAAGCCTGCCTACTTAGTATGCATTGAGTATATTATACATTACTTCAACTCAGAAACTTTGATTTTGAAAAATAAATGTGAATTTTTCTCACTGCAGAAAAGTTTATCACTTTATATTATTACAAAATCAACAAATAGCTCTCAATTCTTCAACTTTCATTTTTAAAACATTTTGTCTGTGGCATTGCATATATTTTGCCACATAGTCAATATTTATAAAGGGTAAATACATGCATATTTATATATACACACATATAACTATGCAAGAGTATGAAATAAAATACTTCTTTCTATGTAGACTATATGTTTTACATACCTTGAGTGTATAGTAACATATGACATTTAAAACAGATAGAAAGCAAATTAGGTCTAACTACTCTCTGTTATTACTTATGTTCTGATTTTCTCTGATCTTGAATAGTGCAAGTCTTCATATTGCTTTACTTAGTTTCCATCCCGTTTTCCTCTTTCAGTATTCTTTGAAACCAAGGTCAGACCTTCTATATTGGTTCCCTACAGAGTAAGAAATGACTTATGAGAAAGTACAGAAGCTTTTGGGGTTGGAGATATAACTTAAAAGGAAACATCTAAAAACAAAAAAGTTGGAAAGGCCCGAAGTTTTCATGTGCAACCCTTGAAGGAAAAATAAAATAAAGGTCATACTAAAACTATATATGAGTTGATTTCAACTTTGATGGAAAGTTCTTTCAGAGTTGTAAGTATTTATCATTGCAAGAACGATAAATGCTTTGCAATATTAAGAGAGTTCTTGCCTATTGTTACATCAGGAATGTATTATATATTAATATTTTACAGTATATAGCATTTTTATCTGTAATATCCCTCATTGCTTTAGCTATTCATGTGGGCAAAATCCATTTATTTCAATAGCTTTTATAGAACCAGTGACAAAATTCAGTTTATAAACTTTTATGTTCATTATATGTGAATAAACATGGGAATGAGAAGCAAATCACAGTGCTCATTGCTTTCGATGGCTAAATGTAAAATGAAATACACACATACAAATTTATGTATGATACAGTTGTATAGTTTGTAAGTCTGAAATTAGCAATATGAAAAAAGTAAGATTTGAACTTTGATGTCACCTAGTACAGAAAAAACAGTTAATTTAACCTATCAGTTTCCTAGGACTGCCATAACAAATGACTGCAAAATGAGTCACTTAAAACAACGTAAAATTCTGGAGAATAGAGGTTTACAGCAAGGTGTGAGCAGGGCTTTGCTTTCTCTTCAGGCTCTAGGAAACAGTCCTTTCTTGCCTCTTCTTGTGTTCTGGTCACGGATGACCATTGTCACATCCCTTGGCTAGTAGTTGTCATACTCCAATTTCTGTCTCTGTTTCCCTGTGGCTATCTTTCCTCTGTGTGTGTCTCTATGTACAAATTTCTCTCTTTCTATAAAGACGTTGATCATTGAATTTAAGGCTCATGCTTGTCCGGAAAGACCTCATTTTAACTTAAATACATTTGCAAAGATATTATTTATAAATAAGGTCACATAAACAGATACAGAAGATTAGGACTTGACTATATCTTTAGAAAGACACAATTCAACCCAATGTACTGAATGTCTTCGCAATTTGGTTTGTCTTGGCCTATTTGACAAAGCAGTTTCACCTGTCTTCATATTTGGTGAATTTTGAGTAAAAGTGATATCAGGAATCTGATCTATTTCATAAGTCATAAAAAGGATTTCCATCTGAAAATATATATCAATAGAATCTTTTTTCATATGCCGTTTTGTTTGAGAGTACATTTGTGGCATTTAGGAAATTAGCGCAAAATAAAGAGTGAATTCCTACTTAATATCTTACTCTTCAGACTAGATTTTTTTCAGTGAATTATATTTTGCCCAAAGCACAAAAATATAATTTTTATACAATTACATTTTTCTTTTCTTACTTCTTCCATCATTCATTCTCTTCTTTCTCTCACTAAACATTTTTCTATTAAAATTATATGAAAGTTATGATAGATAAGATTGACTTTGCCCTCAGTGCAGACTAATGTCACAAAAGTAAAGAAATTCATACAAATGTCTATATATTATAGTAAGTAAGGTTTGTGAGGGCAAAAATAACTGAATGTCATGAAAATCCAGAAAATATACCTTAGATGGTGACATGGAGATATTTCTGTACCAGGTAATAACTGAGGTGAGTTTAAGAAAAAAAGGGTAAAGTAATGAATATCTGAAAAGACATAAGCTTGTAAAACTACTCCTAAAACTATTTCCCTAGTAT
The DNA here is from genome assembly GCF_041146395.1 of Eulemur rufifrons. Classification (NCBI taxonomy): domain Eukaryota; kingdom Metazoa; phylum Chordata; class Mammalia; order Primates; family Lemuridae; genus Eulemur; species Eulemur rufifrons. The sequence goes on along the minus strand of NC_090989.1, from coordinate 97,154,199 downwards.
AAAGGAAATGAATATATTTAGAAAGATGAAAATTTGGCAGATGCTGATTCTGAAGGACTTTATTTATACTGTTAATGTGTATTTTTTATTTTTATTTAACACAATCATTACACCCAAACAAACAAACAAAAAATTCAAAAGCAATCAAAATGAATTGTATGAAAGTTTTTATTAAAATGTTGAGTATATTTTCACAAGTGTCAACTCATAGTCCAACTGACCTAATATACTATCCATACAGGTGAAACCAAATCAGCTCCTTTTCCATGTTTTTATCCTCACCTGAAATTTACTTCTCTTTATCTTTGACTATTCCTATTCATTTTCAAAACCCCAGTTCACAATTTTTAATAAACTTTATATTTTAAAACAGCTTTAGATTTATAGAAAAAATAGTACAAATGGTTCCCATGTACCCAACATCCAGTGTCCCTATTATTCTCTTATATTAGTATGGTACATTTGTTTTAATTAATGCACTAATTATATAACCTTATTGTTAAGTAAAGCCCACAAAATTCATATTTATTTATTTTATCTAATGTTCTTTTTGTGTTCCAGCATCCCATTTGGGGTACCAGGTTATATTTAGTTGTCATATCTTCATGGGCTCCTCTTGGCTGTGACAGTATCTCAGACTTCTCTTATTTTTGATGACTTTGACAGTTTTGAAGCTTACTGGTCAAGTCATTGCAGAACATTCACTTACTAGGATTTGTCTGAATTTTCTAACCATTTTTCTCAGGTTTAGATTGGAGTTATATGTTCGTGGGAGGTTGACCAAGAGCTAAAGTGCTGTTTTCATTATATAATGTCAGTGGTACAGGCTGTCAATCACTGTTGATATTAACCATGCATGATCACCTGGCTGAGGAAGTGCTTGTCAGGTTTAGCCACTGCAGAGATGCTATTTTACTCCTTTATATACTGTATTTGTAAAAGAAAGTCACTAAAAGCAGCTCACATTTAAAGAATGGGAAGTTATACTCCATCTCCTTGAGGGCAAAATATCTACAAAAATTATTTGGAATTCTTCAAGTGAGATTGGTCTCTTCTTTCCCATTTTTAAATTATTTATTCATTACTTTTTAACAGTATCACTCTTGGTTATTTATTTTATTCCCTGGTTTCTAATCCCCTGCTACTTTATTTTATTGGTCAAATTGTTCCAGCTTTGGCTATTAAGAGACCTTTTGGTTAGCTCCTGTGTCCCCTTGACATACCCTCAACAATGTATGTTTTTGCATCTTTGCTTTTGAGCAGCTCATCTTTCGTATCTTCTGTCACATTTCTCCAAGGAGCCTTGGTTCCCTCTATTGGAGAATGGTGCTATAAACCAATCTTAGGGAGCTAGGCATGTTTGTTGCTGTTGGGTGTCATTGTTTGTGGGCCCTCACAACTGACAAAGCAAGGACATATCTGTGTGTATACTAAACACATATAAATATTTCTATATGTAACCATCTGTATCATTATTAAGGTAAACATGAGTTCATACTAATATCTCCAAGTCTAATTCACTAACACATGAATCAGTTGGTTTCCTCTGCTCTCTTTTCTATAAACCACCAGTCAAACCATGAGAAAACTACCATCTGCCATCCATTTATTTAACCAGTCAATTCTAGTCTAAATTTATAATAGTATCTGAATTGTTAAAGCACATATCTGTGGGAAATAACTCCATCAACTACACCATCGGGCTCATGAACAATTTCTTTTACATTTAGTCATATTGATTCACTGATTTCTAAAGTCACTTAGATTAGCAACTTTTTCCCTCATCCTACTTAACAAAATAGTTTCATGCCTTAATAATATATTTTGATTTTTTGCATGTTCTTCATTACATCCTAGGATCACCTGAACCCCTAAGTGATGTTTTAATGTGTATACATAGCACATATATGTTAAAGTTTATTCTTTGGTCTATAAAGTTACATGGGTTTGACAAGTATTTGGTGTTATCAATCCACCATTACAGTATCATACAGAATAGTTTTACTGTCCTAAAAAGACTTTTGTGCTTCACTTATCCAGCTCCTATACCCATTCCACATCCTTGGCAACTACTAACTTTTAAATATCTCTAGAGTTTTGCCTTCTCCAGAATGTCATATAATTGGAGTCATATGGTATGTAATCTTTTTAGGTTCACTTTTTTTTCACTTGGCAATATACATTTAAGATTAATTCATGTTTTTGCTTTGCTTAATAGCTCATTTTTTTTATTGCTGGATAATGTTCCACTGTTTAGATGTACTATTATTTGTTAATCCATTAACCTATGAGTGACATTTGTTTGCAGTTTTTGGCAATTGTAAATCAAGCTTCTATAAACATTTGTATGTAGATTTTTGCGGGGAAATAAATTTTCGAGTAAATTGGGTAGGTACCTAGGAGTATAAAATGTCAAGCAAGCATAGGAGTGAAATTGCAAGTGCTTATGGTAAAACTATGTTTAGCTATGTAAGAAATGTCAAAACTGTCTTCCAAAGTGGCTTTGCCATGTTACATTCTCACCAGCAAAAAAAAAAAGAAAAAAAAAAAAAAAGAAAATATTCCTCTTATTCCCCAATATCTCTAACAATTGGTCTTACCAGTTTATTTTTTTTAATTTTAGCTATTTTACTAGGCATTTAGTGATATCTCATTGATGTTAAATTTGTAATTCTCTAATGACGATGATGTTGAACATCTTTTCACATACCTTCGCAATATCTATGTCTTCTTTGATAAGCTGTTGTTTCAGGTGTGTAGCTCATTTTTAAATTGTGTTTTTAGTTTTGATGAAGTGCTGTTTATCTACTTTTTCTTTTGTTCCCTGTGTTTTTAATGGTTCATGCAAGAAATCACTGTCAAATCCAATACTGTGAAGATAGCCTCTTATGTTATCTCCCTATGTCTTCTTATAAGAGTTTTATACTTTTAGCTCTTATGTTTAGGTATTTCATCCATTTTGAGCTAATTTTTGTGTATAGTGTAAGGTAAGGGTCCAACTTAATTCTTTTGCATGTGAATATCCAATTTTCCCAGCACCATGTGTTGAAAGGACTGTTGTTTCTCCCCATTAAATGGTCTTGGCACACCTCTCAAAAGTAATTTGACCATATATGTTACAGTTTATTACTGGGCTTTCTATTCTATTCCAGTAGTCTATCTATATTTATGTCAGTGCTGCAAAGTTTTTATTATTGTAGCTTTGTCATAAATTTTGAAATCAGGATGTGTGAGACTTCCAACTTTGCTCTAAGTTTTCAATATTGTTTTCACTATTTATGTTCTCTTGAGAAACTGTATGAATTTTAGGGTGAATTTTTCTACAAAAGTTTCACTGGGATTTTAACATAAATTGCATGATCTCTGTATATTGCTTTGGGTACAATTGACAACAATACCAAGATTTCAATCAACTAACATGATATCTTCATATTTTTGTGTCTCCTTTAATTTCTTTCAGCATTCTCCTTTAAATTTTCACTATATAAATCTTTCACCTCCTTGGATAAGTTTAGTCCTATGTTTTAAATTACTGTTGTTACCATTGTAAATATAATGACTATCATTATTTCTTTTTCAGATTTTTCATTGTTATTAGAAATGCAACTGATTTTTGTGTTTTGACTTTATATTCTCAAACTTTACTGAATTTATTAGTTCTAACATGTTTTTCTGTAACTGTGAATCTTTGGGGCTTTATTAATATATATGATTATGTCATCTGTGAACAGAGATAATTTTACTTTGTCCTTTCCAATTAGGATTCCTTTTCTTTTCTTCCTTTCTTTTTTCCGTATTTCTTCTTGATAGAACTTTTAATAGTATGTTAAATACAAGTGGCAAAAGCAGACATCGTTGTCTTCAACAGTCAGATTGAAGCATTCCCATTCCACCTCAACTAAGGCCTGGTTGCAAAGCAAAGCTGTAACTCAAAAAAGTACTAATTATGTTCAGAAGATGGCAAGATATTTCCCTCAAATCCTCAGGGCCTGGGCTGTGATTCATCTATAGAGGCCTGACAAGGACTCCAAATGGCATCTTTCTTTGCTACTAACACTTCAAACACCATCAGATCTGTTGAATCATATGGCCCAAGTGGCAGAGCAGCTTTCACAGCAGCCTACATCTTTTTTAAAGCCTTCTCTTCTTCTGAACTCCTCATCCTTTGGATACTTTCCTCTATAGTATATCAAAAAAGTTCTAGCATTGTAACTTCATTTATTTCATGCCAACTTTGGGTTATGTTTCAGACAACCAACCAAATGAGTAGAGTCCTTTCACCCCCCGCCCCCAGATGAAATATTACATATAAAATCTGCTTAGTTGGCTCATATGGATAAATTCAGCCTGGTCGAATATTATGTGCCTTCTACCATTACACCATAGTGTTAGCATTTATTCCTACATATGTTCCCCATATTTGTGTCTATATAGATTAGAAAATTCATTCAGTACTTCAGTGTTATAGTACACTTTCTTGGAGTCACTTTGCACCTCATCTTTTGGGATTAGTTGAGACTTAAGTTTAGTTATATGTCTGGAAGCTAAAAGTGTTGATGGGAGTATATATTGAGGAGAATTGACGGTGCTTTGCAAGGCACATACCTCAAGGGACGCCATTACAAGTTCTTAAAGCAAAGAACAGGTAACCTTCTCAGGCAGAGGTAGAACAGCTGCTTCGACTGGCAAGGAAAACTTGGTAGAATGTAGAGATTATATGTACCCAGGTCCATTGGATCTGCTTATATATTCCCATTATAATTTTCAGGGTCCTTTTCCTTCCCCAGATACCCTGAAAGGTTGGAAATTTAATCTGCGTTGCAACTGAGTCACTTGCTAGATGAGACTCTGGGTTTGATTTTCAGAAATTCTATCCCTCAGCTATAAGTTAAGGGTTTCTTTCAAAATAGGCATAGAAGCTTTCAGGTCATTTATTTCAGTTCAGATTTTAAACTTGGAATTTGAAGCTCTGAAGCCCTGAGCATGTATTTTACTACACCCATTTTCTCCAGTGCAATTAGGAGAAACTAAACAATCCCACTGTACTTCTTATTTTTCAGTTTGACTAAAATATTCTAAGGTGTCAAATACATAGTAACCTGAATATTTTTCTTCTAGAGTATGTTAAGATAATCCAATGACAATATTTTACATACACACACAAAAAAAACCCACATACACACATATATCTATTGCCACATTAGTCCGTGAGCTACCAGTGCCTTCTATAATACCACAACAGAGTCATTAGTGCCTTTAAGTTTAATCATATTATAGAACAAATTTCAGAAAACCCCAGTATCAATTCTGAAAACTTTTTAAAGATTCTATTCCACTAGAACCATTTCTGGTAATAAGTGTTTCAATGTATCAATTCAACCAGAGAAACAAAACCTGTAGAATACATAATGATGACAGGTAAATCCATAGGTAGGTAATAAACAGATTGATCAAATTAGATCCATAAATGAAGATTTTTCTGGACTAAACCGGTGTATGTGATTGTGGGGTTGGATAGACAAATTTGAAATCCATAAAACAAATCATCACAAAGCCAGGCTAGAACTATCAAGTGTAAGCTGAAGCTGCAATCCACATATAGAATTTCTTTTTTCCCCCAAGAAGTCTCAATTCTGCTTTTAATGACTTTCAATAGATTGAATTTGACCCACTCAGATTATCTAGGCTAATCTTCTTTGTTTAATGTCATCTGATTATAGGCTTTAATCATATCTACAAAATGCCTAAATAGAGCAATACCTAAATACATGTTTTATTGAATTACTGAGAACTACAGCCTAATCAAAATGATACATAAAACTTATAAACACATTAATAATTGCCAACTGGATCCATCTAAAAATTGGCCATTCATGGACTTAACAATATGGTTATCTTCTCCTATAGGTTGATCTGGAAACTTCCACTGCTGTATGCCTACTCTTTCAACAGCTTAGGCCAACACTGAGCCATTAATATGACACCGTTTCACCATTTACTTGGTAAGGATAGTGGTCAGGCTAGCCATATTGGTAACATGTTGATTACTCTTTCAGTTAATTTTAACTTAATTGGTGACATGTTGATTAACTTGATCCCTACTCCTTAATAGAGAAGGAGGGGATTGTCCTCACTAAAAACATTTGTGTTTTGTACATAAATTCCCTTACTTACATGTATTGATTATGATAGGATCACCATCAAATTTGGACATAGAGATAACATTATTTATCATAATATTCTGCATATTTTTCTTCTGAAAAAACACTTTTTACATAAAAAATTTCAGCAATAGTTTAACTGACATGAAACTTACTATTTTTATAATGCACCTCATCACTCAGAAGAATGTGTTGTATGATAGAGTGGTGGAATAACTACTGAAAACCTAGCAATGACTTCACTTGGAAAACAAAGCTGAGGTTCTACCCTATAATATCCAATATATGATTCAAGTTAATAAACAACATGATTTTTCCCCCATATCCAGAATACACAGGACAATGAAACAAATTATTTTTGTTTATTGGCCAAGAAATCTCAGCTTTTCCAGTTTAGATGTCTTCATTTAAAAAAAAAAAAAAAAGAAGAAGAAGAAGAAAGAAAATTTCAGAGGGAGACAAAGAAAAGTTTTCATTAAACTGGAAATGAAAACTATCATAATTTAGATATGCTCATGCTATTTAACCAACAAGCGAAGAAAGGGGTTTCTGTGAAGACTAAAGTGCTGGACACCATTACTAAGAGTTGGCTAGATGATACATGTGAATGTTGGAAGGGATAAAGAATGGAGCACTACACCTGGAAGACAGGCCAGTTTTCTCCCAGACCTTAAACTCCTCTGTAGAATAATAAAATTAAAAATAAAATAAATTCACAGAAATTTAAAATCCAGATAATTCAAAAATGAGAGTTTGGATCACTTCACCAAGCAAAGAGTTATGTTATAATAATTACATCTCTGTTTTTATGTCTTTTCTTCTTTTTAGCCATTATCTCATAAAATACTACCTCTTTTTTACCTCCTTTCCCGACTCTGCAACTCAAATTAAAAATATTTGTATTTCCCTTTATGGTTTATGTCTAACCATTTTTCTTACACTGCTTCCACATTTTTCCCTTCCTTGACTGCCTTTGGATTATTTATTCTGGCCATTCATCCATATCTAATTTACAAATCCTTAATTTCACTATAAAATTATCCTCTGAAGAGATGATTTCCAGAGTGGCCACATGTGAAACATCAGAAAATGTCTTTGAAAAAGATCAGATGTCAGTTAGCAGACAAATACTTTGAAGCATGTAGCATAAATATGTTCAAATAGCTATAGGAATGCATGCTTAAAAAAGTAAAGGGAGGTATGATGACAATGCCACGTCAAATAGAGAATAACAATAAAAAGATAGAAATTATAGAAAGTACCAATTAGAAATTCTGAAGGTGAAAAGTACAATAATTGAAATTAAATTTTACTAGAAGGGCTTCACAGTAGATGTGAATTGGTGGAAGAAAGATTTAATAAATGCTGAAGCTAGGCCAAATGAGATTATGCAATTAGAAGAACAAAGAAAGCCAAGAAATGAAGAAAAATCAACACAGGCTTAGAAAAATTTAGGGTACCATTAACACACCAAGATATGTATATTGGAAGTACCAGAGGAGAGGAAATGGAGAGAGGAGCAAAAATATTTGAAGAAATAAAGGGTTCCAAAATTAATTGAAAACAAAAGAAAACAAAACTATACATCCAAGAAGCTCAACAAGCTCCAAGTAGGATAAATACAAAGATACCCACACCCAAAAAAATTATAGGAAAAAATATCAATAATGAAAGATAACAAGAAAATCTTGAAAGCAGAGAGAGGAAAATGACTCATTCAATGTAACCACAAGTTTAACAGTTCACTTCTCATCTTAAACAATGGAGGGCTTCATGAAGGCGGTAGGTAGAATGGCACATTCAATGTGTTGAAAGAAAAAAATCTTGTGAAGTGACCTACATTCAGAAAAATTATCTTTCAAGAATGGAGGCAAAATAGCTAGAAACAATTAATTTTTATAATTTTATTCATTGTTCATTAATAATAGTTTCTAATTATATATTAACATAAATTAATACGAAAGTTATTCAGACTAAAAGCATGTAACCTAACACAATATATGCACTCAATAAAACCAAAACAGAGGCAAAGTTAATATACAATTATAAAAGACATTATTAATGTAAATATCTTCTCCATTCTTTTCATAAGTGATTTAAAAAGCAATTATATAAAATAGTATGTGTATAATTTTATTGTCAAGCATATAATATAGAGACTGGAACACATTTGACAACACCAGCAAAAGAGGTGGATGAGATTAATCTGTGTTTAAAAATAGAAATGACACCAGGTGGTAATTCAAACTCATAGAAACAAATGAAAACCAGAAGTGGTAATAAGTGTTTAGTATAAAAACTCTATAAATATGTACTTGCTGTCCCCTCTTCTTTCTGCTTCTTTAAAAGATATAAACTTATAAAGTAATGCTTATAAAATGTTATTGGTTTCAAAAAATATACACCTATCTTATTGCCTAGCCATTTGGATCTTCAGGAAAGGGTTTAAAGCCATTTCTCACCCCTTTCCCCCAAAGATTCAGGTGTAAATAATTGTAAATGAAGGTGTACAATTGAAAAAAGTGGGTCAAAATCCCTCCCTCATCAAAAATGTGACACAAATGAGAAGTACTCTTTTAGGAATTGTTTCATTGAGACCCAAGACTGGTCATTGGAGATAAGTAGTTCATACTGAGTTCACTTTGTTCTCTCCTTTAAGAGTTAGCACTTCAACCTACGAATTTTGAATGGACAAAATTTAGCCAAAAGTCTGAATAAATTTGTAACGATATGTTAGTGGTAAATCCAGAAATGTAGAATGTCTGCAAAACAGACAGACTTGATTGTGACTGCCAAATCTCACTGCTCTGCCTGCTGAATTTTAAGCAATAAGCTATAGTCCTGTCTTATAAGAAGATCCCATAGTACAAGAAATAATTTTAGGGATGAGTTTTGAACTCTTGTACTTAAATTTCCTTCTTTAGTCCAGTCTTGGACAACACTAATTTCAGTACCAAAATAGTTTATTAATGATGAGAGAAGTAATTTAAGTTTTAATTTGACAGACTCATTTCCACTGTAGCATATTGAAAGTAGTCACTCATCTTCAAATAGCAGCTGCTGACATCTCAGGAAGAATTTGAAAAATTTTATTTAGAAACCAATCTGCTTACACATAACTTATGTAAGTTGTTTACCTCATTCTTTATTGCAGAGGATATCTGCATAAGAAAAGGCATCCTTATTTCTCAAGAACTCATCTGCTATAGCTATTTTGCCACCTGAATTGATAATGTTTTTCTCTGTGGCATCAAAACTGAAAGCTTTGGAAAGACTAGAACTTGCAAAAATGATTTTATTTCTATAGAAATAATACATACTTTCTCATTATAGCTATGCCTAAGATCTTCTTGGCAGTAATACTTCCATAACACTGTTAAAAATTTTTTAAATGTTTATTTGGGATAGTTTATATCTTTGTTTATCTTCTACATTTAATTCTAATAGTTCATGCCCACTGCAATTGATGTTCATGATATATTATTTTATAGTTTTTAAAACTATTTTAAAAAATTTGCCATGTATCTCTCCTTTGATCTTCTCAGCAATGTTATAAGACAGGTGTTATTTCATTACCAATGAAGGGATTGAGCCATTGACAGCCATCTACTAATCTAAACTAAAGTTTGATCTTCTCATAATAAAGTTCAAAATCTACTGTAAATGTAAATTTTAACATTATTTGCAGTTTTCTTGATGGAGAAGACTATTTTATGCTTTCAAGCATACTATCTTTCATTAAATATAAATGTAGTTTGTATTTTAGACCTAGGAAGAAAGCAATTTGTAACTGTCAGATATCAGTATTTTATAGATGAGAACTGTTTATAACTTCTAGAAACATGGCTTTCCATACATAATTTTTAGATGTATTATTAGAGCCAAATATATTTAGTCTTTGTATAAAATGTAAGAAGCCAATACCAAACTTATATTTACTTTCAGCATTTTGTTTAATTTTTTCTTATTTGAGAATAACCCAGACATTTAATGAGTATGTCAATTAATTTAACATAACATAGCCGTAAGAGTTCAAATTACATGTACCATTTATTTATAAATGTTTATTTCATTTATATTTATCGAATTTATTTATTTTTAATACATGTAGTACTTATGAAAATGGGCATTAGACAAGGCTAATCATCATTTCCAGTTATTTCCCTGGTAACCATTTTTACAGCCAGAGAATATCAGGTGTTCATGTGAGAATTTTAAAGTTAAATATATGGGTATTACAATGGTAACTCAGAGGATACAGCTACTTTTATTATATTAGCAATATTAAATTTATCTTACTTGGCAAAGAGTTATGCAATGATTATTTTGCTTTAGGCTGGGTTTGTAGTTTTCTGATCTTAAAATATCTATTAGAGACAAATATAATCCTGTGTGATTAGTAAATTCAGGCAAAAGTTTATGCTGACAATTTTGAAGGCATTTCTATTTTTAACAATAATTTCAAAGCCAGCTTATTTATCAAACGTTTAAGTCATGTGAGTTAAAAGGCATTTGGGTTAATTACTATATAATTTATATGAATGCTTATTTATCTAAGCCAATCTTAATACAATTCCTTAATTTATTTCTGGCTGACTGTACCAGATTTTACCATGTAGATGCAACATACAACATTATGTGTAAATACATCTAAATGCATATATACACACATAAACAATTATCTTATATCTTTCATTTTAGGATATTAGTCATTAGATAGTAATACAAACTCACTGGTTTGTATAAAACATATTTGGACCTAAATTATAATTCTTACAAAATGAGACTTGTTCACAAGACTAAATTTTATTTGCCACGATAGATAATCTAATGAAGGATGTGCACCAAATTTTGTGGGGAAAGCAGTTTGGTTTGAAAAAAAATCTCTTTCATCTTTTCTTCCCTTTTTCTTTTTCTTTTTGGTTTCAAATGAGTTTAGGGTTAAATTTTCAATGTTTATATTTTAGCTAGGACTGGCAGAATTCTAAGAAAAACAAAATCTCTCAATAGCCTTGAACTAGTAACAAATCTATTTTTTGTTTGCAAATTTGATTTATTTGACTAGTTAATGTAGGCAAGGAAGTATTTTAGGTTTTCTTTTTTGGGGGCGGGGGTCAGGGAAGCTTTTTCCAGCCCCTACATGGCAGACAAATCAAAATTTTTATGTTGGACAGAGATATATTTTTGCTCCCAGCTCAAGATTTTGACCTGTTTGATCTGACAACTTAACTTTTATAGACATTTATTTATTTTTCTAATAGACTATTAATTCTTCAATTAGCTGCTCTATCACCATAAGTGACTGTTGGCCAGGCAAACCTACATTTACATTTCTAAAAGGTCACTAGGTGACTAGGTCATTGAAATTTCTAAAGCTATTAATTGGAAAGTCCTTTAAGACTTTAACAAATTCTTGACTGGAATGCCATAATCAGTGCATTTTATCTCAATACCTACAGAAGACTCAGCAAATTTCAAAGTAGGTAGAGAAAAAATAGAGAGTTTGAAAACTTAGAAAGCTCTCCATGTTAACTTTATAGCTGTAGTCTCTTCATTTGGTATTAAGGAAAAACAAACTGGGAGAGTTCAAGTGATCTCCATTATGGCCATAGATCCAAAAACATACACAAGGGAAAACCATGTACCTGGCTGGAGCTCCAGATATCTTGGAATGTCAATGTTTGAGAATCTCATTCCACTTTTTATTAATCTCTTGAAAGCAAAGAAAATCCTATAAATTATGTCAGGGTTGGTCAGGACTTTGAACTGGTGTTGTAGATGGTAGTGACTGCTCTAGTGGATTTTAATTAGCCATTCCACGTACAACATTTAGAATCTTTATCTTTTCTCTCAGAAAATTTTCCAAAACAAGCAAGGAAAAAAGCCAAAGCATTTATAGATGTGTGTAATCAAACCAAAATCAAAGTGCTCACAAAAATTTTAACCTAGGCATGAAAATCAACAAAATATTAAATTAGGCATGTAGAAACAACCAGAAGTAAATTCACCAGAAATGACATGCCTCACAGACAGAAGTAAATCCTGAAACCAGAATATTCAAACAAGATGGATGTTTAACTTTAAGCCAGAATCAGGACCGTCAGGTCTGACCTCTTGGCAGACTGTTTTCCTGGTTCTTTGGCTCCTTGATTGGAAAATTCTCAAACAAAGCTGGTGCAACAGAGCAACCACAGAAAGGAAGCAATTCTACACAAACAGCTTTTATTGCAGAAAAGCAGGGAGCTACACAAAGTGAGAGTAAATTCCAAGGAGGAATAGGTCAGTCTCCAAGAGTGAAGAAAAACGGTGAGGAAGCTCAGGCGGTTTCTTTTTATTGGTTTGGTTCAGGGGGGGGGCTTACGGGAGGTGTGGGATGTTATCTGATGATTAATATACACGATTGACAGATGGTCTTATAACACAGTTGCAGCTCCACAAGTGTATATGTCTCAAAACCTTATGTTCCTGCTCTTTGCGGTTGTTAGCTGCATTTTCCTGCAGTCCCTCCCCTGACTTCTCTGCCCCTAGGAACCACCTTCCTGGCCTGTATCTGCCACCTGCAGATTTGGTCCCTGACTTCTCTGCCCCTAGGAACCACCCTCCTGGCCTGTATCTGCCACCTGCAGATTTGGTCCCTATCTAACAGAACTTTCCAGAAAAGACAAAAGATATTTTTCATCCCAGAAGGAATGTAGCATCGTTTATTTATTAAAGATGGCCTTATAACTAAAACAAATCCCAAAGAAAGTGAAAAAAAATCTCTATCAAAAAGAGAGAGGCTCAACCTGAGAGAATACACAGGAAATAAAACACAAACCCTGGAAGTGGAGAGCTCAAAGAGCTCAAGTGAGTACTGTATACCAGTTCTAATAATTGCCCACTCCTTATGAAAGTGATCTTGCTTCAGGTATCACTTCTATCATTTTAACCACCATAAACTTGACACATTGGGAAGAATTACATGTATAGCCACATGTACAATATGTTTATAAAGCAGAGCTTTAATGTCTATTGTCAGTAACAATGAAATTACAAAAATCAACTCCAGAACCTATCATATTTTTATACTGTACTTTTAACACTAATGGTGCTAAGCGTCTTTTATGTGATCTTCAGAAATTTTGGAAGCTGTATATTCGATGACATTATTAAAATTTAAATTACAAAACTGAAAATTAATTATGTAGCTAAAAAAAGAAATACTGAAAATCCATCATTGCTGAGTATTTAACTTCATTTATCAGTATCTGTGCTCTTAAGGTTGTTTGTGTCTGTTGTCTGTATGGTTAAAATACTACAACTACCGTGCATCCAAACTATGTATCCAGTGATATCGCACTGGTAGACTGAAATCAGTCACAATGTGCTTATTTGTACCTTGATGTAGGCAAAACTAAAAATTAGGTCTTAGTTTATTTTGTTGTTTATTGTATAGACTTAAGTAAGTGATAGAGAATATGTTAATATAATAGAATTACTTGCTATAAGTTGTACTGCAAATCTCTAAATGATGATAGAAGAACTTGTAAATTTACTTCGTGTATACACACACGAAAAAAATAAGCACTTTTTGTATGATATTGCCTAAGGCAATGTTGATGATACTAAGTAAAATTTTCCTGAGGTGAAAACTGCTGATAATGCCCGAAGGGTCTGTTAGTAGGAGTTAGATATTTTAATCCAAAGCACCTTGCAACTGAAAGCTAATCTCATTGCACAAGTTTAAAGCATACTTTCACAGATCATGAGAATACAATAAAAATAATTTCTCTAATTATGAATATATCTAATTGCATATCTTAAATATCTGTAATAAATATTATACTACTCCATAATTGATCAATAAATTTCCCAGAAAAACAAAATTTTTATAGAGTTCTAAAATCTATGACTTTTCCTACTTTCTGCCCATCTTTACCCGCTACACTTTATCACCATGTATACACCCACCATTTAACTTAGGTAAAATCAGAAGTGAAGTTATGTCATTCTTTCTGGTAAATTAAGTACGTAAGTTATGCTTTAGTGGACACACAGTGTTTAAACAGAATAAATCTTAAGATCCATAGACAGAACATGCTTCCAGAAAGAATCATTAATAAGATTATCAATAAACATAGACACTCTATATCTGTCCATTGTTCAAACTATTTTCAGCTCAGATCTCAGTAAGGAAATTTCTCCTCTTACCAGAGAATATGAAATATAGTACTTATTATTAGTCAAACAATGTAGAGCAAAAAACCTTCAACTATTGAGCCCCAAACAAGACAGATACGGTCTCAAAAAACACAACCTAAAACAGACAGTATTTATAGTACAATATCTAATACCTACGAGGAGACAACTCTACAAGAAATACTAGAAACAAACCAAAACTATCTTAACCAAATATTGATAGTGATCTTTTATTTAAAGGGTGAAATATAAGCAATTGCAGTAACATGTAGATAAATTTCTTTGCAGTTTTCATAACACAGGAGCATGAGATTGTAGGAGTGACAAGCATAGGTTAAAAACTTCACTGAAAAATAGGATGGAATATCATCACAACATTGGAAATGCAAGGAAAGGAGAATTTCAAACCTAACTAAAACCTAATATTGTGTGGCTTAATGTTTTCACCACTTCCTTAGTCAAAAAGCATACATATAAAACAAAGTACGTATACAATCTATTTTAATCAAATTTAACTCTACCTAATTCTCATTCTATGGTATGAGGTCAGTCCTCCGTAAGGAATTCCTTAATCCTTCATAAAGAATCCCTTCGTGGATTCTTAGAGTATTGTTTAAATTGGTGGTAATTCTGGATTCAACATTGAAAAAAATGCAGGTAAACAAAGTCTTTTACAGAATATTTCATTTATAAAGCCTATTTTTGTAGAGGTTTGAGATACATGTAATTTTGGTAAATCAATGTTTTCACTTTCTATATGTAGATACTTAAAAGGCATATATTCTACAAAACCATTTCAAAATAATAAGAAATTTAAAACCATGTAAACAATATGAACTGTTAAAATAGCAAATATACACACAGGGGTACATGGCAGAAGCATTGTGTTACTAACTGTAAGGTGTTTTCTTTAAAAAATTATAATTGACATAATTTTACATATTTATGGAGTACAATGTGATGTTTCAATTCATGTGTATATAAAGCAGGGTAATTACCATATCTACCACTTTAAACATATATTTCCTGTGGCCATAACATTGAAAATAGTCTAGCTATCTTAAAATATACATTACATTGTTATTTGCTGTAGTCATCCTGCTGTATAATAGCAGTTTTTAAAAATATCAAATACATCTGTTTTCTCATATAGTTGAGACCCATATGTAATGAATATGCTTTCCAAACAGTGTTTTACTTTTAATGTGATGCATAGACTACTGTTTATTTACACTTAAAAATAGATATTGATATTCTGGTGGTTGCAGAATAAGGTGTTTGAAATAAAAGATAAAATTCCATCAACTAAAGTTTTAAAGATATGAAATATTTTCTTGGGGATGAAAGGAAATTATCATTTCTTAATTCTTCACTCTATTCTTTATATCTTTAGAAATCTATTTTGATTACTTTGTCCATTTTTGTTTAATCTCCTTTAACCTATTTACATAAAAACTCCTAAAACTTCTGAATTGAAATGCCTGCATTTATGGTTCATCTAGTGGCTTATTGAAATTTCAAGATAGAAAGTTTTACTTTACAATGCTGAAAGATGTTGGCTGAAAAAGTCAGACTGACTTATTTCAAGAAGGGATTTTAGAAGGTAACATATTTGAACTTTATTTTTATCGGGTATGTCAAGACCTTCAAAATTGAGTCATATCTTAGGCTTTCTGTGTTTGTTCAATTTAAGCAAGATTTCAAACTTGGAGGATAAAAACAAATACTAGTCTATGAATTTGCAATTAGAAATGCTACCATGTGAGGAAGACTATTCAAGTTAACATGACTAGTACATTTTCTTCCTATGAGAAGATTTATATAGGGTCCCAGAACATAAAGCAGAGGTTGCTCTTAAGGAATCTGAATAAGAGACTATATAATGTGCACTTTTAGTGGCATTTGCTTTTGTTCCCCTTTGCCTTTGGAAGCAGAATACCAGCTCTTTCCTCTGGATTCCTGTTCTCTGATTATTGCTGGGATGAAAATAGCCAACTTTTACCTCACCACTTTTAATCTTCAATGACTAATACAGAGTTAAAAGAAAAACGTTAGACAAATGAATTAAGCAGCTTATTTGAGCAAAGAATGATTCATTAATTTGGATGGCACCCTGAATCAGTGGAGGTTCAGAAAGCTCCACCCAGCGGTATATGGAGTGAGTTTTAAAAGGACAGAAACAGAAGCAAAGAGGAGCAATCCACTGATTGGTTCCAGAGGACGTCTGCCTTGTTGGGGATGGTATGATGAACTGGCTGCCTGTGATTGGCTAAAACTCTTGAACGTGGGATTGCCTGAAACTTGACTGTTTGTCGTGTTCATAACTAGGTTTGTTTACATACTTAGGATAGAGTTCTCTATACAGGGAGTCAACAGGCCAGGTGGCCTCAGGCTAAATTTAATTTAACAACAGTTAATATGTTGAGTTCAATTAGAGTCAAGTTTTGAGATTCATTTTGCTTCTTGGAGGTGACTTTGTCTCTCACTGTTCTTATCCATTTGTGTCATAGGTTTTAAAATTTATTGTGTGTGTCAATCTTATTTTCCTTCTCTTTGTTTTCTTCAGAAATGCCTCCACTGCCAAATTTGGCAATAATTATTATTATCAATTGAAGACAATCAAAGGAACAAAACTTGAGATGGATTAGTGTAATAGGTAATGATGCTACATATAAAAATCTCTGAGAGGTACTTACACAGTCCTCTAATTGACCATAGTCAATACTGATTTTTAAGATGAATACTGTGAGAAGTAGCTATGGATACTACTACCGTTCTTAACAATACAACCCTGATTAGTTACTGCTAACAAGAGTCACAATACACAGATATTCTTTGCTTAATTATATATAGTTACATTTTGTTTCATCAGCAAGAGGGAACATTAAATACAAAAACAACTACCAGCCCCCATTTCTGTTCATATGTATGTCCTGTGAAAATAGATAAAATAGTATAATAGCTAATATTTATTAATTTTTATGCATCATGGGAGTTATAAATGAGGTGTTCTGTCTAATAAAAATTATTATAAGAGCTCATCACAAACAATTAGCAATAACAAAATTACTCAAAAGGTCGCACCACATACTAAGGTGGTTTTCTTCTATATTTAATTTGCTAAGATTGTTTTTTAATTTTGTGTGGATATTGATTTTTTATTAAGTGTTATTTTTTGCCAACTCTGTATAGACCCTATAGGTATTTTTCTATAATTCATTAAGATGGTAAAATATGTCAAATTTCTAGTATTCAACTAGCACAACTTTTCTGGAAAATTTTCCTATGGTTTACTAAAATCTTATTATATATGCTGACTTAATTTGCTCATTCTTAAGAGGATACTTATATCTATATTTTATCAAAGACTGATACTTTTGTCCTAGCATCCTTTCTCCTTTTTTTCCTGTTAGATGTAGAAACCTCTCCATGCATTGTCCTCCCAACAAGCTGTCCAACCTGATGGAGTTTTAATGGTTCACTTGGCTGCTTAGCTAGAAGGCCACATATTTCAGCTCACCTTCAAGCTTGAAGTCATCAGTAGAATGTAAACAAAATGATATGTGCATTTTCCATGCATTTTCCATGACCTGTTCTTAAAAGGCAGCTGCTTTATCTATATTTTGTGTCTTTCTTTTCCTGTAGGCTGGAATACAAATGTGGTGGAAGTTAGCCAGAATTATCCATTCTCATGAGATCAGTGCCCTAAATATGATGGAGCCCGAGTACCTGTATTATCTTGTAGACATAGCTTTCAATCAGCCATTAATTATCTATCCGTCTTTATAATGTTATATGAGAGATAAACATAATCCTGTCTTACTGATACCACTGCATTTTGGGGTCCTTTTATTATAGTAGCTTTGCTTATGTCTTCACTGATACATACTATCTCCCATGAGATAAATTTATCACTTTCTTTTTCTTACTGGGCACATCTGGTTTGGTATTAAGATTATGCTAACCTTGTAAAATACACAGAGGAGTGTTACCATCATTTCTATTCTATTGAAGAGTTTAGTTAAGATTGGAGGTATCTGTTCCTTGCATATTTGCTGACATTCATCTTTAAAGCTTTCTGCGCCTAGTCTTTTTATTGTAAAATAGTTTTAATTACACATTCAATTTATTTAATTCTTATAAGATTATTCAGATACTGTGCTGACTTTGATTCTATTCTGATATGGGAATTTATTTGCTTAGCTAAGTTTTCAACAGGATGTTCTTTATTACGTTTCCTAACTAATCTCCTGCAGTATCAGTACTTACGTAACATTATTGTTTCCTAATATTGTTCAATTTTACCTCCTCTTTTCCTTCAAGATCAGTCTTGCTAGAGATTTATCAATATTATTCAGCTATTCAAGAAAAAGTTGCCTTTTCCTTCAGGCTCTTATATTGTATGTATTTTTATTGAATTAACATTTCTAAAAAAATTATTGTTCATGCTTTCAGGTTTCTTTGCCTATATTCTTGAATGGGAGGATTAGCCATTATTTTTAATCATTTATCATTGTTAAAATAAGCATTTAAAATTTTTATGTCAGTCTACTTACCACTTTAATTGAATTCCACAGCTTTTACTATCTTTTAAATCATTATTACTTCTTTGGTACATGATTTGTTTAGCAGCATGCATTTACATTTTCAAATGTATGGAGAATATTTAGCTTTTTTGTCATTAGTTTCTAAATTGTATTGTGACCGAAGCCATACATGAGACAAAATTTTTTAAATTTATTACTGTGTAGCATTTGATCAGTTTGCATAAATATTACATTTGTGGTTAGAGGATTCATCCACCAAATATGGGATACAATTTTCTACACATGTCCAAAAAATAAAGTTTATTAAATTTTCTTTTCAAATGTTATCTTTGTTGTTTTGTTGGCTGTCTGATCTACTATTTAGTGAAAATTTATATTAAAATTTTCAACTAAGATTATGAAGTTTTCTATTTATCTTTTTAGTTTCTTAATTTTGTGATAAGTATTTTTAAAACTGTTATCAGGTGTTTAGACTTAATACATGCTTAGAAGCATGTGTGTGTGTGTGTGTGTGTGTGTGTGTTCCTGTTAATTTGGATAGTACATAGTTATTTAGAAACCCTGCTTATCTCCAGTAATACTTTAGAGAATATGTTGTCTTATATCATTACAATTACATCAGAATTGTATTGCTTAGTATTTCCAAAGTGTATCTTTAATCAATGCCTTGATTTTTGACTATTGTGGGTCCTTATATGTTAGGTATGTCTTATAAGCATCATACAGCAGTTTTTTTTTTTTTTTTTTTTTTTTTTGAGACAGAGTCTCACTTTGTTGCCCAGGCTAGAGTGAGTGCCGTGGCGTCAGCCTAGCTCACAGCAACCTCAAACTCCTGAGCTCAAGGGATCCTCCTGTCTCAGCCTCCCGAGTAGCTGGGACTACAGGCATGCACCACCATGCCCGGCTGATTTTTTTCTATATATATTTTTAGCTGTCCATATAATTTCTTTCTATTTTTAGTAGAGATGGGGTCTCGCTCTTGCTCAGGCTGGTCTTGAACTCCTGAGCTCAAATGATCTGCCCACCTCGGCCTCCCAGAGTGCTAGGATTACAGGCGTGAGCCACCGCGCCCGGCCCATACAGCAGTTTTGTATAGGAATTATGTAACCCAGTTTGACAATCTTTGTCTCATAGCTAAAAGTTTTATTACATTACATTTTTGACATTGTCATATAGTTGGACTTATTTTTACCATCTCATTATGTGCTTCCTTCTCCAAGTTTATTGTTTCTTTTTTCCATGAGTGGTTTCTAATGCTCTAATAAATTCACATGGACCTAGAAATTTCTTCTTGGGTAGGTATTTTTACTGCTGATGCACCTTTAATTGTTTTAAAACTGCTCAGCTATTCTATTTTTCCTTGATGTTATTTTGGAAAATTATATTATTTTCTATAAATAAGATTCTAGTTATAAGTATTTCATATTAATTTGCCTACCTTAATTTTAGTATCCTATTATTTTTATGTCTATAATTTATTTAGTATTATTTCTTCCTCATTTCTGATATTGTTTGCCTTTTTCTCTCTTTTTCTTTTAATCAGTCTTTCAATTTTATCAGTCTTAATAAAAATGTGATTCTAGCTTTCTTAGTCCTGAGCATTATATTTGTTTGTTTTGAATTATCTTTCTTTTCTTTATTTCAGCATATTATGGGGGTACAAATGTTTAGTTTACATATATTGCCCTTGCCCCCTCTCCTGCCTGAGTGAGAGCTTCAAGCGTGTCCATCCCCCATACGGTGCACTTCACACTCATTATTTATGTATATACCCATCCCCTCCTCCCCATTCCCATCTGCCCAATGTCCGAGGAATGTTATTCCTATATGTGCACTTAGGTGTTGATCAGTTAAAACCAATTTGATGGTGAGTACATGTGGTGCTTATTTTTCCATTTTTGGGATACTTCACTTAGTAGAATGGGTTCCAGCTCTGTCCAGGATAATAAAAGAGGTGCTATTTCACCATTGTTTCTTATAGCTGAATAGTACTCCATGGTATACATATACCACATTTTATTAATCCACTCATGTATTGATGGGCACTTGGGTTGTTTCCACATCTTTGCAATTGTCAATTGTGCTCAATGGAACAGAACTGAGAACCCAGATATAAAACCATCATCATATTGCCATCTGATCTTTGACAAAGCAGGAAAAAACATACACTGGGGAAAAGAATCCCTATTCAATAAATGGTGCTGGGAAAATTGGATAGTCACATGTAGAAGACTGAAATAGAAACTGCACCTTTCACCTCTCACAGAAATCAACTCATCATGACTAACATACTTAAATCTAAGGCATGAAACCCTAAGAATTCTAGAAGAAATGGTTGGAAAAAACTCTTATAGACATTGGCCTAGGCAAAGGATTTATGAGGAAGACCCCAAAGACAATCACAGCAACAACAAAAATAAATAAATGGGACCTGATCAAATTAAAAAGCTTCTTCACAGCCGAAGAAACTATCATGAGAGCAAACAGACAACCTGCAGAATGGGAAAAAATATTCGCATGCTACACATCCAATAAAGGGCTGATCACTAGGATCTATTTAGAACTCAGGAAAATCAACAAGGGAAAATCAAACAACCCTATCAAAAAGTGGGCAAAGGACATGAACAGGAACTTTTCAAAAGAAGATAGACTAATGGCCAACAAACATGAAAAAATGCTCAACATCTCTAATCATCAGGGAAATGCAGGTCAAAACCATGATGAGATATCAGTTATCTACAGTGAGAATGGTCTTTATCAAAAAGTCCCAAAACAATAAATGTTGGCGTGG
The DNA here is from genome assembly GCF_041146395.1 of Eulemur rufifrons. Classification (NCBI taxonomy): domain Eukaryota; kingdom Metazoa; phylum Chordata; class Mammalia; order Primates; family Lemuridae; genus Eulemur; species Eulemur rufifrons. The sequence goes on along the minus strand of NC_090989.1, from coordinate 97,132,522 downwards.
ATGTGGAGAGATAGGAACACTCATACACTGCTGGTAGGACTGCAAACCAGTGCAACCTCTGTGGAAAGCCTCACAGAGATACAAGTAGATCTACCATTTGATCCAGCAATCCCATTACTGGGTATCTACCCAAAAGAACAAAAGACATTCTATAAAAAAGACATCTGTACTGTTTATACCTTTCTTTTAAACATTCTTAGTTCTTTTATTTTTCTCTTCTCATTTATGTTGCTGATATTTTTCTACTTTATTCAGATAATCAGTTACCACATTATTTTGAATACTTCACTTGCATTCAACACATTTTAATATACTTAATATAATACTGTCATTTTAATACTATTAGCTAAAATATATTCTAATTTCTGTTATTATTTAATGATTCACAAGTTATTATTAATAAAATAATTTCTTAATTTACAAAAATATTAGATATTTCTAGTTATAATTTTGTTCCTGGTATTTAGCTTATATCCATTGGGATTAGAGAATGTGCTTACAGTTAGTTCAGTCATTTCAAAAGTTTGGAAATTTTCTTCATTGCAAAAATATGTAAATATGCTGTTTGGTTTTAAAGGTTTTATTCTTCTGTTGTAAAATTAATATTATTTACATGACATTTAGGTCAAATTTTTAAAATATATTTTAAAAATCTTTTCTATCGTTATAGATATCAAATCTCTTTTGCTCTCTCTCTGACTCGCTCTCTCTCTAACATGTTCTATTAATTGAGTGAAAGTGGTTAAAATTTTTCATATTTAGAATTTAACAACATTTATTTATAGTTTTATCGTTTTTTACTTAATATAATTTGAAAGTATGTAAATTTTAAATGATATACAAATTAGCTGCTTTTTGGTGAATTTTACCAGTTTTTACAACAAAGCAACTATTTTTAGTAATACATTTTTGCCTTAAAATCTATTTTCTTTGATATTATTATAGTTCCCTCACATTTTTGTTTTTGTTTGAATTTGCAAGCTTTATACTTTTATTAAATGCCTATCATTACAATATATTTATAATGTATTTTATAAACAGACTGTAATTGTACTTTTCTTCAATCCAGCTTAATGATCTTTTTCTTTTAACTAGATTATTTAATGTAATTGCTGTTATAGAAGGGCTTAAATTTATTATCTTATTTTGTTGTGCCTTCTAATTTTGTTCTTTCCATTCTATGTGTTTTTCTTTCCTTTCTTGACTTCTTCTGCATTTATTGTATTAAATATTATTCCATTGAATGTTTTCCTGTTATGGGTTAAGCATTCCTAATCCAAAAATCTGAATATGAAATGCTCCAATATCTGAAACTTTTTGAGTGCCTACTAATGCTACAAGTGGAAAATTCCACACGTGACACTGTTGCTTTCTGATAGTTCAATGTACACAAACTTTGTTTCACAAATAAAATAATTAAAAATACTGTACAAAATAATGTCTGGCTATGTGTATAAGGTGTATAGGAAATGTAAATAAGATTTATGATTAGATTTGGGTCCCATCCCCAAGACATTATATCTCATTATGAATATACAAATGCTTCAAGATATAAATAACTTTGAAATCTAAAACACTTCTGGTCTCATGTATTTCAGATAAGGGGTAATCAACCTGTCCCAGTTTTGAGCTTACATCATTTCAATTCTTTTATGATTACTGATAAAATCGTGACCTTATTAATTATACTATCCAAAATCAAAACTTAACATTTACTGTCCTTATCAATATAAGAATCTCAATGTACTTTTACCCCATCCCTCTTTCTAAAGCATGTGCATTATTAATATTATTTTATACAGTTAGAATTAATTTAGTTTTCCATTTGCTTTTAATCTTCTTGCTTCTTAGATTTTAAGTTGTGACAATTTAATTCTGGCTTTATTACTTTAACATTTTAGTAGCTATCTGCTCATGATGAACTCTCTCACATTTTTTTCTCCTTTTTCCTCTTCTTCTCTGGTTTCGTCTGAATATGTTTTATTTTTAATTCTGTTTTCTTTGAGCATAGCATTTTATTAGATTATTAAGTATGAAATGGTCAATTTCCTTAAGTACTAAGTCTGACAGTTGATATCTCTGACATTTCACTTCTATGCTTCTCATTTTATGTTTATTGTGAAGGTGCATCCTCAGTCTTTCAAATGCACATTTTGGCTTGTGATTATCTTTCAAAAAAAATTTTTAGAGCAATTTTGTGAAACCATGGATAAGTCAAAAATTTGTGTTATTTTTTAATCTGAGCTCCATCGTGGAACCAATGCAGCACAGACAGCTTGAAATGTCAACAGTGTTTCAGAAGGATGTGGCCAATGAACCCACAGAACATCGATGGTTTGAGAAGTTCCATTCTAGTGATTTTAATCTTGAAAATGAGAAACATGGGAGACCTGAGACAAAGGTGGATAATGATGAGCTGAAAGCTATAGCGGAAGCAAGTCCATCTTAACCTATGGGTAAATTAGCAGCAAGGTTTGACGTTACTATTCCAACAATATTGGACAATTTGAAACAAATGGGCAAGGTGAACAAGCTGGATAGATGGATTCCTCATGAATTTAACAAGTGTCAGAGGAGAAATTGTTTCCAAGCTTGCTTTTCTTTGCTGTTACAACATAAAGTTGAGCCGTTTCTATACCATATTGTTAGACGTGATGAAAAATGGATTCTTTTTAACAATGGCAAGTGTCATGTCTAGCACAATGGTTGGATAAAGATGAAGTGCCAAAACACAGTCCAAACCCTAATATTTATCAAAAAAAAAAAAAAAAAAAAGCTAATGGTGTCTGTTTGGTGGTCCAACGCTGGTATTATCCACTACAGCTTCATGAAACCTGGTCAAACCATTACAGCAGATATCTGCTGCAGCTAGGAGGATGAAACGATGAGGATGCTTGCCATTAGCAGCTGAGATTGGTAAATAGAAACAGGCCAATTTTCTTGCAAGACAATGCTTGACCACATGTCGCACAAACAACCTGCTCAAACTACAGCAGTTGAACTTGGAAACTTTCTGTCATCCACTGTTTTTACCAGACCTTGCACCAACTGACTACAACTTCTTCCAGGCTTTGCCCACATCTTGCAAGGAAAAATATTCAATTCTCAACAAGCTGTGGAAAACACCTTTCACAAGTTCATTGCTACTTTTTTCCAGGCTTCTTTGCTGCTGGCATAAACAAGCTGTCATTAAAATGGCAAAACTGTGTCAATAGTTTAGGCGCATACTTTGATTGACTGTACTGCTTCCTGTTAGAGATATAATAAACTGAAATTTTGATTCAAAATCAGATACTTCATATAGATTGGTGGTCATTTTCTCTTAGAAATTGCTAACATCTCACCATTTCCTTTTATTGTTGCTGTTAACAAGTTACTTGTCCACCTAATTGCCAATAATTTTAAGGTAATCTCTATTTTCTCTTTTATGTGAGGACCTTTAAGATTTCCTTCTATTCCTTGGTATTCTGCAGTTTCACTATGATCATTTTATTTATCCTGCTTTATATTAATTTGAATTGATTTCTTTCATTATTTAAAAAGCAGCCAGTATTTCTCAAAATATCATTGCTCCCTTGTTATTATGCTTCATCTTGAGATGTCAATTAATCTTTTTTAAGCACAAAACAAGGTTTATTGAAAGAGAAAAATAGGATTACAAAGCAAGAACAAGATACAGGTTTCCAGAGCAAGAGCAATATACATTCACCACAGACGACAAACGGACCCTCTGTCACGACAAAAAGGCCTCAATTAATCATATGAGTATATTTATATTCACTCTATCTATCCTGCCATTAAACATATAAATTCAGTTTATAATTTTTGTTATAAACTGAATATATTTTTTGTGTTTTATTCCTATGGCTTTATTGATAGTTTATTGATATGCATTACCTCACACACATAATAATTTTTTTGTGGTGAGAACGTATAAAGGCTACTCTTTTAGAAATTTTCAAGAAAAAAAATACATTGTTATTATAGTCATCACACTGTTCGATAGAGCTCCTAAATGTGTTCTTCCTATCTAATTGAAATTTTGTATCCTTTGACCAACATCTTCTCAGACTCCTCTCTCCTCTCATCCCTGTTAACCACTGTTCTACTCTCCACTTGTAAGAATTTGACTGTTTACAATCTACATATAAGTGAGATCATGTGGTGTTTGTCTTTCTAAGACTGGCTTATTTCACTGAACATACTGCCTCCCAGGTTCATCTATGTTGATGCAGACTGAAGAATATGCTTCTTTCTAAAGACTGAATAGAATTCTATTGTGTATGTATAGTAAGGCTTCTTTATCTATTCAGTTTTAGATGGACACTTAGTTTGATTCCGTATTTTAGCTATTGTGAATAATGCTCCTATGATCATCGGGCTGCAGATATGTCTTTGATATACTGATTTTATTTCCTTTTGATATGTACCCAGTGGTGATATTACTAGACATGATCTTTATTTTTTAAGCATAGCATGTCTAGTTATTTTATAGACTATGGTGGATAATATTAGATCTTTTACGAGTTTGTCACTAATGTTTGTTTTTGTGATGATTGTCTTTATACTTACCTCCTTGAATGGTTACCTTTGACAATGTACCATTTATACCTGAAATAATATTTTTAGGAATAATATGTGTCCTAACATGTAGATATTTTTATTAATATTTGCCTTTTTTTCTTTAAAACAATTAATATTATTTGGATCTAAGTTCAAATTTTGAGGTAACATATACCATCCTATTGATGTAAATATCAGGCAAAAATTCCTCAAAAGAGCTGGTTTACATCTGATTCATCCATCCCTGAGTTTGCAGAACATATTCTCATGATATATTTGAAGAAGAGTACTTTATTAGATTTCCCAAACTTCAAGGTCCATAGGCTTTATTTTCTTAAGACTTTGCATTGATGAGGCTATCAAAATGAATTTAAAGTTGTGAATAATTGCAAGTGCCCTGAAAGAAAAAGTAATAAATGCTTCTATTTAACAATCTGGGTTTCCCTTCATTACTGGTTAGATATTCCCTCAATATCTTTTCAATGTGTTCAAAAATATTTTTTCTACTTTATTGAGCATTTTCATACTTTTATTAGAGAGAGGTATTTATGAATAATCTAGCTCACTATTACCATGTATCAAAAATTTCATAGCAGACACCTTTTTCTCACGTTTTTGTCCATTTTCTTATACTTAGTGTCCTTTGGAATCTCATTAATAATAAATATTAATGTAAACACTAAAAATCAAGAGAATCAGGTAACATTTATATAAAGGGGCATATTTGATTTCTCAATTTGAACATCTTCTAAAATATTTTTCCATGTATTGTTGCAAAAAAGAGTTACCACAAATTCAATAGCTTAAAACTAACCAGATTTATTATCTAACTTATCTGTATACCAGAAGTCCAGGTTGGCTCAGCTGTGTTTCATACAAAGTTCAACCGGCTCTGCTTAGGATCTCACAAGGCTGAAATCAAGATGTGGGCAGGGCTGCTGTGTTTCTGACTAGAGGCTATTAGGGGGAGAATTTGCTTCCAGACTCCTTCAGAAAGTCTAAAGTATTCAACTGCATGAGATACAGTGGCAGAAGTCCCTGTTTCCTGGCTATACACTGGGCATAGTTCCCTTTTCCTTGAAGGAGCTTTCATTTCTGCCTCATGGCTTTCTTCCTGTATCTTTAAAGCCAGAAATGGTGAGTTGAGTCCTCACTATTTAAATTTCTCTGAACCATCCCCCTTTCTGTCTCATCTCTCTTGCTGCATTTCTGTCACAAATTTCTCAGCTTTTAAGATTCAAGTGACTAAATTGGGCCCACCCAGATATCCAAGATAATCTACTTATGTTAAGATCTGTAACCTTAGTTAAATTTGCAAGTCACCTTTTCAGCAATACAAAATTCGTATTTGAATAACCAGGAGACTGAAATATTGAGAAGGACATTTTTAGACATCTGTCTGCCACTAGTAGTCCTTCCATTAGGGTTAGATTTCGTTTCTTAAATCAGAAAATGCTCAATTTTCATAGTGAAAACCAAATAAAGATTTATTTTCTCTTAAAACACATTTGGATATTGGCAGTCCAGACTGTTATGATGCTCAAAGATTTTGAAGCATAGGCTTTTTTTCCTATTAATATTTGATGCTTCATATAATATCACATAATAGTTATTTATAGAATCATTTCAGGAAATAAGATGGTTTCTGGAGCTCCTGCCATGATGTCAAGTTATTAGAAATAAAGCATAGCAAACAAGGGAAGTGAAAAATGTCAGTTATAGTCCCCATTCCTGTATCTTTCAGTCCATCCCACAAATGCTGGCTTGAACTTTGTCACCTAATCACATTGCTATTGCTAACTCAAGGAATATTATAACACAGTCTTTACCTGAGGTGTCTGCCACCCCAAATGAGTTGGAGCTTCCATTAGAAAAGAGGTAGGGAGGCTGAATAGGTGACTGGTCATGTCTGCTACCAATAGCTTAAGGAAAAGTTCCTATTTTATTTAAGGGAATCTCAGCGTTGGTGAAAAGACTCCATGAATATTTTGAAATATGTATTTTATTAAATTTTTTTATAAAATATATTTTGACCTATTGTTTATAGAAAAAAATTCATGAATAATTTGAGATACATGTTAATCAGTGTCGGCTGTCTATGGGTTAATAATACCTTCCCCAATACTGTGCACACTCATGTGTTAATGATTACAGATTTAAAAATTGCAAAGTTAGAAAATGATGCCTTAGGTAAAAATCTTATAACAAACTAAATTTTTTCCCCAAAAGCATCAATTTGAAATGATTTTCCTTGACAGGTGATGAGTAAAATTGCATTAGAAACAAATCAAATATTTCACCTCTGCATTATTCTGATCTGAACTCTCTCTCTTTTCCATTACTATGAATATTTCTAAAAATGCGTCATAGAGTTCTGACAATTTAAAAGGAATTATGTGAGAAAACATTCTGCCACTGAAAAAGCATTGTTGCCTTGACTATGGTGACATTCTCATCAATGAGGTAATGGTCTGAGTCAGTAAGCAGTTGTTCTTCCTGTTTGCATCATTTATACTTGCTTTCTTGAAAAAAAAAAAAACTCATTGAGGCTCAGGAATATCTCAAAAATACATGAGTGAATTAATAAAGTGTGGTATATGTATACCACAGAGTTCTACTCAGCCACAAAAAACAATGTTGATCTAGCACCTCTTGTATTATCCTGGATAGAGCTGTAGCCCATTCTACTAAGTGAAGTATCACAAGAATGGAGAAATAAGCACCACATGTACTCACCATCAAATTGGTATTAATTGACTTAACTGACCAGCATTTAAGTGCATATATAGTCATAACATTCATCTGGTGTTGGGCAGGTGGGAGAGGGGAAGAGGGGATTCACACCTAATGGGTGCAGTGCACACCATCTAGGCAATGGACACAGTCTTTCTCTTCTTTGGTTAAATTTCTTCTTAGACATTTTTTTCTGTAGCTATTTTAAATGGGATTACTTTCTTGATTTCTTTTTCAGCTTGATCGCTGTTAGCATATAGAAATACTACTGATTTTTGCATATATGTTCATCAATAATATTGATCTATAGTTTTTAACTTCCACCCCCACCTTGGGATGTCCTTGTCTAAAATCAAACTTTCCAAAAATGGAATCCAGAGAACAACCTCATTTCTAATAGCTATGAAAAAATAACATACTTAGGAATAAAAACATGAAAGTACATGATTTGAAATCAGCATATTGAAGAGATGCCTGTACTTTCATGTTCATTGCAGCACTATTCACAATAGCAAGTTATACAAACTGAATGTCCATCGACTAATAAATGGATAAAGAAAATGTGGTATATATACACAATGGAATGTTATTCAGCCTTAAAAAAGGAAGAAATTTTATCATTTTCCACAACATGAAAGGAATTGAAATTCTGAATTTATAAAAAATACATTTAAACAATCTTCTGTGATGGAATGGGCATAAAATTCCTGGCCCTTCTGCATTTTGGCCTAGTTGTTATTTGGAATAACACAGGGTGGAATATAATACTATTCCATCTTGAGAGTGTGGATTATTCTTTATTTACAGGGCATAGTTACTGGAAAGGGAGTTTGTAGACACTATATTATTCTTCCACCATACTTGATGGTAATTTTCTTTTTTCTCTTGTTTTAACTCTGAACTATCTAATAGCAATAGCAATAGTAATTAAAAATAATGGAATCAACTTAAGGGAATGGAGAATAATCACATATTATTAAATATTAATCAAAAAAATGGTCCCCCAAAATTCTTGTACCAAGTATTTTTTCCTAAAATATTATTTCTTATATTAAGATCATTGTCTTACTTACTTTTTTAATTTTTAAAGCTTTAGTTTCATGCATTCACACAGATCAAACTCTATCAAATAGTTCTGCATATTTACAGTAATAATTGTAAAAAAAAGAAAAAAACCTGAAATATTCTAACTCCCATCACCTAGCTCAAGAAATACTGGCTTTTAACAATTTTAAGTTAGATATTTCTTCTCATAATTATGGTTACAATATGTGATATAATCTTTTTTTAAAATTTTTAACCATCACTTACTCTTTTTCTGTACTTGTCTTCCTAAGAGCAATACATCACTTTATTTGGTTAGATTAGTGGACATTATGTTTCATTGTGAACACAAAATGAGAAATAAAATCTGTATCATTTATACATGACATCTTACTTTTTATTTCATAGATGTAATTCAATTCCTTAAATTTTACATTTTATTATTTTTCAAATGTTCAATAGATCTATCAAATATCTACTGATAACTTTTCCAGTCCTGAGATACATGAGAAAATCACTTAATTCTATTTCTTTTTTTTTAGCAGCCTCACATACATGCAGCTCTTTACCTTTTTTCTCAATTCCTTACTGATTGCTGTCTAGATATGGCATAGAATTCTGATACCGAAGTGTCTCTTCCTCACCATTTGTTTAATCAATGCCATTTCTTTTTGTTCCTATGCTATTTTCCAAAGCACACCTTCCATTAGTTGAAAAAAAAAAAATGATACATGGTTCTCCCTTCACAGCTTGGCAATCAAACTGCAAAGTGGAAAATAAATAATATAGTCTCAGAAATTTTACTGTTTTCTTAAGATCAATTGCTGCTGACACCAGTTTAATTCAAATTCTACTTTGTGTGACTTTTCCCCACCTCTGAAAGCTCTTAATATCTACCCATTATCTATGATATATTGAAATTCTCAGGGATATCTACCCTGATATTCATATATGTGTGTGTGTGTGTGTGTGTGCGCTCGTGTGTGTGATTTAACTGTGTATGTGTACATTTACGTAATTTTTTTTATTATTGTAAACACTTGGTGGGCTTTTCCAGCCTTGAAATCCAAATCATTTTTTTCCTGGGAAATTTTAATTCTTTGAATAACAATCAATAATACCCTATCCTTTCTTCTATATTTTTATTAAAACATAATATTTTTATGAATATTGAACCCAAGAGATTAATCATATAATTTAATGTGCTTATCTTTATTTTTTTGAAATTTTATATTATTTACCATCTCTTTCTCTGTGCATTTCTCTACTTCACTTTCTAATCCTCTTATTGAATTTTTGAATTTTCTTGTCATGCTAATTTTCTAAAAGTTTCTGTCTTTTTGTAATCACATCTCTTATTATTATATCATTCACATATGATAGCAACTTTATCTTTGTTTTGGATACAAACTATCGTACATGCTGTAAGAAGGGCTCCTGTTTTATATAGTGGTGACCTCCTTTACTTTAGTAGTAAGTTTGTTTTCTTTTGTTTTATTTCAGAATATTATGGAAGTACAAACATTTTGGTTGCATATAATGCCTTTGCCTCACCCAAGCCAGGACTGCAAGCATGCCCTTCCCCAATAGTGTGCTCCACATCCATTAGTTGTGAGTTTACCCACCCCACTACCCCTTCCATCTGACTGGCACCCAGTGAATATTATTACCCTGTGAGCATCTTAGTGTTGATCAGTTAGTACCAATTTAATGGCAAGTACATGTGGTACTTGTTTTTCCATTTTTGTGATACCTCACATCGAAGGGTGGGCTCAAGCTCTATCCAGGATAATATAAGAGGTACTAGTTTACCATTGTTTTTTGTAGTTGAATAGTATTCCATGGTATACATATACTACATTTTATTAATCCACAGATGTATTTATGGGCACTTGGGTTGTTTCCACATCTTTGCAATTGTGAATTGTACTGCCATAAACATTTGAGTGCAGATGTCTTTATTATAGAATGTTTTTGTTTTCCCTTTGGGTAGATGCCCAGTAGTGGGATTGCTGGATCAAATAATATTTATATTTTTAGCTCTTTGAGGTATCTCCAAATTACTTTCCACAGGGGTTGTACTAATTTGAAGTCCACCAGCAGTGTAAGAGTGTTCCATTCTCTCCACATCCAAGCCAGCATTTGCTGTTTTGGGACTTTTTGATAAAGGCCATTCTCAGTGGAGTTAGGTGATATCTCACTGTGGTTTTGATTTGCATTTCCCCAATGTTTAGAGATATTTAACACTTTTTTATATGTTTGCTTGCCATTATTCTGAAGAAAGTTGAAACTAGATCCCTACCTCTCACCTCTCACAAAAATCATCTCACGATGGATAACAGACTTCAAAGTAAGACGTAAAACTCTAAGAATTCTAGAAGAAAATGTTGGGAAAACTCTTATAGACATTGGCCTAGGCAAAGAATTTATGAAGAAGACCCCCAAAGCAATCACAGCAGCAACAAAAATAAATAAACAGGACCTGATCAAATTAAAAAGCTTCTGCACAGCCAAGGAAACTGTCATTAGAGCAAATAGACAACCTACAGAATGAGAGAAAATATTTGCATTTTACACATCTGATATAGGGTTGATAACAAGAATCTACATAGAATTTACAAAAATTAACAAGAAAAAATCAAACAGCCCCAACAATAAATGGGCAAAGGACATGAACAGAAACTTTCCAAAATAGTAAGTTTGCTGTTCACCTTCTAATTATTCAATGATCAGCTTTGCTATTTCAAGTCATTGGTGTTGAATTTCTAACAATGATTTCCTCCCTCTGATATTCTTTGCAAAGTTTTCTACCATTATACAGCTATTACAGGAATTATTTCTCTTTGAACAACATAAGACTAGTTAATTATTTTCAAAATCATATCCTAATTCCAATTATGGGATGGAAAGATAGCTAAATTTTATGTTTTTAACTCTGTTCCTTTCACTCTTTCTTCCATTGATTATCAGAAAAAAACAATTTTATTATAAGGGAGCTAATTCACAAAAAAAGAAAGCTTACTATGAGAAATACATTGATTATTTGATTTTTTCCTCTTGCATCCTGATGAGAAAATGGTTTCAAATCTAAAAATATATTTGGTAAAGAAAATAGGACTAAGAATGATTTTGCCTCTTGTAAGCTATATATGTTTACTCTATGAAGAACATATTAAATTGTTTTTATTTTTATTAAATAGCTTATGGTATAAATATTTTATTTTATAATTGATTTGTGATGAAGCAAAATGTACAACTTAATTTTTAAGTTAAAGTATGATTCTTTTACATATAAAATAAGTTGAATATGAACATCATTGCTATGAATAAACACATTTTTTATTTGTAGAGCCACATGTATTTCTAACCCCAAAGTTGAACTTTTTTATTTCATTTGTTCTGACATAATATTTAAAGATAGAATTTCATAGGAATTAGAAATGGAAAAGAAAGAATGATGATAATTCTGATCTTTTAGGTTTCTTCAGTATTTAAAGTTTTTGAAAAGTTACAGAAAGATTTGCTCATACTTGGTTTTGTTTTTACTTTTAGAATGTCTATAAAACAAGGCTTACATCATTCCTTTGTCATTATATCTTGATTTTTAATAATTAATTTCTATAAAATTTTCCAGGTCAATACAAAAGTACTTTAAGATAATCTGAAATGCCTAATTGTACCTATATTTCTTTTCACAAAAAAGCAGACAGAATTCTGGCTCTTTGAATTGTTTGCCTTAAATGGTCTACTTTTTAGACAGTATCTAATTCTGGGTTAAAAGTTCTGGGCATAGTCTTCATGCTGTACATGAGTCATTGTCTATAAATACTCCACCTCACCAAATTCCCACAGAAGGTGGTCCTATGGTGGATAAAAGACTTCATTCCTATTTTAACTCTTTAAAAGCAAAGTCTGAATGAATCCTGGCAGGTGAAAGGCCAAATGAGGAAGAGAGGCCAGCTTACATGGACACTTGACATGTGTATGAAAGTTGTTATGGTAGAAAGACATTTAGACTGACATCCTCCTGGTATTCAATGGGTCTTGATTTCAGAAATGTCTAAATTAAGTACCTTGTCTTTCCACTGGAATGAATTTTTTATGAAAACAGTTCAACATTTGCCATATAATGAGAATTATCAATAACTGCAGAACACATGTTTATACATTACAAGATTAAAAAACATGGATGGTTCCTATGTGATATCTAAAGATAGAGATTTTAGAAATTAAAGAAACTTAGATTTGAAACACAGCTTCACCATTTACAAAAACTGTGAACTTGGGAATTCATTTACTGTAAGCATATACTACCTTCTTATAAAAAGGAGGCTTCTAATTGTTATCAGGCTTTTGTTTCAAAGAGTATGTTAGTCATCTTGGACTTCTATAAAATACCATAGAATGGGTAGCTTAAACAACAGATTTTTATTTCTGATTGTTATGGAGTGCGGGGAGTCCAAGAAAAAGGTGCCTGCAGACTTGGTTCCCAGTAAGGGCTTTCCTACGGCCCCACCTCCAAATTCCATTACATTCAGGGTTAAGACTTCAACATATATACATTTGAGTGCAGTGTCTTTGTGATGAAATGACTTAATTTCCTTTGGGTAGATATCCAGCAGTGAGATTGCTGGATTGAATGGTAGGTCTAGGTTTATTTCTTTGAGGAATATCCATACTGTTTTCCACAAAAGTTGTACTAATTTGCAGTCCCACCGACAGTGTATAAGTAAGTATTCCTTTCTCTTTGCATCCATACCAGCATCTATGGTTTTTAAGCTTTTTAATAATGGCCATTCTGATAAGGATAAGGTGGTATCTCACTGTAGTTTTAATTTGCATTTCCCTGATAATTAGTGATGTTGAGCATTTTTTCATATGTTTGCTGACCATCTGTCTATCTTTCGAAAAACTTCTGTATATGTCTTTTGCCCACTTTTTGATATGGTTGTTTGTTTTTTTTCTTGCTCATTTGTTTGAGTTCTTTGTAGATTTTTGATATAAGTTCTTCATCAGATGTATAGTTTGCAAATATTTTCTCCCATTCTGTGGGTTGCCTATTCACTCTGTTGATTATTTCCCTTGCTGTGCAGAAGGTTTTTTTTAAGTCCCATTTACGTATTTTTGTTGTTGCTATATTTTAAATTAGAATTTTCAGACTTAAAAAAGTAGTTCATAGTTGCTACATCTTCACAAGAATACATTCAGATTGGCGAATTTCTTTACAAAGATAGTAATACTATGAGTTTTGATTCTCTTAAATATTTCCCTATGGTGAGGTAGAAGTTTGGCTTCCCTTTGGTCCTTTCTGAGCTTGCTGTAGAAAGTAGGGCACTGACTCCCACCACTTCCTAACCTCTGAGTAGGATTGTTAGGTCAGCTTCCCCAGAGTTCTACTGACAGTAGAGTGGGGGAAGCCCACTGGGTCGCTCTGACATCAGAATAGCCAAGAAGAAAAAGCTAACTACCTAATTACACCTATTGATGCCAGGAGGTGGAGGTTCAGCTCTCTACCAAGCCCCACCAACACCAAGGCCAGGGAGAAGTGAAGCATCAATTGGCCCCATCTCCAACTGCCTTGTTCAGTCTTGATTTTGAATGAGGGTGGAGGCTCAATGCTCCACTGAGCACCACAGACAATGGGAGGGAAGGAAAAACTAGTGTTTGCTGCAAGCTGCCTAGTTCAATCTTGTCCTACCAAGTGGGTGTGGAAGTCTGCCTCCCAACTCTGCTGTTATTATACAAGGAGTAGGGGAACAGTGAAATACTGCTGAACCCCAAATGGCACTGCTTTGTTGAATCTTGTTTCTGCCTGGTGGGAGTGGAAGCTCTTGTTGCTGTAGCCACTGACACTACCTAGGCTAGAGAATCAGAACATTGCCTGGTTCCATGAAGGGAGAATGGAAAGTCAGATATCCACTAAGTCCCACCTATATTACTCAGTCAGGGAATCAGAGTGCATAATCAAATCCATGTAATAGGGGATGAGAGTGAGGTGAAAGAGCAACACATAGGTTGGTGTAAAAGTAATTGTGGTTTTAGAATTGTTGAAATTTGCCGTTTGATAGTGGAATACATTCTTAAGTAAATGTGGTTATGTTATACATATTTTAATGCATTTCTCCCTTCATTTTTTGCCACTGACTTATTACTTGCTGTTTATTTTATATTTATTTTAGACTATGGAAATGATGTTAGACAAAAAGCAATCCCAGCGATTTTCTTGTTTGAGTTCAAAATGAGTCGTAAAGCAGTGGAAACAACTTGCAACGTCAACAATGTATTTGGCCCAGGAACTGCTAATGGATGTACAGTGCAGTGGTGGTTCAAGAAGTTTGCAAAGCATACGAGAAACTTGAAGATGAGTAGTGCATTGGCAGGCCATCAAAAGTTGACAAGAACCAATTGAGAGCAATCATCGAAGCTGATCCTCTTATAACTACATAAGAAGTTGTCGAAGACCTCATCATAGACTATTCTATGGTCATTCAGCATTTGCAGCAAATTGGAAAGGTGAAAAAGCTTGATAAGTGGGTGCTTCATGAGCCGACTGAAAATAAAAAAAAAATCATCATTTAGAAGTATCATCTTCTCTTATTGTACACAACAACAATGAACCATTTCTCCATCGGATTGTGATGTGTGATGAAAAGTGGATTCTACAGGACAACCAGTAATGATCAGCTCAGTGGTTGGACCCAGAAGAAGCTCCAAAGCACTTCCCAAAACAAAATTTGCACCAAAAAAAGATCAGAGTCACTATTTGGTGGTCTGCTGGCAGTCTGATCCACTATAGCTTTCTGAATCCCAGGGAAACCATTACATCAGAGAAATATGCTCAGCAAATCGAGATGCACTGAAAACAGCAATGCCTGCAGTATTGGTCAACAGAAAGGTCCCAATGATTCTCCACAACACCCAACCACATGTCACATAACCAATGCTTCAAAAGTTGAACAAATTGGGCTATGAAGTTTTGCCTTATCTGCCATATTCACCTGATCTCTCGCCAACCGACTACCACTTCTTCCTGCATCTTGACAACATTTTGCAGGGAAAATGCTTCCACAACCAGCAGGATGCAGAAAATGCTTTCCAAGAGTCCATCGAATCCCAAAGCATGTATGCTACAGGAATAAACAAACTTATTTCTTGTTGGCAAAAATGTGTTGATTGTAATGGTTTCCATTTTGATTAATAAAAGATATTTTTTAAGCCCAGCTATAATGATTTAAAATCTATGGTCTGAAACCACAATTACTTTTGCACCAACATAATTCTCGTTTGGATCTATTTGTAACAATAGGGGCAGGAAAGATGCTTCCACTGATGTTTGGCTGGAGTAAGATAGGAATATTTTCTGTCTGTTAGGCCACTCTCTTCTTGAACCTCAGGCTAAAGGAAAAGGTTTTGCTGGTAACTTTTGGTTTGTCTGTGCTTGCTGGTAGTTCTGGGTTGGAGGCAACTAAAGAGCTTCTCTATTATGGATGGGAGACAAGAAAGAAATTCAGAGAACTGTCATCATGTCGTTCTTCAAATTCCGAGGTCCCTAGGTGGTTGACCTTTTCACATTTCGGAGTCTCCCAGTGCTTATGTGTTTTGTTAGTTCTAGTGCTTTTAGTTGTAAGACGGAGGACCTTTAAGGAATAAAAAAGGCTACCACCAATTTGGTGGGAAATGGAATATCATAACCAAACATTTTAACATAAATAATAGCATGATATTGTTGGTGACCATGATGAAACATTCTGATCGCCACTTAAAGTTAGTTTTTTAATGATGTTATAATTTTAAAAAGGGGCCTAGCATGTGAAATATGTCCTTTCTATTCAGGTTTTATGCATTAACTAATTCCTCAGCCTATCCATGGAATTCTGCAAACTCCAACTAGTTGACCACTCTTTATAGTTTGTTTCTTTAACTCTCACTACATTAAAAAAAAAAGTTCTAAAACAGTGAAAAGGTTTTTAACTTTTAATGGGATGAAGGCCATAGGTTGATTAAATTGGGAAAAGATGAGAGATGCTGAAGCAGGAATTATGAGTTTTTAATGTTTCATTTTGGGGATAAATTTTCACTTTTATATAAGCTTTTTGCTATTTTATAAGTAAAAACTTCCAAATATTCAGGTAATATAAAGCAAAGTTAAGTAAAAGGTATTTTTGTGCTTGCCTAAATTATAGGATAATGTAGTATTTTCAGTAATAAGTTTAATTGAAAATGATAATTCACTTATTACATAAGAGGCAATGTCCTCAATTGTTAGATGTATTATTTGATGTAATTCTCAAAACAGCAAACTTTATATGGAGATATTTACAAAATTCATTTATACATTTTAACTCACTTTCAGGAATTTATGATGAATTGAATTTAAATTGAATTGAATTAAATTGAATTGAATTAGGTTTTTAACCCAACTCTTATGAATTTATTGTAAAAAATTAAATGAATTTTCAATATTATTTGTAGTTCTTTTGCACCAATCTTGTTATAGTCAGAAAAAATCCATAATTTAAATGTTCTTTAAAACTAAATAGAATATTTAATATCTAACAACCAAAATATGAATTTTATGTAACTAAAAGATAAAGGATTTTTTAATTTATTGAAATGCACAGTGTGACCAAAATGTAATATTACAAAATAATGTATGTTGAATAATATAATGTTTGTAAGATTATATAAACATATAATATCAATAAATTTCAATTCAGGTTTTGACATTGAGATTTTTAGATTTAATTTTTCAGTGTATATTTATAGTTTTCCAATTTTCTTCAGTAAATATTACTTTTTTTCTCTCTCTAGACTGTATTTGGGTTAAATTCCTCAGCGGAAATATAAAATTTACTAATTTTATTTCCAATGTACTTAGATTAGAGCACATGCAGTTTACTTACAAGTTAATTTTGATAATTAACTTTTTATTTTAAAGTTCTCACCAAATCTCTTTATGATCTTTTTTCTTAACATTTCTGTTTTGTTTGATAATTTTTCATATTTTTAAACATCCTACACATACACATATATGTATTATAAAGTTTTCAGAAGATTATTCTGTTTGATTATTGTTAGATTAGGAGATAGTTTTTAAAGTTTCTTTGGCTATAATTCCCAGCTTATAATTTCTTAAAATGCTTTTTGGATTTTAATTTAAAGTCTTGATTTATATGAGAGAGGCTCTGTCTCTGTCTTCTCTTCTTTTTGTAATGGGAGCTGGAAGTCCCTGCTTTGTGCTGAGGTGGTGACACATGGAATGTTGCAAAGCTAGTCAGAGAAATCACTGATAGGTGAACTCAGCTCTCGACTATAAAGTGGGGCTGGGTCTTCCATCTCCTTAATCCTTTATTTTCTAGAGACTGCAGAAATGTCATTGTTTGGCAGGAGTTTTTCAGAGCTTTGTTTTCTGCCATGAGAAGGAGTTGGCAGGGAGGATGAAGAGCCTCTGGATTGAAGGGTGGAGTTGATTGTATGGAGAACTCCATAGAGGCCCATTCCCAGTTGAAAATTTGGCAGGCCAAACTGGAGAATGGCAGGCCCATGGCTTTAGTCTGGATCAATTTCCAATTTAAAAAGGTAAAAATTAGCTTCTATTTGAGCAGAGATATATATTAATATTTAGACTGCTTTCTTCTAGAATTTATTCCTTATATGTGGTAGAGAATAGTCATTTATTAAAACATAAACTCAATCATCTTAATCTGGAATTATATTGCTTTTTTCAAAAATATAGTTAAATAATTAGATAGAATTACTAGTATTTGATAGTCAACAATAAGTTTGAGTATACTCTAAAATAACTAAAAGAGTGGAATGGAATATTCCTAACAGAAAGAAATGACAAATACTTGAGGTAATGGATGTTCCAATGATCCTAATTTGATTATTACATGTTATAAGCCTGTATCTAAACATCAAATGTACCCTATAAATATATACAACTATTATGTTCCCATAACAATTAAAAAATTAAAAATAAGTTATATAAAGTTAGAAATTCTAAGATCATATTAAAATTATCGGCTATCGTATTCTTACGAATTCTTAGATATAATTTATTTTATTAAGCAAGGTATCCATTATTTACTTGCCTTAATTTGATGGTATGAGAAGTAATTACATACATGACTACAGCTCTGATAATAATTACTGTCAGCACATATTTGAAAACTATCACTTTGACAGCATTATATCAAATTTTATGTTAAGTCAAAGATTTTAAAAAGTGATTTCTATAAAGAGCATATTTTTTATTTCAAAAAATTTAGGTAGTAAAAGTGTTTTTTGTTATGTGGATAAATTGTTTCATGCTGCAGTCAGAACTTTGAGTATACCTTCCACCAGAATAGTGTACATTGTATCAATAGGTAGATTTTTTTTACTTAATGATTTAATTGCTTGAGTTCGTCGACAAATTTATGCAGCCATAGCAGGGGGTGGATTACTCATACCTCCAACTGGGAGAGATAACTTGCTCAGTCTTGTAATATTGAGTTAACCAATGAATTTGGCTGTCTATCAGAATCAGACGAAATTTAGCATCATTACCTTTCCAGTTCCTCTCAAGACGCTTTCAACAGATAGATTTTCAATCCCTTACCCCTCTCACCATCCTCCCTTCTTAGTTTTCAATGTCCATTATTGCTCTTTATGACCATATATATCCTTCATTTAGCTCCCACTTTTAAGTGAGAACGTGTGGTATTTTTCCATTCCTGAAATGCTTCATTTAGGATAATGGTCTCCAGTTTCATCAAAAAAAAAAAAAAAAGTATATTTTGACAATGCTGTGTGTAATTTATAATTGATAGAGTATTTCTACAGAATGTTATCCAATTAAAATATCTACAATGGTAACATGAAATTAGTTTAATCACAAGATGTTTTCCATTAACATTAAATTCTGTCGGTATTAGGAATTCCTTCAGCTGCAGATATCAGGGAAACAAACCAACATTGGTTTAAATGCACTTATGGCTCTTAAGAAGGTTTACAGTGTCCAGGATTCAATAAAACAATATAATAGAAAATATAGCTCTATTATTTTTATTACTTTTGCTTTGGTAACCTTTGTATGCCATTTTCTTGTTTCTACCCACATGTACACTAGATGATTTTTTCCTCTTCTAATGTCAAAGTGAAGGTCATAGATGGCAGAGATGGGGGTAAAATAAAACCCAGTTTTTTAATTTTCTTGTTTGTCTCATTTATTAAAAAGCAAATATTTAATTTTGTTTTAGAAACCCTCCAAGTCTTAATTGTCAGACTCAGTCACATGTCTATACTTGGCTGCAAGGCAAGCCATGATGATTTAGCCATATTTCTGTAGCTGTGAAATGTTAACTTATTCTGAGAATCAGATTTTTACCGAACTGAAATAGTTTCTCCAACTAATCATTATCACAGTGTTGTGGATAGTTTGACAGGTTTCCAAGGTTTCCAAAAAGGGTTTTCTGAGGAGATAATTCAAAGAAATAAAAAAGAGTTTTAAAATTCCCTTAAATAAATTGTCAATGAATAATTGATTATTCCTGGAAATATAATCAATAATTTAATTTCTGAAACATCACTGATATCTTATCAGTGACATTAATAGATCATTAAAATTTAATAAATCAAATAAAATATAAAGCTTTGCCTCTATAAATATGAGTTAAGATAGAATTTCTGAGAATAATTTTTTGTAAAACTAGCAATATTGGTATATAGATATAATCCTATACAATGCATTAAAGATTCAGTGATAGTTTTTATTATAAAATAAATAGTTTAATATAGGATTTTCTGGATAATACATTAGTGGCATTTTAAATATTATAGTAGAATTATGATTTTAACCACAGAAGTGTTATTCAGATGGAAGATATAAAACAAATATAAAAGTAAGCAAATTGTAAAAAAAAAAAAAACCCAAAAATATTATTTTATAAACAATACCCAGTGGTTTGCTGGTATTGGCTTTAAATACAGTACTCAGAAAAAATAAATAAATAAAACATAATTAAAAGTATTTTAAGCTTACCCCAGTACTTCACTGTAAGTAATTCTTTTGTGCATAAGAGATATCTAAAAATTATAAATCAAGCACATTATTTATTAAAGTTCAATAAAAAATATAACAAGGAAAAAAACCTAGATATTTTTAGCCTAAATACAGAGAAATAAGTACTTATAAAATCATTGTAAATACTGGAATAAAAGAAGTCAAGAGAGGATATTACCCTTAAATCAGAAAACTTCAGTAGTCTGCTGATGAACTCACAGCCAGAACCTCTTGGTAAAAGAACCTAAAGCAGAAACCTACTAGGAATGGATTGCAGAATATGTATTCAGTCTTTCTATCACCTAAATACATTTCAGGGATATGAGAATAACCTGCATGGCAGTGGGCCACAACTGGTATAAAATGACATTATATTTAAATTCACTAAGATATGATATGACTTAAAGATCTGCTACCATGTTATGTTATATTTTACAGAGCTTATTATTTCTTCTATTTTAAATTTTCCTATAAGATAACTTTTATATGCTAAACTATTATAATGCAAAGTAGCAAATCAAGTAAGTTAAAATATCATGAAAAAAGTGTAATTCTTAAAATCCTTAGCATATTAATATTATAATTATAAATTCGTAACACCATGAAGCTCAGGTACTTGAACAAGGATCTGTGTATAGGAAAATATCTTACCTTAGATTGAGTTCTGCAAGCATGCATTTATTTTTCTATAAATTATATTGCAAGTTGAAAGGAAATGCTCAAAAATATTCTTATCCCATTGATACATTTAATTTCCTTGAGATTTCAATTTAATATTAGGGACTATCACAGCATTGTGATGAAAGGGTAAAATTTTCTACAATCCTCAGGATACACATATATATCTGTTATCATAGTTTCCAAAAGGGAGATGAAAGAAAGTTGACAGTAATTTTGAAAGGCATTTATTAGTGTAACACTGAGAATTATAAAGCTCTTAAGTTAGCTGCACTGGATTTAACAACAAAAGGAGTTACATGTTTGTTCTCTTTACCAGTGCCAAGGGAGTAGTATGTTTTAAAATAAAATGTTATTTTGTGTAAATAAAGGTTTGGGCAGAAGTTCTACACATCTATTAAAGTTCTACGCATTTATTAAAATACATTTCTTTCTTCAGGAGAAGTTCATTAATTCTGGTCTCCTTTTTAAGTATAAAACAAGCTGTAAAACACAAAATTCCAGCAAATCTATAATCCATCATTATTATATTAATATATTCTATGTAATTCATAATGCATATACTCTATACTTATATAATCTGTTTGTATAACTATATATCATTATATATAATAGTATGTGTGTATTTATAGACATATATTAATAGATAATAGTGACTTGTAAAAAAATTTGCAAAATATGCTTTCTGCCTTTAAGTTTGTCAAAATAAAATAGCAAGTATCAATGTACAATATTATGCTCATAAATATTTTTTTCATAGACCATTTCAAGGCCATAAAGTGAAGTGTGCATATGTGTGTTTTAGAATTATCTAACATTTTTTCATCCCCTTTACCTAATTTTAATACTGATTAACACCTTTCTTCACCTAAAATCCTAGGTACCACAGTTTTGAGTAATTTAGTCTTCTCAAAAAAAAAAATGTAGGTGTCAAGAAGAATGTCTCAGAAATTATAAAGCACACAAAATAATTTTGGTTCATCTTCAGTGATTTATTGGCAATATATACATACTTCTAATCCAGTGGTCCTCAACCGTTTAGGCACCAGGGACCAGTTTCATGGAAGACAATTTTTCCACTGATGGGGATGGAGGGTGGTAGGGTGGAGCTCAGGCAGCACTGCCAGCCACGGGGAGCAGCTGTAAATACAGATGAAGCTTCACTATCTTGCCTGCTGCTCACATCCTGCTGTGTGTATCCCACCTCCCCCGGCCCCATACTCCCCTTCCCTAAGTTTCATGGAAGACAATTTTTCCATGGCAGTGTTGTGGGGGGGTGGGCATGGGGTTGGGGAGCTCTGCACCTCATCCCTAACAGGCCACGGACCAGTCCCGGGGGGTTGGGGAACGCAATTCTAATCAATATGAATGAGTGACATATAAAAACTTAAACACTGCTAAAATACAATATCAAAACTTACTACAAAGGATGCATTTTAGCAAGAAACTCAACTAAATGTGTAGCCATCGTGACTGAGGAGGAAAGTAAAGGAAGTTACCCAGGGATCTGAATTTTTTATAAACAGTTCCAAATAAAGTAAACAAAAATAATGAGAATTTCTTATTTATTTATGTAAAACAGTGAGCTTGGGGGAGGGGCACAGAGTAGTCAGCTAATACTGTTCCTCCGACTTGTTCCAGTATTTTAAATGGTTTGGGATTATCCCTAAGTATGATCAGCTGATTGTTCCCAAGTCAACAGTCGTTTTTAGTCAACTCTGGATGCTGTAACAAAATATTAAACACAAGGTGGCTTAAATGTAGAAATTTATGGTCTGACAGTTATGGAGCCTGGATATTTAAGACCAAGGTGTTCACAGGCTAGACAGGCTTGGTTTCTTCTGAGGCCTCTCACCTTTCCTTGAAGATGGGTGCCTTCTATGTCCTCAGTCTCTGATCTGTGTGCATGCATCCTTGGTGTCTCTCTTTGTGTGTCTAAATATCCTCTTCTTGTAAGGACACCAGTCATATTGGTTCAAGGCCCAACCTAATGACCTCATTTTAACTTCATAACATCCTTAAAGACACTATGCATGAATGCAATCACAATCTGAGGTATGGGGTTAGTATTTCAACGTATAAATTTTGAGGACAGACAAATTCAACCATAACAGCAGTGGGTGAAAGCTCCTTCAGAAGCAAGGCTGTGGGTTGTTTGACATTCAGAACCTTGGTGTAGATTTAAGGAAAGAATTCTAGGTGTCATGTCTGAGAAAGAGAGAAGAAAGAGAATTTTTACTATTTGAGCTCCTCTCTCCCCACTGTTGTCTGATATTCTTAATGAAAATCTTCCTCTTTTCCCACTCATTTCCATCTTTTTGTGTCAAAATTCTAATCTATATATGTCTATTTGTCTACATTTCCAGTGTTAGTATTTCTTTCTTCCCACTTTTTCTCCTGTTAAATCTATGCTTCCTTATCTTTTGCTTTTGCCTACTCAAGACTACAGCATATAAACACTTAGGCCCTATATCCACAAACGTATTATCCTTTAATGCCAGGTTGTTTGTCTTGTTTCATTAAAAAAAAAAAAAAAAAAAGAGCAAAGAGAAAACATGGCAGGCAATATTCACTATTTAATCTGCCAAACTTTCAAAAAGCAATTATGATATATTCTATCAAGGATATGTCTAATTTTACTCTGGAATTATAAAATCTAGGACTAAAGTACCTTAGGTTTAATTTCAATATTTTTATATCAGAAGATTTTAGAGGTGAAACCTTTAGTCTTATAGTTCTGCATGATGCTAGGTTACTTATATTTATTTTGTAGAATATTTGCAGGTTTTATGAGATGGGAGACAAATTATTGGGATAACCTTGAAAGCACATCTAGTTATAGTACTTAAAATATGCATGGAGTTCCTAAAATATAATTCACATGGCCATGAAATACTTAATCTTGATTGGTTGTATAAAGAAAAATGTAGAATATGAACTCTCAGTCATCCATTTGCTATGACAACATGCAATAAAACTTAAAAAAGAAAGCAAGCCTGTGCTAAGTCAACATTCTATAAGGGATGATGCTTACCAAGTTGGTGCCCACTTCCCACCATATCTTCATTAAAATTGACAATTGAAGGAGGCATTCTCAGTTGATATATTATTTAGTATTTAAAACTATGTGGAGCAATTATTTACCTTGAGAATTTATTCAGATATGTTGTATGTAAAGATGCCTAAACCTAAATTATGGAATATTAACCACATATAGTTTACCGGGTAGTGTGTTCAACATAATCATTTATTGAACAGGAAGGATTCAACTGGAGAAATTATGTTCTTGTATCAGGTCAATGTCAATTTTCTATATTGTTCAATATTGATTAGACTACAACCCAGTGTATATAGTAGAGAACCATGATGTAAGAAATAGAAACTTAAACTTATAGAAAGACAGTCAGGTATTGACAAGGTTTAACTTTTTGTTTACCTCATTAGTTTGAAATCCTAAAAGAGAAACCCTTTGTTTCCCTTGCTCATTAGAAAAACAGGAAGCATTCTCTTAGTTCTGTAGAATGGTCTTTCTACTTTTATTGTTCTGACTTTTGCTCAGTTTTATTTACACAGTTTTTATGGTAGGGATTATTTGTAACTTCTAGATTTTTTGCAAGGAAAAGTAACTGCAAGACTCATTTTGAACTCAAGAATTTATATGTTGCACAGAAAGTATAAAAGTGGTCCTAATTCCTGTTTACACTTTTAAACAGCTTTCTGAATGCAGCCTCCAAGAATTTCACAATTCATAAAGTACACACTGTCTATGCAAACTCTGAAGAAATAGAACCCATTACCACTTCTTACCTCTAGTGATATTCCTAAGAACCAGAAGGAATGTGTTTGTTATTTTCACTTGTTCCCAGTCCATTTCTGTCAATCCTTTTTCAAAGAAGATTAAATCAATTCTTCTATAAGCTTTCCTAGAACTCCCTAACTCCTTGAAAAATGTGGTACAATCCCTTCAGATTCCCTGACAACAGTATAAGATGTTTGGAATATTTCCTTTCAGCAAAGGAAAATGATTGCTCTATGGTAGAAAATTGAAGCAGTCGATAACTCATAATTTTAAATCGTATTAATTTAATGGGTAAAATTAAACACACAATATAGTAACATTTGTTTATTTTTCATTTGTTCTCTCAAATATGTAAATATTAAATATCACAACTGTTTTAGAATTCAATGTTTATAAACTTTACTAAATTTGGGGTCACAAAGGATGTTCAATTAATAACCTAAGCTGTGACACAAAAATAAATACAAATTACTTAAATTGTGACAATATTACTAGTGTTATTCACTAAATGGATAAAACCATATATTAGATCTGTTCATTTACATTTACCTTTTACTTACATTTACATTTCATATTTACATTTTACATTTACATTTTGATAAGAAATGGAAGTTAAAATTTTTAACAATTGGATGGAGGATTGGAGTTGAGAAGGAATGGTACAGGGGACAGCTACTATTTAGTCTAAGCCCTTCTGTATGGTTTAATATTTTTGCCATGTGCATTTTGATAGCAAATAAAAAGGAAATTAAGGAAAAACTAATATACAGTGCTTCATAATGAAATATAAAGTGAGTATAGGACATAAATGCTTAACACATACATAGTTGTGGAGCAAATATGTAGGGTTTTCTGTCTGAAGTCCATTTTATTGTTGTTCAGAATGTTTGCATCCTCTCTCTGTGGGCTCCTCCCTAGGCAAGGGTGGACTTCCCATGGGTGTCACACTTGCCTGTGAGATGTGCTTTGTTCAATAATATATGATAGGAAGTGCTGTGCAGCACTTCCTAGCAGGAGCTTTAAGAGCTCAGACAAGGTCCTCTCCTTCAGCCAGAGCTCCAAGATAAGGACAAGACTAAGGCTTCACCTAACATACAAAAGATGTGTAACATGAACAAGAAATAAGCATTGACTTTTGTTTGTTCACTGAGATTTTGCAGTTATTGTTCTCCCAACACACCACAGACTAAGTTAACTGTTGTAATCAGAGAAGACCCAGTACCTTTCTGTTTCTGCATCGATGTTT
The DNA here is from genome assembly GCF_041146395.1 of Eulemur rufifrons. Taxonomy (NCBI): domain Eukaryota; kingdom Metazoa; phylum Chordata; class Mammalia; order Primates; family Lemuridae; genus Eulemur; species Eulemur rufifrons. Next base: position 97,106,413 of record NC_090989.1, on the reverse strand, counting down.
CATTCATAGGTAATCTTGTTCTTTTCTGTAGGTTTACATATATGCGCTGAATGTCTCTGAATTCACATCTTTATCTCAGCTTCTCTTGTCCTCCACATGGCAATACTCTAATTTGCCTACCTGTGATATCCATTTTATAATCTCATAAATGTCTTCTCCCTGTGCAGAGGGGAGTCTTGATTGTACTCGTGTTGCCAAGCTCCCCCATTCCATCCTGTGTTTTTCATCAAAGGAAATGGCACCACTCCTCACCCAGCCTTTCAAGGTAAAACTGGAGCTTCCCCTTTGATCTCTCCCTTGTCTTTTACCTGACAAATTCAAATTATCAAAATATTCTATCAATTTCATCTTGAAAATATTTTTCAAATCAATTGACTTCTCTTTATATCCATGGCTACAACTCCAGTCTGGGCCTCAGCACCTTTCACTTACACTTTTGTGACAGGGTTTTGTTCCATCTTCCATCCTTGTTTTCCTGGAAATTGTTTCCAAAGTGCTTCTTAAGTATAACTCAGAACAAGTTATTTCCTGCTTTAAAATAAATTCACTTTTATCCTACCACTCTTACATAAAATTCCAAAGGCCTCTCCATGCCCCAGGACTGTGCATTATCAGGCCCTTGGCAGCCACCCCTTCCCTCAAGCCCAGGGTATGCCCCTCATATCCTTGGCTCACTGTGAGGCAGCATACTGGAGTTCTGGTAACCGGGACAGACTTCCTTGACTTTTTCCCAACTCAGAGGTCTGTGCAAGCTGCTTTCAATTCCTGGAATAATTTCCCCCTTGAATTTACTTGGTCGACATTTTTTCAACCTCAAAGTTGCAACCTAAATAACATATTCTCAGAGAGATTTTCAATGACTCACCTAATTAAAGTAGCTCACTCCCTCTATTTTTCCCTATCCTTTTGCACAGATGGATATGATTTTTTGCTCTTAGTTATTTCCTTCATTGTAGTTAATGCAATGTGTTAATTTTTGTTTGTTTTCTTGATTACTTTTTTTTTGTCTGTGTCCACCCCACACCCACAAAAATACAAGTCCATGATAACAGTTGTACCAATATTGAATGATAGGAAAAATAACCAAAACATTGTTTTGGAAATTATTTATTTCTTAGTTTGACAAAAATCAATTTTGTATGGTGATTTTGTAGGTTAAAGGAAATTTTTAAAAAATTAAAAATATAAGAAAAATTAAAATTTAGCATTAATTTTAAGGAACAAATATTTAAAGAGATTTAAGATAATTTTTAAGAAAATACTTTTTTTTACCTAGTATAGTTACTATATATAAAGATATTTTATAATCTCATAAGAGCTGTGGAGAAGTTATAACAAATTTCTTAGTGTTCCAATATGGAATATGTCAATATGCATCTTGAAACATTCTATTAAATTGACACTTTAAATTTTCATAAAATGTTTGTTAGTTTTCCTGTCTTTATACATTTGTTTCATGTGCATGTGGGTGTGTATATGTATGTGCGTTCTGTATATTGTACCAAATAACATTGATAAGGGCTTATTTTCTACTTTACACAGCTTATTAATTTTATATTTTGTATTAGAAGGTCAAAATTTTATGTGTATCAGAGAGTTTTTAATAATTGTGGGAAGAGTTAAACAACAAACAAAGCAAAACATAGGATCCTTAGGAATCTAATACTCAGATTTAATCACAGGGCTATTTTGGTGTTAATTTCAGGCCTGTATAGATTAAATTAATTGCCGAAGTTCAAAAAATTTGTCAATGAAAAATTCAGAAATTTGTAGAAAGGAAATACAGGGCATTAATATTTAGTGATGAGTAAAGAGAGAGGCTATAGCAAAGGTTACAGAGGTTAAACAGTACATGATACCACAGCAAGTAGTTCAAAAACATCTCACAGACTAGAAGTCTGACTTCCTGATTGAGTTTGTCCATTTTGTATTTGTGATAAATAGTTGTACTATATTTTTTCTTTTATACTGTGTTTTTACTGTACCTTTTCTATGTTAAGATGTGTTTAGATACACAAATATTTACCGTTGTACTACAATTGCCCAGAGTATTCAGTACAATAACATGCTGTACAGGTTTGTAGCCTATATCATAGGCTGGCTATACCGTACAGCCTAGGTATGTAGTTAAGATTTGTGTAAGGTTTTTGTAAGGATGTTCAAATAACAATGAAGTCACCTAACAACATATTTTTCAGAATGTATGCTGTTAAGTTACACATGACAGTATATACATGCTTATCAAAAGAAGTATATAAGAATATTTATAGTTGTACAATTTGTAATACCCAAACCTCACAAACAGCCCCAAACTATCTATAGTGGAGTGGATTAAGGAATTTTGGTATATTCATACTTTTGTGCAAAATCAAGGATTAATGAACTACAAATACAACTATATATAACAATATGGATATGTCTTGTAAGCATAATGCTAATTGAAAAAAGCCAGTCAGAAAAGAGTCCATACTGTTTAAATTCATTTTTGCATATTGTGGACTAGGCATAATTAATCTATGGTGGTCAAAGTCATATGATTGTTACCTTTGGAGGAGGTGGGTAGTGAAGGAAGGTGACACATTAGGGCCTTTGTGATGTGGATAAGGTTTATTTCTTGTTCTGAATGATCACACAGATGTACTAAGTTTGTTAAAATTTATGAAAATGGAACTTCAGGATTTTTTCATGCTTTCTCTATGTATATTTCAATAAAAGTTTACTTAAAGCATTCTTAAGTTGAATTTTATTGATTGTATAGTTTTAATTAAAGTTAATTTTCTGCTACCCAGGTGATGAGGAATTTGTGAGGAATAATTGATCAGATATAGAAAAATTTGAAAAGTGCAATGCCATGTAGTAGTTTTATAGCCATATATGTGTATATTTATACATAGTGGCGACCTGGAGAAAGAACTTTGTATTAAGACTGACTTTATTGTGAATTATAGTTTTGTCAGTTATAAACCATGTGATTTGAGCCAAACTGTCTAAATTCCGTTTGTTCATTTTTAAAAGAAAGTACTACCTGTCATAGATTTATTTGAGATTTTATTAAAATAGTCTGCCTTAAAGACTGAATACATGGTAGACACTCAATAATTCTCTCCCCATTTGTTGCCTAAAAGGATTTGAGATTGCTCATATTCTACTAATACTCTGTTCCTAAATTTTCATTTGGATCAATTAGATGCAAACATTAGATCAAATGTTTTTAAAACCATTAAGATTCTCCATTGTATAATAGGAAAAAGTAAAGCCTTCTCTAATTGTGCTGGCTACCAAGACACCATTAATCAGCAGGTTTGCCTAACTATCTCTGCCAGAGAAAGCAGTTGTGGTGTAACAACTAGGTCACCTTCTTAACAGCTTTATTATACAGTAGTTCATGTATTTTCTTGTTGACAGATTTAGAACACTTTGTGGAAGCAATAATTGTACTGGGACTACAGCTGGCAGGCTTTCTTAGTGAAAAAAGTAGAATGAACTTGCTAAAATACTTCTAACTGTTAAAAGGCAAATGAAGCAGTCTGTGTAGTTTCATTAAGGAATTACGCTGTCTCTAACATTGGAACTAATTAAAATTGTTTTGAATAGACAATAGTGAATTGCTGTGCAATGTCTTCTCAAGTATAAGTTACCAGATTCCTCATAAAAATGTTTTTTGGAGCTACCGGATTCCTCATAAAAATGTTTTTTGGAGCTACCCGTACCAGAGGGATGTTGTGAACACAACAAATAAAGGAGCCATAAAACAAATCATTTGGGTGTGTTTAATTCATTGAAGTTCATCTTTCAATAATGAGGTACATCTTCCAAATTTCTTATGCAAATGACATACAAGGGAAGATAGACTTGGTGTTTCATCTCCATTTTTTTCTTTCTTACTATAGTGTATTGTAAATTGGTCATTTTTGTTAAATAAACCTTATGTGCATAGATGTACAATGACTATTCCTGCACCAATTTAGCTGGGTATGTTTTATGATAAAATAACTCCTTATTTTCCACAGAATTATTTTTCACCTGATCACCAATGACTCATCATCCTCTTATTTAGGGAAAATCATATTGCATAATCCAACATTTAATTTTAAATGTCTACTTCCTTAAGAGATGAAAGAGGTGCTCAAATGTGCTAAAGTTATAGATACTTGAAATCATATTCTTTTCTGAGAGAGTATTGATATGGAGAAAGTTTTGTATTTTCTAAAAATGATGTTTGGGGGAGGAGGGAAGAAAGTGCTAATATTATAGATTTGGCACAGCAAAATTGGCTAATTTCAGGAATGGACTAGGAAATATTATCAATTTTCTAAAAATTAACATATCTTAATATTTAATTTTCAAATGCAATGCATATTATTTAATGTGCATGCATTGAGGATATACTATAAGGCATTGAGCTGTCATTATTTTTAAAGAATATGTCATTGTATAGTCTTCAGAGTGAAACTACATTCAAAGGAATGCAACAGGAACTGATAACCAATAACATTATTTATAAATGTACATAAATACACAACATAATTTTAAACTTCAAAACACAAATTTATAGTTTTACTGACTAATAAGGCTTACATAATAATGAAGCATTCAATCAACTTAGTTTGTGTATGGGGGCATGCATTTTTATACTGTTGCACTGTTATGCATTTTTATTATCTTTTATATTTTAAGCTTCTTTGAAATCAATAAGAATACTAGAATTTTCTCCCATGTTTAATTATGAAAAATTTTATATTTTCTTATAATTGTATTGTATTAATATCACTCCTGACTACTTTTAAAACACTTTCCCATATCTCAGAAATCTAGAACTGTTAAAGCAATATAATTTCCATTTAGATTTTTTTCAGTTCCATAATTTTTAATGTGAGAACATAGAGGAAAACATGAGTTTCTGATAATGTTAGCTTACTAAAGAGAGATTGTTATATTTGAAGGTGATTATGGAAGAAATTTTGAACAAGCATTTTTCTTTTTTATATAGTGAGTTGCTGCTATATTTTAAGACCATCTGAAAATCTAACTTCGATAAAAGGTATTATCTAATTTTACTATAAAATATGTTTCATCTTATGTTAGTCAATGTATCTGCACAATAGTTATAAACCTCTCCAATAAATTATTACAAACATATTCCTATAACGTGTTGTGATGAACTGTGGAAATTAAGTGAATAGTTTCTCCAGTGTCTCTATTTAATCTGACATACAAGAGTCATCCAAGGAAGGTAGAAAGCATTCAGAAGTTTAGATTCTAAACAATTAAAACATGTTATAAAAGCTAGATTCTTTAATGTAAATGTCACAGTTTGCTTATGTGTCATTGATAATTAATGTACAAAATTGCACACTTTACCATAACTCTAGAACTTACTGCTAAACTGCAATTAATGATAAACAAAACTTAGCCCTAATATATTACTGATTATGGTTCATAAAAAAGTGATGCAAGTAGAAATCAATCTATAATATCATAAATGTGAATTGATATATATTATAAATATTGATTTCAATAATTTGGAGTTTATAATAATATAGACACTTTTTAAAAATTAGTTTTAGTCTTTGTTTGCTAAAAAAAAAAAAAAAATCAGTGAGAGAATTTTTCCCTCTAACCAAAATGAAGTAACAGGGTGAGTGGTCTTCCTCTAATCTAAAACAACCGAAAAAGAAAACAGACCAAATGCATAAATAGGAGTCTTCCAAATGCTAGACTCAGAAAATGAAAGACAGTGATACATGGGACAAAGAAAATAAATAATTGTATTATCTGTCTTATTACCTTGAGAAAATTTTTAGCCTATGCTATACTGAGAGGGAACTGAGAGAGAGCCCAGCAGTGTTTAGAGTTCAGGCAGAGCAAAATTAGCTTGCTTTATCTGGTAACTGTATGTCAAGCTCATAAGACCAAATACCGGAGGGGAAAGTTCTATCAAAACACAAATAGAGAGAAAGAGAGAGAGAAAGAGAAAGAGAGAGAGAGAGAGAGAGCACCTGTGATATGCAGAGACCTTCCTCTCAGATGTTCAGCATTCCCTCTAACACCAGAAATAAGATAAAAATGTCAACTTCGATCACTTCTGTTCATCATTGTATTAGAGGTTCCAGTCAGTATAATAAAGCAAGGAAAAGAAAGAAAATGTGGGAGGAGGGAGTGGAATAAGATGGCCAGATAGAAACCTCCAGCAATCAATCATCCCTCACCCTGACACCAAATTCAACAAGTATCCATGCATGAAAGCAACTTCAGAAGAACTAAAAATCAGCTGAGTGATCAAATACCTGGTATTAACATTATGTCAAGAAAAGAGGCACTGAAGAGAGCAGAAAAGATAATCTTGCATTGTCTGCAACCCTACCTCATTCCCCAGCAGGGCAGCACCAGAGGAACAAGTGGAGAGAGAATCTGTGTGCACAGGTAGGCAGAGTGAAGTGATTGTGGGACTTTGCATAGTAAGTCAGGGCTACTCTGTCACAGAGGAACACAGAACAGGGCAGAATTCTGCAGGCACTCACAGAGGAAGGTTTTGGATCAGTCTGGCCAGAGGGGAATCCTTTGGGCTGAAACATGATTTTCAGCTAACCCCAACTTGGCTGACCAAACATGGTCTGGGGCCTGGAATAAATTCATAAGGCAATCAGGCCACAAAGGCTTCAGTCCTTGGGTAATTCCTGAAGCTGAGTTGGCTCAAAACCAGTGGACTTGGGATGCACTTGACCCAGTGAGACACCAGCAGCAGCGGCCAAGTCAGTGCCCATGTCACATCTCCTGCAACTCTAGGCAGAGCAGCATAGGGATAGTCTTCTTCCACTTGAGGAAAGGAAAGGGAAGATTTCAGAGGACTGTGTTTTGCAATTTGAATGCCAGCTCAGCCACAGTAAAACAAAGTACCAAGCAGACTCCTGAAATGCTGATTCCAGGTTTCAAGTTCCCAGTTCCTAGATCCTAGTTCTAGGAACTAGGGTTCCTGGAAACCATTTCTAGACACCCCCCCCCCCATGGACCAAAAGGAAACCTGCTACTCTGAAGTGAAGGATTCAGTCCTAGTAGGTTTCATCACCTACTGGCTACAGAGCCCTTGGGGTTGGGCTTTGAATAAATATCAGTGTATCAGTGGTAGCCAGACAGCAGCTACTATGAGCTTTGGGTACCATGAGCTGGCTTCAGATATGACCTGGGACAATTAAAGCTGGGTGGCCACAGGAAGTGCCCACATCAGTCTTCCCCATTTACAATAGCTACAAATAAAATAAAATACATAGAAACACATTTAACCAAAGACGTGAAAGATCTCTACAATGTAAACTGTAAAATGTTGATAAAAGGAAACAGGAAACAAAAAATTGAAAGATATTCTATGCTCATGGATTAGAAGAATAAATATTGTTAAAAGGGCCATAGTACCCAAAGCAATCTACAGATTGAATGCAATCACCATCAAAATAGCAAAGACATTCTTCACAGAAATAGAAAAAAATAATTCTGAAATATATGTGGAAACATAAATGACCCAGAATTGCCAAAGCTATCCTGAGCCAAAAGAACAGAACTGGAGAAATCACATTGCCTGACTTCAAATTATACTACAGAGTTGTAGTAACCAAAACAGAATGGTACTGATGTTAAAAAAAAGACACAAAGAAAAATAGAACAGAATGGGGAACCCAGGAAGAAATTCATAATTCTATTGTCAACTTATCTTCGACAAAGTTGCCAAAAACATCCACTGGGGAAAGGATAGTCTCTTTAATTAAGTCATCCTGGGGAAAGCTGGATATCCATATGCAAGAGAATGAAACTAGACCTGTATCTCTTGCCATATACAAAAATCAAATCAAAATGGATTCAAGACTTAAATTTAAAACCTGAAACTATGAAATAGCTAAAAGAAAACTTTAGTGAAACACGTCAGGGCATTGGTCTGGACAAGGAATTCTTGAGTAATATACCCAAAACACAGGCAACCAAAGCAAAATTGGACAAATGTGATCACATCAAGCTAAAAAGCTTCTGCACAGCAAAGGAAGCAATCAACAAAGTGAGGAGACAGCCTACAGAATGGGAAAAATATTCACAAACTACCCATCTACATAAGGGATTAAACTAGAATATAAAAGAGCTCCAATGACTCATTAGGGAAAAAAATTAAATAATTCTATTAAAAATGGGGAAAAGATCTGAATAGACATTTCTCCAAAGAACACATACAAATGGCCAACAGATATAGGAAAAAATGCTGAACATCACTATTCATCAAAGAAATGCAAATCGCAACTATGGTGAGAGGCCGAGCGTGGTGGCTCACACCTGAAATCCTAGCACTCTGGGAGACCAAGGCGGGTGGATCATTTGAGCTCAGGAGTTTGAGACCAGCCTGAGCAAGAGCAAGACCTGCTCTCTACTAAAAATAGACAGAAATTATATGGACAACTAAAAATACATATAGAAAAAATTAGCCGGGCATGATGGCGCATGCCTGTAGTCCCAGCTACTTGAGAGGCTGAGGCAGGAGGATCGCTTGAGCCCAGGAGTTTGAGGTTGCTGTGAGCTAGGCTGATGCCATGGCACTCTAGCCTGGGCAACAGAGTGAAACTCTGTCTCAGGGAATAAAAAAAAAAAAAAAAAAAACACCAAAAACCTATGGTGAGATATCACCTCACTCCATTTGGGATGGCTTTTATCAAAAAAAACAGGCAATAATGAATGCTGGAGAGAATTTGGAGAGAGGAAACCCTCATACACTGTTGGTGGGAATGTAAATTGTTGTAACCCCTCTGGAGAACAGTATGGAGGTTCCTCAAAAACTAAAAATAGAACTACCATATAACCCATCAATCCCACCTCTAGGTATATGTCCAAAAGAAAGGAAATCAGTATATCAAAAAGATATTTGCACTCACATGTTTATTGCAGTGCTATTCACAATAGCCAAGATTTGGAATCATCCTAAGTGTAAATCAGTGGCTGAATGAATAAAGAAATTGTAGTGCATATACACAATGGAATGTTTGTAGCCATAAAAAAAGAATGAAATTCTGTAATTTGCAACAACATGGATGGAACTAGAGAAATTAAGTGAAATAAGCCAAGTATGGAAAGCAAGTCTCACATGTTCTCACTCATATGTGGAAGCTAAATGTTAAAACAATTGATCTCATGGAGATAGAAAGTAGAACAATGGTTATCAGAGGCTGGGAAGGGTAAACAGAGAGAGGTGATAAAGTAGGGATGGTTAATGTGTGCAAAAATGGTTAACTAGTTATTTATAGTCATATTTGATAGTACAACAAAGTCACTATAATTAACAATAAGTTAGTACATACTTTAAAATTACTAGACAAGTGGAATTACAATGTTCCTAATACAAAGAAATGATAAATGTTTGAAGTGATTGATAATTCAAATCTGTTTACCCTGATTTGATTAATACACATTGTATGTCTGTATCAAAACATCACATCTATCCTATAAAGGTATATAACTATTATGTACCCATAATGATTAAAAATAAAAAAATAAGAAATTAAAAATTGTAAAAACAAAATAAAATGCACTTGTAGGGGAAGAAAATTCACAGATGATATGATAGTTTATGTAGAAAATCCATTGGAATCTATAAAATAGTATTCATAGCAGTAAATGAAGTTAGTAAGGTTGCACAACACACACCCAACATGAAAAATTGTATTTCTATATATTAGTAACAAACACTAAGAAATTTAAATTTAAAATACCATTTATAATATCATCAAAACATGTAAAATATTTAGAGATAAATTTGACAAATGTGAGAAAGACCTATACATTCAAATCTACAAAACGTTTCTGAGAGAAGTAAAGAAAAACTACCAATGCTGTTTCTGCATAGGAAAACAATATTTTAAAGATTTCATTTTCCCCAACTAGATCTTTATATTCAGTAAATTCCAATCAAAATTAGAGTAGGATTTGTTTTTAAAAATTGAGAAACTGACTTTAAAATTCATAAAGAAATGCAAAACCTAAAATAACCAAAAATACTTTGAAAAACAAAATATTTGGCAGATAAACACTAAAATATTTTAAGACATAATCAAAATAATCTGGAGGTAGTGTAAATATAGAAAAGTAAATCAATGGAACAAAATAGACAGTTGAGAAATAGACTCACACATATATGAGCAACAGATTTTTGACAAAGTTTCCAAGGCAATTTAACAAAGCCCATACTTAAGAGTTTCATTTAGAATATAAAAGTCACTATTATAACTGAGTAAAAGTTGGGAGTGGAGGGACAAAGCAACCTTTAAAAATGAGCAAAATATTTTAGCAAGAACTTTACCATAGAAAATACATGGATGGCAAATAATTTTATGTGTATATGTTCAACATCATTAGTCTTTTGGAAAATAAAACTATACAGTGTTCTGGAAAATGCAGAACTATAAAGAGTAAAAATATCAGTGGTTGCCAGGGGTTAGAAGGAAGGTATGAATAGAGAGAGTAGAGAGTATTTTTAGGGCAGTGAAACTATTCTGTATGATATTGTAATGATGGATACATGTTAATATGCATTTATCAAAACCTATAGAATTTACAACACCAAGGGTGAACCATAATATAAACCATAAACTTTAGGTGATGATGTAGCAATGTTGGTCCATCGGTTTTAGTAGATATCCCATTTTATCGTAGGATGTTGCTGGTGGGGGAGGCTGGAGATGGGGAGTGGAAAAGAGCGTATGAGTACTCTCTGTACCTTCCTCTCAATTTATGCTATGAACCTAAAACTGCTCTAAAAAGAAAGTGTATTAAAAAAAATCTAAAAAGTTAAAACTACAATGATATATCTTTATACATATATGTGGGGAGCGGTCTAGGCCTCCTAGTGTACCCGCCCAGGACATGCGTAGTCAGGCCCTCCACCTATCCCTGTGGGACACGCTTGTGGGACACACCTATCCGGGGCTATAAAAGCAGCTTGCATTTCCTGTTCGAGGTCTCTCGCCATGTAACTGTTGTAGATGCCTCATTAAACTACTGCTGGAAGAACTCCAACTGGTCGTGTCGTACTTGCTGGCAACTGCGGCGCGACAAGTGGTGCCGAAACCCGGGAACTCTTGCACCAGGCGGAGACGACCTCATTAGAGGTGAGTTCAGAACCGCAGTAGTAGAGGTAGAGTTGGATCCCCACCTTTGATCGTGCTTCACTATGGGAAATTCCCCGAGCGCCCAGCTGCTCTGTGCTCTACAGGAGCTTTTGGCTGCACGAGAGTTGAAAATCCCCGAGCGTGTCTTACGGCATTTTATGCAGGAAGTAGATCGTGTGGCACCATGGTTTCTCCACTCGGGCTCTTTCACTGTTCCGAGCTGGGATAAATTAGAGAAGGACCTTCGCTGTGCCCGTGCTACTGGGCCCCTTCGAGAGTGCGTCTTTCCTATTTGGGCATTGGTGCGCACCTGCCTAGAGGACTCTCCTTGTAGTATTCAAGTGCAGCAGGGGCAGCAAGCTCTGAGTGACTATCAAGATAGTATGTCAGAAAGGGATAAGGGTGGTCCGGACCGGCCGGGGCGTTCGAGAACCCGGTTGGAAGAAAAGCGGGGAGCCGCCCGCAAGGGAGGGCGCTCAGGAAGGCGACGGGGATGCCCGTTGCCCGGCCCGTTATCTAGGGAGGACGTGGCTTGTAAAATGGCCGCCCTCCGTCTGTCTTCGTCTTCTTCTTCTTCTCCCTCTTCTTTGTCCCGCTCTTCTTCCTCGTCTCGCGAGAGGGAGGCGGAGCTTTCTCCGGCCGATAAGGCGGACTTGGAGGAGGCGGTGGCGGCGTATGAGGCGGAGCGTTATCGCCCGCCTCCGTATGCCTCCGCCCCTCCCCCACCAGTTGATGGCGGGGGAGGTACATCTTTCATGTCGTCACGCACTGTCTAGAAGCATGGGCTGCCTGGGGCAAGCCTGAGGTCCTTAAGACTGATAACGGCCCGGCCTATACTTCCCGGGCCTTTCAACAATTTTGCCGCCGTCTCGGCGTTACCCATCGCACTGGCTTGCCCTATAACCCCCAGGCCCAGGGCATTGTAGAATGCGCCCATGGCACAATCAAAGTCTACTTACAAAAACAAAAGGGGGAGGCTGGGGCTTTGGGCGGTGGTAGGTCTCCCAAATCTGCCCTATCTCTTACTCTATATACTTTAAATTTTTTGCTGCTGGATGACCGTGGTCGCTCGGCGGCAGATCGCCATGTGGATCCTGGCCCCCCCCTTTCCGAGCGGGTGATGTGGAAAGATGTACTTTGTAATCAATGGAAAGGACCGGATCTGATTCTCAGCAGATCCAGGGGAGCTGTTTGTGTTTTTCCACAGGACGCCCCGGACCCTATCTGGGTTCCGACACGCCTCACGCGACGCCTCAGTCATCCTGCTGCTTCCTCGCCGGCTCCTGACGACGATGCTGTTGTGGCGGATTCTGCTTTCCCTGACCATGACCCTCCTCGCCCTGGGAGTGCTGTCCAGGGCGAAACGTCGTTGGGCCATCCTGCCTGTATTCCCGAGACCCCTGCCGGTGTCTCATGATTCGCAGATATTCCCCCGGTTCTTTATTACCAATGCTTCCCTAGGACTTCCCTACCTCCCGTGGTCCAACGAGTCTGGAGCGGTTCCCGGCAATGAATCCTATATCCTTGCTGGGTCCTTGTGCTTTACTACCATTATCCCGACTAACGGCAACCTGTCCTGTATACTTCTTGCCAACCAGACGGGTGCTTGGGTGGACCGGCCGCGTCCCCGCAACGGGACCTTTGCTAATGGGACTTTTGTGACAGGGATGTGGCCTGCGTTACACAAAACTGTGAACATTTGAGACCGCTGCGTCAGGTGCTCAGTTTTCCAACGTGACCTTCGGTCCCACGCCTGTTTGTCTCTGGCCTCCATTCATCTGGATTGTGGCCCACCTGGAAAACCATACGGCCACCCTTAACTGCTCCACCGTAAACTGCACGTATACACGTTGCTGGAATGCCTCAGAACACAGGATGGCCGTGGTTGCACGCATGCCCCGGTACGTCCCCTGGCCGGTTGACGCACCGGATTCGTTGGTTCTCTTTCGACATCGTAGGGACTTTGGCGTGACAGCTCTTGTCTTTGCTATTGCAGCGGCCTCCGCTGCGGCCCTTACCGCCGCTTCGATCGCGGCGGCGGGCGCCGTACAAACGGCACAGGTCCTAAATAACCTGTCAGCAACGGTAGCAACTGCCTTGGACACACAAAGCTCTATCAACTCACACCTGGCGGGAGGGATTATGCTCCTAAATCAACGTGTGGACTTGGTTCAAGAACAGGTGGACAGTTTGGTACAGCTCGCCCAGCTTGGTTGCGAGCGACGACTGCCGGGATTGTGTATTACTTCGATCCTATATTCTAACCTTTCCCAGGCGGCCAATCTCTCTAAAGAGCTTTCTCGGCTGTTACAGGGCTCTTGGTCTGCCAATTTCTCCAAGCTAGCCACTCAGTTACAACTAGAAATCACCCATATTAATTCTACCCGGTTAGATCCTATGCTTACTGATGGCCTCCTCCCCACCTTTTTGTCGCTTCTACACGGGGTTCGGGAATGGGCAGGTCTTGGATCCCTGGGCCTGCTGGGATGTCTTGCTTTTTGGCCTCGTGTTCTGGATGCTCATGCGTGTCCGTTGGCAGCAACAAAGGGATCGAGTGGTCATGGCTCAAGCCTTTGCTGCCCTTCATGAGGGCTCTCCTCCTGGAGTGTGGATAAGCATGTTACATACGGACGGCAACTACCGCTTTTCCCCTTGACAGCATGGCGTGGCCCTTGCACCCCGAGGGCTTGTCCCCATTGCACCGGGAAGGGCGCGCGACCCCTGTTTTGTGGTCAGCCCTTGCACCTTCATGAGCTCTCGCTCATTGCACTGAAGAGTGGTGACCATACGCCCCTTGGTGAACTGTGACCCTAGATCCGGACTGGGGCTTCCGTTCACCATGAGGCAAAAACAAAAGGGGGAGCTGTGGGGAGCGGTCTAGGCCTCCTAGTGTATCCGCCCAGGACATGCATAGTCAGGCCCTCCACCTATCCCTGTGGGACACGCTTGTGGGACACACCTATCCGGGGCTATAAAAGCAGCTTGCATTTCCTGTTCGAGGTCTCTCGCCATGTAACTGTTGTAGATGCCTCATTAAACTACTGCTGGAAGAACTCCAACTGGTCGTGTCGTACTTGCTGGCAACTGCGGCGCGACACATATATTAGAATGCCTAAAATTAAAATATTGAAACATACCAAGTATTGGCAAGGATGTGGAAAACTAGAATACTTACGCATTTTTGGTAGTGGAAACGTCAGCTCATATAACCACTTTGAAAAACATTTTGCTGGTTTCCTAAAAGGGTAAACATATATATCATTTGATCCAGTAATTTCACACGTAGGCATTTGCCAAGAGAAAAGAAAGTTTATATCCTTACAAAGATTTGGTCATCAATGTTCACAGCAGTTTTATTTGTAATAACTCAAAACTGGAAACCACCCAAATGTCCATTAACAGATAAATGGATACACACATTATGGTATATTAAGATAATGGAATACTACTCAGCAATAAAGAGAAACAAGCTATCGATACACAAAACATGAATAAATCTCTAAAAATAATTATAAATGTCAGAAGTTAAACAAAAGAGTACATAATGCATATTTATATAAAACTTTAGACAATGCAATGTAGAGGCAAAAAACTCAAATCAATGGTTGCTTGAGAGGATGGCTGGGGAAGAATAAGAGGGAAGGATTATAAAGGGGCAGGAGAAAACTTCTGGGGGTAACAGATGGACTCACTATTGTGATTTTGTGATGATTTCACTGGTGTATACATATATTGAACTTATCCAATTGTACATTTGAAATATATACAGCTTATTATGTATTAATTGTGACTCAATAAATTTGTTAAATGCATTGATAAGTCAAGCAAGAGAGGGAAAGCATTTACTTGTACAATAGGGCTAAGTATAAAGTATAAATACTTTAGAAAGATTGATTCACACTATTATTACAATGTCAAGGGACATTATCATACCCTTAGATTAGTTTGCTTCGTTTGGTAACTATGTGTCGTGAAATTACACGAGAGGACAGAGTTTTCATCAGTTGACATTTTATCAATTTAGGTATGTGATATCATAAATGTGTTGAAAGTTATAATTTTAGATATATTTATTGAAATAGATTATTGTTAAAATTTAATGATAGTTTAGATTTATCTTCTCTTAATTTCTACAAATAGTTTTATTGCCCTCCAAATTTATAATATAAAATACACATTAAACAGAATGCTATAATATGTGCCTGACATTGTGCTAAATGCTTTCCATAAATTATTGCATGTACGCAAATGTAAATAAGCAGCTGGAACAATTAACCAAACAATTATTTATGAAGCCAATATTATTAATATTTTAGTACTCATAGTTTTGCTTAATAAATAATCAGAATTAACATTGAAATGTATATATTATGTTATATATTATGTATTATATGTATTATAGTATGCATTATAAGTATATATTACATATTAATATATTAATATGTCAACATATAATATTATGTGTATGTATTATATATGTATATAATAAGTATATATAATATGTCAATATATTAATATAGTAATATAAATATATAATATAATATATTATATATTATATGTTGATATATTAATATTAATATATAATATAATATATATTATGTATATATTATATGTTGATGTATTTATATAGTAATATTAATATATAATATAATATATACTTATAATATATACATATATAATACATACACATAATATTATATGTTGATATATTAATATGCTAATAGTAATATGTAATATATACTTATAATGCATACTATAATACATATAATACATAATATATAACATAATATATACATTTCAATGTTAATTCTGATTATTTATTAAGCAAAACTGTGAGTACTAAAATATTAATCACATTGGCTTCATAAATAAATGGTTAATTGTTATAAGTATATATTATATGTTGATATATTAATATAGTAATATTAATATATAATATAATATATACTATATAGTTACTTGTTAAATAATTTATAATTATGTATTATAATTGTATTATAGTATATAACATGCAAGTATATAGCACATAAAATATAGTATCATATATTATGTAATATATAATTGTAATCATTGCATATTATATATATAAATTTTACATATATATAGAAATTGCCTTCTGAAAAAATACCTAAAACTATAGTTCACACTTTTTTTCTTATTGCCTATACACCAGAATTGTTTAAATTCTATATTTTAATGTATTTGTGGCTTATTTTAAAAATATTCTTTGGAATTGCCTTGCGTTAAAAAAATTAATGTAGTATGGAAAAGCCCTGTCATTTGATCAAAATGTAAATTTTCAAACTCTTTTAGAAGGTAATCTGATAATGTATACTTAAATTTATAATAAGCATATCCTATAATTTAATATTATATATATATGTGTGTGTGGATACAAATAATTATATAATAATTATTTACACATGCTTTGTAATGGTAATTCATATGTCAATAGATAATTGGTTCAATAACATGGTCACAAACTGGACACTATGCATTTGTTAGAAATAATTAGGCAGATTTATCTATCTATCTACCTCCCTCACCATGTATCAAGATATATTTTTTATGAATTAAGCTCCTCATAAGTAAGGATAGGGAAAACAAAGATGTAAAACAGAGTCTGCATGCTACCCTTTGTGTTATAAAAATAAAAAAGAGCACATACACAAGGAATCTATAACTGTAGAAATACATAAAATAAGCTAGGCTTAATGGTTGTTTTTGAAGGGAAAAACTGCAATATAGAGTAATTTGAAGTAGAGGGCTTACTTTTAAATCCACATTCATTTTTACTCATTAAATTGCTTTATGTATATATATATTTTCCAATAAATATCTCATGACTTACAAATCAGGTAGAATTATTAGAGGAACATAAAGACATAAAAAAGAAGTTAAAGAAACTCAAAGGCAAAGAAATAAAACACCACTAAGAATCACCACTCTGAAAATATTTTCCTTGACAGAAAGTTCACCTAACATCAAGGATAAGTCAATTTTCAGCAGCTGTAGACAACTATTTAAGTTGAAAATATAAATCACTCCAGTGGGAAATATAGTAAAAGATAACGTACTGTTGTCACACTGGAATTTATGTCTGTTTCAGTGAAGGAAATATGTATAGCCTGTTTTCCAGATCTCAGAGGCCAATATAACCTCCCATGTTGAGATCGATACCCTCTTAACTAACCGACTGGAAATTGATAGTTTATTTCTTTGGAAGTACTGGATTCATTCAAAAGTTATCACATATTGTTTTTACCACCAGGGAAAACTTCTTAACTGAATTTAGTGTTATTTAATGTCATAGTTTTTAAGCTAAGTTTGAAAATACATTCAAAATAATATGCCAAGTAGGACTGATAAGGATGTTTTCATGCACTGTAGCTCAGTCAGCAGCTCCATTTGACCTTGGACCTATTTCCCTTCTTTGTGTCTGCAGATTTTTATCATGTGTGGGACATATTTAACTGTCCATTATCAGTAATTAATTACACTCATTTTTTCACCCATGAGATGTAAGAATTAGAGTTAGCCTAAAAGTAAGGTTAGGACGAAGATCAATTTACCAGTAGTTCTAGACTTCCTGAGTGGCTTGCCCCATTGTATAAAACTTACCGCCATATTCTCATCTAATAACATCTGATATATAACTTGACTCTTGATATAAAAGAAAACATGGGTTTAAATAATGGCTAACTCTTTATCCTTAGCAAATTATTTTTTCTTTTGGTACCAGTTTTTGCTAGGTCTAACAAAACTTAAGTGTTCCCTTCATGGGGAAGTTCATATTTAACCATTTTATGATCATAATGGAACAAATGCACATGTAAAGTTAGAAATGAGCCCAAAGTGTTTCATTGTCTCTTTAGTCCACATTAAACAACATGATATACAAATGCAATCTGCTCTGCTCTTGCCTTCTTCTTGATGATAAAATGTTCCATAATGCGAATAGCCCACAGCCTCATTACCAGTGCAGATGATATGGCAATGTGAGCATTTGCAGGAGCAGGGGTCCACTATCTGCTAATCAAACTGAATTCCATATCAAAAGATAGAAGATATTTAATCACTTTTATTTTGCTTTTTATCACAGCAATTTTTGGTTAATTGCAATATTTAATCAGAATTCTTCCCATACCATATGTAATTGACTAAAACTGTGATATTGACACTCTTAATTGTAAGTACTTAGCTTTTACAATTTTTGTGATTGAGGTGTTAGAAGAGATGGGTTGGAAATGATGTCTGTTAATGCTATCTACAGAATCTGACATATTTAGTGCAGGAGAGAAAGAAGCTGAAGTAAGTAACCTCCAAGATGGCCCCCAATGTCTTTACCTCCTGGTATTCACACCCTTGTGTGGACTGGATCCAGTGACTCACTCCTAATGACTAGAATAAGAAAAAAACTATGAATGTGACTTTCCAGATTAAGTTACCAAATGGCAATGGCTTCCATCTTGGACTCTTTCCTTCTCTAGCTCATGCTTTTCTTTGCTGGCTCTGAGGAAAGTGAGCTTCCCTGCTGTGAGCTGTTCTAAGATTTGAACCATGTGGCAAGAAACTGATACATCTGAACAACAGCCACACAACAGAAACTGATGGTGGATCCTCCCTTACATGAGACTTGAGGTGACCGCAGCCTTGGCTACAACCTCTATTGCGGCCTTCTGAGAGATCCTGAGCTAGAGGGACCCAACTAAATTGCACCATTATTTCTGTTCCACAAAAAGTATGACATAATAAATGCTTTCTGTTTCAAGCAGCTAGGTTTTGTATAATTTGTTACTCAGAAATAGATAACAAATGCTTATTTGTAGCCATGGATGTTTAGATAAGGTATAGAAAAGTCTTGAAGTATCTATACCAAAAAAAAAAAGTTATCCCTGAATAATTGTATTTCAGTATTCTATAATTTTTCTTATTTGATTTTGATGATTGTTTTAATGAAAGTATATTACTTATGAAATTAAGTTATATACAACACATAGCTATAAATTAACAAAAGTATTTATGAATCCAAACAAAATTTTAACCTCATTCCAGATGATTGAGCAATTCTTTAATATATCATTACTGGGAATAAATGTCAAAAGAAATAATTTTTCTTTTAAGTTCAATCATAACTCTATGTGGAACAAAGCCATAATGGAAGAAAAACAGAATTGAAGAAATAACTATATTTTGCAATTTGTAGAATAACATTGAACTAAAGAAAAACAAATAAACAAAAAACAACAAAAAACAAAATGAATGCACTAGAAACCTCACCAAGGATTCTTTTTATTTAAATTATTACCACTATCATTTACCAAGAATTGAAACCTACTCTTCAGTGCACTCTATGGAAATAATTCTCATGTTGATCCCTCACACCAATTGGTCTGCTGCCTAGATTTTCAACTACTAATTCTTCAATTCATTCTCCTTCAGTTATGAAAAATTCTTTTTCTTTCTTCAAAATGTGTGTTACCTTATTTAGAGATGTTTGAATTTTCATTCAGTGACTTAGCATCTATTCATTAATTGGCATTTCATTAAATATTTTGATGAAAATAGGCTTTGAAAGTGAATATATAATTGTTTAAAATTCACTTAATTGTCAGATAATGCAACCAGAGGAAAGTTTGGAGTATGTGAAATCACAGTGATTAACAATGATAACAATAATACCATTTACATATAAATTAGACATTATGCTACATACTCTAAAGTAGAAAATAGAAAATAATTACAACTTTAAAACTAGGACAACTTTTTGTATATTATATAATAATCAATAGTTCGATTAATCCATTTGACTTTACTGAACACTTTTGAAGAGCCACGTACTGTATTAGATTCACTAATCTCATATATTTAATACCTAGGTGGAGCAACAATTTATACATACATATATAAAATAATACATACACATAAATTATAACAATAGAGTCACTTTCTCAACTAGCTAAACTTTATGAATTGTTCCAAATCATTAGTAATGTAATTTGTCTTGATCATGGCTGAATTTTCCAGACAGTAAAGTAGAATACTGTGAAACATCAGTGAG
This sequence comes from Eulemur rufifrons, assembly GCF_041146395.1. NCBI lineage: Eukaryota > Metazoa > Chordata > Mammalia > Primates > Lemuridae > Eulemur > Eulemur rufifrons. The sequence goes on along the minus strand of NC_090989.1, from coordinate 97,086,217 downwards.
TTTTATTTCCTAGCTAGCTTCTGGTATAGCAGATGGACCCCCTACAAATTAGCTGATAGAGCAGGAGCTAAATATAGAAGCTAAACCACTCTGTTCCACATCCATTTCTCATACCTCGCTTCTAAACATTTTAACATTCTCCATTTCACCTCCTTCTCCTACAGTTTTATTTTCACTATGGAAAACCATCCATTGCAAAAGAAAAATAATAATTCATTTTAGACCCTCCATTGCATGCAATTATTGTGTTTACCTTGTCTAGTACAATATCCAATTATGGTCCTTGTAGGACTGCCTACACTTCAACCAATGTCTTTAGAGTCTTTTAACAGACTATATCATATGTTAGTTACCTGTATCTTATTCTATTTTTTTTTCTTATCATAAGTGAGCAAGCACATCTTGACTATGGGTCATTCCTATCCAAATCTAAAGTGCCCCTACTGATTATGAGATCAATAACAACTTCCTATAATTTTGCCTTATACCATGTTTATCAGTATAAAAGGGAAAAAAATCACATATGCACTAAGAACCTAAGAAATCCTTGGATAAACTCAGTGTGTAAAATGAATTTACTTCAAATACTTATTAAATTTGAAAGTGAGTATATATCATATTGAAACAAAGAACTCTTCTGTCAATGCATATATTTTGGCCCTCTTCTAGCCATGTAAGAAATTCTAATGGCCCTAGAATTGAATTCTATCTATTGTCATTAGATTGTACTGAAAATCAACATTATGGTTAGTCACATGAAATGTGATATTACATATGATAAATGTGTTATAATGCCTGTCATTCATTAAATTTTATAGATTCTCTGTGTATGACAGTGGGAAGAATTTTCTGCTTTATAATGATCAATAAAACTTTATTTGTCCTCTGCAATTGGTGTCTTTTATTTCATAGGCACTGAAAATAATGTCATTGATAAGGTTACTTTACCCGTCCAACTGTACTTTACTTGACCACATTGCAAAGCTTGTTGTAAAATAACTCATTACGTGCCACTCTCGCTGGTTTGAACCTCAGCCCAAGTATTCAAGAGGAATGCTGTTTTATTCAAACTAGGCTCTAACCTTTTAATCATTTTCAGGTTGAAAATTACAAAATGATGTCTCTCTCAAATGTTAATACATATTTGTTTAATAATGAATATAGACAGATAGCTTTTAATGTCTTAAAATCTATCACTGTTTCTTTTTTCTTTCTTTTTTTTTTTTTTTGAGAGAGATCTCACTTTGTTGCTCAGGCTAGAGTGAGTGCCATGGCATCAGCCTAGCTCACAGCAACCTCAATCTCCTGGGCTTAAGGGATCCTACTGCCTCAGCTTCCTGAGTAGCTGGGACTACAGGCATGCGCCACCATGCCCGGCTAATTTTTTCTATATATATTTTAATTGACCAGATAATTTCTTTCTCTTTTTAGTAGAGATGGGGTCTCGCTCTTGCTCATGCTGGTCTCGAACTCCTGACCTCGAGTGATCCACCTGCCTCGGCCTCCCAGAGTGCTAGGATTACAGGCGTGAACCACCATGCCCGGCCTATCACTGTTTCTTATTTAATAAAATATTTCTTCTTGTATCTCACACTATCAAATTGTGTTTTTTTTCCCTATTTTCCTGAAGGATCTCTTATACAACAAGTAAATTAGTTGTATCTTGATCATATGTGTTAAAATAATATTTTTATTTTTATTCAATTTTGTTTAGAGTGTTGAATAAATATTTTATTGAAGTAAATTTTACTAATAATTTATTAATATTATTAATTTTTATATGAAATCATTTCCCTTCATTTTAATTTTTTTTTAATTTTTATTTTTTGTTTGTTTTTCAGCTCATTATGAGGGTACAAAAGATCAGGCTATATACATTGCCCATACCTCCCCATCCCCCTGAGTCTGAGCTTTAGTTGTGTCCATTCCCTAGACAGTGCACATCACACTCATCATGTAGGTGTGCACCCCTCCCCTCACTCCACCCCATCCCCCCCAGTCAGAACTTCAAGCGTGTCCATTCCCCAGGCAGTGCACATCGCACTCATCAAGTAGGTATACACCCATCCCTTCCACCCAGCCCCGACCTCTGTCAGTTACCAAATTGGTGTTATTCCCAAATGTGCACTCAAGGAAACAAGTTTTCTGGTGAGTACATGTGGTGCTTATTTTTCCATTCTTGGGATACTTCACTTAATAGAATGGGTTCCAGCTCTCTCCAGGAGAACCAAAGAGATGCCATATCGCCATTATTTCTAATAGCTGAGTAATATTCCATGGTATACATATACCACATTTTGCTAATCCATTCATGAATCGATGGGCATTTGGGTTGTTTCCACATCTTTGTGATTATGAATTGTGCTGCTATAAACATTCAGGTGCAGGTGGCTTTTTTATAGAATGACTTTTGTTCTTCTGGGTAGATGCCCAATAATGGGATTGCTGGATCGAATGGTAGGTCTACTTGAATCTGTTTAAGGTATCTCCACATTGCTTTCCACAGGGGCTGCACTAGTTTACAGTCCCACCAGCAGTGTATGAGTGTACCTATCTCTCCACACCCACGCCAACATGTATAATTTTGGGACTTTTTGATAAAGGCCATTCTCAATGGAGTTAAGTGATATCTCATTGTGGTTTTGATTTGCATTTCCCTGATGATTAGAGATGTTGAACACTTTTTCATATGTTTGTTAGCCATTTTTATATCTTCTTTTGAAAAATTTCTATTCATGTCCTTTGCCCACTTTTTGATAGGGTTGTTCGATTTTTTCTTACTGATTTTCCTGAGTTCTAAATAGATTCTTGTTATCAATCCTTTATCTGATGTGTAGTATGTGAAAGTTTTTTCCCATTCTGTAGGTTGTCTGTTTATTCTTGTGACTGTTTCTTTGGCTGTGCAGAAGCTTTTTAATTTGATCATGTCCCATTTATTTATTTTTGTTGTTGCTGTGATTGCCGTAGGGGTCTTCCTCATAAATTCTTTGCCTAGGTCAATGTCTGTAAGAGTCTTTCCTACGTTTTCTTCTAGAATTCTAATAGTTTCTGACCTAAGGTTTAAGTCTCTTAACCACCGTGATTTTTGTGAGGGGTGAGAGCTGTGTGTCCTATTTTAGTCTTCTACATGTGGATATCCAGTTTTCCCAGCACCATTTATTGAATAAGGAATCTTTTCCCCAGAGTATGTTTTTGTCTGCTTTGTCAAAGATTAGATGGCTATATGAGGATGGTTTTATATTTGGATTTTCTGTTCTGTTCCACTGGTCTGTGTTCCTGCACTTGTGCCAGTTCCAGGCTGTTTTAAGAACCACAACCTTGTAGTATAGTTTGAAGTCTGGCAAATTAATACCTCCCATTTTGTTTTTGTTGTTTAAGATTGCTTTTGCTAAACGGAGTCTTCTCTGGTTCCATACAAAGCGTAAAATTATTTTTTCTATGTCTGTGAAAAAAGATGTTGGTAATTTAATAGGGATTGCATTGAATCTGTAGATAACTTTGGGCAGCGCCTAGCAACTGTCTCCTATACGTGGGAGGCGGGGCTGCCTCCCTCCCGGCTCTAGCAGATGCCGATCTGTCTCATTTAGGCGGGCGGCTGGATTCTCCTGGTGCCTGGCTCCTCTGGCCTCTGCCGGTCCCTGAGCGTTCAACCCCAGCGACAGTGATCTGCAAATGGGTAGCCGCCATTGTCGGGTTTCACAGCCTAAACGCTGCAGAGCGATTGGGTACCTGGCGGCTCCCTGGGCGGCTCCCTTTCCTAGTCCAGAGACTCGACTAGGAGCTCAGCCTTTGTGTGAACACTGAGTGGTTCCCCAGTCACGAGAGAGTAGAGCGTGGACCTTGAGGACATTGGGGCGGGGCCAACCATCGCCCACAGGAACTGCAGCAGCTGGGGCGCTGGGTGAACGAGGGTGCTGCTCCTCTCCCCCTATCCACTGTCTTTCTCGCAGAGAGAGACAGAATCCACCTCAGGAGAGGAAGAGGAGCAGCCCCCTTAGCGGAGGTAGCAAAATCCTGAACAACACGTGAAGGGCTCCCCCTAGCGACAGAGGAGGCAGCTTACCTGGAGCTCACGGTGTGACCTTATCCAAACTAAAGGTGAAAGAAGGGATTTTAAGGATTCATCTAGATGGGAAGGGCTCAGCGAAAGAACTCTAGGAGTATAAAGAATCAAGCTGAAACCTTGCCCTCAAAGAGGATTACTAGTTCTCCATCAATTAACACAAACCAGATTCCAAATAGCAATATGTCACAGGAAGAATTTCAAACATGGATCATAAATACGCTGAACATTATGCAAGAAAAAATGGATAATCAACACAAAGAAACCACCAAAAAGATCCAGGACTTGGAAGAAAAATTCACCAAAGAAATTGAAATACTGAAGAAAAATCAAACTGAACTGCTGGAAATGAAGAATTTATTCAAGGAGCTACAAAACACAGTGGAAACTCTCAAGAGCAGGGTAGACCAAACAGAGGAAAGAATCTCAGAGATCGAAGATAACACTTTCCAATTAAATAAGAAAGTCACAGAGTTAGAGCAAAGAAACATGAGAAAAGACCAGAGTCTACAAAAAATGTGGGATTATGTGAAGAAACCTAACGTGAGAGTTATCGGCATTCCTGAGAAGACAATAAATAAGGGTTGAATAAACTATTTGAAGATATAATTGAGGAAAATTTCCCAGGCCTAGCCAAATCTCTAGATATACAGGTTCAAGAAGCTCAAAGAACCCCTGGGAGATTCATACCAAATAGGAAGACACCACGTCATGTAGTCATCAGACTGACCCAAATATCCACTAAAGAGGCCCTTCTTCGAGCTGTAAGGAGAAAGAAACAAGTAACATACAAAGGAAAGTCCATCCGAATCATGCCAGATTTCTCAACTGAAACCTTACAAGCAAGAAGAGATTGGGGCCCCATTCTCACGCTTCTGAAACAGAATAACGCCCAGCCTAGAATCCTGTACCCAGCTAAGCTTAGTTTTATATATGAAGGTGAAATTAAGACATTCTCAGATAAACAAAAACTCAGGGAATTCACCAAGACAAGACCAGCTCTCCAAGAAGTACTCAAAACAGAGTTACACATGGTCCAGCATAAGAAGGACCCTCGAATGTAACACTAATCAAGAGATAAATATAAAAACCCAGTTATCATAATGGCTCAAGAGAGAAAACAGATCAATGAAATTCAACCCAACATGAGGAACAGCAATCTGTCTCACTTATCAGTTCTCTCATTAAATGTGAATGGATTGAATTCCCCACTCAAGAGACATAGACTGGCCCAATGGATAAAAAAATATAAGCCAAGTATCTGCTGTCTTCAGGAAACTCATCTAACCTGCAAGGATGCATTTAGACTGAAAATAAAGGGTGGAAATCAATATTCCAAGCAAATGGAACCCAAAAGAAAGCTGGCGTGGAGGTTCTAATCTCTGATAATGTAGTTTTTAAATCAACAAAAGTAAAGAAAGACAAAGATGGTTACTATATATTGGTGAAGGGTACAATTCAACAAGAAGACATAACTATACTTAATATATATGCACTCAGATTCATAAAGCAAACCCTACTTGATCTGAACCAAATGACAGATAACAACATTTTAGTAGCTGGAGATTTTAACACGCTGCTGACAGTTCAGCACAGATCCTCCAAACAAAAAATAAACAAAGAAATAGTGGACTTAAATAGAACGCTAGAACAAATGGGCCTGACTGACATCTACAGGACATTCTACCCAAAAACCACTGAATATACTTTCTTCTCATCAGCTCATGGGACATTCTCCAAGATTGACCATATCTTAGGACATAAAGCATGTCTTAAAAAATTTAAAAATATAGAAATTATACCATGCATCTTCTCAGATCACAGTGGAATAAAAGTAACAATGAACCCTAACAGAAATCCTCACTTCTACTCAAAGTCATGGAAGCTAAATAACCTTCTCCTGAACAATCATTTTATAAATGAAGAAATCAAGTCAGAAATCAAAAAAGTCTTTGAATTAAACGACAAAGGAGATACAACTTATCAAAATCTGTGGGACACAGCTTAAGCAGTCCTGAGAGGAAAATTTATTTCCATAAATGCCTATACCAAAAAGACAGAAAACTTACAAATAGACAATCTAATGAATAGACTCAAAGAGCTGGAGAAGGAAGAACACACAGACCCCAAACCCAGCAGAAGGAGAGAAATTTTTAAGATTAAATCAGAACTAAATGAAAAGGACAACAATCAAACCATAAGGGAGATTAATAAAACCAAAAGTTGGTTCATTGAAAAAATAAACAAAATTGACACACTCTGGCTAGACTAACCAAGAGCAGAAAAGAAAAATCTCTTATAACCTCCATCAGGAACACAAAAGGAGTAATCACGACTGATGCCACAGAGATACATGATATCATCTATGAATTCTACAAAAATCTTTATGCACACAAATTAGAAAACCTGGAGGAATTGGACAAATTCTTAGAAACACACAGCCTTCCCAGGCTCAACCAGGAAGAAATAGAATTCCTGAATAGACCGATATCTAGATCTGAAATCAAAACAGCAATAAAAAATCTTCCCAAAAAGAAAAGCCCTGGACCAGATGGGTTCACACCTGAATTCTACCATACCTACAAAGAAGAACTGGTGCCTATCCTACATAAACTATTCTCCAATATAGAGAAGGATGGGATTCTCCCCAACACTTTTTACCAAGCCAACATAATCCTGATACCAAAACCAGGAAAGGATGGAACTAAAACAGAGAACTATAGACCAATTTCTCTTATGAATATAGATGCAAAAATTCTCAATAAAATCCTAGCAAATCGAATCCAAGTGCTTATCAAAAAAATAATCCATCACGACCAAGTGGGCTTCATCCCAGAGATGCAGGGATGGTTTAACATACACAAATCTATAAATGTAATTCATCACATAAATAAAAGCAAAAATAAAGATCATATGATTCTCTCAATAGATGCAGAAAAAGCGTTCGACAAAATTCAACACCCTTTTATGATAAGAACACTTAACAAAATAGGCATAGACGGGGCCTATCTAAAAATGATACAAGCCATATATGACAAACCCACAGCCAACATCATTCTGAATGGGGAAAACCTGAAAGTATTCCCACTTCAAACTGGAACCAGACAAGGCTGCCCACTGTCCCCATTACTTTTCAACATAGTATTGGAAGTCCTTGCGAGAGCTATCAGGCAAGACAGCAGAATCAAGGAAGTCCAAACAGGGACAGAAGAGATCAAACTCTCACTATTTGCTGATGATATGATGTTATATCTAGAAAACCCCAAGGTTTCAACCAAGAGACTCCTGGAATTGATCAATGAATTCAGTAAAGTCTCAGGATACAAAATCAATACACACAAATCAGAGGCATTCATATATGCCAATAACAGTCAAACGGAGAACCAAATTAAGGACTCAGTACTCTTCAAAATAGCAACAAAGAAAATAAAATACCTAGGAATATATTTAACTAAGGAGATAAAGGACCTCTATAGGGAGAACTATGAAACACTGAGGAAGGAAATCGCAGAACATGTAAATAAGTGGAAAACCATACCATGTTCATGGATTGTTAGAATCAACATTGTTAATTTTAAATTATCTGTGTCTTTTTATTAAAATGCCTCTCTTGTAGAGAAAATAAAATTGAATCTTGCTTTTCTATCCATTCTAATAATTTCTGATTTTTGTTAAAATGTCTGGTATATTTAAATTTAAAGTAAATGGAGTGCATTTGAATTTTTTCTCAGTTTTTTTTCATTTATTTTTTGTTATAATTTCAAAAAAATTGGGGGGTACACATGTGTTTTGTCACATAGATGAATTGTATCATGCTGAAGTCAGCAGTTTCAGTGCACCCATCACTAGAGTAGTGTACATTTTACCCAATAGGTAGACTTTTATCCATCATTCTCTTCCCAGCCTCCTCCATTCTTAGATTTCAATGTCCATTACATCACCTTATGACTATACACACACACACACACACACACACGTATCCCTTGTTTAGCTCCCACTTATTAATGAGAACATGAGGTATCTGTTTTTGCATTCCTGAAATACTTCACTTAGGATAGGATAATGGTCTCCAGTTCCACACAAGTTGCTGTAAAAGACATTTGATTCCTTTTTATTGCTGAATATTATGCCATGATATATATCAATATTAATATATGCCACATTTTCTTTATCCAACCATTTCTCACTTAAACTATCACTGATGATAAAATACGTACACAATTTAGTCCTCTTTTACCTTTTTTTAAATCTTATTTTTAAAATTTTTCACTCAACTATTCTGTTACATCTGCATTTCCTTTCTTGAATTTCCTCAAGTTATTGCTCTTACCTCTGATTCATAGCCCTTCTTTTTATCTGCTTTATTACATATTTGTGTATATTTATTTTCTGTTTTCTTGAGCATAGCCTTATTTAGTCTCTCCTGTGTGCCCATAACTTGGAATTCTGAGTGGAACATAGTAATTTATAACTAAATATTTACTGAAAAAGTGAGCAAAAAAATACATAATCATTTCTAAATAAAAGTGCCAGGAAAGTTCAAATAAAGAATATATCTCATAAAAAGTTTGATAAAGGACACGAGTCTCAATCTTGTAATATTAAAAAAAGAAACAAAAATATGGCTTAGTAAAGTGCAAAAAATGTTCTATGACACTTTTTATGACCTAGTAGCTTCTTGAAAAAAATATGATGGCTTAATTTCAGGAATGAAAACAAGACAGAAAAAATAAGAGGGTAAGTCAATGGAAAGGAAGGAAAAAAAATATTGTAGATTCTGTTACATGCCAGACAACAGGTTTAATGTTAGTATAAATATCATTTTTAAAAGTATTTTACTTTTTTAGAGGTATAATTAAAATTAAGTGAATCAAACTTATTTAATAATAAGGTATATAATAGGGATGAAAATGCTGGTCTGTGTAATCCCAAAGATAACACTATTTACTTAAAATCATATTTCCTTTTGCCTGAATAATTTATATGACACAATTTTCCATACAAGATGAATCTTGTTTTTCTGAAACCACTTATATAGTCAAAGATCTCTTCAAGATTTTGAAGAAAATATTAGCCAGAAAAAATTCAGACACTCTCTGAAGGTGAGATAAAATATCAAAAGCAATTAGTTAAACAAAACACAAACAAAAAAACATTTCCAATAATTTCCTTTACATGACCTAAGGTTGAAATGTGGAATACATGTGTAAGATGTTATCAAAAGCCAGTATGCTTTGTCTCTCACTTAATTTGGGGGTCATATACAAACTGTCTTGCTGAGCTATTAACCAGATATTCAGAAATACAGGCCGCCTGTTTGATGCATACATATAAAATTGATACACAAAATTACTATTTTAAAAATTATCTTATTAATTTTTTACCATATTGAGACTATCCTTCAAATGTGATGGAAAGAACAACTATTGAAAATATCCAGAGAATTGTCAAGAGTAAAATTGAAAATGATCATTTTTGCACTAAAGATGCTTAATTTCTGGTGGGAATTTGTAACATTCAGGGCAAAATAGGAGTTACAGAGATCAGCATGAAAATAATTAGAGAAGGTTAGGACTCTGAAATTAGGTGCTTGACCAGGTTTAACGATGAAGTTTGTTTTTTACATGGTGCTTAAGCAGGTGAGGAGAAAGTTATATGTGCTTAAAAGTTGATCTGAATCTTAGAAATAAGGCAAAAAGCTGTATTGCACTTCTTTCTCCTAATGTCATACAGAAATAAAATCCCTCAAAAGACTGTCTAAGAAAATGTACTTAGTTTGACTCACTTTTTAGTGATTAAGTGTAGACGAAATGTCATAATTTATGATTGTGTAGGACATTAATGAGTTCTAGATCTAATCCAGCAATTGTATCTATAAATATCATAATTTTTCAAATGTTCTTTAAATGAGCTATAATAGTTTACTTATGTCATTAATTAAAAGTTAAATCGAATCTTTGAAACATTCATTTCACATTTCCATGCAAGTAACAATTCTAACTTTTTGAAAATTATGTTTTTGACACTTCATTAATGAATGGATTAAACACATTTTTGACACATGTATAAACAACATGTGTCAAACAAGTCTATTAAAAGACTGAAAGCTTATATTCATATGTTGAAATCTTAACCCCCAATGTAATCGTATTAGGAGATGGAGCCTTTGCAGTTAATTAACTCATGTGGCTGGAGCTCTCATGAATGAGATTAGGGCCCCCATAAAGGGACCTTAGAGAGCTCTTTCTGCCTCTTTTCACCATGTGATGGATAAACAAAAAGTGGGCAGTCTGAAACCCAAAAGAGGACCCTAAGCAGAGCCAGATCATACTGGAACCCTGATCTCAGACTTATAGCCTCCCAAACTGTGAGAAATAAATGTCTGTTTTTCAAAAGCTACCCAGTTTATGGTATTTTGTTATGGCAGCTAAACTACTAAGACACATGTTTATGTTGTATGTGTATTTTTAGTAGAGTCATGATTTTATCCTTTTGAGTTACATATTTTAGATGTATACTCAAAAGAATATAAAAATGCCACCTGGTGAATCTGCACTGTGTCATATCCAAAAGCAGGAGAGCAAGTGATATGGTAATTTGCTAAGAGGAATGAAAACAAGGAGAAAAAAAAATGGGAGAAATCAGTCAAAGATGTTTCTAAAGGAAGGATACTCAGAATGAGAGAGGAATGGAAATTACCCTTTCTGTAAGTCTTTGGTGTGTGGCATCGGGGTGGGTATGGTGCTTAAGCAACTATACATGGTAGAAGAAAGAGATATATCTGTAAATTTTCAAAAGTAATTAACAGATGCATAAAAATACTCATTCTTTAAAGTTCAGGAGCCCTTTGTTAATGGATATGATCCTACAAGAAAGATTATCAACTAGTCAAATTGGCTATTGTACATGTCCTTATTACATGCCTCTATAAAATCTCTACTACCTGCTGCTCAATAGCAGGGGCTTTCTCTGAATCGCCATTGTGTATGCAGAACCTGTCAAGGAATCTTGGAAATATTATAATATATGCACAATAATTCCTACATGAATGAATATGGATAAATGCTTATTTTGGTATACTCAACCCACAAATTGGATCTACTTCCTACATCTTATTTTCTGCCCTCTGTCAGAATTCTAAAAGGTGCCAGAAACTCAGGCTTTCTGTTTTTCTAATACAATGTGCTTTTTTTCCTGTAGCCATCTGGTTCTCCATCTCCTATATAAGCACCTGAAAATTAGATAATTTATTTAATCATTGTATCTATAGCTTCAGTATAAAGTAGTATCAATAAATATTTTGTGAAGTAAACTGAATGTTTCCTCCAATCACCAATATTTAATCAACAAAAGCTCAGATTCTTGATAAATTTGTTTCTATATACCTTTCCCTCTGACTTTACATTAATGTATACTCCCCACTGTGTAGCTGATTTTATACATCTGCAATTTTCAGCAGCTGATCATCAAGTTGATATTAGATAATCTGTTATTCTATACCTATAAACTTTTGACTTGTCAATCCTTCCTCATATCTTTGTCATATTCCCATTCTAATCACTTGAATTGATGTTTTATTTCTTAATATAAGCTCAAAATCCATCAAAAGACTCTCAGGAGTTCTCTCAATTCAAGTGGAATATTAAAAGTAACAAATCATAATAAAATATATGGGTACAGTTCATTTAATCTCAAGATAAATAAGAGCAATTATGAATCTGGGAAAATTTGATCTTTTTTAAAGAAAATCCATCTTATTATAATTTAATCATAAGTCATGAAATGCCAAGAAAAGCACATAAAATAGTTTGGCATGTCTTAAGTCTATTCCTTCTTTCATATATGAAAATGGTAGCTAGATTTTTCATTCTATATATCCTCTATATATGCACATATAAAATTGATTCCAATAACAATGACAATTTGAAATAAAACAGAGAAATACTATAACTATCTTAACATTATTGTGCAATGACATACATTGTTTTGACAATTCTTACCAATTTTCAATCATTGTCACTTTGTCCTGCAGAATTAACAAGCCTGTACTAAAGAGTTATTTATGGAGTACACTTATATTCTAATGAATAGCATGTATCTTAAGATACAGTTTAAATGTGGGAGCAACCTCAGAAACACAGATGACACTAACAGCTCAACATTATTATTTGCACAAAGTTTAGTGCTGCATAATATCTAAATTTATGTAGGATTATTTTTTCCTCTTGAAAAAAATGTTTCATAGTAAACAAAAGCATTGAAGTATCATATTGAAGAAATCACAAGGTAAGAATTAAGATTTTGAATTAGTGTGCTAAAGAAGTATTTAGCAATCAACATATGTGTATTTGATAAATGCCTTACTAATACTATACAAATAATGCTGTTCCTTGTATAAGATGAGACTTCATTGTGAATTTGGTTGTTTTAGATGAGCACACACATTAGATTTGCATTTTATTGAGGTCTTAGTTAAACACAAGCTCTGCTATCAAATATCAAGGTGTCTTCCAATTTAGACTAGGAGCAGACTCTTACAAACTTTCAAAATAAACTATTCAGCAACAGCTAATTGATACCAAATACCATCCAAAGTGGTTTCTTCATCCTAATTTAATATGATTCCTTCTTGAAAGACCTTTGCTTTATTCCCTGATAAATCGGGCAATTAAAAAAAGTTAATCATCAGGGACATGAAGGCTCTCCTGGAAAACATTTATCACCCTTTCTCAATGTGAATAAAAGGAATGTCTATTGTGACTTTAGACTATGTTTAAGTAAAGAGGGAAAATGACATTTTCTAGAGGTATCAAGTAGTAACAAATGGTAAAAAGGAATATTGTAAGATTTCTCTGAAGAATTCTCACGTGAAAGCCCATTCTACTTTAGCAAGGAGTTTGGTAGAAAGATGTAACGTAAATAAGCACCATCAATAACATTAATTACCTGCTGCCTCTGCAGATGTGTGTATTAGAGACACCAGGCCAGATGGGTTTTACTAAAGCAAGACAAACCCCTGAATCATACAGCCATGAAGGGCAAGCTGTGCCATGGAACCAGTTAAAGCTGACTTTACCACTGAAATAGAAATACTACAAGATTAAAAATGCAAAGCATTTCATCAAGGCTGCAGAGCTAGAAAAAACAATGAACAAAACCATAGAGATGCTCTCCATACAAAGAAGTAAATCTCTAGCCCATGGAATGCTTCATGCATTTTGGAAATGCATGCAGAGAATAACACTGTTAATAATGGGCAAATAACTACTCATTTTATACTTTATCCCATTCCAGGATCCTGTATCTCACAGATATCCTAAAGGCTTTGTAATACTTCTCCCAAGTTATTTGCTACCCATATTAAACATTTTTCATTTTTAAGTTCAGTAAAAATACAAAGAGATAGTATATTGTAATGACATAGATATATCTAGTTTAGTGAATACATCTGGATGACAATATTAGAATTATAAAAAGTATATTCATTCTCTCATGCAACCATAACAAACATAAAAACAAAGAGCATCAAAAAAGTGATAGTATCATATTCTGAGAAACTACAAAGGAGATGTATAATTAGTTACTGTGGGAGGAAAATAGCAAGAGTGATATCAATCCATGCATCAGGAAAAATACATTAAGAAGCCTGAGGATATGCAGTTGCAACTTGGGATTCCATGTGCCATGTACCTCTGAAAGTAGGGTTACAAGTTGTGCTAAATCACAATGGGCATTTGAAAACAAGCATCAGTTTAGTGTAATGGTTAAGAGAAGAAATCTTGAGCCAGCCTTCTTGGTGCTTCAAAATATTATTACTTTGGGCAAGTTAGTCTATCTCTATTTCAATATTCTCATCTGGAAAATGAAAGTATTAATAGTACCTAACTCAAATGGTTGTTGGGAGTATTAAAGGAGCTAATATGTACAAGGTCCTTCAAATAGTGGCATGTAGTTATCAATATATAACTGTTGACATAAGCATTATTCATAAAGATTGCATTAAAAACAGTTACTTAAACAGTAGATTCCATGCTTCATTTTTGCCCCAATAAAGCAACTATGCCAGATGGCATAAGCTCATATTCTTTCCAGAGAAGCTAAACTAGAAAGGCTCCCCATGAAATATTTAACTGAGGGTAGGAAAAAGGCCTTAATGAAAAGTTGGGGATTAAGTAGAAGTCTACACATTGAAGATAAGGTCCTTAGCCATTTCAATTATTGGCTCCCTCAATACTAGCAATGATTTTTATGGCTCATAGGCTGAAAATTGAAAAATTTCTCCTCATTAAAATGACTCACTAAAAATAAAATGTTTAGTAAAAGTCATGTTTGGAGAAGCTTGATTGACAAATAAACAAACAAGCAAAACATTAATGGCTTTGTTACACAACAGTGAAACCCGAGTCAGGACCTTCAAGCTCTCTCCTAGAAACAGACATATAGGTTCTAAAAATGTATTGCCTAAATTATAAATAAAAATGGAGAGCCAAGAATAGATATTTGTAGATATTTCCAATATGGAAAGGGGAGGTTATATTAATTAGTTATGGATTTAATAAAGCTGTCTAGCCAGCCATGTTAAAACTTAGGAAAACATGAAGTATTTGTCATTCACCTATCTGTGGGTAGGCTGAAATTCATCTAACCAAAGAAGGGCTTGGCTGGGCTTTACTCCAAGCTGTAACTTCAATATTGATCTGCTCCACTATCTTTCATTCTACTGGGTTAGCAGACTACCCTGGTCCCATTCTTACCATGGCAATGATAGAAATATAGTCATTCAACACATGACTACTTTTTGGTTGATAGCAAGCCACATTTACACTGTGGTCCCATAAGATTATAATACTATATTTTGGCTGTATTTTTCTAATTAGATATGTTTAGATACATAATTACTTACCATGTGCTACAATTGCCAACAGTATTCAGTACATTAACATGCTGTGCAAGTTTTTAGCCTAGGAATAATAGGCTACACCATATAGGTTTGTGTAATTGCACTTTATTATGATCACAGAATGATGAAATCACCTAATGACACATTTCTCAGAACGTTTCTCCATTGTTAAGCAACACATGACTGTACATGAGGGGCAAAATCCATGATGTCTCTTAAGACCTAGGCTCACAAATAACATAATGTCACTACCACCTGCACTCCACCAGTAAATGCAAATCACATAGCAAAGATCAAAATGATTGTAGTAGGGAAATACCTTGCTCATTTGCAATTTAATTCCTACTAAATAAGTCAAAGATTAGTTCTCCTATACTTCCACCTATGCCATTTACCTAATGCAGTTGCACACAAATTATTGTTGAATCCATATTTAGTTTTTTTTTTATTTTCTACTATGTGTGTGTTTGTGTGTGTGTATGTGTGTGTATGTGTATGTGAGTGTGTGTGTGTATATATATATATATATAGTATTGCCAAGCTATGTTCCTATATTATACTATAAATGTATATTTTATGTATTACTCTTTATCAGCAGTTAATAATTGCCTCATTTTACTGATTATTTTATCTATAGATGTACCACTACTTTATGTTCCCTTTCTACCATATTTGCAAAACTCCTATTCGTGAGATAAAATACATTATCAATTAGCCATTAAAACTGACTAAAATTGAAAGATTAAACAAAGCAAAAGATAATAATATGGTGTTTAGAAATATGAGGGTAAGTAGTAGATGAATCAGACAAAATAGATTCCTCTAAAGAAACAGAATTGAGGATCAGGAAGTGTGGATACATGGAATGATCTTTGACATTTTAAATTGTGTGACATTAGCTATTTAAACTATGTACAAATATAATGTGTAAAAATTATAATCTAATCTTAAAATATATTAATTAATAGAGATAGTATAAATTAAATTAGTAAATTAAGGGGATATATGTCAGTTACAGAGATGAGGATATAGAAAATAAGGAGAAAAAAACTGCAGATGGCTTTTATTCATGATCCTCCAAGAAGGGAGAAAGCTAGGCACACACCTGATATGACCAGACTGATCAGAGACTACCTAACAAGGAATTCAGTACTCACTAGTCTTAATGGCCTTAGCACTCTATATTATGACAGTGATGTTATATGTAGTTTCTCCCACTGACTTTGGAAAACAGAGATAGACAATAAAGCTATTAATTAAATGACACTTGTACCTACCCAGATCTTTTTTTTTGCATTTTTACCTATGGACAGTACTAAGAAACAATGCATTCTATAAAAAAGACATCTGCACTTGAATGTTTATAGCAGCACAATTCACAATTGCAAAGATGTGGAAACAACCCAAGTGCCCATCAATACATGAGTGGATTAATAAAATGTGGTATATGTATACCATGGAGTACTACTCAGCTATAAGAAACAATGGTGATCTAGTACCTCCTGGTATTTTCCTGGATAAACCTGGAACCCATTCTACTAAATGAAGTATCCCAAGAATGGAAAAATAAGCACCACATGTACTCACCATAAAATTGGTTTCACTGATCATCACCTAAAAGCACATTTAGGAATAATATTAATGGGGTGTTGGGCAGATGTGGGGGGGGGAGGGGATGGTTGTATACTTACATAGTGAGTGTGATGCGCACTGTCTAAGGGATGGACATGCTTGAAGCTCTGATTCGGGGGGGAGAGGGTAACAAGAGCAATCTACGTAACCTAAACTTTTGTACCCCCATAATATGCTGGAATAAAAAAAATTATTTAAAACAAACAAACAAAAAGATGTATTAGCCTTTAGAGCCCAGTAGTGTCTGGAAGCCAGAAGTAATTTTTGGATCCAAGAGTAAACTTAATAAAACCTACATTTGAAAAGATAAAAACAAAAAATAAACAAACAAAAAAGAAACAATGTAGTATTTTTCTCTGTGCAAAGGAGATTCAGTGCACTCCCTGCGTTTATTGTCAACATTGAGTCTTCCCCTAGGGGAGAGTAGAAATCAAAGAGCCATTGGATTATGTTTTCTTTTCTCTTAAAAACAATCAATCCATTTTTATGATCTTGTTTCCCTTTCCCCTTGTCATTTGCTTTTCTTTACCTAATTTCTCTTACTTTTTTCTATATCTATTTGTTAGGGTGCTATTGAATGCTTATGCATCATTTTCAGTGCTAGGATTTGAAGTAAATTATATATAATTATACAATCTTTCTCCACCAAATATATATGGTTGTTTCTATTTATATATATTTTTATTTTTTGCTTTAGCAATTTTATCAATTTTAATTTTTCCTTTTATAACTAAAAGATTCTTACTGATTTATGTCTGTGAAAAAAGAATAAAGTATCTTGAAGTTCTCTGGAAATAAGATGATGTCTTAATAAACTTTATTTTTAGAACAGTTTTAGATATACAGAAAAAATGAGCAAACAATGCAGGGAGTTCCCATATACCACCTACCCTCCCCACCCCCAGTTTCCCCTATGATCAATATCTTGCATAAGCATGGTACATTCATTACAATTAATAAGCCAATATTGATATACTATTATTAATGAAAGTCCATAGTTTACATGAATGGTCACTCTTTGTACTATAAGGCTCTATGGGTTTTGACAAATGCATAGTGTTCTTTATCCACTGTTATAGTGTCATACAGAATAATTTCACCACCCTAAAAATCCCCTGTCCTTTCACTATTTTGATCCTTTCCCCCCCTCCTCCCTCAAATCCCTAGGAACCACTGCTGTTTTCTCTATAGCTTTATCTTTTCCAGAATGCCATGTAGTTGGAATAGCAGAGTATGGAGGCTTCTTAGAATGGCTTCTTTTTTTCTATATACCAACATACATTTAAGGTCTCTACATGTCTTTTGGCAATTTGACAACGCACATATTCTTATCACTAAATAATTTTCCAATGTATGGATCTACAACAATATATCCACTTACCTATTGAAGGGAATCTTGATTGATTTCAGCTTTTATCAATTATAAAAAAAGCTTCTGTAAACACTTATATGCAGAATTCTGTGTGGACACAAGTTTTAACTCAATTGAGTAAATATCCTGAAGTGTCATTGCTGGAAATATGCTAAGACTATGTTAGGCTTTGTAAGAAATGTCCAACCTGTTCTCCAAAGTGGCTGTATAATGTTGAATTCTCACTAGCAATGATTGAGAGCTCTTATTTCCCTGCATTCTCACTAGCAGTTGGTGTCAGAATTTTGGATTTCAACCACTCTAATAGGTGGGCAGTGATATCTTGTTTTAATTTTCAATTCTCTAATGACAATGATGCACAACATCTTTTCAAATTCTGATTTGCCATCTTCACATCCACACTGATGAGATGTCTGCTCAGATCATTAGTCCATGATCTGAATACTTGGAGACAGTAAATGCACCTTTATACTTCTTTCAACTTATTTTTCCTGGCATTCTTAATAATATAAGAATGCTTATGTTATTGAACTAGCTTCTCCACAAACTATTGATATTTTATTCATAGTTTCACTTTTTTTACAATATCGTACCTTACCATTACTCCTTAAAACTTTTCATGAAGCAGAAAGTCTGTGAAACTGTCGCAGGGAAGACTATAAAGATCAGATGACTAAATGTAATGTGATATCTTTGATGGGATCCTGGTGCAGAAAAAAGCCATTAGGGAAAAACTAGTGAAATTGAAATAAAGTGTGGAATTCAGTTAATAACAACATACTGATCTCAGTTCTTCAGTTGTGGTATATATACCATAGTAATGTAAGATGTTAATAAAAAAGGGAACTGGATGAAGAGCAAATAAAAATCCATGGTACCATCTTTGCAAATTTCCTATAAATATAAAATTATTATAAAATAAAAATTTTATTAAAAATAATCACTTCTGGCCAGGCACAGTGGCTTACACCTCTAATTTCAGCACTCTGGGAGGCTGAGGTGGGAGGATCACTTGAGGTCAGGAGTTTGAGACCAGCCTGAGCAAGAGTGAGACCCCATCTCTACTAAAAATTGAAAAAAACTACCTGGACATGGTGGCACTCACCTGTAGTCTGAGCTACTTGGGAGACTGAGGCAGGAGGTTGCTTGAGCCCAGGAGTTTGAGGTTGCTGTGATCTAGCCTGACACCATGGCACTCTAGCCCAGGCAACAGAGCAAGACTCTGTCTCAAAAAATAAATAAATAAATAAATAATCACTTCTTAATTTTTAATTTCTTTTAAGCACCCCATTTTTATGTATCTATTAATACTATTATTTATTTATTATGCCAAATAGGACACCTCTTACATATGTGCAACTATTAACACTGATGTATTAGTTTTCTACTGCTGCATAGCAATTTACTACAAACACAGTGGTTTAAAACAACACCCATTTATTAGCAACACAGTTCTGTGGGGCAGAAATCTGGCACAGTGTGGTGGAATTCTCTGCTTGTGTCTCACTGGGCTGAAATCAAGGTTTGGCTAGGGTTCTGGTCTCTTCTGGTGTTCTATTAACATTACTCATTGTCAGAAGAATTCATTTTTTTTTTTTTTTTGTAATTGTAAGACTGAGATCTCCCATTCTTCACTGGCTATCAACTGGAGCCAACCTCTGCCTCTAAAAGTTCCCCCAACTTCATGTCCTCATAAGATTGTATCTCATCTTCAAGCCAGATATGATAAGGCCAGTGCCTCTCCCTCTTTAAATCTCTTTGACTTCCTACTCTGTTGCTTGTTGGGAAAAACTCTCTACCTCTAAAGGGCTCACACAGTTACATTAGACCCCACCATATAAGCTAGGATAATCTTTCTATTTTCAGATTAACTGATTAGTAGCTATGATAGTTAATTTTATGTGTAAACTTGACTGGATCATGGGATGCTCAGATATCATGTTAAATGTTATTTCTGGGAGTGTCTGATTTTTCTTTTGGTCTCAGTTGAAGAACTTCAAGTTGAAATTTCTAGTACCATTCATACATATGAAATTTCAACTATGTCTGTGAAGATCATTCTATATGAGATGGAGAATTATTGGCTGTTTTCCCATATCAATTTATCTACTATTTGTTGTATTAGTCAGAGTTCTCCAGAGAATCAGAACCAGTAGGATGTAGATGGATAGATGGATGGTAGATACATAGCTAGAGATATATAAGAGGAAATTTGCTACTGTAATTGGCTCACATGATTATGGAGGACAAGTAGTGTCATGATATGCCCTCTGCAAACCACAGAGCCAGGAAAGCTGATCATATAACTTAAGTCTGATTCTCATGGCCCAAGAAACAGGCAAGCTGCTAGTGTGAACCTTGGAGGGTAAGGATCCATGAAACAGGAGCTCTGATGTCTCAGGGTAGGAGAAGATGGATGTTGCAGTTCAAGAAGAGAGAATGAAAATTTATTCACCTTTTCTCCACCGTGTTGTTATATTTTGCCTTCTATAGATTGGGTGATTGCTACCCCACAATGTTGAGGGTGAATCTTCTTTATTCAATCTAGTGCTTCAAATGCTAATCTCTTCTGGAAACATCCTCACAGAAACATCCACTTTTACCAGCTAGCTGAGTAAAGCATTATCCAGTCAAGATGAAATATGCAATTAACCATCACATCTAGTTTTTGTTTATTTTTGTTTTTTGACCATAAGCAGAAGAGGTTAGTGATCAATTTATGTAGACTAAATTGTGGCATGTTTTTAAACTCAGAGCAATTTCTGAAATGTGTTTTTTGGTTTACTTTTTTTGTTTGTTTTGTTTGTTTTCTAATTACATCTCCTTAATCCCTTTGAATGATGTCATCATTCCTCACCATGTGCATGACTCACAATGCTCATGTTCTCAACTGTTTAGAAGAAAAGAAGCTTCAGAAAGTTGTGTAATCTTCATTAATTACTACTCTGCTGAACTGAGCTTTTATATCATCTCTCAGGACATGGACTGCAATAAGCCTTAGATAGGTAGCATGTGAATTCCTACTGTAGATGCCTGTCTAATTCTAGAGCCAATGACTCTTTCAAAATAAATGGCAGTCCCTAGCACAAACAGTTGAAAGAATGTAAGAGCAAATTTCCACGCTAGAACTTACAGTTTAGCTTCCCTTTTTCATAATACATATGCTCCTACACCCAGGCCTGGCCTTATAGCTGAGAGGAAAGAAATCCACCCCTATTTCTCCCTTCATCGTGTGTGTGCGCGTGTGTGTGTGTGTGTGTGTGTGAGAGAGAGAGAGCGAGCTAGAGAGAGAGTGCAAGTGTGTGTGTTGGGCACAAAGGTTGCTCTTCCCTTTATCTGAATTCTGAATCAGATGGAAAAATGGAAAGAACGTGATATTTAAAATAAGAAAATTGTTTAAATTTCAATTTTCTCTACTTTTTGTTTAGAAAATGCACAAATACTTGAATAACAATTTTCTTATCAATGTTACTGAAGTAAAATAGTTAATATAATCAACTTCTTTGACTTTGTCATTAGAAAGTTGGAAAATACTTTAAAAATACTTCTATTATATATTATGGTGTTTTTACTGTTAGTCTAGATCAAAATGCACGTTAATGTGCTACTAAACCTTTCACAACTAATACATCTATATTGCTTTACCATTTCACTCTTTTTTTGGCATAAATCATTTAAAAATATTAATAAAACATTTTAAAGAAATCTGATTTTAGTCTTCTTTTGAGCTCTTTACACATACCCAGAATATAGGCAAGAATTAAGGTAAACTGACTTGTTTCCCTTTAATTATATGGTGGACGATTTTATAATGGTTCTCAAGGATGGTCTTATCTTCTAATTTGGATTTGCTTGACATAAATAATAAATTTGTAACTTCAAAGTGCTGTGGAAATGTAACTGTAAGGCAATTATGCAACAAAAGTGCCAAACTGTCATTTAACTTTGAGGACATTTGATTATAATCTAATACCATTAGTTTATTTGCATAATAGAAAAAGTACTAGAGTTTTGAATTGCACAATAATTTAAACATACGTTCGTTATGGTATGCTTCTAAAATTAGTGCCAGAGATTGGATGTGATGTTATATATTTGGGGAAAAAAAAGATTTAAGCAAATTTTTAAATTTGGAAGATTAAATGTGTCCTTGATCATCAATTTCAATGACTGTGTGTTATTGAAACATGGCTATACATTCCTACCTGGTTTTCTTGGCATATTGATAAAAATTACTTATTTGGTATCTGCTTATAATTTTAGTGTATGTATATTGTACTAAAACAGTTGGTTGGATAGTAAGTAATATACAGATGTTAAAAGTGTATATAGTATCTATTGAATAAATGTTATCCTTTTCCTTCAGTTTTATCTGAAGTTCGCAAAATGCCTACTTGCTTGTTTGCTTGCTTGCTCGCTTGCTTTCTTTCTTTCTTTCTTTGTTTTTCTTTCTTTTTCTTCTGTCTACCAATCCCCCATCTTCGTTTTACTTAAAAATTTATTTTTAAATATAAAATTAAGGATACAAACAGTAACATTTAAGAGCCTTTCTTATTTTATGAGCACTCGCACTTCAGTGGGTTTAGAAATTTAAAAAAGGAAATTGAGGTTTTAGTAATGTCATCATTTCCATATTTATCTTTTACTCAAATTAAGAAGGTTATTTATTTTTAAATTATTCCAAGTACAGTCATGTGTTGCGTTATGATGAGAATACTTTCTGAAAATGTTTCATTAGGCAATTTCATCATTGTACAAACATAGAGTGTACTTACACAAAACTATAGCGCATACCTACTACACACTTAGGCCATATGGTGCAGCCTACTGCTCCTAGTCTATAAACCTATACAGCATGTTACTGTACTGAATACTGTAGGCAATTGTAACACAATATTTGTGTATGTAAACGTATCTAAACATAGAAAAAGTACAGTAAAAATGCAGCATAAAAATTAAAAATGATATATCTGTAGAGTACACTTATCATGACTAGAGCTTTCAGGGCAGGAAGTAACTCTGGGTGAGTCAGTAAGTACAGAATAAGTAAATGTGAAGGCTTAGGTCATTATTGTACACTACTGTATAGACTATAAAGCTATACTAAATGTATTAAATGTTTTCCTTTCATTAATAATAGATTAAGCTTAGCTTGATGCTACTTTTTTTACTTTATAAACTTATTTTTATTCTTTAACTTGTTCACTCTTTTGTAATAATACTTTGCTTAAAACACAAACACATAGTATAGCTGTGCAAAAATATTATCCCTATAACTTTATTCTTCTTTTTTCCTATTTTTTTCTTTTTAATTTTTATCATTTTTGTTAAAATCTAAGACACAAACTCTCACATATTAACCTAGCCTACATGGGGTCAGGATCATCAATATCACTGTCTTCCACCTCTACATCTTGTTTCACCAGAAAGTCTTCAAGGACAATGACACACTCAGAGCTATCATCTACTGTGATAATAATGCCTTTTTCTGGAATACATCCTGAAGGACCCGCCTGAGACTGTTTTACAGTTAACATTTTTTTTATTAAAAAATAGAAGTGTACTCTAACAATAAAAAGTATGGTATGGTGAATACATAAAGCAGTAACATAGTCATTTATTATTATCAAGTATTACAAACTGTATATAATTGTATGTTTTATACTTTTATATAACTGGGAGCACAGTAGGTTTGCTTACACCAGCATTACCACAGATGTGTCAGTAATCTGTTGCGCTGTGACATGGTGATGGCTATGACATCACCAGGCAATAGCAATTTTTCAGTTTCATTATAATCCTACAGGACCACAATGTATATGCAATTCGTTGTTGACTAAAACATTGTCATAGTCATTGTTGTACTCAAAATTAACTAAGGGATCATTTATTTTGAATTTGAAGGGAGCTATTTTTAGTGAAGAAGTAGGCCAGTTGAATCCAGTCCAATAAATGAGGAGAGAGGACAATGCTTTATTTTGGAAACTGTGCAGTTTACTTCAGTGTTTTATATGTAATTGGCCTACCATATTTAAATAAGCCAGCATATAACACATGGTTAGTAAATGCTAAGCACTTCTTTTATCTTCCTTAATTACATGACTAGCCCTTCCATGAATGAAAAAAAAAAAACCTAAATGAGAAACCTTCAATGAAACAATAACACAACTTCACTGAGATAAATAGCCTTTTTTTGGCTAGCGGTGAAACTCTCATTACTATATACAATTTTTGATTTTGAGAAGAAGGAAATATCAAATCCTGGCATAGTATTTGGTGTATAGTGCTAAATGTGTTTTTATTGAATGTGTCAATTAATATGTACACATTTTCATTCTGACTTACATATGACTTTTTGGAGCACAACCCAAGAATTGTCTCACCCTGGTATGAAACTCAGTTTGTGCAATGGGGTATTTGATGAGACCAAGAAATTTAAAGGGAGAGTTGGAATAATCTTATGGAAAAGACTTCATCAACAGTTTTGTCTTTGAAAGAAAAATCTGGAGGGTAATTGTGGAAATTAGAAACCAAGTAGATCTCTGCAGTAAGATGGCTTTCATTTTGCCACGTGGTCATCATTGTGCCTGAAGACAAGTCAATTTTGATATGTTGAATTTGCCTAGATTTGAAAATGAACAGAATAAAGTAAGAACTGCACTGTGGAAACAACCCAAATGCCCATCAATACATGATTGGATTAGTAAGCTGTGGTATATGTATACCATGGAATATTACTCAGCTATAAGAAATAATGAAGATACGACATCTCTGTGGTTCTCCTGGAGAGAGTTGGAACCCCTTACATTAAATGAAGTATCCCAAGAATGGAAAAACAAGCATCACATGTACTCACCAGAAAATTGGTTTCCCTGATCATCACCTAAATACACATCTGGGAACGACACCAATCGGATATCAGACTGAGGTGGGGGGTGGGGGAGGGGATGGGGGTATGCCTACACAATGAGGGCATTGCGCACCGTTTGGGGAATGGTAACGCTTGAAGGTGGTGACTCGGGAAGGGGGGGGTGGGGAAGGGAGGGATATATACCTACATGATGGGTGCAACGCGCATTGTCTGGGGATCAGACATGCCTGGAGCTCTGACTTGGGGGGAAAGGTGGTACATGGGCAACGTGTGTAACCTGCAATTCTGTATCCCCCATAACAATAAGATGAAATAAAAAAAAAAAAAACTACACAATGATAAAGGGTATTTGAGGAGAAAAAATATATTATATCTAATCTGTTTCTTTTTAATTTTTAATTTAAAATATTCATTTTATGCATAAAATATAGTATTTCTCAAATAAAAAGAAATATTTCTATTTTTACTTAACTGATTAAATAATATTTCAGGAATGATTATCTGAAAGATGGGCATCATGTTTCATGTCTTATGCTTTCTTTTTTTTCCATCTGCACATACAGTCTGTGACTAGATATGCATTTATTAAGACACAACTTATGCCAGGGTAAGGTCATAATGAAGGTGTCTTAGCACTGCCTTATGGTTGGATTGACCCCATTGTCATTCCATGCCCATAAGTGTCCAATAAATTGCCATATTTAGAAATATGTAGAGATGGAGTACTCAATTGTGTTGGCATCTTCACAGCTGTTCTACTTGTTTTTTGGCAGATTCACTGCCTCTTGGCCAATTCATAATGAGATAGACTCAAGAGATTTTAATTGTGTGATATGTTCATTATCTAAGAGATAGAAATGTGAATAGAGTCAGTATTAAAAGACATAATTTCAACTTGATATTTCATATCTAAAGATCATATAAATAAAGCAAAACATTTGTTCTCTGGACTATATCCATGTACAAAGAGTGGAAAAGTTTCAATTTATTAATTTTCTATTCTAACCCCCACTTACAGAAGAAATAGATTAAGCCATTAATCTTTCCATCAACAACTAATAGTCCCACAGTGCTAAGGATCCAATTTTTAAAGCAGTGGAGAGAACAGCATTTAGCACTGGCAACTGGTGGTATTTTTGAAAGGCCATACAGAGTGGTTTTATTATCTTTTAACCCCCATGATATTATGAAATAAAAAAAATTATCTTTTAGGTTTTAACATACATCCCACAGGGACATGCTTCTTCAGTAGTACAAAGGTGTAATGTAAAATGTATTTCTATTATGATCTACTGAGGAATATTATTATCTTAAATGAAATGAGCTTTAATTGATTCTGAATCTCTATTCTGCATATTCTCTTGCAACTAGCCCTGTTATTTCATTGCCCATGTAGGACAGAAGAGCTGCTTGGGTTTTTCTAAAATTCTCTTCAGTGAGTTTAGGCAAAGTAGTGGCTCACGTCCTAGAGTTCACTAGTCCATAACCAGCAATTCAAAGTAACACAATCAGCTTCATTGGTGAAATTCATAGCAGTACAAATTTAAAATTTTCTTCATTTTGTAAATTTTAATTAAGCTTTCATAATTGGCCCAAAAAAGTATGGGTGGAAATACACACAAACACACACGCACACACACGTGCATATATATATATATATATATATATATATAGTCTTTTCTACAGCAGTGTTTTTTAAACTATTCATGATAACTACATGTGCATCTTGTTAAAAATGCAGGTTTTGAGTCAGAAGTTTTGAGTGGATCCAGAGAATCTGCATTTCATACAAGCTCCCAAGCTCTCCTATGAATCTGTCTTTGTGTATCAGACTCATAATTCATTTTAGACAAAAGGGCCTTAACAAATTAATGTGATCACGATGTGTAAAATTTTACTACAGAGTTAAGAATGAATTGTTCAGAACATATCAAACACTGAGAAAGCAAATTGTTCTGAAGACGTCAGGGAACGTTTCACTGTGACAGCAAAACTTGAACCAAGTCTAGAAGGACTAGCAGAATTTTGCTAATGGACCTGTTAAAGAAAAGATGTTATCATTTCAGGCAGAAGTTATAATATAATGTATAAGGACACTAAATTATAAAAAAGTCTGGGATAATGTGACATTCAGTGTGATCTGTGGGAAGTGATGAACTCGAAGGATATTGGGAGAATAGTCTGGTCAAGATACTGAGGGCCAAATTAACAAAATAACTTTTATACTCTTTGAATTGCATAAACAAAATCAGTTAATAAATAGTGGAGTAAATGATTGCTTTCTTTTTAAGAAAATAATTCTACAAGCTGTTTTTAGGATTTATTAGGAGGAAAAGTGTGGTGAAAATGAAACATGATAGTTCAAATGAGGGAAGATTACATTAGAAGCCTACATTAAAGCAGGGATGTGAATGATGGAGAAGAGTGACCAATTTTAAGAGATATTGTCAGATTTTTATTAATAGTAACTGGTGACTGATTTGGCACGAGAATCAGAGAGAGAAAGCAATAAATTATGAAGCCAAATTTTCTATTTTAGGAATCAGTATTAAATGATGGCAGCATTAAACATCATCATATGTCAAAATTATTATTCTTATTAAGATAAATCTGCAACTAGCCATAAATTCAGTAATTATTCTGCCTCTGTCATTTAAAAGTTAGTACATAATAATTATCAATTCATATAATACAGTTCTGACTATCCTTTGTTTTATTTTAACATTATGCTGATCAAAAATACTTTTATGTTTAAAAATAGAAATAATTTCCATAGGCTTCAAAATTTTAAACAAGAACATTTCTTTCAGTGTTATAATTAGAGAGGAGGACATTTTCAATTTCTGTTGTTTTATTTTACATGCTACTTGTCAATTATTTTTTTCCTGGTCCTCTGGTAGCTTTATTTGCAATAGAAATAAAAAACTTTCTGGCATAATTGGACAGTTTCCACTTTTACTGGACTCTGTAACTGCATATTCAGCAATAAGAGTAAAAACATTTTCAAAAAGTTAACATACATATTTGTAGGCATATGGAGGATAAGGGCGTTTGTGGTTTTTGTAGCTAGTAACTGAGATTAAAATTATGAAATAAAATTTAAAGTTAGAACTCTGCTACATACTGCCATTTCCACTAACAGGGGAAAATTTAATAATCTTTATATTTTCTGAACTCAGCTGTAGTTTATAGCAATGGAAAAGGCAAAATATTTTGCACAAAAAATGAGGATAAATATAAAACATGCTTTTCAGTAGTATCTTGCAATATTTACAATAGCAAACAGCATGACTTTCAGAAACTTGAGCATATAATAGCAATTTGTCATTTTTCTCCAAGTTCATTGACATTGTCAAGGCATATTTAACTCAGCAGGAGAATTTAAATTTTATACTTGGTGATTTCATGAAGCATTCTTCTCACCCTGAGGTTTCAGCTAAAAACTCTCTTTTCATTTCTTTCAATAAATTACCATCTATTCATTTCTCATGGCTTCATTAGAATGTTCAAATGCAAATAATCAAAACACCACCTGCTTTCCAACTATGTTTATACAAAAGTTTACTTCTCATTTGTAATTTGGATAATGGCTGAAGAAATGCTTATGAATATAATCTGTGTGGGCAAGCAGAGTTAGGGAATTTGGTCAGAGTCTCACATGGTATAACATGTTCTGTATTATCAATAGGTTGGATTTAAATTGGTTGTGTTGTATCAGACCACTGTTACCACTAGGGAAAAATAGAACACATTAAAACAAAATAGAATAATGGAATTTGAAAACCAATAACTAAAAGGAAAACAAAACCACTTCTTTAGTAGGAACTATGTGCTCCTATCAGTTTTGCTCTAATTCCACTTGGCTGGATGGCATAGCCACAAACCAGATACATACTGTATTGTACTATAATTTTCCTCTACCTACCCCACCTCATAACAGTATCTCCTTGACAATCCTGTGAACTATAATTCAGAATTCCAATTCATGCAGACAAGGCTCTTGAAGACATCTTGAATTATGTTTTCTCCTTAATGTTCATAATGCTAGTGTTGTTTATTACATTCATACAGTAGCCAGGTGTCATGGTAAGTTTTACACATATTATTCCCTGTAATCACATCAGTAGTTATTATCCTATCTGTTGCATGTCATCTACATTGTGTAGAGAACAAAACTACACTTTGGTAAGTTATTTACCTTGCCCTGTCAAGGCACACAGCAGGTAAATGCCAGAGCTGAAACATGAACCATTTATTTTCACTGCATTATATTGTTTCAGTGCCTTATGTTTAAACCTTAAAAGTATGTCATCAAATTATATCTTGTTTTATTCCAGCATGACTCTTGGGCTCACTTTCCTTTTCTATTTGCACATCATGAACTTGGATCCAGAGACCTAACAGTTTAAACTTAATTTGTTCCTGTACCTGCTCTAAGGTTGTCTTCCTATTTCCATCCTCATTCATTCTTCCATTCTTTTTTCCACTGCCTGCTGTACTTCTTCTGTTCCAAAAATTTCATTTATTTAGTGCAGTGTTATAAAGCATAAAATATGATATTTTACTTTCAAGGTCTTCCTTAAATTTTCCTTTAACTCTTATTAAATTCATTTCTCATTTTAATTATTGTTAGAGGTTAGCTATCTCATGCTATTTGCATTTGTCATCAGCATGGTAAGCAAGCCATCTATGACTAGTTTTGATTTTGTATTTCACTCCAACTTTGAATTCTCTCATATCATTTTTATTTACATCTACACAAAATCCATCCATTCCACAAAGCACAAATTTAATATCATTATTTACATAGACATCATTTTTACCTGTTGCTCCCAATATTCAAATTTCCTATTCAGAAACTTAGTCTGGTCCACGTAGTGAGTGTTACACATTTTCCTAAAGTTAGCTATAGTTCTTTCTTCTTGTTCCTCGGAGATGATGGGCTGCATCATTGTGAAGCTAAATATCTCCTTCCTAGCAACTGGCTGCCAGAATCTCATTGAAATGGACAATGAAAGCAAACCTTTTACTGTTTATGAGAAGCATATGGCCGCAGAAGATGCTGCTGATGCTCTAGGTGAAGAATGAAAGGACTCTGTGGTTCAAATCAGTGGTGGGAACAACAAAGCCCTTCAAAGTTTTCCCCATGAAGCAGGGTGTCTTGACCTATGGGCATGTCTGCCTGCTACTGAGTAAAGGTCATTCTTGTTATAGACCTGGTCTAGAAGAGCTGGAAAAAGAAAGCCCAAATTTGTTTGCGGTTGCATTGAGGATGCCAATCTGAGCTATCTCAACTAGATTATTATAAAAAAGGAGAGAACAACATTCTTGGACTGACTGACACGAATATCCCCCATTGCTTGGGGCCCAAAAGAGCTAGAATCCTCAAACTCTCTAAAGAAAATGATGTTTGCCAATATGTTGTTAGAAAGCCCTTGAAAAAAGAAGGTAAGAAATCTAGGACCAAAGCAAAAGATTCAGCCATTTTGTTACTCCACATGTCCTGCAACACAAACAATGGCATGTTTCCCCAAAGAAACTGTGTGGGCAAAGAAAATAAGAAAGAGGCCACATAATATGCTAAACTTTTGGCCAGTAGAATGAAGGAGGCCAAGGAAAATACCAGGAACAGAGTACCAGGAGATTCAGGCTGTCCTCTCTCAGCGGTTCTGCTTCGGAGTCCAGTCAAAAATAAGATTTTTAAGGAGTAACAAAATAAGTAATATCAGACCTCAAGAAAATAGCTATAGTTTATTAAATTGTTTACACGGGGCCGGGCGCGGTGGCTCACGCCTGTAATCCTAGCACTCTGGGAGGCCGAGGCGGGTGGATTGCTCAAGGTCAGGAGTTCGAGACCAGCCTGAGCGAGACCCCCGTCTCTACTAAAAATAGAAAGACATTATATGGACAACTAAAAATCTATATAGAAAAAATTAGCCGGGCATAGTGGCGCATGCCTGTAGTCCCAGCTACTTGGGAGGCTGAGGCAGTAGGATCACTTAAGCACAGGAGTCTGAGGTTGCTGTGAGCTAAGCTGACGCCACGGCACTCACTCTAGCCTGGGCAACAAAGTGAGACTCTGTCTCAACAAAAAAAAAAAAAAAAAAAAAAAAAAAATTGTTTACAAGGGTCAAGAATATTGATAACTCTACTTTTTTAATTCTGCAAAAAACTCAATGAGTTATGCATTATCATTAACATTACTTAAGAAAGAAAAGAAGAACAGGAAAGAAGGAGGAGGAAGAGGAGGAAGAAGAAGAGGAGGAAAAAGAACAAAGTAGCTTTCTTGATGTTGCACAATTACTAAATACTAAATTTGTTATCAGATCTAGCATTTCAGCTATTTGCTTTATGATTTATAAAAAAATGATGATTTTTCTTTCTCTCTTTGCTTTTTTTTTTTTTTTTTTTTTTGAGACAAGGTCTTGCGCTGCTACGCAGGCCAGAGTGCAGTGGTGTTGCCAGGCTGATCTTGAACTCCTGGCAAGTGACTCTCCTGCTTTCGCCTCCCAAAGTGCTAAGATTATCGGCATGAGCCATCACACCCAGCCTTGAGGAAGAGGGGGAGGGGATGAATTGGAATTTAGCATTTGGCCTAAGAGTAAAACCAAGAAAAATTTAATTCATATGGATACCACTTCATTTTTTAATTCAACAACATAATTTCTGTCATAAAATGCCTAAAAGAACTTTGCTTCAGTCAATGATCCCAGATAAATAAAAGTGGAATCCTCAATGTCTGTGCTGTACCACAGGTGTTGGCAAACTATGGCACATGGGTGAAAGATAAAATGGAACGTCTATACAGGGCAAGGAACAATGAAAAATTTCTCTGTCAGATTTCATCTATGGAGTAAAAGAAAAGGCATCTTAACATTTATAAGATTTTTTAAAAAATCAAATAAAACTTTGGTAACCTTCAAGCTTTTAATGTCTTAAATAGGTTCAAACTCCAATGTGGTACCCAGCTTAGATTTGTATACTCCTTTGAGAGTGTATTTTTAGTTCGAAATATAATCAACGAGAATGAGACTAACCAGATTTTGTTCAAAAAATACTGTATGTGGCAGAACTGAAAAAGTCACTTCATGTTCAACAGTAATTAATTCTTTTGTTTTAAAATGCATCCTCTAAAGCTTTTAGTGTTGCTGATGAGAGAGTCTGTCTGACACTAAGTAAAGTCAACAATGAAGCTGGAAAGAAGGAAAATATCCCACACTAACAATGTTTTAAATTAATTATGAGAAAGACTGAGCTAGTCAGCCAAGGAAGAAATAAAAAAACACTGTTATACATTTGACCTTCTTTCTTAAGTGTTCAATTGTTTGATTTTATCCAAGTAGCTTTGAGAAATTGCAATGTCAATAAAAATTGGCTATATAGTGACACATTCTATAAGTACAGTCACATGTACTTAGATTATGTACAGCTCTAAATACATAACACTGAATTTGTAGATTTCACATTAAAAAGTCTCAGTAATATAAGTGTCTGGAAATTTAGTAAATTTATTTTTTGTGTTGTATGTCTATATTTCTATAAAAATGTTTTTTATGTTATAAATCATTATATGACTACTCAAATAAAAAATACATAGACTAATTTGATTTTGTAGCTGTGAAAAAAAAGAAACTAAATAAAATTGAAGCACCATTATTTTCTCCTTTCTGTAAATCCATCACAATGTCTACTGAGCTTTGGTTTCTTATAGTAGTTTTATTATTTCTCAAATTGTAATACCCTCGTTTACAGTACGATCCTGAATTTTAAGTTCCTACATACATTGCATTTACATTCATTCTTTGTGTAATTAACTTAGATTTAGCTTTAGATAGAGTGCTAACTTGAAGTTCCCTGCATGGTACTATCTCTACCATGTGTAAATATCTTTACTTTTGTCATCTCACACTTATACCAGGCAGAGTGTGAAGCACAATATGTCTAAAGGAGAATCCAGTGGGCTTCCCTATTTATGGCTACAATAATATTAGAAGAATTCCTAATATTTCCATCATTTTATCAAATTATATTACTCAAGCATAAAATCATACTCTATTTGAAATTAATTTGATTTCAGTTAAATAATTTTAACTTGAATTATATAAAATTAAATACATTTTTTGTCTATTTAATTGAAAATTTCATAAGGTTATGCCTAATATTTATGTATCAATTTTTTTAACTTTGGTCCATAATCGTATTCATAAAAGTTTACAGTTAATTCTGAAATATAATTGGTCCAAAAAGAAGCTACTTGCAATATCAATATTAACATGATTTACACATAAAAGATTCATATTCCTGAATTATAGCGAGATAGAAAAAACAAAGAGTTTTTCATGAGTTTTTTCCCTACTTTTAGCACTATCAACATAAATATCCGATCAACGTTTAAAGCCTCTACTAATATTAATACAGGCTAAATTATCCAATGGCTGTTAAGAACCAGAAATCTATTTTATTGCATATCAAACAACTTAATATAAATAAGGGACAAAACAGATAATTAAAACAACTACCCAGAAACTGAGGACAAGAGGCATCCACATGCTAATTTACGTGATATAGCCAATAAAATATTAGGAAACAATGAAATAACAGATGAAAGTCAGTGATAGAGACTTCAGGGTAGAAAGTAGAACTTAAAATAAATTATTTGTTTTTAAATGATACATGATAAGCATCAAAGAAGAGAAATTTAAGTTCTAAAATTAGATCTAAATAAATAAATCTGCATGTATATATCAGGAAGGTCACATTTGAGAAATAATCACAGCTATCCATAACATATATTTCATACTAGGTTGTGTACATTGTTTCCTGACTTGGGGACATTTACTTTAGCAAGCTAACACAAACACTTTTTTAAAAATATTTTTCTCTCCTTAAAATTAGTTTGGGCTCACTATTACACAGCTAGAAAATGCAGGAAATAAATTAGGGCATCAGAAGCTGACGTATGTTTGACCAGTCTGTTTTGCACAGACTTTTATATTTGAAGTAGTAGTTTTCTTCCTTTGTTTTATTTTCCTCTAAGACTTGCTGAGAAATTCTAATTATTACATGTTCAATTGCATTATGCTACCTAGAGAGACAAACGCTGATTGTAAGCAGAAATAAAACTTTGTCTCAGGACAGCTTGTACTGACTACAAAATTATTTTTAGTTTTTATTTATTTTAAACCAAACTATTTTCACTACTCAAAAGTTCAGTAAAGCATGACTTTTTTAGAAATTCTCTTTTACATAGAGAAAACAAATTTAGTAATATTCTGTAGGAAGTTTCTTAGTTCATAAACTGATGCCTTCTTTATCTTTTATTACCATCAAAGTTAAACATCAATAAAATATAAAGATATCCTTCACCAGTTTAGATTGGAAATTTGAGTACCCATGCATATACTTTGCCATTGCAAAATTTAACAAAAATTACAGAGAGAAAATGTCTCCTTTTAAATATTAAATTTATAGTACTACTAAAATCAAGAAGAATACATTGCTGAAAGTTTGAAGAGAAACAAGATTTCCCTATTCTCAGAGTTTCTCCTCTAAGACATAAAATACAAAAGGGAAGATAGTCACTTTACAGTGAAGAAAGCCGGAAGACATCAATTAAGCCAAGAAGTCAAGGTTAATATCAACACTAATAAGGCATATCAGCATCATGGGCCGTGTGGTATCATGCACTTAAAAAGACAAATATCATTGTTGTGCTATTCGTAACCAAAAGCCCTGAACTAATTCTAATCATGTGTAAACATAGACAAATATAAATTGAGGTCCACTTTACAAATAACTGATCAGTACTCATCAAAAATGTCAAGGTCATGAAAGACAAGGAAAGGATATGGAATTGCTACCATCTGGAAGAGAATGCAGAGAAAATAACAACGAATTTTAATGTGGAGTCTTGGTTAGGATCCTGAAACAAACAAAAAAGAACACTAGAGGAAAAATTGATAAAATTTTCATAATGTTTACAATTTACTTTATAATATTGTGCTGATATTTGTTGTTCTTGACAATTGTATTATGTTGTATAAGATATTAACTTCAGGGGAAGCAGGGCGAAGGACTGTAAGAGCTTGCAACTTTGCTAGTATTATAAAATTAGTTCAAAAGAAAAAAGAAAAAAAACACACCAAAAAAAAAAAATGAACATAAAATCTTTAGCAGCCTTCAAGAAGGAGGAGGAATGGCACGAGAAAAAGTAGGAGGAGGAGAAGGAAGAAAAAGTAGCATAGACAGAAACAGAATTTTTGTAATTTTTCTTTTTTGGGTAAGACTAGAAAAAAGATTAAGAACTAACGCAGGGAAGAAGCCAAAACTTTTTTAGGGCCTAAAAAGGAGAAATACTTGAAGAGATAAGACCTCTTGTTTCTTACAAAGCTTAAGCATAGTTATCAAACTCAAGTCCAGGGTAATTAAAAGCAAAGCCTCAGGCTATACATTTCTTGTTCCTCTCAACATCCACCTGGAAATAAAGTGTGATTAACAGCATTTTAGGCTGTGTTAAAACATCTTTCTGATAGGTCTGAAATATTGGTTTTGGATAATTAAGAATTTTCTTCTACATTGAAGGTGAAGATTCTGATTACGTTGATGTGTTTAAAGTGCCAGGGGAACATAGGGGGAGGAGAATTTTAATTTCCACTTGCGTTTGTGATTTACTATTCATTTTCCATGAACAGTTGATTTTTTCCTTGCGTGGCAACTCTTCCCAGAATATAAACAGGGAACTAAAATTTACAATCTATGACTTTCTACTTTGTTGTCTTCTGTCATTAGTTATGTTTGAACAAAACAAAATAAATAAATAAGGGAGAGGCATTGCCTTGAAAGCCTTAAAATCAGCACTCTAGCTATTGCCAGAAATATTGTGAGTATTTGATCTAGGCAGCAGAGAATGGGGACCTAAAAACACATCTCCATCCCTTCTTTCAGGGGACAGGACATTTCTCTTTAACTAAGACATTTTATCTATGATATGACACCCACTGATCCACAACACAGTCTTATCAGCCTTATGGTCAATGTGAATCTATGCAACAGAGGGAATAGCCTAAAGAAAAGAGTAAAATGATCTACCAGTTGTCTCTCTAAAACACCCTCACCCTTTTGGGGAATTAAAACCTGCATTTCCGCCTGAGACTAGTAATCTGAGGGTCTGGAGAGTGTTCTTTTGTTCTTTATACCACAGGAGATGGCTTAACTGAATTGTCCCTGCACAGGTCACAAGATTGTCTTCCCAGAAGATGGGATGGATCAGAACCATCAACTATAGTTAAACAGTAATAGCCTGAAGTTGAAAACCGTCTCTTTAAAAGCTCTGTATTTTTGCTTACAGGGAGGATTGTAGTACTTTAAGATGCAAGTCTGCCATACTCCTCATTTGCTGGCAAATTAAGAAACCTCCCTTTCTTTGTTCTCAAACCACTTGTCCTCTTTCACATGATGCAGCCTCAGGGACAAGTGCCAAACTTTCGGGTAACAAGTGTAAAGCACTAAGTTGTCTCAGTCTCTTTCATAGAACTCTTGAATGTACAGTTTACTTTTTTGTATGTTTACTTATAAATGGTTTTCTGGAGAAGCTTAGAGAGGTTAATTAATGTAAAGGTCTAGATTAATTTTCTTCCATATGAATATCCAGTTGCATCTCCATCATTTATTACAAAGAATGTATGTTACACCGTTTAAATACTTTAGCATTGAAATCAATAGAAGAATACATGTAGGAGTTTATTTTGCATGCTTTATTTTTTTCTGTTGATCTGGTGATTCTTCTCATGCTAGTACATAGTAATTCTACTAAGCTTTGAAATGAGGTAGTTGGAGTCCTCCAATGTTTTATTTCATTTTTTGTTTCCAAAATTATTTTGCCTACTCTAGGTCTTTTGGATTTCCATACAAATTTGGAATCAACATGTCAATTTTTATGACATAGCTTGCTGGAATTCTGATGGGATTGCATTGAAACTATATACCAATTTTAACTCTGTATCATATTTGAAAAAAATATGGCTATAAAAATACGGTTATATGAACTAAAATAAAATCTTAATATTGCTCTAAACAACCACATAGTATATCCCTCCATTTATGTTTTCCTAATGAATTTTAATGTACAAGTTTTAAGCATCTTTCGTTATATTTATAACTGAGTATTTTATTTTACTTAGAAGCATTACCTTTTTAAATTTCAATTTTCCACTTTTTTATTGGTAGTATATAGAAGTAGAGTTGATTTTTTTTTATATGTTCTATTCTTCAACATTCCTAATTTTCTACTGATTCTGGTAGATTTTTGGTAAATTCTTTTGGATTTTATATGTACATAATCATGTACACATTACTTAGCTTCCAATTATAAGTGAGAACAAGAAATATTTGACTTTCTGTTTCTGAGTTGCTTCACTTAAGAGAATGGCCTCCACTTCCATCCAGTGGATGGAAGTGCTGAGAAAGACATGACTTCACTCTTTTTTGTGTCCAAATAATATTCCATTTTGTGTATATGTATGTATATATGCCACATTTTCTTTATCTAATCACTTACTGATGGACCGTTACATTGATTCAATATCTTTGTTATTGTGAATAGTGCTGTGATAAATATACAAGTGCAGGTATCATTTTGATAAAATAATTTCTCTTCCTTGGGTAGATAACAAGTAGTAGGATTGCTAGATGGAATGGTAGTTCTCTTTGTTAGTTTTTTGAGAAATCTCCATACCATTTTCCACAGAGGTTGTTTTATGCTAATTTACATTCCCACAAACAGTGTATAAATGTTGCCTTTTCTCTGCATACTTGCCAACAGCTCTTATTTTTTGTCTTTTTATTAATAGCCATTCTAACTGGTATGAGGTGATATCTCATTATGGTTTTAATTGCATTTCTCTGATTATTAGTGATGTTGAGAATTTTTTTGTATGTTTCTTGGCCATTTGTATGACTTTTTTAAAAATTTCTATTCATGCCATTTTCCCAGGTTTTAATGGGATTCTTTGTGAGTTTTTTTTTAATTGTTGCTGTTAAGTTGTTTGAGTTCCTTATAAATTCTGGATAGTACTTCCCTGTTGGATGGATTATTTGAAAATATTTTTTCTCCCCTTTTGCAGGCTATCTGTTAACTCTGTTGCTTATTTCTTTTGCTGTGCAGAAGCAGTTTAGTTCAATTAAATTCCATCTGTCTATTTTGGTTTTTGTTGCCTGTGCCTTCGAGGTTTTAGTCATTAATTCTTTGCCTAGACCAAAGAGTTTCCCCTAGAATTTCTTTTAGTATTTTTATAGTTTCAGGTCTTATATTTGATTCCTTCATCCATATTGAGTTGATTTTTGTATATGGTGAGATATATGGGTCTAGTTTTATTCTTCTGCACATGACAATTCAGTACCATACTATTTTGGTTACTTTAGCCTTGCAGTGTAATTTGAGGTCAGGTATTAAGAGACCTCCAGCATCTTTTTGCTTAGGATTGCTCTGGCTATCCAGGCTTTTTTGGTTACATATGAATTTTAATGTATTTTAAATATTTAATGTAACTTAATTAAATATTTTATGTAAATTTACGTTCTTCTGATCCATGAGCATGAAATGTTTTTTCCATTTGTTTGCATTATCTACAATTTTGTTCATCAATGTTCTGTAGTTTTCTTTGTAAAGATCTTTTACCTCCTTGGTCAAATATATTCTTAAGTGTTTTATTTTTGTAGGTATTGTACATGAGATTGTCTTATTGATTTGGTTTTCCACTTGATCATTATCGATATATAGAAACACTACTAATTTCTGCAAGTTGATTTTATATCCTACAACTTCACAGAAGCCATTTATGAAATCTAAAAGTTTTCTGGTTAAGTTTTTTAGGATTTCCTAGATAGAAGATAATATCAGTGAACAGGGATAATTTGACTTCCACTTTTCCAATTTGGAAGTCTTTTGTTTGTTTGTCTTGCCTGATTGGTCAGGCTAGGACTTCCAGTACTATGTTGAATAAGAGTAGTAAAAGTGGGCCTCTTTGTCTTCTTTCACTTCTTAGAGGGAATGCTTTCAACTTTTCCTCATCCAGTATGATGTTGATGGTGGGTTTGCCATAGACAACCTTTGTTATTTTGAGGTAAGCTTCTTCTATTGTTTGTTTGTTGAGGGTTTTTACCATGAAGTGATCATGAATTTTATGAAATACTTTTTCTGACATCTATTAAAATGATCATATGGTTTTTGTCCTTCATTCTATTAATGTGATGTATCACATTTATTAATATGTGTTTGTTGAACCATCCTTGTGTCCTCCCCAAAATCCATTTGATCATGGTGTATTATGTTTTTGATGTGCTGTTGGATTCTGATAATTTTAGAGCAGAGCTAGCTTGGCAGACTTCTTGGTAGGAAAATTTTTGTATAAATTTTAAAAAATATTTTGTAAAGAATTCTGAGTTAAAAATAATTTTCAACCAGAATATTTAAAGCATTGCTTTGTTGAGTTATACATTTTCTTTAATAATATTACCAAATGACTAATCATTTTGTCTGTATAACATACAGTGTTTAACACTTTCTTTGGATACTAATTATAAAAGATTCTGTAACAAGGAAAATATAACAGACAATGCAATAAGATTCTCATAACCAGAGTAAGAAGGAAGATCAAATAATAAATATTCATTTCGTATCTTGCTTTTTAACAAGACAAAATTATGCCTGAAGGTGAAAGCCTTATGTGCAGGATCATTCACTTTGTTATTCTTTTTCCAGAAATGGCATCAAATGAGTATTGTTTTATTGTATCCACTAGGTTGTATAATTACCAAAGGGTGTTATAAAGATCAAACAATAAAAAGTAGGCATGATATTAAGTTTAAATTATCAACCAAGTAAGATAACATGCAAATAATAAGAGGTATAGAAAAAGAAGGCAGAAAAAGGAAAAAAGAGAATGTGAATTAAGGGTCCTTAGTTGTGACTTTGAGAATAGCACAGATGATAAAGGTGACCTATTCATCTTGGTCCCTAAATCTTTGTGTGTGTGTGTGTGTCTCTGTGAATAGCTATATTCATTACTTATCTTGTGATAGAAACTAGAATCTACATCCTATTCTCAGGATATACAGATTCTATGTCTTTTATTTCTCTCCAAATTATCCAATTCTCTGTATCTATTTGGTAACTAACTCAACTCAAGTCATCATCATCCTGTACCTAAATAACGACATATTCTCCTAAATGTCATTTTTTTAGTAGTATTCCCTTCAATTATTTCTCCATTAACATTCTTCTTATTCTAAATGGCAAATACCAGTTCCAGGCACTTTAGTAGATATCTATGCTTTTAATGTACAGCTAAAATTTCCTAGAACACCTCACAAGGCTTTGTTGACATAATCTCTGGTTAAATGACAAGAAATCCTGCGTAGTATTCCTTGTCCTTGTCAGTGCCTTTTATATTCCAGCTCTATACAGTAACTTTTAAATCTCTGATTGCTTATCTTAATAACATTAAGTGTCCTCCTATGGCTTGATATGTTTTCCCTCATCTCTCTCATTTTGGTTAACTTTATTGTTATTTATCCTTTAATTAAAATGTTGGTACTCCAGAAAGCCTTCAAGATAACCATAACCATATTCTGGGCTTTGGGAAATCTTTAACTTGCCCAAAGAAACTTTGTTTATATGCTCTATTGTAATTGCCATTTTTCAATGTCAGTTCTGCTAAATTTGAGTCATTTGAAACTAGAAACTCTATATGATTCTGAAATAAATATATGTTGAATCAATATGCAGCTTAAAAAATGGTCAAATTCTTTACGGTTTTTCCTAAATATAGAAAACAAACACTAGACTAGCAAGTCAGATAGCAAAATTTTGGTTTCAGGATTATGACAGAACCACGTGTTTCCCCCAAAAAGCAATAATAAGATCAATGAGAATAAAGTTTTCAAATGACTTAGTTTGTTTTATTTATTTGTTTATTTATATATTTTTTATTTAGTTTTAGAAACAGGGTCTCCCTCTGTCACCCAGGCTGCAGTGCAGTGGCTTGATTGTAGCTCACTGTGACTTTGAACTCCAGGGCTCAAGGAATCCTCCTGTCTCAGTCTGCCAAGTAGCTAAGACTAGGCATGTGCCACAACACCAGTTAATTTAAAGAAAATTTGTTGTAGAAACTGCGTCTCACTATATTGCCCAGGCTGGTCTCAAACTCCTAGCCTCAAGTGATCCCCTTGCCTTGCCTCCCAAAGTGCTGAGATTGCAGGTGTGAGCCACTGCACTGAACCCAGTTTTGTTTTATTATTTAGTTCTAGGAAATTTCCTTAACATTATATATAATCTGAAAGAGGTGGACCTTTTTTAAAAAAAGATATAGATAAATTAGTAATTCAGCAAATACATAAAGAATGAATATACTTTACTATGCTTAAAACTAAATTAATCTCAATATGTTTTAATTAGAAGAGTATTGCTATTTGGGGGAATAATACTTTGAATAATGTTGATTAGCTGTTTTCAGTCATTTCATAGTAATGTGGAGAAATTAGTAAAGCCACCCTTCCTAAAGATTTCATGGTAGGTTTTCATAAAATACATTTAGTAAATTTTAAAATATTGGGCACAATTTTTACACACAAACACAGAAATATGACTTATGAAAATATTTAGGCTGGGTGTGGTAATCCGAGCATTCTGGGAGGCCAAGGTAGGAGGATAGCTTGAGTTCTGGAGTTTGAGACCAGTCTGAGAAAGAGCGAGACCCCATCTCTACCAAAAATAGAAAAAATTAGCCAGGTGTGGTGGTGCATGAGTGTAGTCCCAGCTACTCAGGAGGTTGAGGGCAGGAGGATCGCTTGAACCTAGGAGTTTCAAGTTGCAGTGAGCTACAATTACACCACTGCACTCCACATAGGGTTACAGAGGAAAACTCTGTCACAAAAAAAAAAAAAAAGAAAAAAAAGAAAAGAAAGAAAAGAAAAGAGAAATATTTTGCTTTATAAGTTGGAGTCTACTAGCTCAATATAGAGCTACTTAGATCAATCCCACCAACAAAATAAAACAATATAATTTCTTAAGCATGACCTAGTGAACTTGACATTTGGAAGGTGTTAAAGAATTTTTCTTTGCGTCTGTTTGTTCTTCTCTCATGTTTATTTTATTATCAGCTGAAAATGTTAAAATGATTCTGTAAAAGAATCTGAAATTTTCAATTTTTGTTGTGTATGACACATTTCATGTTTTCAAGGCATTATAGCCAGGCAATAATTACTCACAGTACTAGTCTCCCATAAAAACATTGACATCTTGCTGTGAGTTACTCATTTCAGTAAATGACACAAAGTGTTCCCACTGTCAGCTCATGGTGTTTACACAACAGATGTACTTCAAGAACTTAAAATTATCTTACCTAGCACAAGAAATTTTATGTTGGAGATTATATAACACTTCTGGAGATGATTTCTAACTTTGCTTATGTAATTAGGCAAATAAAATATATTCAGAATTGAATAAAACATTGAAAGAAATGAGTTCTGACTTTACTTTCAAACCTGGAGTTTCTCTGTGATCTTTTGTAAATATTGTATATATAAACTGAATTTCTAGCAACGTCCCCAAGTATCTCATCATTTTTCTACTCCAGCAAAAGAAAAAAAAAAAAATTGCAAGAATCTCTATTTCCTTCTTTCTAGGCCTCTCAACAATCTCATTTGTGAAAGTCAATGGAATTTTGCCCTACTTTGTTCCTAGACGTGAAAAGAAG
Source organism: Eulemur rufifrons (assembly GCF_041146395.1). Lineage (NCBI taxonomy): Eukaryota > Metazoa > Chordata > Mammalia > Primates > Lemuridae > Eulemur > Eulemur rufifrons. Next base: position 97,043,626 of record NC_090989.1, on the reverse strand, counting down.
GTACTTTATTATCCCTTTTCTACTTTGTGCCATAGATTTTCCACTAAATACTTAGTGATCTACTGTTAGATTTTATTTTCTTGTTATAAAAGCTTTTCTTCCCCTAGGTAAATTTTTGTGTTTGTAGATCTGTTGTACATTTAAAAAAAATAATAAGCATGAACAACAAATTTCATAATTACTGAAGAATATAACTAAATTGAAAGATATCTGGATTTCTTAGATTTTTTGTCTTTAACTTTGAGTAATTTTTCTATTATATGAATATGTATGTATGGCATAAACTAATTTAAGCATAGTTTGGATATAATCATTGCACAGAATAGTAACTATGTGCATACACCTAACTTAAGATTTCACTAGGTTCTTGGCAGTGTCATATACTATCCTTCGGGATTTTCATTTTGTATCCAGTTTTTATGCAGATTTTTAATGCAGCTAACATATTTTATTGTTCCTTGGACTCCATACACCATGCAACTACAGTTAAACATATATATGTCAAATGGTTTTCAGAATCTCAGAAGTTAAAATATGTAAACTCTTCCTGAGTTAGTTTAACCCCTTTTTAGAAAGCATTTATGAAAAAAAGTTTGACATGAAAAGAACCAAATGCTTAGCATGTCTACACAAATACATAACCTGGAAGACAAAGCAGAGCAAGATATATCCCATTAAATTGTGTCAACAACTATTTATGGGATGAAAAGAATTATTATATCTCTGTGCTTCTCTCTGGTTTAAATATCTGAGAGCTAAAATTACAATCCTATTTCAAATTATTATCTTAACTATTCTTTAATGTATTAAGAGTCTTTTCAATATTTAAATAATCACATCAAAACTTAAGTAATAAATAGTCCCTGGAAAATATTAGTAACATTAATTTATTTATAACATATTATTGAATCATAAACTTTAGAGATCAGCAACATGTTAAAAGATATTTTTATACTTTGTGCAGTGTTCCTAAGTCTACCATCCTCCATATTATTCTAACTTAAATTCCAGAATTGTCTCTCACTGGTTTATAATATCACAACTTAGGCTGCATTCTTGTTTTGTACATAAATTTAAACTTTCATATTTTTTTCATCAATCAAATTACAGTACTTTGTAGTGTCAGATTCACAGTCTAATCAGGTGAAAACAATCTAGTCTGACCACTCAGAGTGAGTATTTTTAAAATTTTTGTTTTAAATTTTGTTCTAAAATTTATCCGGGCCTCCGACTTCTTCTGTTCACTTCCATGCTTCTATAATGCTGGTTAGGTTTTAATGTAGTTTAAAGTCACCCTCAGCAATAAGGATAGACCTTGATTGACCCAGAAAATCACTGTAACCTCATCACCCTTATAGGTAATGCACCTAAATTGGTCATAGTAAAGCCCAGGATATATATTCAGGGTAGGAAAAAAAGAAGGTCTTACCATATAATTGCCTAGGAATGCAATAAAAAGTTAGAAACTGAACTTCAAATAAAACAAACACAAAAAGAAGGTCTTTCTTTTCAAAGTAAGGATATTTTGATATGATGTATGAAATTGTTTCTGCTATTTCTGGTAAGTGATCCTCAGGCCAGATCCATATGTGGAAAATGGCAGATCTCTCTGTTGTGTTCTTTCTCAAAACCCATAAACCATTTTCAATCATCAGATGAACCTAAATCATCAGACAAACCCATATTGAGGGTCATTCTATAACTATCTGAGGATAACCCCTCAAAATTTTCAAAGTCATAAAAAAAAAGACTGAGAAATTGCCATAGGCCAGAAAACATTAAGAATATAAAATATCGGTCAGGCGCAGTGGCTCACGCCTGTAATCCTAGCACTCTGGGAGGCCAGGGTGGGAGGATCGCTTGAGGTCAGGAGTTCAAGACCAGCCTGAGCAAGAGCGAGAACCCGTCTCTACCAAAAAAATAGAAAGAAATTATCTGGACAACTAAAAATATATAGAAAATTAATTTTATAGAAATAGTAGACATTTTATTATTCTTAGCATTGCTTAGATAAGAACCACATGCTAACCATGGAGATAGAAAGTAGGTGCTATATAAGCTATCTTACTGTCTTGAGGCAACTCCTTTATTTTTGAAAAGTTGTACAAATATATTCTTAAATAAGAAAATTTATTTTTAAAAGAAAATTGCCAAACTGGTAATGCTAATTTATATCATCAATTTTAACAGTTTAACAGATTTTAGGGGCAAGGACCTGTTGCAGCATAGTTTTCTTGATTATGTAACCTGCATATTTGTAAATGACCAATATCTTGAGTTTAGACAAATACTAGCATTCTCCATTGAAATATGGAGAAAAATAAGGGAATCAAACTGGACTTATACATCCCCACTAGGGACAGAACAAGTACTTGACTATAAGACTCTAAATTAGAGAGAAGGGATTGCTCTTAGATACAGCAGAGGATCCCAAGTGTTAAGATAATAAAATTTCAGATTTTAATAATTCATAGCAGAAATTCCAGAGTCTATGGTGAAGGAGACAAATGAATAGAGTCAGTTATTCTCTTTAACATTTGCAATTAGTAATGTGGATCTTACTATCAGAAGTGATTTTTTACCAGAAAAAGTTATAGTACTCAGTCTTAAGATGCTGATTAGCTAATAAGGAATTGTAAACATGGAATAGACAACATTCCAATTATCACTATCAACATTCCAATTATCACTATCATGGAAAAAAATGCTAGCAGCAAGACCTAATAATACTAGATCTAACTTAATTACCTATGGCCTGGATTACTGTGAGTACAGACTTAGTATATAAAGCACTCTTTCCATAATACATTGCAATATTTTCTCTCTTAATGGAACTGAGGACAGGAGACAAGTTTTCAACCTGCAAAATATTTTGTAATTCTTCAGAAAATAATTTATCAAAATTTTATCAATTCTTTTCAACAAAAAATTCTATGAAAATGGCATATTACATCAAATCACAAAACTTTTAAAAAATTACTGGATAAGAGGCTTAGATTTTGGAATAAGTGTTTAATGACTTTGGAGGTGCCATTTTTGTGTAGTAGATTAGAAAAACTTTCAGGTAGTTATTTTATTTTCTAAATTATGAAGCAGGCAGAATAGTATTCATTATGAAATGTCAAAGCGTGAGACATGGTTAAGTTTGCACTTAAAAGATAATGAAGTATTTCAACAGCCAGCTGTACATTAGTTGTTCCATTATGTAACATTTAAATTAGAAATCACTAGATGTGTTAAATAAAAACATAAAAGCAATGCATTATCTAAACTTATGGTATTTAATAATATCATGTAACTTAGTTGCAAAGTAAAAAAGAAAAGCAACAAATGTACTGTAGGTTTTATTATGTATGAATACATGCACAGTGTTAGATGCAGTCTTGATTTGGGTTGAGTACTAATTAAAAGTACTCATTTTATTCTTTAGGATCTGTTCATATTTGATAAAATGGGAAAAATGAAGTGATTTTATATTTGTTAAATGTGTCTCAACTCATGCTATTTTAGGATAAGTAACATGATCGCCTTTTTACTTCCATTATATTCTGAGTAAATCATGCAATGAATCTATGTTTAATATGTCATTTGAGGTCTAAGATTGATTAAACCCAAAGAAAGAAAACCAAGATTGGTACAGCACTGAAGTAGCATATGATTATAGCATACAGAAATCTATGATCTTCACATGAGGTGCATTACTCAGTATATTATTCAAAAGAAAAACAGAGTGCTTCAGAATCATCCTAAGCCCACGTATCACTTAAATCATTGCCATGTTCTTTTTGAAAAATATCATCTTTAGCCTCAGATAATTAGAGGTGAGTATAGATTGTATATTTCTTCTTTTTGTATCCCTGTTACATTGTGATTTATAACAATGAGAGTGAGTTTCATTGCTCATGTAGAAATTATTTCACATGAGCAAACATTTTTTTCTTTTTGGCAAGCAGGCATAGAATCATTCTTGCAATCTTCCTTGTAAATTTGACGAACTTCTATCCTCCCTTATATGACAGATGTTTGGATGCAAACAAAATTGCTTAATGACAAAATAAGCTGATTTTTCAGCCATGTTAGGAAATAGAATACACCTTTATGTAGGGGGACACAAATGATGATCTTAACCTGGAGTTACTTTCTTAGGCCAAGTCTACCTATAGATCCCTAATACATCTTAACTATGAGTAATCATGCCATGGGTAATTCCACGGGAAAGATTCAACCTAGTTTACTCTTAACCCTTGTACAAGATAAACTATTTTTCCAGCATTTTCCTTATTTACCCATTTGCACTGGTATTAAATTTCAAACATGGTATCTACAAAGAAAATCAGACCT